>NC_084802.1:262824432-265224432 GCF_963169125.1 Humulus lupulus
TGGCAGGGCCACTATGGGGGTGTTGTACACACTCGCCCGGCACAGGGCGTAAGCTTGGCGCCCCAGTGATGCACCTCACTCGGCACAAGCCATGTAAATTGTTTATACGCTTAAATGAGTTTGTTTATAATCTATGAAGCATGTTATTTACTGTTTATGTCTACTTTAATATTTATCATGACTTGTTGAGATTCCTATATGGGCTTTGGCTCATGGGAGCTTTGTGGTGTAGGTAAGGGCGAGAGGAAAATGGATCAGCCATGAGTTGGAGGGCTCTAGAGCAGCACGTACATATTCGCCCTGCTCGGCTGTCAGGGTCAAGATACCCTAGGGACTTAGATCAAAAGTCCATTTTTGTCACCTAGGTCGACTATTTTGTGAACAGTGATGTAATTATGTTTTGTTTAAACTCTTTTTGGGATCCCATGTAAACCCTTTTATAACTTTAATGATAAGTTTAATTCTTTTGACCAAATTTTTAGTACATAAACCTTTTATTAGCATTAATTACACTTTTGAGTCCAAATGACTCGCTTAACGAGTTAAGCACTATTTTAAACACACAGTGCAATGACCCTTCATTAATAGGGCATTAAAACTTGGTATTAGAGCTTCCAAGGCTTTATAGTTCCTGAAGATCGACTAAACTTGTACACTTACTTCTAAAGACAAGTTTGACTCTCAGTTTGGTGGGTAATAGGTCGAATACCTGTTTAATTGTTATTTGAATTACATGCCTAATTTTGCATGCTAGAATAGGGAACATGACATATACTGTTTGGGCATGGCCATCTTGACTGCTATGTGAATATAATAGAGATGCTTATTAGCATTATTGTTGCATATGAATGTTGTGTTTGCTCGATTTTGACCAAGGGACGCTGTTTGGATACTATTGTCATGCTTGATAAGTTGAGTCATTGATTGTAGACATACTTGCAAGTTATGCTTCCAAGGCAGTCAATCAGACTATGCGACACTAATATCGAGGCCAGAGATGATAATTATGGCCAGAACCCTCTACTTGCCCCTCAGAATTTGTAACGCCCTACTACCTTAGAGCCGTTACTAAGTGAGTTTTAAGACGAAACAGTGTGCAATGAACTCGCTAACCGAGGTTTTGAAACAAAAGTGTGACTAATTAAAAGTTAAGGCTGTAATCTTAGAAAAAAACGCGTTGTTTCAATAAAACTTCTAGTATTAAACATTTGGGATCCCAAAATAAGGTTTGAAAACTATTTACATCTTGAAATAAGTTTACAGTTGATTAATCATAAAAATCATAGATTATTACAGCCATCTTTCGAATAAACCCCCAACCAAAGCAGTCGGGCAGGCCAAACATGTACGCGTCGCTTCACGCTCTCCGTACTCATGGTTGGTTGTCTCAGTCTTTGCCCTTACCTGCAACACGGAGCACCCGTGAGCCGAAGCCCAGCAAGAAAACTCATGCAGAACATAACTTATGCAAATATACAGTTAATCATATCAGATAGTCCATAGATAAACAAGTCAACCATTAGACTAAGCAAACACGGCCATGCCGCCCCAGAGGCCTTACCGAAGCCTGAGGTATCGGTCCTCACCGTAAGGATATCACATGTATCCACCGGGCCCTGCCCTGAATATAAGCATCCCATGTGCTAAGTGTTACTTTCGGCTCCGCTGCCGTACCCGGCCTACGCCGCACTCGGCCCTTGCCGTTCATTTCATTATAATCATATATAGCATAAATCAAGCAACATTCAGACAAATGCCAATTTATTTAAATCTGCACCCTAACATGTAATGCAATATAGGGCCATGCCCGGCAATCACACTATGGGCCCATGCCCTATCCTACGGGTGTTATAGTTTTCTTACCTGTATCCCGAGCTTCACAATGCACCAAAGTCACGAGCACGGTCCTCTAGCACGAGCCTCTCCAATAGCCTAGTCACAACACACATAAAACATCCTTTAATACTAATCAACCCAAAACCACTTTCCGGGACCAATCCAACACTCTCGGGACCTCTAATTCCCTAAAACGATACATCAGAACCATCCCCCGAGTCCCCGGGCAAAAGCCCTAAAAACCAGAATTTTTGCCTGCCAAAATGGTCTAGGGCCGCGGCACTCCCCTCAAGGGCCGCGGCGCCCAGCGACTTGCCCCCTTTCCTGATGCAACATCGCGCCGCGGCGCCCAAGAACAGGGCCGCGGCGCTCATACGCGAACCCAGATTTCTGGGTTTTCTCTTGCGTTTTCACCGAGCTAAAACCTTCCCAAATCATACCAAACCAATACCCAAACCCCAAAATCAATTTAAAACTTCAAATGGACCATTTAACCACCCATAAACACTAAATTCAAGCTCAAAACACAATCACACTCACAAATCCACCCAATTGATTTCAACTTCAGCAACTTAAACCCATAGGCCAAAAACACAAACCCAAGCTTGAAAAACCTAAACCATACCTCAAAAATCTTAAACCACAACAGATAAAACTCTTAAAATTGCCTAGGATCCTTACCTTTAAGTGGAGAATCCCCCCTTGCTTCCTTGAATCCATCTCCAAGTCTCCAAATTCAGCTCCTTTCCCTCTTCTTCTTCTTCTTCTTCTTCTTCTAGCTTTTCTTTTCCTCTCTTCTAATTTTCATCAAAACAACAAATGAACAAGCCCCAAACCGTGTACCCCATATAACCCAGCTGCCATATATCTAATTCCCAGCCAAATGACCATTTTACCCCTCCTTGCCTATCCTTTCCTAACTAAACCTCAAGGGCACTTAAGTCCTTTACTTCTATTTCATTTCTACCATTTTCTATCTAGAACTTGTTACTCTTAGCAGTAACTAATGGTTACCCAGGTTACTCAATCACCAATAACCATTACCTGCTAAATCTCAACTTAACCATAAAATTCCCAAAGTACCCCTAGGCTCCTCCCGAGCCGGGTATAGAAATCCCGTTGTGACTCTTAAGTTAACTTGCTCTCTAGGACCGTCTCGGCACGTGCATCACAACAATAACACCACACTCACATGGTACAATTCACAGAATACAATTATCACATATATGCCCTCAGCGGGCTAAAATTACCAATTTACCCCTATCATGCAAGCGGGGTCCACATGCATATTTATTTCACCTAACATGCATACTAACCACGTAGTCATGCATCTCGAATGTTCAATTAGTCATATAACATGCTTTAAATCATAACCATGCATTTAACTCTTAAAGCCACACATAAATCCCATCATGCCCTCCTGGCACGCTAATCAAGGCCCTTAAGCCTTATTAGCGAAATTGGGTCGTTACAGAATTGGCAACAGATGTTTGCGGAAATGCAAGCTAGGCTTCAGACGCAAGAAGATGAGATCAGATAGTTAAGATAGTAGGTTCCACCAAGGAATGCTACCCTGCTCACGCCACCTGCAGTGGCACCAGTATTGGCACACCCAGATAATAAGAACAGATGAGAACCACTATCTGAGAGGTTCTAGAAGCAACACCCTTCAACCTTTGAGGGAGGCCCAGATCCACTTAGAGTAGAGCAGTGGATGGGCATAATCAGTTCCATCCTCAACTTTATGAGGGTGGCAAGCAATGACAGGGTGGCCTGTGCCACATATATGTTGTGGGATGATGCTCAGATATGGTGGGAGGTAGTATCCCAGACCCGAAATGTGGCTACGATAGGTTGGGAGAAATTCAGGGAGTTGTTCAACGAGAAGTTTTACAATGACACAGTCTGAACTGCGAAGATGGACGAGTTCATGAATCTGGTTCAGGAAACATGGCAGTGACTGAGTATGCATTAGAGTTTGACCGGTTGGCCAAGTTTTCCTCTGACTTGGTGCTAACCAATGTGACTTAGAAGGAACGGTTGTCCGGGGGCTGAATTCTATGATAGCACGGGATGTGAGAATCACCTCTATGCCTAGAGTGACTACATATGCTCAGGTAGTAGAGAAGGCCCTTACTGTTGAGGGTATAAAGGACAAGGTATGGAAGGAAGGCACCACAAGGCGCGATGCTCGGAGGACGGTACCTCCATTTGCTGGGTCGAGTAGGGGTGGTTGCCCCAGTGATCAGAAGAGGAGGACTGCAAATACATTTAGTGTCCCCAGTTTGGACAAGAGATTTTGAGGTACTCAGGGTGGCCATTAGGGCAAAAATGAGAGATGGAGGAGCTATCCAGAATGTGCTCGATGCGGGAGACGCCATTTGGGAGAATGTCATGTTGAGGCGTGTTTCTTATGTGGGATGGCGGGTCATCTCAAGAAATGTTTCTTGTAGTTAAAGAAAGAAGAACAGAAGAAGGGTGACAATTTGGTTCTGACTTGAGTGTTTACTGATGAAGTAGTTTTTATAGTGTTTTAGAGAGTTGATTTAGGGAATTTTGAGCTTATTTAGTTATGTTTGTGCAGTATGATGCTTTTTTTGCCCATGTTTGACAATATTTCAGGATTTATGGAAAAATTTATAAATGGACCGTGTTTGGCCTCGAAAAGATGTGATTTGGTGAAAAAAAATACATTTGAGTCGCAGCGCTGAGCATTAGAGTCGCGGCACTGCGATTAGATAGAGATGCAAAAATTTCGAGAAGTTGAGGTTCGCAGCGCTACCTTTCTGAGTCGTGACACCATTATTGGGGAATTAGGGTCGTGGCGCACATGCATTAGAGTCACGACGCTTGTCGAGACAGAGACAGGATGACTTTGGTTCTTGGACATGGGCTAGGGCTCTTCATTATGGGGCAGCGGTGCCTCAGATGGTCAAAGTCTGAATTAGGGCATTTTAAGCAGGGGAAAAAGTGGAATTTCACTTTCAAAACACAAAAAACTATATAAGCAACATTATGTCGATTTTTGAAAGAAAAAAAACCCTAAGGAGAGACTCAAGAAAACACTTTGTGGAGGCAAAAGCTTTGAGATCAACTAGTTTTTTTCATTCTTCTTCTTCTTCTTTTTTTACTTTCTATTGTAGTGATGTCTATACTTAGTTTAATGGATTTGATTATGTTTATCATGAATTAATTTCTTGTTTAGAGTGTTAATGGATTCTTCTTGAAACCTTATTATTATCTAATATAGCTTTTATGAATTTCCTATCAATATTGTGAATTGTTTGACTTGTGATTAATTGGTCACTAATTGCATGATTTATATGATTTTAACCTAAGATCTGAGAAGTGAAGGATAAATATGCTATAGTCAAATAATCATAAATTTATATTGGAGAAGAGTACTTGTATGATTTGTGTAGCGTAGGGATTATGTGTTTAATGCCTATAATATGTTAATTTACCACAAAGATGTAGGAGATTTGCTTATTGTTGAGAGTTATAAGTCCTAGTAAGAATTTAATTTAAAGCTATAATCTGCTATCACAATTGAGATAGGAATTCTTAAATTCACATTAGAGAGACATAGGTGGATAGTTGATGAAGTTAATGACTCTATATCTTTATCCATTGAATTAATATATTTATTATTGAGTTCTCTATTGTTCTGATTAATTGTTTATTGCTTTTAGTTTAGTAAATTCTATATTCATTATTTGTCAAATCAATTAGAAATAAAGATTGATTCTTGGTAATTAGTAACAGTCCTTGTGGGAAAGATACTCTACTTAATACTTTATTACGTTTTTGCAATTGCGTATACTTGCATACATAATTTTCACAACATTTACTTTGACACAAACGGAGGCTGAGGCTAGTCCCTCCGTGGTGACAGGTCATATTTATAGCATTGGGTCTTCTTATACAGTGTTTATTGATTTCAGTGCTACACACTCATTTGTATCTAGTAAGGCGATAGACAGACTTAGTAGACCCTGTGATGTGTAAGTTGTGGGGTTTGGGAATTTAATTCCTACTGGGGAGTTAGTAGTTTCTAGGAGATTAATCAGATGCTTACCAGTAGAGGATGATAGTAAGGAATTATCTATGGACCTAATTGAGTTAGAAATGGAGGAATTGGACAAGATATTGTGCATGGATTGGTTAGCCAAGTATGGGGCGGCCATAGATTGTAAAAAGAGGATGGTGACCTTTGAACCTGAGGGAAAGGACATGTTCATGTTTGTGGGTGCGGTGAACGGGCCTCGCATTCCAATGATTTCAGCGTTTGAGGCTAGAGACCTACTGCAAGGAGGTTGCATAGTATTCATAGCTAGTATGATTGATACCACTAAGGTTGCACTAGTCGGACCAGAGGAAACAAGATTGTTCTGTGAATTTTTGGACGTGTTTCAAGAAGACTTATTGGGATTTCCATCGCATCGGAAGATTGAGTTTGTTATTGAACTGGCACCAAGAATGGAACCGGTATCCAAAACACCTTACAAAATGGCACCAGTTGAATTAAAGGAATTGAAGGTTTAGTTACAAGAGTTACTTGACCTGGGATTCATCAGACCTAGTTTTTCATCGTGGGGTGCACTAGTGTTGCTTGTTAAGAAGAAGGATGGGTCCTTGAGGATGTGTATCGACTACCATGAATTGAATAAGTTGACAATCAAAAATAAGTATCTGCTACCAAGGATCGACGACTTGTTTGACCAGTTGCAAGGCCAGAAAATGTTGTCGAAGATTAATCTTCGATTTGGTTATCACCAGTTGAGGATCAAAGAGGAGGGCGTTCCAAAGACTGATTTTCGTACAAGATACAGGAATTATGAATTCTTGGTTATGTCCTTTGGACTAACCAATGCCCCAGTAGTGTTCATGGACTTGATGGATAAGGTGTTCAAGGTGGAACGCCCCGCGTTTCGGGCACCTACTAGTAACCGGTTAGGACCGATGAAAACTTATATGAATATTATTTTGATGAATAATATAGGCTTGAGAAGCCAAAATCATGTTGTTAATGATAGCAATTCAGTGTGATGTGTGATTGTAGCCAAATTAGAAATTTCGGTTTCGGACACACACGAAAGCCCCAACCAGATAAAATTATGTTGAATATTTATGGAAAAAATAATATGGGCATAAAATTTATATTAAAGTAAAAAAGTTTGACTTTTTAAGAAAAAAATCTCTAGAAATGCATTTTTGTCACAAAAATGCACATTTTAGCCAAAAATGGGATTTTAGCTAATTGAATTATTTTAAATAATAAATATTGGAGTGTGACCACTTAAATTAAATAGCAAGGTCTATTTAATTTAATTATCCTAGGTTAAAATTTCATTAAGGGAAAGTAAAAACTACCACAATAGTAACTTTTTGGGATAATTGTCATTAGTCTAAGTTTGATCAACTTAAGTACGATTAGTTTAGAATTAATCCAAGGGAATTTAAGACTTAAGTGGGCGGCAGCAAGGGTGGTGAATTAGGTAATTTTGTGTCCAAATTTTACCACCTATAAATAGTAAAAAGTCAATCAAAGTCTTCATTTTTCACATAAGTTTCTCTCTCAAGAATTATTTTCTCTCAAATTCTCTTCCTTCTCTCTCGCTTGGCCGAGTTCCCCATGTGTTCTCTCTAAAAAAATTTCATCAATTCCTCGCCTAAACACTCACATCACACCTCTTCCTTCTATACACATAGTTTTAGGGTACTTGAGTGTTGAGTTTGAAGATAGAGAAAGGCTAGAAAAAGCTAGAACAAATCAAAGGTAAACTCTTAACTCTACTTGTCAAAGTTTGAGCTTTTGATCTTAGTTGAGTTTGCATGTTAGTATATACTGATTTTAGAATTATTGGGGAGTATATAAATGTAGAGGAAAGGCTAATCAAGGTTTTGAAGGACTACAAGTCACTTAGAACACCATCAAAGCCATCAAGAGGTATATGGTCACCTCCCATGAGTTTTATTCAAATTTTCTTATTAAATCTCCTATGATTAATTTATTTGATGTGTTTAAATTATATTTTAGAACCAGAATAATGTTTATCCGCTGTTTTATCATGCATGCAAAAATGTTTGGAGGATTGTTAGGGTTGGAATCCAACATTCCATAAACAAAACTAAGACTTTGTAAGAAAATTTTTTAAGTCTTGACTTCCAAAGGGTCAAGTGAGATGTATACTAATCTGATTCTGGATTCCCTTGTTTATATATTTAAGTTTGAGATGTGTAGATGTTAATAGGGCTTAGAAATGTGCCAAAAAGTTTTATAATGATCAAGATATGAGTTTTACAAAATTTGTGTGTAATCTGGAAAACTTATTTTTCAAAATATGGGTAAACAGCCGACTTCGAATGATATTTTCTATGGGAATAAAATTGATTTTTTTAATGAACCTTATTTTTTTATTGGTAAATCAACGTGTAAAATTTCAAAGAAAAATAACGAATAGGCTAAGAATTATGGGTTTTCAAAATTAGAAAAAATTTCTGGAAAGTTCAAAATAGCTTATGGACATCCATGTTTAATAATTTGTTTTGTTAAGTAAAAATGATTTAAATAATCTAATTTTTGGTGTAAATATTGTTCATATATCCTAGTATAGTCATAATAATTGTTAGACCTAAAAAACAAACCAAATAGATTTTATAAACTTCCAAAGTTCACTAAAAGGATGGATTTTTCTCTAGGCACAATTATAATAAGGTATTTGAAAATAGTTTTCACCAAGTAAAAAGGTTTAATTTTTAATAAAATTTGGCAAGAAGTTTCTTGGAATAAATAAATTTAATTCTACAAAGTTTAAAGAGCATTTTAGTTATAGTTTTTAAAATATAAACTTTTAAACTAGGACACCTACAACTAAAATTTATAAAGTTTATACTTAAGAAAGAAATAATGGAAAATAATTTTAAGTGATTGACTAAGTGTTGATAATTTTGTTATGGTAATCATTGGTATAGGTTTAGCCTATTAAATAAATCTGAATATTAATTTATATTTCAATTAAGGTTTTATTTAATTGGTTTAAGAAAATTCAAAAAGGGGCCCAATACCCAAGGTTTTCCAAAACTTAAATTAAAATAATAATTATAAAAATAAAATTTTTATTTTGAATTCTCTTAATTAATCTAAAACTAATCAAAATTTATTCTAAATTTTTCTTAATTATTTTAATTAAAATTTAATCATCAAAATGTTTAAATAAAGTGATTTTATTAGAAAATATGTGATTTTATTAGTAAAAATCAAAGAAATGATAAAATCGGTTAAGCTAGGAGGCTTATGAAACTAGTTTCTTCGACTGGGCTCAATAGTGAGAATGGAGTGGGAAATGTTGTAAAAAGTCAACTTTCAAATAACTAGACTTGTTAACAGAAGTTTTTTCAAAAGTTTTAAATGGCGCTTAGAATGCTAAACTATGTAAGGGCGATAATACCCTTACTTAATAAACAGTAACGACTAAAATGCTCTGATGGTTTATTTATAACTTAATTACCATAATTAATCCAAGTATATTGTATAAATTATAGTATTGGCTAAAAGGAGCGTATAGCTGCTGTTGACCCAAGATTTGGCCAACTGACACGGAGTCAAAACGTGATTGATATGGACAGATGTATGGAGAAGAACGCAATGACAAAAATAAAGAAAACACAATAATTTATAGTGGTTCGGCCCCAGGATTTGGTAATGACCTACGTCCACTTAGAATAATATTGTTGTAAAATCAGAAGGATGATCAAGGAACCAGGGTTCAATGAGCTTCACCTTCTTCTTAAGAACAATACAAATTTACTTGGAAAATTACTATATTTTTTGAATGACTAAAAATGAGAGAGCCCCTTCCTTTGAGCTATCTCTTGCTATTTATAGGCTCAATGAGGGTTACAAGAGATTGTTACAGATATTCTTCCCTAAATAATCGGGTATCCAGAAGATTGTATGAGATAATTTCGGGATTCATAAAGATCTTCCCATAAATGCTGCCTTGTATACGGAACTACCGACCAGACTGGTCGCGGGTAATACAGTCTTGCCTTGCTTCTACTGTGTCTCCTGGTCGATACTCTAGCAGACACTCCCAGGTATCGGCCACGTGTCAAGAGATTATTTTCCATGTCACCAATGCTAATTTATTGGATAACATTTGCCCCCCAAAGTTTATTTACTACGAACAGTAAATAAACTTTGAACGAACGACTCTTCGGTAACCCCTCCTGACGTGTCAGAACCCTTCGTGTGCTCTCGAAAAAAGCAACCCACTTCTGTCTAATCATGCCTTTTCAGTTCCCCAGAAACGATTTCGACGGCCATCACGTTCCCCCATACCTTGAAAAAGGAAAAATAATGATCACACTTTTTTAATATCAGAGACAAACTTATATAAGACTGTCGGAGCCCCTTCTTTCTTTTTACGCACGCCATTATCTTTGCAGAAAACCCTAAAAACCAGAGCTTTAATCTTCTTCGGAGACCGTTTTCCTGCATTTTCAAGACTCAGACCGCGGACTCTTTAATCTCCGAAGACCTTTCTTCCACCTTCACGATCACTTTTCTTGGTACGTTTTCGAAACCCCACGCTTCTAATTTCTCGTGATGCATGCTTCTGGTGGTATACTGTTTAAATCTTGTTTCTGGTTTAAAATGCTTGTAGACAGAATGTTTTGTAGGCGTAGTAAAGTTTTACGAGTTAGTTTAAAAACCCAGGATCATGCTTTTTAGGACGTAAAACCGAAGTAACATTTCAATTTTTAAGCCAGTTGAAAAATAAATTTTTCCCGCCCTAAGGGGAGTTGAAAAAGCTTTTACAGAAAAACTTTTTACTTTCACCCTTTTGATCCACTTTTCAAACTGTTCGTATAGAAAAACTAGCTTTTTGATAGAATGTTGTTGTATAAAAGCCTAACTTTTATACTCGACCAGCGTTATTCTATCAAGCTTTTTAGAGTTCTATTTCCTCACCTCCCCATTCTTCTGTTTGTAGACTTTAATGCCAGATTTGTGGGGAGGTGAAAGACCCATCGACGACGACCTTCTTGCCCAGCTGCTCGAGGGGGAAGAGCAACCAGCTGTACGTGTCCACGAGATTCCTTTCTCGCGACCCTCTTCCGGACCACATCCTTCCTCTCCAATGGCCCGCTCCAAGTCTTCTGGCAAGAAGAGGCCCGAGTCTGAAAGCAACACTACTCCCCCTGCCCAGCCTGATTCGCAGGCTAGGGTTCCCTCGACCAGTGGTCGAGAAAATCTTGTTCCTGACCCTAATATCCAAACTAGGGCTCGCCCTCGTCATCGGAATCTGCCTGATGTCGAGTGGTATACTCCCCCAGCCAGTTCAGTGACCATCCGAATGGTTGCTAACTGCTTCAGGAAATTCCCCCTCACGGGGGTAACCATTACACGTCCCACCGCGGACCAGAGGGCTAACCGTCCAGGAGGGGCGAACAGCGCCTGGTCCCGGTATCACATTGAGGCGGGAGCTTATCTCCCTCTTCATCCTTTCTTTGTGGGGGTGGCCAATTATTTCGGCGTCGCTCCCTTTCAAATAACTCCCAGCGGATATAAGATGCTGGCCGCACTCTATGTTCTGTACAAACTTAACAAATGGCCAGAACCTTCACCCCACGAGGTCAACTATCTTTTTGACCTCAAGTCCAACCCTCAGCACAACGGGACGGGCTTTTTCCACTTCTGCCACCAGGAAACCGGCCGGACGTTCTTGAGTGGTACAACCCATATATCAAACGTGGGGCATTACAACAAGGAGTACTTCTTTACTCCGGACATAACCAGTGACAACTTGGCCTTTGCGAGAGGAGGTATAAATTTGTCTTCGTCTGGTCGATGCTTTAACATAAAGTGTCTCCTTTCATCTTTTTTTTTTTTTACTTTATCTGTTTTTCAGGCCCTTGGTTACGTCCGACCCCAACACCAAGCATGGTGTCGAGGTCTAACACTCTGGCCAGGATGTCTGATGTAGCAAAATGTGTCAAGACCCTGACACTCAAAAAGAACTTGAGGTCGTCTGGCCTCCTGGCTCCTCGCCATGAAAATAGAGGGCCCGTGGTGGGCGATGCCACCGCCGAGGAGGTTCCCGAGCAGCAACGTCCTGTGCCTCCTCCTAGGAGGAGGCCAACAGGAGTTACAATCAAGGAACCCACGGGTAGCCCTTCCGCAGAAAGGCCTTCTGCTCCCCAAGGCAAGGGGAAAGAAAAGGCCAAAGAACCCATTGTTGACTTGGGAGAATCTTCCGACGATAATGGTAAAGTTATTTCGCTTTTAAATGGTTTACCGATTCCCTGTCACTTGTTTGACGGGGATGGTAACTTTACATATGCTCCAAACTTAAGATCAGACTTCTTCATGCCAGATAATGAGTATATGACTAATAGAGTCAGCAGTGTAGCGACCAATAGTTGTAGCTCGGGTATTTACTTTGTTACCTCCTTTCAATTGTCTAACTTACTCTCACCTGCCTCTTTTTTTATAAACTTGCTATGTTTATCTTCATGCAGATATGTCAACTCCCAACATTTTCGACATGTACCAGGCTAAGGAGGAAGAGGAAGTTCCTCAACTCCAACGGAAGCCTAAGAAGAGAACTGGTGAATCCAGTCAAGGCCCTCCAGCCAAGAAGGGTCGACCAGAAGATCCTCCTCAGGGTACGCCTACTGGGCAAAGTCCTGCGCCGACTGGGCGAACTCCTACTCCTCCTCCAGCTCCTTCTGAACAGCAAACTACTTCTGTTCGGCCGAATCCTCCAGCTGCGCCTGCCAGGGAGCATCTTTCTCGTGAAGAGGCTCATGGGGCCAGACTTATGAGCCGTGCCATCCGATCCGCCAGGGACCGCCTCGATCGCATTGGTAAAGGCGAGCGTGTTAGGGCCGCGATGGTTCAAGAGTCTTTAGTTTTTTAGTCCTCGTGATAAGTTCTAACTCCTTTTTCTTTGTGCACAGGCCTTACTTTCTGCCATTACTGCCCGTACCCGAGCCCAGGCTTACCTCGAGCAGGTCGAGGAAAAAGCCATCGAGAGGTTCCAGGTGAAAGCGGCCGAGGAGCTTTCGGCTGCTGAGGCTAAGCATGCTAAGGAGTTGGAGGCGGTGATCCGAGAGAGGAATGCAGCGGTGACTAAGCTGTCCGAGGCTGAAGCTGCGAAGGAAGCAGCGGTCAAGTTGAGGCAAGAGTACCGGGAGTTCAACAAAACCCATCTCCGCGAAATAAAGCATCTGGGGGAGGTACTCAAGACCAAGGATAAGGCTATTCTCTCCCTCGAGGGCAAAGTGAAGCAGTTGGAGCTTAACAACTCCAAGAATCTGGAAAAGTATAAGAGGACAACACTCCGATGTTTCTACAATTTCTGGAAACACAATCAGGGAGCTGACTTTAGCTACCTTTCAGAGGAAGTCAGAACTGCGGAGCTGGCCCGATGTGCTGCCCAACTGGCCGAGGAGGAAGCAAGAGCCGCGACCCCTGCCACTCCAAGCGTTGCTGGTTTGGAAGAAGAAGATGTTGTTGAGGACGTGACTAACCAGGATGCAGCCCAGGACCCTCCAGCCCCGAATGCCTCTTGAATTCTTATTTGTTTTTTCTTCTTTTTTGGATATACGACCCAAGGGTCGTGGTGTAAAGACAGTAGTTTCTTTTTTAAACTTTGCTGTACGGGCAGCAAATCTTTTTACTTTGAACAGTTATATCCAAACTTAAATCTTGATGTTATAATATTTATAACATTTGTTCGTATGACCGAACTTAGCATAGTACTTTGCCATGATTTATCAAACACAAATTTTGAAAAATACTCTAAGTACTGTAGCATGCTTTCACTTATTTTGTTCATGTGTTTACATACCTTGAGAAGTATGCTTTGCTATCGATGTGCCTTATATGCCCCCCAAGTGATCGAGGAGTTTTAGGTCCTTGGTCACTTGCCTTGACCATAACCTGTTCGAACGTTCCTGTTCGTAGTAAAACTGATACTTGTAATACAGCAAAACAACACACGTAATGAACAAATACTTGTAAATATAAATTCACAAAGGTTGGCAAGAATGACTGGCTGAGCACAGTCCCTTATAATCTCGTATTAAAAATGGACTAAACATGTCTTTACGAGTGATTCTGAAATAGAATCTTACATATACGAGCAGTTAGCCATACAGCGTGGCTAACCCTCTTTGCAAAACTTGTAAAAATTAAAAAGAGAAATTTAAACAAGCCAGTCCTTTAAGAAGGGTTGTTCATTGATAATACTTGCGCAGGTGTTCTCCATTCTAATAGCACGGAACGAGATCTCCATTTAAGCGTGCAAGTTTGTAGGTGCCTGGGTGAAGGACTTCTTCAATCTGGTAAGGTCCTTCCCAGTTAGGTCCGAGCACTCCAGCAGTGGGGTCGCGGGTATTTAAGAAAACACGTCGTAGTACCAAATCTCCGACGTTGAATTTTCTTTCTTTAACTTTGGAGTTAAAGTACCGGGCGACTTTTTGCTGGTAAGCAGCAACTCGGAGTTGAGATTTTTCTTGTATCTCGTCGATCGAGTCTAGGGACTCCATCATCATCTGGTTGTTCACGTCCTGGTCGTAAGTCAAACGCCGATGTGAGGGGGGATCTAACTCGACAGGTAACATTGCCTCATATCCGTAGGCTAGAGAAAATGGGGTATTCCCTGTTGCTGTTCGGTGGGATGTTCTATACGACCAGAGGACTTCAGGAAGTTGTTCTGGCCACGCTCCTTTGGCTTCTTCAAGTCTTTTCTTCAGGGTGTCCTTAAGAGTTTTGTTCACGGCTTCGACTTGCCCATTTGCTTGGGGATGTGCGACTGAAGAAAAACTTTTAATGACTCCATGCCTTTCGCAGAAATCGGTGAACAAATCACTGTCAAATTGGGTCCCGTTGTCTGAAACTATCTTCCTGGGCAATCCATACCGGCATATAATGTTCTTGATGACGAAGTCAAGAAATTTTTTGGTTGTGATGGTTGTGAGTGGTTCAGCTTCGGCCCATTTTGTGAAGTAATCGACTGCCACGACTGCATACTTTACTCCTCCTTTCCCTGTTGGCAGGGATCCAATCAAATCTATCCCCCACACTGCGAAGGGCCATGGGCTCTGCATCTGTTTTAGTTCATTCGGAGCTGCTCGTGGGATCTTGGAGAACCTCTGACATTTGTCACATCTTCGTACATACTCCATTGAATCCTCGTTCATTGTTGGCCAGAAGTAACCTTGTCTTAGAACCTTTTTTGCCAAACTCTGCCCCCCAGCATGGTCTCCGCAGAAGCCTTCATGCACTTCCTTCATGAGTTCCTTAGCTTTTTCTGGTGTAACGCACCTGAGCAGTGGCATTGAATATCCTCTTCGATACATAATACCATCGACCAGTATGTACCTAGCGGCTCGCCTTTGCAGAGTCCTGGCTTTATTTCTATCTATTGGTAGTGCACCATTTGTCAGATACTCCAAGTAAGGCGCCATCCATGTATCTTCCATTCGAATTTCCATACTGGACTCAGTTGCTTGTATACTTGGCTTGCTCAATCTTTCCACTGGCACAATGTTCAAAGTGTCAGCATCCTTCGCGCTCGCGAGTTTAGCTAAGGCGTCTGCATTCGAATTTTGGTCTCGCGGGATTTGCTGGAGGGTGTACTTTGTAAACTGGGCTAGCAAATCCTTCATTTTATTCAGGTAGGCCACCATCTTTAATCCTCGTGCTTGATATTCTCCTAGGATTTGATTTACAACTAGCTGAGAGTCACTGTAAATATCAAGCGTTTTTATGTTGATATCTTTGGCCATTCTCAATCCAGCTAGGAGCGCTTCATATTCCGCTTCATTGTTTGATGCTGCAAAATCGAACCTGATTGCGCAGTGAAATCGATGCTCCTCCGGCGTTATCAATATCACTCCTGCTCCAGCGTGGGATTCATTGGATGAACCGTCCGTGAATAGCTTCCACGAAGGAGTTTTGTCTTGAGGCATAGGCGCTTCAGGCTGTTCGCTCTGCTCACTGCGTAGGAGTTCGGTGAACTCCGCGACAAGATCGGCCAAGACTTGTCCCTTTGTTGCTGCCCGTGGTGAATAAGTTACATCGAACTGCCCTAGTTTGACTGCCCATTTTAATAGTCTTCCAGCCGCCTCAGGTTTTTGGAGGACTTGCCGAAGGGGCTGGTCGGTTAGAACTGTGATAGGATGGGCTTGGAAGTAAGGGCGCAACTTTCTGGAGGCTAGAATTAGGCAATACGCTAATCTTTCGATTGGCGGATATCTTAATTCTGCACCGATCAACCTTTTGCTGACATAATAGACTGCTTTCTGTACGCCTTCTTCCTCCCGTATTAGTACTGCACTGGCAGCAACTTCGGTAATTGCCAGATAAATATACAAAGTTTCTCCTTCGATTGGTTTTGATAAGATGGGAGGTTGCGCCATATGAGTTTTTAAGTCCTGGAATGCTTGTTCGCAGTCTTCCGACCATTCAAACTTCTTATTCCCCCTGAGTAGATTGAAGAATGGCACACACTTGTCAGTTGATTTCGAGATAAATCTACTCAGGGCCGCGATCCTTCCGGTTAATCTTTGTACATCCTTAATTCTTTCTGGTGACTTCATGTCGACCAGGGCACTTATCTTGTCGGGGTTGGCCTCGATTCCTCTTGAATTCACTATAAAACCCAAAAACTTCCCTGATCCGACTCCAAAGGAACACTTGAGGGGATTCAACTTCATCTGGTACTTGTCTAGTACATCAAAGCATTCTTGCAAATCCCTCACATGTCCTTCTGCCTTCTTAGACATTACCAGCATGTCATCCACATATACCTCCATGTTTACACCGATCAGCTCCTTAAACATGTGGTTGACTAGCCGTTGGTAAGTCGCACCTGCGTTTTTCAGCCCGAAGGGCATCACTTTGTAACAATATAAGCCCGTATCGGTCCGAAAGCTGGTGTGATCCTCGTCAGGGGGATGCATGCTGATCTGGTTGTAGCCTGAATATGCATCCATGAATGAGAGGATCTCATGTCCTGCAGTCGCATCGACCAGCTGGTCGATTCTTGGGAACGGGAAGCAGTCCTTTGGGCAGGCTTTATTGAGGTCCGTAAAATCCACACAGGTCCGCCATTTGCCGTTAGGTTTGGGGACCAGCACCGGATTAGAGACCCATGACGGATAAAACGCTACCCTGATAAACCCGTTCTCCTTGAGCCTTTCGACTTCTTCTTTCAAGGCCCTTGATCTTTCTTTATCGAGCAGCCTTCTCTTTTGTTGCACGGGTGGAAAGGTTTTATCTATGTTTAGGACATGGCTGATTACTGCAGGATCTATTCCAACCATGTCTTTGTGCGTCCAGGCGAAAACTTCCTGGTTCTTTTGCAAGAATTCCACCAGTGCTTGCTTTATAGTAGGCTCTAAGTTCTTCCCAACCTTTACGACTCTGGTCCGGTCTTTTTTGTCGAGTTGGACCTCCTCTAGGTCCTCGACAGGTCCAATATTTTCTTCAAAATCCCCAAAGCGAGGATCCAAATCTCCATCCTCACTTTGGGCAACACCCTATTTGGTGGCTTCTCCACCGGATTGGGCTTGTGTGTCTATTTCCATCTGCAATCGATCTGGGGTAGTGCTCCTCGACGTCCCACTCTTCGCCTTTGTGATCGAGGCGTTGTAGCACTCCCTGGCTTCCCTTTGGTTCCCTACGACGCGTCCTATCCCCGCGTCCGTTGGGAATTTCATGGCTAAGTGCCACATAGAGATGACGACCCGTAGATCAACCAGTATGGGCCTTCCAATAACGGCGTTGTATGCCGAAGGGCAATCGACCACTACAAAAGTGGTGAGTAATGCCCTTGTTGCAGGCGTTGTACCCGTCGTTATTAGAAGCATGACCATTCCGGCTGGGGCGAGTCCTTCTCCAGAGAAGCCGTATATGGTTTGATTGCAGGGCTCTAAGTCCTTTATGAACAACTTCATGCGTTCTAGTGTTGATTTATACATGATGTTCACTGAACTTCCTGTATCAACCAGTACCCTTTTTACCATCATGTTGGCAATTTGGATGTCAACGACCAGCGGATCGGAATGTGGGAATCGAACGTGTCGGGCATCGCCATCAGAGAAGGTTATCTCACCCTCCTCTGACCGAGCCTTTTTTGGTGCATGGTCCTCTACTGCCATCATCTCGATGTCCTGGTCGTGACGTAGAGTCCGAGCATATCGTTCTCTGGCCTTTCTGCTATTTCCCGCGAGGTGCGGGCCTCCACAGATGGTTAAAAGTGTTCCGGCCACGGGGGCAGGCTGTAATGGTGGCGAGCGTTGGCGTGTAGACGCCTGCTCGTTGCTACCTAGAGCTTCTCGTTGGGAAGTTCCCGAGGCCCGTACATACCTTCTCAAGTGTCCTTGTCTAATAAGGAACTCGATTTCGTCTTTTAACTGGTTGCATTCGTTAGTGTCATGTCCATAGTCGTTATGGTAACGACAGAACTTGGTGGTGTCTCTTTTCGAAATGTCTTTTCGAATGGCACCTGGTTTCTTGTAAGGCACACTAGAGCTTGTGGCCTGATAAACCTCTCCCCGAGACTCGACGAGGGCAGTGTAGTTAGTGAACCTAGGTTCATAACGATTACCCTTGGCCCGTTTTTTGTCGGAGGTGGAAGGCTCGTTATACGTCCGTTTCCCACCATTTTTTCCATTACCGTTGCCTTTTTTGTGGCCTTTGTTGTTTCCATTAGGTTTGGAACCATTGGCGGCTTTGGCAGGCTCGGCGGCCTTTTTACCCTTGTTCGAAGGTTTCCCATCATCAGCAATAGCTTCCTCGAGTTTGATGTAACGATCAGCTCGGTCCAAGAACTCTTGGGTCGTTTTAACTCCTTCCTTTCGGAGACTCTTCCAGAGGGGAGAGCAACGCTTTACCCCTGCGGTAATGGCCATCATCTTGCCTTTGTCTCCTACTGTTTTCGCTCCAGCCTCCGCTCGCATAAAGCGCTGGACGTAATCCTTCACTGACTCTCCGTCCTGCTGGCGAATCTCGACCAGCTGGTTTGCTTCGGTTGGGTGCACACGACCCACATAGAACTGCCCGTAGAACTCCCTTACAAACATTTCCCAAGAAACTATGCTTGCAGGCGGGAACTTAAAAAACCACTCCTGCGCTGCTTCAGAAAGTGTTGCAGGGAAGATCCTGCACCGAGCGTCTTCGGACACTTTCTGTATATCCATTTGAATCTCAAATTTATTCACATGCGAGACTGGGTCCCCATATCCATCAAAGTTCGGGAGCGTAGGCATTTTGAACTTGCTGGGAGTTTCGGCGTTAGCTATCCTCTGGACGAAAGGAGTACCTTTCCTTCTGTCGTGGTCGATGTAAGAAGTCCTTCCTCTGACCAGCTGCTGCACAGCCTGATTGAGTGCGTCTATCTGAGCTTGCACTGCGGCAGGAATTGTGGTGGCCTCTGTGGCTGGGGGGATGTTCTCGCCGTGCCTTTCTCGACGATCGTTGAGTACATCTCTCAGGTCCTCTTCTCTTCTTCGTTGCTCGCTACCTCCGAGCCGGTTGAAGACATTATTTTGTCTGGGCTGCCCCCCAGCATCTTGTCTATTTGGCTGGTCACCTTGAGGTATTTGGCTCCTGCCTTTACCTCTTTCTCCATTCCTCCCACCAGCATTTCCCTTGCCTGAGTCGGCCTCATTGTACCCATGACCATCTCTGAACCTTGACTGGCTGTGGTGAGACTGACTGTTCCCTCTGTTCCCATCTCTGGCAGAAACGCCCCGAGCGTTAGAGGGTGGCCTGCGCTGGTCGCGGTGTCCCCGTGCATCGTTATGCCGTGGGGGTCCACGGACCGCAGAGCCTAGTTTCGAGTCCCTCCTGTTACCAGGAGGGTAGTGACCTCTGTTCGCTTGGTTTGGCCTGTCATTCTCATGGCGCCTAGGACTACGAGGCTGACGCTCGGTCCTATTCTGCCTTTGCTGCGGGGAATTGCCCCGAGCAGCTTGGGATGGCGGATTTGCCTCGGGGTCCAACGGGACATCGTCATGGGGCGTCTGAGGCTGCTCAGGCCTTTGCGGACTTGAAGGCTGAACTGGTGGGCTAGGATTGGGACCTTTCTGGGGTGGACCATTCGTGGGTTGGTCAGGCTGTGAGGCAGGTGTGGCCTGATTTCTAGCCAACAGCAAGGCTGCTTCGAGGGCGGCCATGGCTTCAGTCTGGCGGCGATCCACCTCCGCCTGTCTCTCGCTCAATTCCGCACGCTGTCGATCAATCTCCTGCTATTGTCGCGCCATAACTTCTGCGGCAGTCTCTTGATTGGCCCTCAGACTAGCCAATTCTTCTTGCAACGCGCCCAGGGTGCTCTTCAGCGTCGCATCGTCCATTTCCTCCTCTTCAAAATCTAGTTGCGGCTCATCTTCCGCCATGCTTGCAGGGGGAGGAGGAGGTGGTGGGTTCGACGGTGCAGCGACAGTTGCCTGCCCAGTTTTCCTTCCTGCTTTCGCCATTGGTTTTCTTAACAGCAACAAATCAAGCTCTCAATGAAAGCACCAGAATGTTGACCCAAGATTTGGCCAACTGACACGGAGTCAAAACGTGATTGATATGGACAGATGTATGGAGAAGAACGCAATGACAAAAATAAAGAAAACACAATAATTTATAGTGGTTCGGCCCCAGGATTTGGTAATGACCTATGTCCACTTAGAATAATATTGTTGTAAAATCAGAAGGATGATCAAGGAACCAGGGTTCAATGAGCTTCACCTTCTTCTTAAGAACAATACAAATTTACTTGGAAAATTACTATATTTTTTGAATGACTAAAAATGAGAGAGCCCCTTCCTTTGAGCTCTCTCTTGCTATTTATAGGCTCAAAGAGGGTTACAAGAGATTGTTACAGATATTCTTCCCTGAATAATCGGGTATCCAGAAGATTGTATGAGATAATTTCGGGATTCATAAAGATCTTCCCATAAATGCTGCCTTGTATATGGAACTACCGACCAGACTGGTCGCGGGTAATACAGTCTTGCCTTGCTTCTACTGTGTCTCCTGGTCGATACTCTAGCAGACGCTCCCAGGTATCGGCCACGTGTCAAGAGATTATTTGCCATGTCACCAATGCTAATTTATTGGATAACAGCTGCATTTTAAGGATTTACGCTCGAAGCAAAGGTGTAACGCCCTACTTCCTTAGAGCCGTTACCAAGTGAGTTTTAAAAAAAACTTTATGCAATTAACTCGCTAACTGAGGTTTTTAAAACAAAAGTGTGACTAAGAAAAAGTTAAGGCTGTAATCTTTTGAAAATGCTTTACTTTATTGAAAACTTCAAGTATCTATTATTTGGGATCCCAAAATAAGGTTTGCAAAATGCTTTACAACTTAAAATAAGTTTACAGTTGATTGACTATCAAATTACAAGTTAATACAGCCGTTTAGAAAATGCCCCCAACCAAAGCAGTCGGGCAGGCCAAACATGTACGCATCGCTTCACGCTCTCCGTACTCATGGCTGGTTGACTCAATCTTTGCCCTTACCTGCAATACGGAGCACCCGTGAGCCGAAGCCCAGCAAGAAAACTCAAACAGTATATAACATATGCGAATTATATAGTTAACATATCATATAACCCACAGATAACCAAATGTTCCATCAGACTAAACAAACACGGCCATGCCGTCCCAGAGGCATTACCAGAGCCTGGGGCCTCGGTCCTCGCCGTAAGGATATCACATGTATCCATTGGGGTCCCACTCTCACTACAAGCACTTCACGTGCTAAGTGTTACTTCTGGCCCAGCTGCCGTTCTCGGCCTTTCACTGTTCTCGGCCCCATTGCCGTCCTCGGCCTTTCGCCGTCCTCGCTACTATAATCACATATAGTATAATTCAAATAACATTCAAACATATAACAATTCAATCAAAACTATACCATAATCATGTAATACAATTTAGGGCCGTGCCCTGCATTAACACTACGGGTCCATGCCCTGTCATACGGGTGCTACAATTTTCTTACCTGTATCCTGAGCTTCACAGTACACCAAAGTCACGAGCACGGTCCTCTAGCACGAGCCTCACCGAAACCCTAGTCACAACACATATAAAACACTCTTTAATACTAACCAATTCCAAAACCACTTTCCGGTACCAATCCCGTACTCTCGGGACTTCCAAATTCCTAAAACAATTCATTGGAAACATCCCCCGAACCCCCGGAGCAAAAGCTCAAAATTGCAAAATTTCATGTCCTGAAAATGGCCTAGCGCCGCGGCGCTGCCCAAGAGGGCCGCTGCGCCCAGCAAGTCAGAGAGCCACCCCTGCCTGGAAACAGCCTCGCGCCGCGGCGCCCAAGAACAGGGCCACGGCACTCCTTCGCGAACCCAGAAATCTGGGTTTTCTCTTGCATTTTTCCCGAGCTAAACCCCCTCAAAATCATTCCAAACAATTACCTAAACCCCCTCAAAATCATTCCAAACAATTACCTAAACCCCAAGATCAATTTAAAGCCTCAAATGAACCATCTAACAACCCATAAACACTATTATCAAGATCAAAACACCATCACACCCAAAATCCACTCTTTGATTTCTAATTTCAGCAAACCCAAACAAAACTTAAAAACTTAACTCATGCATTTAAATTTCTCAAATCAAAACAGAAACAAGACTTAAATTTTCATAGAAACCTTACCTCAAGTGGAGAATTCACCCCTAAGCTCCCTTGATTCTCCTCCTAAACTCCCACTTCAGCCCCTTCTACTCTTCTTCTTCTTCTTGCCCTAGCTTTTCTTCTTCTAGTTTTTTTCTTCTCTTCAATTTTTATCAAAACCATAATATGACCCAATGCCTAAACCGTATACCCCAATATCACAGCTGAAATTTGTCTAAACCCCTTGCCAAATGACTATTTTACCCCTTCTAATAATCCTTTCCTAACTAAACCTCCAAGGGTACTCTAGTCCATTCACTTCTATTTCAATTCTACCATTTTCCATCTAAACTTGTTACTCACAGCAGTTACAAATGGTTACCCAGGTTACTCAATCACCAATAACTATAACCACTAGTTCTCAACTCAACTCACAAAATTCCCCAAAATACCCCTAGGCTCCTCCCGAGCCGGGTATAAAATCCCGTTGTGACTTTTAGACTAATTAGCTCTCTAGGACCGTCTCAGCACGTGCATCACAATAATAACATCACACTCACGTGGTACAAATCACATAATACAAATATCACATATATGCCCTCAGCGGACTAAAATTACCAATTTACCCCTATCATACAAACGGGGTCCACGTGCATATTTATTTCACCTAAACATGCATACTAACCACATATTCATTAAATTCACATAAATTAATGCAATATAACAATTATTTCCCTCCAGGCACACTAATCAAGGATCCAAGCCTTATTAGCAAATTTAGGTCGTACAAAAGGAGTCCAAGTTAACCTTTGACTTCTCTGGCTACAACATGGAACATACTAGTACATTGATTGCTAGAAATAGTATATTATACTAGTTGTGGGAAGGGGCTCAATTAGAAACAATGACTTGGGGTACTTAGACTGTGACAGTCAGAATCCCGTGATCCGTAAGGGGAAAGACCGGGTAAGCTGTGCAATCCCACACCACCTGGGGAAGGTCAAGTGTAATGATTCTAAGACTGTGTAGGTATGGGACTACACAGTTGAAGAGGGCTTAAATGGATTGATAGGTACTACCTATATCAGGAAGGTGCATCTTCTTTTCGGTAGCCCATCACTTGAGAACTCCATGGTTAAGCGTGCTTGGCCTGGAGTAATCTAGGGATGGGTGACCTCCTGGGAAGTTTTCCCAAGAAGTGTGCGAGTGAGGACAAAGCACGCTGGAAAGACTTGTCTTGGTTTGTAGGGCCAGCCGTCATTCCAGAAAGCAGCCATAGTGACGTGGGGCGTCACATAGTTGTAATGCCCTACTTCCTTAGAGCCGTTACCAAGTGAGTTTTAAGACAAAACAGTGTGCAATGAACTCGCTAACCGAGGTTTTTTAAAACAAAAGTGTAACTAATAAAACATTAAGGCTGTAATCTTTGAAAATGCATCGTTTCATTAAAAACTTCCAGTTCTAAACATTTGGGATCCCAAAATAAGGTTTGAAAACTATTTACATCTTAAAATAAGTTTACAATTGATCAGTTATAAAAATCATAGATTATTACAGCCATTTTCCAATAAACCCCCAACCAAAGCAGTCGGGCAGGCCAAACATGTACGCGTCGCTTCACGCTCTCCGTACTCATGGTTGGTTGACTCAGACATTGCCCTTACCTGCAACACAGAGCACCCGTGAGCCGAAGCCCAGCAAGAAAAATCATGCAGAGCATAACATATGCAATTTATACAGTTTATCATAACAGATAATCCACATATAAACAAGTCAACCCTTAGACTAAGCAAACACAGCCATGCCGCCCCCGAAGCCTTACCGAAGCCTGGGGTCTCGGTCTTCACCGTAGGGATACCACCCGTATCCCCTGGGTCCTACCCTGACCATAGCATCCCATGTGCTAGGTGTTACTTCCGGCCCCGCTGCCGTTCTCGGCCTTGCCGCCCTCGGCCATAGCCGTTCCTTTCACTATAATCATACATAGCATAAATCAAACAACATTCAAACAAATATCAATTCATTTAAATCTGCACCCTAACATGTAATGCAATATAGGGCCGTGCCCTGCAATCATCTCATCATGCAACATGCAATATAGGGCCGTGCCCCGCAATCACACTATGGGCCCATGCCCCATCCTACGGGTGTTATAGTTTTCTTACTTGTATTCCGAGCCTCCTGATGCACTCAAGCCGCGAGCACGGTCCTCTAGCACGAGCCTCTCCAATATCCTAGTCACAACACACATGAAACATCCTTTAATACTAATAAATTCATAACCACTTCCCGGGACCAATCCCACACTCTCGGGACTCCCAAATTCCTAAAACAATCCATCGGAAACATCCCCCGAGCCCCTGGAACAAATGCCCAAAAATGCAAAATTTCCCATCCTGAAAAAGGCGTAGCGCCGCGGCGCTACCCGCAAGGGCCGCGGTGCCCAACGAAGTCAGAAAGCTCCCCTGACTGAAAACAGCCTCGCGTCGCAGCGCCCAAGAACAGGGCCGCGGCGCTCCTTCGCGAACCCAGAAAAACTGGGTTTTTTTCCTCAGCAATTCATCATCCAAAACACTCCCAAATCATCCCAAACTCAAACCTAAGCCCCAAACCCATATCAAAACCCCAAGTAGACCATTCAATCAACCCATAAACATCATAACCCAGCTCAAGAACACAATCACTCTCAAAATCCACCCCTTAGATTCCTAAATTCAGCAACTCATACAAAACCTAGAAACTCAACTCAAGCTTTAGATTTCTCAAATCAAAATAGAAACAAGCCCTAAATTTGCATAAAACTTCTTACCTCAAGTGGAGAATTCACTCTTTGCTTCCTAGATCCATCTCCAAGTCTCCAAATTTCAGCTCCTTCTCTTCTTCTTCTTCTTCTTCTTCTTCTTCTTCTTCTTCTAGCTTTTCTTTTCTTCTCCTCTAATTTTATCAAAACCCAACATATATGCCAAGCCCAAACCGTGTACCCCTATAACACAGCTCAAATTTGTCTAAACCCCTTGCCAAATGACCATTTTACCCCTTCATCAAAACCCTTTGCTAACTAAACCTCAAGGGCACACTAGCCATTTCTTATCCATTACAATTCTACCATTTCTTTCACCTAAACTTGTTACTCTCAGCAGTAACTAATGGTTACCCAGGTTACTCAATCACCAATAACCATTACCCGCTAAACCTCAACTTAAACATAAAATTCCCAAGGTACACCTAGGCTCCTCCCGAGCCGGGTATAGAAATCCCGTTGTGACTCTTAAGTAAACTAGCTCTCTAGGACCGTCTCGGCACGTGCATCACAATAATAACACCACACTCACGTGGTACAAATTACAGAATACAATTATCACATATATGCCCTCAGCGGGCTAAAATTACCAGTTTACCCCTATCATGCAAACGGGGTCTACATGCATATTTATTTCACCTAACATGCATACTAGCCACGTAGTCATGCATCTCGAATGTTCAATTAGTCATATAACATGCTTTAAATCATAACCATGCATTTAACTCATAAAATCACACATAAATCCCATCATGCCCTCCTGGCACGCTAATCAAGGCCCTTAAGCCTTATTAGCGAATTTGGGTCGTTACATAGACCCTTTCTGGGATTGTACGGTAGGTACCCTACCTATGTTAGCAAAGTCCAGACGATTTTTGCCTTTGACATTCTTTTTGTAACTTCCCACGTCACTATGGTTGCTTCCTGGAATGATGACTGGCCCTACAAACCAACACGTGTCTTTCCAGCGTGCTTTGTCCTCACTCGCACGCTTCCTAGGAAAACTTCCCAGTAGGTCACCCATCTTGAGATTACTCCAAGTCAAGCACGCTTAACTTTGGAGTTCTCAAGTGAAGGGCTACCAAAAAGAAGATGCATCTTGTTGGCATAGGTAGTACCCATCAATCCATTTAAGCACTCTTTAACTGTGTAGTCCCATACCTACATAGTTTTAGAATTATCACACTTGACCTTCCCCAGGCGGTGTGGGATTACACATCTTTACTCAGTCTTTCCCCTTATGGATCACGAGATTCTGACTGTCAAAATCACCCTCCCTTAGGGGTTTGATGTCCCCGTCAGCCACAATTCTGGCTGGGTCAAGGCTCTAATACCAATTGTAACACCCCACATCACTATGGTTGCTTTCTGGAATGACGACTGGCCCTATAAACCAACACGAGTCTTTTAAGAGTGCTTGACCTAGAGTAATCTCATGATGGATGACCTCCTGGGAAGTTTTCCTAGGAAGCGTGCGAGTGAGGACAAAGCACGCTAGAAAAACTCATGTTGGTTTGTAGGGCCAGTCGTCATTCCAGAAAGCAACCATAGTGACGTGGGGTGTTACACTTTTAGTCTGGTTCGTGTCGGTGAAAATTATTATCAGTCCAGTTCAAGTCCGTGACAATTATTATCAGTCTAGTTCAAGTCCATGACAATTATTATCAGTCTGGTTCAATTCCATGATAATTATTATCATCCCGATTCATGTCCGTGATAATTACTATTAGGTCTGGTTCAAGTCTGTGACCTCCAGTTCGGTTCAAGTCTGTGACATCTGGCTATGGGTTAAGCATACTAGTAAAACCTAGAAGTCTTGATGAGTAAATGTAACTCTGGTTACACTCTTGATAGTACTTATGCCCTAGGTAACACGAAGGTTACCCTGGTTTGGGATTTAGGGCAGGGTTATTAGTGCTGAGAGCTGGGCTCCACTATTGTTTGTTTTAAGGGGGCACTCAAAATCCCCGACTTTATTGACAACTCCCAACTTTGCTTCTAGGATCTTATTGTTCCTATATATATCTGTTGTTCTGGGATTTTCTACATGCATGGTTGATTTGAATATTTCTGGTTATCGGGCATAACCATAAGTTTGCCAAGACGCTTTGGCTTTCTTGAATTGTCTATTTAGGGTCCGGATTTATTCGGAACCCTAATTTTGTAAGAGGTTTGATTTTTGGTCAATGACTTAGTCGTTGACCCCTGTCTGCTTTTATGATTTCATGTTGTAAGGTTGAACTTACTAAGTGTTTTCGCTTACCTAGTTGTTTCATGTTGTAGGTAAGTGTAAGAGCAAAGTGAAGCATTGAGCGCTTAAGTGTGCTTGGAGAAGTGTACATGTGGCCCTACCTTTGGGGAATGTTTTGAGAAAATGTATTTTGGGGCTAACATCATTTTATTGGTTATGTTTAAACCATTTGTGTTTACTTTAAAGGTTTAAGAACAGAAGTAACTAATTAAGTGTGTGCACACAACTTTCTATTTTTAATTTTTTTACATGAATTTTTGGGAGATGTTTACAATGGAAATGTTATTTTTCTCATTGTTTTTTGTCTTGTATTTTTGGTTCTTTATACAAGGATTATCTGGACAAGTTCGTGATTGTGCTCATTAACGATGTGCTGATTTACTCCCAATCAAAGGCAAAACATGAGGAGCATCTCCGTTTGGTATTACAGAAGCTGAGGAAGCACAGGTTGTATGCCAAGTTCAAGAAGTGTGAGTTATGGTTTCCTCAAGTGATGTTTCTTGGTTATATTGTCAAGAAGGGTGAGATTATGGTAGATCCAACCAAGATCAAGGCGGTGAGAGATTGGCCAAGGCCAAGGAGTGCTTCAGAGATTAGAAGGTTCCTTGGACTGGCGGGGTATTATAGGGGTTTTGTTGAAGGGTTCTCAAGGATTGCAACACCTTTGACTGAGCTGACACGTAAGAACTTGAAGTTTGTGTGGACTGATAGGTGTGAAAATGGTGTTCAAGAGTTGAAGCGATGGTTGATTACTACACCAGTACTTAGTCTTCCTTCAAACAAGGAAAAGTTTGTGGTTTACTGTGATGCTTCAAGACATGGGTTGGGTTGTGTTCTGATGCAGGCTGGGGAGTTGATTGCCTATGCCTCACGATAGTTGAATGAGTACAAACAGTGGTATTTGTTTACCCAAAAACAACCCTTGATGATGTGGCAGGATTGACCTACACGTGGTAAGCACATGGCAGCTTTAGGTGGATGCATCCTAATCGACCCTCGGCCAAATTGTTGTTGATTTGTCAAGCGTCATACTTATATGCGACCAGCCTGATCGCATACTTCCTTTTACTTCCTTTATTCATGAAAATCTATAATTACGCATTAATTGTAATTTCTTTTATTACCTAGATACGCAAGTCTTAATTGTAATTAAGGCCCATTGGCCTATGTAATCTTCTTGTGCCTATAAATAAGAATGAAAGGGATCAAGGAAAGGGACTATTGGACTTTTGGTCTTTGTACTCTGAGAGAAAAGTAGAGTGTGATTATTCACTGAAGTTGTAATCTTCCCAAGGCTGGTGAAACTCATGAACCCTAGTTCATTGATCATAGTATTGGAATTCTACATCAATAAGAACACTAAGTGGACATAGGTCATTACCATCCAATTGGGGTCGAACCACTATAAATCGTTTGTGTTACTTATTTTTCCATCTCATTTTTCTTCTTGATTTCATCTCATTTCATATCGTTTATCTGACTCTGTGTCGTTGACTAATTTGAGGGTCAACATTTTGGTGCTTTCATTGAGAGACAAACTCAAGACTTTAAGAACATCAAATGGATAAAACATCCAGGAAGACGGGGCAGACTTCTGGCGCTGCATCCACTCCGCCTCCTCCAAAAAATGTGGTTGAAGATGAACCACAGTTGGATTTTGAAGAGGAGAAAATAGATTCTGAAACCCTGAGGAAAACACTCAGTGTGTTGCAAGAGGAGTTGGTCAATTTGAGGGCCAATCAAGAGAATGCGGCTGAGACATTGGCATTGCAGCAGAGGGAAATCGAGCGTCAACGTCAAGAATTGAATGAGTGGCAGGCGGACATGGACCACCGACAGCAAGATTCCACTGCCGCCCTAGAAGCAGCCATTCAGTTGGCCTGGGGACAAGCTACGCCAACTTCTCAACTAGATCAGCCACCAAGTGCACCACAACAACAGGCCCCAAACCCAAGTCCTCCGCTTCAGCCGGCAAGCCCTCAAAGACCGGAGCAACCACATGTTGCTCAATAGGATATCCCAAATCAGGATCTTGAGCAGCAGCCACCTACTCATGCTGGTCGAGATAATCCCCAGCATCAAAGGCAAAATAGGGCCGGGCAGCCTCCCCAAAGCCCTAGACGCCCAACGTCTGAGGAACCAAATCCACCGAGTAGGGGGAAACGTCCTTCTGCTAACAGAAGACACGCTAAGTCAGTCTCTGCAGTCAAGGGACCCCCATGATATAATAATGCCTGGGGACCCACCGAACAACATAGGCCTCCCCCTGATGCTCAGGAGATGCCAGCTAGAGGAAGAAACAGTGCGACCAGCCGATCATGCCATAGTTGATCACATTTCAGGGACGATCATGATTATAATGAAGCTGGTTCCAGCAGAGGGAATGCTGGTTGAGATCAAGGAGAAAGAGGTGGGGAAAGGAATCCCCCACCAAGAGAAAATAGGCCTACGAGCCAGAATGCTGGGGGGCAGCCTAGGCAGCCTAACGTCTTTGATCGGTTGGGCGCTAGCGAGCAAAGGCGCAGAGATGACGATTTGAGGGATGTGCTCAATGATAGGTGTGAAAGGCACGATGAGTATGCTCCCCCAAAACCAGTCGCCTCAGCGATCCCAAACGCTGTGCAGGCCCAGCTCAATGCATTAAACAAGGTTATCCAGCAGCTGATAGGGAGCCGGATATCCTACATTGAGTAGGATCGGAGAAGGGACACTCTTTCATATAGAGAATAGCAATGGCGGAAACCCCCAACAAATTCAAGATGCCAGTAATGCCCAATTTCGATGGGTATGGGGCCCAGTATCTCACGTGAACAAGTTCGACATACAAATGGACATCCAAAAGGTGTCGGATGATGCTCGCTGTAGGATCTTTTAGGGCACCCTATCTGACATCGCTCAGGAGTGGTTTTTTAAATTCCCTCATGCTAGCATAGTATCATGGGAAATGTTCATGAAGGAATTCTACGGGCAATTCTATGTTGGTCGTGTTCGCTCGACTGAAGCCAACCAGCTGGTCGAGATAAGCCAGAAGGAGGGAGAGTCGTTAAAGGAGTATCTCCAGCGTTTTATGCGAGCCGCAGCTGGAGCTAAAACAGTTGGTGATGAAGGGAAAATGATGGCCCTTACTGCTTGGGTGAGGTGCCATTCTCCCCTCTGGAACAGTTTAAGGAAGAATGGGGTAAAAAGTACCCAGGAATTCCTTGATCGAGCGGACCGGTACATAAACCTCGAAGATGCGATTGCCAACGAAGGGAAATCACCCGCGAAAGACAAGGGGCCAAAGGAAGATCCCGCTAAAGCTGCCAACAGGTCAAATAAGCCCAATGGCAACGACAAAGGCAACAGGAATGGTAAAAATGGTGGAAAAAAGGGAAAATAATGAGCCTTTGACGTCCAAGAATAAGCGCCCTAAGGGCAACAGGTGCGAGCCAAGGTTCACCAACTATACGGCCCTTGTCGAAAGCAGAATGGAGGTGTACCAGGTGACCAGCTCCAATGTCCCTAACAAGCGACCAGCACCTATAAGAAAGGATATCTCCAAGAGAGATACAACAAAGTTTTGTCGTTTCCACAATGACTATGGTCATGACACTAATGAGTGTAACCAGCTGAAAGATGAGAATGAGTTCTTTATCAGAAAAGGACACCTGAGGAGACACGTACGAGCCATGAGAGGTTCTTAGCGAGAAGCTCAAGGAAGCAATGAACAGGCGCCTGTACACCAATGCTCACCACCTTTACAGCCAACTCCTGTGACAGGTACATTGTTAACCATCTGTGGCGGCCCACACCTTGGAGGAGATAGTGGGAAGGCAAGGGAGCGATACGCTCGGACCTTACGCCACGACTAGGACATCGAGATGTTGAATGTGGAAGAGTGAAATCCCAAAAAAGCTCGAATAGAAGAAGAGCTAATAACTTTCTCTAAGCTTGATGCTCAGCATGTACGATTTCCTCATTCGGACCCTCTTGTAATGCCCTACTACCTTAGAGCCGTTACTAAGTGAGTTTAAAACACAACTGTGCAACTAACTGAATCTACGAGGTTTTCAAAGACCAAAGTGTGACTAACCGGAAGTTAAGGTTGTAATCTTTGCAAATACTTAGTTTCATTGAAAACTTTAAATATCAATATCTGGGATCCCAAAAATAAGGTTTACAAAATATTTACAACTCAAAAATAGATTTACACTTGATTGACTAACAAAAGAACAAGTTAATATAGCCATATTCAAAATGCCCCCAACCAAAGCAGTTAGGCAGGCCGAGCATGTACGCGCCGCCCCCACGCTCTCCATACTCATGGCTGGTTGACTGACTCCTTGCTCTTACCTGCAACACAGAGCACCCGTGAGCCGAAGCCCAGCAAGAAAACTCATACAGTAAATAACATATGCATATAATGTAGTTAACATATAATCCACTGATAACCAGTAAAACCATCAGACTGAACAAACACGGCCATGCCGCCCCAGAGGCCTAACCAAAGCCTGGGGTCTCGGTCCTTACCATATGGATAACTCATGTATCCATTGGGTTCCACCCTAACTATAAGCACTCCATGTGCTAAGTGTTACTTCCGGCCCCAAGGCCGTTCTCAGCCTTCGCCGCTCTCGGCCTTAGCCATTCATTTCATTGTAATCACACATATAGTACATCTCGAAATAATCATTCAAACATATAATAACTCATGTAAGGTTATACATTAGCACATAATACAATCTGGGGCCATGCCCTGCAATAACACTATGGGCCCAAGCCCTGTTCTCGGGTGCTACAGTTTTCTTACCTGTATTCCGAGCTTTCTGATGCACTAAAGCCGCAAGCATGGTCCTCTAACCCGAGCTTTTCCAAAGACCTAGTCACAACACGTATAAAACATCCTTTAATACTAATCAATTCAAATCCACATCTCGGGGCCAATTCCACACTCTCGGGACTCCCAAATTCCTAAAACAATTCATTGGAAACATCCCTCGAACCCCCGGAGCAAAAGCTCAAAATTGCAAAATTTCATGTCCTGAAAATGGCCTAGCGCCGCGGCGCCCAAGAACAGGGCCGCGACGCTCCTTCGCGAACCCATATTTCTAGGTTTTCTTTTGCATTTTTTCCGAGCTAAACCCCCTCAAAATCATCCCAAACAATTACCTAAACCCCAAGATCAATTTAAAGCCTCAAATGAACCATCTAACAACCCATAAACACTAGTATCAAGATCAAAACACAATCACACCCAAAATCCACTCTTTGATTTCTAAATTCAGCAAACTCAAACAAAACTTAAAAACTTAACTCATGCTTTAGATTTCTCAAATCCAAACAGAAACAAATCTTAAATGTGCATAAAATCCTTACCTCAAGTGGAGAATTCACCCAAAAGCTTCCTTGATCTCCTCTTAAACTCCCACTTCAGCCCCTTCTACTCTTCTTCTTCTTGCCCTAGCTTTTTCTTTCTTCTAGTTTTTCTTCTCTTCAATTTTTATCAAAACCATCAAATGACCCAATGCCCAAACCGTGTACCCCAATATCCCAGCTGAAAATTGTCTAAATCCCTTGCCAAATGACCACTTTACCCCTTCCTAATAATCCTTCCTAACTAAACCTTCAAGGGCACTCAAGTCCTTTCACTTCTATTCAATTCTACCATTTTCCATCTAAAACTTGTTACTCAAAGTAGTTACAAACGATTACACAGGTTACTCAATCGCCAATAACTATAACCATTAGTTCTCAATTTAACTTACGAAATTCCTAAAGTACCCCTAGGCTCCTTCCGAGCCGGGTACAAAATCCCGTTGTGACTTTTAGACTAACTAGCTCACTAGGACCGTCTCGACGCGTGCATCACAATAAAACTCCACACTCACGTGGTACAAATCACATAATACAATTATCACATTTATGCCCTCAACGGGATAAAATTACCAGTTTACCCCCAACATACAAACGGGGCCCACAAGCATAAATATACAACCTACTCATGCATTCTAATCACATATACAATCAAATTCATAAATTAACATGTCAACTCACTTATTGCCCTCTAGGCATGCTTAAACAAGGTCTTAAACCTTATTAGCAACTTGGGTGTTACAATTATCCCCTGCTTACAAGAATTTTGTTCTCGAAATTACCTGAAATACTCGGGATGTTGCTCCCGCATATCAAACTCAAGCTCCCACGTCACCTCTTCAGTCTTGTTGTTCCTCCACAGCACTTTAACCAAGGAGATGGTCTTGCTCCGCAAGACTTTGTCCTTCCTATCAAGGATCTGAACCGGCTTCTCCTCATATGATAAATCCTGATCCAACTCCAAGTTTTCATAGCTCAAAACATGAGTAGTATCCGATACATACTTCCGGAGCATGGATACATGAAACACGTCATGAACCCCTGATAGAGCTGGAGGCATTGCTAACCTGTAAGCCACCACTCCAACTCGTTCCAGAACCTCGAAGGGGCCAACAAACCTGGGACTCAGCTTGCCCCGAACCCCGAATCGCTTCACTCCTCTCAGGGGTGAAACCCTGAGGAATACATGATCACCAACCTGAAATTCCACGCTCCTGCGTCACAGATCTGAATAACTCTTCTGGCGACTATGGGAGGCGAGCATACGAGCTCTAATCTTCTCAATTGCCTCATTGGTCCTCTGAACCATCTCAGGACCTAAATATCTTCTCTCACCTATCTCATCCCAGTGGATTGGTGACCTGTACTTTCTCCCATACAGCATCTCATATGGAGCCACTCCGATAGTCGCCTGATAACTATTATTGTACGAGAACTCAATCAGAGGGAGATACCTACTCCAAGGTCCCCCAAAATCCAACACACAAGCTCGTAACATATCCTCCAGTATCTGAATAGTCCTCTCAGATGGTCCATCTATCTGAGGATGATAAGCGATACTAAACCGTAGTCGTGTGCCCATTGCCTTCTGCAGGCTCTCGCAAAACTTGGAGGTGAAGGTGGGGTCTCTATCAGAAACTATTGACCTCGGAGCCCCATGAAGTTGAACAATTTCCTTCACATAAAGCTCAGCATACTGCTCCACAGTATAAGTTGTCCTCACAGGTAAGAAGTGGGCAGACTTAGTATACCTGTCCACAATCACCCACACCGAGTCATGCTGACCCACGGTCTTCGGCAATCCAACCAGAAAGTCCATGGCAATATCCTCCCATTTCCACTCAGGAATCCCCAGAGGCTGTAATAACCCTGCTGGCCTCTGGTGTTCAGCCTTAATCTGCTCACAAGTCAAGCATCTGGCCACATAGTCCACCACGTCTCTCTTCATGCCTGACCACCAATACAAAAATTTCAAGTCATGGTACATCTTCGTAGAACCTGGGTGCAAAGAGTAGGGAGTGGTATGAGACTCATCTAGAATCTCTCACCGAATATCTGGATCAATCGAAACACAAATCCATCCTTTGTACTTCAATAAACTCATCTCAAAGATAGAGAAGTCCTTAATTTCTCCAGTTAGGACATTCTCTCTACGTTCAACTAACTGGGGATCCATTCCTTGTGCTTCCTTAATCCTCTCAAGGAGCGTTGACTGAAGAGTAATGTTGGCTAACCTACCAACCACTAACTCTATACCTGCTCTAGTCATCTCTTCAGCTAATCTGTCAGATATCTGCCTTAAGCTATACAACTTTCCTGGGCCCCTCCGGCTCAATGCATCAGCCACTACATTAGCCTTCCCAGGATGGTATAGGATATCACATTCGTAATCCTTTACCAACTCTAGCCACCGTCTCTGGCGCATATTCAAGTCCTTATGGGTAAAGAAATACTTTACACTTTTGTGATCAGTGTATATCTCGCATCTTTCACCATACAGATAGTGTCTCCAAACCTTAAGTGCGAATACCACTGCAGCTAACTCCAGATCATGCGTGGGATATCTCTGCTCGTACTCCTTTAATTTCCTTGATGCATAAGCTATCACTTTCCCAGCCTGCATCAACACACAACCCAGACCCTGTCTAGAAGCATCACAGTAGACCACAAACTTCTCATCATCTGTAGGCAGGCTTAGCACTGGTGCAGTAATCAATCATCGCTTGAACTCTTTAAAGTTGTTCTCACATCGATCTGTCCACACATACTTGGTCTTCTTTCTTGTCAATTCCGTCAATGGAGTAGCAATTCTGGAGAACCCCTCTACAAACTGCCGGTAGTAACCTGCTAGTCCAAGGAAACTTCTAACTTCAGGAACACTGTTTGGTCTAGGCCAATCTCTTACTGCTTCTATCTTACTTGGGTCGACCAGTAACCCATCCTTACTGATAATATGGCCTAGAAATGAAACTTGCGATAACCAGAACTCGCACTTGCTAAACTTAGCATATAGCTTATGCTCTCTCAGCCGCTTCAACACCAGGCGCAGATGATGCTCATGCTCTGTCTCTGATTGGGAGTACACTAAGATATCATCAATAAATACAATCACAACATTATCTAGATAATCTCTGAAAATTCTGTTCATCAAATCCATAAAAGCTGCTCGGGCATTGGTTAATCCAAAGGACATAACCAGAAATTCATCATGCTCATACCGTGTCCGAAAAGCAGTCTTTGGTATGTCCTTGTAACACCCTAAGTTGCTAATAAGGTTTAAGACCTTGTTTAGCGGTCCTGGAGGGCAATAAATGAATTTACATGATAATATATGAATTTGAATGAATATGTGATTAGTAATGCATGTTTAGGTGGTATATAGATGCATGTGGGCCCCGTTTGTATGTTGGGGGTAAACTGGTAATTTTAGCCTGTTGAGGGCATAAATGTGATAATTGTATTATGTGATTTGTACCACGTGAGTGTGGAGTTTTTATTGTGATGCACGCGTCGAGACGGTCCTAGTGAGCTAGTTAGTCTAAAAGTCACAACGGGATTTTGTACCCGGCTCGGAAGGAGCCTAGGGGTACTTTAGGAATTTCATAAGTTGAATTGAGAACTAATGGTTATAGTTATTAGCGATTGAGTAACCTGTGTAACCGTTTGTAACTGCTTTGAGTAACAAGTTTTAGATGGAAAATGGTAGAATTGAATAGAAGTGAAAGGACTTAAGTGCCCTTGAAGGTTTAGTTAGGAAGGATTATTAGGAAGGGGTAAAGTGGTCATTTGGCAAGGGCTTTAGACAATTTTCAGCTGGGATATTGGGGTACACGGTTTGGGCATTGGGTCATTTGATGGTTTTGATGAAAATTGAAGAGAAAAAAAACTAGAAGAAAGAAAAAGCTAGGGCAAGAAGAAGAAAAAGAAGAAGAAGAGTAGAAGGGGCTGAAGTGGGAGTTTAAGAGGAGATCAAGGAAGCTTTTGGGTGAATTCTCCACTTGAGGAAAGGATTTTATGCACATTTAAGATTTGTTTCAGTTTTGATTTGAGAAATCTAAAGCATGAGTTAAGTTTTTAAAGTTTTGGGTTGAGTTGCTGAAATTAGAAATCAAAGGGTGGATCTTTCGGTGGGATGGTGTTTTGATCTCGATACTAGTGTTTATGGGTTGTTAGATGGTTCATATGAAGTTTTAAATTGATCTTGGGGTTTAGGTATTTGAATGGGATGATTTGGGGAGGTTGTAGCTCGAGAAAAACGCAAGAGAAAACCTAGAAATCTGGGTTCGCGAAGGAGCGACGCGGCTCTGTTCTTGGGCGCCGCGGCGCGAGGCTGCTTCCAGACAAGGGGGGGCTCTCTGACTTGCTGGGCGTCGCGGCCCTCTAGGGCAGCACCGCAGCGCTATGCCATTTTCAGGACATGAAATTTTGCAATTTTGAGCTTTTGCTCCGGGGGTTCGGGGGATGTTTCCAATGAATTGTTTTAGGAATTTGGGAGTCTTGAGAGTGTGGAATTGGTCCCAGGAAGTGGTTTTGAATTGATTAGTATTAAAGGATGTTTTATACATGTTGTGACTAGGTCTTTGGAAAAGCTCGGGTTAGAGGACCGTGCTCGCGGCTTTAGTGCATCAGAAAGCTCGGAATACAGGTAAGAAAACTGTAGCACCCGAGAACAGGGCATGGGCCCATAGCATTATTGCAGGGCATGGCCCTAGATCGTATTACGTGCTAATATATAATCTTAAATGAATTATTATATGATTGAATGATTATTTTGAGATGTATTATATGTGTGATTATAACGAGATGAATGGCTAAGGCCGAGAGCGGCGAAGGCTGAGAACGGCCGTGGGGCCGGAAGTAACACTTAGCACATGGAGTGCCTATAGTCAGGGTGGGACCCAATGGATACATGAGTTATCCTTATGGTAAGGACCGAGACCCCAGGCTTTGGGTAGGCCTCTAGTGCGGCATGGCCGTGTTTGTTCAGTCTGATGGTTTTCCTGTTTATCAGTGGTTTATATGTTATTTACTGTATGAGTTTTCTTGCTGGGCTTCAGCTCACGGGTTCTATGTGTTGCAGGTAAGAGCAAGGGGGCCAGTCAACCAGCCATGAGTATGGAGAGCGTGGGGGCGGCGCATACATGTTCAGCCTGCCCGACTGCTTTGGTTGGGGGCATTTTGAATATGGTTGTATTAACTTATTCTTTTGATAGTCAAGCAAGTGTAAATCTATTTTTGAGTTGTAGTATTTTGTAAACCTTATTTTTGGGATCCCAGATGTTGATACTTAAAGATTTTAATGAAACTAAATATTTTTAAAGATTACAGCCTTAACTTCCGGTTAGTCAAACTTTGGTCTTTGAAAACCTTGTAAAACAAGTTAGTTGCTCATTTTTCGTTTTTAAACTCACTTAGTAACGGCTCTAAGGTAGTAGGGCGTTACAACTTGGTATCAGAGCGAGCCAAGGTTTATTGGTTCTGGAGACTGACCGAACATGTACGCACGCTTCCATTGAAAAGCTCGACTCAGGGTTGATTGGTATGGTTGATTAATGTACTTGAATATGTGTTTGAATGCCTTGTTTACCTGCTTAGATTGTAATGAGCATGATGAGTGAAATAACATATGCATGATGTCAGGGCAAGGCCCGTTGTGTGTTATATGCTATCTATATGTTATTTGGATGGTTGATCTTGGTTTGTTGTTGAGATTGAGAGGTGGAATTGGATCTTGTTATCATGCCTGATGAGCGGTGTCACTGATTGCAGGCATATAGTTGTAATGCCTCGGCAATCATCTAGACTCCGTGGCATTCGAGCCGAGGAAGACAATCAGGGTCAGGACCCTCCACCTGCTCCTCAAAACTGGCAGCAGATTTTAGCCGAAATGGAGGCTAGATTGAAGAAAACGGAAGATGAGCTTAGTCAGTTGAGGCAGCAGGCTCCTCCACCAGTCACCAGGTTACCACTACAGCAGAGTGTAGCACCCGCTCCGGTTCAGCCTGTGGTTGAGAACAGGTTGAAACCTCTGTATGAAAGATTCAGAAAACAGCAACCTCCTACCTTTGAGGGTGGAACAGACCCACTGCGGGCCGAGCAGTGGATGATTATGATTTCTGTAATCTTGGATTTTATGAGGGTTGAAGGAAAGGAAAGAGTTGATTGTGCCAGCTATATGCTTATAGATGATGCACGAATATGGTGGGATGTAGTAAGGCAGCGAAGGGATACTGCAACTATGACTTGGGAAGAATTTAAGAGCATTTTTAATGAGAAATACTACAGTGTAGCAGTTTGAGCTGCGAAGGCTGATGAGTTTATCAACCTGACTCAGAGCAGGTTATCAGTCACTGAGTACGCCCTGAGATTTGACAGATTTGCGAAGTTTGCGCCAAAGTTAATGCCGACTGATGCGGCCAGGAGAGATAGGTTTATACGGGGATTGAATGTGATGATCGCCCGTGATGTGAGTATTACATTGGTTCCAGAGACTACTTATGCTCAGGTAGTGGATAAAGCTCTTACTGCTGAGAGGGCTGAGGATCAGATCTGGAAGGATAGCGCTGCTAGACGCGATACCAGGAGGACGGTGCCTCCTTCTTCTGGGCCTAGTCGAGACAGTGGCTCCGGTGAGCAGAAAAGAAGAGTACCAGATTCATTTGTTCCTTATGGTTCTGATAGGAGGGTTCACGGTTCTATAGGTGGCCGTCAGGGCGGAAATGACAACTGGAGGAGCTTTCCGATGTGTCCTCAATGCAGGCGACGACATCAGGGCGAGTGCCGGACCAGGGCCTGTTTTATTTGTGGGAGCATCAATCATTTGAAGAAAGACTGCCCACAAGCTATGAAAGAGGAACCAAAGCAGGGTGACAGCCTCACTCCTGCTCGGGTATTCACTTTGACTCAGACTGAGGTGGAGGCCAGTCCCTCAGTTGTGACAGGTCAGATTTTTAGCGCTGGTTCTTTGTATACTGCATTGATTGATTCTGGTGCTACTCACTCATTTGTATCTGCTAGGGTGATTGATCAGCTTTGTAGACCTAGTATTTTGTATGCTAGGGGTTTTCAGACTTTATTGCCAACAGGAGAACTGGTAGTCTCTAGGAGATGGGTTAGAGCACTACCGGTAGTAATAGACGGTAGGGAATTGTTTGTTGACCTGGTTGAACTAGATATGGACGATTTTGATATAATACTAGGGATGGATTGGTTAACGCGGTATGGAGCAAAAATTGACTGTAAGCGGTGAATGGTGACTTTTGAACCAGAGGGCAAGGTACCCTTTGTGTTTGTGGGAACGGTGAATGGACCGCGGGTGCCTATGATCTCAGCACTAAAGGCTAGAGACCTGATGCAGGAGGGTTGCATAGGATTCCTAGCGAGTGTTGTAGATTCCTCTAAGGTGGTGGCAGTGGGACCGAATGAAACCAGAGTGGTTTGTGAGTTTCCAGACTTGTTTCCAGCAGATCTTCCAGGATTGCCGCCACAGCGAGAGATTGAGTTCATCATAGAGTTGGTTCCAGGAGCAGAGCCAGTGTCCAAGGCACCTTACAGAATGGCTCTGACAGAATTAAAGGAATTGAAGATTCAGTTGCAGGAGCTACTGGATTTGGGGTTTATCAGACCGAGTTTCTCGCCATGGGGTGCTCCAGTGTTATTTGTTAAAAAAAAAGGATGGATCGCTCAGGATGTGCATGGACTACAGGGAGTTGAATAAGTTCACCATCAAGAACAAGTATCCATTGCCTAGGATTGACGATTTATTTGATCAGCTTCAGGGGAGTACAGTGTTTTCAAAGATTGATCTCCGATTAGGTCATTATCAGTTGAGGATCAAAGAAGATGACGTACCAAAGACTGCTTTTCGGACACGGTATGGGCATTATGAATTTCTAGTTATGTCCTTTGGATTAACCAATGCCCTAGCAGCTTTTATGGATTTGATGAACAGAATTTTCAAAGATTATCTGGATAAGTTTGTGATTGTATTTATTGATGATATCTTAGTGTACTCCCGGTCAGAGACAGAGCATGAGCATCATCTGCGCCTGGTGTTGCAGCGGCTGAGAGAGCATAAGCTATACGCTAAGTTTAGCAAGTGCGAATTCTGGTAATCACAAGTTTCATTTCTGGGCCATATTATCAGTAAGGATGGGTTACTGGTCGACCCAAGTAAGGTAGAGGCAGTAAGAGATTGGCCTAGACCAAACAGTGTTCCTGAAGTTAGAAGTTTCCATGGACTAGCGGGTTACTACCGGCAGTTTGTAGAAGGGTTCTCCAGTATTGCTACTCCATTGACCGAATTAACAAGAAAGAAGACCAAGTATGTGTGGACAGATCGATGTGAGAACAACTTTAAAGAGTTGAAGCGGAGATTCATTACTGCACCAGTGCTGAGCCTGTCGACAGATGATGAGAAGTTTGTGGTGTGACGCTTCTAGATAGGGTCTGGGTTGTGTGTTGATGCAGGCTGGGAAAGTGATAGCTTATGCATCAAGGCAATTAAAGGAGTACGAGCAGAGATATCCCACGCATGATGTGGAGTTAGTTGTAGTGGTATTCGCACTTAAGGTTTGGAGACACTGTCTGTATGGTGAAAGATGCGAGATATACACTGATCACAAAAGTCTAAAGTATTTCTTTACCCAGAAGGACTTGAATATGCGCCAGAGGCGGTGGCTAGAGTTGGTAAAGGATTACGATTGTGATATCCTATACCATCCTGGGAAGGCTAATGTAGTGGCTGATGCATTGAGCCGGAGGGGCCCAGGACAGTTGTATAGTTCGAGGCAGATATCGGCAGATTAGCTGAAGAGATGACCAGAGCAGGTATAGAGTTAGTGGTTGGTAGGTTAGCCGACATTACTCTTAAGTCAACGCTCCTTGAGAGGATTAAGGAAGCACAGGGAATGGATCCCCAGTTAGTTGAACGTAGAGAGAATGTCCTAACGGGAGCAATCAATGACTTCTCTACCTCTGAGATGGGTTTATTGAAGTATAAAGGACGGATTTGTGTTCCGTTTGATCCAGATATTCGGCGAGAGATTCTGGATGAGTCTCATACCACTCCCTACTCTTTGCACCCAGGTTCTACGAAGATGTACCATGACTTGAAATTTTTGTATTGGTGGTCAGGCATGAAGAGAGATGTGGTGGACTATGTGGCTAGATGCTTGACTTGTGAGCAGATTAAGGCTGAACACCAGAGGCCAACAGGGTTATTACAGCCTCTGGGGATTCCCGAGTGGAAATGGGAGGATATTGCCATGGACTTTGTGGTTGGATTTCCGAAGACCGTGGGTCAGCATGACTCGGTGTGGGTGATTGTGGACAGGTATACTAAGTCCGCCTAATTCTTACCTGTGAGGACAACTTATACTGTGGAGCAGTATGCTGAGCTTTATGTGAAGGAAATTGCTCAACTTCATGGGGCTTCGAGGTCAATAATTTCTGATAGAGGCCCCACCTTCACCTCCAAGTTTTGCGAGAGCCTGCAGAAGGCAATGGGCAAACGACTACGGTTTAGTACCGCTTATCATCCTCAGACAGATGGACCGTCTGAGGGGACTATTCAGATACTGGAGGATATGTTACGAGCTTGTGTGTTGGATTTTGGGGGATCTTGGAGTAGGTATCTCCCTCTGATTGAGTTCTCGTACAATAATAGCTATCAGGCGACTATCGGAGTGGCGCCGTATGAGATGATGTATGTAACGACCTACTACCTTAGAGTCGTTACTAAGTGAGTTTAAAACGGAAATTATGCATCTAACTGACTCTACGAGGTTTCTAAAACCAAAAGTGTGACTTGATCAGAAATTAAGGCTGTAGTCTTTGAAAATGCTTAGTTTCATTGAAAACATTAAGTGTCAAACATCTGGGATCCCAAGAATAAGGTTTACAAAATATTTACAACTCAAAAATAGATTTACACCTGGTTAACATCAAAAGAATAAGTTAATATAGCCATATACAAAATGCCCCCAACCAAAGCAGTCGGGCAGGCCGAACATGTACGCGCCGCCCCCACACTCTCCATACTCATGGCCGGTTGACTGACTCTTTGCTTTTACCTGCCACACAGAGCACCCGTGAGCCGATGCCCAGCAAGAAAAATCATACAGTATATAACATATGCATAGAATATAGCTAACATATAATCCACTGATAAATAGGAAAACCATCAGACTGAACAAGCACGGCAATGCCACCCCAGAGGCCTTACCAAAGCCTGGGGTCTCGGTCCTTACCGTAAGGATAACTCATGTATCCATTGGGTCCCACCTTGGCTATAAGCACTCCATGTGCTAAGTGTTACTTTCGGCCCCAAGGCCGTTCTCGGCCTTCGCCGCTCTCGGCCTTCGCCGCTCTCGGCCTTCGCCGCTCTCGGCCTTCGCCGCTCTCGGCCTTCGCCGCTCTCGGCCTTCGCCGCTCTCGGCCTTCGCCGCTCTCGGCCTTCGCCGCTCTCGGCCTTAGCCGTTCATTTCATTATAATCACACATATAGCACATTTCGAAATAATCATTCAAACATATAATAATTCATTTAAGGTTATACATTCGCACGTAATACAATCTAGGGCCATGCCCTGCAATAACACTGTGGGCCCATGCCCTGTTCTCGGGTGTTACGGTTTTCTTACCTTTCAATTCGATAGCTTTGATCACCTGACTCCTTGAGCACGATCCTACTCGAGCCCTAGCACTCACCTAAACAAAATCCACAATTCAAAGTCATTACCAAACCTCTTGTCCAAAACCTAGCCTCGGGACCGATCCCGAGCCCCCCGGGAAGTCCTAGATCCACAAAACAAGGTGGTGGAATCGAGCCCCGAACCCTAGGTCAAAATCCCTCAACAAAAGCCAAAAAACCCCTTTCTGTGAACAGTGCAGCGCTACAGCGCTCTTAAGAGGGCGCTATAGTGCTACAAGCAAAACCACACGTCCCCAGAAACAGGGCCTAGCGCTACCGCACCCAAAGACTAGCGCTGTAGCGCTAGTTGCAGACAGGCAACACCCAAAATTGTTTTCTGCGATTTCTTTCAACCATTTCAACCCCAAACTTGTCCAAATCTTTCCCAAACCCAAAAACAAACTTATCAACACCTCACACCCATCCCAAGCATCCCAAGAACTGATAACCCAAGCTCAAGCAACCCAAAACTCAAGATCTACCATAATGAACCCTAAACCCAGAAATTCAGTCAAACATCAAAGTTAAGGACTTAGAAATCATACCGTGGATGGAAATTCGACCTTGAGTTATACCCTAGACCTCCTTAGCTTGCTCCTTCTTAACCTTGGCCTGATTTTCCCAAAAATCCCCATTTATTTAGCTTAAATACACAGCTCAAACCAGTCAAACCCTAAAACTGAAATTTCTAAAACTTACCTCAATGTTTGATGTGTTCTTGCTAATCCCTTGCCAATCTTCAAGTCTAGCTTAGGATCCTTGATGCTCAGCTTACCCTAGCTCACCACTGAGCTTAGCTCCAAGAAAAATGAAGGGAAATGGTGGGAGAACCTCAAACCGATCCTTTGAAGAAAACCCACACTGATTTTTCTCTCTTTTCTTTTCTACAGCCTTATAACTCTTTTCTAGCAATTCCACTAAGTATAAAGCTTCCTTTAACTTATCTCTAAAAAGCCTAAAGACCAAAATGCCCTCCCTATTAATTCTAAACCTTTTTGTCCATGTAGGGCCATGTTAGTCATTTTACCCAATTCCCACTAATTTCTCTAGTGTCTCCAATAATTTCCCGCTTGCTACCCAATACCTGATTAATCACCAAATATATATCCCTCATCATCAAGATTAACCTCAATATAATTTCCAAATGCCCATTTAAACTCCCCAGACTTAACCCAAGCCGGGTATAAATTCCCGCTTTGACATCGCTAACCCGCTCATTCTAGGATCGTCTCGAGTCACAGTTCACAGATATCAACACAGTCATGCCCAAAATGGCCAAATTACAATTATGCTCTTTCTAAGACAATCAGGTCTACATGCATACTAGTACACATAGTCATGCATCTCAAATAGTCAAATAGTCATATAACATGCATTAAATCATAATCATGCATTTAACTCATTAAAGTCACACACAAAATCCCATTATGCCCTCCAGGCACACTAATCAAGGCCCTTAAGCCTTATTAGCAAATTTGGGTCGTTACACTGTATGGAAGAAAGTGCAGGTCATCGATCCACTGGGATGAGACAGGTGAGAGGAGATATTTAGGTCCTGAGATGATTCAGAGGACCAATGAGGCAATTGAGAAGATTAGAGCTCGTATGCTCGCCTCCCAGAGTCGCCAGAAGAGTTATTCAGATCTGAGACGCAGGAGCGTGGAATTTCAAGTTGGTGATCATGTATTCCTCAGGGTTTCACCCCTGAGAGGAGTGAAATGATTCGGGGTTCGAGGCAAGCTGAGTCTCAGGTTTGTTGGCCCCTTCGAGGTTCTGGAACGAGTTGGAGAGGTGGCTTACAGGTTAGCAATGCCTCCAGCTCTATCAGGGGTTCATGATGTGTTTCATGTATCCATGCTCCGGAAGTATGTATCGGATACTACTCATGTGTTGAGCTATGAGAATTTGGAGTTGGACCAGGATTTATCATATGAGGAGAAGCCGCTTCAGATCCTTGATAGGAAGGACAAAGTCTTGCGGAGCAAGACCATCTCCTTGGTTAAAGTGCTGTGGAGGAACAACAAGACTGAAGAGGTGACATGGGAGCTTGAGTCTGATATGCGGGAGCGGCATCCCGAGTTGTTCAGGTAATTTCGAGGACGAAATTCTTGTAAGGAGGGGATAATTGTAACACCCCAAGTTGCTAATAAGGTTTAAGACCTTGTTTAGCGGGCCTGGAGGGCAATAAATGAATTTACATGATAATATATGAATTTGAATGAATATGTGATTAGTAATGCATGTTTAGGTGGTATATAGAAGCATGTGGGCCCCGTTTGTATGTTGGGGGTAAACTTGTAATTTTAGCCCGTTGAGGACATAAATGTGATAATTGTATTATGTGATTTGTACCACGTGAGTGTGGAGTTTTTATTGTGATGCACGCGTCGAGACGGTCCTAGTGAGCTAGTTAGTCTAAAAGTCACAACGGGATTTTGTACCCGGCTCGGAAGGAGCCTAGGGGTACTTTAGGAATTTCATAAGTTGAATTGAGAACTAATGGTTATAGTTATTAGCGATTGAGTAACCTGTGTAACCATTTGTAACTGCTTTGAGTAACAAGTTTTAGATGGAAAATGGTATAATTGAATAGAAGTGAAAGGACTTAAGTGCCCTTGAAGGTTTAGTTAGGAAGGATTATTAAGAAGGGGTAAAGTGGTCATTTGGCAAGGGCTTTAGACAATTTTCAGCTGGGATATTGGGGTACACGGTTTGGGCATTGGGTCATTTGATGGTTTTGATGAAAATTGAAGAGAAGAAAAACTAGAAGAAAGAAAAAGCTAGGGCAAGAAGAAGAAAAAGAAGAAGAAGAGTAGAAGGGGCTGAAGTGGGAGTTTAAGAGGAGATCAAGGAAGCTTTTGGGTGAATTCTCCACTTGAGGTAAGGATTTAATGCACATTTAAGATTTGTTTCAGTTTTGATTTGAGAAATCTAAAGCATGAGTTAAGTTTTTAAAGTTTTGGGTTGAGTTGCTGAAATTAGAAATCAAAGGGTGGATCTTTCGGTGGGATGGTGTTTTGATCTTGATACTAGTGTTTATGGGTTGTTAGATGGTTCATATGAAGTTTTAAATTGATCTTGGGGTTTAGGTATTTGTTTGGGATGATTTGGGGAGGTTGTAGCTCGGGAAAAATGCAAGAGAAAACCCAGAAATCTGGGTTCGCGAAGGAGCGCCGCGGCGCGAGGCTGCTTCCAGACAAGGGGGGGCTCTCTGACTTGATGGGCACCGCGGCCCTCTTGGGCAGCGCTGCGGTGCTAGGCCATTTTTAGGACATGAAATTTTGCAATTTTGAGCTTTTGCTCCGGGGGTTCGGGGGATGTTTCCAATGAATTATTTAGAAATTTGGGAGTCCCGAGAGTGTGGAATTGGTCCCGGGAAGTGGTTTTGAATTGATTAGTATTAAAGGATGTTTTATACGTGTTGTGACTAGGTCTTTGGAAAAGCTCGGGTTAGAGGACCGTGCTAGCGGCTTTAGTGCATCAGAAAGCTCGGAATACAGGCAAGAAAACTGTAGCACCCGAGAACAGGGCATGGGCCCATAGCGTTATTGCAGGGCATGGCCCTAGATCGTATTACGTGATAATGTATAACCTTAAATGAATTATTATATGATTGAATGATTATTTCGAGATGTACTATATGTGTGATTATAACGAGATGAACGGCTAAGGCCGAGAGCGGCGAAGGCTGAGAACGGCCATGGGGCCGGAAGTAACACTTAGCACATGGAGTGCCTATAGCCAGGGTGGGACCCAATGGATACATGAGTTATCCTTACGGTAAGGACCAAGACCCCAGGCTTTGGTTAGGCCTCTGGGGCGGCATGGCCGTGTTTGTTCAGTCTGATAGTTTTCCTGTTTATCAGTGGTTTATATGTTACTTACTGTATGAGTTTTCTTGCTGGGCTTCGGCTCACGGGTGCTATGTGTTGCAGATAAGAGCAAGGGGTCAGTCAACCAGCCATGAGTATGGAGAGCGTGGGGGCAGCGCGTACATGTTCGGCCTGCCAGACTGCTTTGGTTGGGAGCATTTTGAATATGGCTGTATTAACTTATTCTTTTGATAGTCAAGCAAGTGTAAATCTATTTTTGAGTTGTTGTATTTTGTAAACCTTATTTTTGGGATCCCATATGTTGATACTTAAAGTTTTTAATGAAACTAAATATTTTTAAAGATTACAGCCTTAATTTCCGGTTAGTCACACTTTGGTCTTTGAAAACCTTGTAAAACAAGTTAGTTGCTCATTTTTCGTTTTTAAACTCACTTAGTAACGGCTCTAAGGTAGTAGGGCATTACAATCCTCTTCTTTGATCCTCAACTGATAATAACCTCACCGGAGATCAATCTTTGAAAACACTGTACTCCCCTGAAGCTAATCAAATAAATCATCAATCCTAGGCAATGGATACTTGTTCTTGATGGTCAGCTTATTCAACTCCCTGTAGTCCATGCACATCCTGAGCGATCCATCCTTTTTCTTAACAAATAGCACTGGAGCACCCCATGGCGAGAAACTCGTTCTGATAAACCCCAATTCCAGTAGCTCCTGCAACTGAATCTTCTATTCCTTTAATTCTTCCGGAGCCATTCTGTAAGGTGCCTTGGACACTGGCTCTGCTCTCGGAACCAACTCTATGACGAACTCAATCTCTCACTGTGGCGGCAATCCTGGCAGATCTACTGGAAACAAATCTGGAAACTCACAGACCACTCTGGTTTCATTCGGTTCCACTGCCGCCACCTTAGAGGAATCTACAACACTTGCTAGGAATCCTATGCAACCCTCCTGTATCAGGTCTCTAGCCTTTAGTGCTGAGATCATAGGCACCCGTGGTCCATTCACCATTCCCACAAGCACAAAGGGTACCTCACCTTCTGGTTCAAAAGTCACCATTCGTTGCTTACAGTCAATTGTTGCTCCATACCGCATTAACCAATCCATTCCTAGTATTATATCAAAATCGTCCATATCTAGTTCAACCAGGTCAACAAACAATTCCCTACCGTCTATTACTACTGGTAATTCTCTAACCCATCTCCTAGAGACTACCAGTTCTCCTATTGGCAATAAAGTCTGAAAACCCCTAGCATACAAAATACTAGGTCTACAAAGCTGATCAATCACCCTAGCAGATACAAATGAGTGAGTAGAACTAGAATCAATCAATGCAGTATACAAAAAACCAGCGCTAAGAATCTGACCTGTCACAACTGAGGGACTGGCCTCCGCCTCAGTCTGAGTCAAAGTGAATACCCTAGCAGGAGCGAGGCTGTCTCCCTGCTTTGGCTCCTCTTTCTTAGCTTGTGGGCAGTCTTTCTTCAAATGATTGATGCTCCCACAAATAAAACATGCCCTGGTCCGGCACTCGCCCTGATGTCGTCGCCTGCATCGAGGACACATCGGAAAGCTCCTCCAGTTGTCATTTCTGCCCTGACGGACACCAATAGAACCGCGAACCCTCCTATCAGAACCATAAGGAACAAATGAATCTGGTACTCTTCTTTTCTACTCACTGGGACCACTGTCCCGACTAGGCCCAGAAGAAGGAGGCACCGTCCTTCTGGTATCGCATCTAGCAGCGCTATCCTTCCAGATCTGATCCTCAGCCCTCTCTACAGTAAGGGCTTTATCCACTACCTGAGCATAAGTAGTCTCTGGAACCAATGTAATACTCACATCACGGGCGATCATCACATTCTATCCCCGTATAAGCCTATCTCTCTTGGCCACATCAGTCGGCACTAACTCTAGCGCAAACTTCGCCTGTAACGACCCAAATTCTCTATTAAGGCTTAAGGGCCTTGAGTAGTGTGCCTGGAGGGCATAATGGGATTTTGTGTGTGACTTTAATGAGTTTAATGCATGATTATGATTTAATGCACATTATATGACTATTTGATTATTTGAGATGCATGACTATGTGAATTAGTATGCATGTAGACCTGATTGTTTTAGAAAGAGCATATTTGTAATGTGGCCATTTTGGGCATGACTGTGTTGATATCTGTGATCTGTGACTCGAGACGATCCTAGAGTGAGCGGGTTAGCGGAAAAGTCAAAGCGGGAATCTATACCCGGCTTGGGTTAAGCCTGGGGATTTTAAATGAGAATTTGGAAAATATATTGAGGTTAATCTTGATGATGAGGATTGTATATTTGGTGATTAATCAGGTATTGGGTAGCGAGCGGGAATTATTAGGAACACTTGAGGAATTAGTGGGAATTTGGGTAATATGACTAAAATGCCCCTTTATGGGCAAAAAGGTTTAGAATTATTAAGGAGGGTGTTGACTGCGTTTTTAGCCAACGACGTGAGAACGTCAAATATGACAAACCTTCAAGAGAATGTAAACGACAACAGACGATATAAACAAGAAAAATAAATAACACACAGTATTTTTATAGTGGTTCAGCCCCGATTGTCGGTAATAGCCTAATCCACTTAGAGTTGTGATTTATAGATCTATACTCAAGATCAGATGGACTGAGCCAACTGAGTTTCTTCAGTACAGATTGTGAAAATACAAGAGTTCTCTCAAATATCAGACTTTCTCTCTCTAGAATACACATACCCAATTTTCTCTCTCTAGAAAGAAGAAGCAGAAGAAGAACCCCTCTCTCATCCCATCAGCTCTCTATTTATAGGCCTGGGATCCTCAACTGATATCCCCTTACGATAGGGATATTTTATTATTCATCTTATATTTATATTACAAAGAAACATTCAAAATTTGAAATGTAACAAACCCCCCATATTTGTGGGAAGAATGAGAGATTCCCGCGTATGTTGTTGAAGCTGTCTCTGGGAATCTTGACTTAGTCTCCTCTAGCTAGTTGTTCCACCTCCTACTGACCACTCATGCAAGTGTTGGTCGGACGTGCATGGTGGTAGGACATGCATGGTGGTAGGATATGTTTTTGTGGGTTGAACGTGCATGGTGGTAGGACATGCACTTCTCTCCTCTAACATGGCACTCTCCTCTAGCATGCCATGTTCCTCCTTGAACCAATCTCCTTGGCTTTTCCTTGGACCAAGGTGGTCCGAGGCAACCTCCTTGGCACCTTACCTTGGACAAGTTCAAAGCATTCTCCTTTAGCATCTCCCAAGCATGTCCGATCGGACATTGTGTAGGCTCTCCTTGGAAAAATCTAAGTCCCCATTCTTGACTTGCATGGGACTCCTCCTCCTTAGCTACTTACCTTGGACACGTTCAAGCAACACTTAGGAAACCTTGGGAGGCTTACCTCAAACACACCCTTGGGGTTGCCTAGGACCACATCCTCCTTGGGGTCTCCTAAGACCACTTTCTCCTTGGGGTCTCCTAAGACCACTTTCTTGAGTTATCCTCAGACCTCATCCTTGGGTTCTCCTAGGATCACTCCCTTGGGGTCTCCTAGGACCACATCCTCCTTGGGTCTCCTAGGACCACTCCCCTTAGCTCTCCTAGAATGCATTCTCCTTAGCCTCCTAGGATGCATTCTCTAATTTTTGGGTATAACAGAGGGCATTTTGGTCCTTAGGCTTGTTAGAGATAAGTTAAAGGGGGCTTTATACTTAGTGGATTTTGTAGAAAGAGAGTTATAGGCTGAAAAGAAAGAAAGAAGGAAGAGAAAAAGAAAAAGAGAGAAAACAGAGGGGTTTGGCTTTAAAGAATCGGTTTGTGGCTCTCCCAACCATTTTCCTTCATTTTTCTTGGAGTTAAGCTCAGTGGAGAGCTAGAGTAGGCTGAGCATCAAGGATCCTAAGCTAGACTTGAGGATTGGCAAGGGATTAGCAAGATCATATCAGAAATTTGAGGTAAGTTCTTGGGGATTTCAATTTTAGGGCTTGACTGGTTTGAACTGTGTATTTGAGCTAAATGGATGGGATTTTTGGGGAAATCAGGTAAAGGTTGTGAAGGTGCAAGCTAAGGAGGTCTAGGGTTCAACTCAAGGTCGAATTTCCATCCACGGTATGATTTCTAAGACCTTATCTTTGTTGTTGGAGTGAATTTTTGGTTTTTGGGTTCATTATGGTAGATCTTGAGTTTTGGGTTGCTTGAGCTTGGGGTATGAGTTCTTGGGATGCTTGGGATGAGTGTGAGATGTTGCTAAGTTTGTTTTTGGGCTTGGGAATGATTTGGACAAGTTTGGGGTTGAAATGGTAGAAGGAAATCGCAAGATGCGATTTTTGGGTTTTGCTGGTCTGCAACTAGCGCTACAGCGCTAGTCAGGGGGCGCTGTAGCGCTAGCCCCTGTTTCTGGGGGTTGGTTCTGCTTGTAGCGCTACAGCGCCCTCTTTAGAGCGCTGTAGCGCTGCACTGTTCACAGAAGGGGATTTTTGGGTTTTTGATGAGGGATTTTGACCTAGGGTTCGGGGCTCGATTCCACCACTTTGTTTTGGGGATCTAGGACTTCCTGGGGGCTTAGGATTGGTCCCGAGGCTAGGTTTTGGACTTGAGGTTTGGCAATGACTTTGACTTATAGATTTTGCATAGGTGAGCGCTAGGGCTCGAGTAGGATCGTGCTCAAGGAGTCAGGTGATCAAGGCTATCGAATTGACAGGTAAGAAAACTATAGCACCCGTAAGACAGGGCATGGGCCCATGATGTGATTGCAGGGCTCGGCCCTATATTTCATGCTGAGATGATTTCAGGGCACGGCCCTATATTGCGTTACATGTTAGGGTGCAGACTTGATTGAATTGATATATGTTCAAATGTTATTTGAGTAAGACTATCTGTGATTATAGTTGAATGATACGGCGAGGAGCCGAGAGCGGCAATGGAGCCGAGAACGGCAGTGGGGCCGGAAGTACCACATAGCACGTGGAGTGCTTGTAGTCAGGGTGGGACCCCATGGATACATGTGATATCCTTACGCTGAGGACCGAGACCCCAGGCTTTGGTAAGGCTTCTGGGGCGGCATGGCCGGGTTGTTTAAGTCAAATGGTTGACCTGTTTATCTGTGGACTATCTGATATGATTAACTGTATAATTTGCATATGTTATGAACTGCTTGAGTTTTCTTGCTGGGCTTCGGCTCACAGGTGCTCTGTGTTGCAGGTAAGGGCATAGATTGAGTCAACCAGCCATGAGTACGGAGAGCATGAAGCGACGCGTACATGTTTGGCCTGCCCGACTGCTTTGGTTGGGGGTTTATTTGAGAAATGGCTGTAATAATCCGAGATTTTATTAATTAAGCAATTGTAAACTTATTTTAGGTTGTAAACAGTTTTCAAACCTTAATTTGGGATCCCAAATGTTTAATACTAGAAGTTTTCAATGAAGAATTGCATTTTCAAAGATTACAGCCTTAACTTTTGCTTAGTCACACTTTTGTTTTAAAATCCTTGGTTAGCGAGTTCACTACACAAATTTTCTTTTAAAAACTCACTTAGTAACGGCTCTAAGGAAGTAGGGCGTTACATTGAGTTTTGGGTTGCTTGAGCTTGGGGTATGAGTTCTTGGGATGCTTGGGATGAGTGTGAGATGTTGCTAAGTTTTTTTTTGGGCTTGGGAATGATTTGGACAAGTTTGGGGTTGAAATGGTAGAAGGAAATTGCAAGATGCGATTTTTGGGTTTTGCTGGTCTACAACTAGCGCTACAGCGCTAGTCAGGGGGTGCTGTAGCGCTAGCCCCTGTTTCTGGGGGGTGGTTCTGCTTGTAGCGCTACAGCGCCCTCTTTAGAACGTTGTAGCGCTGCACTGTTCACAGAAGGGGATTTTTGGGTTTTTGATGAGGGATTTTGACCTAGGGTTCGGGGCTCGATTCCACCACTTTGTTTTGGGGATCTAGGACTTCCCGGGGACTCGGGATTGGTCCCGAGGCTAGGTTTTGGACTTGAGGTTTGACAATGACTTTGACTTATGGATTTTTCTTAGGTAAGCGCTAGGGCTCGAGTAGGATTGTGCTCAAGGAGTCAGGTTGATCAAGGCCATCGAATTTAAAGGTAAGAAAACCGTAACACCCGGGATTAGGGCATGGGCCCACAGTGTTATTGCAGGGCATGGCCCTAGATTGTTTTACTTGCAAATGTATGACCTTGGATGAATTATTATATGTTTGAATGATTATTTCAAAATGTATTATGCGTGCGATTATAATGAAATGAACGGCTAAGGCCGAGAGCGGCAAAGGCCGGGTACGGCCTTGGGTCCGGAAGTAACACTCAGCACATTGGGTGCTTATAGCCAGGGTGGGACCCAAGGGATACATGAGTTATCCTGACGGTGAGGACCGAGACCCCAGGCTTTGGTAAGGCCTCTGGGGCGGCATGGCCGTGCTTGTTTAGTTTGATGGTTTTCCTATTTATCAATGGATTATGTCAGCTATATACTATGCATATTTTATGTACTATTTGGGTTTTCTTGCTGGGCTTCGGCTCACGGGTGCTCTGTGTGGCAGGTAAAAGCAAGGAGTCAGTCAACCGGCCATGAGTATGGAGAGCGTGGGGGCGGCGCGTACATGTTCGGCCTGCCCGACTGCTTTGGCTGGGGGCATTTTGTATATGGCTGTATTAACTCATTCTTTTGATAGTTAACCTGGTGTAAATCTATTTTTGAGTTGTAAATATTTTGTAAACCTTATTTTTGGGATCCCAGATGTTTGATACTTAATGTTTTCAATGAAACTAAACATTTTCAAAGAGTACAGCCTTAAATTCTGGTTTATTCACACTTTTGGTTTTAGAAACCATGTAGAGTCAGTCAAAACCACGATTTCTGTTTTCAACTCACTAAGTAACGGCTCTAAGGTAGTAGGGCGTTACATCGCCAATCTGTCAAATCTCAGGGCGTACTCAGTGACTGATAACTTGCTCTGAGTCAGGTTGATAAACTCATCAGCCTTCATAGCTCGAACTGCTACACTGTAGTATTTCTCATTAAAAATGCTCTTAAATTCTTCCCAAGTCATAGTTGCAGTATCCCTTCGCTGCCTTACTACATCCCACCATATTCGTGCATCATCTCTAAGCATATAGCTGGCACAATCAACCCTTTCCTTTCCTTCAACCCTCATGAAATCAAAAATTACAGAAATCATATTCATCCACTGCTCAGCCCGCAGTGGGTCTATTCCACCCTCAAAGGTAGGAGGTTACTGTTTTCTGAATCTTTCATACAGAGGTTCCAACCTGTTCTCAACCACAAGCTGAACCGGAGCTGGTGCTACACTCTGCTGTAGTGGTAACCCGGTGACTGGTGGAGGAGCCTGCTGCCTCAACTGACTAAGCTCATCTTCCGTTTTCTTCAATCTAGCCTCCATTTCGGCTAAAATCTGCTGCCAGTTCTGAGGAGCAGGTGGAGGGTCCAGACCCTGATTGTCATCCTCGGCCCGAATGTCGCGGAGTCTAGATGATTACCGAGGCATTATAACTAAATGCCTGCAATCAGTGACACCGCTCATCAGGCATGATAACAAGATCCAATTCCACCTCTCAATCTCAACAACAACCAAGATCAACCATCCAAATAACATACAAATAGCATATAACACACAACGGGCCTTGCCCTGACATCATGCATATGTTATGTCACTCATCATGCTCATTACAATCTAAGCAGGCAAACAAGGCATTCAAACACATATTCAAGTACATTAGTCAACCATACCAATCAACCCTGAGTCGAGCTTTTCAATGCCAGCTTGCGTATATGTTCGGTCAATCTCCAGAACCAATAATCCTTGGCTCGCTCTGATACCAAGTTGTAACGCCCTACTACCTTAGAGCCGTTACTAAGTGAATTTAAAACACAACTGTGCAACTAACTGACTCTATGAGGTTTTCAAAGACCAAAGTGTGACTAACCGGAAGTTAAGGCTGTAATCTTTGCAAATACTTAGTTTCATTGAAAACTTTAAGTATCAATATCTAGGATCCCAAAAATAAGGTTTACAAAATATTTACAACTCAAAAATAGATTTACACTTAATTGACTAACAAAAGAACAAGTTAATACAGCCATATTCAAAATCCCCCCAACCAAAGTAGTCGGGCAGGCCGAACATGTACGCGCCGCCCCCACGCTCTCCATACTCATGGCTGGTTGACTGACCCCTTGCTCTTACCTGCAACACAGAGCACCCGTGAGCCGAAGCCCAGCAAGAAAACTCATACAGTAAAATAACATATGCATATAATGTAGTTAACATATAATCCACTAATAACCAGGAAAACCATCAGACTGAACAAACACGACCATGCCACCCTAGAAGCCTTACCAAAGCCTGGGGTCTCAGTCCTTACCGTAAGGATAACTCATGTATCCATTGGGTCCCACCCTGGCTATAAGCACTCCATGTGCTAAGTGTTACTTCCGGCCCCAAGGCCGTTCTCGGCCTTCACCGCTCTCGGCCTTAGCCGTTCATTTCATTATAATCACACATATAGCACATTTCAAAATAATCATTCAAACATATAATAATTCATTTAAGGTTATACATTCGCACGTAATACAATCTAGGGCCATGCCCTGCAATAACACTGTGGGCCCATGCCCTATTCTCGGGTGTTACGGTTTTCTTACCTGTATTCCGAGCTTTCTGATGCACTAAAGTCGCAAGCACGGTCCTCTAACCTGAGCTTTTCCAAAGACCTAGTCACAACACGTATAAACCATCCTTTAATACTAATCAAATCAAATCCACATCCTGGGACCAATTCCACACTCTCGGGACTCCCAAATTCCTAAAACAATTCATTGGAAACATCCCCCGAACCCCCGGAGCAAAAGCTCAAAATTGCAAAATTTCATGTCCTGAAAATGGCCTAGTGCCGCGGCGCTACCCAAGAAGGCCGCGGCACCCAGCAAGTCAGAGAGCCACCCCTGCCTGGAAACAGCCCCGCGCCGCGGCGCTCCTTCGCGAACCCAGATTTCTGGGTTTTCTTTTGCATTTTTTCCGAGCTAAACCCCCTCAAAATCATCCCAAAACATTACCTAAACCCCAAGATCAATTTAAAGCTTCAAATGAACCATCTAACAACCCATAAACACTAGTATCAAGATCAAAACACAATCACACCCAAAATCCACTCTTTGATTTCTAAATTCAGCAAAACTCAAACAAAACTTAAAAACTTAACTCATGCTTTAGATTTCTCAAATCAAAACAGAAACAAATCTTAAATGTGCATAAAATCCTTACCTCAAGTGGAGAATTCACCCAAAAGCTTCCTTGATCTCCTCTTAAACTTCCACTTCAGCCCCTTCTACTCTTCTTCTTCTTGCCCTAGCTTTTTCTTTCTTCTAGTTTTTCTTCTCTTCAATTTTTATCAAAACCATCAAATGATCCAATGCCCAAACCGTGTACCCCAATATCCCAGCTGAAAATTGTCTAAATCCCTTGCCAAATGACCACTTTACCCCTTCCTAATAATCCTTCCTAACTAAACCTTCAAGGGCACTCAAGTCCTTTCACTTCTATTCAATTCTACCATTTTCCATCTAAAACTTGTTACTCAAAGCAGTTACAAACGGTTACACAGGTTATTCAATCGCCAATAACTATAACCATTAGTTCTCAATTCAACTTACGAAATTCCTAAAGTACCCCTAGGCTCCTTCCGAGCCGGGTACAAAATCCCGTTGTGACTTTTAGACTAACTAGCTCACTAGGACCGTCTCGACGCGTGCATCACAATAAAAACTCCACACTCACATGGTACAAATCACATAATACAATTATCACATTTATGCCCTCAACGGGCTAAAATTACCAGTTTACCCCCAACATACAAACGGGGCCCACAAGCATAAATATACAACCTACTCATGCATTCTAATCACATATACAATCAAATTCATAAATTAACATGTCAACTCACTTATTGCCCTCCAGGCATGCTTAAACAAGGTCTTAAACCTTATTAGCAACTTGGGTGTTACACCTCTGGTCGTGGACGTCCAGATAGCGAACATGATGGTCAAAAGGGTATTAGTTGACACGGGGAGCTCAGTAAATATCTTGTACAGGTTTTCATTGGAGAGAATGAAGTTGTCAATGAAGGACCTAGAGCCATGAAACCAAACCATTTATGGTTTTTATGGGTAAGGGCTTGCGCCAACGAGGTCGATTAGGCTTCCGATTACAGCAGGGACCGCGCCTACAAACAGGACATTACTCACTACTTTTATAGTAGTTGATTGTCCTTCTGCATACAATGTTGTAATTGGAAGACCTATTTTGGTCGACCTACGAGCTGTAACTTCGGTTTGGCATCTTGCCATGAAATTCCCAACTAACGCAGGGGTATGATGCTATAATTCCTCGATTACTAAGGCAAAGAGAGGTGGATCGAGGGGAGTCACCGGAAAAGAGCTGCAATTGGCCGATGAAATACAAGCCCAATCAAGTGAGTGCGTCACCAGATAGGATGTTGCCCAAAGTGAGGATAGGGATTTAGATCCTCGCTTTGGGGATTTTGATGAAGAAGTAGGACCAATCGAGGACCTCGAAGAGGTCCAACTCGATGAGGCAGATCCGACCAGGGTTCTTAAAGTTGGTAAAAACTTAGAAACAATAATAAAGCAAAAGCTGGTGGAATTTTTGAAGAAAAACCAGGAAGTATTTGCCTGGTCGCATAAATACATGGTTGGAATTAAGGCTGCTCGACCAGTACAACATGGTTGGAAAGATAAAAGCTTTCCACCAGTACAACAGAAAAGAAGGCTACTCGAAAAAAATAGATCGAAGGCTCTAAAAGACGAAGTCGAGAAGCTAAAGGAGAATTGATTCATCAAGGTAGCATTTTATCCATCTTGGGTCTCTAATCCCGCACTAGTACTCAAGCCAAATAACAAATGGAGAACATGCGTGGATTTTACAGACCTTAATAAAGCCTGCCTAAAAGATTGTTTCCCGCTCCCAAGGATCGACCAACTGGCCAATGCCACTTCAGGGCACGAGATCCTATCATTCATGGATGCACACTCTGGGTACAATCAGATCAGTATGCACCCACCTGATGAGGATCACTCTAGCTTTCGGACTGATACAAGGCTTTACTATTACAAAGTAATGCCCTTCGGTTTGAAAAACGCTGGCGACTTACTAGCGATTATTCAATCACATGTTCAAAGAACTGATCGGTATAAACATGGAAGTATATGTTGATGACATGGTGGTTAAGTCGAAAAAGGCAGAAGAACACATAGGGGACCTGTAAGAGTGCTTCAACGTCTTGAACAAATATCAAATGAAGCTGAATCCTCTCAAGTGTTCCTTCAGAGTTGGATCAGGGAATTTTTTTGGATTTATAGTGAACTCACGAGGTATTGAAGCTATTCCTGAAAAGATCAAGGCCCTGGTTGATATAAATTCGCCAACAAAGATAAAAGATGTTCAAAGCTTGACTGGGAGGATTGCTGCTCTAAGTAGATTAATCTCCAAATCGACTGACAAGTGCGTCCCATTTTTTAATCTACTTAGGGGCAATAAGAAATTTGAGTGGACGGAGGAGTGTAGGTAGGCTTTCCAGGCCTTAAAGTCTCATATGTTGTAGCCACCAATCCTATCTAAGTCGGTTGAAAAATAAACTTTGTTCATCTATTTGGCGGTCACAGAATGTTCTGCTAGTGCTGTCTTGGTAAGAGGGGAGGAAAATGTGCAAAAAGTTGTATATAATATAAGAAAAAGGCTAATAAGAGCAGAACTACAGTATCCGCACATTGAAAAATTAGCCTACTGCTTAATCTTAGCCTCCAGAAAGCTGCAACCATACTTTCAAGCTCACCCTGTCATAGTACTAACCGACCAGCCCCTACGACAAGTTCTGCAGAAACCAGAGGCCGCTGGTCGATTATTAAAATGGGCAGTTGAGCTTGGGCATTTTTAAATTTCTTACTCACCATTAGCAGCAGTAAAAGGACAAGCTCTAGCAGACTTTATCTTAGGGCTGACTGGGCTTCCAGACAATGAACAGACAGAAGAGCCTTAGCCTCAAAGCCAAACTCCCTCTTGGAAGTTGTTTACAGAAGACTCTTCTAATGAACATCACGCTGGAGCCAGAGTAATTTTATTAACACTTGAAGGGCATCGATTCCACTAGGCAATCAGATTTGATTTCACAACTTCTAATAGCAAAGCTGAGTATGAAGCGTTGCTTGCAGGTTTATGATTAGCCAGAGACATGAACATAAATTCACTTGAAATTTATAGTGACTCTCAGTTGGTGGTTAATCATATTACTGGAGAATATCAAGCCAGGGGTCTAAAGATGGTTGCTTATTTGAACAAAGTAGAGGATTTGTTGGCGTAGTTTGAAAGATATACTCTCCAGGAAGTGCCTCAAGACCAGAAATCAAATGTTGATGCTTTGGCCAAATTAGCAAGTGCAAAGGATGCTGACACCCTGAATATAGTGCCTGTTGAGCGGTTATCCACACCAAGCATCAAAATAGAAGAAACCTCTCTGGTAATTCAGGCAGCCGATACATGGATGGCACCTTTCATTGAGTACTTGATGCACGGAGTGTTGCTGACAGATAGAAACAAAGCAAGAGACCTCCAGAGGCAGACTGCTCAGTTTATTCTGCTCGACAGAGTTCTATACAGAAGAGGGTACTCAATGTCACTCCTAAGGTGTGTTTCAAAAGAAAACGCCAAAGAATTAATGCAAGAAGTCCATGAAGGTTTATGCGGGGATCACGCTGGGGGCAGAGTTTATCAAAGAAGATCCTAAGGCAAGGATACTTCTGGCCAACAATGAACAAAGATTTTGTGGATTTTGTTTGAAAATGCGACAAGTGTCAAAGATTCTCCAAGATACCACGAGCAGCCCCTAATGAACTAAAGAGGATGCAAAGCCCGTAGCCATTCATAGTGTGGGGAATAGATTTGATTGGGTCTTTGCCCATAGGAAAAGGCAACGTCAAATATGTCCTGGTGGCTGTTGATTACTTCACGAAGTGGGCCGAAGCTGAGCCACTTGCAACCATAACGACCAAGAAAGTGTTGGATTTCGTGATCAAGACATTAGTATGTCGATATGGATTTCCAAGCAAATTTTTCTCAGACAACGACACACAGTTCGATAGTGATCTGTTCGCGGATTTTTGCAAAAGGCATGGGATTATCAAAATCTTTTTTTTCAGTCACTCATCCGTAGGCAAACGGCCAAGTTGAGGCTATCAACAAGACACTAAAGGATACTTTGAAGAAAAGGCTTGCAGAAGCAAAGGGGGCTTGGCCAGAATAGTTGCCTGAAGTCCTCTGGTCGTACAGAACATCACATTGAACAACAACTGGTCATACTCCATTTTCCTTGGCTTATGGATATGAGGCTATGTTGCCTGTTGAATTAGATCCTCCATCCCATTGACGGATGGAATACGACCAAGACACTAATAGCCAGTTATTAATGGAATCTTTGGATTTGGTCAACGAAAGGTGCGAGCAAGCCCAACTCCGAGTAGCAACTTACCAACAAAAGGTCACCCGGTATTTCAACTCTAAAGTATGTGAAAGAAAATTTAATGTGGGAGATCTGGTACTAAGAAGAGTTTTCCTTAACACATGCGATCAATCACTCGGGGGGCATATAAGGTACCTAGTAAGCAAAGTATATCGACAAGTATATGTAAACACACGAGAAAAATAAGCGAAAGCATGCTACAGTAATTAGAGTATTTTTCAAAATTTTGTTAAATCAAAGTGTTATGCTTAGTTCGGTCATGCGAACAGATGCTATAATAAAATGAAAATATTATAATATCAAAAGAGAAATCCTTTACACCTCGAGCAGTTACTGCTCGGATGTAATTGTCTATTAAAAGGAAAAGTTGCCCATGCAACAAAAAATATATTGTCTTGACATAACAAACCGCGGTTCGTATGTCCTAAGCTACAAACTAAAATAAAAACAGATAAAATTATGAAGCAGCTGGGGGATTCTGCTGGTCGACTGTGGCCCAAGCATCTTCATTGACACCCTCAATGCCTGTTGCTAGGGATATCTCAGGGGATCCCTGAGCCTTCTCCTCCCCTTCCATGCGAGCAACACACTTCGCCAACTCAGCCTCCCTTATAGGGTCAGGTAGATAAGTAAAGTCAGCCTTGGGGTTGCTTTTCCAGAACATGTAGAAGCACTGGAACGCTACTCCCTCATACTTCTCTTGGTTGCACGCGTTGGCCTCCTCAAGGTCAGCAACCTCTTTGCGACTGATTTCCAACTCCAATTGAAGCTTGTGGGCTTCTCGGTAGTTTATCAGCGAGGCTTCTTTGTACTTATCTTTGGAGGCTGTAATTTTGGCAACAGAGTCTGCTTTCTTCTTCAATTCATCCTCGAGCTTGGCGATCTTAGCCTCAGCTGCTCGCAACTCTTCAGTGTGCTTAGCTTCAACCACCTTGTACTGCTTGACCAGCCTTTCTTCAGCCGCCTTGATCTCTTTAGCCTGCTTGGCGACCACCTCCTCCGAGCTGCGCCAACTGGTACTCACGGTCAAAATCTACTGCAATCAGAAAATAAAATTAAAAAGGTTGTTAGTATCCTCAGAGAGATGAACAATCAAACCATAATTGAAGTGACAGCTTACAGTGAGTAGTTCGTTCAGCCCGTAGCTAAAGACCTGGTCGACCGGCATGGTAAGAGCATTGCTGAAGGATTCCAAACTACTTCGGTGCCTAGACAGTTTCTTCAGCCTGTCACTAGCCGAAGTGCAAGCGGAGTTCAAGATTGTCTCGACCAGATTTTTATCTGGCTAAGTAGCAGGACTTGGGTTGGCAGGAGCTGCAGGATTATGGTCGGTGGGCGCTGGAGGAGTCTGGTCGATAGGGCCTGGAGGGGGAGTTGTCTCTTTGGAAGGAATTGGTGCAAGAGGGTCCTCTATCCTAGCCCTCTTTACAGATGGGTCACTGCAGCCTTTTCCTGGCTGACGCCTGTTCGATTTCTTCCTGCTCGCAGGAGTGGCGGTAGTAGGGTTGGTGTATAAATCAAAAGCTTTCTCGACAAGCATGCCTGCAAAAAAGAAGCATACGATCAGTCAAGGCAAGTTGTCATGCAAAAAAGACAAACAAACAGAGAGAAAAGAAATTATAAGTATAATAGCCGAGCTACAACTACTGGTCGCTACATTATTTATTGTACTACTGCTACACTCACTCTCTGCCTTGAAGAAGTCTGAATTTAAACTAGGCGCGTATTTAAAGTTGTTGTCCCCATCAAATAAATGACAGGGAATTGGCAAACTGTCTAAGAGTGAGAAGTCAGTATCATTCTCATCCAAAGACTCTAGAATAGGCTCGGGATGCTCAAAAGCCTTTTGCTTGCCCTTTCCTGGTGGAGCAGGGGCAGCAGCTGCTCGCGGGGTGTTGGAAGGTTCCCTGATAGTCATTCCCATTATCCTCCTCCTCAGAGGTTGTGACACATCTTGGTGCTGCTCGAAAACTTCTTCACCAGTAGCACTTCCTGCAATTGACTCCCTCACATCCTGGTGATGGGCCAAAAGGCCAACCAGGCTTAGATTATTCTCCGTGACGAGCTCTTTGATGCTTTTTTCTATATTGGTCATACTGGCTAGGGATGCTGCTCGTATCTCCATCTCTGGAATAGGAGCTGGTCGGTGCCATGGACCTGAATAACACCAAGGTTCTAAGGAGTGTGCAAAAAAGTTAAAGGAAATGAATGATCTGTGAATAAATAACTTACCTCCTTCAGTGAAGGCTAGATTGTTGGCGACCAGATCCGTTGTTAAAAATTACTCTTGGAAGTACTTTCCCACGTTGGACTTGTGGGTAATATCACTCAGGAAAGTGCGAGCAGATTCCTAGTGATAGAAGTGAAAGAACCCCGTGTTTTTTTGGTTGGCGTAGGAATAGACCACTTCTTGTGGTTGTAAAGAATATAGAGAGCAGAAAGAACTCTATATCTATTTGGGGTAATTTGAAAGGGAGCGACCTCGAAATAGTTGGCTACCCCCTGGAAAAATTGATGAAGAGGCAAGGTTGCCCTTGCCTCAATATGATATCTCGACCAGGTGCTGAAGGCACCCCCAGGCAGGTTTGCCCGTTGGTCGATGGATGGTTTGATTAGGGTTACCCCAGGAAGTTTGTACTTCTTGAGGTAATTCCCTACCATCCTAGCTGTAATATTGCTAGGAGGTGCAACATACCATTCGACCTTTGGTCGAAGGACATCTCGAAGGCGGGCTTTTATTTGGATTTCTGGCTGGGAAGTGTTATCAAACTGAGGGCTAGTCGATGGATTTTCAGCCCAAGGAAGGGGCTGTTCGGCAAGAGGAGTGGCTATTTTCTTTCACTTTTGAGAAATGGATTTTACTCGACCCATGTTTGTTGGACTGATCAAAGGTTTATTTAAAGGGTTATGAGAAAAAGGAATTTCTGGGTTAGCAGTGAAGGTTGTTCCTAATCTTCGAGTAACTATACGAGCAAGTCATTGTCGATCGGCCTCTCACCTCGCCACGGGTCATGCATGAAAATCTAGGAATAGAGAAGGGGAGATGAGAATCTACGGCCAAAAGACCAAGAAAGCGGAAAAGTTGGAATAACGTTGCTCGTGTATAAAAGTTAAGCTTTTATACGACCAACAACATTCTAACAAAAACACTAAATTATATGCGAACAGTTTGGAAAACAGATTAAAGAACGGAAGTGAAAAATTTTCAGGAAAAACTTTTCGACTTTGAAAGGGCGAGAAAAACCCAGTTTTATATACATGCTTAAAAATTGAAATTTTACTTCGATTTTACATCCTAAATCAATAATCCCAACTCCCAAGCCAATTCCTGGGCCTCCTGTAGTGTTTTTTCCTTATCTATCTATGCTCATATCTACATACCCATTTACCCCAAAATGGTTTTTTCCAAGAACATGCAAGAACTCAAAGGCCGAAACAGACATAAAACAGATATGGCATTTCAGCAACTGAAAAGTTCGAGAAACTTACTTGAATAAAGATTGGAGCAAATTACTGAGACGCTAAGTGGCTGGGCAGAAATTCCGTGAGTCGTCAAGATCGTCCGAGTTTGTAGGTTTTTTACGCTCTGTTCTTCAGTGTTCTTGAGGAGAAAGGTAAAAAGTAAAAAATGATTTTGAGGGGTTATTTATATTGGTCGAAGTGCAGTTACCAAGGTAATGATGAGAGGTTATTTTTCGAGGCATGGGAAAACGTGATAGCTGTCTAACACCTTTTTGGGAAACTACAGTGATATGATTGGTTGCCTTTTTCAAAGAGGCATGGATGGCTTTGACTGATTTGACAAGGCACACGAAAAGTCGAATGTCTAAGTTTACTTTATGTTGGTCACAATAAAATAAACTTGGGGGGCAAATGTTTACCTAAAAATTACCCCTGATGACATGGCAGGATTGACCTACACGTGGCAGGCACATGGCAGCTTTAGGTGGATGCATCCTAATCGACCCTCGACCAGAATGTTGTTGATTTGTCAAGCGTCATACTTATATGCGACCAACCTGATCGCATACTTCCTTTATTCATGAAAATCTATAATTACACATTAATTGTAATTTCTTTTATTACCTAAATACGCAAGTCTTAATTGTAATTAAGGCCCATCGACCCATGTAATCTTCTTGAGCCTATAAATAAGAATGAAAGGGCTCAAGGAAAGGGACTTTTGGTCTTTGTACTCTGAGAGAAAAGTAGAGTGTGATTATTCACTGAAGTTGTAATCTTCCCAAGGCTGGTGAAACTAGTGAACCCTAGTTCATTGATCACAGTATTGGAATTCTACATCAATAAGAACACTAAGTGGACGTAGGTCATTACCATCCAATTGGGGTCGAACCACTATAAATCGCTTGTGTTACTTATTTTTCCATCTGATTTTTCTTCTTGATTTCATCTCATTTCATATCATTTATCTGACTTCGTGCCGTTGATTAATTTGAGGGTCAACAGTATCCAACTCATAATCTAGAACTGGTAGCAGTGGTGTTCACACTGAAGGTGTGGTGACACTGCTTATATGGATAAAAGTGTGAGATATACACCAATCATAAGAGTTTGAAGTACTTCTTCATGCAGAAGAATCTGAATATGAGACAGAGACATTGGTTGGAGTTGATAAAGGATTATGACTGTGAAATCATCTACCATCAAGGGAAGGCCAACGTGGTGGCAAACGCCTTGAGTCAAAGAGGTCTATGACAGTTGTTTAGCTCACAGCAAATATTAGGGAAGTCGGTTGAGGATATGACTAGAGCAAGGATAAAGTTTGTTGTAGGCCAGTAGGCCAATATTACTTTATAGTCTACACTCCTTGAGAGGATAAAGGAGATAAGATGAATGATCTTCAATTAGTGAAGCATCGGGAGGACGTCTTAGCCGAAGTGGCTAAGGATGCTATCGTTTCCATGACGGATATGCTAAGGTACAAGGATCAGATATGTATTCTGATGGATTTGGATATCAAGAGAGAGATTCTAGATGAGTCTCATACCAATCCATACTTGTTACATCCAGGCACCACGAAGATGTATCAGGACTTGACATCTTTGTCTTGGTGGCCAGGAATGAAGAAACACGTGGTTGAATATGTGGCTAAGTGCCTGACTTGTCAGCAAGTGAAGGTTGAACACCACAGGCCATCGGGATTACTACAGCCCTTAAGTATACCTGAATGGGAATGAGAGGATATAATCATGGACTTTGTGGTTGGGTTGCCTAGGACAGTAGGATAGCATGACTCGGAATGGGTTATCGTGGATCGATATACCAAGTCAGCTCACTTTTTTTGTGACGCCCTACTACCTTAGAGCCGTTACCAAGTGAGTTTTAAGACAAAAACAGTGTGCAATGAACTCGCTAACCGAGGTTTTTAAAACAAAAGTGTGACTAATAAAAAAAAAGTTAGGGCTGTAATCTTTGAAAATGCGTCGTTTCATTAAAACTTCTAGTATTAAACATTTGGGATCCCAAAATAAGGTTTGAAAACTATTTACATCTTGAAATAAGCTTACAGTTGATTAGTTATAAAAATCATAGATTATTACAGCCATTTCTCGTAAAAACCCCCAACCAAAGCAGTCGGGCAGGCCAAACATGTACGCGTCGCTTCACGCTCTCCGTACTCATGGTTGGTTGACTCAGTCTTTGCCCTTACCTACAACACAGAGCACCCGTGAGCCGAAGCCCAGCAAGAAAACTCATGCAGAACATAACATATGCAATTTATACAGTTTATCATATCAGATAATCCACAGATAAACAAGTCAACCATTAGACTAAGCAAACACGGCCATGCCGCCCCAGAACCCTTACCACAGCCTGGGGTCTCGGTCCTCACCGTAAGGATCTCACATGTATCCTCTGGGTCCTACCCTGACTATAAGCATCCCATGTGCTAAGTGTTACTTCCGACCCCGCTGCCGTTCTCGGCCTTGCCGCCCTCGGCCATAGCCGTTCATTTCACTATAATCATATATAGCATAAATCAAACAACATTCAAACAAATATCAATTCATTTAAATCTGCACCCTAACATGTAATGCAATATAGGGCCGTGCCCTGCAATCATCTCATCATGCAACATGCAATATAGGGCATGCCCCGCAATTACACTATGGGCCCATGCCCCATCCTACGGGTGTTATAGTTTTCTTACCTTTCCATCAATAGCTTAGATCACCTGACTCCTTGAGCACGATCCCACTCGAGCCTTAGCGCACACCTAGGCACAAACATAGGTCAAAGTCAACACCGAACCCCAAGTCCGAATACCTAGCCTCGGGACCAATCCTGAGCCCCCGTGAAGTACTAAATCCCCAAAACAAAGTGGCGGAATCGAGCCCCGAACCCTAGGTCAAAATCCCTCATCAAAAACCCAAAAATCCACTTATGTGAATAGTGCAGCGCTACAGCGCTCTAAAGAGGGCGCTGTAGCGCTACAAGCAGAACACACACCCCAGAACAGGGGCTAGCTCTACAGCGCCCACTGACTAGCGCTGTAGCGCTAGTTGCAGCCCAGCAGAACCCAAAAATCGCCTCTTGTGATTTCCTTCAACCAATTCAACCCCAAACTTTTCCAAACCTTTTCCAAACCCAAAATCAAGCTTATAAACACCTCACACTCATCCCAAGCATCCCAAGAACTCAAAACCCAAGCACATTCAACCCAAATCTCAAAATTCTCCAGGAACAACCCTAGACCCAGACCTCCTTAGCTTGTTCATCCTCAAAGCTTGCCCAGAAATTCCCTAAAATTCCCATCAACTCAGCTCAAAACACAGCTCAAACCATCAAAACCCTTAAACTGAAATCTCTAAAAACTTACCTCAAAAGTTGATGTGTTCTTGCTAATCCTTGCCAAATCTTCAAGTATAACCTTAAGATTCTTGATGCTCAGCCTATCCTAGCTCTCCACTGAGCTTTGCTCCAAGAAAAATGGAGAGGAATGGTGCAAGAATGCACAACCCTCCCCATTAGGAAAACCCTCTGTTTTTCTCTCTTTTCTTTCTTTCCTTTTTCTTTCCTTTCTTTCTCTCCACAGCCAACACTTCTCTATAAATCCCACTAAGTGTAAAGCTTTATTTAATCTATCTCCAAAAAGCCAAATGACCAAAATGCCCTCCCCATAAATTCTAAACCCTTTTATCCAAGTAGGGCCATTTTAGTCATTTTACCCAATTCCCGCTAATCCTCAAGTGTCTCTAATATTTTCCCGTTGCTTTCCAACACCTGATAAACCACCAAATAAATATTCCCCATCATCAAAATTAATCTCAATCTATTCTCTAAATTCCTGCATATACCCCCAGGCTCGCCCCGAGCCGGGTATAGATTCCCGTCATGACTTTCCGCTAGCCTGCTCACTGGGATTGCCTCGAGTCACAAATCACAGATACGCCCACATACCACTGTGGTCTCAACAATCATCACATATCAATACAGTTATGCCCAACATGGCCAAATTACAATTATGCCCTTCTAACACGATCCGGGCCTACATGCATACTAATATACATAGTCATGCATCTCAGATAAACAAACAGTCATATAACATGCTTTAAATCATAATCATGCATTTAACTCATAAAATCACACATAAATCCCATCATGCCTTCCTGGCACGCTAATCAAGGCCCTTAAGCCTTATTAGCGAATTTGGGTCGTTACATTTTTCTACTAAGGATGAATTACATTATGGTACACTGAGTTATATGTGAATAATATTGTATGTCTCCATGGGGCACCGAAGTCTATAGTATCATATTGGGACCCCACCTTCACCTCTAAGTTATGGGGAGGACTATAGGAGGCTATGGGTACACGGCTGAAGTTTAGCACAACTTATCATCCTCAGATAGATGGGAAATCTGAAAGGACGATTCAAATATTGGAGGACATGCTTCGGGCATGTGTATTAGATTTTGAGGTATCCTGAAGTAAGTATCTTCCCTTGATTGAGTTTTCCTACAGCAAGAGTTATTAGTTATGTAACGACCCAAAATCACTAATAAGGCTTAAGGGCCTTGATTAGAGTGCCGGGAGGGCACAACTGGTTTATGTGTGAATTAAATAGTTTAAAGCATGATTTTGTGATAAGCATGCTTGTATGATTATATGAATATTTATGAAATGCATGTCTACGAGTATTAGTATGCATGTAGGCCCCGTTTATCTTAAAGGGGTATATTTGTAATTTTAGCCCGTTGAGGGCGTAAATGTGAGTATATGTTATAATTGTGAGGACCACATTATTATGTGGGTAAATCTGCAGCATGCAACATGAGGCGATCCTAGGGAGCTAGTTTGCGGGAAAGTCACAACAGGACCTAATACATGACTTGGGGCAAGTCAAGGGGTATTTTAGGTATTAGATGGTTATTTGGGTTATCGGGTTATGGAAATAATTTATTGGAGATATATTTGAGGATAGGAAGCTTAGGTGGGAATATTGGGAAATTTTACCATTTTGCCCTCGGGGACGCTTTTGGTACCTCGAACCTCGGGATTGACTTAAATTGTTTAAGGATAGACTAGAAAAAACCAAGAAAGCAGTGGAAGATGTCATAACTGACCCTTTTCTCTCTTCTCTCTCTCACTTAAGGGAAACCACAAGAAACTAAGAAGGGATTGGCTGGAAACTCAGAGAAATTAAGCTGGGACTTTGGAGATTAGCTCAGGTTGGCTAAAGGATCTAATCAAGAGTTAAGGTAAGTTATGAGTTTCATCTTTGCTGGTTAAATTCGGTAGATATGGTTGGATTCTAAGGGTTCTTGGGTTTTAATTTAAGGTTGAATTGAAGCTAAAGACTTGAGAGTTAGCTCAGAAAATTCTTGGAGGATTGCTTCTTCAGTGAAGGTAAGCTTCAATTTATGATATAGTGTTTGAATTCTGGGTTTTCCTGACTGGTTTTGGTGTTCTTGAGCTTGTGGGTTTCAAAGATTGAAAAGTTGTTTTGATGAGTTTCTAGACTAGGTTTTTGCTGGGTTATGTTGCTGAAATCATGTTAGAATGTTTGTGATAATTGAATTGTGCTATTAGGATGGCTTAGGGTGGATTTGAGTGAGGTTTTAGTGTTAAAAATGGTGGATTTTCTGGGTTCGAAGGGGTCGGGCTGCGGCTTAGTTCTTGGTGTGCCACGGCCCTCTAGAACAGATGGTGGCTGGGAGTGAAGGGCGGGTCGCGGCATGGGAAATGCAGGGCCGCGGCCCGTGTCTGTTTTTGGGTGAGTCTGGGCCTCTAGTTGGGGGCAAGCCATGGCATAGGGATCTTGGACCGCATCCCTTAAGGACATTTGTGACATTTTGAAGTTTTTAAGCGAGGGAACCTAACCTAGGATGCTCGAGATCGATCCCACTACCTTGTTTGGTGGAATTCGATGTCCAGGAGGTTAGAACTTTAACCAGAAACCTTTATATAGTTATTAATGGAATCGCTTATCTTGGTTGTGACTAGGTATAAGCTAGGGCTTGGGAAATGGATCATGCTCAAGGGGCATCTCTCGTAATCATAACTCTTGGAAATTAAAGGTAAGAAAACTGCACCCGGTTGTGAATTTATAATGGGACTAAGGGTTCCCTGTTTTGTATGCATTATGAATGATGGTATTATTCCATGTGAATAATAAAAAAATGGCCTAAGAGTGTCAGAGTTTACACTGGCGCATAGGGCACGGCTCAGTCGCTGGTAGCTGAGGACAGCTTAATATTCATTGAGCTCGGTTTAAGCAAACCGAAGTCAGTGGGGGTAAACAGAGGGTGCGACCTAAGGGCATCGACCCTGATTATCATGTGATTTGGTTATCGTTATTGATTAATGAACTTGTCATGCTAAATAGTTGGGTATTGGTTTGTAGATTCTCTGGTTATGTCTATGGACTATGTGATTAATGTGGATTGCTAAGTATATGAACATGCTTAAAGAGTTATTTAATTGTTATCATTGTTTGTGATATGATGTTATGTTTTCTTGCTGGGCCTTGGCTCATGGGTGCTACGTGGTGCAAGTAAAGGCAAGGGCAAGCTAGATCAGCCCTGATTTGGAGAGCTCTGAAGGCAGAATGTACATGACCAGTTGCCCGGCTGCCACGGTTGAGGAAGAGACAGGAACAGGAGGACCATAAATGTCTGTTTTGCCCTTAGAGTGGCTAGCAGCTGTTTATACCTTGAAATTTTGTAAACTGACTTTCAAACGCTATTTCTTTTGGGATCCCTTGTACAAAACATTTAATTATATGAAATGTATCCTTTATGACCAAAACCTTTTAACCCTAGTTCATTAATGGTTTCAGTGACACATTTTTAACTAAATGACTTGGTTAGCAAGTCCTGCACCTTTATATATACACAGTGTAACAGTCTTAGCTACCTAGGGCGTTACAAGTTAACAATCTAAAATGAGTTTGTTTATAATCTGTGAAGCATGCTATTTATTGTTTATGTTTACTTGAATATTTATCATGCCTTGTTGAGTTTTCTTGATGGGCCTCGGCTCATGGGTGCTCTGTGGTGCAGGTAAGGGCAAGGAGAAAATGGACCAGCCATGAGTTGGAGGGCTCTAGAGCGACTCGTGCATATTCGGCCTGCTCGGCCGTCAAGTTCGATATATTCAAGGGACTTAGATCAAAAGTCCATTTTTTTCGCCTAGGTCGACTATTTTGTGAGCATTGATGTAATTATGTTTTTTTAAAGTCTTTTTGGGATCCCATGTAAACCCTTTTATAATTTTAATGAAAAGTTTAATTCTTTTGACCAAATTTTCAGTACCTAAACTTTTTATTAGCATTAATTACACTTTTGAGTCCAAATGACTAGCTTGACGAGTTAAGCACTATTTTAAATACACAGTGTAATGGTTCTGGATTAGTAGGGCGTTACAACCTATCTAATAGTTTCGACAGGTTGTCTACTAATTTCGACTCCCTGTTTGAATTTTCAACCGCTTGTCTATTAATTTTGACAATCTGTTTTAAATTCGACTACCTGTCTAAAAGTGTGAATATGTTTAAAAAAATCCCAATAATGCCATATGAAGGTACATTTTATAATTATTGGTTCAAAATTAACATTTTCCAAACAAACTTTAGTTAATCAACTATTATGATGATTAAGGACTGAGTGGTAAAATTATCTTACTATATTTATCTCAACATTAATAAGGTACTAATGAGATGATCATTTGGTTTAATTGTAGCAATTCATAGTATGTCACACTTTTCTCAACCAAATTAAGGTACTATTTAGATGATCCATTGATTTAATGGTTTTTCTTCATAATATTAGATCAATACTTTATCATTGTAAATTAACCTTCGTTAGGTATTTTTTAAACATATTAAGGTACTATTAAGATGATCGATCTAATGGTAGCTTTTCATAGTGTTAGATCAACACTTTATAATGTTAAATTGATCTTAGTTAGGTTTTTTTTAACTTATTAAGGTACTATTGAAACGATCGATGTATCTAATAATTTCTAATCATAGATAGGATTTTAATTACACTTTCCACAACTAGTCTGAAATATACGACAACCAGTCTAAGAATTCAATAACTTGTTTGTATATTTCGACCACCTATCTATATATTTCGACAACTATTCTGAGAATTTGAAAACTTGTCTATATATTTTGACAACCAATTTGAGAATTCGACAACTTGTCTCATTTTTCTGACCACCTGTCTATATATTTCGACCACTTGTCTAGGGGTGTTCATCAATCGGTTTGCTCAGGTTATAACACATTTTAATCAACTCAATGTAAAAATTTAGTTGTAAAAGTCCAACTATAATTAGTCCAATTAAGAAAAAAAAAAGTTTAACCCATCTAATATTTTAGGTTTAACCATTGTCGGGTTAATCAGCCAAAATCAATCTTAAGCTTTTTTTAAGTGTTCAAATAATTAGATTCAACAAACTAAAATTATAGTATACATCGCCCAAAAATATACATATTATTCTAAATTGAAACTTTAAAACATTATTCTAAATTCGTTGTCAAAAATTTTAAAACAATATTTAATGTTACATATAATATATGTAATAATATACGTAATATGGATGTATAAATGAAGAAAAAAAATCTTAATCGGTTTATTTGGGTTATTCGAGTTATATTTGGCGGGTTGGTATAATTCACAAACTACCCAATATAATAATTTGGCAGTTTTAATTTTTTGTCTAGTTATTCGGGTTGCATTTTTTGTCAGTTTTTTCGATTTGTTTTAGGAGGTTTATTCGAGTTGGGCGGTTTGCAAAAACTTTTGTGCAACCTTACCTATCTATATATTTCGATAACTTGTCTTTATATTTCAACCACACGTTGATATATTTCAACAACCTGTTTAAAAATTTTGACATCCACTTTAAAAGTATCAACAACCAGTCTAGAATTTCCAGAACCTGTCTTAATTTTTCCATACAAAATCATATCTGTTATACCGATATTTTGGCATTGCCACATGGCAACCTGTGAAGTTGATGACGTGTCAGAACAAGTGGTGAAGTGGCAAGACTCCACAGTCACTGTCGCTCACCTAGGACGATGACCCTCTTCATTACTTCATCACTTAGGCAGAAACGAATCTCACCAACACAAGTCTACTTGTAATGCCCCGGATTCCCTATTATGGTTAATGGCTGGATTAGTAGGCCGGGAGGGCCACAACTGCTTAATTATGCCATTAAATGTGTTTATGCATGTTTATGAGAATTATATTATAATATGATGCTAAATGCATGCATGTGAGTCCACATTTGTTTACAGGGGTGTTTTGGTAATTTGGCCCGTTGAGGGTATAATTGAATATTTGTTTGCGTGTTAATGATATATTGTGAGACCACATTATAATGTGGATTGGTTCGAGTATTTCGACATGAGACAATCTTTAAACATGATTTAACGGTTTGGTCATAACAGGTTTGAGCTCGGGGCTTGGGGTGAGTCTCGGGGTGATATTAATGGTTATAGAGTTACCGGGGATTTTAGGGTAACAGGATATGAATTATTGGTGTTTGAGGATATTGAGATTAGCAGGAATTGGGAAGTGTTAATTATGATTAACGGGATAAGTGGAATGTGCCAAAATTACCCTTGAAGTGGCTTTGGAAGTTTTAAAAGACCTAGGGGTATTTTAGTCTTTTGGCTTGGATATATGTTAAGCTTGGAAGTCTGTAGATTAAACAGAGTAAAAACATAAGCAATTCTCTTCTTCTTCCCGTACCTTCTCTTTCCCTCATCTTCCTTATGAGATTTTGTGAACTTGTTGAGGATTTGAGCTTGGGAGCTAAGCCTTGATACTTTGGGAGAGTGTTCCACTGTTTAAGAGCATCATAACCTGAACTTAAGGTAAGCTTTTAGCCACTGGTTTTAATATATGCTCTGTTTTGGTTGCTAGTTTCAGCCTTAGAATTTTGATGTGGAAAGTGTGAATCAAAGGGAGTTTTAGTGTTGGTTTGATTGGGATTTGATGAGGGTGAGCTAAGGGTGTTATTTGGGGGTTTAATTGTATGTTAGGAAGGGGTTTTATGAAGGTTTGAAGGACTGGTTTGAGAGGAAATCGCACAGGGGAAAAACGGGTTCGTTAAGGGGTGCGCCGCGGCCCTTGGCGTTTGGCAGGCAGGGAGCCCTCTCTGTTTGAGGGCGTGCCGCGGCGCAGCAGGGGAGGGCCGCAGCCCTTAAGGCCAATTTTGTTAAAATGTGGTTTTTAGCTTGGGGATTCAAACCATAGGCCTTGGGGTTGGACCTAGTACCCGGTTGGGTAGTATTTGATGTCTCGGGGGCTGGGATTTGGTTTGGAAACCCTCAGTTATCACTTTTATTGATAAATTCTATAATTTGGTTATGACCAGGTGACCGTCAAGGAATTTAAAGGTTGATCGTTCTCAGGGGTCGTTCATATAATAATTCTCACTCGAACCAGAGGTAAGAAAACGGTGTATGAATACAGTTGCACCCTATATAGGTATATGACATGCATGGTTTGATATTGGAGCATGTTGGTTGATATATGTGGACGTGGATTGCATATTAAATGCTAGTGAACACTACTTACCTGTTTAAGACACTGACTAGTCAGGGACCGACTCTAAAGTCAAGAATCATGCATTGAATGGATCTATGGCATTAATGCTAGACCGACCCTAGGGTCGAAGAACTTATAAGCGCTTGCCTGGTCTACGACCAGATGAATATAGCCAAGGTATATGACCCCGGTGACCGTTTGTCACATGGCTAAGGGACGTTGTCCATAGTTTCGACTCTAGAGTCGTGAGGAAGGTTATGTTGGTGACTAATAACCATACACCTGTCCTAATCAACCTATGAGAGAATCACTTATCAGTTAAGCCCTGGTGACCCTATCATCACATGGCTAGAGGGAGCGATGCTCGTTATTGTGACTTTTGGCTATTGTCACCTGTTTGCTGGACTGATAGTCCTGAATGGTTATTATGATCGTTGTTGATATTATATCATGCTTTATTGTGTTTTCTTGCTGGGCCTTGGCTCATGGGTGCTATGTGGTGCAGGTAAAGGGAAGGAAAAGCTTAACCAACCCTGAGTGGAGAGCTTGGGCGATGTGGTGTACATACAGGGCCGCTTGACCGCCACGGTCAAGGAGTTCTTAGAGGGACTAGGGGTTTACCCTATTTTTGCCGCTTAGGTCGGCGGGGATTGTAAATTTGAAACTGTAGCGACTCTTTTATGTACCCTTTCCTTTTTATTGGTTTTTTTCACCTTAACCTGATTATAGTACCTAGATCACGTTTTTAACCAAAGGACTCGGGTAACGAGTCAAATTTCCAGTTCACTGTTCACCGTAACTGTTCTAGGGTAACTAGGGCGTTACGCTACTCCTCCCATCAAGCAAATTCAAGTGGTTGCCAAAGACCCTAGACAATCGCCAACCGTTGGGAGGAAGAAGTCCTAGCCGATGGCCCTATCAAATCGTACTAGCCAATCGCGCTAGACGATCAGGTGCTAGCCAATCACCAAAGGCGCTAGCCAATCACCAGGAGTGCTAGCTAATCGCCACTCGAGCCATCTTCCACACCAGAGTGCGCCCTCAACCCCTTCATGAACAGGACACGTCAGATTACCATTTTTGGTGAAACAGGAACCTGCCTTCATTCGAGTGTACAAAAAATTAGCCTGATCGGGAAACAAGTTGCCACCATCAGCTCTTTCCATCTCTGCGGCTATAAATAGTGCAAATCAAGATACAAGAGGGGATCAATATAGATCTGACTGGAGCTTGCTAGTTAACTCATTAAGTCAGTAACTATTCACATTCAAGAGAGCTTTCATTCTCTATTGTTGTAACTTCCCTAAGAACAAGATCAAACTCGGTGTACTTTTTCTTGAGGGTTCAAAGTTCATCATCAATAATACTGACTCAAGTGGACGTAGGTCATATTTCTGGAGCCGAACGACTACAAACCTTTGTCTCTTTCATTTATTACAGCATTTATTTCCTTTTCTTTCGTTCACTATTCACAACCAAGATTCCATTTCAGATTTTACGCACAAAACAACTCTTCATTTATTGCCCCATGCAAGTTGACAAAAAAAAAATGAGTTAATATTTTGGTGCTTTCATTGAGAGTGTGAGGTTCACAGTGGGATCTCATCACCTACCACTCAAGGTCGCCTACACCCCCAGTGGTCATGGCACCTAGGCGTGGTCCAACCAAAGAAAGTGGTCCTACGGTCCCACTGAATCTTCATCCTCCTCCTCCGATGAATGTTGAGGAAGACCCTCGAGAGAACATAGAGGAGGGCAGTGGAGACCACATCCCCCAATAGCTTGAGGCAACACAAGAGGAGGTCGCCACCCTGAGAGAAGAGATGGCGCAATTGCGTGCCGTGAACGCCGCTCAGTAGACAAGATGGCTGCTCAGCAATGGGACATGGAACAACGTCAGAAAGAGGTGACCCTCCCTTTGAATTGGCGCTCTACATGGCAGCGAGGGATCGCCAAGCCTCCCTAGGATGACCTCATCGCATAAACGGAGACGGGGTGGAGCAATCAGCTACTCGCCAAACAGGATTAATGGCGAACCCGAGAAGCACCGTAAATCCCAAAAGATCACAAACCCGGGAAAAATGACACCCTCAACCTTCAAACTAGGGGATTGGAAACCACCTCAGGTGCAGGTGTGTGGTGGAGGATCAAGTCAGTCAGTCGCTCGCTTCGCGATTGTCCATGGGGGTGAGACGAGGAAGCCGACGGCACCAACGCTAATAGTGTCTTCACCCACCTTTGACAAGGAGTAAGGTCAAGGAATGACCCTGATCCACGCGAACACCTGAACAAACGACGAGGCGATGCCGAAGACAAGAACTTCGAGGATAGAGACGATCTACGTGAACATCTGAACGCTCGAAGAGAAGAGCGATGGGACTATCCTAATTGACCACCAGTTGTCAATGACCAAGGGGGCCTAGTTACGGATGACCCCTTCCTTGTCCAGATTGAGGAACTAAGAAGGGAAATCAGAGAGGGGTGAAGTCGCAAATGGTGTGGCTACGATTGGTGAGTCCATGGATGACCCCTTCATTGCCCAGATTGAGGACCTTAGAAGAGTGATTAGAGAGATGGATGAGGTCCCAAACAATGAGGCCACAGATGATGAGACCCAAAAAAGATGGGACTAGAAAAGGAAAGGCCATGATTGGCGAGGCCACGTGAGGTGAGGTCATGATTGGCGAAGCTAGGGAAGGCGAGGCAGTAATCAGCGAGGCCACCTCTGGCAGGGTTTCCAATGGTGAAACCATAGGCAACGGTGACCTAAATCATAATATATCATGAAGAAATACCCAAAGTGAGAGAGAGTTGACATCATTCTATTAGTCATAAGCCACGTCCTGAACATAGATCTGAGGCGCCCTTGTCCAACAGAAGTGACAATCACTTGATGCTGTGAGACAAAAGGCGCTGAAAGTAGAAATGAAAAAGTTGGAGGAGAATGGTCCGTTCATGAATCCTTCTCCTCCCATGGGTTGCAAGCCTAATACTTGTTCGCAGACCGAATGGGACATGGCAAGTTCACATCGACTTCAGCGACCTCAACGAAGCATGTCTTAACAATTGCTTTCCATTCCCTCGAATTGACTAGCTCATCAATGCAACCTCAGGCCATGAGTGGCTACCGTTCATGAATGCATACTCCAGGTATGATCATATAATGATGCATCCTTGGAACTGAGTACACACATTGTTTATGACAAATGTGGGACTGTATTGCTACAAGGTCATGTCTTTCATCCTGGAGAAGTGGGAGCTACCTATTATCGACTAGTCATTGAGATGTTCGAGGGTCAAATCTGAAGAAATATGGAAGTCTACATCAATGACATGCTAGTGATGTCCAAAAAGGTTGAGGGACATGTTGTTGATCCATAAGAAGCTTTCACCATTTTGCGCCAATACAATACGAAGCTAAACTCACAAAAGCACTCTTTCAGAGTCACTTCTGAAAAATTACTATGATACATCATCAATTCTAGAGTGATTGAAGCAAATCTAGACAAGACCAAGGCTCTCGGAGTCCCCCAAAGGACCAGATACGTACAAAGCCTAACCAGAAGAGTCGCTTAATCTCAAAGTCTGCAAAAAAAAAATGCATCTTGTTCTTGACCTCTTCAGTGGAAGTAAAAAGTTTGAATGGACTAACATCAGGACCACGAGTGGCGAGGCCACGGACGGAGAGGCCATGATAGGTGAGGCCACAGACAACGATAATGGCGAGGCTACGATTTTCGAGGCCACGATAGTCAAGGCCATGATTGGTGAGGTCACAAATGGCGAGGCCACAATCGGTGAGGCCATAGACGACATAGACGACAAGACCACGATTGGTGAGGCAATAGATGACAAGGATAGCAAGTCCACAGATGGTGGCGAATGGCATGGTCAAAATTGGCGAGGCCACAAATAGTGAGGGAGCAAATGGCGAGGCCACGATTGGCGAGGCCACGGGCTCCAAGGCCACAATTGGCGAGGCCACCGTCATGTAGAATCAAAATACATGTCCTCAGGACCTTCATGATTTCTCCAAATCCCTCGTAAGGTCTTACATCGAATGGAGAAACCCGTTAGGTCAGACCAACCAATCATTAGAAAGTGACACTTATTACAAAGGACCTGAGGGGCTGCGACCGGATCCCAGGTCCTGTCACGGGAACATGAGAGCCATCTCAGGTGATCGGATGAACACAAGCAACTTTCCCTTCTAAGTTAGCCATTACAAGTGACCATGCAAAATAAGCAGTTCGCTCGTGATTCATGAGAGCCATAATATCTAACGACCCAAAATTACTAATAAGGCTTAAGGGCCTTGATTAGTGTGCCGGGAGGGCATAATTGGTATTTATGTGAATAAATGATTAAATGCATGGTTATGAGAATTAATATGCATGTGGGCCATGTTTAGTTTATAAGGGTATATTTGTAATTTTGGCCCATTGAGGGCATGAATGTAATTATATGTGATAAATTGTTGAGACCACATTATTATGTGGATATAATCACAGGATATGGCTCAAGAAGGTCCTAGGGAGCGGATGGACGAAATAGTCACAGTGGGGACTAATACCCGGCTCGGGGGAGCCTGGGATATTTTGGGAATTTAGAGAATATGTTGGGAATTATTAGATATTGAGTAAATAATTGGTAACTAATTTGATGACGGAATTATTTGGAAAATATTAGTAGCACTTGAGGAATTAGCGGGAACTGGGGACAAAATGACTGTAACGCCCTACTACCTTAGAGTCGTTACCAAGTGAGTTTAAGACGAAAATTGTGCAATTAACTGACTCTACGAGGTTTCTAAAACCAAAATTATGACTTTATTAGAAATTAAGGCTGTAGTCTTTGAAAATGCTTAGTTTCATTGAAAACATTAAGTGTCAAACATCTGGGATCCCAAAATAAGGTTTACAAAATATTTACAACTCAAAAATAGATTTACACCTGGTTAACTATCAAAAGAATGAGTTAATACAGCCATATACAAAATGCCCCCAACCAAAGCAGTCGGGCAGGCCGAACATGTACGCGCCACCCCCGCGCTCTCCATACTCATGGCCGGTTGACTGACTCCTTGCTTTTACCTGCCACACAGAGCACCCGTGAGCCGAAGCCCAGCAAGAAAACTCACACAGTATATAACATATGCATAGAATATAGCTGACATACAATCCACTGATAAATAGGAAAACCATTAGACTGAACAAGCACGGCCATGCCGCCCCAGAAGCCTTACCAAAGTCTGGGGTGTCGGTCCTTACCGTAAGGATAACTCATGTATCCATTGGGTCCCACCCTGGCTATAAGCACTCCATGTGCTAAGTGTTACTTCTGGCCCCAAGGCCGTTCTCGGCCTTCGCCGCTCTCGGCCTTAGCCGTTCATTTCATTATAATCACGCATATAGTACATTTCAAAATAATCATTCAAACATATAATAATTTATTTAAGGTTATACATTCGCACATAATACAATCTAGGTCCATGCCCTGCAATAACACTGTGGGCCCATGCCCTGTTCTCGGGTGTTACGGTTTTCTTACCTTTCAATTCGATAGCTTTGATCACCTGACTCCTCGAGCACGATCCTACTCGAGCCCTAGCGCTCACCTAAACAAAATCCATAAGTCAAAGTCATTACCAAACCTCAAGTCCAAAACCTAGCCTCGGGACCAATCCCGAGCCCCCGGGAAGTCCTAGATCCACAAAACAAGGTGGTGGAATCGAGCCCCGAACCCTAGGTCAAAATCCCTCAACAAAAGCCCAAAAACCCCTTTCTGTGAACAGTGGAGCGCTACAGCGCTCTTAAGAGGGCGCTGTAGTGCTACAAGCTGAACAACACATCCCCAGAAACAGGGCCTAGCGCTACCGCACCCAAAGACTAGCGCTGTAGCGCTAGTTGCTGACTGACAACCCCAAAAATTGTTTTCTGCGATTTCTTTCAACCATTTCAACCCCAAACTTGTCCAAATCTTTCCCAAACCCAAAAACAAACTTATCAACACCTCACACTCATCCCAAGCATCCCAAGAACTCATAACCCAAGCTCAAGCAACCCAAAACTCAAGATCTACCACAATGAACCCTAAACCCAGAAATTCAGTCAAACATCAAAGTTAAGGACTTAGAAATCATACCGTGGATGGAAATTCGACCTTGAGTTGAACCCTAAACCTCCTTAGCTTGCTCCTTCACAACCTTGGCCTGATTTCCCCAAAAATCCCCATCCAATTAGCTTAAATACACAGCTTAAACCAGTCAAACCCTAAAACTGAAATTTCTAAAACTTACCTCAATGCTTGATGAGTTCTTGCTAATCCCTTGCCAATCTTCAAGTCTAGCTTAGGATCCTTGATGCTCAACCTACCCTAGCTCTCCACTGAGCTTAACTCCAAGAAAAATGAAGGGGAATGGTGGGAGAGCCACAAATCGATCCTTGGAAGAAAACCCACACTGTTTTTCTCTCTTTTCTTTTTTTCTTCCTTCTTTCTTTCTTTTCTACAGCCTTACCACTCTTTTCTACCAATTCCACTAAGTATAAAGCTCCCTTTAACTTATCTCTAAAAAGCCTAAAGACCAAAATGCCCTCCCTATTAAATCTAACCCTTTTTTTTTGTCCATGTAGGGCCATTTTAGTCATTTTACCCATTTCCCACTAATTCCTCGAGTGTCTCTAATAATTTCCCGCTTGCTACCCAACACCTAATTAATCACCAAATATATCCCTCATCATCAAGATTAACCTCAATATATTTCCAAATTCCCATTTAAACTCCCCAGGCTTAACCCCAAGCCGGGTATAAATTCCCGCTTTGACTTTTCCGCTAACCCGCTCATTCTAGGATCGTCTCGAGTCACAGATCACAGATATCAACACAGTCATGCCCAAAATGGCCAAATTACAATTATGCTCTTTTTAAGATAATCAGGTCTACATGCATACTAATTCACATAGTCATGCATCTCAAATAATCAAATAGTCATATAACATGCATTAAATCATAATCATGCATTTAACTCATTAAAGTCACACACAAAATCCCATTATGCCCTCCAGGCACACTAATCAAGGCCCTTAAGCCTTATTAGCGATTTTGGGTCGTTACAATGACCATTTTACCCCTAAGGCAATTAAGTGGCTAGTATTGCATGGGAGGGCACTTTGGTCATTGTGTGATTTAGGGGTAAGGTCAGCTAGGCATTAAGGGTACTCAGAACTCATAAATTTGCTAAGAAAGGTCCAGAATCTCTCTCTCTTTGTCTCTCCCTTCTCTCATAAACGATTTCTTCTTCTCCTCTCTTGAGTTTGAAGGGGTGCTTGATGAATTAGAGAACTCAACTAAGGAAAAACCAACTGGGACCTAGGCTAATTCTTGGCTGAGAAGTCTTAAGGAAATTGAAGCATTCATCCAGGAGGTTAAGCTGGGATCTTAGGGGAAATTAAGCTCAAGAATTGAAGGTTGTGGCTGAGGATTTTATAGCTAGTTGAGGTAAGATTCTGAATTTTCATCTTTGAATTTCTAGTTGGAGATAGACAAAATTATAGAGGCTTGATTGGTTCTGACTTAGGTGATAATAACTAATGAAATTTGTTAGTGACTTTGGTTTGTTGCTGAGGTTTTTGGGATTCAAATTTGGGTGTTATGGTTTTGAATTCTTAGCTATTTTGATGTGGAATTTAAGGGAATTGTTGGGAAAATTCTGGGTTAGTTTTGGGTGTTCTTGGCTGGGAAGGGTAGAGTAAAAACCCAGATTTTCTGGATCGAAGGAGGGCGCACCGCGACCTGGCCAGAGGGCGCCGCAACGCGTGTGGCCCTTCTGGCCTGGGATGCTCTCTAACTTGGAGCGCGCCGCTACTTGCCTGGCCAAGTCGCAACCTGCCTCCCCTTTGGCTTGCTCTCTGACTTGGGGCAAGTCGCAACTTACTGAGCCAATTCGCGGCCTGCCTGGGAAGTTTAGTCTTGGAAGTATTTCAAGTATTATTAGGGCTCGGGAGTTCGAACCTAGGTGCTCGGGATAATTTCTACTACCTGGTTTAGTATAAATTGAGGTCCCGGAGGTTAATTTATGATCCCCTAGGTATTTTATTTCTGATTGGAAGTTGATGGATATCAATGGCCCTTGTGACTAGGTTTATTGCCAAGGCTCGAGGCTTGGTACCACGCTCGGAACAAGTTCACCATCCTCGCTCGGAATCAAAGGTAGGAAAAGTCCACCCTGTTATGTGGCTATGTTGGGACTAAGAGTTCCCTATACTTGAATGCAATGTTGTATGATTGTATTATGCCATGTGAGCATGAGATAAACGACCTAAGAGTGCCGGAATTAATATTTGCGCACAGGATGCGGCTCGGCCACTGGTAGCTGAGGTTAATTAAATAATCACTGAGCTTGGCCTAAGCGAGCCAGAGTCAGTGGGTTGAACACTAGGCTCAGCCTAAGTGAGCCAAAGACAGTGGGTTGAACAGAGGGTGCGGCCTAAGGATGTCGACCCTAGCTATTGTATGTTATGTCTACTGTTGTTAATTTGATGAATATGATATGTTGAATACCTGGATGTTAGATTGTTGATTTATCGATTGTTATCACTGATTAATTGAATTCTATGGCCTGCTTGATAATTGAATAATGTCTTGTGAATTATTTGATTATCGTTATTGATTATGCTATGATATTATGGTTTTCTTGCTGGGCCTCGGCTCACGGGTGCTACGTGGTGCAGGTAAAGGCAAGGGTAAGATGGTATAACCATGGGTTGGAGAGCTCTGGGGGCGAGGTGTACATTGTCAGCTGCTCGGCCGCCACGGTCGAGGGATTGTATAGGGACGGAAACCTAAAATGTGTATTTTTCCATTAGAGTGGCCTTGATTATTTATAACTTTTGGAAATTTTATAAATATGTCCTCTAAACCCTGTTTTGGGATCCCATGTACTAAATTTTCATTTTAATGAAAACGATCTTTTTATGACCAAAATCTTTCAATCCTAACCTGTTTATGACTTTAGATTCACATTTTTATTTAAATGACTAGATTAGCAAGTCTTGCACTATTTTAAACACACAGTGTAACTGTCTTGGTTATCCAGGGCGTTACATAATAGGTTCAAGAGGGGCCCTCTGCGGGTCCCCTCATCAATAAGAGAGTTGGTCTCATTACAAGTGACCAGGCTCCCTCGCTCTCCTAGTCACTTGGGGGCATAAGGGATATCATGTTTGTAACGCCCTCCTAATCCAGCACCGTTACACTGTGTACTTAAAATTATGTTAGACTTGCTAATCAGGTCATTTGGTTTAAATCGTGTAACTAAGGTTACTGACAAGGGTTAGGGTTAAAAATTTTGGTCAAAGAACCATTGACTTTTATTCCAAAAGCGTTATACAATATGGGTTCCCAAAATATTACAACACAACTGTTGAAAAGGGTAAATACATATCAAAAGTTACATTAGCCAGCCTAAACGGCAAAACAGGGCTATAACCCTAGGTCCTCTGAGATAACCCCACCGTGATGGTCGAGCAGTCGAATATGTACACGCCGCCACCGAAGCTCTCCAACTCATGGCTGGTCAAGCTTTCCCTTTCCCTTACCTGCACCACAAAGCACCTGTGAGCCAAGGCTCAACAAGAAAATAGAATGTAAAACAACATAGAATATAACTTTAAATAACCAAACAATAATCAACAACATTAATTCACAGCCAATGCCATTTATTTCAAACACACGATCATTGGATTGACCTAGGTTGTTGCCCTATTCAGTTGACTTTCATGCCAACTCTCAAGCCTATGCCTTAGCTACGTAACCATAGAGTCACCTGGGGTCTCGCCCTTAGCTCTGTCTCACTAGCCATAGAGCTAGCCCATCCTCGGTGGTTCATCTTAGACCTTAGAATCGACCAGCGCTCAGTGCGCTATTGTCGTCCTTGACTCATAAGTCAAGCCTTGATCTAGGATTACACACCTTACTTATAAGAATCAGATGTGGATAGGCACATCCCAACAAATCAAGCACATATTCATGCTAATCATATAATCCCATTGGATAACCATTTCTATAATACTAAACATATTCACATGACGGGGCCACATGCTCTAACCATAGAATTCATGTAACGAATATAAGCACTTAAGCATTCATCAACACACATTTAGAATAATAGTCTAACATAACCAATCCTGGGGCCAAAGCCTTAATCATATTAATATATAACAAACAGGCCAAGCCCTAATCACATACAACATGTTCTGGGTGCAGTTTTCTTACCTTAGGTCCAAGCAAGCGTAAATGAGAACGTCCCTCGAGCACGATCCCAATTCTGAGCCCTTAGCAATAGCCTAAGTCACAACACAAAAATAGAATTCTATTAATATAGAGTGATCAAAAGTTTCTGGACCAAGTCCTAGCCTCCGGGACCTCGGGTTCCACCAAACCAGGTAGTGGAAGCAATCCCGAGCCCCTATGGTTGAGTTCCCCTGCTCAAAACCATCTAGAGGTCCTAAAACCCTTAAGAGTCGCGAACCTATGCCCCTATGTCGCGGCCCAACCTCCCCATCCAGAAAATACGCGCCACGGCCCATCCATAGTGGCGCTGCGGCCCGGCCTCCTTCCTTGGCTCCCATCTGCTCTAGAGGGTCGCGGTACACCAAGAACAGAGTCGCGGCCCAACCCTTTCAAACCTAGAAAAACCTCCATTTTCAGCAGCCAAATCTCAACCAAATTAACCAAAAATCATCCCAATAACATAATTCAACCAACACAACAACTCTAATATGTTCCCAGCAACAAAACCCAACAGAAAACCAAACTCCAACTCAATTCACAAACTTAAAGAGTTTGAGAACACTAGGAACCAGCCAAGAAAATACATAATTAAATCATCAAAACTCATAATTCAAAGCTTACCTCAATCTCTGTTTAAATCCACAAGCTAATACTGAGCCAATCTCCAAGTCTAGAGCTCCAATTCTTGTGTTTCTAACCCAATTCCTCCTTTTAGCTTCAATGGTTCACTTGGAAAGTATCAAGAGAAAACAAGAGTGAGAGAGAAGGAAGATAGGGTCGGTTTTGGGGCAGAGTTCTAAGTGTTTCTTCTCTTTTGTCTTATCTAACTTAAGTAACTTAAGTAAATCCCAAGGCTCGGGGTACCAAAACGTCTCCGAGGGCAAAATGGTAAATTTCCCCAATATTCCCTCCTAAACTCTCTAACTTCAAATATATCACCAATTATTTATTTCCATAACCCAATTAATTATCCAATATCAAAAATACCCCTTGACTCGCCCCGAGTTGGGTACCGGGTCCCGTTGTGACTTTCCTGCTAACTTGCTCCCTAGGATCACCTTGTGCCGAAAAATTTTAAATAAACCCACATAGTAATGTGGTCTCTCACATATATGCACATAAATACACATTTATGCCCGCAACGGGCCAAATTGCCCTTCTAATAAGAAGCGGGCCCACATGCATATTTAATACCCCTAATGTAACGACCCAAAATCGCTAATAAGGCTTAAGGGCCTTGATTGGTGTGCCTGGAGGGCATAATGGACTTTATGTTTGATTTTAATGAGTAAAATGCATGATTATGATTTAAAGCATGTTATATGACTATTTGACTATTTGAGATGCATGACTATGTGTATTAGTATGCATGTAGGCCCTGATTGTGTTAGAAGGGCATAATTGTAATTTTGGCCATTTTGGGCATAACTGTATTGATATGTGATGATTGTTGAGACCACATTGGTATGTGGATGTATCTGTGACTTGTGACTCGAGACGATCCCAGAGAGCAGATTAGCGGAAAGTCAAGGAGGAAATTTATACCCGACTTGGGTTAAGCCTGGGGGTATAAGTAGAAAATTTAGAGAATATATTGAGGTTAATTTTGATAATGAGGAATACATATTTGGTGATTTATCAGGTATTGGGAAGCAAGCGGGAAAATATTAGAGACACTTGAGGATTAGCGAGAATTAGGTAAAATGACTAAAATGGCCCTACTTGGACAAAAAGGGTTTAGAATTAATAAGGAGGGCATTTTGGTCAATTGACATTTTAGAGATAGATTAATTGAGGCTTTATATACTTAGTGGGATTGATAGAGAGAGTTATATGGCTGTGGAAAAGAAAGAAAAAGGAAGGAAAAGAAAAGAGAGAAAACAGAGGGGTTTTTCCAAAAGGGGCGGTTTGTGCATTCTTGCACCATTTCTCTTCATTTTTCTTGGGGTAAAGCTCAGTGGAGAGCTAGGATAGGCTGAGCATCAAGGATCTTAAAGTTATACTTGAAGATTTGGCAAGGATTAGCAGGAACACATCAACTTTTGAGGTAAGTTTTTAGAAATTTCAGTTTTAAGGGTTTGGCTGGTTTGAGCTGTGTTTTGAGCTGAGTTGATGGGAACTTTAGGGAATTTCTGGGCAAGCTTTGAGGAAGAGCAAGCTAAGGAGGTCTAGGGTTTAACCCAAGGTCAAAATTGCATCAACGGTATGAATTCTAAACCCTTAACTTTGATGTTTGACTGAATTTCTGGGTTTAGGGTTAATCATGGTAGATTTTGAGATTTGGGATGAATGTACTTGGGTATTGAGGATTTGGGATGCTTGGGATGAGTGAAGAGTGTTTATAAGCTTGATTTTGAGTTTGGAGAAGATTTGGAGAAGTTTGGGTTGAGTATGGCTCAAAGAAATCGCAGAAAAAGAAAATTGGTGTTGCATGCCTGCAACTAGCGCTATAGCGCTAGTCTTTGGGCGCTGTAGCGCTAGGCCCTATTTATGGGGATGCTAATTCTGCTTGTAGCACTATAGCGCCCTCTTTTGAGCGCTGTAGCGCTACCCTGTGGCCAGAAAGGGGTTTTTGGGCTATTTGTGAGGGATTTTGACCTAAGGTTCGGGGTTCGATTCCACCACCTTGTTTTGTGGATCTAGGACTTCCCGGGGGGCTCGGGATTGGTCCCGAGGCGAGGTTTTGGACTCAAGGTTTGGTGTTGACTTTGACCTATGTTTGTGCTTAGGTGTGCACTAAGGCTCGAGTGGGATCGTGCTCAAGGAGTCAAGTGATCGAAGCTATCGAATTGAAAGGTAAGAAAACTATAGCACCCATAGGACAAGGCATGGGCCCATAGTGTGATTGCAGGGCACGGCCCTATATTGCATTACATGTTAGGGTGCAGACTTGATTGAATTGATATATGTTCAAATGTTATTTGAGTTAGACTATCTGTGATTATAGTTGAATGAAACGGCGAGGAGCCGAGAACGGCAATGGAGCCGAGAACGGCGAAAGGCCGAGAACGGCAGTGGGGCCGGAAGTACCACCTAGCACGTGAAGTGCTTGTAGTCAGGGTGGGACCTCATGGATACATGTGATATCCTTACGGTGAGGACCGAGACCCCAAGCTTTGGTAAGGCTTCTGGGGCGGCATGGCCGGGTCGCTTAAGTCTAATGGTTGACCCGTTTATCTGTGGACTATCTGATATGATTAACTGTATAATTTGCATATGTTATGAACTACATGAGTTTTCTTGCTGGGCTTCGGCTCACGGGTGCTCTGTGTTGCAGGTAAGGGCAAAGATTGAGTCGACCAGCCATGAGTACGGAGAGCATGAAGCGACGCGTACGTGTTTGGCCTGCCCGACTGCTTTGGTTGGGGGTATTTTCGAGAAATGGCTGTAAAAACCTGTGATTTTAATAACGGACCAACTATAATCTTATTTTAAGTTGTAAATAGTTTTCAAACCTTATTTTGGGATCCCAAATGTTAAATACTAGAAGTTTTCAATGAAACCGCGCATTTTTAAAGATTACAGCCTTAACTTTTTCTTAGTCACACTTTTGTTTTAAAAACCTCGGTTAGCGAGTTCATTGCACATTGTTTGTTTTAAAACTCACTTGGTAACGGCTCTAAGGAAGTAGGGCGTTACACCTAAATATGCACATCTAGTCATACTATCACGTAATTCACATAATTACAATTAACATAGCAATTAAACACATATTTTCACATATTGCCATCTCGGCCCCCTAATCAAGGCCCTAAGCCTTATTAGGTAATTTTGGGACATTACAACTATCCCTTCCTTATAGAAATGTCATCCTTGAAATTTTTCCTGATTAGCTTGGGAAACTGAGTTTGCATATATGCCTCCAACTCCCAGGTCACTTCCTCGACCCTGTTGTTCCTCCCTAATACCTTAACCAAAGGTATTGTCTTGTTCCTCAGGACCTTGTCCTTCCTGTCAAGAATCAGAGCTGGTTATTCTTCATAAGACAAGTCTGCCTCCAATTCCAAATCCTCATAACTCAGTACATAAGTTTCATCTGGCACATACTTCCTCAACATGGAAACATGGAATACATTATGCACATTAGACAAAGCATGGGTAAGGCCAACCTGTAGGCCACCTGCCCAATCCTCTCCAGGATCTCAAACGATCCCACAAACCTAGGGTTCAGCTTGCCCTTCTTCCCGAACCTCTTCACCCTTCTCAGAGGAGAAACCCTAAGGAAGACATATTCTCCCACCTAGAACTCTACGTTCCTTCGCCTCATGTCAGAATAACTTTTCTGCCTACTCATAGAAGCGAGCATCCGAGCTCTAATCTTCTTGATAGCCTCAGTGATCCTCTAGACTGCATCCGAACCTAGATATTTCCTCTCACCCATCGCATCCCAGTGATTGGGCGATCTGCACTTCCTACCATATAGCATCTCATAAGGTGCCACCCCGATGGTAGACTGATTGCTATTATTATAAGAAAATTCTATCAGAGGCAAATATTTACTCCAAGACCCTTCAAAGTCCAACACACGCGCTCTCAGCATGTCCTCCAATATCTGGATAGTCTTCTCAGACTGACCATCGGTCTGAGGATGATAAGTTGTGCTAAACTTCAGCTGTGTACCCATCGCCCTCTAGAAACTTCCCCAAAACTTGGAAGTAAAGATAGGGTCCCTATCAGACACGATAGACCTCGGCGTCCCATGAAGGCGGACTATCTCTCTCACATAGAGATCTACATACTGGTCAACTGTGTAATTCGTCCTCACTGGGAAAATGAGCTCACTTAGTGATCGATCCACAATGACCCAAATAGAATCGTGCTGGCCCACTGTCCTGGGCAGGCCTACCACGAAATCCATCGTGATATCTTCCCACTTCCACTCTGGGATATCCAGAGGTTGTAACAGTCCTGCCGGCCTCTAATGCTCAGCCTTGACCTGCTGACAGGTCAGGCACCTTGCTACATACTCTGTCACTTCCCGCTTCATCCCATGCCACAAATATAAAACTCTCAAGTCCTGGTACATCTTCGTGGTTCCTGGATGAAGAGAATACGGGGTGGTGTGAGATTCATCCAGAATCTCTTGTCTGATCTCGGTGTCCATTGGAACACAAATCTGACCCTTATACCTTAGTAAACCCTTACTCGACACCGAATAGTCCTTAGCTACACGAGCTAGGACGTCCTCCCTAACCTGCCCCAACTGTGGATCATCCAACTGTCTCTGTTTGATTCTCTCCAAGAGAGTCGATTGTAAAGTGATATTGGCCAACCGATCCACCACTAACTCTATCCCTGCTTGAGTCATCTCATCAGCCAACTTCCTTGATACTTGTCTAGCACTATATAACTGTCTCAGCCCCTTCCGACTCAAGGCATCTGCTACCACGTTGGCCTTTCCAGGGTGATAGAGGATCTCACAATCATAATCCTTTACTAGCTCCAACCAACGTCTCCGCCTCATGTTTAGATCCTTCTGAGTGAAAAAGTACTTTAGGCTCTTATGATTAGTGTATATCTCACACTTCTCACCATATAGGTAGTTTCTTCATACCTTTAATGCAAAAACAACTGATGTCAGCTCTAAATCATGTGTGGGGTATCTCTGCTCATAATCCTTCAACTGACGTGATGCATAGGCAATCACCTTTCCTGCCTGCATAAGTACACAACCCAGACCCTGCCTCAAAGCATCACAATAAACCACAAATTTATCTCGATCTCTAGGAAGGCTCAAAACTGGTGCGGTGATCAAACCCTCCTTGAGCTTCTGAAAACTGTCTTCACACTTGTCTGACCAAACAATTTATTATTCTTGCATGTCAACTCTGTCAATGATGATGCAACCTTGGAGAACCCTTCCACAAAGTGCATGTAATAACCCGCCAAACCCAAGAAAATTATGATCTCTGAAGCATTCTTCGGTGTGGACCAATCTCTGATCACTTCAATCTTCGCTGGATCCACCTTAATACCATCTTTACTCACTATTTGACCTAAAAAGGTCACCTGTGGCAACAAAACTCGCACTTCTTGAACTTTTCATACAACATGTGTTCTCTCAACCTTTGTAATACCAACTTGAGGTGATGCTCATGCTCTGTCTCCGTCTGAGAGTATATCAAGATATCGTCGATGAAGACGGTCACAAACTGATCCAGGTAGTTCTTGAACAATATATTCATCAAATCCATAAATGCTACTGGGGCATTAGTCAATCCAAATGACATCACCAAAAACTCATAATGCTCATACCTGATGCGAAAAGTTGTCTTCTGTATATCTTCCTCCTTGATCCTCAGCTGGTGATAACAAGATCGATGATCTATCTTAGAAAATATTGTTCTGCCCTGTAACTGGTCAAACAAATCATCAATCCTTGGCAGAGGATATATGTTCTTGATAGTCAACTTATTCAATTCCCTGTAATCAATGCACATCCTCAGAGAACCGTCCTTCTTCTTCACAAAAAGAACTGGTGCGCCCCATGGTGAAAAACTGGGCTTGATAAAACCCAAGTCCAGTAACTCCTGTAGTTGAACCTTTAGTTCCTTCAGCTCTACTAGAGCCATCCTATATGGTGCCCTAGACATTGGCTCTGTCCCTGGCGCCAATTCAATCACAAACTCAATCTCCCTATGTAGAGGTAACCTTAGCAAGTCCTCTGGAAACACATCCAGAAACTCACAGACTAACCAAGTCTGTTCTAGTCCCACTGGCACGACCTGCGTGGTATCCACCACACTAGCTAAGAACCCTATGCATCCTCCCTGCAATAAGTCTCTAGCTCTAAGTACCGAAATCATAGGTATACGGGGTCCATGCACAGTGCCAACAAAAACAAAGGGATCCTCACCCTCTGGCTCAAAGGTTACCATCTTCTTCTTACATTCTATCGATGCCCCATACTTCTCTAGCCAATCCATACCAAGAATTATGTCGAAATCAGTCATCTCTAACTCCCTGCCATCCACTGTAATTGGAAGTGACCTAATCCATCTCCTGGATACCATTAATTCTCCAGTAGGCAATACCATACCAAACCCCACAGAAAAGAAATCATAAGGTCTACACAACCCATCTATAATCCTACTAGCAACAATGGAGTGTGTAGCACCCGAATCAATAAGAACAGTGTAAAAGGTTCCAGCACTAGGAAAGCTGACCTGTAACCACCAAGGGACTAGCCTCAACCTCTGTCTGGGTCAAAGTGAACACCCGAGATGGCGTCAGGCTGTCCACTTTCTTCGGCTCTTCCTTTCTGGCTCTCGGGCAATCTTTCTTCAAGCGCCTTGTACTACCACAAACAAAACAGGCCTTCGCCCGACATTCCCCAACATGGCACCTCCTGGACCTAGGACACTCTGGGAATGCCCTCCATGTCTCACCACCACCCTTGCAGCCCATCTGCCACTACAACAAATTTGACTAAATATTACAGTAAAATATTACACAAATTTAAAAGCGTTATTATTGATTAGCCAAATATAAAACACGGAGAAAGAGAAAAGTGGCGCCAAATGAATTTTTTGTTAAAACATCCTGCCTTGACTTTTCCCCCCTCTCTTCACTCACATTTTCATTCTCTGAAATCATAAAACAAAAGAAAATGCTCTCCAAGCTGAAGTCGTGCACCTCTGTGAGATTCGAGGAGTTTCCCGGCCACCTCCGTCCTCCATTTATGGAGCCAGTTGCACGGTTGGATTCAGCTCTTCTTTAGGTTCAAAACCCTCTCAAGGATTGAACCCTTAGATTGTCGGAGTCGTCGTTGGTTCTTTGATGGTGTTGGGTTCTTGCGAGGAAGCGGAAGATAAGGTCTCTCTTTCTCTCTTTATTCTCTCAAGTGATTTTATATATTTTCTCTTGTGTTTTTTCACGAATAACCCTAAAATTCCTCACTCACTCACTCCCTCTCATCTCTATCTCTATCTTTCCCTCTAATGTATCTCTCTCTCCCCATCTCACTAATACCTCTCGTCTCTCTCTCTCTCTATCTGTTACAGTTCTCTAGTGGTTACGAAAATGGGAAGTGGGAAATGTTGGCAAAGCTTTCAGGGAAGATGGGCTCGACTTCGATTTGGACGAGGCTATTTTGCAGGTAATATGTTTTATTCAAGCTCTGTTCTGCAATTTTACTTAGGTCTCAACTTTAGTTAACGAATCTAAGGTATCTGGCACTTGATTTTGTTTCATGTTTCATGTTGCAAATTGAAATTGTTTAGCTCTCGTGATGGATGCTTGGTGAATGGTGAAGAGATTTTTTCTTTTTCGCAACTCAATGAGTTGTGTGGGGTGATAGTGAATGGTTAGTTGTGTTTTATTTTTCAGGTGCAGAGACCTTGGACTCTTGATCAAAATTAGACAAAAAGACAACTATTAGTGATCTTAATGAAAGGCATGGTAAGTTTTTTTTTTTTTTTTAAGGAATCCTTTTCTTATTTTTAATCACATCTAGATAATTTTTATCTCAGTTTTTGTGTAAGAAAAACACTGAGAGACTGATGAGATTTGATTGAAAACTGTCAAGTAGATGAAAATTTATTTTCTACTTATTAACTATCATCTAGCTCAAAGATGTTGGCTTTGCATAGCATCAGAATGATTTGTTGCCACCGTAGTTGATTTTAAGACTAGTTTGGCTGTTTCCCAACTATTTTATGAGTTTCATTTTACTAAGATTTTTACTTTGGAATTCAGATTGCATATTTATTAAGGTGTTGTTCGATAACCATTAATAAAGTAGTTTTTTATTTATTGATTATAATTTTGAAAATTAAACATAAACTATGTTCTGTAACTCTATTCCTATTTTTTATTTTTTAAATTTTAATTAAAACTCGTTATATTTTGAAAACAATATTTTTTCACTTTCAATTTTTTTTTAAATCCTCTGGGCGAGCTTCTCTTCTTCTATGGCCTCCTTTATTCCTCCATGTAAGCCTCTCTTCGTCCTCTACCTCTATTTCTCTCACTTTAATTTTTCTCTATCAACTTCTATTTCAGTCTCTCTGACAAGGATTGGTCTAATATTTTTCTACTCCTTTCTAAAGATTATTGGATCGGTAAAATTGGCTTCATAACCATATTAGGTTCTAGAGTTTGATTTTGCTATTATTAAGGTGTGATTCTAATTTTACAATATTTGGGTATGTATGGATATTTATTATTTTTCTTTGTAGAAAATTTGAGTATTTATGACTTTGTTTAGTAGAAATTTTTAGGTATATAAGAGTTATGATTTTGTAGTATGTGCTAGTGATTTTTGTTTTTGTGTGTTTCTGAGTGAAGCAAGAAAACTGTTTGATGAAAGTTCTAAGTTAGATGTTGTATTTTAGAGTTCTATAATTATGGGTTTTCTAAACATGGAGAAGTTGATAAAGCTATTAGGTTTTTTGATTGGATGCCATCAAGAAATCCCATTTCTTAAATTACTTGATTGGTGGGTATTTTAGCTAGGATGCCATCAAGAAATCCACCACCTATTTGGTAAAGGCTCTAAATTATATTTTGGATTAGTTTTCTCTGTGATAATACAAACTTTTTAAATTTACTTGAAATTAGTAGTACTAGTAGTAGTAGTAGTAGTAGTAGTAGTAGTAGTAGTAAACTACTATAATTTTTCTTCCTAGCTAGTTACATCATAGAAAAGCAAATCCCAAATCATGTAAAACATATTAAAATTTGGGTCTAGTTTGATTTTCTGTTTCTTTATACATTTCAAGGCCACGAGATTATTTTATTGCAAGAAGTTCTATAAAATCAAAAAATTAAATACATTTCTTTCGATTTTTGTGTTCCCTTCCCCACCTGCAACTTTCTCATTTTGACAAATTGGTTTTTTCTACTTTGTTTGGTGAGTTGTATCTCTATTTGTATTCATTATTCTAGTGAAAAACCTCACTGAGTTGTATTATATGACCTATCAGTTCTTAAGTATAACAAATACTTTTGTATATATGTATGTACAATATGTAATGCAAGCTTGTGTCGTTTTCCATGCAAACTATACAATATGTTTGGATCATATAAATAAACTAAGTATTGGGTTTTACTGTGCAAGTAACATCGTGTCTTATGAGTATACCATTTTCCTTTATTCTTCTTTTTTTCGGGTATTTTCTTTGTTATAGTTCATACTTATTTAAGAAAATTGATAACTATTGTAAAATGACATTATTTTGTCTTGAAATGGTGTGGCTAAAGGATTCTTGATGCAAACAATTTCACTGGAGGGTTCCTTCTGACTCTCACTAATCTTGTTGAACGGTAAGAGTCAATGTGTACTATAATTCTATATTGAAATGATCAAGATATTTTGGTTGAATAATCATTAGTATTATGTCACTTTAATCTCATTGCAGAAGGATTAGTAACGACAACTTCACAAGAAAGATACCTGAGTTTGGCAATTGGAAACAATGGAATCTGATTTCTTTGCATCTTCTTTTGACATAGTGGAATGCCATAATGGAATTTGATTTCTTTGCATCCTCCTTTTGTTTCTCTTAGTACTTTTGTCTCATAAAACTTGTAACTTGTTATAGTGGTTGCAGCTGTTGCTTTCTCCAAGAACAAAATTTAAGATTGGAGATGAGTGGCAAGCATATGCAATTGACCATCCATAACCCCTTCTACATTTTTCACTCTGTTCAGGAAACCATTTTGATTTTGCAGTATGTTACTAGTCTTTTTCTTCTTCTGATCTCATTGCATTATCAACTCTTTAATGTTTACTACACCTTAAACATGTTGCATTTCTTCAAATCAAATGCTTATATCAAACAGTCAAAGTAGATTTCCTTTCAGAACTATAAATTTCAACCAAAATGTTTGTTTATTTTCTATGATGTATTATAATACATCCAATTTTAATTACCATGTAGCTTTCCAAATGCACCTTTATTTTTTATTTTGTGATGTGGATTTAATAATATTGTTCTTTCTTATAGGTTCGGGTTTACACACCCAAAAGAATAATGCAAGAACTGGAATCAACAAAAGAAGAGTACATAAGAGCAAGTTTTGGGGTACGTACCAGAAAATTCTTATAACAAATATTGTGGAGTCTTTCGCAAAGGATTCAGACTTGTCGTTTGTGTTTTAGTGGTGTTTTGGAGATGATCATGTTGTTATTTTTTACATAAGGGTTAGTGACTTAAATGGGTAAAGCTCATATTTTCCAGACTAGATAAACATGACAAATCTTGAATTGTGAGCTCATAGTAGTTTGGTTATTGTTCTTCAAATTAATAGAAGAAATCCTAGTGTATAGGTTTCTTAATTTTTGTCCCTTCTGGAATTAGATTCTCATAAAAATTTCTTTTTTGGGGTTTATTTTTGCTAGTTTTGTAGCCATGTGTTTACAATGTATTAATATTTATTGAAATTTAAATTTACTTAAAATTTTAAGAATATAATATATATCATATAAATCATAATTCAATTAAAAATAAATATAAATTAAATTAATCTTTTTATCATAATGTTTTTATGTTTATTTTAAAAATAATGGTCACAAAAATGTTTGGGTTATGCAGAGATTGATAGTGGCTTGGACCAAGTTGAACAACCATCTGAGCAAAAGCCAGGATCAATTGAGTCAGACAGCTGCCAAGATGGTAAGCATGGGATTTAGAGAGAAAGCTTTTCTGCTATTGGTTTTGGGGTGTATTATTTCACTGATCAGTCCTTAGAAAATATAGCGGATAGTGCTCCAAATGGTAGGCGGGTCTCCCCTGACAAGCAGTATAGGGCAGCTCTATTAAAGAATCGGTTTCTGATACAATTTTAAGAGCACGAGAGAAAACTCTGAATGATGTGGGTTTCAATTTTGGCTCTTTTATACTCATTCTAGTTTTATCTAACCATCTCATGGCTAAATTCTACTCTGTACATGATCATGTGTGTGATTATTGGCTGAAATCAGGGTGATAAAGGGGATCCTGAGAAATTGCGGCAGGAGAGGGAGGAACTTGAACTGCAGTAGAGAAAAGGTTGCAACTACTTATTTAATTTTTGTGTAGTTTTGTGCTTTGTATGCATTGAGATGTATCTATATGCTTTTAGTTTCATGCAAAGGCAGACCAAGTGAGATGTAAAATGTTTTGTAATCAAATAAGTGGAGAATGATGTATGTATATTATTTATTTGTACTTAATGTCTGACTAGAGAAAGCAAGGTTACGAGCTGAAGCCCGGGTTGTTGAAGATGCTCGAAGACGAGCTGAAGTGGAAGCTGCAGCCGAGGCTAAACGAAAGAGGGAACTTGAGAGGGAGGCAGCACGACAGGCATTACTACAGGTAACCGTTCAAACCTTGTTGCACAGAGTAGGATCACGTTTGGATTTTTATTCTAACATTTAACATTTGTGCAGATCAAAAAGACTGTTGAAATCAATGAGAATGGAAGCTGCTCGTTGCTCACTTTGGTAGAAATTCTTCAAACTTGGCATTTTCTTTGTAAAGATCTCTCTATAAAATTTTCTACTATATTCATATCTATGTTAATGAAGCAACTAGTAAATTGTTGAAACAATAAATTGTTGCTAGTGTAGATATTTCAGCTTAGTAGCTTACATAAGTACCCATGATTTCTCTCATCACTTGTTCTTTTTTTGCAACTCATAAGATTTAACCCTAAAATTAGAATGGGTAAATTATATGCTTTGAGCCTTAGTTATGTATTAGTGTTACTATTTTGTTTGTTTCTTTCTTTAACTTTTTGTTTTGTTTTTTTTATTTATTCAAATTTTTCTTTCAAAGCTCCATTTTCCCTTTCCTCTGTTTTTTCATTTCCTTCTATTTTTTTCTTTCGACTGTTTTTTATTTTTTTCTCCATTGATTTAGATACATTCTCTATGCCTCAATCTCTTTTTTCTATGTAATATCCTTTTCTTACGAGTAATTTTATTGATTTGATTTATCAATTTTGAAAAACTAATTATTGTTTTAACAAGGTTCAGGGAGTATTGAAAGATCCAAAATGTTCATGTGGATCTTGAGGTATGTGCATCACTTGAAATATATTTTTATCATTTCCAATTCTTAAGTATTGATATTGAAAAATTCAATGTGACTTGGCTTTTAGGTTTCAGCTCTTGAATGGGTTTTCAATCCAAAATTATGAGCTTAATATGTGCACATTTGGATATATAGATATGGAGATTTCTTTATTAATAATAGGTTGCAGCTGGGTAAATTTCTTCCATGGCCACTCCTTCAAGAATTTCACTTTCACTGCTATCATGGAGCTTCTTCTTACAGCTGGGTTTGCCTCTCATCTATAACTCATCACATCTTAAAATAAATTTAGTAATATTTTTTATGTTTGTGATTGTAATATCTGGCCAAATTGTAAATTATGTGTGTATTTATTGATATTGATATTGATTTTGATTTTCATAAGTTGTGATCTACTAAAGCTTTAATGAAAGGTATAGACACATGGAAAAAAGAGACTGATGAATTGGAAGAGAATTATATAACTCTTTTTGTTGGACTTTTCTTTGAACTTTCTTCCTTGGCTTTCATTCTATAGAGTTGGTGTTTGAATTTTTTGGGGTTACCGAATGTGGTATTCAACTAGTTGCCACTACTCATGGAGTCACATTTAAGAATTTGATAATGAATCCTTCCCTTGAAATGCTTGCTGGGGGAATACAGGTGAGATTATCATGCAATCAAGGGAAACCATCCAGGAGAATTGTTGATTCATTTTTTTTAGTTGTTCTATTTTACAGTTCACTATCAGGTATGAGTTTGAGTATTAATCATTTAATTTCTTATGTAGTTGAGCAAGCCGATGTCACAATGGAAACAAGAGTATAATGAATCAATTTTTTTTATGTACTCTTTTAGTTTACTATTAACTTTAAGTTGAAGAATTAATTATTTAAATTTTGTTGTAGCTAAGCAAATGGACTCACAACAAAGACAAGTGCACAAAGGATGATGAATTGAAGGAAGGAGCAAGTTTCATGCATGGTTTACTTTTGTGTATCTTGTAATGTTTCTGTTTTTCATTTTTGAAGTAAAAAATGTTCAAGATTCTAAAACTTTATTATGTTATGCTTTCAAACTTAAGTTAGAACTAAGATCTCATGAAGTAGACACATTCATGGTTTGAATTAGTTATTGTTTAATGTAATACTTATGGTTTATCAATCTATTGAGAATTACATTTTATGATTAATTTTGAATTTTTTTTATCAAAATACAATATTGAAAATATTTTAATTAAAAAAAAAACCTTATAAGTATACTTATCAAAATAAAATTTAAAATACATTATCCACACTAAAATCACAAAATTTTACTACTAGACTTTTAATATGTTATGATATAGAAACATATTGTAAGCGTAACAAATCGTTATGATTTATATAATATAATAAACTAAAAATGCTATCAAAATAATCATATGTAACAGTTGAAAAGTGTTATGCAAAAAGTATAGGATTAAACGTCAAATTTATAACCAAATACTCTAACTAAATGTTATTATTTGAATATTATAGCAACTAAAAATGTGTTATTGAATAGTTTAAGATAACATCGAACATAACATTCGAATATTGTTATAGAAAAGACAGGACTTTTAATAACAGTGGCTATGTTAGCGTTTTCAGAAGCATTATCAATACTCTTAGTTAACAGTTTTTAAGTGTTATGAATGCTGTTTTTTCTTGTAGTGTGCATACACCGTGGCCTCCTATCTGGCCCTGGAACTGAAACTGTGTCTGGGGTCTTCCTTTTCTGATCACTAGGGCCTCCGCCCCTACCAAAACCTGGAAATGGAGGTCCCTGCCTCCTAGAATCCCTTTTGGCTGCATTATAACGCCAGATCTTATTCTCAGCACTCTCAGCCGTAAACGCCTTCTCCATAGCCTGTGCATAAGTAGTCACTCCTGGCACATTAGTAATATGAATGTCCCAGGCTATCATATGTTGTAGCCCTTGTAGAAATCTCTCTCTTCTGGTCCCATCAGTGGGCACCAGATCCCCAAAAAACTTTGCCAATTTGAACTTCAAGGCATAATCGGTCACTGACATGTTACTCTGAAGTAACCTACTGAACTCCTCAACCTTCATAGCCTTAACTGTGTCATTGTAGTATTTCTCGTTGAACAAGGTTCTGAATTCTTCCCACTCCATAGTGGTAACTGCTCTAGTCTGTGATACCACCTCCAACCATATTCGGGCAACCTCCCGAAATATATAAGTGGCGCAGGCATCTCTCTCATTACCACCTACCCTCATAAAGTCCAGGATAGTGATTATCATGGTCATCCACTGCTCAGCCTTCAGTGGATCAGAACTACCCTCATAAATTGGAGGGTGTTGGTTCCTGAATCTCTCATATAGGGGTTCCCACCTATCTCCCCCTGTCTGGGGCTGTGCAACTGCTGATACCTCAGGTTGTACCACTGCTGGTACCGGGGTCTATAGGTTCCCTGCTGGAACCTGTTGTTCTCTCAAGAGGTGTATCTCTTCCTCCTGCCTCTCTAACCTGGCTTGCATATCAATAAGCACTTGGTGCTAGCTCTCTGGAGCTGGCGGTGGGGCCTGGCCCTAATCATTCCCTCCACTGGCCTGTAACTATTGGCCAACTAGTCTCTCTGACCTTCGAGGGTTCATTCTGACACTCAATTCACCCTACAGAGATCAAATCGGCCATTAGGTAAGTCATAACTATACCACTTGCCGCCTGACGGTCTAAGATCATCAGATAACATACATATGCAATGCTAATAAGCATGCCATCACACAATATATATTTTCATTCATAGTGCTAATAAGCACCTCCTAATATCCATTAGCAAATAACAATACATACTACCATATGCAAGTATTTTCACAAATCCAACATAGCTAATAAGCATGTTATTTAATTCTTATCAGTAATATCAATGCTAATAAAAAATTTCCCCTGGCCTATATACAAATAATAACACTAATAAGCAGTTCCCTTGCCTCCACAAGTAGTAACAATGCTAATAAGCATGTCTTTCAACATTCATGCAGCAGTCAAGGGCCAGGCCCTATCAGATAATCTCATGCTTCCTAAACAGGCATGCAGATAAGGTATTCATATCATGTTTAAGCATTTAACATATAAACACATAACTGTTACCGAACCCTGAGGGGAGCTTGTCTTTAGTGGCAAGTGTACATGCCTGGCCTGTCTTCAGGAACCTTTAAACCTTGGCAGCTCTGATACCAAGTTGTAACACCCTCCTAATCCAGGACCGTTACACTGTGTACTTAAAATTATGTTAGACCTGTTAATCAGGTCATTTGGCCTAAATTGTGTAACTAAGGTTAGTGACAAGGGTTAGGGTTAAAAAATTTGGTCAAAGAACCATTGACTTTTATTCCAAATGCGTTATACAACATGGGATTCCAAAATATTACAACACAACTATTGAAAAGGGTAAATACATATCAAAAGTTACATTAGTCGGCCTAAACGGTAAAACAGGGCTATAACCCTACTTCCTCTGAGATAACCCCAGGCGTGATGGTCAAGCAACCGCATATGTACACGCCGCCACCGAAGCTCTCCAACTCATGGTTGGTCAAGCTTTCCCTTTCCCTTACCTGCACCACAAAGCACCCATGAGCCAAGGCACAGCAAGAAAATAGAACGTATAACAACAGAGAATATAACTTTAAATAACCAAACAATAATCAACAACATTAATTCACAGCCAATGCCATTTATTTCAAACACATGATCATTGGATCGACCTGGGTCATTGCCTTATTCAGTTGACTTTCATGCCAACTCTCGGGTCTATGCCCTAGCTACGTGACCATAAAGTCACCTAGGGCCTCGCCCCGTGGTTCATCTTTGACCTTAGAGTCAATCAACGTAATAGTACGTTGCTGGTTTAGGCCAACACCTTGCGTCCAGCGCACAGTGCGCTATTTTCATCCTTGACTCATAAGTCAAGCCTTGATCCAGGATTACACACCTTACTTATAAGAAACATATGTGGATAGGCACATCCCAACAAATTAAGCACATATTCATGCTAATCATATAATCCCATTGGATAACCATTTCTATAATACTAAACATATTCACATGATGGGGCCACATGCCCTAACCATAGAATTTATGTAACGAAAGAAGCACTTAAGCATTCATCAACATGCATTTAGAACAATAGTCTAACATAACCAATCCTGGGGCCCAAGCCCTAATCATATTAATATATAACAAATGGGCCAAGCCCTAATCACATACAACACGTTCTGGGTGCAGTTTTCTTACCTTAGGTCCAAGCAAGCGTAAATGAGAACGACCCTCGAGCACGATCCTGATTCGGTCACAACCATAAAATAGGATTCTATTAATATCGAGTGATCAAAAGCTTCCGGACCAAGTCCTAGCCTCCGGGACCTCGGGTTCCACCGAATCGGGTAGTAGAAGCAATCCCGAGCCCCTAAGGTTGAGTTCCCCCGCTCAAAACCTTCTAGGGATCCTAAAACCCCTTAAAAGTTGCGGCCCTATGCCCCTATGTCGTGACTCGCCTCTAACCAGAGGCCCAAACTTCCCATCCAGCAAACACGTGCCACGGCCTAGCCATAGTGGCACCATGGCCCATCCTTCTTCCCTGGCTCCCATCTGCTCTAGAGGGTCGCAGCACACCAAGAACAGAGTCGCGACCCGACCCCTTCGAACCCAGAAAAACCTCCATTTTCAGTAGCCAAATCTCAACCAAATTAACCCAAAATCATCCCAATAACATAATTCAAGAAACACAACAACTCTAATATGTTCCCAACAACAAAACCCAACAGAAAACCAAACTCAAAACTCATCAAAACTCCAACTAAATTCCAAACTTAAAGAGTTTGAGAACACTAGGAACCAGCCAAGAAAATACATAATTAAATCATCAAAACTCATAATTCAAAGCTTACCTCAATCTCTATTTGAATCCACAAGCTAATACTGAGCTAATCTCCAAGTCTAGAGCTCCAATTCTTGTGTTTCTAACCCAATTCCTCCTTTTAGCTTCAATGGTTCACTTGGAAAGTATCTAGAGAAAACAAGAGTGAGAGAGAAGGAAGATTGGGTCAAATTTGGGGCAGAGTTCTAAGTGTTTCTTCCCTTTTGTCTTATCCAACTTAAGTCACTTAAGTAAATCCCAAGGCTCGGAGTACCAAAACGTCCTCGAGGGCAAAATGGTAAATTTCCCCAATATTCCCTCCTAAACTCTCTAACTGTAAATATATCTCCAATTATTTATTTCCATAACCCAATAACCCAATTAATTATCCAATATCCAAAATACCCCTTGACTTGCCCCGAGTCGGGTACCGGGTGTCGTTGTGACTTTCTTGCTAACTTGCTCCTTAGGATCGCCTCGTGCCGAAAAGTTCAAATAAACCCACATAATAATATGGTCCCTCACATATATCACATATATGCACATAAAAACACATTTATGCTCGCAACGGGCCAAATTGCCAAAATTTCCCTTCTAATAAGAAGCGGGCCCACATGAATATTTAATACCCCTAAATATGCACATAAAGTCATATTATCACGTAATTCACATAATTACAATTAACATAGCAATTAAACACATATTTTCACATATTCCATCTCGGCCCCCTAATCAAGGCCCTAAGCCTTGACCTTGCCTATCTCCTCATCGAGGCGAGTCTTGCAGTAAGCTAAAATATGTTCGTAGCAGTCAGTTTGCCCATGAAGCTAAGGACCAAGTGCAGTTGAACCTTCAGATGGAAAACAATATCTTATTGGTCTTCTCACTACCACCCTTGTGGGCCGCATCAGTCTCGTAACGGAGCTTACCACACTCGTCCATGAGGATAACATCAATGGCATTGTGCTGGGCCTTCCAGGTGATGGCCTCTAGATGGGCTTGCTCCGCAACTCTATCAGCTACTCATGGGTAGAGTGAGTCATTGCAAGTTCTTGCTCCATGGTGGCAAGGGTGGAGAGGGCGCTCTCAAGATCTGAACAAGAATTCTCAAGGTCTGAGCGGGTCTTCTAAAAGACCTCGATCTCCTGTTCAAGTTGCCGATGAAAGTTCACCACAGTCAGTGTCATCTGTAAAGCAAATAAACCATGAGAACGACTATAAGAGGAGAAAGATAAGTAAAAGAAAAAAAGAATACAAGTCAGGATAGTTTCCATGACAGTGTTCTCCATCTGTTGACGGGATAAGTCAAGAGAAGAGCCTGTGATCGCCAATCGCCAGCTGCGGAGTATACGAGGGCCCAATGCCACAAACTCTAACATCCCCTTCTCCATGTCAATACTTGTCTGAAGGGGTGCAGGAGGGGGCAGCTCCAAACAATTTGGTACGCTGGGGGACACGACGCTCGCCGACGTCGCGAGAGGCGAAGCACCCCCCATGAAAGAACCTGAGGGCGCAGGGTCGATAGATGTGGCCACCCGCAAGCGAATCTGAACTTTTTAGCTTTCACTTGCCATTGGTCCTGGGACAAGAGTTGCTTCTTCCTCTTCTCAGGCCCCTCCCAAATGGTCTGTTATTGGGTGAAGTACTCTGATGGATCCATAGCCCTGCAGCCCAAAGATCAACTAGTCAATATTGCAAGACAAAAGTGAAGTCATAACACAGCATAAATACATTCAGATAAATAGCATCGGCAATAAATGGGCATTAAGTACCCAACATATCCCTAAGAGAAGGCCAAATGGATGTCTGTCCTCCACTCAGTAGGGGATCTAAAAAGGTCAAATCAGCACAGTCCTACAAGGGAGACCCCACGAATGCCTCATCGCCTGGGCTCGCGGCTGCCTGAGCCTGTAGGAAAGAAGAAGAGCAGTGTTGCAAGCTCAGCCAGGGTAGCATCTGGGAAGTTGACCCACTATGTCTAGAAAGAAATGCGCAAGGAGGACTGTGATGATTCCCCTTGCCCCAAAAATGGCTTCGAAGGCCCAACTGCAGGCGAGGCCCTGTGAGCGTCGATGGTCGGCGACGTCGAAGTACCGCCAAAATCTTGAGTCGAAGAATGCGCAGGATGTGTGTAACGCCCTACTACCTTAGAGCCGTTACCAAGTGAGTTTTAAGACAAAACAGTGTGCAATGAACTCGCTAACCGAGGTTTTGAAACAAAAGTGTGACTAATTAAAAGTTAAGGCTGTAATCTTTAGAAAAATGCGTTGTTTCAATAAAACTTCTAGTATTAAACATTTGGGATCCCAAAATAAGGTTTGAAAACTATTTACATCTAAAAATAAGTTTACAATTGATCAGTTATAAAAATCATAGATTATTACAGCCATTTTCGAATAAACCCCCAACCAAAGCAGTCGGGCAGGCCAAACATGTACGCGTCGCTTCACGCTCTCCGTACTCATGGTTGGTTGACTCAGTCTTTGCCCTTACCTGCAACACGGAGCACCCGTGAGCCGAAGCCCAGCAAGAAAACTCATGCAGTTCATAACATATACAAAATATACAGTTAATCATATTAAACAGTCCACAGACAAACAAGTCAACCATTAGACTAAGCAAACACGGCCATGCCGCCCCAGAACCCTTACCACAGCCTGGGGTCTCGGTCCTCACCACAAGGATCTCACATATATCCTCTGGGTCCTACCCTGACTATAAGCATCCCATGTGCTAAGTGTTACTTCCGGCCCCGCTGCCGTTCTCGGCCTTGCCGCCCTCGGCCATAGCCGTTCATTTCACTATAATCACACATATAGTATATCTCAAAATAACATTCAAACAAATATCAATTCATTTAAATCTGCACCCTAACATGTAATGCTATATAGGGTCGTGCCCTGCAATCATCTCATCATGCAACATGCAATATAGGGCCGTGCCCCGCAGTCACACTATGGGCCCATGCCCCATCCTTCGGGTGTTATAGTTTTCTTACCTGTACTCCGAGCTTCTTGATGCACTAAAGCCGCGAGCACGGTCCTCTAGCACGAACCTCTCCAATAACCTAGTCACAACACACATGAAACATCCTTTAATACTAATCAACTCAAAACCACTTCCCGGGACCAATCCCACACTCTCGGGACTCCCAAATTCCTAAAACAATTCATCGGAAACATCCCCCGAACCCCCGGAGCAAAAGCTCAAAAATGCATAATTTCAAGTCCTGAAAATGGCCTAGCGTTGCGGCGCTACCCAAGAGGGCCGTGGCGCCCTGCCCAATAGGGCCGCGGCGCCCAGCAAGTCAGAAGCCTCCCCCTGCCCAGAAATAGCCTCGCGCCGCGGCGCCCAAGAACAGGGCCGCGGCGCTCCTACACGAAACCCAGATTTCTGGGTTTTTCCCCTGCGTTTTCCCTCGAGCTAACACCACTCCAAATCATCCCAAGCAGGTACCCAAGCCCCAAAACCAATTCAAAACCCCACATAAACCATCTAACAACTCATAAACATCATTAAAGAATCCCAAACACACAATCAAATCCCCAAAATCCACATCTTTGATTTCAATTTCAGAAAAATAAAAACTCAAAGTTCAAACTTAAACCATGCTCAAATTCCTCAAACCATAACAGAAACAAGCCTTAAATTACTTAGAATTTTTACCTTGAATGAAGAATCCAACCCTATGCTTCCTTGATTCATCTCCTAAGTCTCAAATTTCAGCTCCTTCACTCCTCTTCTTCTTCTTCTTCTTCTTCTTCTTGCCCTAGGTCTCCTTCTAGCTTTTCCTTTCTTAATTTTTAAACAAAACCACCAAAATGGCTAAGTGCTAAACCGTTCACCCCATATAACCCAGCTGCACTTTGTCTAAACCCCTTGCCAAATGACCATTTTACCCCTCCTTACCTATCATTTCCTAACTAAACCTCAAGGGCTTACTTGTTATTTCCTATCCATTACAATTCTACCATTTTACCATCTAAACCTATTACTCTCTATGGTTACTACCAGTTACATAAGTTACCAAATTACTAGTCACCAAAATCTCCCAAGAACTAAGTTACAAAATCTCCGAATTACCCCTAGGCTCCACCCGGGCCGGGTATAAAATCCCATTGTGACATTTTAAGTTAACTTGCTCTCTAGGACCGTCTCGGCACGTGCATCACCATAATAACACCACACTCACGTGGTACAAATCACGGAATACAATTATCACATATCAATGCAGTTATGCCCAACATGGCCAAAATTACAGTTATGCCCTTCTAACACGATCCGGGCCTACATGCATACTAATATACATAGTCATGCATCTTAGATAAACAAATAGTCATATAACATGCTTTAAATCATAATCATGCATTTAACTCATCAAAGTCACACATAAATCCCATCATGCCCTCCTGGCACGCTAATCAAGGCCCTTAAGCCTTATTAGTGAATTTGGGTCGTTACAATGTGGAGTCGAGGGACCTCCTACCTTGGGAGTCACCCTCCTTCGGTCACCACTCAAGATAGGCCCATGATCGCTAGTCACCCCATCGCCTATGCCATGATTGACCAAGGCTCCAGGCTCCCCGACATTAATGTCGCCAGTGTGAACGCAGGGAAAATCATTGGGATGATGTGTTAAACAGGTGGAGAGGGCCTAGCTAGGTTCAGTGACTGGTTCATGCCTAGAAATTCATAGACCCGCAATTTGTTTTTGGTAAGGAGGTAGTGTGTGGTCTTGTACTTTGCTAGGACCCAAATCCGAAGATAGTCCAGGCACTCCCTGTAGCTTGGCCACGTCGTTAGACGAGTAAGAGTACCTGAAAAAAAAAACAACAAATATGTTAGAATAGGACAAAAAAGAACTAGTTAGCCAACCCTCACCCCGTACGTGGGGAGCTCTCCAGTCCCCATTGGTGAGGGCTCCCACGCCAATCGACGAGAGCAGCGTACCAGAATTTCAAAACAACGCTTCATAAAGTAGGGAGTGAGTCAACTTACCAACTTTCCTGAAGGTCCTATGAAAAGAGTTCATACCCTTCGTTAAGAAGTATCTGTGAGTGTACTCCCCTGCATTGGACTTCCCACTGACCACCAATTAGGGCACCTTACTCTGGGCTCGCAGATGATTAAAGATGTACCTTCTCCCCTTAGGGTTAAGTTTTAGGTGATACAAGTAATGGATCTCATGGAGTGAAGGAGGACCCCAGCCTATGGTGCTGAACAGAATGTTGAGCCCAATGATAACTCGATAGGCGTTCAGAGTCACCTGAAATGGTGCCACCTCAAAGTATTTGGCAACACTAAGTGGGTAGTCGTGTAGCATTCATAAAGCCTCGGGATTGCCGCCCGCCACACCGACTCCACTCGGCCAGGTCGCCCCTTTCTCCACCAAGGTGCGAACCCAACTCAGTCACTGCTCACTCCGCCAAGGCGCAACTCCACTTAGCCCTGTTGCCGGACATTTTGCTAAGGCACGACTACGCTCGGCCTGAATGTCGCCCGCCATGCCGACTCCACTCATCCTGGTCACCACTCACTCCACCTAGGTGCGACCGCCCAATCACCATTCTCTCTGTCAAAGCGCGACTCCACTCCACTCGGTCTCTGCACATTTCGCCAAGGCACGGCCCCTCTCGGCCCAAATGCCACCTATCTCGCCAACTATACTCGGCCTGATCGTCGCTCATTCTACCGAGGCACAACCCCTCTCGGCCAAAATTTTGCCTGCCTCACCGACTCCACTCGGCTCCAATCATCGATTCCACTCGGCCCTAGTCACCAATCACCTCAAAGCTAGCACCTGTCGCTAGTCACCAATCGCTACTCGACATTCCCCAATAAGCAAACTCTTGTCATCAATCACCCCAAATCGGGTCCCCCATCGCCAATCACCCATGTATGGTGAGTCTCTAGGGAACTATGCCTAAGGCAGTGAGCCACCTCCACCACTGACTTCCATGAGGACCCGACTCCCCCAATCTACGCCAATGGCTACCGTACCCCTATGCCGAATCTAGATGACCCAAAAGGTGGGAGCCTCTAATGTTTACTAGAAATAGCAAAATACGATGCCCAAGGCGATTCCCAAAAAAAGTAAAGGATCAAAGATGTCAAGAAATGACAACTCCCGAGCTCGCCACAGCTGGTGCATGAAACTCATGTCGCCAATTACCTCGGAGTAGGTACTAAAGCATCATCTCGCCAGTAGCCCTGTGACTCGCTACAATGAAAGGCTACTGAGAAGGAAACCCTAGCCAAGGACAATACTGCCTCAGAGAAATGAATGACCAATGCGAACCCATGTTGCACGAACAATCCAAATGATTGCAAATTCAATGCAAATGGGCAGAACCAAGGCAAACCATCGCTTAAAGAAGTAAGGACACTTACTCCACTTCAAGCACTATGTCTTACCAACAATTCCCTGACACAAGGAGTTTAAGTCAGAAAGGACTCAGAGACGACAAAGTAATGGGCAAGAGTGATCGGGCCGCCCCTCACTAATTCAAGTCAGCCTCACGCCAGAATGGTGTTGGGAATTGTGCCCTTAAAGAAATTGTAGTAGACAGTGGTTTTAATGAAATAAATTAATTAATTAAATTATTGTATATATGTAGCTTATGTACTATATTATTGCTAATAATATTAAGTAAATATAAGAAAATTGGAAGCTAAGTCTTGGTCCAGAAAGGGTTTTCCCTAAGGTAAAGTTTCATTAATCTAGACTTTTGTCAAGTTTTAATCATAGAGTTTCAAATAGCTAATTAGCTATATTGTTGGGGGAAGTTGGTTAGGGTTTTTGAAATATTTTTAAGGAGCCAAATCTAGTAGGAAGATCCACACCTTAAGCAAGAACACCAAAGAGGTAAGAAGTTTACTTTTTATGATTTTGTTGTAGGGTTTTTAGTTTTAAGCATTATTTTGTATATTTAATGCTTAAATTTTCTTATTGGTTATGTAATAAGGTTATGGTAGTTTTTTTATAATTTTTATGAAGCTTGTGTATTGATTTTTTAAAATAGGAACCAAAACCCCCAAGGGTTTTGTAGGAAACCCTAAAACAAAACATGTTTTGAGCTGTGACTTCCAAGGGGTCAAGCAGCCACTGTTTATTGATTTTTGTAAAATGAAATTGTACTGCGATGTTATTGAGATTGAGTGCATAAAATTGAGCTTTTGAAACACTCAAAAATATTTAGAAATGAGTAAGTTATGATATTTCAAAGTTTAGGTAAAAAATTATTTTTTCGTATTCTTATTTTTGGAACCAAGTTTGGACAGCCACTGTATAGGAAAAATAAACCTAGTTTTTTCTAAAATATTGTGGACATGTTGTTGGCATAACCTAGTATTCCACTGTAAAATTTGGTAAGAAAATATTGAACGGTTTGAAAGTTATTAACTTTCAAAGTTTGGAAAAAAATAAGGACTTGAAAATAAGGTCATTTTTTACCTCATTGTTGGAAAATGATCTCACCAATCAAAAATGTTCATTTTGACCTAAGATTTTACAAAGACCTAAATGGCATACCAAAAATGGAATTGGAAAATTTTGGTAACAATTGGGTAAGTAAATTTCAAGTTATGAACTAACGAAGTATGTAGTTAAAAATGTGAAAAATAAGCTTTTCACACTTAGTGTAAAATGAGATTTTGGAACTTAAGGTAAAAAGTAAAATTTTGTTTATTTCAAGATATAAATTGGTAAGTCTTGAAAATATGTTTTCACTAAAATTAACACTTTGAGTTTAGTGTGAATTATTTTTATTAAAGAATTTTTATTCTTTTTAAAAATAAAAGATTTAATTTATTAATAGTTAATAAATTAAAAGAGGGTTTAAAACCCTATATTTTGAGAAAATAATTAAATGAATTATTTTTCTAGTAAGTAAAATTAATTAATTGATTTTGAAAAATTAACTAGTCAAGATGGGAAATTTTTTAACGGTTTTCCTAATTAAGACAAATTAGGCAATTTTCTTAAAACGGTTTTTAGAGATTAAAAGCTTAAGAAAAATAAAAGGGCAAAATTAAGAGTTTATTTTCTTTAAAAATAATTAAGGAATTTATTAGTATTTTCTGGATATAATACCGACTAAAATCTTACATATTTTAACCGACTTGTCGAAAGTGCGGATTAATAGCGATACCTTGAAAGAATAAGATTTTTAGCGGATTGTGGGAAAATATCATTGTGATACCCGAGCCTAGGTATCGAGACCTTAGGATAGGTCTCCCTGAGACTGAGTGTAGTCTCAAATATTCTTGTATGAATTTTCTTAATGGGTTTAAAACCAAATAAGGATCATAAATCCTTACAAATGATTTTGAAAATGACCAAACTGCCCAAAATAATAATAATGAATTATGTGCCATGATTAATCCGAGTATATTGTATGGATAACTACAGTATTGGCTAAGCGTAACTGGACTGAACGTTGGAGGGTGAAAACCTGTTGATTGCTAAGGAATCCAAGTAAGTCAACTTATATTGTATAGCTGCAACATGAAACGATTATTGTCTTGTATGTTAGTATAGGGATACATGCACATATATAGACTATCGTAGAAAGTTGCTTAGAGACGTTAGTCTAGTGAGTGTTGATTTAGAAAATATGAATGGTAGATATCATTCATATCCTAGACGGCTGATCCCTGTCACACTGCTTGATTTTATTATGTCCAGCTCATTACCACGACGAGTGGCTAAGAGGTGAGGATTAGCTGGTTAAACCTAGGGGCACCAAAACAAATGGGACCTAGGGGCCCTCATGCTTACTTAATCAGTGAACGGTTAGAACCTGAGCAAGTCCTTTGATAAGTTATTCCTGGATAGCAGTCGAGAATATTGGCCATTCAGTGAGAGTCCCTAGAGATACTAGGGGTTTCCAGATTGAGTGAGGCTGAACACCCTAGGGGCAACTACTCACCAGCACCACTGATTAGCATAGAAGTCTCTGTAAAACCGTGTAAAGTTGATTTCACTCTTGGATAAGTAGTGATGCCCTAGGTAATGCAATAGTTACCCTTGATGGAGATATTTATTACCTAGATCTTAGTATTGAGAGTCAGTTCTCTCTTACAGATTAGCAATTATGTTGGAGGGCGCGTTACGCCTGAATTGTTGGAAATTGTCGAGCGTTGGTCTCGAATTATATTGTGATATGATATATCTGCTTGCTCTGGGATTTTTTGAGTGCAAGGATATATTTGTTGATAATATATAGTTGTGAAATAATATATCTGCTTGCTCTGGGATTTTATGAGTACGGGGATATAATTGTTGATAAGAATTACTTGCGATATAAAATATCTGATTATTCTGGGATTTTCTTAGTGCAGGATTTTATCTGTTTATAGGAAATAATTTATCATTGGTTATTAGGCATGACCATAAGTTTTCCAGGACGCTTTGCGTTCTTGAAATTGACTGTGTAGGGTCCGGATGGATCCGGAACCCTAATCCTCTACATGCTTTTGTTTGAAGGTTGAACTTACTAACATTTTCGCTTACCTAGTTGCTTCATGTTGTAGGTAAGAGCAAGGGCAAGGTAGAGCAGTGAGCGTTGTATTATATCTTGCAAATGTACATGTGGACCGACCTTTTGGGAAGTCGTTTTACTTTTGGAAATGTTTTGTAATTTTCCTAAACTAGGCTCACTCTACTCTATATAAAATATGTTCGTAACTAAATGTTAAGTATGGACATACGACTTTTTAAAAAGTTATTTTATACGGGTTTTTGAGACATATATTAAATGAAAACATTTATATTTCTGCATTATCGAGTCTTGAAAATATGGGTCGTTACAGTTGGTATCAGAGCTCGAGTTGAGCTAGTTTTGTAGACAACCCACATGTACATTTCGCAAAGATAGGCTGGCACTCACTGTAATTATTGTCTCTCCCTTTAGTGTGTTGTTTTCTTTTTATTTACCTCCATTCTATAAATGTTATGGTCGATATACCTGAGATAGGTGACCCTATGATAGGAAAATTTCCTATGATCACTTCGCCTAGAATCAATTTTCTATAGACTCTTTAACGATGAGAATTCCTTGCCACTTCGAGTATGAATGACGACTTTTGCGTGCCATTTGGCAATGTACGCAGTACATGACGAAAGTCTTCAGTAGAGCCAGAGGAGGATCCCGAGCAGTCTAACGAGGATATCGACATAGAGCTGGATATGTTTGTAACGACCCAAATTAGCTAACAAGGCTTAAGGGCCTTGATTAGCGTGCTAGGAGGGCATGCTGAGATTTATGTGGGATTTTTATGAATTAAATGCATGGTTATGATTTAAAGCATGTTATATGACTATTTGTTTATCTGAGATGCATGACTATGTATATTAGTATGCATGTAGGTCCGGATCGTGTTAGAAGGGCATAATTGTAATTTTGGCCATGTTGGGCATAACTGTATTGATATGTGTTGATTGTTGGGACCACAGTGGTATGTGGGTGTATCTGTGATTTGTGACTCGAGGCGATCCCAGTGAGCAGGCTAGCGGAAAGTCATGACGAGAATTTATACCCGGCTCGGGGCGAGCCTGGGGGTATGAACAGGAATTCAGTGAATAGATTGAGATTTATTTTGATGATGGGGGATACTTATTTGGTGTTTATCAGGTGTTGGAAGGTAGCGGGAAAATATTAGAGACACTTGAGGATTAGCGGGAATTGGGTAAAATGACTAAAATGGCCCTATTTGGACAAAAGGATTTAGAATTAGTAGGAAGGGCATTTTGGTCATTTGGCTTTTAGAGATTGATTTATGAGGCTTTACACTTAGTGGGTTTTATAGAGAGTGTTGGCTGTGGAGAGAAAGAAAGAAAAGAAAGGAAAAGGAAAGGAAGAAAAGAGGGGAAACAGAGGGGTTTTCACAAGGGTCGGTTTGTGCATTTTTGCACCATTCCGCTCCATTTTTCTTGGAGCAAAGCTTAGTGGAGAGCAATGGTATGCTGTGCATCAAGGATCTTGGGTTAGACTTGAAGATTTGGCAAGAACACATCAACTTTTGAGGTAAGTTTTAGAGATTTCAGTTTTAAGGGTTTTTGATGGTTTGAGCTGTGTTTTGAGCTGAGTTGATGGGAATTTTAGGGAAATTCTGGGCAAGCTTTGATGATGAACAAGCTAGGGAGGCCTAAGGTTGAATCAAGGTCGAAATTTGCATCAATGGTAAGAATTCTAAGCCTTTAACTTTGTTGTTGACTGAATTTCTGAGCTTAGGGTTGTTCATGGTAGATTTTGAGATTTGGGATAAATGTTCTTGGGATATGAGGATTTGGGATGCTTGGGATGAATGGAGAGTGTTCATAAGCTTGATTTTGAGTTTGGTAAAGATTTGGGGAAGTTTGGTTTGAGATTGGTTGAAAGAAATCGCAGAAATGCGATTTTGGGTTTTCTGGGCTGCAACTAGCGCTACAGCGCTAGTCAGTGGGCGCTGTAGCGCTAGCCCCTGTTCTGGGGAGGTGAGTTCTGCTTGTAGCGCTACAGCGCCCTCTTTAGAACGCTGTAGCGCTGCACTGTTCACAGAGGTGAATTTTTGGGTTTTTGAGAGGAATTTTGACCTAGGGTTCGGGGCTCGTTTCCGCCACTTTGTTTTGGGGATTTAGGACTTCCCGGGGGCTCGGGATTGGTCCCGAGGCTAGGTATTCGGACTTGGGGTTCGGTTTTGACTTTGACCTATGTTTGTGCCTAGGTGTGCGCTAAGGCTCGGGTGGGATCGTGCTCAAGGAGTCAGGTGATCTAAGCTATTGATTGGAAAGGTAAGAAAACTATAACACCCGTAGGATAGGGCATGGGCCCATAGTGTGATTGCGGGGCACGGCCCAATATTGCATGTTGCATGATGAGATGATTTCCGGGCATGGCCCTATATTGCATGACATGTTAGGATGCAGACTTAAATGAATTATTATTCGTTCGAATGTTGTTGTGTTATACTATATGTGTGATTATAATAAAATGAATGGCAAGGGCCGAGAGCGGCGTAGGCCGGGTGTGGCAACGGGGCCGAAAGTAACACTTAGCACATGGGATGCTATAGTCAGGGCAGGGCCCGGTGGATACATGTGTTATCCTTACGGTGTGAACCGATACCCCAGGCTTCGGTAAGGCTTCTGGGGCGGCATGGCCGTATTTTCTTTGTCTAATGGTTGAATTGTTTATCTGTGGATTATCTGATTTGATAAACTGTATAAATTGCATATGTTATGTTCTGCATGAGTTTTCTTGCTGGGCTTCGGCTCACGGGTGCTCCGTGTTGCAGGTAAGGGCAAGGGCTGAGTCAACCAACCATGAGTACGGAGAGCGTGAAGCGACGCGTACATGTTTGGCCTGCCCGACTGCTTTGGTTGGGGATTTATTCGAAAATGGTTGTAATAATCTATGATTTTTGTAACTGATCAATTGTAAACTTATTTTAAGAAGTAAATAGTTTACTAAACTTATTTTGGGATCCCAAATGTTTATTACTAGAAGTTTTATTGAAACAACGCGTTTTTTTTAAGATTACAGCCTTAACTTTTAATTAGTCACACTTTTGTTTCAAAACCTCGGTTAGCGAGTTCATTGCACACTGTTTTGTCTTAAAAACTCACTTAGTAACGGCTCTAAGGAAGTAGGGCGTTACAATGTTGATGGACAACTTAGATTAGGTTATGTTGTGAGGATCTTGTTGATTCTTTTTGTAAAGACCTTGCAAACCTACTAGGTTGTAGGACTTTGGTGTAGTTATACCTGAGAACCTGCCAGCAGAGGAAGTGGCTGAGGACAAGCTCGGCGACGGGGAAATTTCTTATGAAGAGCCGATGGACCAGAATAAGGAAGATCCTGAGGAGGACCTTGAGGAAGATCCTGAAGAAGATTCCGAGGAGGATCCTGAGGAAGATCCCAAGGAGGATCCTAAGGAAGGTTCTGATATGGTCGCAGAAAGCAACACCGACTAGGTGTTAGGAGCTGCATAGGTGTTAGAAACCCACCTACTTTTGAAATATGTACCTACCTTGTATATGATTAAGGAAATTAGTAACTGGTCTAGCAGGTTTATAAGTCCGTTTTTTTAGGGTTAATTTTGTAAATCCCTTAGACTGGCCGACCCAAACTTAAAACGTTGTATATGGTATATGTAACGCCCTACTACCTTAGAGTCGTTACTAAGTGAGTTTAAAATGTGCAATTAACTCGCTAGACGAGGTTTTTAGAATAAAAGTGTGATTAAATAGAAGTCAAGGCTGTAATCTTTGAAAATTCCTTAATTCATTGAAAATTTCAAGTGTCTTATATTTGGGATCCCAAAGTACAGTTTATAAAGTATTTACAATTCCAAAATAGGTTTACAGGTAGTTAACCATCAAAAATTAGAGTTTAATACAACCATTTCTCAAAATGCCCCCAACCAAAGCAGTCAGGCAGGCCAAACATGTACACGTCGCCCCACACTCTCCGTACTCATGGCTGGTTGACTTTCTCCTTGCCCTTACCTGCAACACAGAGCACCCGTGAGCTGAAGCCCAGCAAGAAAACTCACATAGCACACAACATATGCATATCATACAACCATTATAACAGATAACCCACAGATAAACAGATAGTCCATCAGATTAAACACATATACGGCCATGCCATCCCAGAAGCATACCAAATCCTGGGATCTCAGTCCCCACCGTAAGGATATCCCATGTATCCATTGGGATCTCACCCTAACTATAAGCACTCCATGTGCTAAGTGTTATTCCCGACCCCACTGTCGTTCTCGGCCTTCGCCGTTCTCGGCCCTTCGCCGTTCTCAGCTCCCTGCCGTTCCCGGCTCCTTTGTCGTTCATTCTACCATAACAACATATAGCATTCTCAAATAGCATTCAAACATATAATAATTCAATCAAGGCTACACCCTAACAACAATACAATCTAGGGTCGTGCCCTGCAACAACACTATGGGCCCATGCCTTGCTCTACGGGTGTTACAGTTTTCTTACCTGTATCCCAAGCTTTACAATGCACCAAAGTCACGAGCACGGTCCTCTATCCCGAGCCTCTCCGAAAACCTAGTCACAACACATATGAAGCACTCTTTAATACTAACCAATCCAAAACCACCTCTCGAGACTAACCCCATACTCTCGGAATCCCCAAATTCCTAAAACAATGTATCGAAAACATCCCCCGAGCCCCCGGAACAAATGCCCAAAAATTCAAAATTTCCTTGTCCTGAAAATAGCCTAGCGCCGCAGCGCTACCCTTGAGGGCCGCAGCACCTAGCAAGTTAGAGAATCCCCCAACTCCTGATACAACCTCGCGCAGCAGCACCAAATAACAAGGTCGCGGCGCCCCTTCGCGAAACTAGAAATCTGAGTTTTCCCCTGCATTTTCCCCAAGCCAAAACACTCCCAATTCAACCCCAATGCATACCTAAACCCCAAAATTAGTTTAAAACCCCAAATAAACCATTTAACAACCTATAAACATCACCAATAAGCTCAATTACACCCAAAATCCACACTTGAGTTTTCGATTTCAGAAACTTAACCATGGCTTCTAAAACTTAGACCAGAGCTTGAAAAGTATAACCCATGCTTCTAAAATCTTAAACCACATCAGATACGAAATTCCAACACATTTAAAACCCTTACCTCAATCAATACTTCAGCTTGAATTCTCTTCAATCTCAGCTTCAAGTCACTTCCCCCTTTGATTATCCAAACTGAATTCCATGCAAACTAGCCATAACTTTCTTTAAATTCCCACACTTAATCTCTAAAATCAAACTTAAACTTAAACCAAAAACAGAGCATAACTCTTACCTCTGAAAAATCTTAGCCTTATCTTGATTTTGGTTGCCTCAAACCTCTTGATTCTCCTCCTAGGTTTCAAATTCAGCTTTCTTCTTCTTCTCTTTTCTTCTAGCTTTTTCCTCAAATTTCAGCATAAATCCAATTGTGACTATGTGTAAAACGTGAATCCCTTTTCCCCTCTGCTGAAGGTTATCTAGACTTCTGCCAAATGACCATTTTACCCCTCCATAAAAATCCTTTCCTAACTAAACCTCAAGGGCATCTTGTCATTTCACCTTTCCTACAATTTTACCACTTTCTCATCTAAAATTGTTACTCTTTACAGTTACCAATGGTTACCCAAGTTACTCAATTACCATTAACCATTAACTATTGTTATCCATAAAATTAGCATTGATGACGCGGCAAGTGATCCCTGGACACGTGGCTGACACCTGGAAACGTTCTGCTAAAGGATCGACCAGAGGACACATTAGAAGCAGTGCAAGCCTGTCTTACCTGCGACCAGTCTGGTCGATAGTTCCGTGTACAAGGCGACATTAATGGGAAGATCTTTATGAATCCCGAATTTATCTCACACAATCTCCTAAGTATCCGATTATTCAGGAAAGAATATCTGTAACAATCTTTTGTAATCCCCCTTGAGCCTATAAATAGCAAGAGATAGCTCAAGGGAGGGGACTTTTTTGCTTTTGGAATCGTGAGAGATTATAGTAATTATCCTAGGAATATTGTATTATTCTTCAGAAAGTGGTGGAACTCATTGAACCCTAGTTCTTTGATCACTCTTCTGGTTTTATATCAATATCATTCTAAGTGGACGTAGGTCATTACCAGATCCTGGGGCCGAACCACTATAAAATATTGTGTCTTATTTACTTTTGTCATTACGTTCTTCTCATCTCTTTCATTCATATCAAGCATATTCTGACTTTGTGCCAGTTGGCCAAATCTTGGGTCAACATTCTGGTGCTTTCATTGAGAGCTTGATTTATCGTTGTTGAGAAAACTAATGGCGAAAGCTGGAAAGAAAACTGGACAGGCCGCCGCCGCTGCACCGTCAAACCCGCCACCTCCTCCTCCTCCTGCAAGCATGGCGGAGGATGAGCCACAACTGGATTTTGAGGAGGAGGAAATGGATGATGCAACGCTGAAGAGTACCCTGGGCGCGTTGCAGGAAGAGCTGGCTAGTCTGAGAGCCAGTCAGGAGACAGCCGCTGAAGTTATGGTGCGGCAGCAACAGGAGATTGAACGGCAGCGCGCGGAATTGAGCGAAAGGCAGGCGGAGGTGGACCGCCGCCAGAACGAAGCCATGGCAGCCTTGCTATTGGCTAGAAATTAGGCTGCACCTGCCTCGCAGCCTGACCAACCTGTGAATGGGCCGCCCCAGAGGGGTTCTAATCCAAGCCCACCGATCCAGCCTTTAAGTCCGCAAGGACCCGAGCAGCCTCAGATGCCCCATGACGATGTCCCACTGGAGCCCGAGGCACAGCCACCGTCCCAAGCTGCTCGGGGTAATCCCCCGCAACAGAGGCAGAATAGGGCCGAGCATCAGCCTCGCAGCCCTAGGCGCCGTAGGGATGATGGGCCGAACCTACGGAACAGAGGTCAGTACCCTCCTGGCAACAGGAGAGACTCAGAGTTAGGCTCTGCGGTCCGGGGCCCCCCATGGCAAGATGATGCACAGGGACACCACGACCAGCGCAGGCCACCCTCTAACGCTCGGGATGGTTCAGCCAGGAACGGACATCGAGGGAACAGTCGATCTCACCATAGCCAGTCGAGGTTCAGAGATGGCCATGGATACAATGAGGTCGACTCAGGCAAAGGAAATGCCGGTGGGAGGAATGAAGAAAGAGGTAAAGGCAGGAGCCAGGTACCTCAAGATGACCAACCAAATAGACAGGATGTTGGGGGGCAGCCCAGACAAAATAATGTCTTCAACCGGCTCGGGGGTAGCGAGCAGCGGAGAAGAGAAGAGGACTTGAGAGATGTACTCAATGATCGCCGTGAGAGGCATGGCGAGAACGTCCCCCCGGCAACAGAGGCCACAGCGATTCCTGTCGCTGTGCAGGCCCAGATAGACGCCCTCAACCAGGCTGTGCAGCAACTGGTCGGGGGAAGGACTTCCTACATCGACCACGATAGGAGGAAAGGCACTCCTTTCGTACAAAGGATAGCTAACGCCGAAACTCCCAGCAAATTCAAGATGCCTACGCTTCCCAACTTTGACGGATATGGAGACCCAGTCTCGCATGTCAATAAGTTTGAAATTCAAATGGATATTCAGAAAGTGTCCGAAGACGCTCGGTGCAGGATCTTCCCTGCAACACTTTCTGAAGCTGCGTAGGAGTGGTTCTTCAAATTCCCTCCCGCAAGCATTGTTTCCTGGGAAATGTTCGTACGGGAGTTCTATGGACAGTTCTATGCCGGTCGTATACACCCAACCGAAACCAACCAGCTAGTCAAAATTCGCCAGCAGGATGGGGAGTCAGTGAAAGACTACATCCAATGTTTTATGCGAGCAGTAGCTGGAGCGAAGACGGTCGGGGACGAAGGGAAGATGATGGCAATAACTACAGGAGTAAAACATCGTTCTCCCCTCTGGAAGAGTCTCTGAAAGTGTAACGCCCTACTCCCTTAGAGCCGTTACTAAGTGAGTTTTAAGACAAAACAGTGTGCAATGAACTCGCTAACCGAGGTTTTGAAACAAAAGTGTGACTAATTAAAAGTTAAGGCTGTAATCTTAGAAAAATGCGTTGTTTCAATAAAACTTTTAGTATTAAACATTTGGGATCCCAAAATAAGGTTTGAAAACTATTTACTTCTTAAAATAAGTTTACAATTGATCATTTATAAAAATCATAGATTATTACAGCCATTTTCGAATAAACCCCCAACCAAAGCAGTCAGGCAGGCCAAACATGTACGCGTCGCTTCACGCTCTCCGTACTCATGGTTGGTTGACTCATACATTGCCCTTACCTGCAACACAGAGCACCCATGAGCCGAAGCCCAGCAAGAAAACTCATGCAGAACATAACATATGCAATTTATACAGTTTATCATATCAGATAATCCATAGATAAACAAGTCAACCATTAGACTAAGCAAACACGGACATGCCGCCCCAGAACCCTTACCAAAGCCTGGGGTCGCGGTCCTCACCGTAGGGATATCACATGTATCCCCTGGGTCCTACCCTGACTATAAGCATCCCATGTGCTAAGTGTTCCTTCCGGCCCCGCTGCCGTTCTCGGCCTTGCCGCCCTCGGCCATAGCCGTTCATTTCACTATAATCATATATATAGCATAAATCAAACAACATTCAAACAAATATCAATTCATTTAAATCTGCACCCTAACATGTAATGCAATATAGGGTCGTGCCCGGCAATCATCTCATCATGCAATATAGGGTCGTGCCCCGCAATCACACTATGGGCCCACGCCCTATCCTACGGGTGTTATAGTTTTCTTACCTTTCCATTTAATAGCTTAGATCACCTGACTCCTTGAGCACGATCCCACCCGAGCCTTAGCACACACCTAGGCACAAACATAGGTCAAAGTCAACACCAAACCCCAAGTCCGAATACCTAGCCTCAGGACCAATCCCGAGCCCCCGGGAAGTCCTAAATCCCCAAAACAAAGTGGTGGAATCGAGCCCCAAACCCTAGGTCAAAATCCCTCATCAAAAACCCAAAAATCCACCTCTGTGAACAGTGCAGCGCTACAGTGCTCTAAAGAGGGTGCTGTAGCACTACAAGCAGAACACACCCCCCAGAACAGGGGCTAGTGCTACAGCGCCCACTGACTAGCGTTGTAGCGCTAGTTGCAGCCCAGCAGAACCCGAAAATCGCATCTTGCGATTTCCTTCAACCAATTCAACCCCAAACTTGTCCAAACCTTTTCCAAACCCAAAATCAAGCTTATAAACACCTCACACTCATCCCAAGCTTCCCAAGAACTCAAAACCCAAGCACAATCAACCCAAATCTCAAAATTCACCATGAACAACCCTAAACCCAGAAATTCAATCAACAACAAAGTTAAAGGCTTAGAATTCTTACCATTGATGCAAATTTCGACCTTGATTCAACCCTAGACCTCCTTAGCTTGTTCATCCTCAAAGCTTGCCCAGTAATTCCCTAAAATTCCCATCAACTCAGCTCAAAACACAGCTCAAACCATCAAAACCCTTAAAACTGAAATCTCTAAAACTTACCTCAAAAGTTGATGTGTTCTTGCTAATCCTTGCCAAATCTTCAAGTATAACCTTAAGATTCTTGATGCTCAGCCTATCCTAGCTCTCCACCGAGCTTTGCCCCAAGAAAAACGGAGAGGAATGGTGCAAGAATGCACAAACCGTTCCTTGAGAAAACCCCCCCCCCCCTGTTTTCTCTCTTTTCTTTCTCTCCTTTTTCTTTCTTTTCTTTTCTTTCTTTCCTTCAGCATTCTCACTCTCTAACAATCCCACTCACTATATAAAGCCTTATAAAATCTATCTTTAAAAGCCAAATGACCAAAATCCCCACCCTATTAATTCTAAATCCTTTTGTCCAAATAGGGCCATTTTAGTCATTTTACTCAATTCCCGCTAATCCTCAAGTGTCTCTAATATTTTCCTGTTGCTTTCCAACACCTGATAAACCACCAAATACATATTCCCCATCATCAAAATTAATCTCAATCTATTCTCTGAATTCCTGCTTATACCCCCAGGCTCGCCCCGAGCCGGGTATAAATTCCCGTCATGACTTTTCCGCTAGCCTGCTCACTGGGATCGTCTCAAGTCACAAATCACAGATACACCCACATACCACTGTGGTCTCCACAATCATCACATATCAATGCAGTTATGCTCAACATGGCCAAAATTACAATTATGCCCTTCTAACACGAACCGAGCTTACATGCATACTAATATACATAGTCATGCATCTCAGATAAACAAATAGTCATATAACATGATTTAAATCATAATCATGCATTTAACTCATCAAAGTCACACATAAATCCTATCATGCCCTCCTGGCACGCTAATCAAGGCCCTTAAGCCTTATGAGCAAGTTTTGCTCGTTACAATTGTCACTCTTGAAGGCAAGGTGAAACAGCTGGAGCTTGACAACTCCAAAAATCTTGAAAAGTATAAGAGGAGGATACTCCGATGTTTCTACAACTTCTGGAAGCATAACCAGGGTGCCGACTTTAGCTTTCTTTCAGAGGAAGTCAGGACTGCTGAGTTGGCTCGCTGCACCTCTCAACTGGCCGAAGAGGAGGCAAGACTGAGGATCCCTGCTTCTCCAAGCATCGTTGGTGTAGAAGAAGAAGAAGTTGCCGAGGACGCAACCAACCAGGATGGTGCCCAGGACCCTCCGGCCCCAAATGCCTCTTAAACTTTGCATTTATTTTTTCTCTCTTTTTGGCCACACGACCTACGGGTCGTGATGTAAAGACAATAATTTCTTTTTAAACTTTGCTGCACGGGCAGCAAATCTTTTTTTTTCTTTTATTCGAACAGTTACATCCAAGCAGCGATGCTTGTGGTGTAAAAGCTTAAATCTTGATGCTATAATATCTTTATTTATTATAACATTTTTCCGTATGACCGAACTTAGCATAGTACTTTGGCATGATTTAACAAAACATAAATTTTGAAAAATACTCTAAGTACTGCAGCATGCTTTCACTCATTTTGTTCATGTGTTTACATACCTTGCGAGTATGCTTTGCTATCGATGTGCCTTATATGCCCCCCAAGTGATCGGGGAGCTTTAGGTCCTTGGTCACTTGCCCTGACCATGGCCTATTTGAACATTCCTGTTCGTGCGGAAGAATGATACTTGTAGTACAGCAAAACAACACACGTAATGAACAAATACTTGTAAATGTAAATTCACAAAGGTTGGCAAGAATGACTGGTTGCGCACAGTCCCTTATAATCTCGTATTAAAAATGGACTAAACATGTCTTTACGAGTGATTCTATAATAGAACCTTACATATACGAGCAGTTAGCCATACAACGTGGCTAACCCTCTTTGCAAAACTTGTAAAAATTGAAATTTAATACAAGCCAATCCTTTAAAAAGGGTTGTTTACTGATAATACTTGCGTAGGTGTTCTCCATTCCAGTAACGTGGAATGAGATCTCCGTTCAAGCGTGCAAGTTTGTATGTGCCTGGATGAAGGACTTCTTCAATATGGTAAGGTCCCTCCCAATTAGGTCCGAGCACTCCAGCAGTAGGGTCGCGGGTATTTAAGAAAACTCGTCGTAACACCAAGTCACCGACGTTGAATTTTCTTTCTTTAACTTTGGAGTTAAAGTACCGGGCGACTTTTTGATGATATGCAGCAACTTGGAGTTGAGATTTCTCTCGTATCTCATCAATTGAGTCTAGGGACTCCATCATTAGCTGCCTGTTCTGATCCTGGTCGTAAGTCAAACGTCGATGTGAGGGGGGATCTAACTCAACAGGAAACATGGCCTCATACCCATAGGCTAGGGAAAATGGAGTATGTCATGTTGTTGTTCGGTGAGACGTTCTATACGACCAGAGGACTTCAGGCAACTGCTCTGGCCACGCTCCTTTAGCTTCTTCAAGTCTTTTCTTCAGGGTGTCTTTAAGAGTCTTGTTTACGGCTTCGACCTTCCCGTTTGCTTGGGGGTGTGCAACTGAAGAAAAGCTTTTAATAACTCCATGCCTTTCGCAAAAATCGGTGAATAAGTCGCTGTCAAATTGGGTCCCGTTGTCTGAAACTATCTTCCTGGGCAAACCATATCTGCATACAATGTTCTTGATGACGAAGTCAAGAACTTTCTTGGTCGTGATGGTTGCGAGTGGTTCAGCTTCGGCCCATTTGGTGAAGTAATCAACTGCCACAACTGCGTACTTTACTCCGCCTTTCCCTGTAGGTAGGGATCCAATCAAATCTATCCCCCATACTGCAAAAGGCCACGGGCTCTGCATCTGCTTCAGTTCGTTTGGAGCTGCTCGTGGAATCTTGGAGAACCTTTGACATTTATCACATCTTCGTACATACTCCATCGAATCCTCGTTCATTGTTGGCCAGAAGTAGCCTTGCCTTAGAATCTTTTTTGCCAAACTCTGCCCCCCAGCGTGATCCCCGCAGAAGCCTTCATGCACCTCCTTCATGAGCTCCTTAGCCTTTTCTGGTGTAACACACTTGAGTAGTGGCATTGAGAATCCTCTTCGGTACATAACACCATCGACCAATATGTACCTAGCAGCTCGTCTTTGTAGAGTTCTGGCTTTGTTCTAATCTGTTGGGAGCGTACCATTTGTCAGATACTCCAAGTAAGGCGCCATCCATGTATCCTCCATTCGAATCTCCATACTGGACTCAGCTGCTTGTATGCTCGGCTTACTCAGTCTTTCTACTGGCACAATGTTCAAAGTGTCAGCATCCTTTGCGCTCGCGAGTTTGGCTAAGGCGTCTGCGTTTGAATTCTGATCTCGTGGGATCTGCTGGAGGGTGTACTTCATGAATTGGGCTAGCAGGTCCTTTGTTTTTTTTAAGTAGGCTACCATTTTCAAACCTCGCGCTTGATATTCTCCTAGGACCTGATTCACCACCAGCTGTGAATCACTGTAGATATCAAGCGTCTTTATGCTCATATCCTTTGCCATTCTCAATCCAGCGAGGAGTGCTTCGTATTCTGCTTCATTATTTGATGCAGTGAAGTCGAACCTGATGGCGCAGTGAAATTGATGCCCTTCCTGCGTTATCAATATCACTCCCGCTCCAGCGTGGGATTCGTTGGATGAACCATCCATGAATAGCTTCCACGAAGGAGTTTTGTCTTGAGGCTCGGGCGCTTCAGGCTGTTCGCACTGCTCACTGTCTGGGAGTTCGGTGAACTCTGCAATAAGGTCGGCCAAGACTTGCCCCTTGACTGCTGCTCGCGGTGAATAAGTTATATCGAACTGTCCCAGTTTGACTGCCCACTTTAATAATCGTCCAGCCGCTTCTAGTTTTTGGAGGACTTGCCGAAGGGGTTGGTCAGTTAGAACTGTAATAGGATGGGCTTGAAAGTAGGGGCGTAGTTTTCTAGAGGCAAGGATCAAGCAATATGCTAGCCTCTCGATTGGCAGATATCTCAATTCTGCCCCAATCAGTCTCTTGCTGACATAGTAGACTGCTTTTTGCACACCTTCTTCTTCTCGCACTAGCACCGCGCTGGCAGCAACTTCAGTAATCGCCAGATAAATAAACAAAGTTTCTCCTTCGATTGGCTTTGATAAGATGGGAGGCTGTGCCATATGAGCCTTCAAGGCCTGGAATGCCTGCTCGCAGTCTCCTGTCCATTCAAACTTCTTGTTTCCTCTAAGTAGATTGAAAAAAGGAACACACTTGTCTGTTGATTTCGAAATGAATCTACTTAGGGCTGCGATCCTCCCGGTTAAACTTTGTACATCTTTGATCCTTTCTGGCGACTTCATGTCGATCAAGGCTTTTATCTTGTCGGGGTTGGCCTCGATTCCTCTTGAATTTACGATAAACCCTAAAAGCTTCCCCGATCCGACTCTGAAGGAACACTTGAGGGGATTCAGTTTCATTTGGTACCTGTTTAACACGTCAAAGCACTCTTGTAAATCCCTCACATGTCCTTCTGCTTTCTTAGACTTTACCAGCATGTCATCCACATATACCTCCATGTTTACACCGATTAGCTCCTTAAACATGTGGTTGACAAGCCGTTGGTAAGTCGCACCTGCATTTTTCAGTCCGAAGGGCATTACTTTGTAACAGTACAAGCCCGTATCGGTCTGAAAGCTGGTGTGATCCTCATCAGGGGGATGCATGCTAATTTGGTTGTAGCCTGAATATGCATCCATGAATGAGAGGATCTCATGCCTTGCAGTGGCATCGACCAGCTGGTCGATCCTTGGGAGTGGGAAGCAGTCTTTTGGGCAGGCTTTATTGAGGTCTGTAAAATCCACACAGGTCCGCCACTTGCCATTAGGCTTGGGGACCAGCACCGGATTGGAGACCCACGACGGATAAAAAGCCACCCTTATGAATCCGTTCTCCTTTAACCTTTCGATTTCTTCTTTTAAGGCTCGTGATCTATCTTTATCGAGCAGCCTCCTTTTTTGTTGCACTGGTGGAAAGGTCTTATCTATATTCAGGACATGGCTGATTACTGCAGGATCTATCCCAACCATGTCTTTATGCGACCAGGTGAAAACCTCCTGGTTCTCTCGCAAGAATTCCACCCGTGCGTGCTTCGTGGTAGGCTCTAAGTTTTTCCCAACCTTTATGACTCTGGTTGGGTCTTCTTTGTCGAGTTGGACCTCCTCCAGGTCCTCGACGGGTCCAACATTTTCTTCAAAATCCCCAAAGCGAGGATCCAAATCTCCATCCTCACTTTGGGCAACACCCTATTTGGTGACTTCATCACCTGGTTGGGCTTACGTATCAACTGCCATCTACAATCTATCTGGGGCAGTGCTCCTCGATGTTCCACTTTTCGCCTTTGTGATCGAGGCGTTGTAGCACTCCCTGGCTTCCTTTTGGTTTCCCAAAACGCGTCCTACCCCCGCATCTATTGGGAACTTCATGGCTAGGTGCCACATAGAGATGACGGCCCGTAGATCAACCAGTATGGGCCTTCCAATAACGGCGTTGTACGCCGAAGGACAATCGACCACTACAAAAGTGGCGAGTGATGTCCTTGTTGCAGGCGATGTACCTGTCGTTATTGGGAGTTTGATCATTCCGGCTGGGGTGAGTCCTTCTCCAGAGAAGTCGTATATCGTTTGATTGCAGGGCTCCAAGTCTTTTACGGACAATTTCATGCGTTCCAGTGTTGACTTATACAGGATGTTCACTGAACTTCCTGTATCGACCAGTACCCTCTTCACTATCATATTGGCCATCTGGATGTCCACGACCAGCGGATCGGAATGTGGGAACCGGACGTGTTGGGCATCGCCATCAAAGAAGGTTATCTCACCTTCCTCTGACCGAGCCTTTTTTGGTGCACGGTCCTCCACAGTCATCATCTCGATGTCCTGGTCGTGGCGCAGAGTCCGAGCATATCACTCTCTGGCCTTTTCGCTATTTCCCGCGAGGTTCGGGCCTCCGCAGATGGTTAAGAGTGTTCCAGCCACGGGGGCAGTCTGTAATGGTGGCGAGCGTTGGCGTGTGGACGCCTGCTCATTGCCACCCGAAGCTTCTCGTTGGGAATTTCCCGAGGCCCGTACGTATCTTCTCAAGTGTCCTTGTCTAATAAGGAACTCGATTTCATCTTTTAACTGGTTGCATTCATTAGTGTCATGTCCGTAGTCGTTATGGTAACGACAGAACTTGGTGGTGTCTCTTTTCGAAATGTCTTTTCGAATGGGCCCAGGTTTCTTGTAAGGCACACTGGAACTTGTAGCCTGGTAAACCTCTCCCCGAGACTCAACGAGGGCAGTGTAGTTAGTGAACCGAGACTCATAACGATTACCCTTGGCTCATTTGTTGTCGAAGGTGGAAGGCTCGTTATACGGCCGTTTTCCACCATTCTTGCCATTACCGTTGCCGTTCCCGTTGCCTTTGCCGTTGCCATTAGGTTTGGAACCATTAGCGGCTTTGGCGGGTTCGGCAGCCTTCTTACCCTTGTTCGAGGGTTTTCCATCGTCGGCAATGGCTTCTTCGAGCTTGATGTAGCGGTCAGCTCGGTCTAAGAATTCTTGGGTAGTTCTCACCCCTTCCTTTATGTAACGACCCAGATTCGCTAATAAGGCTTAAGGGCCTTGATTAGCGTGCCAGGAGGGCATGATGGGATTTATGTGTGACTTTGATGAGTTAAATGCATGATTATGATTTAAAGCATGTTATATGACTATTTGTTTATCTGAGATGCATGACTATGTATATTAGTATGCATGTAAGCCTGATTCGTGTTAGAAGGGCATAATTGTAATTTTGGCCATGTTGGGCATAACTGCATTGATATGTGATGATTGTGGAGACCACAGTGGTATGTGGGTGTATCTGTGATTTATGACTCGAGACGATCCCAGTGAGCAGGCTAGCGGAAAAGTCATGACGGGAATTTATACCCGGCTCGGGGCGAGCCTGGGGGTATAAGCAGGAATTCAGAGAATAGATTGAGATTAATTTTGATGATGGGGAATATGTATTTGGTGGTTTATCAGGTGTTGGAAAGCAACAGGAAAATATTAGAGACACTTGAGGATTAGCGGGAATTGAGTAAAATGACTAAAATGGCCTTATTTGGACAAAAGGATTTAGAATTAATAGGGTGGGCATTTTGGTCATTTGGCTTTTAAAGATAGATTTTATAAGGCTTTATATAGTGAGTGGGATTGTTAGAGAGTGAGAATGCTGAAGGAAAGAAAGAAAAGAAAAGAAAGAAAAAGGAGAGAAAGAAAAGAGAGAAAACAGGGGGGTTTTCTCAAGGAACGGTTTATGCATTCTTGCACCATTCCTCTCCGTTTTTCTTGGGGCAAAGCTCGGTGGAGAGCTAGGATAGGCTGAACATCAAGAATCTTAAGGTTATACTTGAATATTTGGCAAGGATTAGCAAGAACACATCAACTTTTGAGGTAAGTTTTAGAGATTTCAGTTTTAAGGGTTTTGATGGTTTGAGCTGTGTTTTGAGCTGAGTTTATGGGAATTTTAGGGAATTACTGGGCAAGCTTTGAGGATGAACAAGATAAGGAGGTCTAGGGTTGAATCAAGGTCGAAATTTGCATCAATGGTTAGAATTCTAAGCCTTTAACTTTGTTGTTGATTGAATTTCTGGGTTTAGGGTTGTTCATGGTGAATTTTGAGATTTGGGTTGATTGTGCTTGGGTTTTGAGTTCTTGGGAAGCTTGGGATGAGTGTGAGGTGTTTATAAGGTTGATTTCGGGTTTGGAAAAGTTTTGGACAAGTTTGGGGTTGAATTGGTTGAAGGAAATCGCAAGATGCGATTTTTGGGTTTTGCTGGGCTGCAACTAGCGCTACAGCGCTAGTCAGTGGGCGCTGTAGCGCTAGCCCCTGTTCTGGGGCGTGTGTTCTGCTTGTAGCGCTACAGCGCCCTCTTTAGAGCGCTGTAGCGCTGCACTGTTCACAGAGGTGGATTTTTGGGTTTTTGATGAGGGATTTTGACCTAGGGTTCGGGGCTCGATTCTGCCCCTTTGTTTTGGGGATTTAGGACTTCCCGGGGGCTCGGGATTGGTCCTGAGGCTAGGTATTCGGACTTGGGGTTCGGTGTTGACTTTGACCTATGTTTGTGCCTAGGTGTGCGCTAAGGCTCGGGTGGGATCGTGCTCAAGGAGTCAGGTGATCTAAGCTATTAAATGGAAAGGTAAGAAAACTATAACACCCGTAGGATAGGGCGTGGGCCCATAGTGTGATTGCGGGGCACGGCCCTATATTGCATGATGAGATGATTGCCGGGCACGGCCCTATATTGCATTACATGTTAGGGTGCAGATTTAAATGAATTGATATTTGTTTGAATGTTGTTTGATTTATGCTATATATATGATTATAGTGAAATGAACGGCTATGGCCGAGGGCGGCAAGGCCGAGAACGGCAGTGGGGCCGGAAGGAACACTTAGCACATGGGATGCTTATAGTCAGGGTAGGACCCAGGGGATACATGTGATATCCCTACGGTGAGGACCGCGACCCCAGGCTTTGGTAAGGGTTCTGGGGCGGCATGGCCGTGTTTGCTTAGTCTAATGGTTGACTTGTTTATCTATGGATTATCTGATATGATAAACTGTATAAATTGCATATGTTATGTTCTGCATGAGTTTTCTTGCTGGGCTTCGGCTCACAGGTGCTCTGTGTTGCAGGTAAGGGCAATGTATGAGTCAACCAACCATGAGTACGGAGAGCGTGAAGCGACGCGTACATGTTTGGCCTGCCCGACTGCTTTGGTTGGGGGTTTATTCGAAAATGGCTGTAATAATCTATGATTTTTATAAATGATCAATTGTAAACTTATTTTAAGAAGTAAATAGTTTTCAAACCTTATTTTGGGATCCCAAATGTTTAATACTAGAAGTTTTATTGAAACAACGCGTTTTTCTAAGATTACAGCCTTAACTTTTAATTAGTCACACTTTTGTTTCAAAACCTCGGTTAACGAGTTCATTGCACACTGTTTTGTCTTAAAACTCACTTAGTAACGGCTCTAAGGGAGTAGGGCGTTACAACAATAGCCTCGTCCTTGGACTTGAGTGTCTCTCCCAAATGCTTGATCTCGCGAAGATGGGTTTGGTTGGACTCTCGATACTGCTGCCTCAACTTCACCGCGGCATCTTTTGCGGCTTCAGCCTCTGACAGTTTGGTCACTGCAGCATCCCTCTCTCGAGCCAGTGCCTCCAACTCTTTGGCGTGCTTGGCCTCTGCAGCCGAAAGCTCCTCAGCTCCCTTCACTTGATGCCTCTCAGTGGCCTTTGCCTTGGCCTGCTCGATGGAAGCCTGGATACGGGTACGAGCAGTGATAGCAGATAGCAAGGCCTGTGAACAAAGGAAAGAGTTAGAACCTGCTGTGAAGAATAAAAGACTAAGACTTAAAAAAGTGAAGAAATACCCACACTGGAGATTTCATTCAGGGCCCTGTTCAGAACCTGGTCGGCCCCCAATTTTTCAGCCTCGACCATTGTATCTCTGACACGGTCACCTTTGCCAATGCGATCAAGGCGATCCCTGGCTGATCGAAGGGTACGGCTCATGAGTTTGGCCCCGAGAGCTTCTTCACGAGTAATTTCCTCTCTAGTGGGCGCAGCCGAAGGATTTGGTGGGGCAGGAGGAGTCTGCTTCTCAGTAGGAGCTGGTGGATGAGTTTGCCCCGTTGGCCCAGGAGTTTTCCCAGTTGGCGCGTCCTTGGGAAGGTCTTCTGTTCGACCCTTCTTGGCTGGAGGGCCTCGGCTGGATTCGCCAGTTCTCCTCTTGGATCTCCGCTGGAGTTGGGGAACCTCCTCTTCCTCCTCGGCCTGGTACATGTCAAAGATATTGGGAGTGGCCATATCTGCATGCAAGTAAACACAGGAAACTGATAAGAATAAGAGGCAGATGAAAATGTATTATATGTGACAGAAGAAAGGCAACAAAGTGAATACCCGAGCTACAATTACTGGTCGCTACACTACTGACTCTATTAGTCATATACTCATTATCTGGCATGAAGAAGTCTGGCCCTAATTTTGGAGTATATGTAAAGTTGCCTTCCCCGTCGAACAAATGACAGGGAATTGGCAAACCATTTAAAAGTAAAATAGTGTTACCGTTCTCATCAGAGGACTCTCCCAAGTCCACAGCTGGCTCTTTGGCCTTTTGTTTCCCCTTGCCTTGGGGAGCAAAAGGCCTTTCTGCGGAAGGATTGCCCGTGGGCTCCCTAATAGTAATCCCCGTTGGCCTCCGAGGAGGAGGAGACACAGGGGGTTGCTGCTCGGGAACCCCCTCGGCAGTGGCTTCATCCACCACGGACCCTCTAGTTTCATGGCGAGGAGCCAGGAGGACAGACAGCCTCAAGTTTTCTTCAGTCACCAGGGTCTTGACGCTTTTAGCTGCGTCAGACATCCTGGCCAAAGTATTGGACCTCAACACCATGTCTGGTGTTGGGTTCGGGCATAACCAGGGGCCTGAAAAATAGATTACAGTTTAAGAAAAATGGAAAGGAAGTCATCGACGAAAAGTATCGACCAGTTGGAGACAAACGCTTACCTCCTCGGGTGAAGGCCAAGTTGTTGCTGGTTATGTCTGGGGTAAGGAAGTACTCCTTATTATACTGCCCCACATTCGAGATATACGTAGTGTCACTCAGGAATGTTCGATTGGTTTCCTGGTGACAAAAATGGAAGAAACCCGTTCCGTGTTGTTGCGGGTTAGACTTGAGGTCAAAGAGATAGTTGACCTCGTGGGGTGAAGGTTCTGGCCATTTCTTAAGTTTATACAGGATATAGAGTGCGGCCAGCATTCTATATGTGTTTGGAGTTATTTGGAAGGGGGCGACACCAAAATAATTGGCCACCCCCACAAAAAAGGGATGAAGAGGGAGATAAGCTCCCGCCTCAATATGATACCGAGACCAGGCACTGTTTACACCTCCGAGGAGGTTAGCCCTCTGATCTGCGGCAGGTTGTATAATGGAAACCCCTGTGAGAGGAAATCTCCTGAAGCAGTTAGCAATCATTCGAAGAGTTACTGAACTGGCCGGGGAAGTATACCACTCGACATCAGGCAAGTTCTGATGGTGAGGGCTGGCCCTGATTTGGATATTAGGGTCAGGAGCGAGATTTTCTCGATCGCTGGTCGAGGGAGCCCTTGCCTGCGAATCAGGTCGAGCAGGAGAATTTGGGTTGTTTTCAGACTCGGGTCTTTTCTTTCCTGAAGATTTGGAACGGGCCATTGGAAGAGAAGAATGGGGTCTGGAAGAGGATCGCGAAAAAGGGATCTCGTGGACACGGTCAGCTGGTTGATCTTCCCCCTCGAGCAGTTGGGCGAGAAGGTCGTCGTCAATAAGCCTTTCACCTCCCCACAAATCTGGCATTAAAGTCTGCATACAGAAGAATGGGGAGGTGAGGATAGAAAACTTTTAAAAGCTTTTTAGAATAACGTTGGTCGAGTATAAAAATTAAGTTTTTATACAACAGTATTCTAACAAAAAGCTAAATTTTTCTACACGAACAGTTTGAAAAACGGATCAAAGGGTGAAAGTAAAAAGTTTTTCTGAAAAAGCTTTTTCAACTCCCCTTAGGGCGGGAAAAATTTATTTTTCAACTAGCCTAAAGATCGAATTTTTACTTCGATTTTACGTCCTAAAAAGCATGATCCCAGATTTTAAACTAACTCATAACCCTATTTCACCTACAAAATATTCTGTCTACAAGCGTCTCAAACCAGAAGCAGATAAACTCAAACAGTACACAGTCAGAAGCATGCATCACAAAAAATTAGAAGCGTGGGAACTCGAAAACTTACCAAGAAAAGTGATCGTGAAGATGGAAGAAGGGTCTTCAGAGATCAAGAAGCTCTCGAATGGGGTCCTGAAAGTGCAGACGGAACGGTCTTCAGGAACGTTAAGGGCTCTGGATTTTAGGTTTTCTTGTGGAGACGATGGCGTGCGTAAATAGAAAATAAAGGCTTCGAAGGCCTTATATAAGTTTGTCTCTGATAGTAAAAAGTATAATCATTAGTTTCCCTTTTTCAAAGTATGGGGAAACGGGATGGCCGTCGAAATCTTTTCTGGGGAACCGAAAGGACGTGATTGGACAGAGGTAGGTTGCTTTTTTCAAGAACACACGAAGGGTTCTGACACGTCAGGCTGGGTTACCGAAGAGTCGTTCGTTCAAAAGTTTATTTACTGCTCGTGATAAATAAACTTGGGGGGCAAATGTTATCCATAAAATTAGCATTGATGATGCGGCAAGTGATCCCTGGACACGTGGCTGACACCTGGAAACGTTCTGCTAGAGGATCGACCAGAGGACAATTTAGAAGCAGTGCAAGCCTGTCTTACCTGCGACCAGTCTGGTCGATAGTTCTGTGTACAAGGCAACATTAATGGGAAGATCTTTATGAATCCCGAATTTATCTCACACAATCTCCTGAGTATCCGATTATTTAGGAAAGAATATCTGTAACAATCTTTTGTAATCCCCCTTGAGCCTATAAATAGCAAGAGATAGCTCAAGGGAGGGGACTTTTTTGCTTTTGGAATCGTGAGAGATTATAGTAATTATCCTAGGAATATTGTATTGTTCTTCAGAAAGTGGTGAAACTCATTGAACCCTAGTTCTTTGATCACTCTTCTGGTTTTATATCAATATCATTCTAAGTGGACGTAGGTCATTACCAGATCCTGGGGCCGAACCACTATAAAATATTGTGTCTTATTTACTTTTGTCATTACGTTCTTCTCATCTCTTTCATTCATATCAAGCATATTCTGACTCCGTGTTAGTTGGCCAAATCTTGGGTCAACAACCATTAATTCCCAAACTCATCTTTGCAAAATTCCCCAAAATACCCCTAGGCTCCTCTCGAGCCGGGTATTAAATCTCGTTGTGACTTTTATACTAATTAGCTCCCTAGGACCGTCTCGGCACGTGCATCACAATAATATCACCACACACATGTGGTACTAATCATATAATACAATTATCACATTTATGCCCTCAGAGGGCTAAATTTACCAATTTACCCCTAACAAACAAACAAGGCCCACATGCATATTTATTCCACCTAAACATGCATTCTAATCACATATTCATTTAAATGCATATATTATCATGTTAATTCACTTATTGCCCTCCAGGCACGCTAATCCAGGTCCTAAACCTTATTAGCAAATTGGGGTGTTACAGTATAGGTTATGAAATGATGTTGCTAACTTTTGTTAAAAAAGTGTTGATTGCTTGTTGTTCTTGACATGTTTGGCATGCTTAGTTAGGTTGATTAACTATCTGTGTCAATATTAACTTCTTGTCCTTATGTGCTTAGGAGCTTTTGTTTTGAAAGCAAACAAATGGCAAGGACAAGAGCTCAAAGAGGAAGGGGTATTATTGGCCGAGGCCAGGCCGCACCTACTGATAGAGCTCAGAACGCACCCGCAGCTAGAGCTCCAAACTAAGCTGCTAGAGTTTGCGAGATAGCCGAGCAGATGAATAATCTGCAAAGGCTAGTGGAGACGCAGGGAGCCCAAATAGAAAGAGGGCAAAAGAGACAGGAGGACGTTGATGCCCTCCAACTGAAAGATTTAACACCCTTTTGGGTCGACTCCCCATGCCACCCAATAATGCTCTGAACAACGAAGTACCACCTAGAAACAATGAAGAACAAAACTTTGGCCCACACGTTATCATTGAGCAATCTGTACAGCCAGTAGAAGCGCCAAGAGCTGCCCGAGCAAAACCTATATCAGAAAGGTTCGGCAACCAGAATCCACCTATATTCGAGGGGAGCAGTGACCCTTCAATGGCAGAGGAATGGATTAATATTTTGGGAAGAATCTTCGACTTCATTGGAACTACTGAGAGAAAGAAGGTAGTCTGTGCAACTTATATGCTGAGAAAAGATGCCTGCATCTGGTGGGACACGGCCAAGAAAGAGCATAACGTTGTCGAGATGGAATGGCTAGAGTTCTTGACCTTTTTCAATGGCAAGTACTTTAGTTAGGCAATGATTGAACACAAAGTGAATGAGTTCACTAACCTGAAGCAGGGAACGTCGAGCGTGCAGGACTACATTCGAAAATTTGACCAACTGTCTAGGTTCACGAAGAACCAGGTGAGCACTGAAGAGAATAAGATCTGGAGTTTTATGAGGGGCCTACGCAGATACATTGCCAGGTGTGTAGACACTGGTAGAACTGGCCCGGAGACATATGCTGAAGCTATGGAACGGGCTCTTCACCAAGAGTCTTTGGCCGCGTCAGACAAGCCAGAACCACAGAAGAACGAAGACAGGAGGTACACTCCCAACAACCCCAGATAGTTTCAGGCCAATCAAAATGGCCCAAGGGGAAGGTTCAACCCGAGGTTTGGCCAGAACTCGGGGCGAACAAACAATCCAAGAGGCACAAGAACGATTTTTGGGGGAAATAACAAAATAAAAGGGGGACCTCCCAATCAGGCAATGGCTAGTCACAACAAACAGCCGAGACGTGAGTTTGAACAATGGCCACTGTGCAACAAGTGTAACCGTCGCCATCGGGGCGAGTGCGGGGTCTGTTTTAACTGTGGAAAGCCAGGGCACTTTGCTAAGGATTGTCGAATGCCAGCCAAGGGCAATGGAAATGACCAACAAAAACAAATTGGAGCTCCGCCTCGAGTTTATGCGTTTACACAAAGCGACAAAGGAGCTGGCCCATCTGATATGGTGTCAGGTCAGATTTATATCGCCCAAACCTCGACATATGCATTAATGGATAATGGTGCATCACATTCTTTTGTATCTGCATCCTTTGTGGAAAAATTAAATAGAAGTCCTGAGCCTATGCATGTTATTTGTGGGGTATCCTTACCTTCGGGAAAGGATATGCTGGTGCGGACATGGGTTAGAGCCGTACTAGTTTGGGTTGAAAATCGTGAGCTGACGGTGGATCTATTAGTCTTGGACCTACATGAATACGATGTCATATTTGGGATGGATTGGTTAACCAAATATGGAGTCGTTATCAATTGCAAGCGCAGAAAGTGGTATTCATCCCAGAAGGAGAAGAACCATTTGAGTTCAAGTGTACGTCAAGAGAAAAGAAGTGTCCCATGATTTCTGCGATGAAGGCGAGAAAAATGTTGAGTGACGGATGCATCAGTTTTTTGGCAAACATAGTGGATAAGGATAAAGAGAAGAGTCAACAACTATCGGATGTACCGGTTGTGTGCAAATTTCCCGATGTATTTCCTGGAGATCTCCCAAGGATTCCACTAGACCGAGAGATTGTGTTTGAGATAGAGTTGATTCCGGGAACTGCGCCGATTTCAAAGACTCCTTACAGAATGACACCAGCTGAACTCAAGGAGTTGTAGTCACAACTGCAAGAGTTACTGAACAAGAAGTTCATAAGGCCAAGGCATTCTCCGTGGGGAGCCCCGATCTTATACATGAAGAAGAAAGATGGCTCGATGAGAATGTGCATTGACTACCGGGAGCAGAACAAAGTGACGATCAAGAACCGATATCCATTGCCTAGAATTGAAGAACTTTTCGATCAATTACAAGGGGAGTCAGTATTTTCCAAAATAGACCTGCGATCAGGTTATCATCAGCTCAAGGTTAAGGAGACGGATATACCACAGACGGCCTTCAGAACGTGCCACGGTCACTATGAGTTCTTAGTGATGTCCTTTGGACTAACCATGTAACGACCCAAATTCGCTAATAAGGCTTAAGGGCCTTGATTAGTATGCCTGGAGGGAATAATGGGAATTATGTGTAACTTTGATGAGTAAATGCATGATTATGATTTAAGCATGTTATATGACTATTTGAATATTTGAGATGCATGACTATGTGTATTAGTATGCATGTAGGCCCTGATTAGGTTAGAAGGGTATAATCATAATTTTGGCCAGTATGGGCATAACTGTATTGATATATGTTATAATTGTCGAGACCACATTATTATGTGGATACATCTGTGATCTGTGACTCGAGACGATCCTAGTGAGCAAGTAGCGAAAAAGTCATGGCGGGGATTTATACCTGGCTCGGGGTGAGCCTAGGGGTATAAATGGGAATTTAGTGAGTATATTGGGGTTTATTTTGATATTGAGGAATATTATTGGTGATTAATTAGGTATCGGGAATCAAGTGGTAAATATTAGAGACACTCGAGGAGTTAGCGGGAATTGGGTAAAATGACTAAAATGCCTCTAAGTGGATTAAAGGGCTTAGACTTAATAGGGAGGGCATAATAGTCATTTTCCTTATAGGAGTTAAGTGTTACTAAGGCTTTATGGTAGTGGAAGTTGTAGAAAAATATAGAAGTCTGAGGAAAGGGAGAAAAGAAGGAAAAGGAAGAAAAAGGAAAGGGAGAAAACAGAGCTGGTTTTCTCTAAGGTCGGTTTATGCTTTCTTCATCAGTTTCTTGAGAATTTTGGAGCAAAGCTAAGGGAGGAGCTAAGTTAGGCTGAGCATCAAGAATCCTAAGCTAGGCTTGGAGAATTGGCAGAGGTTTAGCAAGAACACCCTAACACTTGAGGTAAGGTTTTGTAGTTTCTTCAGTTTCTGGTTTTGGTTTTTGAACTATGGTGTGTAAGCTGAGTTTGATGGGAACTTTAGGGAATTTAGGGCAAAGGTTGAGGAAGAACAAGCTAAGGAGGTGTAGAGGTTGTATTGAAGTCGAAATCCTATTAAAGGTATGAATTCTAAGCTTTTAACTCTAATGTTTTGACTGGTTTTTGCTGAATTTATGAGCTTAGGATCAGATATGGTGAATTTTTGGATTAGGGATGCATGTGATTGGGTTTTGAGTATTTGGGGTGCTTGGGATGAGTGGAGTATGTTCATAAGGTTGTTTTTGAGTTTGGTGAAGGTTTGGAGAAGTTTTGGTTGAGTTTGGTTCGAGGAAATCACAGGAAGAAAAACTGAGGTGGTGTCTGTCTGTGACTAGCGCTACAGCGCTATCCTTTGGGCGCTGTAGCACTAGGCCATGCATGCTGAAGGGATTTTTGCTTCTGTTTGTAGCACTGTAGTGCCCTCCAATTAGCGTTGTAGCGCTACCCTGTTTCCAGAAAGGGATTTTACGGTTGTTTGCAAGGGTTTTTGCCAAGGGTTTGGGGTTTGATTCCACCACCTTGTTTGGTGGAACTAGGACTTCCCGGGGGCTCGGGATTGTCCCCGAGGCTAGGTTTTGGACTTGAGGATTGATGATGACTTTGGCCTATGGTTGTGTTTAGATGAGCGCTAGGGCTCGGGGGGGAACGTGCTCAAGGAGTCGAGTGATCAAAGCTAGCGAATTGAAAGGTAAGAAAACTGCACCCGGTTATATGATTGTGATGGGACTAATTGCTCCCGATACTTGTATTATGTCAATGATGGTATTACGCCATGGGACATGTGATAGCGGCGTAAGGGTGCCGTACACAATATTTGTGCACAGGGCGCGGCTTGGCCACTAGTAGCTGAGGACAGCTTAATATTCACTGAGCTCGGTTTAAGTGGGCCGGAGTCAGTGGGATAATGGAGGGAGCGGCCTGAGGGCGCTAGCCCTAGTTATCATTTGTGAACTGATATATGATATGAGTTGATAAGTTTAGTATGTGGAATACTTGATTATACTGAATACTTGTATGGTTGAGAATATGAGATGCAATATGAGATATTGATTTGTCTGTTGATTTCTTATGCTCTGATGTTGTGTTTTCTTGCTGGGCCTTGGCTCACGGGTGCTACGTGGTGCAGGTAAAGGCAAAGGCAAGCTGGACCAATCCTAAGATGGAGAGCTGTGTGGTTGAATGTACATAGCCAGCTGTTCGATCGCCATGGTCGAGGAGTGGATCAGGACAGGGATTGCCTAACTGTCTGTTTTGCCTTAATATGGCTTGATATTGTATTTAAACCTTGTGTCTTTTGTAAACGGTCTTAAATCTTATTATTTTTAGGATCCCGTGTAAACGGGAAACTTTTCTTAATGAAAAATGTGACTTTTGGAGACCAAAACATTCTAACCCTAGTTCCTTTATAGTTTCAATAACACGTTTTAAATCAAATGACTTGATTAGCAAGTCTAGCACTTAATAAACACACAGTGTAACGGTCTTGGCTATCCAGGGTGTTACAACTTGGTATCAGAGCGTCCTAGGTTTATGGGTCCTGAAGGCTGGCTGGATATGTACATTCGCCGCGAGAGACAAGCTCAACTCAGGGTTTGGTAATTGTGTATACATGATTATGTGCTTAAATGATTTGAGTGAGATATGATTGTTGATATCTATTTGATGAATAGGGAGCAGGAGATACTGATAGGGCCTGGCCCTTGACTATTGCATGATGCTATTGAGGCGTGCTTATTAGCACTGCTGTGCATGTGAATGAATATCTGGATAAATTGCTATATTTTGATTGCTTGTGAATGATTGGAGTTCCAGTGATGGATCATGAAAGGATTATTACCCTGTCATCATAGCCTAATTGGCGAGTCGTTGATTGCAGATTGACTTGAATAGTTATGCGTTCAAGAAAATCCACGCGACTAGCCGGCAGGTCCGGGGCTAGAGGTGATGATCAGGGCCAGACCCCTCCGCCAGTCCCTAAGAACTGGCAGCAGTTAATGGTCGACATGCAGGCTCGGCAGAGCCAATATGAACATATTCGAATTCTGCAGCAGGCTCCATCTGGGAGTGTTGCCCCTATTGTGCAACCTACAGTGGTACCTGTAGCGCAGCCAGTTGAGGTTGGGAACAAATGGGAACCGTTGTATGAGCGGTTCAGGAAGCAACAGCCCCCGATCTTTGAGGGAGGACCAGATCCACTGAAGGCTGAGCAGTGAATGACTATGATCACTACCATTCTTGATTTCATGAGGGTAGAAGGATATGACATGTGGCCTGTGCCACCTATATGCTGAGGGAGGATGCCTGAATCTGGTGGGAGGTGGCATCACAGACTAGAGATGTTTCAACTTTGACTTGGGAAGGATTTAAGGACTTGTTCAGTCAGAAGTAGTATAATGTTGCCATCAGGGCAGCGAAGATCAATGAGTTCGTGGGGCTGGTTCAGGGCAGTATGACAGTTACAGAATATGCCCTGAAGTTCGACAGACTTGCGAAGTTTGTACCGAATCTTGTGCCTGCTGATGTAGCTAGGCAGGACAGATTTATTAGAGGGTCGAATGCTATGATAGCCCGAGATGTGAGAATTACCACAGTTCCTAGAGGGACAACTTATGCCCAGGCTATGGAGAAGGCTCTTGCCGCTGAGGAAGCGGAGAATAAGATATGGAGAGAGAGTGTTGTGAGGAGGGAGGGCCGCAGGGCGGTGCCTCCATATTCTAGTTCTGGTAGAGGCGGAGGCCCCAGTGATTTGAAGAGAAAGACTCCTGATGCTTCAATCGCTCCTGGTCCTGATAGGAGAGGTCGGGGTACTCAGGGTGGCCATCAGGGAGGCGGTGATTCATGGAGGACTTATCTGGAGTGCACGAGGTGCAAGAGACACCATCCGGGTGAGTTTCAGGCTAAGGCCTGATATGTGTGCGGGGTGGTGGGACACCTCATGAAGGATTTCCCGACAGTGAAGAAGGGAGAGACAGGGAAGGTGGACAGCTTTACTCCAGCTCGAGTGTTCACCCTGACGCAGGCGGAGGCTGAGGCTAGTCCCTCGGTAGTGACAGGTCAGCTTTCTAGTGCTAGCACTCCTTTTACTGTTTTGATTGATTCTGGTGCTACGCATTCATTTGTATCTGATAAGATGATTGATAGGTTGTGTAGACCTAGTGAGTATAGTACTTCAGGGTTTGGGACTATTTTGCCTACAGGAGAACTGGTAGTATCTAGGAGGTGGATTAGAGCACTGCCAGTGATTATTGATGGTAGGGAGTTGTCAGTAGACTTGATTGAGTTGAGTATGGAGGATTTTGATATGATCCTAGGTATGGATTGGTTGGTTAGGTATGGAGCTGCCATTGACTGCAGGAAGAAGATGGTGACATTTGAGCCAAAGGGCGAGGATCCCTTTGTTTTTGTGGGAGCGGTGCATGGACCCCGCGTACCCAGGATATCTACGTTGAGAGGCAGAGATTTATTACAGGGTGGATGTATAGGCTTTTTGGCTTGTGTGGTGGATACCACTAGAGTTTCACCAGTAGGACCGAAGGAGACCAGATTGGTTTGCGAGTTCTTGGATGTGTTCCTTGAGGATTTGCCTAGGTTGCCACCGCGTAGGGAGATTCAGTTTATCATTGAGTTGGCGCCAGGGACAGAGCCAGTGTCGAGGGCACCATATAGGATGGCACTGGCGGAACTGAAAGAATTTAAGATACAGTTACAAGATCTTCTAGATTTTGGGTTCATCAGGCCTAGTTACTCGCCATGGGGTGCTCCAGTTCTGTTTGTAAAGAAGAAGGACGGGTCTTTGAGAATGTGCATCGACTACCGGGAATTGAATAAGTTAACTATCAAGAATAAGTATCCCCTACCAAGGATTGATGACTTTTTTGATCAGCTGCAGGGTAAGACGGTGTTCTCAAAGATTGATCTTCGATCTGGTTATCACTAGCTGAGGATCAAGGATGAGGACATACCTAAGACAGTCTTCCGAACGCGGTATGGGCACTATGAGTTCTTGGTCATGTCTTTTGGTTTGACCAATGCCCCAGCAGCCTTTATGGATCTAATGAACAGGGTGTTCAAGGATTTCTTAGATCAGTTCGTTGTTGTCTTCATCGACGACATCTTGGTGTATTCTAGTTCAGAGGCAGAGCATGAGCTTCATCTTCGACAGGTTCTTCAGAGGTTGAGGGAGCATCAGTTGTACGCTAAGTTTAAGAAGTGTGAGTTTTGGTTACCAGAAGTGACATTCCTTGGACATATCGTGTGTGCAGATGGGAATAAGGTGGACCCATCTAAGATAGAGGTGGTTAGGGATTGGCCGAGGCCAAGGAATGCCTCGAAGGTGCGGAGTTTTCTTGGAATGGCGGGTTACTATAGACGATTTGTAGAGGGTTTCTCGAAAATAGTAGCACCAATGACAGAATTGACACGGAAGAATCTAAAGTTTATCTGGTCAGACAAGTGTGAAGACGGTTTCCAAGAGCTGAAGCGACGACTTATTACAGCGCCAGTGTTGAGTCTTCCTTCGGGGGAAGGGAAGTTTGTTGTTTATTGTGATGCATCGAGGTTGGGCTTAGGCTGTGTGTTGATGCAGAATGAGAAGGTTATAGCTTATGCATCACGACAGCTGAAGGAGTATGAGCAGCGGTATCCTACTCATGATTTGGAGCTGGCAGCAGTGGTTTTTGCACTGAAGATTTGGCGACATTATTTGTATGGAGAGAAGTGTGAGGTATACACTGACCATAAGAGCCTGAAGTATTTCTTTACACAGAAGGATCTGAACATGAGACAGAGGCGTTGGCTGGAGTTGGTAAAGGATTATGATTGTGATATTCTTTACCATTCGAGGAAAGCCAATGTGGTGGCAAATGCATTGAGCCGAAGAGGTCCAGGTCAATTGTATAGTTCTGTTCAGATCTCAAGAGAGTTAGCTGATGAGATGGTTAGAGTAGGGATAGAGTTGGTGGTGGGCCGATTGGCCAATGTTACTCTGCAGTCGACCCTGCTAGAGCGGATCAGAGAAGGGCAGTTGGCGGATGCTCAGTTACAGAGGGTTAGAGAGGATGCCTTAGTGGGGGTAGCTAAGGACTATTATGCTTCTGAGGTTGGTTTGCTTCGGTATCAAGGACGGATATGTGTTCCAGCTGATGAGGGGATCAGACGAGAGATACTAGATGAGTCTCATACGACGTCGTACTCACTTCATCCGGGTACCAAGAAGATGTATCAAGATCTACGGACTTTATATTGGTGGCCCGGGATGAAGAAGGATGTGGTAGAGTACGTTGCCAGATGCTTAACCTGTCAGCAGGTGAAAGCAGAGCATCAGCGACCAGCAGGGTTGCTTCAGCCTTTGGGTATTCCTGAATGGAAATGGGAGGACATTACTATGAATTTTGTGGGAGGTTTACCCAGGACAATGGGACTTCATGACTTCGTGTGGGTAATAGTGGATAGATACACCAAGTCAGCCCATTTTCTTCCAGTGAGGTCGACATATACTGTGGATCAGTATACTGAGTTGTATGTGAGGGAGATCGTACATCTCCATGGGGTTCCTAAGTCTATAGTGTCAGACCGGGATCCTATCTTCACTTCCAAGTTTTGGGGTGGTTTGCAGAAGGCTTTGGGGACTCAGTTGAAGTTCAGTACAGCCTTTCATCCTCAGACTGATGGACAGTCTGAGAGGATGATCCAGGTATTGAAGGATATGCTCAGAGCATGTGTGATTGATTTTGAGGGTTCATGGAGTAAGTATCTGCCGTTGATTGAATTTTCATATAACAATAGTTATCAATCAACGATTGGAGTGGCTCCCTATGAGATGTTATATGGGAGGAAGTATAGATCACCCATTCATTGGGATGAGATGGGTGAGAGGTGATATGTGGGGCCAGATATGGTTCAGAGGACAAGTTAAGCTATAGAGAAGATCCGGGCTAGAATGCTCGCTTCTCAGAGTAGATAGAAAAGCTACGCTGATCCTAAGCGTAGGGGCGTGGAGTTCCAAGTTGGGGACCACGTTTTTCTTTGAGTTTCACCATTGCGAGGGGTGAGGAGATTTGGAAAGAAGGGCAAGCTAAGCCCTAGATTCATTGGACCATTCGAGATCCTGGAAAGGATTGGCCAGGTGGCTTATAGATTAGCCTTGCCACCATCGTTGTCTGGAGTTCATGATGTATTCCATGTTTCTATGCTTCGGAAGCACGTGTCAGATGTGACTCATGTTTTGAGGTATGAAGATTTAGAGTTATAGACAGATTTGGCTTATGAAGTGCAACCAGTTCAGATCTTGGATCGAAAAGATAAAGTATTGCGAAATAAGAGGATTCCTCTTGTTAAAGTGCTGTGGAGGAATAGTAAGGTCGAGGAGGTGACCTGGGAGCTTGAGACAGCAATGCGGGATCAGTATCCCGAGTTGTTCAGGTAAATTTCGAGGATGAAACACTCATTAGGAGGGGATAGTTGTAACGACCCAAATTCGCTAATAAGGCTTAAGGGCCTTGATTAGTGTGCCTGGAGGGCATAATGGGAATTATGTGTAACTTTGATGAGTAAATGCATGATTATGATTTAAGCATGTTATATGACTATTTGAATATTTGAGATGCATGACTATGTGTATTAGTATGCATGTAGGCCCTGATTAGGTTAGAAGGGTATAATCATAATTTTGGCCAGTATGGGCATCACTGTATTGATATATGTGATAATTTTCGAGACCACATTATTATGTGGATACATCTGTGATCTGTGACTTGAGACGATCCTAGAGAGCAAGTAGCAAAAAAGTCATGGCGGGGATTTATACCTGGCTCGGGGTGAGCCTAGGGGTATAAATGGGAATTTAGTGAGTATATTGGGGTTTATTTTGATATTGAGGAATATTATTGGTGATTAATTAGGTATCGGGAATCAAGTGGTAAATATTAGAGACACTCGAGGAGTTAGCGGGAATTGGGTAAAATGACTAAAATGCCTCTAAGTGAATTAAAGGGCTTAGACTTAATAGGGAGGGCATAATAGTCATTTTCCTTATAGGAGCTAAGTGTTACTAAGGCTTTATGGTAGTGGAAGTTGTAGAAAAATATAGAAGTCTGAGGAAAGGGAGAAAAGAAGGAAAAGGAAGAAAAAGGAAAGGGAGAAAACAGAGCTGGTTTTCTCTAAGGTCGGTTTATGCTTTCTTCATCAGTTTCTTGAGAATTTTGGAGCAAAGCTCAGGGAGGAGCTAAGTTAGGCTGAGCATCAAGAATCCTAAGCTAGGCTTGGAGAATTGGCAGAGGTTTAGCAAGAACACCCTAACACTTGAGGTAAGGTTTTGTAGTTTCTTCAGTTTCTAGTTTTGGTTTTTGAACTATGGTGTGTAAGCTGAGTTTGATGGGAACTTTAGGGAATTCAGGGCAAAGGTTGAGGAAGAACAAGCTAAGGAGGTGTAGAGGTTGTATTGAAGTCGAAATCCCATTAAAGGTATGAATTCTAAGCTTTTAACTCTGATGTTTTGACTGGTTTCTGCTGAAATTCTGAGCTTAGGATCAGATATGGTGAATTTTTGGATTAGGGATGCATGTGATTGGGTTTTGAGTATTTGGGGTGCTTGGGATGAGTGGAGTATGTTCATAAGGTTGTGTTTGAGTTTGGTGAAGGTTTGGAGAAGTTTTGGTTGAGTTTGTTTCGAGGAAATCGCAGGAAGAAAAACTGAGGTGGTGTTTGTCTGTGACTAGCGCTACAGCGCTAGCCTTTGGGCGCTGTAGCGCTAGGCGATGCATGCTGAAGGGATTTTTGCTTCTGTTTGTAGCGCTGTAGTGCCCTCCAATGAGTGCTGTAGCGCTACCCTATTTCCAAAAAGGGATTTTAGGGTTGTTTGCAAGGGTTTTTGACCTTGGGTTTAGGGTTTGATTCCACCACCTTGTTTGGTGGAACTAGGACTTCCCGGGGGCTCGGGATTGTCCCCGAGGCTAGGTTTTGGACTTGAGGATTGATGATGACTTTGGCCTATGGTTGTGTTTAGGTGATCGCTAGGGCTCGGGGGGGATCATGCTCAAGGAGTCAAGTGATCAAAGCTAGCGAATTGAAAGGTAAGAAAACTGCACCCGGTTATATGATTGTGATGGGACTATGTTCTCCCGATACTTGTATTATGTCAATGATGGTATTACTCCATGGGACATGTGATAGTAGCCTAAGGGTGTCGTACACAATATTTGCGCACAGGGCGCGGCTTGGCCACTGGTAGCCGAGAACAGCTTAATATTCACTGAGCTCGGTTTAAGCGGGCCGGAGTCCGTGGGATAACGGAGGGAGCGGCCTGAGGGCACTAGCCCTAGTTATCATTTGTGAATTGATATATGATATGAGTTGATAAGTTTAGTATGTGGAATACTTGATTATACTGAATACTTGTATGGTTGAGAATATGTGATGCAATATGAGATATTGATTTGTCTGTTGATTGCTTATGCTCTGATGTTGTGTTTTCTTGCTGGGCCTTGGCTCACGGGTGCTACGTGGTGTAGATAAAGGCAAAGGCAAGCTGGACCAATCATGAGATGGAGAGCTGCGGGGTTGAATGTACATAGCCAGCTGTTCGATTGCCATGGTCGAGGAGTGGATCAGGACAGGGATTGCCTAACTGTCTGTTTTTCCTTAATATGGCTTGATACTGTATTTAAACCTTGTGTCTTTTGTAAACGGTCTTAAATCTTATTATTTTCGGGATCCCGTGTAAACATGAAACGTTTCTTAATTAGAAATGTGACTTTTGGAGACCAAAACATTTTATCCCTAGTTCCTTTATAGTTTCAATAACACGTTTTAAATAAAATGACTTGATTAGCAAGTCTAGCACTTAATAAACACACAGTGTAACAATCTTGGCTATCCAGGGTGTTACAAACCAATGCGCCTGCAGCATTCATGGATCTCATGAATCGCCTATTTCATGAGTATTTGGATAAGTTTGTCATCGTGTTCATTGACGATATTCTAATATACTCAAAAAGACAGGAAGAGCATGCAACACATCTGGAACTGGTCCTCCAGCGTCTGCGAGACGAAAAGCTTTACGCTAAGTTTTCAAAGTGTGAATTCTGGCTAGAGAAAGTAAGTTTTCTGGGGCACTTAGTGTCGGGAGAAGGAATTTCAGTAGATCCTGCCAAAATAGAAGCTGTTAAGCAGTGGAAACTTCCAAAAAAATGCTCTTGAGGTTAGAAGTTTTCTGGGGTTAGCAGGATATTACCGACGATTTGTGGAAGGATTTTCCAAAATAGCTGCACCAATGACTGCCCTCACCTGCAAAAACATCAAATATGAATGGACTGACAAGTGTGAGAAGAGATTTCAGGAGCTGAAAACAAGATTGACGACTGCCCCAGTTCTGACAATCCCTAATGGCACAGAGGGATATACTATTTATAACGACGCCTCAGGCCGAGGGTTGGGACCAGTGCCGATGCAGCACGGAAAAGTAATTTCTTATGCTTCTCGACAGCTAAAGAATTATGAGAAGAACTATCCCACTCATGACCTGGAGCTTGCAGCAGTGGTTTTTGCACTAAAAATATGGAGGCACTACCTGTACGGGATACACTGCGACATCTACACTGATCACAAAAGCCTGAAGTATTTCTTCACTCAGAAGGAATTAAATATGAGACAGTGATGATGGTTGGAACTGTTTAACGACTATGACTGCGACATTCTGTACCACCTGGGAAAAGCAAACAAGGTGGTAGATGCATTGAGTCAACAACCAAGTGCTTATGTGGTGACAGTGAAAGAGATTTCGCCGCAGTTACAAGCCGGCCTTGCTACCTTGGATTTAGAGATAGTAGTTGGTCAATTGGCTAACCTCTCTATCGAGCCTACCATTATGGAAGCTATAAAAGGCGGACAGTTATTCGATCCTTGGGTTCAAGGATTGATGCACAGAGTGAGGAACGAGGGGCGACCAGGATTCCATATCTCCGAAGATGGATTATTGGGGTTTAAGGGCAGAATATGTGTTCCGGACGATGACGAGATCAAGAAGAAAATATTTTTTTAGGGACATAATGCTCCTTATGCCATGCATCCGGGTACCACAAAAATGTACCAAGACTTGAAGAAGTACTTTTGGTGGCCTGGGATGAAAAAGGAGACGGCAGAATATGTGGCACACTGCTTGACTTGTCAGCAGACAAAGTCCGAGCATCAACGGCCAGACGGATTGTTACAACCCTTAGAAATTCGAGAATGGAAGTAGGAGATGGTCATTATGGACTTTGTTACAGATCTACCAACCACTCCCAAGGGGCACGATGCCATTTGGGTTATCGTAGATAGGCTGACTAAGTCTGCTCATTTCTTGTCGATCAAGGTAACTTATGGGGCACATAAGTTAGCAGATATTTACATTGCAGAAATAATGAGACTGCATGGTGTACCCAACTCCATCGTATCAAATCACGACAGATGTTTTACCTCGACATTCTGTAATAGAATCCAAACGAGGTTGGGTACTAAATTGAAGTTCAGCACTTCTTTCCACCCGCAAATAGACGGTCAAAGCGAACGAACAATTCAGACCCTGGAAGATATGCTAAGAGCATGCGTGCTCGCTTTTCAAGGGTTCTGGAATGAGAAGCTTCCACTGATAGAGTTCGCTTACAATAATAGCTATCATGATTCCACCAAGATGGCTCTGTATGAGGCTTTGTACGGAAGGAAATGTCGATCTCTGATTCATTGGCACGAGACTGGTGAAAGAAAGTTTCTCGGATCGAATGAGGTTGATCAGATTACCGAGGACATCCGACAGATAAGACAACGCTTGCAAACTTCGGTTGATCGACAACGCAAATATGTCGACCGACGCAGGAGACCCCTGGTGTTTGAGGTTGGTGATAATGTGCTATTGAAGGTAGCTCCGCTGCGAGGGGCTATGCGGTTCGAGAACAAAGAAAAGCTTAGCCCAAGGTTCGTTGGAACTTTCGAAATCATAAAGAGGATCGAGGGAAGTAGATTATCGTTCAGCTCTTCCGCCCGCCCTGTCTAAGGTACATGACGTGTTCCATGTATCCTTGTTGAGAAAATACATGCGCGATCCCTCGCATGTAATCAGCTATGAGCAGCTGAGCGTGGATCCTCAACTCGTCTATGAGGAAAAACTGGTTATGATACTAGACCGAAAGGAAAAAGTGTTGAGGAACAAGACGGTGCCGTTGGTAAAGGTGCAGTGGTGTAACCATGGCATTGAAGAGGCAACCTGGGAAACAGAAGACAAGATGAGGGAGTTGTATCCTCGTCTATTTCAAGTTTTAAGGAGGAAACCTTTATAAATTGTAGGTATTGTAACGTCCTGTATTTTCGGGTACCTTAAAACGACTCGGGTCGGGATTTTTGTTCCCGAGTTAAGAATATTATTTTAAATAATATTATATTTGTTTGGAAATTATTCCATGAGTTATTGCTAGCCAAATTATGAATTTTGTGATTTAAAAGTCAAGATAAGACTTTCGGTCCTAGACCGACACAAAAACCCTGATCGGGTAAAAATCTCAGAAAATAAAATGAAAAGCTATGGCAAATATATTTTGGGCATAAAATACATTCATAAAAATTAAAGTTTGGTCAAAAATAATAAACCTAAGGAAAAATGGAAATTTTAGGGCATTTTGTGTTAAATGCCTAATTTTACCGAAATGGAGAATTTTATTCCATGAATGGACCTTAGGTTAAATTTTATAGTGTGATTAATTAAATTAAATATTTAAGATATTTAATATTAATTTTTGTGATTTAAAACTTAATAAGAGTGAAAAAGGTATCAAAAGTCAATTTGGACTTTTCTTCTCATGAATTAATTATTCACCTTTATAAAAATATATATATATAAAACATAGATAGAATGAAAAGGTGTCCGGCCATGTGGTTTTGTAGAGTTGTGTGAACCCAATTTTATTAAGTTTAAATCCCATTTAATTAAGAAGTCAAGTGGGCAAATGGGTAGAAAAGCACTCAAGTGTTTTGTGATATTTTGAAGAGTTTTGTGCGCAATTGTAACCCTAAGAACCGACCACTCTCCCTCTCTCATTCACTATCATCTTTTTTTAAAACTCTCTTAAAGTTTTCTCTCAATATTCAACCTCAAGAACACCAAGGAAACTTGGAAGCTAAGTTTTGGTCTAGGAAAGGTTTTCCCTAAGGTAAAGTTTCATTAATCTAGACTTTTGTCAAGTTTTAATCATAGAGTTTCAAATAGCTATTTAACTATGTTATTGGGGGAAGTTGGTTAGGGTTTTTGAAAGGATTTTAAGGAGCCAAAACTAGTAGGAAGATCCACACCTTAAGCAAGAACACCAAAGAGGTAAGAAGTTTACTTTTTATGATTTTGTTGTAGGGTTTTTAGTTTTAAGCATTATTTTGTATATTTAATGCTTAAAGTTTCTTATTGGTGATGTAATAAGGTTATGGTAGTTGTGTTATAATTTTTATGATGCTTGTGTATTGATTTTTGAAATTAGGAACCAAAACCCCCAAGGGTTTTGTAGGAAACCCTAAAACAAAACATGTTTTGAGCTGTGACTTCCAAGGGGTCAAGCAGCCAATTTATATTGATTTTTGTAAAATTAAATTTTACTGTGATGTTTTTGAGATTTAGTGCATAAAATTGAGCTTTTGAAACACTCAAAAATATTTAGAAATGAGTAAGTTATGCTATTTCAAAGTTTAGGTAAAAAAAACTATTTTTTCATATTCTTATTTTCAGAACCAAGTTTGGACAGCCACTGTATAGGGCAAATGACCCCAATTTTTTCTAAACTTTTGTGGACATATTTTTGGCATAACCTAATATTCCACTGTAAAATTTGGTAAGAAAATGTTGAACGGTTTGAAAGTTATTAACTGTCAAAGTTTGGAAAAATAAGGACTTGAAAATAAGGTCATTTTTTACCTCATTGTTGGAAAATGATTTCACCAATCAAAAATGCTCATTTTGACTTAAGATTTTACAAAGACCTATATGGCATACCAAAAACGAAATTGGAAAATTTTGGTAACAATTGGGTAACTAAATTTCAAGTTATGAACTAACAAAGTATGTAGTTAAAAATGTGAAAAATAGGCTTTTCACACTTAGTGTAAAAATGAGATTTGGAACTTAAGGTAAAAAGTAAAATTTTGCTTATTTCAAGATATAATTTGGTAATTCTTGAAAATATATTTTTACTAAAATTACCACTTTGAGTTTAGTGTGAATTATTTTTATTAAAGAATTTTTATTCTTTTTTAAAATAAAAGATTTAATTTATTAATAGTTAATAAATTAAAAGAGGGTTTAAAACCCTATATTTTGATAAAATAATTAAATGAATTATTTTTCTAGTAAGTAAAATTGATTAATTGATTTTGGAAAATTAACTAGTCAAGATGGGAAATTTTTAACGGTTTTCCTAATTAAGACAAATTAGGCAATTTTCTTAAAACAATTTTTAGAGATTAAAACCTTAAGAAAAATAAAAGGGAAAAATTAAGAGTTTATTTTCTTTAAAAATAATTAAGGAATTTATTAGTATTTTCTGGATATAATACCGACTAAAATCTTACATATTTTAACCGACTTGTCGAAAGTGCGGGTTAATAGCGATACCTTGAAAGAATAAGATTTTTAGCGGATTGTGGGAAAATATCATTGTGATACCCAAGCCTAGGTATCGAGACCTTAGGATAGGTCTCCCTGAGACTGAGTGTAGTCTCAAATATTCTTGTATGAATTTTCTTAATGGGTTTAAAACCAAATAAGGATCATAAATCCTTACAAATGATTTTGAAAATGACCAAACTGCCCAAAATAATAATAATGAATTATGTGCCATAATTAATCCGAGTATACTGTAACGACCCCAAATTCGCTATTTAGGCTTAAGGGCCTGGAGTAGTGTGCCTGGAGGGCATAATGGGATTCTGTGTGTGACTTTTATGAATTTAATGCATGATTATGACTTATTGCACGTTATACGACTATCTGATGATTTGAGATGCATGACTATGCGAATTAGTATGCATGTAGACCTGATTGTCTTAGAATGAGCATGATTGTAATTTGGCCATTTTAGAGCACAACTGTGATAATTGTATTATGTAATCGTGCCATGTGAGTGTGATGTTATTATCAGGATGCACGCATCGAGACGGTCCTAGTGAGCCAGTTAGTCTAAAAGTCACAACGGGATGTTGTACCCGGCTCGGGAGGAGCCTAGGGGTACTTCGGGAATCTTATAAGTGAGTTGAGAATGAGTGGTTAGTTATTGGTAATTGGGTAACCTGGGTAACCATTTGTAACTGCTGTGAGTAACAAGTTTTAGATAGAAAATGGTAGAAATGAAATAGAAGTGAAAGGACTTAAGTGCCCTTGAAGGTTTAGCTAAGAAGGATTATTAGGAATGGGTAATTTGGTCTTTTGGCAAGGGGATTATGAAACTCTCAGCTGGGATATAGGGGGGTACGGTTTGGGCATTTGGGTTCACTTGTGGCTTTGATAGAAATTGAAGAGAAGAAAGAGAAGGAGAAAGAAGAGTTAGGGCATGCAAAAAGAAAAGAAGAAGAAGGGTAGAAGGGCTGAAGTGGGAGCTTAGGAGGAGCTCAAGGAAGCTTGTTGGGGTGGATTCTTCACTTGAGGTATGGATTTATTACACTTAAGTTTGGTTTCTGTGTTGATTTGAGGAATTTAATGCTTGAGTTAAGATTTTCATGGGTTTTGGTTTGAGTTGCTGAATTTGAGATCAAAGGTGTGGATCTTGGGTGTGTTGATGTTTTGATCTTGATTCTAGTGTCTATAGGTTGATAGATTGTTCATATGAAGTTTGGATTTGAGTTTTGGGGTTTACGTATTGGTTTGGGGTGATTTGGAGAGGTTGAAGCTCCGGAAAACGCAAAGGAAAAACCCAGAATTCTGGGCTGCGAAGGCGTGCCGCGGCACAGGTTTTTCGTGCCGCGGCGGGGGATTCCCTGACTTGCTGGGTGCCGCGGCACAAGGCCAATTTCAGGATGTCATTTTTGGAAATTTTAGGCCTTTGCTCCGGGGGTTCGGGGGATGTCTCCGGGGTGTTGTTTTAAGGTTTTAGAGGTCCCGGGAGTACGGGATTGGTCCCGGGAAGTGGTTTTGGGCTTGGTTAGTATTAAAAGTGTTTTATGTGTGTTGTGACTAGGATTTCGGGGAGGCTCGTGCTAGTGGACCGTGCTCGTGACCGTGGTGCATCGGAAAGCAAGGGATACAGGTAAGAAAACCGTAACACCCGAGAATAGGGCATGGCCCCACTGTGTGATTGCAGGGCATGGCCCCAGATTGTATTATGTGCAAATGTTTAACCTTAAATGAATCATGATGTGTGTGAATGATTATTTCGAATGTACTATATGTGTGATTATAATGAAATAAACGGCAAGGGCCGAGTGCGGCGTAGGCCGGGTACGGCCGTGGGGCCGAAAGTAACACACAGCACATGGGATGCTTATATTCAGGGTGGGACCCAAGGGATACATGAGTTATCCTCGCGGTGAGAACCGAAACCCCAGGCTTTGGTAAGGCCTCTGGGGCGGCATGGCCGTGCTTGTTTATTATGATGGTTTTCCTATTTATCAGTGAATTATGCCAGCTATATGAATTGCATATGTTATGTATTATTTGGGTTTTCTTGCTGGGTTTTGGCTCACGGGTGCTCCGTGTGGCAGGTAGAAGCAAGGAGTCAGTCAACCAGCCATGAGTATGGAGAGCGTGGGGGCGGCGCGTACATGTTCGGCCTGCCCGACTGCTTTGGTTGGGGGCATTTTGTAAATGGTTGTATTGATCCATTCTTTTGATAGTTAACCTGGTGTAAATCTATTTTTGAGTTGTAAATATTTTGTAAACCTTATTTTGGGATCCCAGATGTTTTATACTTACGTTTTCAATGAAGTTAAACATTTTTAAAGAGTACAGCCTTAAATTCTGATTTATCCACACTTTCGGTTTTTGAGACCACTTAGAGTCAGTCAAAAGCACGATTTCTATTTTAAACTCACTTAGTAACGGCTCTAAGGTAGTAGGGCGTTACATATACTGTATGGATAACTACAGTATTGGCTAAGTGTAACTGGACTGAACGTTGGAGGGTGAAAACCTGCTGAGCGCTAAGGACTCCAAGTAAGTCAGCTTATATTGTATGGCTGCAACATGAAATGATTATTGTCTTGTATGTTAGTATAGGGATACATGCACATATATAGACTATCGTAGAAAGTTGCTTAGAGATGTTAGTCTAGTGAGTGTTAATTTAGAAAATATGAACGGTAGATATCCTTCATATCCTAGACGGCTGATCCCCGTCACACTGCTTGATTTTATTATGTCCGGCTCATTACCGCGACGAGTGGCCAAGAGGTGAGGATTAGCTTGTTAAACCTAGGGGCGCCAAAACAAATGGGACCTAAGGGCCCTCACGCTTACTTAATCAGTGAACGGTTAGAACCCAAGCAAGTGCTCTGATAAGTTATTCCCGGATAGCAGCCATGAATATTGGCCATTCAGGGAGAGTGCCTAGAGATACTAGGGATTTCCAGATTGAGTGAGGCTGAACACCCTAGGGGAAACTGCTCACCAGCACCACTGATTAGCATAGAATTCTCTGTAAAACCGTGTAAAGTCGATTTCACTCTTGGATAAGTAGTGATGCCCTAGGTAACACGATAGTTACCCTTGATGGAGATATTTATTGGCTAGATCTTAGTATTGAGAGTCGGTTCTCTCTTACAGATTAGCAATTATGTTGGAGGGCGAGTTACGCCTGAATTGTTGGAAATTGTCGAGCGTTGGTCTCGAATTATATTGTGATATGATATATCTGCTTGCTCTGGGATTTTCTGAGTGCATGGATATATTTGTTGACAAGATATAGTTGTGAAATAATATATCTGCTTGCTTTGGGATTTTTTGAGTGCAGGGATATAATTTTTTATAAGAACTTGTTGCGATATAATATATCTGTAACGCCCTACTACCTTAGAGCCGTTACTAAGTGAGTTTAAAAACGTGCAATCACTCACTAATCGAGGCTTTTAAAGCAAAAGTGTAATTAAATCATAAACAGAGTAGAAACATTAGAAATAACTCTATTTCATTGAAAATTATAAAAGTTTAACACTTGGGATCCCAAATTACTGTTTATAAATATTTACAACGTATAATTACAGTTAAGTCAGCTAAACGACAAAATCTAGGTTTTAATACAATCATCTCCCAAAATCCACTGGTTGTGGCAGCCAGGCAGTCCAAACATGTACACGTCGCTTCATGCCTGGTATACTCATGGTTGGTTGGCTTTCTCCTTGCCCTTACCTGCACCACAGAGCACCCGTGAGCCGAAGCCCATCAAGAAAACCCACATGCAGATAACATATGCAAAACAAACACACAGCATATAAACAGGCCATCAATAGGCTAAATGTAACGCTCTACTTCCTTAGAGCCATTACTAAGTGAGTTTTAGGACAAAATAGTGTGCAATGAACTCGCTAACCGAGGTTTTGAAACAAAAGTGTGACTAATTAAAAGTTAAGGCTGTAATCTTAGAAAAATGCGTTGTTTCAATAAAACTTCTAGCATTAAACATTTGGGATCCCAAAATAAGGTTTGAAAACTATTTACATCTTAAAATAAGTTTACAATTGATCAGTTATAAAAATCATAGATTATTACAGCCATTTTCGAATAAACCCCCAACCAAAGCAGTCGGGCAGGCCAAACATGTACGCGTCGCTTCACGCTCTCCGTACTCATGGTTGGTTGACTCAGTCATTGCCCTTACCTGCAACACTGAGCACCCGTGAGCCGAAGCCCAGCAAGAAAACTCATGCAGAACATAACATATGCAATTTATACAGTTTATCATATCAGATAATCCACAGATAAACAAGTCAACCATTAGACTAAGCAAACACGGCCATGCCGCCCCAGAAGCCTTACCAAAGCCTGGGGTCTCAGTCCTCACCGTAGGGATATCACATGTATCCCCTGGGTCCTACCCTGACTATAAGCATCCCATGTGCTAAGTGTTACTTCCAGCCCCGCTGCCGTTCTCGGCCTTGCCGCCCTCGGCCATAGCCGTTCATTTCACTATAATCACACATATAGTATATCTCAAAATAACATTCAAACAAATATCAATTCATTTAAATCTGCACCCTAACATGTAATGCAATATAGGGCCGTGCCCGGCAATCATCTCATCATGCAATATACAATATAGGGCCATGCCCCGCAATCACACTATGGGCCCATGCCCCATCCTACGGGTGTTATAGTTTTCTTACCTGTCCATTCAATAGCTTAGATCACCTGACTCCTTGAGCACGATCCCACTCGAGCCTTAGCGCACACCTAGGCACAAACATAGGTCAAAGTCAACACCGAACCCCAAGTCCGAATACCTAGCCTCGGGACCAATCCCGAGCCCTCGGGAAGTCCTAAATCCCCAAAACAAAGTGGCGGAATCGAGCCCCGAACCCTAGGTCAAAATCCCTCATCAAAAACCCAAAAATCCACCTCTATGAACAGTGCAGCGCTACAGCGCCCCTAAAGAGGGCGCTGTAGCGCTACAAGCAGAACACACCCCCCCCAGAACAGGGGCTAGCGCTACAGTGCCCAGTGACTAGCGCTGTAGCGCTAGTTGTAGCCCAGCAGAACCCGAAAATCGCATCTTGCGATTTCCTTCAACCAATTCAACCCCAAACTTGTCCAAACCTTTTCCAAACCTGAAATCAAGCTTATAAACACCTCACACTCATCCCAAGCATCCCAAGAACTCAAAACCCATGCACATTCAACCCAAATCTCAAAATTCACCATGAACAACCCTAAACCCAGAAATTCAATCAACAACAAAGTTAAAGGCTTAGAATTCTTACCATTGATGCAAATTTCGACCTTGATTCAACCCTAGACCTCCTTAGCTTGTTCATCCTCAAAGCTTGCCCAGAAATTCCCTAAAATTCCCATCAACCCAGCTCAAAACACAGCTCAAACCATCAAAACCCTTAAACTGAAATCTCTAAAAACTTACCTCAAAAGTTGATGTGTTCTTGCTAACCCCTTGCCAATCCTCAAGCCTAACCCAAGATCCTTGATGCTCAGCCTATCATTGCTCACCACTAAGCTTTGCTCCAAGAAAAATGGAGGGAAAATGGTGCAAGAATGCACAAACCGAACCTTGAGGAAAACCCCTCTGTTTTCCCTCTTTTCTTTCTTTCCTTTTTCTTTCTTTTCTTTCTTTCTCTCCACAGCCAACACTTCTCTATAAATCCCACTAAGTGTAAAGCCTTATTTAATCTATCTCCAAAAAGCCAAATGACCAAAATGCCCTCCCTATAAACTCTAAACCCTTTTATCCAAGTAGGGCCATTTTAGTCATTTTTCCCAATTCCCGCTAATCCTCAAGTGTCTCTAATATTTTCCCGTTGCTTTCCAACACCTGATAAACCACCAAATAAGTATCCCCCATCATCAAAATAAATCTCAATCTATTCTCTGAATTCCTGTTCATACCCCCAGGCTCGCCCCGAGCCGGGTATAAATTCCTGTCATGACTTTCCGCTAGCCTGCTCACTGGGATCGTCTCGAGTCACAAATCACTGATACACCCACATACCACCGTGGTCTCAACAATCATCACATATCAATGCAGTTATGCCCAACATGGCCAAAATTACAATTATGCCCTTCTAACACGATCCGGGACTACATGCATACTAATATACATAGTCATGCATCTCAGATAAACAACTAGTCATATAACATGCTTTAAATCATAATCATGCATTTAACTCATCAAAGTCACACATAAATCCCATCATGCCCTCCTGGCACGCTAATCAAGGCCCTTAAGCCTTATTAGCGAATATGGGTCGTTACACTAAACACATACGGCCAAGCCATCCCAGGCACTTTATGTAACACCCTACTACCTTAGAGCCGTTACTTAGTGAGTTTAAAATAGAAATCGTGCTTTTGACTGACTCTAAGTGGTTTCTAAAACCAAAAGTGTGAATAAACCAGAGTTTAAGGCTGTACTCTTTGAAAATGTTTAGTTTCATTGAAAGCGTTAAGTATAAAACATCTGGGATCCCAAAATAAGGTTTACAAAATATTTAGAACTCAAAAATAGATTTACACTTGATCAACTATCAAAAGAATAGTTTAATACAGCCATATACAAAATGCCCCCAACCAAAGCAGTCGAGCAGGCCGAACATGTACGCACCGCCCCCACGCTCTCCATACTCATGGCCGGTTGACTGATTCCTTGCTTTTACCTGCCACACGGAGCACCCGTGAGCCGAAGCCCAGCAAGAAAACCCAAATAGTACATAACATATGCAAATAATATAGCTGGCATAATTCACTGATAAATAGGAAAACCATCAGATTAAACAAGTACGCCCATGCCGCCCCAGAGGCCTTACCAAAGCTTGGGGTCTCGGTCCTCACCGTAGGATAACTCATGTATCCCTTGGGTCCCACCCTGGCTATAGCATCCCATGTGTTGAGCATTACTTCCGACCCCAAGGCCGTACCCGGCCTTCGCCGCTCTCGGCCTTAGCCGTTCATTTCATTATAATCACACATATAATACATTCAGAAATAACCATTCAAACATATAATAGTTCATCTAAGATTACACATTTGCACATAATACAATCTAGGGCCATGCCCTGCAATCACACAGTGGGCCCGTGCCCTATTCCCGGGTGTGACGGTTTTCTTACCTTTGGATTCGGTAGCCTTGATCACCCGACTCCTTGAGCACGATCCCACCCGAGCCCTAGCGCTTACCTAAGAAAAATCCACAAGTCAAAGTCATCACCAACCTCAAGTCCAAAACCTAGCCTCGGGACTAATCCCGAGCCCCCGGGAAGTCCTAGATCCCCAAAACAAAGTGGCGGAATCGAGCCCCGAACCCTAGGTAAAAATCCCTTCACAAAAGCCCAAAAATCCCCTCTGTGAACAGTGCAGCGCTACAGCGCTCAAAAGAGGGCGCTGTCGCGCTACAAGCAGAACCACCCCATCAGAACAGGGGCTAGCGCTACAGCGCCCCCTGACTAGCGCTGTAGCGCTAGTTGCAGACCAGCACTACCCAAAAATCGCATCTTGCGATTTTCCCCTACCATTTCAACTCCAAACTTGCCCAAACCTTTTCCAAACCCAAAAACACACATAACCACACCTCACACTCATCCCAAGTATCCCATGAACTCAATCCCAAGCTCAAGCAACCCAAGACTCAAAATCTAACACAATGAACCCAAAAACCAGAAATTCACTCAAACAACAAAGATAGGGTCTTAGAAATCATACCGTGGGTGGAATTTCGACCTTGAATCAAACCCTATACCTCCTTAGCTTGCACCTTCACAACCTTGACCTGTTTTCCCCATAAACCCCATCCATTTAGCTCAAAAACACAATCCAAACCAGTCAAGCCCTAAAATAGAAAATCCCCAAGAACTTACCTCAATTTCTGATGTGATCTTGCTAACCTCTTGCCAATCCTCAAGTCTAGCTTAGGATCCTTGATGCTCAGCCTACCCTAGCTCTCCACTGAGCTTGACTCCAAGAAAAATGAAGGAAAAAGGGTTGGGAGAGCCACAAACCGTTCTTGGACAAAACCCTTCAGCTTTTCCTCTCTTTTCTTTTCTCTTCTTTCTTTCTTTCTTTTCAGCCTATAACTTTTCTCTACTAAATCCACTAAGTAAAAAGCCCTCCTTTAATTCATCTCTTACAAGCCTAAAGACCAAAATGCCCTCCCTTACTAATTCTAAACCTTTATGTCCATAAAGGGGCATTTTAGTCATATTACCCGAATTCCCACTAATTCCTCAAGTGTTCCTAATAATTCCCGCTCGCTACCCAATACCTGATTAATCATCAAATATACATTCCTCATCATCAAGATTAACCTCAATATATTTCCAAATTCTCATTTAAACTCCCCAGGCTTAACCCAAGCCGGGTATAGATTCCCGCTTTGACTTTTCCGCTAACCCGCTCACTCTAGGATATCACCGATATCAACACAAAACATGCCCAAAATGGCTAGATTACAATTATGCTCTTTTAAGACAATCAGGTCTACATGCATACTAATTCACATAGTCATGCATCACAGATAATCAAATAGTCATATAATGTGCATTAAAACATAATCATGCATTAAACTCATTAAAGTCACACACAGAATCCCACTATGCCCTCCAGGCACACTACTCAAGGCTCTAAGCCTTAACAGCGAATTTGGGTCGTTACACTTTACCAGGCCCTGGGTTCGCGCTCCACACCGTGAGGATGTCCCAGGTATCCTTTAGGGTCTCGCCCAGTCCAGACATCTACACGCCGCTTCAGGCCTGCTATACTCATGGTTGGTTGGCTTTCTCCTTGCCCTTACCTGCACCACAACGCACCCGTGAGCTGAAGCCCATCAAGAAAACCCACAAGCAGATAACATATGCAAAACAAACACATAGCATATAAATAGGCCATCAATAGGCTAAACATATACGGCCAAGCTATCCCAGGCGCTTTACCAGGCCCTGGGTTCGCAGTCCACACCGTGAGGATATCCTAGGTATCCTTTAGGGTCTCGCCCTGGCAGCTCGCACTCCACGTGCTCAACGCTGCTCTCGGCCCCTTGCCGTACTCGGCCTTGCACTCAACGTGCCCAACGTCGTTCCCGGCCCTTTGTCGTTCCCGGCCCCTGCCGACCTCGGCCTGCGCTGTTCCCGGCTCTCGCCGAACATTTACACAATAGCATTCATAGCATAATAAACAAATATTGAACACTAACAGATTCAACCAAAGGGCTACGCCCTGCAATTCAGACATGTTGGGCTCAGCCCTGCATACAAGCTCTATGGGAACAGGGGTTTCTTACCTGCGTCCCGAGCTCTCCGAGTAACGATATCCTGAGCACAATCCTCTAACTTGAGCCTCGCCGAAACCCTAGTCACAACACATTAACAATATCCATCCATCAAGTTCTAATCCATTAAATAACTTTGACCCAAAACAATAATCTTTGGGACATTGAATTCATTCAATCTGGGTGATAAAATCCATCCCGAGCCTTAACCTTTGAGTTCCCAAGCCTAAACACACTTAAAAACACAAACTGGCACTAAGAGTCGCGGCCCTACCCACAAGCACCGTGGCTAGCCTCAAAACAAAGGCTAGCACCTCCCTGAAGCACGCACGGGCCGCGGAGCACTTGGCCTAGTGCCGCGGCACGCATCAAACACCATGGCCGCGCATGCACACGGGCTGCGGCATGCCCCTCCTAGGGCCGCGGCCCTCGCCTCTAAACCCAGAAATCTCCATCCTTTTCCTGCATTTTCTTCAAACCAATTCACCCAAAACCAAACTAGATATTCCAAATTATCACCACAAAGGTTCTAGCCCAGTATTATCATCAAAACCCAACAAAGTCTAGCCCCAAACTCAACCAAGCATTCCAAAACAAATTTCAAACTTAGCTAACATGCAAACTCAGATATTCAACCTTAAAACCAATTGATAAATTGACACAATTCAACATATTAGGAACTTACCTTTGCTAGATTATACTTCTGAGCCAATCCTCTAGATTCCAAGCTACAATTCTCCAAAGCCCCAACTTGAAACTCTGAATTTCCTAGCTCCCTTCCTCAAGATTTCCCCCTTAGTGCAGATTTGAGAGTGAAGAGAGAGTATGATAGAGTATAAGGTTGGTTTCTCCAAGTTTCCCAATAATTCCTTTATTTTGTTTTATTTAACTTAAATCTATAGGGTTACCTCAAGGCTCGGGGTACCGGAAACGTCCCCGAGGGCAAAAAGGTAAATTTCCCCAATATTCCCTCCTAGACATTCTAACCTCAAATTTATCTCCGAATATTTATTTCCATAACCCCATAATACATCTAATACCCAAAATACCCCTCGACTCGCCCCGAGTCGGATTCTCAACCCCGTTGTGACTTTCTGGCTAACCGCTCCCCAAGACTGTCTCAGTTTGTGCTACACAGAAATATATCACATGCATATCATATTTATCACATTTACGCCCTCAATGGGCTAAAATCACAAACATACCCCTAACATCCAAACGGGGCCCACATGCATATTTAATTCAGCTAAACATGCATCTTTATCACATATTCACATAAATTCACATATTAACATATTAAATCATTTATTGCCCTCCAGGCATGTTAATCAAGGCCCTAAGACCTATTAGCAAATTCGGGTCGTTACAATATCTGATTGTTCTGGGATTTTCTAAGTGGAGGATTTTATCTGTTTATAGGAAATCATTTATCATTGGTTATCAGGCATGACCATAAGTTTTCCAGGACGCTTTGCGTTCTTGAAACTGATTGTATAGGGTTCGGATGGATCCGGAACCCTAATCCTCTACATGCTTTTGTTTTAAGGTTGAACTTTCTAAGCATTTTCGCTTACCTAGTTGCTTCATGTTGTAGGTAAGAGCAAGGGCAAGGCAGAGCAGTGAGCGCTGGAGTCTACCTTACAAATGTACATGTGGACCAACCTTTTGGGAAGTCATTTTATTTTTGGAAATGTTGTATAATTTTCCTAAACTAGGCTCACTCTACTCTTTATAAAATATGTTTGTAACTAAATGTTAAGTATGGCCATACGACTTTTAAAAAGTTTTTTTTTATACAGGTTTTTGAGACATTTATTAAATGAAAACATTTATATTTCCGCATTATCGAGTCTTGAAAATTTGGGTCGTTACAGGCCACACGCATAGGGCTTGGACTGCTCTATGTGTGTGGCACATCTGATGTTATCAGATATTGGTTTTTCATTTTTATTTTTTAATTAATTAATTAAAAATTTTAAAAGGGGTTTTGTAACGACCCCAAATTAGCTACTAAGGCTTAAGGGCCTGGAGTAGTGTGCCTGGAGGGCATAATGGGATTCTGTGTGTGACTTTTATGAATTTAATGCATGATTATGATTTAATGCACGTTATATGACTATTTGATTAATTGTGATGCATGACTATGTTGATACCTGTGATCTTTGACTCGAGACGATCCTAGAATGAGCGGGTTAGCGGAAAGTCAAAGCGGGAACCTATACCTGGCTTGGGTTAAGCCTGGGGAGTTTAATTGAGAATTTGGGAATATATTTGATGATTAATCAGGTTGGGTAGCGAGCGGGAATTATTAGGAACACTTGAGGAATTAGTGGGAATTTGGGTAATAGGACTAAAATGCCACTTTATGGACATAAAGGTTTAGAATTAGTAAGGGAGGGCATTTTGGTCATTAGGCTTGTAAGAGATAAATTAAAGAAGGGCTTTATACTTAGTGGATTTAGTAGAGAAAAGTTATAGGCTGAAAAGAAAGAAAGAAAGAAGAGAAAAGAAAAGAGAGGGAAAGCTGAAGGGTTTTGTCCAAGAACGGTTTGTGGCTCTCCCAACCTAATTCCTTCATTTTCTTGGAGTCAAGCTCAGTGGAGAGCTAGGGTAGGCTGAGCATCAAGGATCCTAAGCTAGGCTTGAGGATTGGCAAGGGGTTAGCAAGATCACATTTGAATTTGAGGTAAGTTCTTGGGGATTTTCTGTTTTAGGGCTTGACTGGTTTTGAGTTGTGTTTTGAGCTAAATGGATGGGGTTTTTGGGGAAAACAGGTCAAGGTTGTGAAGGTGCAAGCCAAGGAGGTCTAGGGTTCGATTCAAGGTCGAAATTCCACCCACGGTATGATTTCTAAGACCCTATCCTTGTTGTTTGAGTGATTTTCTGGTTTTTGGGTTCATTGAGTTAGATTTTTGAGTTGTGGGTTGCTTGAGCTTGGGGTTGAGTTCATGGGGTGCTTGGGATGAGTGTGAGGTGTGGTTATGTGTATTTTTATGTTTGGAAAAGGTTTGGGCAAGATTGGAGTTGAAATGGGAGAAGAAAATCGCAAAATGCGATTTTGGGTTTGGTCTGGCTGCAACTAGCGCTAGTCAGGGGGCGCTGTAGCGCTAGCCCCTGTTCTGGTGGGGTGGTTCTGCTTGTAGCGCTATAGCGCCCTCTTTTGAGCGCTGTAGCGCTGCACTGTTCACAGAGGGGATTTTTGGGCTTTTGTGAAGGGATTTTTACCTAGGGTTCGGGGCTTGATTCTGCCACTTTGTTTTGGGGATCTAGGACTTCCCGGGGGCTCGGGATTAGTCCCGAGGCTAGGTTTTGGTCTTGGGATTTGGTGATGACTTTGACTTATGGATTTTTCTTAGGTAAGCGCTAGGGCTCGGGTAAGATCGTGCTCAAGGAGTCAGGTTGATCAAGGCTACCGAATCTAAAGGTAAGAAAACCGTAACACCCGAGACTAGGGCATGGCCCTAGATTGTATTATGTTCAAATGTTTAACCTTAAATGAATCATGATGTGTGTGAATGCTTATTTCGAATGTAATATATGTGTGATTATAATGAAATGCACGGCAAGGGCCGAGTGCGGCGTAGGCCGGGTACGGCCGTGGGGCCGAAAGTAACACTCAGCACATGGGATGCTTATAGTCAGGGTGGGACCCAAGGGATACATGAGTTATCCTCGCGGTGAGAACCGAAACCCCAGGCTTTGGTAAGGCCTCTGGGGCGGCATGGCCGTACTTGTTTATTATGATGGTTTTCCTATTTATCAGTGAATTATGCCAGCTATATGATTTGCATATGTTATGTACTATTTGGGTTTTCTTGCTGGGCTTCGGCTCACGGGTGCTCCGTGTGGCAGGTAAAAGCAAGGAGTCAGTCAACCGGCCATGAGTATGGAGAGCGTGGGGGCGGCGCGTACATGTTCGGCCTGCCCGACTGCTTTGGTTGGGGGAATTTTGTATATGGCTGTATTAAACCATTCTTTTGATAACTGATCAAGTGTAAATCTATTTTTGAGTTGTAAATATTTTGTAAACCTTATTTTGGGATCCCAGATGTTTTATACTTAACGTTTTCAATGAAGTTAAACATATTAAAAGAGTACAGCCTTAAATTCTGATTTATCCACACTTTTGGTTTTAGAAACCACTAGGAGTCAGTCAAAAGCACGATTTCTATTTTAAACTCACTAAGTAACGGCTCTAAGGTAGTAGGGCGTTACAGGTTTTAAAATAGAATGTTAGATTTTGGACTATTATCATTATTATTATAAAAGATGATTGATTTTTCTTTATTATTATTATTATGGTAATAATGCCTATATGTTCTATATGATAGAAAATAGAAAGAAGACATCTTGAAAAAGTTTTATACATAGAAGAAAAACTATCATCTTTCTCACAAAGCAAAAACTTTTTCTCTCTATCCAAAAATCAAAAGTCTCATGGGTTGAGAATACTTTTGATTCACAAAATTGATCTTTGTTCTCTATGTGCCCACCCACATCTTGAGGTGTAGAGAACGTCTTGGAAGATCTAGGTGTGAGTACTCAAGCAAGGATAGGAAGATCGAAACATATACGAAAAGATTCAAGAATTCTTGATAGGCTACAAAAGGTAAATCTTTTTCGTATTATTTTTCATATTCATATTATATATTGATTAACATATGGCATATTAAAACATCCTCATATAAAAGATTGTTTATATTAAAAATTGTGTTGTATACCATTACCGTAATTTCCGCTGCGCACTAGGAACCGTTCCTAACACATGGAGCCTGACTTGGGGGGCAAATGTTATACCCAAATTTTAGCATTGTGATAACTCTACAAAATAGAGTTATTTTACTACTTTTATGTGCTAATTGTTGCTTAATTCTTGAGTTTTTAAGTAATTTATTAAGTTTTTTTAAGTAATTTTGAATTTATTAGGTTTATTTTAATTTTATAGATTTTTGTGTGTTTTTATAGTTATTTTGTTGTAAAATGTTGTAGTTAATTATTTGAATTATTGTTGTTTAAATTGAGATAAAAAAAATGTGGTATTATTGAGCTTAAATGTTAAATATAAATTAAGTTATAATTAATATTTTCAAAAAAATTAACTTGATTTATTTTATAGTGAAAATATTTTATTATGATTTATTTTATATTTATTTTGTAGGGAATTTATGGTATTTTTGGGCTGTAAAAAGTGAGGAAAAGAAGAAACAAAAGTGGTGTTTTTGCAATCAAACCCAAGTCTCCAACAAGCCCAATGTCAGGCCCAAACCGCCAGAAGCTCAATTGACTCCAGCCAACATCTCTTCAGCAAGTCCTCCCTGCCGAGACCCTCTCCAGCGCCCTGCCAGGTCGCCAACTGTCACCTCCAAGAAGCAGCAAGCCAAAGAGACCCTCTTCATTTGCATCCCTCACGCCTCCTGCTTGCACCAACCCAAGCCGTACGGACCAGCTGCTCTTCTCACCAGATTAGGGGCCGCCTGCCACCAGCCAGGCCCAGCACCAACTCAGTCAACCCCAACGCCCAGCTGACCATTTCCTTCTCCCCAGCCGTGGCCCAATTCATCCCTCCAGGCCCAATCGAAAGGCTAGCCAACTGCCTCCTCTTGCCCAGCCCGAAGTATCTCATCACACAGCCACCAAAAGGCCAAAACTCACATTTTTATTCCCAATGTTTTTCACTCAAATATCAATTCACTCTTCCCTATTTTTCTTACCTCAATAAACATTCCTAATTCATTTTTTTACCCTAGTTTTTCACTAATCTTTTACCCAACCAAACATTTCATCTTTCCAATACTCTTACACTTACTCTATTTATCCTACCACTTCCCAACATAATTAAATTAATCAATTTATTTATTTTAATTTGATTAATTTAATCTCCATATTTTGCCTATAAATAGAGTCTTATAAGACCATTTGGGGAGCTCTTCTTCATCTTTTCAACCTCTTCTACACTTCATATTTTTCTCTCTTCTTTTCACTATTTTCTCTACCATTTTCATCTTTTGAAGAGCATGTCAAGTATGTTATTTTGTAATTTTTATTTCAATCTAGTTATGAGCTTCTAATCTTTTTCAAGATTATTAAGATGATGATGTAGCAAAATGTAACTAGATAGTATTTTTTTTTTTTTATGTATGTTGATTTCCCATTTGTGCAACATTGTTTATGGATTTTTCTATCAAAGATATGCATTTTTCATCTATTATTGATTGTTAAAGCATATTTCACTTAGTTCTTCATTATGCAAAAATATGATATTCTTTTATTAAATGTTTTTCATTAAATTGTTCACATCTAATTCTTATAGCATAAGTATCATATTTTGCCTAAACATTATCTCTTTGATTTTTTTGTAGTTTCATTAGGTTGTAACACAACTAATGCTTAGAAATTATATCTTATATAAGTGAAGAAAAATCCTACATTTTTTAAAGTAACTTGTGCTTGAATAGAAAATGTATTTTGAAAAAAATATAGTGTGATTTATTTCAACTATATCTAAACTTGGGAATCAATATACTTATAAATATTATTGAACTTGCATTTTGTGGATTCTAATATCTTAATAATCTTATTTTACATATCTCATTTGAAAACCATTTTTCTATTTAATCACTAATCTTTTTATTACTTGTCTTTTATTTTTCTAAAACAAAATTTCATCAAATATTTGGAACTAGGTTAGAATCTTCTTGCTTTGTTTGAAATAGTTTCTTTTGATGTTAGTCAACTCCTATGGGTTCGACCTCGTACTTACATGAACATTATATTCTGAAATGATTCATGCACTTACGAGCATAAATATTAAAACACCCTCTTTTGGGTTCAACACATTGACACGTGGTGGCTCGCAAAACTGATGATGTGTCAGAACAAGTGGTAAAGTAGCAAGATGCCGCAGTCATCATCGCTCACCTAGGAGTATGACCCCCGTCATTCTCTCATCACTTAGGAAGAAACGAATCTCTCCAACACAAGTCTACTCATCCCATCAAGGATAGTAAAGTTTTTACCAAATACCCTAGCCAATCGCCAACCGTGGGAGGAAGAAGTCCTAGCCGATAGCCCTAGCCAATCACCTTAGCCAGTCGCGCTAGCTAATCAGGTGCTAGTCGATCAAGTGTTATCCAATCGTCGGTGGCCCTCGCCACCCGAGCCATCTTTTGCACCAGAGTGCACCCTCAACCACATCATGAACAAGACACGTCGGATTACCATTTTTGGTGAGACAAGAGCCTGCCTTCATCCGAGCTTACCAAAAATTAACCTAATTAGGAAACAAGTTGCCACCATCAACTCTTCCCATCTCCGCGGCTATAAATAGTGAAAATCAAGATGCAAGAGGGGATCGATCTGGTTATGGCCGGAGCTGGCTTGTTGGCTCATGAATCAGTAACTATTCACATTCAAGAGAGCTCTCACGCTCCATTAGGGATGTCAATTTAACCTGTGGAATAGGATCCCCGTGGGGACCCGCCCCTAATGGGGTGGGGTGGGGGACATTACCCCTGTCCCGAACCCACCCCATTTGCATCGTAATTTTATTCTAATAAATTTTTTTAATATAAAAATATATATTTCCTAATAGTATAATTTATTGTTTTTTAATTATTTTATATTAAAAAGTATTAATTGTTTTAATTTATTTGAATATTTTTATAAAAAAAAAATTAAACATGTTTATTAAATGGGTACCCGATGGGGCCCCGACCCCGCCTTGCCCTGTTTACATCCCTATACTCCATTGTTGTAACTGCCCCAAGAACAAGATCAAACTCAGTGTACTTGTTCTTGAGGGTTCAAAGTTTATCATCAATAATAATGACTAAAGTAGATGTAAGTCATATTTTGGGGGCCGAACCACTATACACCTTTGTCTCTTTCATTTATTACCACATTTATTTCTTTTCTTTTTTTTGGTTCACTATTCACAACCAAGATTCCACTCCGAATTTTACACACAAAACAACTCTTTATTTATTGCTCCGTGCAAGTTGGCAAAAAAATGAGTCAACAATATTGTTGACGCAGTTCTTCGCCAACAAGTAATTAAGAAAATAAGAGGAAGGGATTAGTGCTTAACGATGAACCGAAATAGATGAATGATCTTTTGGAAATGGACTGGTGACACAATTACGTTTTTAGGTGGTTCAAAGGTTAAAATCCTTCTACTCCACCAGTCAATATTATTGCTATATACTTGATATTCTTTTACAGGGTATTTCCTTATATAATAGAATCCAACCCTTTGCAACTCCCAGGGTCTCCATATTTATAGGAGAGGGCACCTGGGAGTTGGTAAGAAGGTCATCCCGTGACCTTCTTACCTATCATGTCACTTCTGTGACATTCATGATTAATTCCTAAAACCTGACACATGAAGTGTGGTCTAATCAATAGGTAAGGGGGATAATGGGCCGCACGGCCCAACCCAGTCGTGGGCGCCTGAATACGCACGTTAATGCTGCGTGTCCGAGAATTTAGGGATATATCAGACACGTGATGTCTGATATATGCACGTTTACCTTGCGTGGTTGACTTTACAAAAGGTCACAACCTCCAACTCTAGCTCATACCACAAGCTGGATGGTTCCCTCAACCTATGGCCTTCAGAGTCCAGACTCAGTCCTTAAGTAATCTTGGTGAACCCTTTGGATACCCGAGCTAACGAGGTAGGACCTAACGACAGCAGCTCCGGTCATGGGGGATCCACGTGGCTGATATGATTTAGGCCGTATCTCAGCTCGCTAATAGCCCGTGGGAAAATTAGGGCGTACATTTGGCCCCCAAGCTCCTACTCGTGGTACACGACGTCGTGTAGGGCCACAGTAGGGGCTTTTAGGCTTCCCCACGAACTCTTCACATTCCACATTTTATGTAGGCGCCGAATACGTGGAACATCGTGGTTGGTGACGATACGTCTTCCGAGAACCACATTAAAGGGCATGGCCCTAACGGTAAGCTCACTTTACCCTTATTTTTTATTATCATGCCTTGCCCTGTTTTTCCTCTCTTTTTTTTTTCTTTTTCTCTAAGGCAGTTGCCTCTGTTTTTGCAGAGTGTCTTGGCCCTTCACCGGAGCATAGCCAGGTCCAAGGCCCAGCTCGAGGATATGAGGGGCGAGCATCAGGCAGCTTTGGCCGCCCATCAGACTTCCTTGCAGACAGCCCAACAGAAGGAAAAGGAAGCCAAGGATGCTCTGGCGGCCGTACAGGCCGAGCTGGAAGAAGCCCGTCCCAAGCTTCAAGAGGCCGAGGCTACCAAAGCCGCCCTCGCTGCCGCGCTAGTCGAGCTAGACTCTGCGAAGGCTAGGGCCGAGGAGGCTAAGGCCGCCTTGGAAACGGAGAAGGCAGCTTCCAGCACCGCCATGGAGGACATGCTCTACCATTGCTAGGCCTATAACCCGGACGGCAACTTCTCCTTCTTAGGAGCGGATAGGGAGGTCTTCCTGGAGGGGTTCAAAGCTCGCCTCCAGCAGGAGGCACCTTCTGAGACCGGGGAGGCACTCGTCGTAGCCGAGTATGAGGGCGAGACAGCGACCTCCACAGGGCAGCCTGGTGGAGCTTAGGGCCTTTCCTTTTCGCACCCATTCCTTTAACATTCTCATTTTTTTTTGTAACTTTGCATGAGGTTTTTCCACCTCGAGACAATTGGTTTTATCAATTTTTTCTTTTAATTGGTTTATTTCCCTTTGCCTCTACGCATTTTAGTCACTACTTTGAAAAACTTAGTTCATGTTAATTTTTGACTAATATCCTGTGCTTTTTAAGAAAAAACACTGATTAATCAATTTAAATTAACTTCTAAGTTTTTATGACCTGGTTATGTCCAGGGACTTAGTTTGAAAACTTAGTTTGCGTTAATTTTTATCAATATCTCGTGCTCTTTAAAAAAAAACAACGATCAATCGATTTAAATTAACTTCTAAGTTTTATGACCTGGTTATGTCCAGGAACTTAGTTTGAAAACTTAGTTCGCGTTAATTTTTATCAATATCCCGTGCTCTTTAAAAAAAACAACGATTAATCGATTTAAATTAACTTCTAAGTTTTATGACCTGGTTATGTCCAGGAACTTAGTTTGAAAACTTAGTTCGCGTTAATTTTTATCAATATCTCGTGCTCTTTAAGAAAAACAACGATCAATCGATTTAAATTAACTTCTAAGTTTTATGACCTGGTTATGTCCAGGGACTTAGTTTGAAAACTTAGTTCGCGTTAATTTTTATCAATATCTCGTGCTCTTTAAAAAAAAACAATGATCAATCGATTTAAATTAACTTCTAAGTTTTATGACCTGGTTATGTCCAGGAACTTAGTTTGAAAACTTAGTTCGCGTTAATTTTTATCAATATCTCGTGCTCTTTAAGAAAAACAATGATCAATCAATTTAAATTAACTTCTAAGTTTTATGACTTGGTTATGTCCAGGAACTTAGTTTTAAAACTTATTCGCGTTAATTTTTATCAATATCTCGTGCTCTTTAAGAAAAACAACGATCAATTGATTTAAACCATCTTCTAAGTTTTAGAACCTAGTTGCATCCAGGGTAGAGCTTAGTTCGCATTAATCCTTTATCAATGTCTCGTGTTTTTTAAGAAAAACAACGATCAATCGATTTGAATTAACTTCTAAGTCTTTAAGGCGACCTGTTTATATCCAGGCACCATATGCCCCCCAACTAACTAGGAAAGGGTCTTTCGTGGTTACTTTAGATTACACTTGTAAACATGTACAATCATAAACGAAAAGCTAATTCTCATTGCTTAATACATAAAAAATGGCCTTTTAGGCCTTACAAGGGTGTCATTGATAATATCTCTTTAGATGGATGGCGTTCCAAGTTCGTGGGACTGCCCCTCCATCGAGCCGAGCTAATTTGTAAGTTCCTTCTTTAATGACCTCGATGATTTGATATGGCCCTTCCCAATTCGGTCCCAATACTCCATCTTTGGGATCTTTACCAGCTAAGAAAACCCTCCTGAGGACGTGGTCGCCCATGCTAAAGGCACGCTTTTTGACTTTTGAGTTGAAATAACGAGTGATTTTTTGCTGGTAATGTGCGAGCTGGAGTTGCGAATCTTCTCGTCTTTCATCAACCAAGTTAAGGGAAGCGCAAAGTAGCTCGTGGTTGCGGTCCTGGTCATATGCCTGGACTCTATGCGAAGGTACCTTAATCTCCACAGGGAGGACTGCCTCACTCCCAAAAGCCAGGGAGAAAGGAGTATGACCCGTAGGAGTCCGATGCAAGGTCCGGTATGCCCACAGGACCTGGGGGAGCTATTCTGACCAGACCCCCTTGGCTTCGTCTAGTCTCTTCTTGAGGCTCGCCTTTAGGGCCTTATTGACGGCCTCGACCTGGCCATTTGCCTGAGGATAGGCCACGAACGAGAAGCTTTTCACGATCCCGTACCTTTCACAAACTTCGGTGAATAGGTCGCTGTCAAACTGAGTCCCATTGTCGGAAACGATTTTCTTGGGCAGCCCGAATCGGCAGATGATGCTCTTAACCACGAAGTTGAGGACTTTTTTGGAAGTTATCGTTGCCAAAGGTTCTGCCTCAGCCCACTTCGTGAAGTAGTCGATGGCCACCACAGCGTATCGGACCCCGCCCTTTCCAGTAGGGAGGGCGCCAACCAAGTCGATTCCCCAGACCGCAAATGGCCACAGGGAAGAGATCATCTTCAGCTTGACTGGGGGAGCTCAGACAACTGTGGCGAACCGCTGGCACTTGTCACATCTCTTGACATACGAGACCGAGTCCTTGGACAGAGTGGGCCAGTAATACCCTTGCCTTAAGACCTTTAGGGCCAAGCTTTGCCCCCCAGTGTGATCCCCGCAAAAGCCCTCATGCACTTCCTGCAGGATGGCCTTTGCTTCGCCTTGAAGAACACATCGTAGGAGAGGTAGGGAGTGTCCACGCTGGTATAGCACCCCGTCTACCACCGTATACCTTGGGGCCTGGTACATTACTTGTCGTGCATCATTACTCCCTTCAGGTAGCTTCCCCTCGGCGAGATATTCAAGAAAGGGGGTCATCCAGGTCGGCCTAGCGTCGATCATCTCGACCTCCGCCCTGACTTCTTCTATACTTGGCTTCTCCAAGAATTCTACCGGCACTAACCCCAAAGCCTCCGTCTCCCCGAAGGTGGCGAGCTTGGAAAGAGCGTCTGCGTTAGCGTTCAGCTCCCAAGGTATCTGCTCGATTGAGCCTCGCCCAAATGCGGACAGCTCAACTTTTACCTTTGACAGGTAGGCAGCCATCTTGGGTCCTCGTGCTTGATATTCGCCCAGAACCTGGTTTACCACGAGCTGGGGGTCACTAAAGCACTGGACAGAGCTCGCCTTCAGCTCCTGGGCTATTCTTAGCCCAGCCAACAAAGCTTCGTATTCGGCCTCGTTGTTGGAGGCCTTGAATCTGTATCTCAGCGCCGAGTGGAATCTATGTCCCTCAGGGGATATCACAATGATTCCCGCCCCGGAGCCGTTCTCATTGGATGAGCCATCCACAAAGATCTTCCATGACGCCTAGGCTGAGGTGAGCTGGGGTGAGTCTTCTACAAGATCCTCCTGGAATCCTATGCACTCTGCTACAAAATCGGCCAGGGCCTGACTTTTTATAGCAGTTCGTGGGGTGTATAAAATCTCGAACTGACTGAGTTCGATAGCCCACTTTAATAGGCGTCCCGATGCTTCAGGCTTTTGCAAAACCTGCCTCAAAGGTTGATCGGTTATGACGTGTATTGAGTGGGACTGGAAGTACGGCCTGAGCTTTCGGGAGGCCGTGATGAGGCAGAACGCCAATTTTTCCATCAATGGGTATCGGGATTCAACCCCGAGAAGTCTCTTGCTGATGTAATAGACAGGTTTCTGAACCCGATCTTCTTCTCGGATCAATACGGCACTAACTGCATCCTCTGTGACAGCTAGGTAGAGAAAAAGGGCTCTCCTGCCTTTGGTTTGGATAATACGGGTGGCTTAGCCAGATGTGCCTTCAGGTCGAGGAAAGCACTTTCACACTCTTTTGTCCATTCGAACTTCTTATTTCCTCGGAGCAGGTTGTAGAATGGCAGGCACTTATCGGTGGATTTTGAAATAAACCGATTATGGGCTGCCACCCTTCCTGTCAGGCCTTGGACGTCTTTGCGCGACCTGGGTGAGGGAAGCTCGAGTAATGACCTGATCTTTTCAGGGTTTGCCTCGATTCCTCGGGTATTGACGATGAAACCCAGGAATTTTCCAGATGCGACTCCAAAAGTGCATTTCTGTGGATTAAGCCTCATGCCATACTCCTGTAGTATTTTGAAACACTTCTCCAGGTCGGAAACATGGTTATCGGCAGTCTTTGACTTAACCAGCATGTCATCAACGTACACTTCCATGTTCTTCCCGATCTGGTTGGCGAACATTCTATTTACTAACCTCTGGTACGTGGCACCGGCGTTCTTCAACCCGAATGGCATGACCTTGTAACAATAGACGTTAGTCGGGGTCATGAAGCTGGTGTGCTCCTGGTTCGCCGGATTCATGGCAATTTGGTTGTAGCCTGAGTACGCGTCCATAAAGGACATGAGCTCGTGCCCCGCTGTGGCATCCACCAATTGGTCAATCCTTGGCAAGGGAAAACAATCTTTGGGGCAGGCTTTATTCAGGTCGGAGAAGTCGATGCAGGTCCGCCACTTCCCGTTGGGCTTCGGGACCAGCACGGGGTTGGCGACCCAAATCGGAAACTTGGCTTCACGGATAAAGCAGCATTTCTTGAGCCGGGCTACTTCTTCCTCTAAGGCCTCAGCCCGGGTTGTTCCCAGGTGCCTCTGCTTCTGGGACTTCGCAGGAACACTCTTGTCCAGATGAAGGGTGTGCATGATGACATTTGGACTGATTCCCACCATGTCCTCATGTGACCACGCAAACACATCCAGGTTATCCTGTAGAAACTTAATCAGCCCCGCTTTCCTCTTGTTACAGAGGCCTTTCCCGAGCTTGCCCATCCGTGAAGGGTTTTGTGGATCGATGCTTACTTCCTCGAGCTCTTCAATGGCCTGGCGCTCGGACTTATCCTCGCCTATCCGGGGGTCAATATCCTCACTTAAGACGATATTTTCCCCTTCGGCACTCTGAGGTTTTTCAATCTCAGGATTAGCTAAAGGTTCCTGAGATTCCTCTCCTCCACCTTGGATGGCCATTGCTAGCTGCCCGGGTTTCAATTTTCCCTTCATGGAAATGTTTTAGCATTCCCTGGCAGCGAGCTGATCACCACGGACCGTGCATATTCCCATGGAAGAAGGGAATTTCAGCGCGAGGTGGCGAACGAGGTGATGGCCTCAAAAGCTATGAGTGTGGGTCGACCCAAAATAGCATTGTATGCAGCGGAGCAGTCGACGACCACAAACTCAAGGAGTTTGGAGACTGTCCGAGGTCCTTCACCTAGGGTGATCAGCTCGATCGTCCCTATGGCCGCTGATTCTTCTCCCGAAAAACCATACAGTATTACGGAGGTCGCCTTCAGCTCGGCGACAGTCAAACCCATCTTCTCCAGCGTGGACCGGAATAGAAGGTTTACTGAGCTCCCATTATCGATCAGCACCCTCCTAACCCTCCGATTAGCGAGCTGCACTGCTACGACCAGAAGGTCGTTATGAGGGAACTGGACATGGCCCACATCTTCTTCTGTAAAAATGATCGGTTGCCTCTCCAATCGTTGCTGCTTTGGCAGACGCTGCTCCGGGACGAACTCTACTCCGTTATGCGCCTTGAGTTCGTTTATGTACCTCTTTTGGGCACCCCTGCTCGCGCTAGCTAAATGCGAACCTCCCGAGATTGTGGATATCTCCCCTCCTACCACTGGAGGGGGGACGTCTTGATCTATCCGAGACCCAGGCTGACTGGCCGGGACCTCTGGAGCAGGTCGGCCTGTTGGGGCCCTGTTCCGCGTGTACTGAGCCAAGGGGCCGGCTCTAATGAGAGTTTCGATCTCATCCTTCAAATGCCTACAATCATCGGTATTGTGGCCAACGTCGTTGTGGAAACGGCAAAACTTGGAGGTGTCTCTCTTCCCCTTCTGGTGCTTTAACGGCTCCGGCTTCTTCCAGGGGAGGCGAGCAGAATTCACCAGGAAGATGTTCTCCCTAGAGTGGGTGAGCTCTGTATAAGTCGCGTAGACCGGCTTAAATTTGTCTACGGACTTATTCTTCTTTGGGCCGTGCTGGCTGCCCTCGCCGCTCCCCTTTCTTTTGCCTCCGCCGAACTGGTTATTCTGTGTAACGTTCTGGGTCGCAGTCACGACCTCCGTTCCTACTCCAGCGAGCTGCTCAGGGACCTGGCTAGTCCCTGCAACTGAGGCTTCGGCCTCCTCCAAGTTGATCCATTCCTGGGCCCTATTTAGGAACTCGTTCACTGAGCTAACTCCCTTCATTTGTATTTCTTTCCAGAGTCCCCCTCCGACGAGGATTCCAGTCCTCAAGGCCATGAGCTTGGAGCTGTCATCTGCATCTCTGGCCCAAGTAGCGACGTTCACGAACCTGCTCAGGTAAGCCTTCAGAGGCTCGTCGGGCTGCTGCCTCACGTTAGCCAGAGAGTCGGCCTTGACGCGGGCAGCCTGTGAGGCTCGGAATCCCCTTTTGAAGTCAGCAGAGAAAGTTTTCCAGGAGCTGATTGATTGTCTTTTGCTTTGTTTGAACCACTGCCTAGCTGGTCCAGTCAATGTGGAGGGAAATATCAGACACCTCAGCTCAGGGCCAATGTTGTGGGCCATCATCAGGGTGTTGAACATCCCCAGATGATCTGACGGGTCTCCATCTCCGTTGAATTTGGACAGGTGCGGCATACAGAAACCGAGTGGGTAAGCCGTTGCAGCTATGCTGGGGGCGAAGAGTTCAAGCTCGTCCCCCGAATCATACTCGTCTTTCTCTTTCTCTGACAGGAGCTTCCTCATTAGCTCCTCCATCTGAGCCAGGTGCTCATGGGTTTTGTCCTGATTTCCTTGGTTATTCTGGGGCTGCTCGACAGCTCTGGATCCATTGTATATGTTTGGTGGGTTATTGCCCCTCGTATCTTGAGATAGATTATTTGGGGCGTTCCCACCGTTACGCACCTCGGACAGGTCTCCCCCTGAGCGAGCATGGCTGCCACCTCCTACTGGTTCCCCCCTATGAGAGTTTAAGCGATCTCGCAGGTCGCCCCCTTGGTGGTTTGAGGACTTTGCGCCGAGCTTAAACGTTGACACAGGTCTCCGCCAGAAAGGTCACTCCGACGACTGCCGGTCCAGTAGCTCCTGTTAGAGAAGCTCAGAGTCCGCCTCTGGGGGTGAGGATCCGGGCTCTCTCTCGGTGCCCTGCTACGTCGGAAAGGTCCTGCGGACGGCGGGTTTCTCCTGCTGCTTCCATAGGCTGGAATATCTCGGATGGGCCGAGGAGGAGAAGGATATCTTATTGGAGACGGAGGATGCTTGACCGAAGATACAATCCTGGTTCCGTCAGGGTGGATCAAGTTAGGTGGGGGCCTTTTAGCCCTGCCAACCTGCGGGTCCCGTGCCTGGCGATCTGGACGAGGCGCAGGACGGCTGGTGGGGACGGGCTGGTGCTGTGAGCCCTCCCTGGATCTCCTTCTGGAATTCCCTCGAGCCCTCCTGGGCGCGCTCGAGGCTAGCTGTGAACTGGGAGTTGAAGTTCGGACTGAGCGGCTATACTGTTGCTCGGCTCTAGGCATTCCTTCGAAGTTTGCCTCTCGACGATGCGATGAGGGAATAGAGTTGGATGCCGGCGGTCTGTCCGAGCGGCTAGGCCTGGACCGATTACCCTGGCGGGACTTACGAGTCTCACCTTGCCTCTTTCCGACGTTAACGTCGGTTGTAAGAGGGGGTAGTCGGGCCAACACCTCCTTGATCTATTGATTAGCTTTCGCTAGTTGGCTCCTCAGCTGAGCGTTTTCCATCTCTACCGCAGTGTAAAAATCTGGGTTTGGATTAGGTGGCCGGGGCGCCGAACTTCCAGTGTCATCTTGGCCCACCGGCTGTTTGCCCGGCCGCTGCTGGACCTCAGGAATTTGTTCACCGGAGATGGCGGCATGATGAGCCTCCTGCCCATCATGTTGTTCCGCCTCGTTACTGTGTCTTGATCGAGTGGTCACCATAGTTGGATGTTTGCGATAGCACCAATCTAACTAGCTCTCAATGAAAGCACCAAACTATTGACGCGGTTCTTCGCCAACAGGTAATTAAGAAAATAAGAGGAAGGGATTAGTGCTTAACGATGAACCGAAATAGATGAATGATCTTTTGGAAATGGACTGGTGACACAATTACGTTTTTTAGGTGGTTCAAAGGTTAAAATCCTTCTACTCCACCAGTCAATATTATTGCTATATACTTGATATTCTTTTACAGGGTATTTCCTTATATAATAGAATCCAACCCTTTGCAACTCCCAAGGTCTCCATATTTATAGGAGAGGGCACCTGGGAGTTGGTAAGAAGGTCATCCCGTGACCTTCTTACCTATCATGTCACTTCTGTGACATTCATGATTAATTCCTAAAACCTAACACATGAAGTGTGGTCTAATCAATAGGTAAGGGGGATAATGGGTCGCACGGCCCAACCCAGTCGTGGGCGCCTGAATACGCGCGTTCATGCTGCGTGTCCGAGAAGTCAGGGATATATCAGACACGTGATGTCTCATATATGCACATTTACCTTGCATGGTTGACTTTACAAAAGGTCACAGCCTCCAACTCTAGCTCGTACCATGAGCTGGATGCTTCCCTCAACCTATGGCCTTCAGAGTCCAGACTCAGTCCTTAAGTAATCTTGGTGAACCCTTTGGATACCCGAGCTAATGAGGTAGGACCTGACGACAGCAGCTCCGGTCATGGGGGATCCACGTGGCTAATATGATTTAGGCCGTATCTCAGCTCGCTAATAGCCCGTGGGAAAATTAGGGCGTACAAATATCTAATGCATAAAATTTAAAATTGCACAAAATTTTCATTACATATTAATTCAACTCCAAAAAAAAAATCATTGTTGTGTCCATAACATCCACAATTGGAACACTTTCGTTGCTTTTTTTCTCCTTCAACATTAGAAACATTTCTCTTTTCTTTCTTTGATGACGATTCATGTGCGAAATTAGTCTTCTCAATTTAAAACTCTCCTCTCAAATGAATTCTTTTTGTCTTTGGTCTTCCTAGGGGATTTAACTTCACTAGTTTGATAACAACTTGAGCTTTAACCTTCTCTCGAAAGAGTTCGTACCAAACTTGTTCTTGATCGTGAGCTATTTGAAATCTTTTTTCACGAGTCTTCATTCTTTTTCCACAATCCATTACATAATATTACAATATTTTTTGATGACTTCTGAAAAAACAAATAATACAACATACAAATAAAATTATTGGTATCAATTAATATAAAAAAATGAAAATCATGTTAAAAATCTGGAAATTCGACAGGTGGTCGAAAATATAATATTTGATTACTAGTATAAGTTCAGCTTAATGCCACATGTTGTCGTTGATCTACCAAAGATGGTGGAAGATGGTGGAAAAACTTCAATGGCAAGGGCATGAGGAGCTAAACGGGGAGGCTAGGTGTGGGCAACTTGGCTGAACGGGGAAGGTGAGATCTAGGCACGACGGTGGCTGAGCGGAGGAGGCAAGATTTGGGTTTAGCTCTTGTTGTCGGTGAGTAATGGAAGACCTTGGAGGTTGACTGTCATGGAGAAGAAGATAGGAAAGTTGTGTTTTAGGGCCCTAACTTTTTTTATTTCTTTTTCTTGTTTTTTTTTATTTTTGTTAACTAAAAAAAGGGCATACTTGTAAAATCACAGTCTTTTAAATAAAAAATAATAATCATTTTGCTAAGATGTTTTCAAACTAGGCTATAATGCCAATCGGACCCTAAAAGAAGTCTATTTCCACCAATTACTTTTATATTTATGATATATAAATAGTGTGGGACAAACAATAAAATAAACAGGTTACCTTTCTATCTAGAGAAAATTACATCTGACAACCTATAATTGATTTTATTTACAAATTTAACATCAAAAATTTTAATTACAAAAATAATGTTTTTTATACCGAATATGAAAATATTACATATCTCATATAAGAATTGTTAACACTAAAATAATCATTTAATTCTCTCTCTTTTCTCTATCTTCTCCATAACTTCAAAAAAAAATGTATGGTCACGCCGTTGATCGTTTGGGATCAAGAGTGGTACATTCGCGGCCTACTATTCAAGGTGGTCATTTTGATATGTACGAGAAGAAGACCGAGTTCAGAGACCAGTCTACTACATCAGCAAGAGACTTCTCGGAGCTGAATCCCGGTACCCGTTGATGGAGAAATTGGCGTTCTGCCTTATCACGGCCTCGCGAAAGCTCAGGTCGTACTTCCAATCCCACTCGATACATGTCATGACCGATCAACCTTTAAGGCAGGTATTGCAAAAACCTGAAGCATCGGGACGTTTGTTAAAATGGCCAATCGAACTCAGTCAGTTCGAGATTTTGTACACTCCGCGGACTACTATAAAAAGTCAAGCCCTGGCCGATTTTATGGCAGAATGCACGGGATTCCAGGAGGATCCCGCAGAAGACTCACACCAAATCACCCCGCCCCAGGCGTTGTGGAGGATCTTTGTAGATGGTTCGTCCAACGAGAACGGCTCCGGAGCTAGAATCATTTTGATATCCCCCGAGGGACATAGATTCCACTAGGCGCTAAGGTTCAGATTTAAGGCCTCCAACAACGAGGCCGAATACGAAGCTTTGCTGGCCGGGCTGAGGATAGCCCAGGAAATGAAGGCGAGCTCCGTCCAGTGCTTCAGTGACTCCCAGCTCGTGGTAAATCAGGTTCTGGGCGAATATCAGGCACGGGGACCCAAGATGGCCGCCTATCTGGCAAAGGTAAAAGCTGAGTTGTCCGCGTTTGAGCGAGGCTCGATTGAACAGATACCTCGGGAGCAGAACGCTAACGCAGACGCTCTCGCCAAGCTCGCCACCTCTGGGGAAACGGAGACCTTGGGGTTAGTGCCAATAGAGTTCTTGGAGAAACAAAGCATAGTAGATGTCAGGATGGAGGTCGAGATGATTGATGCCAGGCCAACCTGGATGACCCCCGTCCTTGAGTATCTCGTCGAAGGAAAGCTGCCTGAAGGGTGTAATGATGCACGGCGAGTACTCTATCACGCTCCCAGGTATACGATAGTAGATGGGGTGTTATACCGGCGTGGGCACTCCCTGCCTCTCCTACGATGTGTTCTTCCAGATGAAGCAAATGCCATCCTGTAGGAGAAGCACGAAGGTTTTTGCGGAGACCACACTGGGGGGCAGAGCTTGGCCTTAAAGGTCCTGAGGCAAGGGTATTACTGACCAACTTTATCCAAAGACTCGATCTCACACGTGAAGAAGTGCGACAAGTGCCAGCGATTCGCCACAGTTGCCCGAGCTCCTCCAGTTGAGCTAAAGATGATCTCGTCCCCATGGCCGTTTGTCGTTTGGGGGATAGACTTGGTTGGCGCCCTCCCCACTGGAAAGGGCGGAGTCTGTTACGCCGTGGTAGCCATCGACTACTTTACGAAGTGGGCTGAGGCAGAACCTTTGGCAACAATAACGTCCAAAAAAGTGCTTGACTTCATGGTTAAAAGCATTATCTGTCGATTCGGCCTGCCCAAGAAGATTGTCTCCGACAATGGTACTCAGTTCGACAGTGACCTGTTCACCGAGTTTTGTGAAAGGTACGGAATTGTGAAAAGTTTCTCCTCCGTGGCCTATCCTCAGGCGAATGGCCAGGTCGAGGCTGTCAACAAGACTTTAAAGGCGAGCCTCAAGAAGAGATTAGATGAAGCGAAGGGGATCTAGCCAGAACAACTCCCCCAGGTCCTATGGGCATACCAGACCTCGCATCGGACTCCTACGGGTCATACTCCTTTTTACCTAACCTTTGGAAGTGAGGCAGTCCTCCCCGTGGAGGTTAAAGTGCTTTCGCATAGGGTCCAGTCTTATGACCAGGACCGCAACCATGAGCTACTGTGCAATTCCCTTGACCTAGTTGATGAAAGTCGAGAAGATTCGCAACTCCAGCTCGCCCATTATCAGCAGAAAATCACTTGCTACTTCAACACCAAAGTCAAAAAGCGCGCCTTTAGCGTTGGCGACTTGGTCCTAAGGAGAGTTTTCCTGGCCAGGAAAGATCCCAAAGATGGAGTCTTAGGACCAAACTGGGAAGGACCGTACCAGGTCATCGAAATCATTAAGGAGGGAACTTATAAGTTAGCTTGGCTTGATGGAGGGGCGGTCCCGCGGACTTGGAATGCCATCCACTTAAAGAAATATTATCAATGATTCACTTGTAAGGCTTGGAAGGCCATTTTTTATGTATTAATGAAGATCAGCTTTTGTACATGTTTGCAAGTGTAATCTAAAGTAACCACGAAAGACCCTTTCCCAGTTACTTGGGGAGCATATGGTACCTGGATATAACCAGGTCTCCTTAATGACTTAGAAGTTGATTCATATCGATTGACAGTTGTTTTTCTTAAAAAAATGCGAGATATTGATAAGGATTAAACGCTAACTAAGTCATATCCTGGTCATAACCGGGTCATAAAACTTAGAAGTTGATTTAAATCTATTGATCGTTGTTCTTCCTAAAGAGCTCGAGATATGGATAAAAGTTAACGCGAACTAAGTTTTCAAAATAAGTTCCTGGTCATAACCGGGTCACAAAACTTAGAAGTTGATTTAAATCTATTGATCGTTGTTCTTCCTAAAGAGCTCGAGATATGGATAAAAGTTAAAGCGAACTAAGATTTCAAAATAAGTTCCTCGTCATAACCGGGTCACAAAACTTAGAAGTTGATTTAAATCTATTGATCGTTGTTCTTCCTAAAGAGCTCGAGATATGGGTAAAAGTTAACGCGAACTAAGTTTTCAAAATAAGTTCCTGGTCATAACCGGGTCACAAAACTTAGAAGTTGATTTAAATCTATTGATCGTTGTTCTTCCGAAAGAGCTCGAGATATGGATAAAAGTCAACGCGAACTAAGTTTTCAAAATAAGTTCCTGGTCATAACCGGGTCATAAAACTTAGAAGTTGATTTAAATCTATTGATCGTTGTTCTTCCTAAAGAGCTCGAGATATGGATAAAATTTAACACGAACTAAGTTTTCAAAATAAGTTCCTGGTCATAACCGGGTCACAAAACTTAGAAGTTGATTTAAATCTATTGATCGTTGTTCTTCCTAAAGAGCTCGAGATATGGGTAAAAGTTAACGCGAACTAAGTTTTTCAAAAAATTGTAACCAAAATGCGTAAGGGCAAGAAAGAGGATCAATTAAATACGTTAAATCAAATTGTCTCGAGGTGGAAGCACCTCATGCAAAGGTTACACAAAAAATATTAAAAAATAGTGAAGGGCACAAGAGAAGAAACGCCCTAGGCTCATCCCGGTGGCCCCTTTGGAGGTCGCCGTCTCACCTTGCTCAGCTGCACCAGAGCCTTCCCCGGCCTCAGAGGGCACTTCTTTATCAAGGCGAGCTTGGAACTTCACCAGCAAGCGCTCCCAGAGGCTCGCTGACAGGAAGGAGAAGTCAGCGTCTAGATTGTAGGCCCAACAATGGTAGAACAGGTCTTCCAGGGACTTTTCTGAAGTTGTCCACTCGGCCTCTAGCGCGGCCTGGGCGGCCTGAGCCTCAGCCTTCGCGGCATCTAGGTCTGTCCGCGAGGTGGCGAGGGAGGTCTCGAGCTCTTGGACCTTCGAGCGGGTTTTTTCCAACTCGACCTGCGAGGCCGCCAAGGCATCCTTAGCCGCCTGCAGGGTGGTCTGGTGCTCGCTCCTCATGTCCTCGAGCTGAGTTTCACCTTCGCAAAGCACCGCCAAGGCATCCTTAGCCGCCTGCAGGGTGGTCTGGTGCTCGCTCCTCATGTCCTCGAGCTGAGTTTTGGTCCTGGCGATGCTCCGGTGAAGGGCAACGGTGCTCTGCGAAGGTGAAAAGACAATTGCCTTAGAAAAAAGAGAAGAAAGAAAAAACAGGGCAAGGTGTAATAATAAAAGCCATAAAGGGGTAAAGTCAGCTTACTATTAGGGTCATGCCCAGTGAAGACTCCAGCACGCCCACCAGGCTCATTGTCTCGATGGCCCGGAGCTCCTTCTCATTGAACTTGTATATGTGGTTGACGGCGTAGTTCGCCGACTCATACACCGTTCCCCGGAAGGCCTCTGGGATCTTCTCCAGGTCCTGGGGATTGACTGGGATGCGTACCTCGGAGGGCACAGTCGCCGAGGTCCCGAGCTCCGTTCCTGCGTCCCGGGCGGTGGCCGGAGCTCGCGAAGGAGGTGGAGGCATGTTGCTTCCCCCTGCAGCAGGAGGGACCGCTCCCACAACCTGAGCAGCTGGGGCTTGCTCCTTCTCCTTTGCAGGAGACTTGGTGGGGGTCCCGGCGGCGTGCTTGGACGTCCGGAGCCTCTTCATTTTTGGCCTAGCGGCCCCTGCTAGGGGGTTCCCCCCGAAGAACGCACCTCGCAGGCTCTCCTCGTGCTGAGACATCTCTTCTGTCAAAGCAAAGACATGATTAGTACAAGTTAGCAATCACACAAACAAAAACAAGGGGGGAAAAAGAGAAATTAAAGTATATGTATACTAAAAGGGATCCTACCCCCCGGGCTAGAAGAACCTATGGTTACGGCCATCGGCTCCGGAGCTCCCGCAGGAGAATCTAAGTCGATTATCTCCCGAGCTGGTGAAAGTTCTGGATCCAACTCCGGTTCCGGGCTAGATTCTTCTACATATTGCTTAAGCCCCGGAGCTACAGCGCCCCTCCGGAGTGATGGCCATGACCGAAGGTTGGTCCCATACTCCTCGGATAGGATTGACCTAAAGGCTAGGGTGTTATCTACTACTACGGTACCCCTAGGTCAGCTATCTTGGTAGTCCAGCACGAGCCGGTCGACACAGTGGAGCAGGGTTGTGTTCAGGTCCGGATCACTTCGGTGACGATGGACGAGCTGCCTAGGGTTGAACCTAGCCAGCCGGGGGTCTGCTGTGGCCCTATCTAGACTCCTAAACATGTAAGGGTTACCTTGGCCAGAAGGACCCGCGGCTGCTCCAGATTGGATCCTCTCCTCGCCCATCCTCTCAGCGACCTCCAAAGCCTGCTTCCTATTCCTCACGAGGGGAACTTCGTCGCCCTCATCCTCCTCATCTTCGTCTCCCGCGACCTCCTCCGCGATGATGGGTCTGGTGTCGTGAGCTGGGGGAAGCCCCCAGGGCCTCCTGAGGTTCAAAGTCAGATTTGGGAAAATCAGCTTGCAGGCTACCATCGTCTCGTCTATTACAAGCACGCGGTAATCTTTCTCACTGGGGGGCAGGCCCGCCAGTGTCTCGTATTGGGCCCCGAGGGTCACAGATTTCTCTGTCCTCGCGAAGATGGCTGCAGAATTAATCTAAGTCAGAAAGGGATACGGGAGGAGCTAAAACGACACTTAACTTACGAGCTAAGGATAAAAAAAAAACACTTACGAGGACAATTGAAGTAGTGGAGCTCGCAGTTTCTGAACCCCGTCGACATGAAGAATTGATCCTTAAAGTCGTTGGGGTGGCTGGGCAGCTCGATGACCGCAGCCGTGTTGGGAAATCAGGTCAAGTAATAAAACCCGTCGCCTCACCCCCGCTGATCCGGGCTGGCCTTGAGGCAGAAGAAGTACAAAATGTCCGCTGGAGTGGGGACCTCCCACTCGTGCTTCAAAAATAAATATCTCAACCCCGCCAACAACCGATAAGAGTTGGGGAGGAGCTGAAATGGTGCCAACCTCACATAATTGAGGAAGTCCGCGAAATACTGGTCCAGCGGGAGGAATGCCCCCGCCTTGAAATGCTCGCCGCTTCAGGCTGCGAATACCTCGTCAAGTGGCGCGTAGCTCCGCTCGCCTTCCGCGGGGGGTCGGGCAACCACAGATGTTCTCCCCAGGGCGATGTTGTGGGAGAGAAAGATTTTGTTGATCTTCGCCTGGTCGGTGACCTTTGAGACGATCCTCTCCGCCTCAAAGAAGGCATCAGGAGCGACCTCGACCTCCTGCTCCACGGCCGGCCCAAAGTTGGGGATCTAGGAATCCGGCATCACCGCCTTTCCTTTGTCTTGCTGAGAGGCCGAGCTGCCGACGGTCTTCTTTGGAGCGCTCCTCTTCGGTGCCATCTGGTCGCCTAACGAACAAAAGAAAATATTTCAGAAAAGGCGACCCAAGCGTGAGGAAAAATCAAATGTTATTTGCACGAGCTGAAGTAAGCCCAGCCCGTGGAGAGTGGGACCACGCGGTTCAATGAACACGCGCCTGTGCTCCCAACAGATCCCCGATTACTCGGAATTCATGTGTCAGGAGGGTCAGGATAGAATTTTCCTTGGGGGGAAAGTTTCAGTAGGCAAAGATTGCAAAGCCGCCTGTGAAGCGTGTCCCCTAAGCTACCCGGTTTTGCACCCAAAATTCCTAAACTCCTACCTAGAAATTTTCCCTAGAAAATGCATCCTATAAACCATACTCCTAAACGATTTCCTACAGCAAAAAATACCCTAACCTAAAAGGCTTTCACCCTTCATACCCACAAAAACCAGTAAGCCCTTGCATGTGCCTACAGTAAATATTTACCTAAGCTACAGTGAAAAATATTTTCAAAACACGCATGGTCAGGAGACTTACAGTGTTTGGTTGGGAGGTGAATAAAGGTGTCGCCTAGATTGGAGCTTCGTAGGAGTTGCTATCTCCAAAGATTCGAGGGAATCCTCACGCCTGAGCTTCTTGAACACTGAGAATGGCGGTCGCAGAAAGGAGGGTTCCTTTTTCTTCTGAGATGAAGAGAGAAGAAGGAAAGAAGTTCTGAGAAATTTCAAATGAAAGGGTGGCCCATGCGTAGGGTGGCCACCCCTTTTATATACGTGAAGGATCACGTATAGAGGGCCGTTGGATGGCCCTGATGAGGGATCCGAGGCCCTCCACTCGAAATACGAAACGACGGCTGGGCATAGGCTAGGCCATTAAATGCGGTTCTCGTAAGACGTACCGTCACCAACCACGATGTTCCACGTATCAGGTGCCTGCATAAGAGGTGGAATGTGAAGAGTTCATGGGGAAGCATAAAAGCCCCTACTGTGGCCTTATACAACGTGGTATACCACGAGTAGGGGCTTGGGGGGCAGATGTACGCCCTGATTTTCCCACGGGCTGATTAGCGAGCTGAGCCGCGGCCTAATCATGATTATCTCGTGGACATCCCCAAAACCGGAGCTTCCGTCATAAGGTCGTACCTCCTTAGATCGAGATAACCCAAGGGTTCGCCAAGCTTGCCTAAGAACTGAGTCCGGACTCTGAAGGCCAAAGGTCGAGTTAGGTATCCAGATCGTGGTACGAGCTAGACCTGGAGACTATGACCCTTTGTAAAGTCAACACACGCAAGGTAAACGTGCATATATCAGACATCACGTGCCTGATATGCCCCTGACTTCTTGGACACGCAGCAGGAACGTGCGTATTCAGACACCCACGACTGGGCTGGGCCGTGCGGCCCATTATCTCCTTACCTATTGATTTGACCACACTTATGTGTCAGGTTTAGGAATTAATCATGAATGTCACAGAGTTGATACGATAGGTAAGAAGGTCACGGGATGACCTTCTTACCAACTCCCAGGTGCCTTCTCCTATAAATATGGAGAACCTGGGAGTTAATAAGGGTTGGATTATCTCTTGTAAGAAATACCCTGTAATCAAATATCCAGTATATAGCAATGATACTGACTAGTGGAGTAGAAGAATTTTAACCTTCGAACCACTTAAAAAACCTGTCTTGAGTCACCATTTCACTTTTCCAAGATCATATATCTGTTACGGTTCAACATTAGCACTAATCCCTTTCTCTTCTTTTCTTAATTACCTATTGGCGAAGAACCGCGTCAACATAGGTCAAAAGTGTAACTAAATCATAAACAGTGAAATAAACCTTGAGAATAATTCCATTTACCATAAATCATCGAGTGTTTGACACTTGGGATCCCATGATACTGTTTAGAAATATTTACAACATATAATTACAAGTCAAGTCGACTAGATGACAAAATCTAAGTTTTAATACAACCATCTCCCAAAACCACTGGTTGTGGCAGCTAGGCAGGCCAAACATGTACGCACCGCTTCACGCTCTCCATACTCATGGTTGGTTGACTATCCTCTTGCCCTTACTTGCACCACAGAGCACCCGTGAGCCGAAGCCCAGCAAGAAAACCCTCACAAGCAGATAACATATGCATAACAAACACTTATCAGTTAAACAGGCCATCAACAGGCTAAACACATACGGCCATGCCATCCCAGGCGCATTACCATGCCCTGGGCTCACGATCCACACCATGAGGATATCCCAGGTATCCTTTAGGGTCTCTCCCTGGCAGCTCGCACTCCACGTGCTCAACGCTTCTCCCGGCCCCTTGTCGCTCTCGGGCTTGCACTCCATGTGCCTAACACCGTTTCCGATCCCTTACCGTTTCCGGCCTTGCCGACCTCGGCCCGCGCCGTTCCCGGCTCTTGCCGAACATCTACACATATGCATACATAGCATAATAAAGAAAATACTAATTATGAACAAATCAATCAAAGGGCTACGCCCTGCAACACAGACATATAAGGCTCAGCCCTGCATATAAGCTCTGTGGAAGACAGGTGGTTTTCTTACCTGGGTCCCGAGCTCCTTAAGCACCGAAGTCACGAGCACAGTCCTCTATCCTGAGCCTCTTCAAAAAAACCTAGTAGCAACACATATAAAACACTCTTTAATACTAACCAATCCAAAACCATTTCCCGGGACCAATCCCGTACTCTCGGGACCTCCAATTTCCCAAAACAAAGTAGCGGAAACAACCCCCGAGCCCCCTGGGCAAAAACCCTAAAATGGAAATTTTCCCCTGCCCAAAAATGGCCTAGCGCCGCGGCGCCCTCCAATGAGGGCCGCGGTTTCCAGAATGGCCCACGCCCCTGCTGTAGCCTAGCGCCGCAGCGCAGAAGAACAGGGTCGCGGCGCCCCTTCGCGAACCCAGAATTCTGGGTTTTCCCCTGCGTTTTTCCCGAGCCAAAACACTTCCAATTCAACCCAAACACATACCCAAACCCCAAAACCAATTTGAAACCTCAAATGAACCATCTAACATCCTAAAAACACCAACAACAAGGTCCAACACACAATCACACCCAAAATCCACACTTTGGTTTCAAATTCCAGAAACTTAAACCATAGTTTTTAAAACTTAAACCAAGGCTTGAAAAATGTAAACCATGCTTCTAGATTCTTAAACCACATCCGATACGAAAATTCAAAGATGTTTAAAACTCTTACCTCAATCAATAATTCAGCTTGAATTCTCTTCAATCCCAGCTTTGAGCCAATTCCTCCTGATTACCCAAACTGAATTCCTTACAAAACCAACCACAACTATCTTTAAATTTCGACACTTACTTTCTAGAAATTAAGCTTAAACTTAAACAAAAATAGAGACAAATCCTTACCTCAGAAAAGTCTTGGTCTATGATCAAGTTTAATTGCCTCCAACCACTTAATTCTCCTCCTAGGTCTTTCAAATTTCAGCTCCCTTCTTCCTTTCCTTTCTTTCTAGTTTTCTCCTCAAGCTTCCAGCCAAAACAGAATATGCCTAAGTGTTAAAACGTGAATAACATTTCCCTCATCTGAAGTTATCTATATCCTACCAAAAGACCATTTTACCCCTCCATGTAATTCCCTTCCTAACTAAACCTCAAGGGCATTTTTGCCATTTCACCTTTCCTACAATTCTACCATTTTCATTACCTAAAATTGTTACTCTCAATAGTTACCAATGGTCACTCAAGTTACTCAATCACCATTAACCATTAACTCACAAACTCAAATTATAAAATTCCCAAAATACCCCTAGGCTCCTCCCGAGCCGGGTATTTAATCCCGTTGTGACTTTTATAATAATTAGCTCACTAGGACCGTCCCGGCACATGCATCACAACAATATCACCGCTCACATGTGGTATTAATCATATAACATAATTATTACATTTATGCCCTCAGTGGGCTGAAATTACCAATTTACCCCTAACAACCAAATGGGGCCCACATGCATATTTATTTCATCTAAACATGCATTCTAACCACATATTCATTAAATTCACATAAATTAATACAGTATAATAGTTATTTCCCACTCGGCACACTAATCAAGGCCCCAAGCCTTATTAGAAAATTTGGGTCGTTACACATATGTCTACAATCATTACAACGAGTACACGAGAGATTACGTAGATCGTGATCGACACTTGCTACACAATCTGCATCTATGTATAGGTATCATTACTACTGAGTATGAAACCATCACGCGACTACCAATGAGGGACAAGCATTTGCTGCTTGCATCATTAGGTAAAAAGGATAGTACTATGTGTTTAAACGCTCAAAGCAAGGCATGGTCAAGTAGCAAATGACCAAGGCTCTTAAACGCATGATCACTGGGGGGGCATACAGTACATACCGATCGAGGCATACACGAGCAATGAGGGCATGACCTTAAGTACTAAACAAGCTCAAGTTTTTCTAGGACATTTGTTCAACATATGTTCCGAAAATGCAAAAAAACAAAAACAAAAAAGGCATTGGTAGGGAGACTCCTAGCCAAGTCCCTTATAGGGTGGTTGGCCAGATCATCAACCCTATAGGTGGTCGACCTGTTTTGTTCATGGTACTTGGTGAAGTATCATACTACTCACATTACCATGGTTGTTAAGCATGAAAAACGTAAAGGAGTAAGGTTAGTATGCCACGTAAAATACATGTGTTCAAAGTATACTGATACCTAAACCAATGAGAGTTGTGAGTTGATATACTTAGTAAGCATTGGAAATAAAAAATTTCAATCAATACATTGAGTACTCATAACAAAAAATGCATAAAGGCATAACATGTCATAAGTAAAAACTGTCAAGTACAAGGTGCCCCATCAATGCCATGAAAGGAAAAGACAGAATAAAAGACCAAGAGAAGACTAACTAGGGTGAGGAGTATCATTTGAAAGACCACCCTGAGCCTCCGCAGCCTCACTAGCCAGACACTTCCTAAGCTCCTTCGCTTGCATCTTCTCAGGAAGGAAATCCAAGTTTAGAACTTTGTTGGACTTCCAGATCAAGTAGAAGCAAGAGAAAGCTGTCTCTGAATACTCCTGTTGAGCCTTGTCCCGGGCAGCTTTGACCTCTTACTCCTTCTCGACAAGAGCATCCTTTCGCAATTGGTTCATGTCAGCAATCAGCTTCTCTTTCTCAGCTTCAGATTGTTGGAGCTGATCGGCAAGTTTCCCCTCCATCTGGGTAATCCTAAGAGTCAACTTGGTCTCTTCCTACTATTTGAGCTCCATAGTACTGCAGAGGTTGTTGATCTCTTCATCCTTCAAAGCAATGTTAGATCCCTAGAGCCAAGATTACGCCTAAGGTCCAGCACCTCTTGGCGGACAGCTTCAAGCTCAAAATGAAGGTTGGAGAACGTAGAGGTATACTCCACAGACCTATCATGGACATGGGAGACCAACATCAGTGCCTGCAAAAAATATATAAGTGTTGGATAAACGTCAGCACACAAGCTAGCGAGACAAGAAGAGAACTGTAAAAGACTCACACTCTGAATGTCTAGGAGGGACTTCGTTAGAATGGTGCTTAAGTCCTCATTCTTAATCCCCTTAAAATTTGTTTTCATCTACTCCAGATGAGACGCTCGGTCCATGAGGGCACCTAAGTTTCGTATAGCAGACCGGTGTGGCTCAGATAAGGGAGTAGGCGCAGAACAGGAAGCACTCGCATCAGTGAAAATGGTAGGAACTGGTGTAGGAAAAGATGGCTCTACGTCTGCGATAGGACTAGACGCCAAAGGAGTCGGAGGAGACACCTTGAGAGGAACCTCCATTACCGACTCAGCCTCAACCTTGGCCCTTTTTGTCGCTCAAATAGAAGGACTAGCCTCGGTGGGAGTCAACCTCTGCTGGGTATGAACAAAACCGAACATGTCTGAACCTGCAAAAGAGATCAAATGTTAGAAGGATATTAAGCACATATTAATCATAAAATAAAATTGATAAAGTGTTGAACCTTCTTAATGAGATTTAGGCTTGAACGTAGCCTCATCAAAGTCGTCTGAAGCAAGCGATGAGTATGCGATAGATGCACCCACCTCATCACCCTCCTGTCCAGGTAGCATAGGCAAAAAGAGTACGTCCTCGACATGAATGGGTCCCGGGGAGTCTATGGCGTTCACGAGCTCGGGACCATCGTCATCTGAAACATCGGCTATAGTAGGAGGAAACAGTCTGACCTTTCTAAGGTTCTTTAAAGTAACAAGGGTCTTAACATTTTTCTCCTCAAGGGTCATGGCAATCAATGCCTTATCCCTAACTATCATAGCCTGGGTCGGGCGTGGTCTATAAAAAGGCCCAACGTGCTTAAACTTGGAGTAGTTGGCCTCTGCATCCTTAGTGAAGAAATAGTTGTTGGCATATCTAAACACCTTGCTATTTCCAAAGATCTCTTCCAAGAAGGTGTTGGTACCCTCGCTCATATAATGGTGGAAGTGGAAATACCCTGACTTGCGCTGAGAAGGGTTCGTCTTCAAGTCAAATAAGTAGTGAATCTCGTGAGGCACTGGAGTAGCCCATTTTCTGCGGTGATAGATAATGTACAACGTAGATAAGACCAAGATCGCATTAAGTACAGATGAGAAGGACTAACACCAAAATAATTTGCAACGCCACGGAAGTATGGATGAAGAGGAAATAAGGCGCCAGACTTGATGGCGGAACGTGTCCAAGCGCACATACCCAAAGGGGGGTCCTCAACTCTGTCATTTGGACCAAGGATGGTAATAGACATGCTAGAGAGGTCAAAGATCTTCCTTAAGTTCTTTACCTTCTCTTTGGTCATGTCAAAAGCAGCCCCCTTGAACCACACAACCTTGTAATCAGCAAGGCGAGGCTTCTCAACCGGTTTCCATATGATTTCACTGGCCAAGATGACCCCAAAATCTGATGAATGAAACTCTTTTTGTCGTCTCTTCTTCTGTTGTGCAGCTGACGAGAATGTCTTACTCTTGGAAGGAGGGCGAACCACCTTAGGTCGGAACCTGTGAATAGAACGCTCCTGAGGATAAGTAGCATGGCTATGAGAGCCCTCGGTATGTTCTTGCTGAGAAGAAGAGTGGTGGGGAACCCAACTCGTATCCCGGTGCAAAGAGTGTTGCAATGAGTCTCGCTGACCTGACATGTCCCGCAAAGAAGAATGACTTTGCTGAGATGTGCCTTGAGAGTCACGGGGCGTACTGTGCTAAGAAGAGATCTGAGAAGAGCCAGGCAAAGAGCCTTGAGTGATGTGCCTGGCGATATGAGGATCATCTTTGAAAGATTATCGAGTTGTCTGTTTTACTCTCGCCATTAGGCTATACCTTTTCAAGAAGTCTTCCTCACTGAACAAATATAAAGCGGAGCGAGGGAGAATCATTTTCACCCTTCCCAAGAACTCCTGGGGAGTACGCTCGCTTACAGACTTGTCTGACGAAGAGGAGTTGGACATCTGCAACAAAGGAAAAATAAAGAGTAAAGTTAGTAAGTGAACATAATGAAGCCAATAGCTGGGGGCATATCCATGAACTAAGGAGCAAAAATGAAGAAATCAAGGGAAAAAGTCTATATGGGGGGTCGACCCAGTGAGACTAAGCTCAGGCCGACCACCATAGGACTCCCCTAGATTTGGAAAAATTGATCAAAGACCTATATAGGGGGTCGGCCCAGTGAAACTAAGTTTGGGTTGACCACCCCGAGTCCCTAAAATTACAAAGCATGAAAGTAGGGGCATAGGTGGTCGGCCTAACACCTTAGGCCGACCACCCTAGGGATGCAGACCTTAGAAAAATGTCAGAGGACTAAATTTTAAGTCTCCAATAAATTATACAGTACAAGGAAGACCCCAAATAGATCAATAAAGGTGGAGAAAAAAAAATTTAGGGTCCCAGGTGGTCGGCTTTTGCTTGGGCCGACCACCTTGGATCCCTGAAAGTTGCCCAGGGGTGTGGTGGTCGGCCCATGATGTAAACACTAGGGTGCTCGACCTATGATGTAACGCCTTGGATAGCCAAGATCGTTACACTATGTACTTATAAAGGTGCAAGACTCGCTAATCAAGTCAACATTTTAAAAACGTGTCACTAAACATGTAAGAGCTAGGGTTAAAAAGGTTTTGGTCTCAAAAGACTCATTTCATATATTTAAACTATAATAAACACGGGATCCCATAAGAAAGTAGAGTTAAAATAAGTTTACAGACTCCCAAAAATACATGAGTATTCACTAGCCATACTAAGGCAAAACAGACAGTCTTCAGGTTTCATGTCCTTGCCCAGACCTCAACCGTGGCGGCCGAGCACCTGGCTATGTACATTCCGTTCGCTGAGCTCTCCAATCAAGGCTGGTCTAATTTGCCCTTGCCTTTACCTGCACCACGTAGCACCCATGAGCCAAGGCCCAGCAAGAAAATATTTTAAACAACTCAATCAATGAAAACAGACAATTAATTCATTATGCATGTGTTCCCATCAGATAATCCCCAACAGATATTCAGCGCATATAATCTGATTCAAGATACATTCTATCACATATAACACTCATATCACATAATATTCAGGGCCGACGACTTAGGCCGCACCCTCTGTTTAACCCACTGACTCCGGCTCACTTAAACCGAGCTCAGTGCATAATAAGCTGTCCTCAGCTACCAGTGGCTGAGCCGCGCCCTGTGCGCTAGTGAAACCCTTGGCACCCTTAGGTCGTTGGTTCACTAAATGGCTTGCATGGCATAATACCATCTTTCCAATAATTTACAATAGGGAGCCCTTAGTCCCGTCACATATATTCAACCAGGTGCAGTTTTCTTACCTTTAGTCTATGCAGTTATTGAATTACGAGCAACGCCTCTCAAGCACGATCCATTCCCAAGCCTAACCCTTTATCACCTAGTCACAACCAAAGTATAGGGTTCCATTAATACTCCAATATAGGTCTCCAGTTACAAAACTAACACCCGGGATTCCAAATTCCACCAAGCATGGTGGTGAAACCAAACCCGAGCACACTAGACCACTTTCCCGTGCCTAAAACCCTCAAAAACTCATGTGTGCAACCAAGGGCTGCGGCCCCCGAAGCCTAGCCGCGGCCCTAGCCTCAAAACAGAACCAAAACCACACACGCGTCGCGGCCCTTGCTTTGGGCGCCGCGGCGCCCTCCCATGGCCGAGCCTTCTTGGCTCTTTTTCATCCTAGGGCCGCAGCGCTCTAGAACAGAGCTGCGGCCCTCCCCTTTGTGCCCAGAAAACTCACCATTTCTAAGCCTGAAACCTCACCTTAAACCATCCCAAAACTCCCCAACTCCTAACCAATTAATCCCAACTCCTTTAGCATGATCTAAACAACATAATTCCGCAGAAAACACAGCCTAGCACACACTAATCTTCTCTTTTCAATTTCTGAAACTCAAGAGCTATAAACACTCAAACCAGCCATTCAAACCCAATTTAAGACCTCTAAACCATGAGTTGAAACTTACCTCTTCTGTTGAATCACCTCACCAAGCCAAAGCCAAGCTAAGTCTCCAAGTTTCCTCCTTAATTCTGCCTTAAGACATCAAAACCATGTTTGCTTCAAAACTTGACCAAAACCCAACTAGAACTCAGAATTCAACCACAGAAAAGAAGATTAGATGCTTACCTTAATCCCTGTTTTAGTTCTTGATTTACTCCTGAGCTAAACCTCCAAATCCTCACCACAAATCTCAGAAATTCCAGCTTGTTCCCCTTAAGTTCTCTGTGTTTTTCCTTCCCTTTATTTTCCTTGAGAGTGAGAGAGAGCTGAGGTAAAAGTTTTAGTCGGTTTGTATTTTCTAAAGGCTTCCTTATGTCTATCTCACTCATTAAGTTAATCCCGAGGCTCAGGGTGCCGGAACCGTCCCCGAGGCCAAAATGGTAAAATCCCCCAATATTCCCGCCTAGACATCCTAACCTCAAATATATCTCCATATATTTATTTTGATGACCCGATAGTCCAAATCGCTACCCGCTATCTAAAAATACCCCCGACTTATCCAAAGTCATATCTTAAGTCCCGTTGTGACTTTTCCCGCTATCTAACCCTAGAATCGTCTTAAGTCGTGCTCTGCGAACCTGTCCACATAATAATGTGGTTCTCACATATATCACATATTTATTTCATATCACATTAACACATAATATCATCAATTATTATATAAACATTACTAAACATATAATTACTCATTTAAATCAAAATTACTCCATTAATGCCCTCCTGACACACTAATCAAGGCCCGCTTAAGCCTTATTAGCGATTTTGGGTCGTTACATATGATGGGTATGTAAACCTGAAAATCGCCAAGAGCATAGGGAAGCCTTAGGGGTAGTCGTCCTAAACCCTAATCCCTAGGCCTGGAAATCACATAAGGCAAGAGAAATGCAATGGAACCCTAGAGGTACTCGGCCCATGATGGAAACCTTAGGGTGGTCGGCCCATGAGGGAATGGACATCCCTGGAAATCGCATAAGGCAAGGGAAATGCAAGGGAAGCCCTAGAGGTACTCGGCCCATAATGGCATTTACATCCCTAGAAATCGCCTATGCTAGGGTTTGGAATCCAAGAAATCGCCAGGCTAATGGATCTCAAAGAGGTGGTCGGCCTAGGGTTTTACATCCCTGGAAATCGCCTATTCTAGGGTTTCACAAACCTGAAATCGCATATGTTAGGGTTTGTAACCCTAGAAATCGTCCAGGCTAAGGAAGTTCTAGAGAAATCGTAGACTTGATTCAAACAAGTCAATTATTTTGGATCAAAATAAAACAAAACAAGGAGATTCAGACAGATTCCTCAAAGATTCAAAGTTTTTCTTCTAAACCTAAGCACATTTAAATTAAATGATGTAAGGATTAGGGGGAAGTACTTACCCAAATAAAGATCTGAGTTTGATGAAGAATTGGAGAAATCACGCTTGGAGAATCCTATAGGTGATGCGCACAGAGCAAGTGAAAAGTGAGGCCCTACTTATAGCCTCCTAGGCTAACCATATATTTTTAGGAATTCAAATTTCCTTGAAAAATATCTAGTATTTTTAGGACTTCGAACTCCTTGAAAAATATATTATATTTTTAGGACTTCAAATTTCTTGGAAAAATATACTAGATTTTTAGAAAATTAATTTTTCTTGAAAAATCTAGTTATTTTTAGGAATTACCAATTATCCTTGAAAAATTCGTGCTGAGCAAAATATTGATAGTTGATAAAAGTACTACGTAATGTACCGAGGGACTTTGCTGTTAAAGTACTGCTACGATATGTTTCTCGGGCCAAGAGCAAGTTTACTGGAATGTTGAACACATTATGATAAACTTGGGGGCAAATGTTATCCCTCAAAAATCCAAGGATGACGTGGTGAATGAGAAAACGGTATGGGGCATCACAAATCAGGGAAAAATGATGAAATATTGAAAAAAGACCGATGAGCAAAAAAGATAGGTCTAGGACCTATCGGGAAGTCGACCAGGCCTAAACCCCCTAGGGGTGGTCGACCTAGCCCTAGCCCCTAGGGGTGGTCGGCCTGACCCCAACCCCTAGGGGTGATCGGCCCAAGCATGTCCAAAAACCCCTCGGGGTGGTCTGCCCACCCTATCCTCCATAGGGTGGTCGGCCTACACTCCCGAAAATGGGTGAAACTCACGCTCGTTCAGACTGAGATCAGCAGGCCTGACACCCAGAAGATCAACAAGCCTAGCACCCAGAAGATCATAGGCCTAGCACCCAGAGGACCAACGGGCCTAGCACTCGAGCTCTAAATGATCATCGGGCCTAGCACCTAAGTTTCATAGATCAATCGAGACTTAGCATTTTCCCAGAGGTTTCAATCGTGCATAGCCTGCCACAATCCAGAGAAAAAATGAGAAGACCCACGATCTCATAATCATGGGAAGGTGGACATGTATCTCCACTCCCAATGATCGTGTATCAAACCACAATATCACTCTTACTGATCATGTAACAGCCCTTGTGTACTATAAATAAAGGATCCAAGGCTTCATTGAGGGAGAGGACGAATATTTTGGGAGAAACTCTTGGCAATTTAGCAACGAGTGAATACTTCTGTTCATCAGTGCAATTGTCTATCGAGTAATTTAATACTAAAAATTAAGTAGATTGGGTTATTACTGTTCATCAGAACAGGGCTGAACCACTATAAAAAAATTATGTGTTTGTTTAAGATATTTGTACTCTGTCGTATATTCTATTTATTTCGTTCAAAATGTGTCGTATACTGTACATGCAACCGTTGGCCAATTTCACAGGTCAACACATATAAACATACCTTCGCAATAAATATTTTTGCCTCAATAAACTATGATGACTAGAGACTTGATAATGAATTTTGTTATCAAGACAAGATAGTGGTTGAAGATTGAATCATCTAGTTCGGATTCAACGAATGATTATGACTAGAGATTCATGATAAAAATTTGAACCTACAAATAATGATAATTAGAGAGTCGTGTTAATAAAGTGTTATAAAACTATTAATATTACAGAAATATAAAGTATAAAGATAATAAATATACAGAATAACAGAGAGAAGTAAAGAGATAGTGAAACTCTTGTATATATTATTTCAATGGGAAATTACCCCTATTTATAAATAAGCCCTAAAAAAATCGGGTAATTACTCTGAATACAATAAAAAATTAATACTAGTGATTCCTTATTATTATGGACATTCATATATATATATATATATAATATTTATAATAAATACAAATATGTAGAATAGGGTGGTAGGTTGGGTGTGTGACCAAACACTACCTAATGGCTTAGCTCTTATTCCGGATTAGGGTTAACTCTTTCACAATCACACTCTTTCTCCATAGGCGGCAACCAAACTCGCTCGGAGCATTTACTCTCTCTTCCAACAATTACAGGTTTTCACTTCTCTCCATTTTTGTAAATTATTCCCTTTACTTTTCATGTGTCGATTTCTGATTCTCTTAAAACCCTAATTAAAAAAAAAATCCTCAATGTTTCCAGTTTTATTTATATATATATTTTATGTTTTGATTTGAAATTTAACAATGTAGCACTGAGCTTAGATTCTTCAAGTGAAAATGAAATCCTGGTTAAGAAAAATGAAGTCAATTTGTTATAGAGTTGTTATTAAATCAACTCCTTGGCTGTTGAAAAGTATATGTTTGCTTCAAGATTATGAACTTTTTTGCTTCGTGTTTGGAAAATGAAAAAACATATTGTAATGACCCATCGTCGCATGTATATTGAAACAATTTATATAAAATATAGTGCCCCATCCTAGACCATACACTGCTCCGCCCCTGACTATAAGGAATGACTGAATATGTTTGTTCAAATTGATGTGCTCAGTGTTGTGGTTGTGGATAGCTTTGTTGTTCATCATGTTAATGGTACCATTTATGGTGATGATTTTTGCATGAAAAATCAACTTAATGGACCCTTCAAGTGTGAAAATAAATGGGAATGAAACTTCGTTCTTATCCAATGTCAAGATTTTACTATGGAAATGTTAAATTTACATTAATAATTGTATGACCTCTATCTAAATTTTTGTGTATTTTAGTCAAATGTAGTTATACAAAATTTTAAGGCAAGAGAATGGTTGGCCAGAACAGTACGGGCAGTGATCGTTCCAGGACATATTGGACACCAATAATGGAAAGATACTTCATTGATCTAATGTTAGAACAGATGCATAGAGGGGCCAGGATTGGCCATACTTTTAACAAGCAGGCGTGGACTGAAATGCTCACCATGTTCAATGGGAAATTTGGTTCTCAATACGACAAGGATGTTCTTAAAAGTCGATATACAAATTTGTGGAAGCAATTCAATGATGTAAAGAATCTTCTGGGTCAGAATGGATTTTCTTGGGACGAAAGTCGTCAAATGGTGGTGGCTGATGATTATGTGTGGGATGCTTACATTAAGGTGCATATTTTCTGTATGGGTTTGTTGCTGTTGTTGTTAAAGTTTCCATAATTACTGTGATATAGAGTAACATGTTTGCAGGCTCATCCTGATGCACGGTCTTATAAAACTAAAGCAGTTCTGAACTTCAATGATTTGTGCCTGATATATGGATATACAACTGCTGATGGAAGATATAGTCGATCAAGTCATGACCTGGATCTTGATGATGAAGTGCAAGGAGTAAATATAGGTGTGTTGTGTTTCCTTAATTTTGTATTGGTTAAAGTTCACAAATCAGCTTAGTTTATACTTAAAAGTCAATCATATTGAGATGCCGCCTATGCTAATATTCTTGAATTTTTAGGTGATGGAATATACAATCTTATACCTTCTAGTAATGATCGACCAAGAACAGATTGGACACTGGAAATGGACCAGTATTTCATTGAGCTTATGTTGGACCAAGTAGGAAGAGGCAATAAGGTTGGTAATGCATTCAATAAACTAGCATGGACAGATATGCTTGCTTTATTTAATGCAAAATTTGGTCCCCAACATGGCAAAAGGGTTTTAAGGCATCGACACAAAAAACTGTGGAAGTACTATACTGACATAAAAATTCTTCTTCAACAAGAGGGATTTTCTTGGGACAAAACACAACAAATGGTAGCGGCTGATGATAATGTTTGGGATGCTTACACCAAGGTATTGAGGGTTTTATTTTATCTCTTCCAACTCCATTTGTTTATTGAACTCCAATTTTTTATATGTTTGAGTGTCTAACTGATGTAAAACTGATGCAGACATACCCACATTCGCGTACTTATAGAACAAAGGCCCTACCAAACTTTTATGATATGATCCTTATATTTGGTAATGACATCGACCATGGGTTGAACAATTGTTCGCATCAGAAGAGAAGCCTTGAAGATGATACAGTACGACTAAAAGCAGGTGACTTTCAGTTTTCTGTCACCTAGTGGCAGTTACTTTGTTCCGACTTCTTGTTTGATGCATAAGCTTTGATTTAGTTCATGAAATCTAGCCAGAATCTTGTGAAAAATCTGATTTGATTGATATTATTAACTGCTGTTAGAGAAACAGACATCTTACTGGAAAAACTTAGGAAATCTTAATACCTATTGTGATGTACAATAATAAACCAAGCAAATGAGCATCTCTTGATTAAAACATGTCAAGTCCTTTTAACTTCGGGAAGTATAGAATCCAAGAAAGTATTGAGTATGATATTTATTTTCACGTTTGTACATTCATGAGATTTGTCATGATCTAGTTTTTATTATGTGAGTTTATCAACAAATTTCCAGATATATCTTTATGCCTGTAGGTGAAGTAAAGGGGAACCAAGCCTCTAGTGTGGGTGATCGTACTAGAACATATTGGACACCACCAATGGACCGTTATCTTATTGATTTGTTGCTAGACCAGGTGCATAGTGGAAACAAACTAGGGCAAACATTCATAAGCCAGGCTTGGATAGATATGGTCACATCTTTCAATGCTCAATTTAAATCTTGCCATGACAAAGAAGTTCTGAAGAACAGATACAAACATTTGAAAAGGCAATATAATGACATAAAAATACTTATCGAGCACAATGGATTTTCTTGGGATGAATCACGGGAAATGATATTAGCAGCAGATCACATCTGGGATGCCTATATAAAGGTAATTTCTTGTCTTGTTGACTAAGAGAAATTTAGTTCTGCTGAGAACCTCTATTTTATGCATGCAGAGCCATCCTGATGCTCGATGCTATAGAGTCAAAACAATACCAGGTTTCCACAAGTTGTGTGTTATATTTGGAGAAGAACATTCTGATGGAAGATACAGCCGTTTGGCACGTGATGCTGACCCATTTTTTGAATTACCCATGTTGATGTCTAGTAAGTTTTTATGTGGTACTTTTTAACTTGATAATAGTAGTTTTGTTGGTAATTTGAGGACTAGAAACAATTTTATGCATCAATCACGCGGTTAAGATAATTCGTGACAGTGAACCCAAGCGGGGTAGTTCAAATGGCTAGACTCCCACATGGTTTGTGCTTCAAGTCTTTCCTAAACACCTACATAACAATTGTTATAGTTTTCTTGTCCACAAATATTGTAGGGTTAGTCAGGGAGCCTAGTTTTTGGAAAAAAAAATATAAAATTGTGCTAATGACTGCACCTTCGGTCTACATACATACAAAACAATGTAGACATTTTCTTCTTTCTTTCTCGCTAAGTATATGTAAAGATAAAATGTGATGGCATCTTTACCCAAAAATCAGTATATTGTGCTTACTGTTTCTACCATAGACACTTCATCTCATGATTTATCTATTCATGGTTTACTTGATTCTAGGTGATGAGAAAAGTGATGTCTCTCCAATGAATTCTGTTCCTTCAATTATAGATTGGACACCACCAGTGGACCGATACTTGATTGACCTTATGTTAGAGCAGGTACAAAAAGGGAATAAGATTGATCATACACTCAACGAGCAAACATGGGATTATATGCTCAATTCATTTAATGAAAGATTTGGACTTCAATGTGATAAATGTGTTCTTGAAGATCGGTATATTTGGTTGAGAAAACGGTATGATGATATTTGCAAGCTTCTTAGTTGTAGTGGGTTTGGATGGGATGAAGCAAATCAAACTGTAACTGCTGACAATGATGTTTGGGAGGCCTACAGTAAGGTGCATAGCTCACACTTGTGTTTTTAGTTCCTAGATTGCCTTTACATCCAGTAATCTTCCAAAGCTTAGCTTTGTGAATTTAGAAAATGCTTTCTTTAATCTGAGGAATCTTTGTTTTGACTGTGCATATGTATTGTTAAATGTGATTAGAATCTTTTTTGCTCTTTATTCTTTCTGAAATTATGCCCGTGTGATACTATGCAGGAAAACCCAGATACTGTCTTATATAGAAACACAGGCTTAAGCATTTACAGTGATTTGAGCAAGATTTATCAAAGCAGAGTATTTGATGAAAGACTTGATGTTATGAATACAGAAAATATCTCTGATGATCAGGGTGCAGAAACGGCAAGTGCAACTGGTCCTAGTATCCTGGAAGCTGTGGTTGATGGAGCTAGCAATCTCCCATTGTCAACTGAAGGGGTTATTATGTCTGAGAAACAAAAGAAACGGCAAACTTGGAGATTGTTGGATAGAGCCACTGGAAATACTAGGAAAGTGCAGAAAACTAGTGAAAATAAACTGGAGTCTCTTTCTGAGATGGCAGACCTTGTTGCAGAGTTGGTGACCAAGACAGAAAACAAGAACTGTCATTCCCTAGAAGTTGCAATAGATGCACTTCAGTCTATACCTGATTTGGATGATGAACTTCTTTTAGATGCCTGTGATCTGTTAGAAGATGAGAGAAAAGCTAAAATGTTCTTGGCACTTGATGTTGCGCTGAGAAAGAAATGGCTACTTCGAAAGCTTCGTCCATAGTTGCTACCCTCCCTGGTTTGCCGAAACAGTTACAGAATTTAGTGCATTTTTCACTTCATTTTTGTTTTGGTTGCAACCTGTTCATGCCAGAGCTAGGAAGAGAAAAAATTCAGTGGACTTTGTGGTGCTTTTTATCAGATAAATGGTAATAGGATCCTGATGGCTCCGTATCACTTTTGGTTCCACACATCAACTTTAGTAGTCTATTAGAAAATTGGCGTATATTTTTTGCATGTAGATGATAAGATTACAATGTAAGCACCGTAATATTATATTGTTAAAAAAGGAAAGAAACTACAGTAAATGCAAAGCCGAAAGCGATGTTACAATACACAACTTTTCTGAACTCTACAAAAACTTGTACCCATTTCACAAAAATGCAAAATTTTCGTGTTATTCAATTAGTTCCCTCGCACAACTTACTATTCAACTGCACACGGCGCTGGTATGCCAGTTTTTTTTTCCTTAACATGGTTAAGCCTCGTGCACCCAAGAGATTAATAAACAAATTACACATTTGACTACTCGTGAGTAATATGCATACTTCCAAGCTGAATCGAAATTAATGTTTTGGCTATAAATTTATCACTCCTGTTACAAGATATTATGGGGAGAAAAAAATTAAATAAATAAAAAACCACAATTCCCTCCATGACCACTCCTGCTTAAAGTCTCTTTTAATTTGATATGCCTTCCCTCTAGTAATAAAATCCCTTCCATTTTTGGAATCCAGCTTACCAAAACAATCTCCTGGTAGTCCAGAGTTTTTTTGGTCTAGATAAAGAATAACTCCAGGAATGGAACTCATTTCATTCGCCTCCTCCTCTCTCTCTCTCTCTCTCTGCATTTCTCCCTCTCATGATCATCCCTTTCTCTACTTCCACTCTTCTCCCGCACTCTCCCCCTTTCATTTTCAAAATCATGCCCTTTATCTCTGTCCCTATCCCTGTGCCTTTCACGGTCCCTGTCTAAATCATGCTCCCTTTCCCTCTCTCTATTGGATGACCTCCAAATGGGGCTACCACTTCTGCTTCGGCTGCGATGCCGTTTTCTTGATGTTTCATGGTTGTTATCTCGTCTATCCTTCCGATCCAAAGATGCTCCTGCAGACAATAAAGTTATGTGAGATGGAAACTCCAAGATCTTCAGCCTGACAACTACTAAGAGGGGCATTAGTTTGGACTTAACAGCACGATGACAACAGTTTTGGTACTAAATCACAACAAGCACCCACAAAGTCATTACCCTTTCCCTAATGTATGGTCAAGTAAAATAAAAAATATTCCACTAGATGAGATGTCAGGCTTTGGATTTTTAAAATACAAAGCTAGACCCTTACCCCAACAACACCAGACAGAGAAAACAAAAGCATCAACGCAAGTAATATATAAACAAAAAATAGAAAGAGCAACAGCAACAAATACTAAAAGCAGATGCATGCAAACATCTTAAAAACTTGCTATTACCAGAAGAATCCTCGTTTGAAACAGACAACCCATACTCAGATTCCAGCCGTTTACGATGAATCGCTACTTTCCTCTCAATTTCTTCATGAGTTTTTATTCCCCTTTCCTCGAGAGATTCACGATATTCAATCAAAGCAGCTTCTAGACGTCTCAACCTTTTCCTGTATAAACAATGGTAAGTCAAGCACCACTCTATGAACGCAACACCAAGCAGAACATAGTACATACACAGTGGGAATATCACAGCAAATGCAATCTATGGCAGAAATACTTTTAAATGGGCCCTTTATAATTTACCAAACCCACCCCCTATAGTACTTCCCCCATATCTTTTTTCCTTTCCAGAGAGGAAGGAGCAGGAAAAAGGGAACATTCACTAAAAAATAAAAAAAACAGAATAAAACCCTCTTTCAAGAAAATGTGCTAGGGGTATGCTTCCTCAATTAGTAAACTACACTATCAAAGTGGAAGAAAAGGAAACCTCTGCTCCTCGCTTATTCCACTCTCAGGTTGTGCAGTAATGCAAGAATCAATTGCAGATTCCATATCATCAGCCTTGCTAGGACCATCACCAATATTCTCGCTTCCAGAAGATGAATAGCTTAATCCAAGACCCGTGGTACTTCTCTTCTGTTCCTCATCACTGTCATCATCCTCTCGAGCCCATTTGGAAGCTGGCAAAACAGGATCAATCTTCTCTTTCTTTATGTATGCTTTTAGTTCGGGCTGTTGAATCGGAAGTGTATGGGATATAGTTACCAACCCTTTCCCTTGGGACTCCATTTCATCCACTGCATAATGACTCCATCCAGACAATGCTGCAGGCTCAGCTTCAACATTCATTCCACTTCTGCTACCAGAATATCTACCTGAACTTGAGTGGCTTTGAACCTGTTTCAAATCATCATCTAGTTCAAAACCCCTCTGCTTTTCTGCCTCTTCCAGACTCAACAATCGTGCAACCATCATTTCTCGACCACCAACCAGTGACAATCCGTTATGTCTGCAACGTCTTTCCAATTCAGCATAGGGAAGGCTCATTAACTCCTGCACAGCTGCTCCTTTGCCCATCGCAAGAGCAGCATCTTGGTTGGTCTTACTTGCATCACCTGGATCTGCAGAACCGGTCCTTTTTTCTATCTCTGGTGTATCACCACATATGGAATGGAAAGGGACCACACCAGAGTTTCCCGATCGAAGAAAAGTAGCTCTTAAACCATTCACATATGCATCAGAAAAAAGAAACCAGTCTGCCCATACCTGCAATACCTTCATAACTCTTTCCTGAAAATATTCAGGGGAAATCTTTTAACCTACAACCAAAGAAATAACCAAAATAATCTCACTAAGCGCATAATCATAATGCGCACAAACCTTAAGGGCCTCAGCAGTGATCCTTCCAGTAACACTACAATACAAATCGTTAAAGCTCTCCATTATATCTGGCAATGTAGCCTCAAATTTGGTACGGTATGCAGACGCATTCTTTACAGGAGCACTACTGTTATGAAGTACATCGGAGACAAGCATAAGCCTTGCCACTTTAGTTGGGATTGGAGTCTCTTTGAGTGTCAAAGATTCTGTAAGAACTTCAACTATCTAAAATTGAAAACAAACTATATGAGATATATACATTGAAAAAAACTGGGCAGCCATCTTTCTTTGTCTTCATTTAAAAAGCTATACTCTCACTATTTTCTTTTAAGGTAATTTTTTTATGGTGAATAAGAAGTTATATTTTTCTGCATATATAATACCTCCCCGGCCGCATCAGCATTATCCAATGAAAATCCCATAGCTTCTTTGATCTGACTCCTCTCTAATGTTAATGCACGTAACATATCCTCAAACTCATCTCTCTGTGAATCGGTCAGTGTTCGTTCTGGCTCTACACGCTAACGTTTAAAGAAGAGTGTTAAAACTATGAAACATCGTGAAAAGGGAAAAGCATTCTGCACATGCAATGTAACAAGTACCCTGCTTCTTCCTGCAGCATATGTTGCACCAGACTCCTTTTCAAGATCAGGGCTTTTCGCTGTTGCCAGTGGGGGTGGAATCCATCTAAAATTATACATTTATCCACATTATCTTTGCTTGGTACCAAATTGCACAACTTATATTTCAATTAGTAAAAAAAAAAATATTAATTGGCATTCAAAACAAGTTTGCAGTACCTTCCACTGCCAGTTATCATGATGAAAGGTTCTGTTCGCCACCTTTGCAAAGTATCACCCTGCCCACAACAAACCAACTTTATTGATAACTCTTGAATAAAGAGTTATTCCATGTGCATTTGAGCTTATAATTGTGAAAAAATCTTGGGTGATGTTAGTTTATTTTTAGCTTGTGTAGCTAACTTTGGTGTTCTTATGATCTAAATTAAGTCTAGTTATTTTTGTAGTTTTTAACAGTTAATGGGTTGAAGATAATAGTTTTATTAATAGACATTTGTACAAATAATGAACTAACATGTGGAACCATCTAAATTGAATTTTTGATGGCTGAATTATCAAGTTTTGCTGAAACCTTTTGACCAAGCAATTTTTGGGCACCTAGAACACGTGGCAAGTCAATGGGTGAGTTGGAATAGTGGCTGAGGTGACAAGTACAGAAAACATGAGTCAAAAATTGGGAGAAAATGACAAAAGAAAAGAGGAACTCACATTTTTTAGAAGGGAAAAATTGTACTTTTGGAGCTAAAGGAGGAAACCTCGAATACACTTAAAGAGGTATCAGCCTAAATAGAGAAGGAAGCAGCCATTTTTGGGAAAAAAAAACCAGAAATCAGCTAGAAGGAGGACGAAAAAGGAAAAGCTCAAGCATCAATTGGATTTGTTCCTTTTTCTATTTCTAAGCTTCATTTTTATATTTTCCGAGTTGATTTCTAAATCTGAATATTATGGGCTGTTTTGATTGTGGATTAATTTTTATTAACTTAGCCATGAACTAATTTTTAGGTGGTTTGAATTGTTGATGAACCCTATGTTATAGTCTAGTAATTTCTTGCACTTTATTTTAGTAAAATCTCTCTTATTTATTCAAATGTGCTTATATTAATTTCTTCTTATTGTTTGGCCAGCAATGGCAAGATATTTAATTATGTTTAATGCCGGAAAGGTTAAATGTAATGGAAGAACTTGGATGACACAAGTCATAATCTAGGTTAGATTATGTTAGTAAGTAACATAGAGATGTGTTATTTGCCTCGTGTAACTTTTGGGAATTAAACTTTGAATTTGCATTCTTAAATCTGATTTTGCATAAGAATATGTTTAATTAGGTAAAATAATTAATGTCATAAAATTTGGAAAAGTTTACGAGTGTAATGAATTCTTATTAACCTGGGAATTTTGCTAGAATATTACTGCCATAATCTGTTCAGGATGATTAATATAAGGGGAATCAATGATTCAAGTCTATTTTGCAATCAATATATTTCTTTCAATTTTCTTGTTTAGTTCAGTTTTAATTTCAGTATTTCCATCTCTTTTAATATTTTGTTAAGCCTAAAAACAACTCATTTGATTTTTAGTACTTTTAAGTTGTTTAGTAATTATTTCGCTTATTTTTCTATTTTGCAATCCCTGTGGAGACAATCTACTTATCATTATATTACTGGTGTGATTACGTGCACTTGCGTATTTAAAATCGAATATTAATTTATCTCCCGGCACTCAGTGGTGTATCTCTTCTAATGGTGTGCGCACTTTATTGCACACTTCTATTTTGCCTGAAGCTGGAGTGTGGTTGCATTTCCTCAAATGTCGCTTGCTGCCTACCACACATGACACTACGGTGTCCAAGGAGCAGGTACTTCTATTATACTGTATGTCGGCTGGTTTGAGTATCAATGTGGGCAAGTTGATCTCCAGACAAATTCTTAGTTGTGCCAAGAAGAAAAAAGGCAAGTTGTTCTTTCCATCACTCATCACACAACTGTGCATTCGAGCTAGGGGGCATTCTGCCGCCACTGAGGATGTACTCTGAGCGTCGGGACATCAAATTCACCATCACTAGTCAGAGCCGCGCATCTGCCTCAGCAGCTGGGTCATCCACCATGCCTCCACCAGCTCCACCCCTTGCTCCCGCACACACCGACCTCATTGCTCAGCAGAGGGAACTTCCTGGTGTCTCTTGAAACTCAGCAGCATGATTACTAGAAGTACGCCAAACAACGGGATGCCACACTCATCAAGTCCCTTCAGCAGAACTTCACCAAACCAACTGCTGCATTTCCAGTGTTCCCCAGCTCCATTTTGGAGGCTTAGACCGCTCCGGTTATTCATGATGACCCTATTCCTTCAGATGTTGATTCCGAGGAATAGGCGCGGGGAGCCTCTTTAACCCAACTTTTGATCTGTATTTAATATGTTGTACTTAATTTCTATTTTGAACTATCTTGTTGTTTACTTTTCGTTGTCTATTGTATTGTATTTCTTCTGTGTTGTCTTGCTAATTGTTGTGTCCTTGTTCTTGTCTTGTCCTTGTACTGCTGTTTCGTTAATCTTTTGAGGATAATCTTTGCTTTTGCTAGTGTTTACTTAGGGGACTCGATGACGACTTTGCAAAACTTTCAAAATATAATCAATCTAAGTGAAGCTGAATGTCTTTCTTTCTTAAGTTTTCAACTAAATTCTTTGAGTGTGAATGTTGCTAGCAATTGATTGACAAGAGTGTTTCTCTTTTTAGTATGTGCATAGTTTGATTAAACAATTTTGAGACCCTAGAAAGAGCTAGTTTCTTATGAGAGCGTAAGTTTCTAGAATTGCTTAGTGATTTTTCTTGAGGTGAAATCCCAGACAACACCACACCGATGAAATGATTTAGATCATCTTTGAACCGTTTGAGCTTTTGAAGCCTACCTTGTATGCATTTTTATCTCTAGTCACCCCATTGAGCTTACTTGTCACTTTTCTTTCTTAACCACCCATTAGCCTAGCCTTACATATATATAATCACCTCTTTTCACCACCCTTTTAGCACTTTGATCTTTATAGGATTTATTTGTTGTGCATTTTGGGGGGTTGCGAGGAGTTGAGTGTGAGAGAGAAAATTAGGTGAGCGTTTTCCTTTGCTTGTTTTCCATTGGGGTCAATGTTGATTTTAAGTTTGGGGGGAGAGTGTGTTCTCAATTTTCTTGTTCTCTTGCCATCTAGTTGTTTATTTTCATTCTAAATAAAAATAGAAATAGAACATCCAAAAAGAAAAAAAAAATAAAAAGTGCACTCTCTTGCATCAAAGAACCTAAAAAAAAGAAAAAAAAAATCAGAAAATCAAAAGAAAGCTAAAGTATGCACGTTTGTAAATAATTTTGGAGGTGTAACTCTTCAAATAAAGGAAAAGTTGTTTTAGTTTTTGTCTTTGTATGTTAGTAATAAAGGCTAGTGGCAAAATTTATATTATGTTGTGGGATTTTCTTTGGGGAAGTTAATGTGTGCATTTATGTAATTAAGTCCTAGAAAGATTGAGGTACTTAGGGTGATTTGAGCCAAAATTTATCTCTCTTATCCTACTTTCACCCTAGCCTATCATTACAAGTTTGATAAAGTCCTATTGATTTTTGGTGTAGTGTTTGTCTACATTAGTGGAGAGGAAATTACTAAGCAACTTATGGATACATTATTTAAGCTTTAGGACCAAGGTCTAGCTTGATTTTTGGTGATTGAAGATGTTTAGGAAAATATATGTATGCACTAAAGGGTGAAACACTTGATTCATATTTTGGCAGCAACATTAATGCTTGAAGAATTTGGTTTAAAACTTGTGAAAGATTGAAATTCAACTTCTCTTAGTCAAAATAAACTTTCCCGAGAGTCTTCCCCTTTTTACCATTGGCATAGCAAAGTTTGTCCACTGTGTTGTGTTTTATCTTTGTTGTTTCCTTGTCTTTGTTGTTTAGTTTGTGCCAATTGTGTCTTATTGTTATTTGTGTTTTGTTTTTAGAGTCATCACTCGAGAGGAGATTAATGTCGTAAGTTTGAGGGTACGATAACTCTTGAATAGAGTTATTCCATGTGTTTTTGAGCTTATAATTATGAAAAAATCTTGGGTGATGTTAGCTTATTTTTAGCGTGTAGCTAACTTTGGTGTTTTTATGATCTTACTTAAGTCTAGTTATTTCTGTAGTTTTTAATAGCCAATGGGTTGAAGATAATAATCTCATGAATAGATATTTGTATAAGGAATGAACTAACATGTGAAACTATCTAAATTGAATTTTTGATGGCTGAATTATTAGATTTTGCTGAAGCATTTTGATCAGGTAGTTTTTGGGTACCTAGAACACATGGCAAGTCAATGGGTGAGTTGGAATAGTGGCTGAGATGGCAAGTCAATGAGTGAGTTGGAATAGTGGCTGAGGTGGCAAGTACATAAAACATGAGTCAAAAATTAGGAGAAAATGACCGAAGAAAAGAGGAACTCACATTTTTTAGAAGGGCGGGCAAAATTGTATTTTTGGGGCTAAAGGAGGAAACCTAGAATACACTTAAAGAGGTATCAGCCGAAATAGAGAAGAAAGCAACCATTTTTGGAAAAAAAAACCAGCAAGAAGAAGAAAGAAAAACCAGAAATCAGATAGAAGGAAGGAGGACGAAAAAGGAGAAGCTCAAGCACCAATTGGATTTGTTCCTTCTTTTATTTCTAAGCTTCATTTTTACATTTTCTGAGTTGATTTCTAAATTTGAATATTATGGGTTCTTTTGATTGTAGATTAATTTTTATTAACTCAGCCATGAACTAATTTTTAGGTGGCTTGAATTGTTGATGAACCCTATGTTATAGTCTAGTAATTTCTTGCACTTTATTTTAGTAAGATCTCTCTTGTTCATTCAAGTGTGCTTATATTAATTTCTTCTTTGGCCAGCAATAGCAAGATATTTAATTATATATAGTGTTAGAAATGTTAAATGTAATGGGAAAAACTTGAATGACACAAGTCATAATGTAGGTTAGATTATGTTGGTAAATAACATAGGAATATATTATTTGCCTTGTGTAACTTTTGAGAATTAAACTTTGAATTTGCATTCTTAAATCTAATTTTGCATAGGAATATGTTTAGTTAGGTAAAAAAATAGAAAATTTTACGAGTGTCTAATGAATTCTGGTTAACCTGGGAGTTTTGCTAGAATATTGCTACCGCAATCTGTTCAGGATGATTAATATAGGGGAAATCAATAATTCAAGTCCATTTTGCAATCCATATATTTTTTTCAATTTTCTTGTTTAGTTAAGTTTTAATTTCAGTATTGCCATCTCTTTTAATCAATGTTTAAAAAAGCGTATTTGAGGCGCGCCTTGAGGCTAGCCTCACTGTGAGGCGTAAAAAAACAGTTTCAGGGCTTAAGCCCTGATTTGATCCCTAGAGGCTTACGCCTCTGTGATGTGAGGCTGTCAAAGTGGACAGCCTTGAGGCTTTTTTGTGAGGCTTAAGCCTCACATCAGTACCAGTTTTGGGCATTTTCAGACCACATTTTAAAGCCCAAATTTAGGGTTTTTAATTTAAAATTTTAGGCCCATTTCACACTTTAAAACAAAGAAAAGTAAAGGCCCAATTCTTTTAATTAAAAACCCTAAAACTTTATTTCTCTAATATCATTTCTTCTAACCTAAAACACACGGCAACACACTTCTCTTCCTTCTCCTCTCTTCTTCATCATTTACTACTCAAGTTTGTTCTAGGATAGTTTAATCTAGCATTCTAGTTCTAGAAACAAAACTTTTATCTTTAAATTATAATTTTATCCAAGTTTATGTTTGAGTTGTATGACACATTTTATGGTATGCTAAACTTTTATGAGACATTGAGTATTTTATTTTATGATTTATAATTTCTAATTATTAACTATATAATTTTAGGTGTCTAAAATATTTTTTTTTAATTAAAAATTTGAGGCTTACGCCTCAAGGCTTACGTTTCGCTTCACAAAACAAAAACGCCTCGAGGCTTAAAAACGCCTTTTTAAACATTGCTTTTAATAATTTGTTTAGCCTAAAAACAACCCATTTGATTTTTAGTACTTTTAAGTTGTTTAGTAATTATTTTGCTTATTTTTCTATTTTGCAATCCCTATGAAGACGATCTACTTACTATTATATTACTTGTGTGATTACGTGCACTTGCGTATTTAAAATTGAATATTAATTTATCACAACATTCATTCATCAGCCTCACTTGTCATACAACAACCCAACCCATCCCCACCCCCGGCGAAACAACACACACAAAAGTGAAGACTTTTTTAGCACAATTTCTCATACTCCTCAACTATGCAGCAAGAGCTAAAATACCTCTACAAAATGTAAATAATACAGATGCAAAACAAGAAAGTATGATATTCATTTGAACAACCTGACAACAACAGAGCTTGCTCCGGCTACTAATAAATGTCCATGGTAATATAAGATGTACCTGAGCAAATGAATAAAGCCTCCAAACATAGTACGTATGTTCCTTGGAGCCGAGCTCAAATAAGAAGTTGAAAAGTGGGTTCCCTCGACCTCTCTCCATAATAGCTTGTTCAAAGGCACAGCCTCCATCCAAAACATATAAAGCCATTGTATCAATAACATGGCGAAGGTGATCATCCTCAGGTGGAACAACAGTTATATCAGGAACATTTGGAGTAAGAACCTTGGATTAACAAAATATGCGTAAGAAATACAAGACTACTAAGGTATGGATTTACGGTTATGGTTATGAGCACAATTATCTGAAAAAACTACACTTACCAATTCAGAATTTTGATTTGGAACAGAGGTGACTGGTGGGCCTGAAGGACCAGAAAGTATTACCGTGGCACCCTACCAATATAAAATGTAGTGTTGGTTACTATAAGTCAGTCATGAATCTGTGGACATGTGTCATAGTGCCGAGCTGTATGAGTACAGCTGGCAAAATTGTCCTAAAGCGTAAAATTCTCCAGACCATCACATTCTAGAAGGAAACAAAAACAAATAGTACCAGCAAGGAATAAACATCAAGGACAAGAATAGTGTCCAACCTCCTTACTCCTGATGGCCATCTGTCCTGGTGGAGGGGCAGGAAGTGCTTGTGAAGGCAAAGCAACAGACTTGCCCCATCCAATCTTCAACTCATACTCATAAACAACCACACCTGCAAACAAAATTGTATCCTTGATTCCCTTCTGATGCTAGTATTGCTAAATTCAAATTGACATAATGGAAAGCAAAAAAAAAAATCCAGCCATACCCCACCCTCCCTTGAAACGAAAAAAGAAAGATTAAGCAGTGACAATTCATACTATTGCCAGACTGTGGACTCGCCAATCATGGTCACAATCTAGGATAGCTCCCTAAGACAAGGTTCACATATTTTGTACAATTTGTAGTCTGTCCAAAATATCAAACTCTAATTTTATGCAATGAAAAAAAAAACTTCATTAAGAATTTATGGAAGGAAATAAAAAAAGAAAACTGAAAATGTCTGATGATTGATATGTGAAATCCAGTGATCAGTAAATAAATAATAACCGTGAGAGAATATAGTATCCCAGTCAAGGTCATACACCTAGAGACCAACTTAATGGACTCAGCAAGCAATATCCTTCAGAGTCGACATTCAGATATGTACTATTTTTTTTACTTCTACTACTACTACTATAAATAGTAAACCTTGCATTTCATCCTTTGCAGCCTGCCCATCGGTTCTGTTCATGAAAGCAACAAAACCACAATTTCGTTGACGCCTCCGCTCCTCTTCAGTTCTAGGCCACATTATCTTTACACTAGCAATAGGTCCAAATCTTCCAAATGTTCGCAAGAGAAAATTTTCATCAACCTAGATTCATCAAGAACATAAACAAAACAATCATAAATTGAATGTTTTGTAAAAAAATAAATAAGCAATGGATCATGAATAAATTCTACTAGGGGCAAAGCTAGGAATTTAAGTAAGGTGAGGCAAATAGAAAAGAAAATAAATGAGACAGAGCATATATACAAAGTTAAAATATTAATATGAGAAAAATTATATTTAACTATACATGTTTATATGAAAAAGATTTTCAGGTGGGGTGGCAGCCCACGCTCGTCCTAGTGAAAGGAAAAATAACCTGTGGTGAGAGATTTCCAACATATAGATTTGTGGTCTGTGGATCTCCATCATCAAATGATCCAGGCAACTTGCCACTTGGATCAAACTCATCAGGCAGTTCATCAAAGCGACTAGATAGCTGGAAAACAAGAGGTTAGCTAAAGGAATTTATAAATGTATTGGACGTAAAAGAAAAAATTCAATAAAAAGAAGATTAAAAAAAAATCCAAATCTCATGGAAATTGGTTAGTATAGATCAGATTTGTGCTTAAAGCAGTAGACATAATAAGAACGCATAGAAGTAGAAAGTCAAAGAAATTAAATTCTATATTGGTTGTTCCAAGTTCCAACTCAGCAACTCCACAAAAAAATAAAAAAATAAAGAAATAAAAAATTCCTTCAAAAAGTTAAATCAAGCTTCACAAGAAAACACTCACAGCAGAATTATCATTATGACGCCATTGATCACGATCTTGATTTCGCCTCTCCCTCAACTCCTGCTCATGCTTCAGTTCCTCCATAAAATGATCTATGTTTCGAGGCTTCCCTTTTTCTCTCTCCCTTGGCTTCTCGTCCTCCTACAATGTGTAATTGAAAATATTAAGAACAGAAGCCATCTAATATTTCAAGATAGTAGTACTATGATACTGACTTTCTTCTCGGATTCTTTTCCCTTGGATGCCAGAGGAGGTGGTATAAAAGATGGAACATACCTGCAGAAGAGAAATGATCGGCGAACTTTCTTGTTATTGAAGCTCATTCCAATCAACAAGTAAAAAGGACAAGAAAGTGAAAAAGAGAACTAAATATCAAACTATAGTTCAATCTAAATTCATCCCTTTGAGATGCCTAACTTGCCACTTCTAGTGTTTCTACAAGTTAATCTAATGAAGACCTATATGGGAAGCTAGATATTCAGTAAACTAGCACCAGGTATAATTCTTCTAAAATCCAAATGGCATATCCATTAGTCTTTCTAAAGGAAACAAAACGAGCAATCCTATTGGGAAGGAGTAACAAATCATTGACACTTTTATTTACCATCCTCAAATTTGTTGTGAATTGGGAATATAGTTCTTCAACTTGTCACAAATTAGCATGCATACCCCTAAAAATACGATGTACATACTCAAATTCAACACTTGAATTGAATCAGTAATCTATGTATATTCAATGACACAATTGCAAGTATATATATTTATACATGTATCACGGGGCACTTTACCAATTCACAATTGCAGCATATTTTACTCGAGAATTGAGTTTACTCCATAGATCATTCTTTATAACCCTCAGTATAAAGAATGCGAAAGTGCATTCCAAGACAAATTCAAACTTTAGATTATCATTTACACAACAATGCACATACCAGAAATTAACAAAGCATCTTAATTCAATAGGCATTCTATCCTATCTGAAATCATCAAGAAAATCCAAAATCAAATGTCTATTTTATATCCAACCTTGACCAGTTTGTGTGAAATTCAACTGATCTCCTTCTGCTGTAATTTTTCTTTTCTTACTGTAATACAATAGTTAACATTTCTTACCCAAAAATAAAAATAATCTTTGTGCTAAATTCTGTACGAGATAAAATGTTAAGAATAGCAAGGTAATAAGACAGCAATACTTGACTTCCTGTGCAATATCATACAAAATATCAAGCAATTGTATGATACTCTGATCCTATCATGTTTAAGGTACTGTCATAAAAATTTTGAATTTTTTTAGGAAGCAAATTACTGCAATTTACATATGTTAAAACCCATATATCTGAAAGATACACGAAGATGAAGCTGAGTCTAAGATTGAATTTTAAAGAAAACTTATGCATATGCTTCAACAATCATGCAATAATTTGTGCTAGAAAACAAACTCAAGACCAAGACAAGTACCTAATATTTCATGTGAGTGCGTGCATATATATATATATATATAGATATATGTATATAAATGTATATCATTAAAGAACCATGATACAACATACACATAATTTATTGAAAAAAGGTTCAAAATTTTCCAGGATGAATTGCATGAAAAAAATTTGAACCACCAAATCCAACTCTTCTGTCTGCACAATAATTTACTAAATCAAATATCAATAATAAAAAATATCTATAAAAAGAGCATCTAATATAGTTCTTCAGTATCTAGATTTAACTTTTTTGCTTTGCCAACAGCAAAATAATGATGATAAACAAAATAAGTTGTTGAGAAATGATAGCAATATAAATAAGTTTGTTCACTAATCTTTGTGTCAACTATCCACTTTCACACATCTAAATCCCTGTTGCATCTGACTGATATAACCACGATACAAAGCTCCCTACCTATGATGCCTTATCAAAAGAATTTGCAACTTGGTTAAATCAGAATACATTTCTTTACCTACTTCCCTTCTTTGGACCAGATACCCCATCTTTGGACTTTTCACCTGCCATCCGCGAATGAATAAAAAGGTCCATACTTTTATTAATGTGTTCCGGTCATAAAATAAAAATATCTACTAATCCATAGTGTGAAGCATAACAAGAAGAAAACGAAACCAAGTGTACCATCTTTGCAACAAAAGGAAGTATTAGAGTTACTTTCTTACACTGACCTTCATTATCAGCCTTTACTTTGTCATTAGGATTAATCAGTCCTCCACGAACAAAAGCTTTCGACCCAGGTGTGGTGTCCCCTTGAAACGACTCCACAAACTCCGCATACAATCGAGCTGTTTCATCCTCAGCTCTCTACATAGAGAAGAACCTTTTTTTTTAACAAAAACATTATTAGGAAACCAATAGAATCAGGAAAATAAGAACCAACCCCACCTTCTTCTTTGCTTCCTCCTCCTCCCTATGCTTTTGAAAGGGTGTCTTTTTCCGTGTAATGGAGAAAGAACTCATCTCAGCATCAAGTTCTGTAAGCGGTCCATAAAATGAGCCAACAATAGTGATATACAAATCATGGAGAAACAATAGACACACATTTGCACTGCAGAAATCACCATCTACCCGAAATCAAAATTACCAAATTTTTATGCAAGTCAAAAGCTCAAAACTGAATTCAACCAGAGAAACTACACAATAAATTGTATCCCAGTTCAAACCACATATCATTATAGCTTATCAAATAAGTTTTCCAAGTGATAAACAAGTAGGCTCTCTCTAGTCTCTTGAACAATGAAAAAGAAAACTCTGCCGTCCAAACTAAAGAAAACTCCGATGTCACAGACAAAACCCACCAAAAAATGTTAACCCAGGTATAAAAATGCGCAAAAAATCACCCAGGCCGACAGCTAGGGTTTCCTCTTCCCAATAAAACAATCAAACCCAGAAACCCAAACAACTCGATTATTGAAGAAATGACACTAAAATTAATGTTGAAGCAACTTAAGTCGGATATTTGCAGCAAATCATAGACAACCAAAACTCGAAGAAGGGGTGTGGTGGGGGGGATAGTGAAAAACGAACCGAGGTGATGGATTGGAATTGATATCTGCTTCTGGGGATTTCCAAGGGGTTGCCCAAGGAGAAGAAGACTTGGGCGAGTTTTTGGGGAGGGATTTCCGTTATAGAAACCGAGTTGAATCAGATCGAGTCACGAGGTTGAATAACTTATTACTGGTTCTACTGAAAGACAGTGAGAGAGAGAGAGAGAGAGAGAGAGTAAGCCTTCCCAGCTGCGTCTGCAACTTCTTTTGTGTCCGAACTACGAATTTGCCCTTTCATACGGGAGGTGAGAATAGTCGTAGTCCATCCCAATCCCATGGTCCAAAACGGTATCGTTTCATTTCAACCACTAATAGCACGTCTAATCGTTATAAGTAAATAAATGGATAAATGAATTATAATAGGGAAATTTCACTTTTTATCTCTAATAATACCTAATATTACCAAAAAATTCCAACATTAATAATATTTTCAAATTAATGCTAAGCTTTTCCCTCCTACCGAAAATACCCTTCCCATTCAATCTCAGCCTTCTCTCTCTCAGTCTCGGTTTCTCTCTCTTTCAGTCTCACAAAAATCCCCCAAAAACCATCGAACCCCCACCTCCGTCGAGCCGCCATCTCCGTCGAGCCCGCATCTCCGTCGAGCTCCCACCTTCTCCGTCGAGCCCCCACCTTCTCCCATTTCTCCGGCGATCTCGAGCCCACTGCAAACTCCCATTTTTCTGTCAAACCCGAGACCCACGGAGCATATTTCCTTCAAAGTTTAAAAAACTAAGGTAAAATCTTGAACCCAAGTCCATATTTGCTTTATATCGTTGTTGAATCTGTGATTTGTGGAATGGGTTGTCCGATTTTGTGGGAAATTTTTTCTGGGTTTGAACCAGTGGCTCGATAGGTTCGATTATGGTTCGATAGTAGGCTCGATAAGGTAGTTTGAACAGTTCGATGATGGATCGATTATGGCTCGATATGAGCTCGACATGGAGCTCGACATGAGCTCGATAGGAGCTCGATAAGAGCTCGGTAGGATATGTTGTATTATATTACAAGGGCTCGATAGGTTCGATAATGGTTCGATATGAGACTAGACTGTAGCTCGATGGTTATTTATCTAGACAGACAGATTTTTCCTAGCTCGATAGGTTCGATAATGGTTCGATATGAGACTAGACTGTAGCTCGATGGTTATTTATCTAGACAGACAGATTTTTCTTAGCTCGATAGGCTCGATGCTGGCTCAATAGGCTCGATAAATTTAGGTTGTTGATATTTCTCGATGGAACTCGATAGTTTTTCGATAGTGCTCGATAGGGTATGTTGCAGCTCGATGATAGCTCGATAGAGATCGATAGAGCTCGATGACAACTTATTTCAGTGTTTTTTTGAAAATTTTTTTATTCTGTTTTCTTACAAAAAAAATTTCATGTGTTGTTACAGATGCCTAAGTTGCTTGTTCCGTTCAGTGATCACTTTCCTGGTCGAGTGACATATCGGGGTAGTAGTACTTTAAATCACATCAAGACCAGGTTTTTGGAGCTCGGGCTGCTTGAAAGGGCTAAGGAATCCCCTTTTAAGCAATTCTTTTTGGCTTCGGAGTTTAATTTCTCCGGAGTCTTGGTGCATCAACTGTTGCTGAGGAAAATCGCCAGCAACAACGAAGATGAGGTGCATTTTTTCTTGGGGTCGAAGTCTTGTAGATTCGGCATGGGAGAGTTTGCCCTGGTGACGGGGTTGGATTTCAGTGCCTTCCCGTCACCAGAAGAGTTGGAAGGGCGTAATCTCAGCGATCGGTTGATAAAGGAGTATTTCAACGACGCTGAGAAAGTAAAGCTGTCACAGGTGGACCATGCTTTCAAGACTTGTACGATTGTGGAAGATGTGTACAAGCTTGGTCTATGTCTGTTTGTTGAGGGGGTTCTGAATGCCATTGAGGGCAAACTGCACATTTGGCGAGATATTCTAAAAATTGTTGAGAATGTAGAGTACTTCTTCAGCTATCCATGGGGGAAGTACTCTTATAGGAGGCTATTGCATTCTTGTAAGAAGGACATGGTGAAGCAAAAGGCCAACTATGATGCCAAGAAGGATGCCAAGGTGCAGCAAGAGTCCAAATACAGTATGTATGGTTATGCCCCCGCCTTACAGTACTGGGCATATGAGGCTATCCAACAGCTTGCGGTGGAGCTTGTTGTGAGCTCGGGAAACATGTTCCCGAGGATGCTTAGCTGGTCGTATCGGAGGAATAAGGATTTCACCAAGTCCGTCATCGCACCGATATTATTGAAGAAGAATGTAAGTTATGTTGTTTTTTTTTATCTATATGCTTATCTTTTATCATTATTTGAGTTAACCAAATGTTTTATGTTGTTTGCAGTTAATTGTTCTTCCGATGTTGAAGCCTCGGCCAGCAGAAAAAGACTATTACTTGTCTTTGACTGAGGGAGATCTTCCCCTTTATCCTGGGCTTGGCCAGGATCCCTCGGAGACTGATGAGGAGGAGGATGCGACTTTTGAGAAAATGGCAGAGAAAGTTTCTCAGGCTGCCGAGGCAGCCAAGATATTTGTTGATGCTGCCCTGGGGGAGGAGGTTGCAGGTCCCACCCCTCCTATTCCCCCAGCCTCAGCCCCAGCCTCAACCTGTGCCCCAACATCAGCCCCAGCCTCAGCCCCAGCATCAACCTGTGCCCCAACATCAGCCCCAGCCTCAGTGTCAGCCCCAACACCAACCCCACCACCAGCCTCAGCCTCAGCCCCTGAGCTGGCCGACTTGATTGAGCGGTTGGACAGAGTCGAGGGTCGACAGGAGACCCTCTTGAAGAACCAGTCAGTGATCTTGGACGTACTCAGTCAGATCCTAACATTTGTTAAGGAGAAACTGAGGGGGTCCAATGAAGATTCAGAGTCAGAGTCATTGGATATTCCGCTAGACTATGTTGATGATCCAACGACGCCCCCTACCATCATTGTGACACCAGATGCTGAGACTCCGGGAGTCGTTATTGTCAACCCTGAGGATGTTGCTGGGGTTCAGTTTCAGAGGGCTAGACGCAAGCCAGATTGGTTTGAGGACTATACGGATCCCACGAGGAAAAGACCTCGCACTGCTGCAGCTGCACCAGCAGACGAGGCTACACATGTGCTGGACCCTCTCAAGAAGCCAGATCCCAAACAGTACAGGACAATGTGCAAGTGGCTTCTTGGAGACATGCCCAACAAGACCCCGCGGGATGTAAAGACTGGGAGTCACGGTCCAGCATGGTTTCTGACGTTGAAGACACCCCAGTCGTGGCTCAATGATGGGGTAAGCAATTTATACCTAATTATGGACTGTTTTCAATTTTACATGTTTTATTTTTACTGACTCGATGTGAGCTCGATAGGAGTTCGATAGTAGTTCGACATGGATGTTAAAATAGGGGTTGTTCTTTACTGTTTCAGAGTGGCTCGATGTGAGCTCGATAGGTAGTTCGATTGGGATGTTAAAATAGATTGTTTTTTTACTGTTTTAGAGTGGCTCGATGTGAGCTCGATATTAGTTCGATAGTAGTTCGATAGGGATGTTAAAAGCTCGATGTGAGTTCGATATGAGTTCGATAGTGAAAATTCCCTTAACAAAGTGGCTCGATGTGAGCTCGATGGAGCTCGATAGGGAGTTCGATAGGGATGTTAAAATAGGTTGTCTTTACTATTTCATGATGGCTCGATGTGAGCTAGATAGGTAGTTCGATAGGGATGTTAAAGTAGGTTATTTTTACTGTTTCAGACTGGCTCGATGTGAGCTCGATAGTAGTTCGATGGTAGTTCGATAGGGATGTTAAAATAGGGGTTGCTCTTTACTGTTTCAGAGTGGCTCGATGTGAGCTCGATGGAGCTCGATAGGTAGTTCGATAGGGATGTTAAAATAGATTGTTTTTTTACTGTTTTAGAGTGGCTCGATGTGAGCTCGATATTAGTTCGATAGGGATGTTAAAGTAGTTTGTTTTTTACTGTTTCATACTGGCTCGATGTGAGCTCGATATGAGCTCGATATGAGTTCGATGTGAGCTCGATGGAGCTCGACATCAGCATTTTATGATGGTTTTTGCTAATTTTTTTATCGTACTCTCTTTTGCAGCATATTGATGCGGCAGAACACATGCTTCGTATGCGTCGCAAGTATTTTCCCAATATATATCGACAGAATGCAGTTGTGATGAACAGTTATTTCTCACAAGTGATACCTGCCCGATATGATCAGTTCAAGAAAACAGCCGACAAAACAAAGTATTATTGGGATGCTGACATTATGTCCATGTTGACCGGCATCGAGCAGCAGTTTCTGGCATCTTGGGGAGGAGTTGAGGATGTATATTGGTGCCAGAACTATGGACAACAACATTGGTTTGCCATTGAGGCTTCCATTTCTAGTTGGACTCTGACTGTTTACGATTCAGACAACTCGGTGATTAGTGACGCAAAGCTTGAGGATATTATGAGTCCATGGTGCTTTATGCTACCTTCTCTGTTAATGCAGAGTAAACTGTTTACTGATAGCTTGATGTTGAAGATTCCATCAGCAGGAAATAGGCCGCATCAGTTCACATTGCGTCGCAAATAGAAACACGAGCTCCCTCAGTCAAAGAGAAGGTAACAAACATCATCTTCATACTAATTTTGTTTCTAACTAAATTTATAGTAATGTGCACTTAATATATATATATTTTTTTTACAGTGGGGATTGTGGTGTGTATGCTATCAAGTATATTGAGCATCTAATGGTCGGTCTTCCATTGGAAGCTATCTGCGATGAAAATATGGAGGTGTTCAGGAACAAGTGGACCACAGACTTGTGGTATCAAAATTTGTTACCTTGATGATTGTATATATACAGGGTCTTTACATGTACAGTTTGTTGTTCACATTTTTTTATAATTTTCATGGGCTGTTATCGAGCTAATATCAAGCTATATCGAACTGTTATTGAATTATCAAAATTTGTTACCTTCATAAAAAGAGTTTATTAATACAACAAGTTCAAATGGGAAAAAAGAGTTTAAAGCCTAGCTTTGCCATAAACATAACTTTTCAGAAAAATAAAATAAAAAGAGTTTATTAATACAACAAGTTCAAATGGGAAAAAAAAGTTTAAAGCCTAGCTTTGCATGTAGCCCTGTTGTGGCCAAGACCACCACACATGCTACACTTGCGATAACTGGGAATGATTTCTCCATTCGATGGAGTGCGGTTTGTCTTCTTTCTTCCCACCTTATTCTTCTTCGGTCGACCAACTGGTTGTTTTTCAACGGGAACCTCAACTTGCATTTTCTCTATGTTCTCGGGAACTTCCCAATCATCCTCATTGCCAGTTGGGTAAATTGTTTCTTTGTAAGACTCCCTCCACATCTCAGTAGTGTAATATGGTGAACACAGTGAGTAAATGTTGACATTGCGCAACATGGCCGCAGCCACACCATGAACACAAGGGTAACCCATTATTTGAAACTGACCACAAGAGCATGATTTGGTCATCAAATTCACCTCACCATCACCTTCTGGGTCTACCACATGAAATTCAAACTGTCCAAGAGGATGGACTTTCAAGTACCTTGCATCATCCGCAATGCCTGAGACATCTTTCTCATATGTTGTTGCTAATTTCGATGTGCACTTCTCTACCTCCTCACGACGCGCGGCAAACCATGACTGAATTGTGAAACGAATGAATTCCACAAAAGTAGTGACTGGGAAGGTTCTTGCGTCTCTGATTTTGTTGTTGAAACTTTCAGCGTAGTTGCTTGTCATTACATTGTATCGATTCCCAGGAAAGTATACACGAGTCCACTTATCGAAGCCAATACCCTCGAGATATTGAGCTATGGCAGGATCCATTTGCTTTATATTATTGAAGAACCTGTGAAATTTTGACTTCCGAAATGCATATGCCGCATTATACATCTCCTTGTGACAGTGATCGGTCTTGAACTTAGCGATTACATTCATACTTATGTGATGGTAGCATGCGCCGTGGTAGGCATCAGGGAAGACCAACTCAAGAGCATGAATAATGCTAGCATGCCTGTCTGAAACAAAAGACAGATTATCAACAACTCCAATGGCTTCCTTCAATTTCATCATGAAATACTTCCAAGAAGCATGATTCTCACTGTCAACAATCGCGAATGCAATTGGATAAATGTGGTTATTCGCATCCAATGCGACAGCACACAACATGTGGCCACCGTACCTTGACTTTAAGAAAGTGCCGTCCACACATATAACAGGACGACATGATGTAAATCCCCTTCTACAAACTCCGAGTGAGAAGAAACAGTAAAGAAAGCGACCGTCATCTGTGACAAAATCAGTAATTGTACCTGGATTCTTTTGCTGCAGCATGTACAGGTAAGAAGGTAACTTGGAGTACGATTCTTCAGGTGTCCCCCTAACATAACCGAGTGCCTTCTCTCTGCATCTCCAAGCCTTAATATAACTCATATCGATCCCAAAATTATTCTTCATATCCTCCTTTATGCTGTTTGGTGGATAGCTAGTGCCATCAGTAGCATATTTGTTCTTGATAAGGTGCCCAATGACAGAAGGTGCTGCTTGACGGTGGTCTTTTTGTCGCAATTCTAGTGAGCAAGTATGTACACTATTATAAACAGTGATCTCAAACATCTCTGATCGCGCTACTTTTTTCCCTCTTATTCTCCAACCACAATCAGGATCCTTGCAGGTGATATACAACACATCAGTACCAGACTTCTTAACCATAAACTCAAAATTATTCTTCATTGCAAAGAGAGCCGCTTTGGTTTTCAATTCCATCTTGTTCTCAAATGTCTTCCCAAGATGTAATTCCCCCAACGCTATACCGGATGAGGGTGATTCAGAACGACTACAAGCTATGATATCTTCTTTTGTAAACATGGGAGCACTCCATTTTCTGTGATCTTCTGTTGAACATATTGAAATGTTCCCTGTATAGTTATATTCTGTTCCACCATGACGACTAGAGCTGGTGTCAGGTGTTCGGCGTCCTTGACTTGGTGGGTTCGTCCGTGCAATATGACGTATTGGTTGTTCTTGTGCTTCTTCTACTTGCAAATGTTCAGCTAATAGATCATCATCCACCAAATTGTCTCCTAATTCCTCATTGTGTTCGGCTACCGCATCGTCATTCACATAGGGGTTGTACTCATACTGGTTGTCCCTCAGGTCACCAATAGGAAATCCTAAAGTACTGGCTGCTCCCTCAGGTCCGGGAGTGGAATATGGGTCTGCAATGACAATCTTTTTAACAGGAGTGACACACAAGGCCAACCTTTCTTTAGATGTTACTCCTATGAATGCACGGACACCAAGATCACTTTCAACATGAACGGGTGTAAACGGTTGGTCGCCGCAAGTGTAAGGAACCTCCAATTTCAACTCATACATCTGTTTATCAACTTTAAGTTCCTTGTGCAATATGTCAAGAAGTTGCAAGTACGTTACAGTATCCTCCATCGGTATCACCGTGCATTGAGGGTCCTTGAAAATCCACTTATTCCCTTGTAATTCCCAAACACCATTGTAGGATACAAAAACGTAGACAATAGAGCCTGTGTTGGAAAAAAAAACATTAACATTGTCAGGAAAACTGTCATTTTTCCAGAAATGCAATAAAAAATAACATTATCGAGCTTTATCGAGCTATTATCGAGTTGGAATCGAGCTACCATTTCTCAAAACAGAACACAAACCTAACCAAACCCTCCATCGAACCCCTATCGAGCTATTATCGAGTTATCATCGAGCTACCATTTCTCAAAACAGAACATAAACCTAACCAAACCCTCCATCGAACCCCTATCGAGCTATTATCGAGTTAGCATCGAGCTATCATTTCTCAAAACCGACCATAAAACACAACCAAACCCTCAATCGAACCTTATCGAGCTCATATCGAGCTACTATCGAGCTCAAATATTATAGATCCATTCGAACCCTTATCGAACCCTTATCGAGTTTCCATCGAGCACTAAACCGAACCTATCGAGCTATTATCGAGCTAACATCGAGCTACATCGAGCTCTTACAAAGACCTTCTTCTACATACCATCGAACCGTTATCGAACCGTTATCGAGCTTCTATCGAGCAAAAAAATTGCAGAAAACCCAGAAAAACACAGATCGCGGAATCTCTCAAAAAATCCCGAAAAATATACCAATATAGGCTCAGATCTGTTCAAAATAGCCAAAAAAAATGTAAACAAATAATACCCAACACAAAATGTAAAATCTCATTACCCATGGTTTTTCTCCTCCAAAAACTCTCAAAATAGATGTTGCCTTTGATATTAACGACTTCACAGAAACAATGGAGATAACTAACAATGATTTTGACAAGAAAATTATACAAAACTGTAGGTTATATGGAGATTTCGTGAGAATTAGAGAGAGAGAGGGAGGAGAGTGGAAGAGAAGGTATTGTGAATTTTTGATATAATGGGAGGGGTATTTTGGGTATGGGAGGAAAGTTTAACATTAATTTGAAAATATTATTAATGTTGGGATTTTTTGGTAATATTAGGTATTATTAGAGATAAAAAGTGAAATTTCCCTTATAATAAAATATAGAATAATCAAATTATTATTTTTATTATGGTAAATAAAATTATAATCATTTTATCATGTTTAGGCAATTGGGAATCGGTATATATATATATTTTTTGTAGATAACCATTTGGTACTTTGTGTTTTTGCAAAGTATCATTTTGGTACCTTCTGTTTTCAATAATACTCATATGGTATCTTGTATTTTAAAATCGTACATATTTAGTACCCTAAACTCAAATTTAATTAATAAAATTTTACCAATTTAATCAAACTGCTGTCAATTATGTAAGTTCTAAATTTAAATTTAATTACTTAATTACATATAACTGATGACAATTTGATCATATTGACAAAAATTTATCTATCAAATCTAAGTCTAGGGTATCAAATATGTATAATTTTAAAATACAGGGTACCATATGAGCATTATTGAAAATAAAGGGTACCAAAATGATACTTTGCAAAAACATAGGATATCAAATGAGTAAATTCCTTTTTTTTTTTAGTAATGTAATACATCGAGAGATCAGAAGAAATCAAAATTCTTCTAGATATATAAGTATTTCATCCTATATGAATACGCACAACTAATCCAATCCATATTAAAAATAAACATAAATTAGAGATATCGTACAAAAATTAGACAACAACCTTATAGCATTCTCTCCAAAAAAAAAACCTAACTTAATAAAATACAGTCAATTATATGAAAATGCAAACCTTAATCAAACTGTCATATTCAATATAAAAATGAAGCTAATTCAAAGTCATGTTGAAAAGCACTCCTACTTGGATAAGTGAAAAACAACCCACAAAAGTAAAAAATAAATAAAAATTTTGTGAGGATTAAACTTGTAAGAAAAAAATAACAATAATATAAACATGTTTTATATAAAAAAAAAAAAAATACTAATTGCTCATGCTAAAGTAACAATAAAAATTAATATCTAATATGTGAAATTTAACAATTCTTCAATAAATCTTCTGTCATCTTCAAATTTTCAATAAATCACATAAACAGTAACATAATGCAACATAACAAAATCATAACAATAACATTGAAAAACACAAATGAATTTCAATAAAATATCTAGCATAAAAATTATTGAAAAAAATTTGTGATAAATTTTTCATGGAAAGTAGCTGAAGGATCGGGTTGCTCCCTTCCATGGCGAAGAGGAAGAAGCCGGTTCGTAAGCCTGAGATTTTACCAGATGATAGGTCCGAGCAGGTCTTGCAGGAGGCTCAACAGGAAGTAGTGAATGGATCCGTGGGAAATATTGATGACGATCTAGGGCAGGGTAAGCAATTGGGTGAATTGTCTGGGTCTGGGTGTTTGCAAGAAGATAGGATGGCCCGACAGGGTAAGGGCTCCCAGCCTTCTGAGATACTGGGTGATGGATTGGGTGCCGAGGTGAATAAGGTTGCTTGGGCGGACAGAAGCGAAGATGGTGATACGGTCCGGGAAGGGGATTTTCAGTCGGATTCACAACACCATTGGCAACAATTTCGATCGAGCAATCTTTCCTTTTCTAAACCCAAACTTGAATACACTGAACCTATCTTTAGGAATGGGCAGAAGCTGGCTCAAGTGGATGTTGAAGAGGTGAGGATTCAGTCTGCAAATTGGAGCTCTGTCGTGGTTTGCATGGTTCTTGGAGCAAATCCTCCAATGGCCGTGTTTGAAGGTTTCATAAAAAGGGCTTGGGGTCATCTAGGGATAGCCCAGATTTCTAGAATGACTTTGGGGCTAATTTTGGTGAAGTTCAATGATGAAGCAACTAGAGACCATGTTCTTGAGAATGGAGTTATACATTTTGATAGGAAACCTGTAATTGTAAGGCCTTGGACAACTGATCTTAGTGCGATTTGCTTGATTCGTTCGGTTCCGTTGTGGATTCGTCTTCACGATCTTGGGCTGCAGTATTGGGGGAGCAAATGTCTTAGTGCGTTGGTTAGTACGATTGGCAAACCTCTTTTAGTGGATAAATTTACTAAGGAGCGTACGCGTGTTCAGTTTGCAAGGGTGTTAGTGGAGATGGAAATCACAGATAATCCCCCACATAGTTTCCAATTTATCAATGAGCATGGTCAGGTGGTAGAACAAGGAATAGAGTATGAGTGGGTGCCTACTAAGTGTAAGAGTTGCTCTGGGTTTGGGCACACTATGGCAGAGTGTCGGAAGAATCTTAAGGCAGTTTGGGTGGAAAAAGTAGCTCAGTCTACTGATGAGAAACCTTTGGATGGATCAGGAAATTCAAAGGGAGATACAGAAAGGAGTCCTAGCAAGGAAATGGAGGGGTCTAAATCTATTAAAGCTTCAGAACTGGGTGAAGGTGACTTGTCTCTTTCAGAGAAGACTAAGTCTGGGCTGGTAATAGAACGGAACAAGGAAATACAGTGGCAAACTCCCAGACGGGTTAGTTCTCAGAGACAAGGTCCTATGGCTGGTTACACTAATGTGGCTGTTCCGACTCAAAAACAGGGAAATCACTTTGATGTTCTACAGGAACAGGAACGGGGTAGTGAGTTTGGGGATATTGCTGGTAGCTCTTCTAATGGATAAGTGTCCTATTTTGAGTTGGAATATAAGGGGGCTGAATAGGGTGAATAAACAAATTTCAGTCCAAGAAATGTTTAGGAAGAATAAGATTGGTATTAGTGGTTTAATGGAAACTAAATTACGAGGTAATAAAATAGATGTGTAACGACCCGAATTTGCTAATCGGGCTTAGGGCCTTGATTAGTGTGCCTGGAGGGCAATAAGTGATTTAATTTGCTTGTATGTGAATTTATGTGTATATATGATTATGATGCATGTTTAATTGAGTTAAATGTGCATGTGGGCCCCGTCTGGATATTGGGGGCATAAATATGATAAATGAAATATATGTTGTATACGTGTGATATGTCTGTACAGCACGAACCGAGACAGTCCTGGGGAGCGGTTAGCCAGAGAGTCACAACGGGGTTGAGATTCGGACTCGGGGCGAGTCGAGGGGTAACTCGGGTATTAGTTGAGTTATGGGATTATCGAGACATGGAAATAAATATTTGGAGATATATTTGAGGATAGAATGCCTAGGTGGGAATATTTGGGGAATTTACCATTTTTGCCTTCGGGGACGTTTTGACACCACGAGCCTTGAGGTAACCTTTAGACTTAAGTTATATAAAACAAATAAGTGAAAGGAACTGTTTAGAAACCTTGAGAAACCGACTCATACTCTCCTAAGAACTGAAGTTAGCTTTTGCTCTCCTTTCTCTTACACTCTCTAAGGTGGAATTCAAGAGGAAACCTAAAGGATTTACCAAGGAATTGAAGGGATTTCAGCTGGGATGCTTTAGGAGCTTGAAGCTTTGGGATTGAGGATCAAGATTCTGGGATTAGGCTCAGTAAGGTAAGCTCTAAACATTAAAGTCTAGTCTTTAACTTTCTGCTGGTTCTAGAGGATTGCATGTAGCTAAGCTTGCTTAATCTTTGGGTGTTTTAGCTAAGTTTTGGAGCATACTTTGATGAGGTTTTGATGTTGTTTCTGTGCTGGAGTAATTATGTTGAATATCTAGGAGTTTTAGTTTGGTTTTGGTGGTAATTGGCTTGAAGAAGGGATGAAAAACTGATGGAAAATCTGGGTTCGTCGTATGGAGCCGCGGCCCTAGGAGGGGTGTGCCGCGGCCCGCATGCGCGCGTAGCCATGGGAGGCTGAGAAAATTCGAGCGCACCGCGGCCCGCGTGGTGGTCTGTGGAGAGCTAGCCTCTGTTTTGAGGCTAGCTGCGGCTCTAGAGGGTGGGGCCGCGACCCTTAGTGTCAGTGAGGATTTTAATGATATTTTTTACTTGGGAACTTAAAGGGTAAGGCTCGGGATGGATTTTATCATTCAGATTGATAGAATTCAAGATCCCGGAGGTTAGGGTTATGGTTTGAGGTTATTTGTTGGGTTGGAATTTGATGGTCGGATATTATTATGTGTTGTGACTAGGATTTCGACGAGGCTCACGTTAGTGGACTGTGCTCGGGGCATCGGTGCTCAGGAAGCTCGGAACTCAGGTAAGGAAACCCCTGTATCCATAGAGCTTGTGTGCAGGGCTGAGCCCGATATATTGAATAGAAATGACATGCAGGGCCGAGCCCTATATACTAGAATTGCAGAGCATGGCTCTTTATCTGTTTATGCTTGAATTCTGTGCTTGTTGCTATATTGTGTTTGATATTATATGTGTGATCGGCAAGAGCCGGGAACGGTGTAGACCGGGAACGGCGTCAAGCACGATGAGTGCAAGGCCGAGAACGGCAAGAGGCCGGGAGCAGCGTTGAGCACATGGGGTGCGAGTTGCCAGGGCGAGTCCCTAACAGGATACTTGGGATATCCTTACGGCGTGGTCCGCGAACCCAGGGCTTGGTAAATGCCTGGGACGACTAGGCCGTATGTGTTTAGCTGTTGGTGGCCTGTTTATATGTTTGATTCGTGTATTGCATATGTTATTTGTTATGGATTTCCTTGCTGGGCTTCGGCTCACAGATGCTCTGTGGTGCAGGTAAGGGTAAAGAGAAGATCAACCAACTATGAGCACAGCTGGCGTGAGGCGGCGTGTACATGTCCGGCCAGCCTGGCTGTCACAGCTAGGGGATTTTGGGAGATGCTTGTAAATGAACTTAGATTTTGTCGTCTAGTCGACTCTGATCAGTTTTGTGTTGTAAATATTTTCTAAACTATGTTTTGGGATCCCAAATGTAAATTTTAATAATTAATTGTGAAAAGCTACTTTCTCTAATGTTTCCTTTTTAATCATGGCTTAGTGACACGTTTTGAGTTAAAACCTCGATTAGCGAGTTGAAAGCACGATTTTAAACACACTTAGTAACGGCTCTAAGGAAGTAGGGCGTTACAAGATGAGTTTATGAGACATCGATTTCCTAATTGGGACTATTATTCCAGCCCAAGTACAGAAGGAAGACTGTTAATTCTTTGGCGGAAGGGTATAGCTAAGTTGAGTATCTTGGAAGACTCTTCTCAGCTGGTTCACTGTCAGGTTAAGTTGATTGGCCTCCAGAATGTTTTCTATGTCACGTTTGTGTATGGGTTTAATTCAGTTGATAGTAGGAGGAGCCTTTGGTGTGATCTAACTCGCATTTCGCTTTCTGTCAAAGCTTGGATGGTTCTTGGGGATTTTAATGCCCCTTTTTCAGGTGATGATAGGTCTGGTGGCTGCTCTATAGCTAGTGTTGAATTGGTTGATCCTATAGGGTGGAAAACTACTGCTAAAATGGAAGCTATCAAGAGCACGGGTTCTTATTTCACTTGGACAAACAACCAAGAAGGATTAGCTAGGATCTTCTCCAAAATTGATCATGCTCTCATTAATGAAGAGTGGCTGGACATTTTCCCACATTGTGTTGGCTGTGTTTAAATGGGAGGTGGTGTCGGATCATTGCTCCTGTATTGTGTCTAAAATTCCTTTGGAGGCTATGGGAACAAAAAATTTCAGATTTTATAACTTTTGGTCTAGTCACCCTGATTTTAATCAGTTGGTGTTGAATAGTTGGAGAGCCCCCGTTCATGCTACTGGTTTGAGGGCGATTTTTACCAGGCTAGTTCGTTTGAAGCACAAGCTTAAGAGGCTTAATAGGGACAGGTTTGGAGATATTGGTTCTGGCTACCAGTCGGCTATGGAAGCTCTTCAAACTGCCCAACTTCAGGCTCAAGAAAAGCCTCAAGACTTTCAATTGCAGGAGGTTGTCAAAATGAAAGCATTTGAGTTTCACTATCAAGAACAGATTTATCACAGTTTTCTTGTCCAGCGAAGCAAAATCAACTGGATTAGGAAGGGTGATATAAACTCCTCTTTCTTTCATGCCTTCCTGAAGAAGAGGAAAGCTGAGAACTCCATTATATCTTATATTAATGATCAAGGGTTATTGATAGATGACTTTAAGGAGGTGGTAGGCCATTTTGTTGATCATTTTAAGAATCATTTGGGCAGTTCTAGTTTGGCCTCAGGAACAGTAGATCAAAGTTGTTTGGTTCTAGGCTCTAAGCTTACTATGGAGCAGCAACTCTATCTCTTAAAACCTTTCTCTGCCAAGGAAATAAGAGCTGCTTTGTTTAGTATTCCTAGTACTAAATCGCCTGGTCCAGACGGTTATGGTTCTGGTTTTTTCAAGTCTATGTGGAAGGATATAGGTCAGGATATCTGTGCTGCAATCACTCATGGTTTCTCCTCAGACCAATTTCCTCAAGAGTTGCATGAAACTTCTCTGTCCCTGATACCTAAAGTCTCTTGTCCAGCTAGAGCCTCTGATTATAGACCCATTGCTTGCTGTTCGACCCTGTATAAGGTCATAGCAAAGCTGTTATGTTCCCGGCTGTCAGTGGTGCTCCCTCATATCATTCAAGCTAATCAAGGTGTGTTTGTTCGTGGTAGATCCATAGCTCATAATATCATGATTATTCAAGACTTAATTAAGAATTATGGTAGAGTTAATACCTCTCCGCGGTGTGCGATTAAAATTGACATTAACAAGGCCTATGATACGGTTGATTGGCAGTTTTTGGAGAATCTTTTGAAGGCCTACTGTTTTCCATCCAAGTTTATTGGCTGGGTTATGAAGTGTGTCAGGAGTTCTTCTTACTCTCTGCAGATTAATGGTCGGGTCCAATGCAAGTTCAAGGGGGCAAAGGTCTGTGCCAAGGGGACCCAATGTCCCCTCTTCTCTTTGTTCTCATCATGGAATACATGACCAGATGCTTACAACTTGGTGCCAACTCCTCTGCATTTCGGTTTCACCCTATGTGTAAGAGTTTGAAGCTCATAAACTTGTGCTTTGCAGACGATGTGATCCTGTTTTGCAAAGGTTCTGTTTCAGCAGTGACTGTTCTAAAGGCCTCTCTTAGGAAGTTCAGTGAAGCTTCTGGGCTTTCTATTAATTCTAAGAAGTCTCAAATATTTTTTGGTGGGGTTATGGCAGCTGTAAGAACTGAGATTATGCAGGAGTTTTGTAATGCCCTACTACCTTAGAGCCGTTACTTAGTGAGTTTAAAATAGAAATCGTGCTTTTGACTGACTCTAAGTGGTTTCTAAAACCAAAAGTGTGAGTAAAACAGAGTTTAAGGCTGTACTCTTTGAAAATGTTTAGTTTCATTGAAAACGTTAAGTATCAAACATCTGGGATCCCAAAATAAGGTTTACAAAATATTTACAACTCAAAAATAGATTTACACCAGGTCAGCTATCAAAAGAATGGATTAATACAGCCATTTACAAAATGCCCCCAACCAAAGCAGTCGGGCAGGCCGAACATGTACGCGCCGCTCCCACGCTCTCCATACTCATGGCCGGTTGACTGACTCCTTGCTTTTACCTGCCACACGGAGCACCCGTGAGCCGAAGCCCAGCAAGAAAACCCAAATAGCACATAACATATGCAAATAATATCGCTGGCATAATTCACTGATAAATAGGAAAATCATCAATTTAAACAAGCACGACCATGCCGCCCCAGAGGCCTTACCAAAGCTTGGGGTCTCGGTCATCACCGTAGGATAACTCATGTATCCCTTGGGTCCCACCCTGGCTATAGCATCCCATGTGCTGAGCGTTACTTCCGGCCCCACTGCCGTACCCGGCCTTCACCGCCCTCGGCCTTGCCGTTCATTCCATTATAATCACACATATAATACATCATGAAATGACCATTCAAACATACAATAGTTCACCTAAGATTACACATTTACACACAATACAATCTAGGGCCATGCCCTGCAATCACACAGTGGGCCTATGCCCTAATCTCGAGTGTTACGGTTTTCTTACCTGTGTCCCGAGCTTTCCGATGCACCACGGTCACGAGCACGGTCCTCTAGCACGAGCCTCACCGAAATCCTAGTCACAACACACATAAAACACTTTTAATACTAACCAAGCCCAAGACCACTTCCCGGGACCAATCCCGCACTCCCGGGACCCCTAAATCCATAAAACAAAGTATCGGAACCATCCCCCGAGTCCCCGGGCAAAAGCCCTAAAAATTCAACTTTTGGGCTGCCAAAATGGCCTAGGGCCGCGGCACACCCATCAAGGGCCGCGGCGCCCAGCGACCTGGCCCCCATCCTGAAGCCTCCTCGCGCCGCGGCGCCCAAGAACAGGGCCGCGGCACTCCTTCGCGAACCCAGATTTTCTGGGTTTTTCCTGCATTTTTCCCGAGCTTTAACCTCTCCAAATCACCCCAAACCAATACCTAAACCCCAAAACTCAAATCCAAACCTCAAATGAACAATCTAACAACCTATAAACACTAGAATCAAGACCCAAACATCAACACACCCAAGATCCACACCTTTGATCTCAATTTCAGCAACTAACCCAAAACTTATCAATGCTTAGCTTAGGCATTTAAATTCCTCAAATTAAAACAAAACCCAAACTTAAATATGTATAAAACCCTTACCTCAAATGGAGAATCCACACAAAGTCCTTGATCTCCTCCTAGACTCCCACTTCTCCTTCTCTTCTTCTTCTTTTCTTTTTGCTTGCCCTAGCTCTTCTTTCTCCTTCTCTTTCTTCTCTTCAATTTCTATCAAAGCCTCAAGTGAACCCAAATGCCCAAACCGTACCCCCTATATCCCAGCTGAGAATTTCATAATCCCCTTGCCAAAAGACCAAATTACCCCTTCCTACTAATCCTTCTTAGCTAAACCTTCAAGGGCACTTAAGTCTTTACACTTTCATTTCAATTCTACCACTTTCTATCTTAAAACTTGTTACCCACAGCAGTTACAAACGGTTACCCAGGTTACTCAATTACCAATAACTAATCACTCATTCTCAACTCAACTTTATAAGATTCCCGAAGTACCCCTAGGCTCCTCCCGAGCCGGGTACAACATCCCGTTGTGACTTTTAGACTAATTGGCTCACTAGGACCGTCTCGATGCGTGCATCCTGATAATAACACCACACTCACATGGCACAATTCACATAGTACAATTATCACAATTATGCCCTAACATGGCCAGGTTACAATCATGCTCATTCTAAGACAATCAGGTCTACATGCATACTAATTCACATAGTCATGCATCTCAAATAATCAAATAGTCATATAATGTGCAATAAATCATAATCATGCATTAAACTTATTAAAGTCACACATAAAATCCCATCATGCCCTCCAGGCATACTGCTCCAGGCCCTTAAGCCTTAACACTGAATTTGGGTCGTTACAAGTTTCAACTTCCAGCAGGCTCTTTCCCTCTGCATTACCTTGGGGTGCCTCTAAGACCTACTAAATGGAAGCACGTGGATTGTGAAATTATCCTCCAAAAGATGAGAGCAAAACTATTTTCATGGTCTAGTAAGCACTTATCTTATGCTGGCCGATTGCTTCTTATACAAACTATTCTATTTGGTTTGAGAAACTACTGGATGTCAGTATTTACTTTACCTCAAAGCATCATTAAGGAAGTTGAGAAGTTATGTAGACAATTCCTTTGGGGGGCCTCGAGAACTAGAAGTAAGTTACATTTAGCTTCTTGGCATCAAGTTTGCTTGCCTAAGGCGTATGGTGGGCTTGGTCTAAGGGATGGAGCTAGCTGGAATAGGGCTCTCCTGGCCAGGTATGTATGGGCTGTCTCTACTAAACAAGACTCTCTTTGGGTAAAGTGGATCCAACATATTTACCTAAAGGGGGCTAACTTTTGGGATTATGAGTTGAAGCAAGATAGTAGCTGGTATTGGCGCAAGCTTTGTCATCTTAGGAAGAGATTCAATGAGGGAGAGATTCTGTATATCAAAGTTGTATAACAGCTCCCTAAACTAGCAAACTGTGGACTATAAGAAGGCAGTTTGGTGTCGCTCTATTCTTCCTAAGCACAGGTTTCTTTTGTGGATGGTAGTGAACTCATTCCTCTTAACTAGAGACAACTTGGTCAAATGCACCATTCCTCTAGATAGCCTGCTCTACCCTGTTTGCGAAGATCAGTGGGAGAGCCATCACCATTTATTCTTTGACTGTTGTTTATCAAAGAGAATTCTGTCTTGCATATTTTCTTGGCTTGGTTACCGTGCTTGGGCATCCAGTTACTCGGATTGGACTATGGGGCTCACTCTTAGTCTTAATAACAGTTTGAGCTTGATTATTAACATGGTTCTTGCAGCTGTGGTTTATCAAATATGGAGGAATAGGAATAGATGCTTTTATGATGGTTACTCATTAACAGCTAACTGTATAGCTAAAGATGTAATTACATTAGTTCAATACAGATTATATAGTGTTCTTAATAGGAAGGCTCTTCCTCACCTTAAGCTTTTCTTAAGAAAACTTTCTTGTATGTAATCTGAGGTTGTAGCTGGCTGTTTGTTTCCGGGTCCTTTCTGGGCTTGGTTCCCTTGTTTGTACATGTCTGTTTGTTCAATGAAGGTATTCTTCTTGACAAAAAAAAAAAAAATTTATTGAAAAATGAAAATTGCTAAAAAAATAAGTATGTAATAACGATTAATTTTTAAAGAAACTAACAATTATTATCGATTAAAAAAACTACAAAGTATTATTGAAGAATGAAAAGATAACTCTATTCAAATATAAAAACTAACTTTTATTATTTTAAAAAGAATAATATTAAAATAATGTTATTAAATAATAAGAAAAAAATAATTTTATAATATATAATTAAAATAACTAAAACCAACTAACAATTATTCTCACTGTTAAAAAACTTATTTTTTGTTGAAGATACATCGATTCAAATAATTTTTTTAAAAAAACAATAAAATAAAATTGAGCAAAAATGAAAGAAGATAATCGGAAAAACATAACATCATACAAAAGAAAATTTTAAGAAAAGAGAGAATCTTTTAATCAAAATTTAGATAAAAAGTTTATCAACTCAATCATGCAAAATGAAAAATGAAGGAAAACACCAAAAAATTTAAACATCACTGGAAAAAAAAACTCAGATGAAATTAACGTGCACAGAGATGGAGATCTAAATTAACAAAAAAATCACCACACCCCAATTCTAAAAATCAAAACTAAGTTACAAAAAACATGTATTCTAAAGATTAAACATCAAAAGATGAACACCACACAAATCTTAAAAATCCCAGTAAAGTTAAAATATATATACCTGAAGAGCATTTAAATTCTCTTTATAAAACTCTGTGACAATATCGTTGAGATGCTTATTATTGTACTCAACAAGCTTTGAATGTCGAACATTATCATACCAAATCGAAGTATCAATCTCACCATGTCCCTGCTCTTAGGCCATGAAACTGGCATCTTATACCCTTTCTGAAGAGGCAACAAACACCGAGGACTAGGATTTGGGCAATGCCGCTTCTGATGCTCCATGTGCCTCCTGAACTGCAAGGCCTTGATCGCCATGTAATTGTCCAAACAAGGTATGTATCAACCGCCTCGGGATCCCATCAGAGCTTCCATTCAAAACCCACATCGACCGAAGTAGTAGTGGTTCCAGAAAGAGCCGACTTCTTTGTTCTCCGGCGGAGGCGACGGTGGGACAAAAGGGGTTACTGAATTAGGAATATTGAAGGATTTTTGTACGGACGGAGGGGAAGAAGATGTGTTGGAGACAGAGATAGGGAAATTTCTAATTTGTGAAGAAAACGAAGAAAAAGCCAAAGTTCCCACCAAGACGGTTGCACAAATCTGAACAACTCAGTTATCAATGCAAATCTCTCCACGATGAACCAAGAAGTTTTAATCAAAACATAGTAAAGAAAAGAAAAAGACTGAAAAAAAAAATCAAACCAGATAGAGAACACCAGCATAGGAGGCAAATGCAGAAGACTAGGATAGAAGAACAGAAACATGTTGGTTTAAATATAGGGACATAAAAAAATGATCTTTAGTTTTTTATTAAAAAAAATAATGTACCATTTATGTGAGATATATTTTGGTTGGACAAAATTATCTTTTTATTTTTAGTTATAGAGTGTTTTCGGAAACAAGTATGTAATGACTAGATAAGAAATTATACTATATTTTAAAATATAAAGTGTGTTTAGATGTTAAGTGATAATTATTTATGAATTCATATTGTCACGTTTAGCAAAACAGTTAGTAATTATACTAAAAAATAATATTATGTAATAAATATGATTTAAAATTAATTGTAATTAGTAATTACATCAAATCTCATGTGGACTATGAGAATTAGAGACTGTAATTGAGACTCTTTAATTACTTTTAATTATATAGTACCGTGTAATTATATGGTCAGAAAAATACGTCAAATTAAGTAATTACTTTTAATTACATTCAAATCTAATTACAGGGTATCTTTCCAAACACACCCTTCAAAAATTAAATTAAAAAAAAATCATTGAGGGTAATGGATTCACTTGGTATTTAGGGATAGAACTATTCTCATTCTTTTCTTCGTTACCCCACTTATTTCTCGCATTACCTAATATAGTAAACACACACACGAATAGAAGTCATTACCTCACATGTGATTATAATTGCCATTAAAGTAAACATGCCATAAATAAGGAATTTACACGAATGACAATCGCAAGTTTCAAAATTTGCAAAATGACTTTTCATTTTGTTTTTAATATATTAAGATTTTAAAAATGGCTAATGTAACATTCAATTAAGAGTAATTTAACACTTTTCAGAATAAACAAAACCAAAAAGATCGATTAACTGTTAGAACTAGAAAGACCCAAACTCATTTCTCTCATTATTGGTTTTTCCTCTACTTTCATCCTTCACCAACAGCCACAAACTCTGACACATTACTACTTTGGACGACAATTATGGACAGCGACAACCCCGACAGTGACGAATCCAAGAAACCCATTTTTATAAGTTTTTCTTCACTCTTTCACTCTCATTCTAAAGACCCATTTTCCTTCAGATTTTTTCTTCTACATTCTCTTACTACTTGCTACCATTACAACTCCAAAAAAAAACAAGTAATGGATTCAAAAATTGATGCATCGACTACATTGCTCTCATCAAATAAACATGAACAAGTAAGTATAAATACACTTATATTATTTTTAATATTATTAAATTTGGATTATGATTTTATTGAATTACAAGTGTTACTCCTACTTTCCGAGTACTCAATGCGTGTGTATCCTAGTAGGCACATGTTGTTAGGGTTGATGCCTAAAAAGCATGTGAAAAGATAATTTTTATTGAATTGAATAAAAATACAATTTTATTATATTTGATTATCGTAATTATTGTTTGAATATTTAATACATGAATATCATAAAATTTTCATATTCATTTGTGAGAATAATGGGTTATCCCCAAAAATTTGAAAACGATGACGTGGCAATAGAAGTGACAAATGGCAAAGAATGGCTGGGTGATCTCGCTTAGAAGTAATCTGGTAGACCGGTGAAGATTTTTTACTGACCAATCAAGTGCCATGACCAACCAGTCATGTGCTTGACCGACCAGTCATGCGCTTGTCCGGCCAGTCAGGTGCTTGTCCAGCCAGTCAGGTGCTTGTCCGACCGGTTAGGTGCTTGTCCGACTAGTCAAGTGTTAGGCCGACCAGACATGTATTTGGCCGACCAGTCACTTGTCTTGGGCGACCAGTGAGGATGTGGCCGACTAGTGAAGTGTTTTGGCCCTTCATTTTTCCTTCTGAGTGTGATGTGGACCAACTAAACAGATCAGTGCTACGCAAAAGATCCCAGTAACAGTTTCACCAAGAATCAGTCGTGCCTACGCGGGTGTAACGCCCTACTCCCTTAGAGTCGTTACTAAGTGAGTTTTAAAAGAAACTTTGTGCAAAGAACTCGCTAACCGAGGTTTTTAAAACCAAAGTGTGATTAAGTAAAAGTTAAGGCTGTAATCTTTAAAAATGCGTTGTTTCATTGAAAACTTCTAGTATTTAACATCTGGGATCCCAAAAATAAGGTTTGAAAACTATTTACATGTTAAAATAAGTTTACAGTTGATTAGTTATTAAAATCACAGATTATTACAGCCATTTCTCGAAAATACCCCCAACCAAATCAGTCGGGCAGGCCAAACATGTACGCGTCGCTTCATGCTCTCCGTACTCATGGCTGGTTGACTCAATCCTTGCCCTTTCCTGCAACACAGAGCACCCGTGAGCCGAAGCCCTGCAAGAAAACTCATACAGTTCATAACATATGCGAATTATACAGTTAACATATCAGATAGTCCACAGATAAACAGGTCATCCATCAGGCTAAGCAAACACGGCCATGCCGCCCCAGAAGCCTTACCAAAGCCTGGGGTCTCAGTTCTCACCGTAAGGATATCTCATGTATCCATTGGGTCCTACCCTGACTGTAAGCATCCCATTTGCTAAGTGTTACTTCCGGCCTCGCTGCCGTTCTCGGCCTTTCGCCGTTCTCGGCTCCATTGCCGTTCTCGGCCTTAGCCGCTCATTGCACTATAATCACACATACAATACATTTTGAAATAATCATTCAAACATATAATAATTCATTTAAGGTTATACATTAGCACATAATACAATCTAGGGCCATGCCCTGTAATAACACTATGGGCCCATGCCCTATTCTCGGGTGCTACAGTTTTCTTACTTGTATCCCGAGCTTTCCGATGCACCAAGGCCACAAGCACGGTCCTCTAGCACGAGCCTCTCCGAAATCCTAGTCACAACACACATAAAACACTTTTTAATACTAACCAACCCAAAACCACTTCCCGGGACCAATCCCGCACTCTCGGGACCTCTAATTCCTTAAAACAATACATTGGAACCATCCCCCGAGTCCCTGGGCAAAAGCCCTAAAAACCCAAAATTTTGCCTGTCAAAATGGCCTAGGGCCGCGGCACTCCCCTCAAGGGCCGCGGCGCCCAGCGGCTAGTCCCAAATCCTGATGCAATCTCGCGCTGCGGCGCTCCTTCGCGAACCCAGATTTCTGGGTTTTCTCTTGCATTTTTCCCGAGCTAAAACCCCTCCAAATCTTCCCAAACAATTACCTAAACCCAAAAATCAATTTCAAACTTCAAATGAACCATCTAACAACCCATAAACACTAGTATCAAGATCAAAAACACAATCACACCCAAAAATCCACACCTTTGATTTCAACTTCAGAAAATTTAAACCCATAGCTCAAAACTTAAATCATGCTTCAATTTCTTGAACCAAAATAGAAACAAGCCTTAAATTTACATAGAATCCTTACCTTGAATGAAGAATCCAACCCTAAGCTTCCTTGATTCATCTCCTAAGTCTCCAAATTTCAGCTCCTTCAACTCCTCTTCTTCTTCTTCTTGCCCTAGCTTTTCCTCTAGCTTTTCTTCTCTCTATTCTTTAACAAAACCAAAATATGACCAAGCCCAAATCGTGTACCCCTTTTACCCAGCTGCAACATATCTAATTCCCAGCCAAATGAGCATCTTACCCTTCCTTAAATTCCCCTTTCTAGCTAAACCTCAAGGGCCTTTTTGTCATTCCTACTTTCTTGCAATTCTACCACTTTTTTCAACCAAACTTGTTACTCTCAACGGTTACTAACAGTAACACAAATTACCATATCGCCAATTACCATTAACTCACAAGAACCCAATTACAAAATCCCCAAAATACCCCTAGGCTCCCTCCGAGCGGGGTATAAAAATCCCGTTGTGACATTTGAGTTAACTAGCTCTCTAGGACCGTCTCGGCACGTGCATCACAATAATAACACCACCCTCACATGGTACAAATCACATAATACAATTATCACATAGATGCCCACAGCGGGCTAAAATTACCAATTTACCCCTATCATACAAACGGGGTCCACATGCATATTTATTTCACCTAAACATGCATACTAATCACATATTCATTAAATTCACATAAATTAATGCAATATAACAATTATTGCCCTCCAGGCACACTAATCAAGGCTCCAAGCCTTAATAGCAAATTTAGGTCGTTACAGCGGGAATCTCTCAGATTATCCCGAAGAAGTAGTATATTGTTGTATTTTGAATATTATTATTAATTAAATATAGTGAGAATAACAAAATATCCCGATTATGAGGGACTTCATTTGTACGATCATGGGCTTATAAATACAAAGCTCATGGCATCTTGAAAAGGATTCGGATTCTAATTTTCCAGAGAGAGTATTTGTATCTTGAGAGAAATCTTGTATTCTTTTCATCTGCACTAAAGAAACTCAGTTGACTCAGGTTCATCTGATCTTGAGTGTAGATTCATAATCATAACTCTAAGTGAACTAGGCTATTACCAACACATTGGGGCTGAACCACTATAAAAATTGTCTGTGTCGTATTTTTCTCTTGAAGGTTTTTTGTCGTTTTGACGTCTACACGTCGTTGGCCAAAAACGCGGTCAACATTTTGGTGCTTTCATTGAGAGCCTGAAGAGAAAGACGAACAATCACTGTAGCATCATGGCGCCTAAGAACACCAATGCGACCTGTAACGCCCTACTACCTTAGAGCCGTTACTTAGTGAGTTTAAAACACAACTGTGCAACTAACTGACTCTACGAGGTTTTCAAAGACCAAAGTGTGACTAACCGGAAGTTAAGGCTGTAATCTTTAAAAATATTTAGTTTCATTAAAAACTTTAAGTATCAACATCTGGGATCCCAAAAATAAGGTTTACAAAGTATTTACAACTCAAAAATAGATTTACACTTGATTGACTATCAAAAGAACAAGTTAATACAACCATATTCAAAATGCCCCCAACCAAAGTAGTCGGGCAGGTCGAACATGTACGCGCCGCCCCCACGCTCTCCATACTCATGGCTGGTTGACTGACCCCTTGCTTTTACCTGCAACACAGAGCACCCGTGAGCCGAAGCCCAGCAAGAAAACTCAAACAGTACATAACATATGCATATATTATACCAGCATATAATCCATTGATAAACAGGAAAACCATCAGACTGAACAAACATGGCCATGCCGCCCCAGAGGCCTAACCCAAGCCTGGGGTCCCGGTCCTTACCGTAAGGATAACTCATGTATCCATTGGGTCCCACCCTGACTATAAGCATCCCATGTGCTAGATGTTACTTCCGGCCCCACGGCCGTTCTCAGCCTTCGCCGCTCTCGGCCTTAGCCGTTCATTTCATTATAATCACACATATAGTACATCTCGAAATAATCCTTCAATCATATGATAATTCATTTAAGGTTATACATTAGCACATAATACAATCTAGGGCCATGCCCTGCAATAACACTATGGGCCCATGCCCTGTTCTCGAGTGCTACAGTTTTCTTACCTGTATCCCGAGCTTTCCTGATGCACCAAGGTCACAAGCACGGTCCTCTAGCACGAGCCTTTCCGAAATCCTAGTCACAACACACATAAAACACTTTTAATACTAACCAAACCCAAAACCGCTTCCCGGGACCAATCCCGTACTCTCGGGACCTCTAAATCCTTAAAACAAAACATTGGAACCATCCCCCGCGTCCCCGGGCAAAAGCCCTAAAAACCCAACTTTTTGGCTGCCAAAATGGCCTAGTGCCGCGACACTCCCCACAAGGGCCGCGGCGCCCAGCGGCTAGGCCACATCCTGAAGCATCCTCGCGCCGCGGTGCCCAAGAACAGGGCCGCGGCGCTCCTTCGCGAACCCAGATTTCTGGGTTTTCTCTTGCGTTTTTCCCGAGCTACAACCTCCCCAAATCATCCCAAACAAATACCTAAACCCCAAGATCAATTTAAAACTTCATATGAACCATCTAACAACCTATAGACACTAGAATCAAGATCAAAACACCATCACACCCAAAATCCACCCTTTGATTTCTAATTTCAGCAAACCAAAACTTTAAAATGCTTAACTCATGCTTTAGATTTCTCAAATCAAAACAGAAACCAAACTTAAATGTGCATAAAATCCTTACCTCAAGTGGAGAATTCACCCAAAAGCTTCCTTGATCTCCTCCTAAACTCCCACTTCAGCCCCTTCTACACTTCTTCTTCTTTTTCTTCTTCTTGCCCTAGCTTTTTCTTTCTTCTAGTTTTTCTTCTCTTCAATTTTTATCAAGACCATCTAATGACCCAATGCCCAAATTGTGTACCCCAAAAACCCAGCTGAAAATTGTCTAAATCCCTTGCCAAAAGACCATTTTACCCCTTCCTAATAATCCTTCCTAACTAAACCTTCAAGGGCACTTTTGTCCTTTCACTTCTATTTCAATTCTACCATTTTCCATCTTAAACTTGTTACTCAAAGCAGTTACAAACGATTACACAAGTTACTTAATCGCCAATAACTATAACCTTTAGTTCTTAATTCAACTTACAAAATTCCTAAAGTACCCCTAGGCTCCTCCCGAGCCAGGTACAAAAATCCCGTTGTGACTTTTAGACTAATTAGCTCGCTAGGACCATGTCGACGCGTGCATCACAATAAAAACACCACACTCACATGGCACAAATCACATAATACAATTATCACATTTATGCCCTCAACGGGCTAAAATTACCAGTTTACCCCTAACATACAAACGGGGCTCACATGCATCTGTATACAACCTAATCATGCATTCTAATCACATATTCAATCAAATTCTCATAATATCATGTCAATTTACTTCTTGCCCTCCAGGCATGCTTAAACAAGGTCTTAAACCTTATTAGCAACTTGGGGTGTTACACGACCTCCAAGAAGCTAGGTTCCTCTAGAGAGCCTGCTAGATCAGAAGGTCCTGGCCCTCAAGACCATGAGACTGAGCCTAGAGTCCTGCTCAAGGACGTGACTCCAGAGGTTGAACAACTCCAGCAAGCCATGGGGGCTTTCCAGGAAGAAATGGCACAATTCAACGCCAGACAGGAGTCATTCGCTGAAGAAATGGCTAGACAGAAGGCTGCATTTGAGCAGCAAAGACGGGAGATGGACGCTAGGAGCGAAGAGATTAGGCGACAGCAGGAGGAGGCCGATAGGTGACATCGCGAGGCTGCACTCGCTCTGGAGGCAGCTACGCAGCTGGCCCAGGCCAATGCCCAAGCTGCAGCACGAGGAGCAGCCGCCCAAGGAGCAAGGACCACGGAAGCTGGTCGAAAAAACACTGACAGACCCAATTCTCGAGGACCAAATAGAAGCGGTAGTAACCCACCTGGTCGAGAAGAAGATGGGGTCCGATCGGGCACTGCCTCAACCTAAAGGGGGAACTCCAGAACCCCCTCAAGGAGCCACCGATCAGAGACTTCCAGGTCGGAAGTCACAATTCAGGCAGCCTCGAGGTAAAGAAACTTCACACTTCAAAGACGGGCATGGTCGTGATGAAGTTGATAGTCATCACACTGATCAGTCGAAGGAGAAGAATGACAATAACCAGCGAGGAGGAAAAGACCGCCCAGCATAGACAGGAAGGCCACCACTGCATCCCAACCAGCAGCGCAGTGGCAAGGAGCATGTCCCGCACGGCAGGCCTTCCGAAAAAACTCGGAGTATGGTGTTCGATCGGTTAGGGAGGCATACCTCTCAGAAGGATCTAAGAGATGTCATTGCCGACAGGAGAAGGACCGTCCCGGTCAAAGGGCAAAATCTGAACCGACCTACCAGTCAAGTAGAAATACTTGATGATGGTGTTCCGGATAGGAGCGCCCGACCAGGCGGTCCCGAGAATGAGTCCCAAGCAGTGGCCCCAGGCATCCAAGCCCAGCTTGATGCTCTGACAGTAGCAGTTCAAGGTCTGTCGAAACGACCTTCTGCAATCGATCCAGTAGACCACAGGAGTGGCAGGACGTTCTGTGCTCGAATTAGAGCAGCCCAGTCACCAGCGAAGTACAAAGCACTGGTACTGCCAGTTTATACAGAAAAGGCAGATTCGATAAGGCATGTGGGGAAATTCGAGGACCAAATGGAGCTGCTCGGAGTGAGTGATGACTATCGGTGCAGAGTTTTCCCCACTACATTATCCGACACTGCCCAAGAGTGGTATTGGAAATTTAAACCAAACTCCATCACTTCTTGGGAAAGTTTCAGGAAAGAGTTTTGCAGGCAGTTCAGTGCTGCTCGGACCCCTCCGGTTTACGCCAATCACTTGGCCGATATTAAACAAGGGAAAGATGAATCTCTCAAGAACTACATACAAAGGTTCATGAAAGAAGCCAACCGAGCAATTGCAATTGGAGATGAGGGGAAGATGGTGGCCATTTCTTCTGGCATAATCTATCGGAGTCCTTTGTGGGACAGTATTCATCGCAGCCCAATTTCAATGTTACAACAATTTCTTGATCGGGCGGACAAATATATGAAATTGGATGACGCGATTAAGAAGGGAGAGAAGGGCCTGAACAATCCGAGCGGATCAACTGATTCCCCTAAGAATGGTGGAAGTGATAAAAGTGGTGGTAAGAAACGTGGAAATAACGGGTCTGACCGCCACAATGAAAAGAAGGCTAAGTCAGGACCAAATGACAAGCCAACTAAGTATGAACCTTGGTTCACCAATTACACCACTCTTTCGGCCAGCTGGGCGGAGATATATCTAGTCATCAGGAGGTCCCCTACCGGAAACCCCCACCCATCAAGAAGGAGATGAGTAAGAGATATTTGAATAAGTTCTGTCATTTCCATGGAGACTATGGTCACGACACGAATGAATGCAATCATCTCAAGGACGAGATAGAATTTCTCCTCCGGTCGAGGAAATTGAAAAAATATCGAGCAGAAAAGACCCAAGGAGAGGGAAGAAACAATAATCCTGGGTTTAAGCGACAGCGGTCTCCACCCTTACAATCCGAGCCTGTGGACTTCACTCTTGACACCATATGTGGAGGTCCACATCTGGCTGGGAATAGCAACAAGGCAAGGGAAAGGTATGCTCGAACACTCCAACATGAGTTGGATGCAGCATCGACATCCGAGGTCATGACTGTAGAGGAACGGCCTCCGAAGAGCCCACGATACGAAAGTGAGTCCCTCACTTTCACTGAAGATGATGAACGACACGTGAGATATCCTCATAATGACCCTCTCGTCGTGACAGTCCAAATAGCAAACATGAAGGTGAAGAGATGCCTGGTCGACACGGGGAGCTCTATGAACATCATTTACAAATCATCCTTTGAAAGGATGAAGCTATCTATCAATGACTTGAAGTCATGCTCTCAAGTCATTTATGGATTTACTGGAGAAGGGTTGTCACCAGCTGGAATGATCAAGTTACCAGTCATAACAAGGGATGCTCCTAAGCATGAGACAGTTATGACAGAGTTTTTGATAGTCGACTGCCCGTCCGCCTATAATGTGGTTATTGGTCGACCACTACTCACAACCTTGCATGCGGCAGCCTCTATATGGCACCTTTCTATGAAGTTCCTAACCAGTGCAGGCATAGGTTGCCTCCGAGGAGACCAGAGAGAGGCTAGGGAATGTTATAATGCCTCGGTAGCTAAAGCACGAAAGGGGGCCAAAGAAAACAACATGATTGTATGTGCAGATAGAGAGGAGGTATAAGAGATGGATGTCGAACAAAGCATTACAGTCGTGGCCGATCGAGAAAAAATGTTTGAAGAGTTGGGCCAAGAAAGCACTCTTGGTTTAAGTGAACAACAAGCCCCATCCGGTGATGAAGTCACCAAATAGGGCGTTGCCCAAAGCGAGGGAATGGACTTTGATCCTCGCTTTGGGGATTATGAAAGTGAGGTGGGACCTACCGAGGAGTTAGAGGAGGTTCCAATAGATGAGAATGATCCGACTAGAGGGGTCAAGGTTGGAAAAAAGTTGAAGTCAGAAGTAAAAGCGCAGCTGGTAGAATTTTTGCAGAGGAATCAAGATGTCCTCGTCTGGTCTCACAAGGATATGGTGGGTATCTCACCAACTGTGATCAGCCACGTGTTCAATGTGGATGAAAGCTATCTAGCAGTGTAGCAAAAGAGAAGGTTTCTTGACAAAGATCGAGCAAAGGCTCTTAAGGAGGAGGTAGAGCGGCTAAAGGAAAACGGGTTTATAAGGGAAGCATATTTTCCTGCCTGGGTTTCAAACCCAGTGTTAGTGCCCAAGTCCAATGGAAAGTGGAGGACTTGTGTGAGTTTTACCAACCTGAACAAAGCATGTCCAAAGGACTGTTTTCCTTTGCCAAGAATAGACCAATTGGTGGACGCGACCTCTGGTCATGAAACATTGTCCTTCATGGACGCTTACTCGGGGTATAACCAGATTAGTATGCACCCCCCCCCCCCCCCCGATGAGGAGCATACCAATTTCCGAACAGACATAGGGCTGTACTGTTATAAGGTCATGCCATTCGGCTTGAAGAACACGAGAGCCACATACCAGCATTTAGTGAATGGCATGTTCCGTGACTTAATTGGCAAGAACATGGAGGTGTACGTAGACGATATGCTGGTGAAGTCAAAGGAAGCTGAAGGACATGTACGAGATTTGGAGGAATGCTTTGCAATACTGAGAAAGTACAACATGAAGTTGAATCCCCTCAAATGCTCGTTTGGAGTAAGTTCTGGAAAATTTCTTGGTTTTATTATTAACTCATGAGGGATTGAAGCAAATCCAGAGAAGATAAAGGCGCTCGCAGAAATGAAGTCTCCAGCCATAATTAAGGATGTGTAAAGCTTGACTGGGCGGATTGCTGCTTTAAGCAGGTTCATCTCTAAATCAACGGACAAGTGTGTCCTGTTTTTTAACTTGCTTAGAGGAAGCAAGAAGTTTGAATGGACGGAAGAATGTGAGCAAGCTTTTCAAGCCATAAAGGAACACTTGGCTCAACCTCCTGTTCTTTCAAAGCCAGTTGATGGGGAAGACCTCTTTATTTACCTAGCAGTCACAGAGCATGTTGTTAGTGCTGCTCTAGTACGAGAAGAAGATAAAGTGCAGTGTCCGGTGTTCTACGTTAGCAAGCGACTGATAGGAGCAGAGTCCAGGTATCCCGTGATCGAGAAGTTGGCCTATTGCTTGGTACTTGCATCACGCAAACTGTGACCATTCTTCCAGGCACATCCCATTAAAGTCTTTACCGACCAGCCCCTACGTCAAGTCTTACAGAAGCCGGAGTCATCTGGTCGGCTACTTAAATGGGCAGTTGAATTGGGCCAATTCGAAATCAAATACCAACCAAGGTCTGTTATTAAGGGACAGGCTTTGGCAGATTTTATTGCTGAATGTACTGGGATTGCCGATATTCCCGGCCAGCAATAGTGTGTAACCGGGCAGAGAGAGGATCTTCTTGCTTGGAAACTTTTGTTGATGGGTCGTCAAACAAACATCACTCAGGAGCAGGAATTATATTAGTCACGTCGGAGAAGCACCGAATTCATTGTGCATTAAGATTCAGATTTAACGCTTCTAATAATGAGGCAGAGTATGAAGCCCTCCTAGCAGGCTTGCGCTTGGCTAGAGATGTTCGTGCCCGGTCAGTTGAAGTGAACAGTGATTCCCAATTGGTGGTCTACCAAGTCTTAGGGGAATATCAAGCAAGGGGCCTACGCATGATGGCGTACTTGAATAAGACCAAGGATCTGCTAGCACAATTCGAGGAGTATACTATTAAGCTGGTACCACGGGAGCAGAACTCTAACGCAGACGCTCTAGCAAAATTAGCTACTACGAAAGATGCTGAAACTCTGAATATAGTACCAGTGGAATACTTGGTAGAGCCAAGCATTAATGAACAAGAAGCCATGCCCATCACAATAGTTGGCACTTGGATGACACCCATCATTACTTACCTTGAGCAAGGAATCCTCCCAGATAATCGTAATGAAGTTAAGAGAGTTATGAGGCAAGCTGCTAGGTATATTATGATGGATGGGGTGTTGTATAGAAGAGGGTACTCTTTGCCTCTACTAAGGTGCATAGCACCCGACCAGTCAAAAAACTTATTGGCTGAAGTGCACGAGGGGTTCTGTGGAGATCATGCTGGGAGGCAAAGTCTATCTAAAAAGATTTTGCGGCAAGGATTTTTCTAGCCTACAATGAATAAAGATTCCATGGAGTATGTGAAGAAGTGTGATAAATGCCAGAGATTTTCTAAAGTACCCAGGGCACCTCCGAATGTCTTGAAGTAAATGCAGAGCCCATGGCCTTTTGTAGTATGGGGCATTGATCTGATCAGGAAACTACCCAAAGGGAAAGGAGGAGTACAGTTTGCAGTAGTTGTTGTGGATTATTTCACCAAGTGGACCCAAGCCGAACCACTAGCAACGATCACCTCGAAGAAAGTGTTAGATTTTGTGGTTAAGAATATAATGTGTCGCTATGGTCTGCCTATTGAAGATAGTCTCTGACAACGACACTCAGTTCGATAGTGACTTATTTACCGATTTCTGTGCTAGGCATGGCATTATGAAAAGTTTCTCCTCGGTAGCTCATCCGCAAGCCAATGGGAAAGTTGAAGCCGTAAATAAGACTTTGAAAGACACTCTAAAAAAGCGTCTAGAGCAAGCTAAGGGTGCTTGGGCGGAAGAATTACCAGAAGTCCTTTGGTCATACAGAACTACTGCCCAGACAGTAACTGGCCATACCCCTTTTTCCTTGGCATATGGATATGAGGCCATGTTGCCTGTGGAAGTAGACCCACCATCTCATCGGAGAACCATGTACGACCAGGAGGAGAATCACCAGTTGCTAGCTGAATCTTTAGATTTTCTTGAGGAGAGACGAGAAAAAGCAAGCTTGAGAGTTGCTGCTCATCAGCAAAAGGTGGCCCGCTATTTTAATTCCAAAGTTAGAGATTGAAAGTTCCAGGGCGGAGATTTGGTCCTCAGAAAGGTGTTCATCAGAGACCCAGTAGCTGGAGTGCTAGGACCAAATTGGGAGGGACCGTATCAGATTGAGCAAGTCTTACCACCCGGCACTTACAAACTTTCTCGATTAAATGGAGAGCTGATCAGGAACTATTGGAATGGCGAGCACTTGAGGAAATATTATCAATAAACACTGCTTACAGAGTAGTAGCTTTGTCTCAAGTGTTTAACTTGTTATTTAAGTTTGTTTGTGAACTAGCTATTTGCTAACCAGTCATGTTATTTTGAACAATTTTATTTTGTTTGAGACTTGTAATAAGACACGCTTTGTCCTTTTTTTTTACGAGTAATAAAAGAGATCACGCACAGCGCGGTCGAATCTTGCTACAAATTTTGCATATGTGTTGATTATTCTTGCTTTGGCAGTGTTCAACTGTCATTACAACTTAAAACAAAAAAGGTTTTCTGGAGGAAATACCGGGCAGTGTTCAACTGGTCGATGTCCATCAGATGAATGACCAACGTTTAAATAGTTGCATGTTTTTGTAGTGTTTAACTACTGAAATATCCTCTGTATATTCAATGTGTTTCACGAGTAATAACTACTCGGACAAATTCGGTCAAGTAGCAAGTGATCAAGGATTTTTCAACCCTCAATCACTTGGGGGGCACATAGGGTATACTGGTATACAATTCAACACAAGCAATAAGAACACGAGCAAAATATTTGTTTTCAGGCTGACTTGTAAATCTTTGAAGTCAAAAGGGCCGTTAAGCTAACTTGTTTTACAAAGCTTAATTAACTTGGAATTTTTTCAAAATTTTAAGTTAAGAACAACTATTCATGTGTAAATAAAACGCTATGCCCATAAAATGTTAGAGCAATAAGAATGTGAGAAAGCATGCTTAGTAGTAAATTATGAAATGTTTAGAATTTCTAAGTTAGAAAACTAAGTACTCATATGAAAATATAAGGCATCTATGTAATAAAACTTTTAAAAGACTCAAGTCTAAAAAAGTGAAGTGTTCATGCCAATAGCTCGGCCATACGAGCAAAAGTACAGTAGCAAAATAGAAAATAAATGTCTACTAGTATGCTAAGGAGTCAGCTGGTCGGATGGAGGCTCACTGGTCGGCTATGGGGCTCCCTAGTCAGGTTGTCACTCAGGTTGATCAACACCTTCCTCAGCATCAGTGGCTTCTTCCGGTCGAAACGATAGCGTGGGAGAAAAAGGTGTGGTACCAACAACATTAGCTAACTCCTCAGTAGCCTTTGCCTCGCATTTGGCAAGCTCCTCTGCCTTGGCCTCCTCTGTGAGAAAGTCGAGGTTGAGAGGTTTGTTCAGCTTCCACACCTGGTAAAAGCAATTGAAACAAATCTCCTCATAGCGAGCGAGATCGACTTCTTTCTCTCGCTTTAACTCCTCGTTCTTGCGAGTCAATTTCTCTAGCTGGTCAGTCAACGTCTTGTTGAATTGAGTTTGTTTTTGGTTTTCATCAACCAGCCCCCTAAGAGACTCATCCCTCTCAGCAACGGTCTTCTCTGCCTGCTCCACCTTGGATTTGAGATCTTTTTCCGAGGAAGTTAAAGTCTCCACTTTAGTTTGGGCGTCCACTAGTTGATCATTTAAGACCTTGATCAATTCCTTGTAGTCTACTGCTCAATGCTGAGTGTGGCTGATAGTGATAAGCGACTGCATGGAAAACAGGAAGTTACTACAAGTAAAAATGATTAATAACAAACTGTCTTGTGATAAAATACTTACATTCATCAGCTGAGCGAGCCCTCTTTGCAAGACGACTTCAACACTAAGCCGAGGCAAGGATTCAAAGCTTTGAATCGTTGAAGCATCATGAAGGGTTTGGTTGAGCAGTTCCTTCCCAATGTTACCAGCAGTGCGAAGGGGCTCACTTAAGCCAGTCAGGCGAGTGGGGGTTAGGCTCGCAGAGGGAGAAATCGACGAGGGGGTCAGCTGCGGGATTCTAATCGGTTCCTCGGGTTGTCTTCCTTGGCTGGTCGGGGTTGTCCTTGGGACTTTGCTTGGGGGGTTTGAGCCACATCCCTCCCCAGATTTCCTCTTTTGGGCAAGAGTGGTGTTGAATTGCTTAAACATCCCTGAATCTGCAAAAGAGTAAACACAAGATTTGTTAGTAAACAGTATAGCAATATGTAGATAAATACTTTACAACTACCAGAAAACTCTATAAATCCCGTATAACCAAGTTATTTAAAACCCAAACATCACACTATGACTACTAGACCTAAGTTTAGGATTTGGTCAAGGAAGTCATCCTCTTCATCAGATGATGAGCTGAAGTCCCTATGAAGCTGAATGGTCTTTCCTTTCCCAGGTTGTGTGGGAATGACACGTCTACGTTGATCCTCTGGTAGGGGTTCCCTAATGATAAGGTCACCTGGTCTACGAGAGTAGGGAGACGGTCCGGGAGAGAACTGATCGGTCACTACCTCGGTGTCAGCGTTGGACTGGTCAGTTGCATTCGCTTCCTTAGTAGTACTTTCTACTAGGATGTTCTGGTTACTTGGTAACAGCCTCACCATCTGAAGATTATCCACGGTAACCAACTCTTTTACATTCTTCTCCTCGGTGCACATATTAGCCAATTCTTCTGCTCGGGAACACATTTCCTTGGTAGGCAAGGGCTGGTGAAATGGACCCGCATGTGTAAAGGCTAAGTTGTTGGCTTTGATATCTGAAGTAAGAAAATACTTTGTATAGTATTTTTCGGGATTTGACTTATGAGCGATACCATGGAGGTATTTTACCCCTTTATGCCTGTGGAAGAGGTGGAAAAAACCTGTGTTCTTGTGGCTTGGGTTAGTCCTAAAGTCGAAGAGATAATGCACTTCATGAGGAGTGGGTGGATCCTAGCCTTGCAGGAAGTAAAGCATGTATAAAGCGGACAACGCCTGAATCCCATTGGGAGCAATCTGGAAATGAGAGATGTTGAAGTAGTCCGCTACTGACCGAAAGAAAGAATGCAGTGGGATAGTAGCTCCTGTGAATACGTGATACCTAGACCAGGCACAGTATGGTCCGCTAGGCTTGTTGGCTCTCTGATGAGGGCGCAGACATATCACGTTAACCCCTTTCAAGCCCAAGGCTTGAATGTGTTTGTCGAACATGCAGGGGTTAAGTTTGGAGGGTTTGGCTGTAAACCAAGAGGGTGTTTCTTCTCCTTCTTTTCTTGGTTTTTGGACGGCTAATCGCTGGATTTCGGTAGTAAATTTCTGAGTGATTTTTCTCCGAGGCTTGCTGGGTTTTTGTGTCTGGTGGGGCGGCCTTGAAGAAGTCGCAATCCAGACTTCACTGCGTTCCACTGCCTTTTGTGTGGCCCTGCGAGCCACCTGAGGGTCTTGGTCCTGAGGAAGTCTATTGGATTTCTTCACCCTCATTTCTGAATGTTCAGCCTATTGATTGAGAAACTGTTCTTCATGGAGGAAATACAAGGTTGATCGGGGAAGGATCTTTTTAAGACGGCGAAGGCGATCTTCGGGGGTGCGACTGCTAGGAGATTTCGATGAAGAGTCGCTACTTTGAGGAGTATCGCTTGATTGCGGAATGGAAGTGTCAGAATTTGTATGGTTGTCACCTCCTCTATAGTCGAAGCGATTCATCTACAAAAAATAAAAATGGGGAGGTGAGTAACCATACAAGCATAAATCAATCAGTTCAACAGAAAAAATTTATTTTCCTACTCAAAAAATATTTATCTAAGTAGTAAAAAGATAGCGTGCATGAGAAAAAAAGAAACTTTGATGTCTAAAAGGCTTGGGGACATTTATGTGTCCGAGCAGTGCGCGTGACCGATCGGGTGGCGTGTGGTGCTCGAGCGGCTGGGTGTGTCATCCGATCGGCTACGCACAATCTGGACAATTGTATGCGCGCGTCCGAGTAGTGGGGCACTTGAGGTGTTGTTGGCAAGCGTCCGAGGAGCTAGACCCCTGTGTCCGAGAGGTTGGTGGAGCGTCCGAGGGGCTCCGCTTTGGTTCCAAGGAGCGTTCGCATCATGGTGTTCGAGCGGGAGGCATCCGTGTCCAATCAGTGTGTGTGAATCCGGGCGGTTGAAGGAGACCGAGCAGCTGGGCAGGTGACCAATCAGGTGCGTGCCATCTGGGCAGGCGTGGCGCACCCGAGGAGCGCAGCAAGCACGCGCATAATGTCTGATCGGTGCACCCTAGATTACGCCGAGGCACCCGAGGAGCACCAAAGTGCCGAGGGGCATTAAGGCACCTGAGGGGCCTTTGTGTCCGAGCAGCCATAGGAATGCCCGAATATTCAAGCAAACAAACAGCCATGACCGATCGGCCATGGGTGTTTTCCCTAAACCCTTTCCGATAAAACCTAGATCCGAAATAGCATGGACACAAACACATTTCCTCACCCAAAATACACAATAACAAGATCAAAATGTGGGATTTGAAAGGTTCATATAAAGTTCTAGGGATCCTATCTATCATCAAATACCCATAAACCCATATGTGCAATTTGGGATGAAAAATTAATTTTTCTTCAAATTTCCATGAAATTGAAGACAAAATTGATTTACCCATAGCCTAAACAACATCAAAACAGCCACAATACACATTATATATCAAGGATTCATACACAAATTCAAGGGAGTATATCTTATGGGGGTTTCGGCCTACACATTTTTTCTTAAGCTTTGAGAAAAAAAAACACATAAATGGAGATGAGGAAGAAGACTTACCCAAATGTGTTAATTTCTTGAAGAACCCTTGTGTTTGCTTGGAGAAAATGAGAGCCTTCCTTGGAGTTTTGGAGGCTTTTGGCCAAGAAATGGAGACTTTGAGAAACCACGGCTGAAAGAGAGAATAAGGAGTTTGTGAACTTTTTGCTCTTCTTTTTCCTTATGAGATTATGGGCACTTATGGGTCTATTTAAAGGGAAAAAGTGGAAATTGTCACTTATTCTTAGACTCTTGGAATTCCCTTGGGTATGTTATCTCCCCACGATTGTGAGCAGTTAATTCCAGTGATCGTGGTCTGCTGTGGCGTCATGGTTTGTTGCATAGGCGGGAAGATGTACAGTTAGATTTTTTATTATTGTGCCGTCAGCAGTGGAGAAAAAAGTTTATTATGTGAGTATATCATATAATAAACTTGGGGGGCAAATGCTATCCCCAAAAATTTGAAAACGATGATGTGGCAATAGAAGTGACAAATGGCAAGGAATGGCTGGGTGATCTGGCTTAGAAGTGATCTGGTAGACCAGTGAAGATTTTTGACTGACCAGTCAAGTGTCATGACCGACTAGTCATGTGCTTGACCGACCAGTCATGCGCTTGTCCGGCCAGTTAGGTGCTTGTCTGGCCAGTCAGGTACTTGTCCTTGTCTGACCAGTCAGGTGCTTGTCCGACCAGTCAAGTGTTTGGTCGACCGGACATGTGTTTGGCCGACCAGTCACTTGTCTGACCAGTGAGGATGTGGGAGACCAGTGAAGTGTTTTGGCCCTTCAGTTTTCCTTCTGAGTGTGATGTGGACCGACTAAACAGAACAGTGCTATGCAAAAGATCCCAGTAACAGTTTCACCAAGAATCAGTCGTGTCTACGCGGGAATCTCTCAGATTATCCCGAAGAAGTAGTATATTGTTGTATTTTGAATATTATTATTAATTAAATATAGTGAGAATAACAAAATATCCCGATTATGAGGGACTTCATTTGTACGATCATGGGCTTATAAATACAAAGCTCATGTCATCATGAAAAGGATTTGGATTCTAATTTTCCAGAGAGAGTATTTGTATCTTGAGAGAAATCTTGTATTCTTTTTATCTGCACTAAAGAAACTCAGTTGACTCAGGTTCATCTGATCTTGAGTGTAGATTCATAATCATAACTCTAAGTGGACTAGGCTATTACCAACACATTGGGGCTGAAGTACTATAAAAATTGTTTGTGTCGTATTTTTCTCTTGAAGGTTTTTTGTCGTTTTGACGTCTACACGTTGTTGGCCAAAAACGCGGTCAACAAATGGAATCCAAGCTTTCCTGACGGATCAAATATTGATTCCCTTAAGGGTCAATTCTAGAACTGAATAGTTATTGATCTCAAATCTATAATATGGTTATAGATTAATTATTCACTAGTGAATTAATGGCACTTAAGGAACAAGAGGTAATTAGAATGGTAAAACAATAAACATTGACCAGCTCTAATTAACGAACCAATAATTGGAAGACAAAACTACATGTATGGATTATATTAATGGACTACAAGAGATTACTCTATAAATTTAATTCTGTAATTACTAATAGTGCAATTCCATATTTTTAGTGGAGTAATAATTGAATTAGTAAATACGATTATTTAATTAAAGAGTTTAATTAATAGTATGGTTTATTGAAGCTTAGTACTTTAGGTCCATGGTCCTCGAGTCGCTTTTGTACTACACTATCAAGGGTAAATGTGTCATATGCAAGATTAATGAATAAAATGACTAAATTGCAAATGAATTAATTTTCCAGGGCAAAGTGATAATTATGTATAATTAATTAATTATTTGACTAATTAGTTCTTATTTGAAAAACTTTATATTAGTTGAAATTAATATTAATAATTTTTTATTAATATTATAGAGACTTTAATATTATCTTAGTATAAGATGCTCGGGTTAGACTATAAACAACCTTAGTTTTGTGTTACAACTCAAAACAAAAGATACAAGTAATCTAACTTTAATGATAGTAAACACAAATTGCATAAACACAAAGAGATCAAAGTGTAGAGTAGACATTTCTTGAAGAATAACCCTTAGAACACAAAATCACAAAGCTATGATTTTATGTGAAACACAAAAGTTGCATGGCTTGACACAAATGTAGATTTGTTGTTCGAAAATCTCTATTCCTAGCCTTCTCTATGGAAATACTTGAAGATACTACAATTGAATGGGATTAAGATGCACAAGCCTTGGGTTTTCATACAAGCCAAGCTTTCTTGATGAAGATTTTGGAGAAAACTAGTAATCTTGAAAGCTAGAGAGAGAAAGAGGGTTCTTCTTTTAGAGAGAGAGAGAGAGAGAGGTGAGTGATCAATTCATCAATTAGCTTATATCAACCCTTTAAATAGTATATGACCCTCATTAGACTCAACCAATGATATTAGAGCATTTAAATTTAAGTTTTGGAGCTAAAACACGTAATTGTACGGACACGTACGGACAGCCCAGGCAATGTATCGCCTACCAGGCGATGCATCACCTAGCACCAGGCAATGAATCGCCTGGTCCGTTTTAGTTCATTTTTCAAGGGCCAGGCCAAGTGTCGCCTCCCAGAGGCGATGCATCATCGATGCCTCTGTAATAACGCTTCAAACTTTGTCTCAAAACATCCCCAAATGCTCCCAAACTTCTTGGATACTCTCATATACTCAAAATAAACATTTTGGACCCAAAAAGATGATTTATAAATGCCTATACCGAAAGTCAACATTCACATGTTGACTTTTGTGAAATCGTTATTGTTTTTACACCTCTTCATGCCTAAACAATTTCACTATGTATTTAACCAATCACAACATTCCTTCACTTGGTTAAATACATCCTCAATTCTCTAGTCAATCGATATTAGTGCATAAAGTAAAGTACCTTTTGGGTTTGAACTTTACCTTAGTGAAAACACTACAAAGCTTAAATCGAATGTTAAAGTATTCTTAAAAGATTGAACCCAACACTCCTAGTGATAAAAACCGGTAATGTCTCACACACCTCTATCTGATTACATATGTATTTCCCACTGTTTGCGCTCAACACTTTTAATGGCCTTGTGCTTGATCCATTAGTGAATCATCCGGAGAGAAAACTCTTACTCTCTCGAGAGGTGGCACCACCCCTAGGTTCACATAAGTAAAATTCTTACATCATATTTGCTACATTTAGAGATGTTTATTGCTCTTCAACTGAATTTCAATAAAAGCCTAAGGCTTAACCCTCATGTCCAGTAGCAACCAACATTAACTCACCGTTGATGGGACCTTTAAGTTGTTAATGTTGAAATTATTCTCTTATCGAATGACTTGTTCTTAGCCATTGAACTCTATGCTTGATGTAAACAAGTTTTGAGTTGGGTTGCCATCATTGGGGAATCTATTTGTCAAGGAGTTTTAGTCCCATCCCTTTATTTGTAGAACTAACCAAATCTCTCCCAAGAGGTTTGGTAAACGGATCAGCTAAGTTTTCACATGATTTCACATATGAAATTGATATGATACTCTTATCAATCAATTCCCTCACATAGTCATGTCTTAGACTTATATGTCTAGATTTCCCAATATAAATTTTGTTGTAAGCGCTAATCAAATTGACTTGATTATCACAATGTATTGAAATCGTCTATACATCAACTGCGGTTTTCGGTATCTCCAACATGAGATCTATTAGCCACTCGACCTCTTTGCTGGTTACCGCTAGAGCTACAAACTCAGACTCCATGGTTGAGTGACATATACTTGTTTGTTTCTTAAATCCCCAAGAAACCGCACCCCTACCAAGGGTGAACACCTAATTGGTTGTGGAGAGATTATCTCCTACACCACACATCCAATTTGCGTCGAAATATCCCTCAAGTATCTTATGAAACTTAGAATATTGGAGGCATAACTCTTTGGTACTTTTAAGGTATTCAAATACTCTTTCAACGACCTTCTAGTGTAAGATACTTGGGTTGCTAGTAAACCTACTTAGTTTACTAACCGCAAATGCAATGTCCGCTCTAGTACAATGAGCGACATACATCAAACTCTCAATTGCACTTACATACTCTAGTTGAGCCACCACTCTCCCTTCATTCTTTTCAAGCTTTTGACCTTGATCGAAGGGTGTGTTTGCCTCTTTGATATTAGGATAACCAATCTTGTCAAGCATTTTCTCAACATAATGAACTTGACTTAAGACATACCCATCAACATTTCTTCTAACTTTAATACCTAATATGGTATATGTAACGTCCTAGGTAGCCAAAACCATTACACTGTGTATTTTAAATAGTGTTGGACTTACTAATCAAGTCATTTAGATATAAACGTGTAACTAAGGATAACTAATGAATTATGGTTTAAAGATTATGGACATAGGAATGGTTATTTTTTAAAAAGTTTGAGTTTGTAAATGGGATCCCAAAAATAAGTGTTTACAACTCCAAAAAATATTTACAACGTAAGCCGGCCTAAGCGGCAAAATCAAAGTTTTGGCTCTAGTCCCTATTGATCTCTTGGTCGTGGCGGTCGAGCAGCTGCAAATGTACACGCCGCCCCTAAACCTCTCCAACCCATGGCTGATCCAACTTTTCCTTTCCCTTACCTACACCACATAGCACCCGTGAGCCAAGGCTTAGCAAGAAAACTTAAATCAACAGATTCAAATAAGCAACAACAAACAAACAATAAACTTAACAGTAATAACCTGCTCAACAAACACATAATCCAATTTAGCAATCAATAAATTAGACAAGTGCAATCGACACTTATAAATATTTAGGTGACGTTTAGGCCCAGCTCTCTTAGGCCGAGCTCTCAGATCTTATTGCCGACCCCGACTATCTTAGGCCGAGCTGCGTTCCGCACGCTTATTGTCGGCCCCTACTCCCTTAGGCTAAGCTTTCAGATTAGATACAATAAAACATATAGGTTGCATAACACACAATCAAATGCATCATATACAAGCATGCCTAATCGAATATTAACATTTATATCCATAGTCATATCCATTTACAGGGGTCTAAGCCCCGACTACAACCAGGGTGCAGTTTTCTTACCATGAGTCCCGAGCAAATAGTTTATGGTGATCCCGAGCATGATCCCTATTCCCGAGCCCTAGCGGTATAACCTAGTCACAAAGCAATAACGGTAATCATCAAGATCTAAACTAATTAAAAGCTTCAAAATCACTAACTAGCCTCTGGGACCTTGAATTCTACTAAACTGGGTAGTAGAATCCTTCCCGAGCCTTTAGATTTGAGTTCCTGTGCTTAAAAACTATATTTGGCCAAAATTCCCTATTTGAGCTGCGACGCCCCCCTAAAGCGCCGCAACCCTCTACAAGTTAGAGAGACTCCCAGGTCCATTTCTTGGACACGTGTCGTCGCGCAACCTACCCAGCACTACGGAGCTAAGGCAGTTCAGCGAACCCTCCTAGGCCTTTGAGTTCATGCGGGCCGCGACGCTCCAAGAACAACGCCGCGGCACGACCCTGTGAACTTAGAAATTCCAACATTTTTCCAACGTTTTCCCCGAGCCAAAATCACCAAAATTCCCCCTAACATGAACCAAAGCCAAAATTGAGTCTAGAACTCTCAAAAACACATCACAGACATCATTTATACCCCAAAATCCAACAACAATCTTACCCCCAACTTAATAACCAAAGCTAGAAAAAGACCATAATGCCCCTCATCCAAGAGTTTCTCTTCAATGCCCTCAAGGGCAAAACGTGTTGGAAAAACTTATACAGGATCTTTTTTTATTTTCATGTAGATCTAATATTAAACAAATTAATATGAGATTACCTAGAATATGTTTCTAAAATTGAATTCCAAGAGAAACAATGATAAGAATACTTACTGTTATCCAGATTTCCGGATAGCGTTTAGGTTGATGTCCTCGGGGAAGCAGAATTACCAATGTCTTTCACGGTAGGTGACCAGAGCTCGCGGATGGACAGAAAGGCTTCGCCTCTCCCGTTTAGTGTCCGGATTACTCTTTCAAGCAAACACGACACGGAGGCTCGTCGACCCTCTCGGACTCCCGAAGGGGTATCCTTCAGGGAAGCTCCTTCCAGGAGAAGCTCTTCAAGTGGTCTTCGCGGAAACAGTTCCGTGCCTCGCACGGAACAAAACCAAGCGGTCGAGTCATGGAGGAGGCATATTTGGAATGATATCCACCTGACACAGGATCCCGCCTGACACGCCCGACAGGTCAAAGCCGCACACATCCCAGCACGCCTAAGGGTACCTTTTCGCCTACTGTTCCGCTGACAACTTGGAAAAGACGGCTGACTTTGTGTGTTCCCCATACTTTCACGTAAATATACCCACATAGAGTCTTGTAGCCATGCTACTACAGTAATTGTATCCCCTATTTATGGCTGGTGTAATTAAGACTCATGTACGTAGAGAAAAACCCTAATCCAAAACCCTAGCTATAAAGACCCCTTCATTTTACAAGAAGAGGGACGGCCAACAAATCACATAGCAAGAACTCTACTAAAATCTCTCTAGCTTCATCTTCTTCAAGAGAACCCGAGAGAAACACGGTGAGTGTGTGAAGTTCTTGTACACCAGCCATCTTACTGTAATTCTTTACAAGTATAATTACATCGACTCGTGGACTAGGGCTTGTTAACGCCTGAGCCATGTAAAAACACTGTTTGTTTAGTTACATTTCTGCACTTCTACAGTTCTTATCTTTTTATTATTCTGTTTGTATTCGTTTCCGAAAAACTCGGTAAACATTTTGGTGCTTTCATTGAGAGCTGTAGGAAGTTGTTAGTCAGCTCTTTTTCTGTGTACGTTTTTTTTGTATTCACTTCGTGCTAAAGAGATGGTGACTACGAGAAAATCCGCGGTTGACAAAAATGCTAGGGTCAACCCCGATACTGTGATGGAAGATGCGGTGCAAAACGAACCCTTGGACTACCAAGGTGAAGACCCGACATCCCGCCAGGATCGGGTCAGCACCGAAGATACGACATACTTAGAAGACGAAGAAGAGTATGTCCAAGACGGTTATTACAAGGACGGCTGCTACTATGAGAAGGACCCAGAACTGGTCCAAGTAGCCGAAGAACTGGAGGTCACCAAAGCCAAGCTTGCTGAGCAGGAGCGCCTCTCCGAAAAAATGCAGCGCATGATGGAGCGCCTCCAAAGCAAGTTCAGAGACCTAGGCGACTCGGACGAGGACGCCTCTGTTTTAGGTGGTGCTGATGCCGCTATGCCGGATCCAGCCGCTGCTGGACCATCCAAAGCCGCCCCTAACAAGGGCAAAGAAAAAGTTGGAGAGCCTGTACGCGCTGACGCCCCTGCACCTCCTAAAGGCGTGAATCACCAGGCCGACTGCCCCCCCCGCGCGCAGAAGGTCTCTGGCGCTCCTAAGCCCAGACGTCCTTCAGCCCCAAGGGGGCACTCCGTGCCTAAAGGGCCAGATGCTAAGGCACTCAGGCCTAGGGGAAGGAACAACCGCCCCAGTGATTCCGTCAACCAGGACGGTCGGGCTGCGAACTCGCACTCCGAAGATAGCTGGTCCACGGTGGACCTAAGAAGAAGGTTGGAGGCCAAGTATGAAAAGGCCAAAGGAGAAAAGGCCCGGCCTCGCGGAGATGACCTCCGAAATCATATTAATGACAAGCTCCGGGGACGTGACCTCCCGGAGAGTGATACGAAGAGGCTCGAGGAACAGATTGCTGCCTTGACCAAGCTAGTCCGGAAGCAAAGTGGGGCCCTGTCAGACTCTGAGGAGGAAGACCCGGAACCATGTATTCGGAGGATCGCGGAAACGTCCCTCCCGGATAACTTCAAAATGCCTCACATAGAATTATATGATGGGAGGACAGACCCGCGTACCCACCTAGCTAAATACAACAAAATGATGCAAGTGGCGCGTGTCAGTGAAGACGCCAAATGCATGTGCTTCTCACTCACCCTTACCAAGTCCGCGGAGGACTGGTGGAAAAGATTAGCTCCCGGATCAATCCACAGTTGGAAAGAGCTACAGTCCGCATTCAGGAGGCAGTTCATTGCTGCCCGCGACCACGACATGGAGGTTGGTTCCTTAACCAACATCAAGCAGCAACCCAATGAGAACCTTAAAGCTTTCATTCAGAGAATGATGGAAGCTGCTGCAAAGACCAAGGTCAGCGATGACATGAAGCTGATCGCCCTTCAATCGGGCCTTACTGTCGGCTCCCTGCTATGGGGGGAAATGCAAAGGAGACGGGCAGAAACGCTGTCCGAATTCATGTCAAAAGCTCAGGGAATCATCAACCTTGAGGATGCCTACCAGCAGGCCTTTGGAGTTCCCCCAGCTCCAACGCCTTCCGTGACTGCGCCGAGCTTTGCTTCGCAAGCTCCCACACCAGCCCTCACGCTTCCAGGAGCCGAATTCACTCCAAGTGTGTATGGGCCTTCCGCGTCTGCTCAGACGCTGAGTCAAACCCATTTCTCTGGGTACGGAGCTGTACAAACCGGATGTAGTATCGCTCCTGGCATGCCGCAAGCGGAAGCCCTAGAACGAAATTTGAGCCAATCGCGGAGCAAACGAAGCGGAAGAAACTCCAACCGGGGAGACCATTCAAAGAAACCCCGGAAGGACTATGAGCCCAAGTTCACGGAGTATACCAGTTTGATAGACTCGCGAGAGAATGTCTATCGGGCGACCTGTAATATGGTCAACTACAGGAAGCCCCCGAAAGTGTCTCACGGAGGGAGGCGTCCGCGAGACTCCAATAAGAGGTGTGAGTTCCACGGAGACGTGGGGCACACCACGAACGAGTGCCTTCAGCTGAAGGATGAGATCGAGTCCCTGGCAAGAGCGGGACACCTCGGTCAGTGGGTGAGGATACCCATTATCTATCCCGGACAGGGAGTAGTTCACGGAGCTGCATATTCCCCGGGACAGAGGGGGACCGCTAGCGCTCCTGGAGCCGGTCACCCCCAAGCTCCCGGGTCTCAGTTCCCAGCGCTTCCTGCTCCAACCGCTCCGGCACCCATTGCCTTGTTGGCTCTAGGACCTGGCAACCCATATCCGCCCGGCCTTGCTCCGCCACCCGTTGACGGACACGTAGCCACCATTTTCGGAGGACCGCACCTTGCCGGAAGCACCCGCAACTCCCAGAAGAGGTACTTGAGGGAGTTAGAACACACCGGGGAGATGTGCGCCTTGGTTCAATCACCTGCTCAACGTCCCCGAATGATGGATCTTCCCATCACCTTCACGGAGGACGATGCTCGACATGTGCACTTCCCCCACAACGATCCCCTCGTGGTGGAAGCCCAGATTGCCAGTAAGAAGGTCTCACGGATCTTGGTCGATAACGGAAGCTCCGTAAACATCCTCTTCAAAGCGGCCTTCCACGCGATCGGATTAACCGAGACAGACCTGACCCCATGCCCCATCCAGCTTCAAGGGTTCAATGGGGATGCACTCATGCCATTAGGCAAAATTCAACTTCCAGTCACCCTCAGAGGAGAAAGCGACGCTTGTGCCTTCAAGCACAGCACATTCGTGGTGGTCGACTGCCCCACGGCGTATAATGCCATCCTAGGCCGACCGGTCCTAATAGATTGTGGGGCCATAACCTCGATACGCCACTTATGCTTGAAGTTTCCATGCGACGATGGGCGTATCGGCACCCTCCGAGGAGACCAACGAAGTGCACGAAGCTGTTATAACGTCTCCGTCCGATCCGTCTACACGGTCCAGGAGACGGTTGCTGCCATCCCTTTGGCGGAAGAATTACTAGAAACTGGGGGTGCTCAAGAGGCATACTTTGACGAACTCGACCCAAGAGTGGGAATCGAGAAAGCAATAGAGCCGATGGAGGAAGTCGAAGAGGTGATCCTCAACCCGGGAGATCCCACCAAAGTCATTCAGGTGGGGAAAAACCTGCCGTCGGCCATTCGAGATAAGATCGTGGCCACTGTGAAGAATAATCAGGATATCCTGGCATGGTGCCACGCTGATATGACAGGGATTAATCCTAATGTTGCGTGCCACGCACTCAACATAGACCCATCTGCAACTCCAATTCGCCAAAAGAGGAGGCCGTTAGACCCAGTGAGGGCCGAAGCCGTCAAAGCTGAAGTGGACAAGCTGATGTCCATAGGCTTTCTCCAGGAGTCACACTATCTCGTGTGGTTGGCCAACCCAGTTCTGGTCCCGAAACCCGATGGGTCCTGGAGAATGTGCATTGACTTCACGGACCTAAACAAAGCCTGCCCGAAAGATTATTTCCCTCTTCCGCGAATCGATCAGATGGTAGACGCTACTTCCGGGTACGAACTCTTATCCTTCATGGATGCGTACTCCGGATACAACCAGATCAAGATGCATGTCGCAGACCAGGAACACACCAGCTTCCTCACGGACAAGGGTGTCTACTGTTACGTGGTCATGCCTTTCGGTTTGAAGAATGCTGGGGCGACGTACCAGCGTCTAGTAAACAGGATGTTCAAGGACCAACTGGGGAGGAACATGGAGGTGTACGTGGACGACATGTTGGTAAAATCCAAGACCTCTGGGGACCACAGTGACGACCTTGAGGAAGCTTTCGCCGTGATCCGAAAGTACGGAATGAAACTGAATCCAAAGAAATGTACTTTCGGGGTCTCGTCTGGGAAGTTCCTCGGTTTCATTATCAGCTCCCGCGGAGTGGAAGCCAACCCTGAGAAAATTAAGGCGTTCATAGATATGCCTTCCCCCCGGAAGCATAAGGATGTCCAGAGCGTTACCGGAAGGATAGTTGCTCTCAGCCGCTTCGTATCCAAGGCCACTGACAAGTGTATCCCCTTCTTCAATGTGTTGCGAGGAAACAAGAAGTTCGAGTGGACCCCCGAATGCGAAGCAGCCTTCCAACACCTCAAAGAACATTTAACCCGGGCTCCCATTCTGTCCAAACCTGTCGAAGGAGAGGCGTTGTTCTTATACTTAGCTGTGACAGAGCACGCAGTGAGTGCCGCTCTTGTCCGGGAAGATGGCCGTATCCAGCTCCCTGTGTATTACGTAAGCAAGAGGTTACTGGACGCCGAGTCCAGATATTCAATGATCGAAAAACTCTCCCTCTGCTTGCTAATTGCTTCGCGGAAGCTAAGGCCATATTTCCAGGCGCACACCATCAAAGTACTCACCAACCACCCTCTCCGACAAGTCTTGTAGAAACCAGAGTCTTCTGGCAGATTGCTTAAGTGGGCCATGGAACTGAGCCAGTTCGACATCCACTACCAACCACGTGCTTCCATAAAAGGACAAGCTCTCGCGGACTTTATTGTGGAATGCTCGGGAATGAATGACCTCCCGGAAGATCCTGTCCCGGAACTTCCCACATGGAAGGTCTATGTAGACGGAGCCTCAAATGAAAAAGGAGCTGGAGCAGGGGTCATCCTAATATCTCCCCAAGGGCATCAGCTCCAGAGCGCCATCCGTTTTGCGTTCCCAGCATCCAACAACGAGGCAGAACACGAAGCCATGTTAGCTGGATTACGACTGGCCAGAGAAGTCGGAGCCCAAAAAATCGAAGTATACAGCGACTCCCTACTTGTGGTAAACCAAATATCCGGGGAATACCAGACGAAAGGCGAAAGAATGGCTGCCTACGTGTCTCTCTCCCGCGGCCTACTGCAGCATTTCAAAGGCTACCAAATCCGCCAGGTCCCCCGGGACCAGAACTCACTCGCGGACACGCTGGCCAAGCTTGCAACGGACCCGGAGATTGAACAGTATGGCCTAGTCCCCATCGGGCACTTAGAAGCCCCCAGTACTGAGACACGAAGGATAAACGCCATCATCGACCATTCCCACTCCTGGATAGGACCCATCCTCAGATTTCTCACCACCGGAGAGCTCCCCACTGATAAAGCTGACGCAAGGAAGCTCCAATATCAAGCTCCCCGATACGTGGTTATGGATGGAAAGCTTTACCGCAGGGGGTTGTCCATACCCTTCCTTAGGTGTGTTGCCGGAACCGAAGTCAGCGCCATCATCCATGAGGTTCACGGAGGCTTCTGTGGCGATCATACCTCCGGGCTGAGCCTCTCCAAAAAGATCCTTCGACAAGGATACTTCTGGCCCACCATGAAGAAGGATTGTGTGGATTATGTCAGAAAATGTGAGCAGTGCCAGAGGTACGCCAAGGTTCCGCGAGCGCCGCCTACAGAAATTACCTTAATGACCAGCCCCTGGCCGTTCGCCGTTTGGGGCATTGACCTAGTAGGTTCCCTCCCAACTGGAAAGGGTAGAGTGAAGTATGCCATAGTCGCGGTAGACTACTTCACCAAATGGGCTGAAGCTGAACCTATGAACACGGTCACATCTAAAAAAGCACTGGACTTTGTCATCAGGAATATAGTGTGTCGTTTTGGGCTTCCACGAAAAATTGTGTCTGACAACGGAAAGCAATTTGACAGTGAACACTTCACGAACTTCTGTGCTTCGCATGGAATTATCAAAAGCTTTTCCGCAGTCGCCAGACCCCAGGCTAATGGGCAAGTGGAGGCTGTTAACAAAATATTAAAGACCACGTTGAAGAAAAAACTCCAAGCCTGCAAGGCTCACTGGCCGGAAGAACTTCCGCGAGTACTGTGGGCCTATCGCACAACAGAGAGAACTTCGACGGGGCACACACCTTATTCCATGACCTTCGGTTGCGAGGCCGTCATCCCAGTAGAAACTATGATCCCCTCTCACAGGCAAGACACCTACGACCCTACCCGGAACCACACCCTTCTCCAGGAGTCCTTGGACATGATCGAAGAGCTCCGGGAGCAGTCGCAGGTCCAACTAAAAATGTACCAAGGCAAGATAGCCCGACACTTTAACACAAGAGTCAAGAGCCGTACATTCGAAGTTGGGGATCTTGTCCTCCGGAGAGTATTTCCTGCTACGCAGGATCCGGGAGTGGGAGTCCTCGGACCCAACTGGGAAGGCCCCTACGAAGTCCAAGAAAAAGTGGGCCATGGGACGTATCACTTAAAGAGACTCGACGGATCTAAAGTCCCACGCGCCTGGAACGCGGAGCACCTCCGCCGTTACTACCAGTAAGCCCCGGACGATCTAGTCGGAGGTCCTTGGTGAAATTAGCAAAAGTGAAAAATGTGGACATAATCCTCCCTGTTGTAAAACACGTGCCTAGCAGGCTAATTTAATGAAACACGGAGAGATTCACTCCACTTTTACTGCACTTTTTATCCCTGTGTTCAAAGCTGCGTTTTAACAAGTGACCACGCGGTCCGGAGACGTCCGGACCCCACGCTCACTTAGGGGGGTATACATGGCTAAGGCATAGCCATACGCCCCTTGAACAAAACATACACAGAACACCACTTATGTGCTAGCATTGTGTTTGAAATTTTTAAATTGTTAAGCTTAGGTTAATTTGTTGCCATGAACATGTTTGCATTACGTGAATTATGTGTTTATGTGAAAATTGCCATTGAAATGCATGCCATTATGCATCATGAAAATTATCTCCTGTGTAGCACAGCGATGAACAGGACTGGGGGGTGGGGCACATTCAGAGAGCTACGCCGAAACACCCCCAACTCCCTGGCATGTCCTTTGCAGACATATTCCGCGATCGCTGTAGAGCTTTGCTTCGCAAGCTCCAGCTCCGGGTCCCGTAAGGCGAAAGATGGCGAGATCCGTGACCGTTGTAAGCCGTGCTTTGCAGGCTTCAGCTCCGGATCTCACAAAATAATGCATGGCGAGCTCCTCGACCACTGCAAGTTTCTGCTCCAGGAGCAGACATTGTAACGACCCAAATTCGCTATTAAGGCTTAAGGGCCTTGATTAGTGTGCCAGGAGGGCATGTTGGGATTTATGTGTGATTTTATGAATTAAATGCATGATTATGATTTAAAGCATGGTATTTGGCTATTTGTTTAACTGAGATGCATGGCTATGTTTACTAGTATGCATGTAGGCCCGGATCGTGTTAGAAAGGCATAATTGTAATTTTGGCCATGTTGGGCATAACTGTATTGATAGGTGATAATTGTAATCCGTGATTTGTACCACGCGAGTGTGGTGTTATTGTTGTGATGCACGTGCCGAGACGGTCCTAGAGAGCTAGTTTAACTTAGATGTCACAACGGGATTTTATGCCCGGCTTAGGGGGAGCCTAGGGGTAATTCGGGGATTTTGTAACTTAGTTCTTGAGAGATTTTGGTGACTGGTAATTTGGTAACTTGTGTGACTGTTAGTAACCATAGAGAGTAACAGGTTTTGATGGTAAGATGGTAGAATTGTAATGGATAGGAAATGACAAGTAAGCCCTTGAGGTTTAGTTATGAAAGGATAAGCAAGGAGGGGTAAAGTGGTCATTTGGCAAGGTTAATAGACAAATTTGAGCTGTGTTATAGGGGTACACGGTTTGGTCTTGGTCACTTGAGGCTTTGATAGAATTTGAAGAGAAGAAAGAGAAGGAGAAAGAAGGTTAGGGCAAGAAGAAGAAGAGAAGGAGAAGTGGGAGTCTAGGAGAAGATCAAGGAAGCTTTGTGTGGATTCTCCATTTGAGGTAAGAGTTTTATACACATTTAAGTTTGGGTTCTGTTTTGAATTGATGAATTTTAAGCCTAAGCTAAGCATTGTTAAGTTTTGGGATAGTTGCTGAAATTTGAGATCAATTGGGTGGATTTTGAGTATGTTTGTGTTTTGAGCTTGAATCTTGAGTTTATGGGTTGTGGAATGGTTTATTTGGAGTCTTGAGTTGGTTTTGGGGCTTGGGTGTGAGTTTGGGTTGATTTGGGAGTGTTTTGACTCGAGGAAATGCAGGGGAAAAACCCAGTTTTTCTGGGTTCGCGTTGGGGCGCCGCGGCCCTGTTCTTGGGCGCCGCGGCGCAAGGCTGAAGGCAGGAGGGGATGGGGCCTCTGACTTGATTAGCGCCGCGGCCCTGTAGGGCTGAGCCGCGGCACTAGGCCATTTTCAGGACACCAAAATTTGCATTTTTCAGCTTTTGCTCCGGGGGTTCGGGGGGTGTTTCCGATGAACTGTTTTAGGAATTTGGGAGTCCCGAGAGTGTGGGATTGGTCCCGGGAAGTGGTTTTGGGTTGATTAGTAATGAGGGATGTTTCTTGTGTGTTGTGACTAGGTTCTTTGAGAGGCTCGTGCTAGAGGACCGTGCTCGCGGCTTTGGTGCATCAGGAGGCTCGGAATGCAGGTAAGAAAACTATAACACCCGAGGTTAGGGCATGGCCCCAGATTGTATTATGTGCTAATGTTTAAACCTTAAATGAATCATGATGTGTGTGAATGATTATTTCGAATGTACTATATGTGTGATTATGATGAAATGAGCGGCAAGGGCCGAGTACGGCGTAAGCCGGGGCGGCCGTGGGCCGAGTACGGCGTAAGCCGGGGCGGCCGTGGGCCGAGTACGGCGTAAGCCGGGGCGGCCGTGGGCCGAGTACGGCGTAAGCCGGGGCGGCCGTGGGCCGAAAGTAACACCTAGCACATGGGATGCTATAATCAGGGCGGGGCCCGGTGAATAACATTATTATTGCTATATTCAGGGTGGGACCCAAGGGATACATGAGTTATCCTCGCGGTGAGAACCGATACCCCAGGGCTCTGGTAAGGCCTCTGGGGCTGCATGGCCGTGTTTGCTTAGTCTAATGGTTGACTTGTTTATATGTGGGTTATCTGTTATGATAAATTGTATAAATGCATATGTTATGTTCTGCATGAGTTTTCTTGCTGGGCTTCGGCTCACGGGTGCTCTGTGTTGCAGGTAAGGGCAATGACTGAGTCAACCAACCATGAGTACGGAGAGCGTGAAGCGACGCGTACATGTTTGGCCTGCCCGACTGCTTTGGTTGGGGGTTTATTCGTAAATGGCTGTAATAATCTATGATTTTATGATTTCTCAAAATGTAACCTTATTTCAAGACGTGATTAGTTTTCAAACCTTATTTTGGGATCCCAAATGTTTAATAATAGAAGTTTTAATGAAACGACGCATTTTCTAAGATTACAGCCTTAACTTTTAATTAGTCACACTTTTGTTTCAAAACCTCGGTTAGCGAGTTCTTTGCACACTGTTTTGTCTTAAAAACTCACTCAGTAACGGCTCTAAGGAAGTAGGGCGTTACAGACATGGTCGATCCCCCACTCACAGCGGGCCTTGCTTCGCAAAGCCCCTGCTCCGGGATCGCACCTGGTAGGCGTGGCAATTTCCCCGACAGCAACGAGCCTTGCTTCGCAGGGCTCCGTGCCAGGTCCCTGAAGCCAGCCACCATGAGGTTCGCAAAGACAGTTAGTCTTGCTTCGCAAAGATCTAACCTTAAGTTTAGCGACGCTCACCAAAAGAACTCCCGTTCCGAGCCATGGAACGGCTCACCTTAGCAAACCCAGCGAACAGTATAACTACAAGTCCCGGGATTGGCTATTTTCCTTAGGAAAGCTAAAATACGGTGAAAGGAGTCTGGCCGTTGGAACCAGGAAACCTTCGTAACCTAGAAACTACGTGGGAAAAGACATCAGCCGTTAGAGCTTCAAGTGGGAAGTGCATAGGTTCTGGCCGTTGGAACCAAAACCTCATGCGCCCCTACAACAGTTTCTACCGTATAAAAGTCTACCCTAAGCGCAAAGATAAATAAAGAACTCGGCAGAAAAGAAAGGAGAATGCTATAATTATGGCAAATATGTCTGCAATGAGAAAAGAGTACAAGGAGCTTCGCCCCAAAGAAAAACTCAAATGAAAAAATTATTAAAGATAAGGCCCCTTCAAGCATTGGGGGTGGCAGTAGTGTCCGCGTCCAAGGCCTCGGGGTCGGCGGTTCCAACTGGGGCAGGCGGAGTCGGCTCATGGGGAGGTGGAACTTCATCACATGCAGGTTCAGAGGTCCCCGCCTCTCCGGGATCTCCTGCTTCAGGGGCTCCAGCGCGCTCGTCAACGTTGTAAGTTTGGACGTACACCTCTGGGCCTTGATCCCACACCTGTAACTTCTCCCTCATGGCGTCAGCATCCTCTCCCAGATAGCCTAGTACCTCCGGGTTCATTTTCCAGAGTTGATGCATGAGGGCCACGTGCGATATATTAATCGTCCTGTTCAGAACCACCTCGGCATCCTCCCTCTCCTTCAAGCGCTCCGCCTCGGATGTTGCCAGCTGTGCCTCCGCGACAGCTAATTGAGCCCTTAGTTTTTCCATCTCGGCCTTGGAGGCATCCCGCTCTCCCTTAAGAGAATCAATCTCCTTGCGCTGCTCCCTATTTTGGCTCAGCACGGATTGCTTCTCGGTCACATGCCCCCTGGCAGTGAATTGCAAGGCTCCGATCTCTTTATCCTTCTCAGCGAGCCCCAACTCCAGCATAGACACGAGATCCTTGCTCCTCTTATGAAATTGCTCCTCCTCGTGCAGCTTACTCTGAAGAGTGGAATATTCCTCTTGCTGCTTAAGGAGGAGATCATTTTTTGATTGCAAGCGGGCTTCCAAGGTATCCTTCTCCACCCTGGCTTGGGACAGCTCTTCCCGGAGCTTGGAGTTTTCGGCCTTCATCTCATCCGACCGCTGTCTGAACTCATTCTCTGCCTTGGCCCGGTACTCTTGATATTTGGCAAGATATTTCTTGTCCGCCTCTTCCTCAGCCGTGCGCCGGGCCTGATCAATCTTCTCCGAAGCCTCCAAGGCCTGTTGGGTCAGTTTCTGCTTCTCCGCCTCCAAGGCCTGGCGAGCCAGCTGGCTCTCCTCCAGCTGAACCAGAACTGCACCCACCTCCCGGAACGAGCGTTCCGCGATCATAGAGGCCTGCAAGGAAAGACAACAGAATGAGTTAAGCCGGACCAAAAGACAGATGGTCCCAAAACACAACAACTGACGGCTTACCCCAGAAAATTGCTGCTTCACGGCATGTGTCAGCAACAGCGGATCCTTACTGCTACTGATGGCCCATTTCTCAGAATTGAGCTCGCACAAGCTCAGGGCCATGTCCTCCATCATCTCCACTCCGAACGGCGCCAATGCACGTCCAAGCCTGGGCACCAGCCTCTTCTCTAAGGCTGGGCCATCCAAAATCGCTCCAGGCGGGTGAAGGGACCTCACCCCCTCGGCCAACTCCGCTCTCTTCACGGTAGACAAGTTGTCTGCCCTGCCCTGAGTAATGGCCTTCTCAGCCTCCAACCGTCTCTTCAGAAAATTATCGGCCCGTCTTACACCCTCCAGGAGGGCAGCGGGGAAACGGGTTGGTTTCTGCGGGAAGTGGAACTTCAGGCTAGGCAGAGGAAGGTTTGTTTGCTGAGAAGAAGGAGACCCCGAAAGGGCAGACTCTCTTTGGGCTGGAGGAGGAGGCAGACGGGGTATTAAGGCCCCGGTCTGTTGTTTTTGCTGCTGCGGTGGCGGAGGTGACTGCCTTTGTTGTTGTTGCTTTTGCTGCTGCGGCAGCGGAAGTAATTGCCCTTGTTGTTGCTGCTGGTTTGGATGTTGTTGTTGCTGCCGCTGTGGCGTTGGTGATTGTCTCCGTTGTTCTTGTTGCTGCTGTTGTTGTAGTTGTGGCTGCTGTCGTTGCTGTCGTTGTTGCCTTCGACCGGGAGAAGAGTGTCTAAGGCGTTTCTTCTCGGCGCCCTCAGCATCCCCTCCGGGACGCTTGCTCACCACAGTCGTCTTCACGGGGAACACAAGCCCTTCCCCGTCGCTGCTGCTACTCGAGACCATCATAGTCTCGGAAGGCCCGTCGGCAGGAGACTTCTCTACCCCCGGAGACGCTTGCGCCTCGCCACTTGTCTCCTTGGGGGTGGCAGCTTTACCTTCCCTACCAGCCTTGGTCTTCCGTCCTTTCCCCTTGGACGGGTCTTGGCTGGTGGCAGCCTTCTTAATGAGCAAAGTAACTCTCCCCAACATCGTGGCTTCTGGATACTCTGCAAGAAACATACGAAGCAAGGTTAACGAACCAACAAGCAGTGAAAAAGAAGATAAGCAGAAGACAAGACAATCAACAACATAAAAGCACAAGCAAGTCCGCCAGCAGGGAACGAGAAACAAGAAAAAGAAAAGTTTGAAAGGGACGACCATGCACGAGAAACATGGATGGCCTTCCCCGAGCAAAACAAAACACCGCTTCCTGCTCCAGGAAGCTCCCGTACTCCTTGAAGTCCGGGAATGACATGCTAAGGGAAGAAGGGTCAACCATGATGACACCTTCTGGCAGACTACCGTCACTCAAACACCCGAGGAGCTCATCTACCCTATCGCAATATCTGTCAAAGGGTATCCTACGCGGATCTAGACTAAGGAAGCGGGGATCGAACCCCATCTGAGAGGTCCGGGAAACGTCAGACAGGCTGGGGGTGTGGATCAATCGAAAACTAGTCTTACCTCTCCCGGAGGTACTAGCCCCCGGAGCCCCTTCGTTAGGGTAAGCCGCGGCGTGGCGGGCCTCGATCTCCTCTTCCTCCGGCTGGGGGTCGGGGAACCTCTCCGCCCAACTAGGAGATAAAGTATTCTCGTCCCGGGCTGCTTGGTTGATCACCTTGGACAGCTCCAGGGCAATCTGCTCCCGGATGTCGGCTGACACCTGACTTTGCCCCCTGCCACTCACTGGCTCGATGTTTTGGAAAGAGGCGAGTAGCCCATACTCCCTCAAAGATTCGGAGGTCACAAGTCCCTCCACTTTCAACTCTTCCTCAGAAAGCCCTTCGTAGAACTTGGACCTCCTTATCATCTCCGCACAGCGAGGTGTCCGCGGAACGACTTCTGCAAAATTCAAATACAAGCATTAGAGATCCTCCCAAAAGGCAAATCAAACGCAAAGAAACAAAGTTGAAAAGGAGAGGAAGGAGCACTTACCAGGGATTTTGAAGTCCAAAGATAGGGCTGGCACCCTCTTCAGCGGGAAGCCAGTCGTCAGGAACCAGTACTCCCGGAGGTCTGGAACCCTCGCGGTATGACAGGTGGGGCACATCACGTCCGGGTGCCTTTCCAGCCTGTAAAACCCCACCTTGTCTGAATGACCCCTCATAGGCTGAGACTTCAACCCGTAGAAGTACAGCACCTCCTCCGGGGTAGGAGCTTCCAGTTTCCGGGACTTGCAAAAGATGAACCACCTCGCTAGGAGCTTGTAGCTGGGGGGAATCAACTGGAAGGGGGCAATCCCCGCCTTCACACAGAAATTGGCAAAGTAACTTCTTAGGGGCAAGTGCGCCCCACACACTATGTGTGCCCAGCTCCAGGCACCAAAGCCCTCGTGACTCTGGCTAGCCGACTCGCCCAGCACCGACAGACGGTGCCACATCAGACCTGGGATGTTCTTCAGGCCTGCCTCGGAGGAGTACAGCTCCAGCATGCCGTAATTCCTGAACAGGTTCGGCTTCTGGTCCATCTCCTAGATTGAACTGTTGGAAGTCGGCGGGCTAGCCGCGACCACTTTCGCCTTTCCTTTCCCCTTTGCACCAGCGACAGGGGAACCCTTCTCCTGGGCAGAATCAGCCTCCACCACAGCAAGGAGTTGTTCCTTTGAGATGTTCGTCACTGAACAAAAGAAAGAAAGAAGAAAACACTCTAAGCAGTCAGCACCCTTGTCATACCCTAGTGGTATCAAAGGTGTCGGGGAGACCCTCCCCGAAAACTGCTTGGAGAGGCTCCCACCGAGCTTACCGAGGGGTTGGCACCATGCCACCCGAAGGGCAGCAAGGAACCAGACTCAGACTCCGAGCCTAAGCCCACCAAAAGAAGTATTTTTCCAGAGAAAGACACCCTAAAGGCGTTCATGCTTATGCCCTAAAACAGCAAACCAGAACAACGCAAATCGTCAAAGCATGCAAAAGAGACTACTTATCGACTCACATCAATCACATGCCTACCAAAGCCCTATTCACGCATGCACATAGGCGATAATGGCAGAAACCCCAACTCTAACAACTACCAACAACCTAAGGTTTGGGAGGAAAGAGCAAAGTAGAAATACTTACTGGTATTCGGGTAGTTGGAGGTTGAAGGAGTAACCGGATCACTGCACAGCACGATCGCGAGAAGTAAAAGCTGCAAAGACGAACGGCGATTCAAACCCTGAACTTCGGCGAATAAACCCACTGCCAAACCAAAAGAAAAGTTTCTAGATCCCTTACCAAAAGAAGTGGCAAGTTCGAAGGAATGAAAGCTTGGAAGCCTGAGAGTTCGAAGGTTTGGAAATCTGAAAATCCGAAAGATAGAGAATTTGAAAGCGTAAAGAGGAAGAAAGGTCCGTTCCCTCGTTTTTATAGCAGGGAAGAAGTCGTTTCGAATTCCTCAAATGGACGATCCCGATCTTCCCATTCCGTGTGCATCAGATCCAACGGCTGGAGATGAAGCGACGATCCTATTTATGACTCTTCGGATGGGAATAAAGTATTTATTTCCCATCATTATACCACCTCGGGCCCGGAGTACCATTAAAAACCGTCAAATCATTACTCAGATGACTGACGCACGCATACTCAACCAGTCGCCTCACGCACACGTCTTGGTCGCAGAACCATTCCCAGCATGACGCGTGGTCCTTGTCGCACTTGAGTACTTGAGTTCAAACAGAAGAAATTCCCTTTCTTTTTCATACTAACACTCAGGCGGGAAAAAGGAACCCTTCTGGGAACATAGAAGGTGGCCCCTCGCCTAATCTAAGAAACCGAAATACCCGGAGGACTGTACAAGCTCCCGGATCTCTCAAAGCTCCGTGACCTTGGGGGGTAAATGTTATCCAGATTTCCGGATAGCGTTTAGGTTGATGTCCTCGGGGAAGCATAATTACCAATGTCTTTCACGGTAGGTGACCAGAGCTCGCGGATGGACAGAAAGGCTTCGCCTCTCCCGTTTAGTGTCCGGATTACTCTTTCAAGCAAACACGACACGGAGGCTCGTCGACCCTCTCGGACTCCCGAAGGGGTATCCTTCAGGGAAGCTCCTTCCAGGAGAAGCTCTTCAAGTGGTCTTCGCGGAAACAGTTCCGTGCCTCGCACGGAACAAAACCAAGCGGTCGAATCATGGAGGAGGCATATTTGGAATGATATCCACCTGACACAGGATCCCGCCTGACACGCCAGACAGGTCAAAGCCGCACACATCCCAGCACGCCTAAGGGTACCTTTTCGCCTACTGTTCCGCTGACAACTTGGAAAAGACGGCTGACTTTGTGTGTTCCCCATACTTTCACGTAAATATACCCACATAGAGTCTTGTAGCCATGCTACTACAGTAATTGTATCCCCTATTTAAGGCTGGTGTAATTAAGACTCATGTACGTAGAGAAAAACCCTAATCCAAAACCCTAGCTATAAAGACCCCTTCATTTTACAAGAAGAGGGACGGCCAACAAATCACATAGCAAGAACTCTACTAAAATCTCTCTAGCTTCATCTTCTTCAAGAGAACCTGAGAGAAACACGGTGAGTGTGTGAAGTTCTTGTACACCAGCCATCTTACTGTAATTCTTTACAAGTATAATTACATCGACTCGTGGACTAGGGCTTGTTAACGCCTGAACCACGTAAAAACACTGTTTGTTTAGTTACATTTCTGCACTTCTACAGTTCTTATCTTTTTATTATTCTATTTGTATTCGTTTCCGAAAAACTCGGTAAACACTTACAGTATACGCAGTGGAATGAATGAGTCATTCATTCAGTTTCTCTAACCCTTGTATCCTTTCTATCGCAAAGTATTATCAAGAAACTGAACTGATCTTCAATTTTCTTCATAGCCTTCCAAAGTATCCTTAGAATCACCTAGACTAGAGTGGGCATGTAACGCCCTGGCTACCCCAGAACAGTTACGGTGAACGGTGGACCGAAAATTTGACTCGTTACCTGAGTCCTTTGGTCAAAAACGTGCTCTAAGTGTAATTAACAGGTCTAGGTATAAAACCATTAAAAAGGAAATGGAGATTTTATTACAAACTGTTCTGCAGAGCTAAACAAAACATTTACAGGTGGTTCTCAGTACAAAAAGGTCACTATAGTTGTAAAGTTACAATCCCGCCGACCTAAGCGGCAAAATAGGGTAAACCCCCTAGTTCCTCTGAGAACTCCTTGGCCGTGGTGGTCAAGCGGCCGCATATGTACACAACACCACATCAGCTCTCCACTCAAGGCTAGGTGAGCTTTTCTTTCCCTTTACCTGCACCACATAGCACCCATGAGCCAAAGCCCAGCAAGAAAACATAACACTTTTCATAAACATTATCAAATGATTATCATTATAATCACACTGAGCAATAAGCTTTAAACAAATGAGTGAACATCACATGAGATCCTGATAAACCACACTGAGTGACTGACAGGCAAGTCATTAATTCAAATGGAAGAGTGGCTGTTAGGTAAGCCACTAGCCTTCAACAGGTTCTGGTAAACCATACTGAGTGACTGACGAGCACGTCACTGTTTTCAAATGGAAGAGTGGCTGCTAAGTAAGCCACTAGCCTCCAAGCGCTTATTTCATTCATCGACTCTCGGGGTCGGTCTGGCATTGATGCTCTTTGAGTCATTCAATGCTGATAATCGATTAGATCAAATCTTATTGGCTTGCGTAATACACGCTAAGGCCGTCCTGACTAATGAGTCAGCTCAACGTGATCAGTGCCCAGTACCACTGCCGAACCTGACTAATAAGTCACAGCTTCACAGCTGATACTAGAACCTTTGCCAAACCTGACTAATGAGTCAGTACCGTGCACCAGTGAGCAAAATATGCTAAGCATTCTATATTCAATCCATGTCCATATTCTCATAATCAACATGCCTCATGATCATCCATGCATGTCACACTTGGGTGCAGTTCTCTTACCTTTGATTCGAGCTAGAATGAACAAAAGAACGACCCTTGAGAACGGTTTAGCTTTTAGTCCTTTAGCGGTTACCTAATCACAACACATATGGGATACCATCAATAATCAAGATAATCAAGGGCTCTCAAACCATAATCTAGCCTCCAAGAGATCAATCCAAACTAATCCAAATAGCAAGGACACTCCTGAGGCTTAAAACTAGGTTCCCGGGGTCAAAACGAGCAAATGGGGCGAAAACAGGGCAAGGGCTGCGGCCCTAGCACCTTGGGCCGCGGCCCCCAGAATTTCCAGAGGCAAGCGTCGCGGCGCCCAGCGAAACAGAAAGGCCACCTGCTAACTCGAGTTAGGGCCGCGGCGCCCAAGAACAGGGCCGCGGCGCCCAACCCAGAACCATTCTCCCACGTGTTTTCAACACTTCAACGTCCCCAAAAACACACCTAAACATTCCCCAATCATCAAAACAAAGTTCCCAAGCTTCCCAATACCTCAAAACCCTCAAAACCCAAGGTTCAAACGAACTGAAAACTCAACGATTCACAAAATCAATTCAAAGCTTAGAAACTCGGAATAACTCAAAACTTAAACTTCAATTACCTTTGATTGGGTTGTTTTCCGTCGAATCCTTCGGTTAAGAAGCTTCTAATCTTCCCTAGGATCGCTATGCCTCGATCCTCACTTTATTCCGACTCCTAGAACTCAAGATTTCGTCAAAAAGGCTTAAACGGTAAAACAGACTTTGAAAAGGAAGAACGGAAGGTTTTCTTATCGTATGTTCTATCTGATAAGCTACTTCAAACTTAAGTAACCTCAAATAAAACCTAATGCTCGGGGTCCCGAAAACACCCCCGGGGACATTATAGTCAAAACCTCCAAAATTTCACCCTGATCTCAAATATTCCCAATTTATCATCAAATGAACATTTCTATTACCCCAAAATTGACCCCATTATGGTAAAACCGCTAATCCACTAAAAATAACCGTCTCATGTTGCTTAGCTCGAATATATCTCCATAATAATGGAATCTCATTCACAAATCAAGTTATGCACCCAAATACACAAATTACCCTCAACGGGCCAAATTATCATCACACCCCTGTAATGAGAAATATGGACTCACATGCATGCATTTCACATCATATCATAATATAATCAACATATACATGCATTTAATCAATTAACAACATAATTAAGCAAGTATGGCCCTCCCGGCCAACTATTCATGCCGTTAAACACATCGGTGAATTCGGGGCATTACAGGGCAATTCTCAACACATGAGATAGATCAGAGAGAAGAAGAGAAAATAACAAAGATGCTTAGAAAATGACTTGTGTTTAGAGAGAATCTAAAAAACCATCAGAAGCTTGACTTGTGACTTCTGTTTTCTTCTCTCACTTAGCACTCCTTTTATAGACTCAATTAGGTCATTTAATTTAATTAAAAAATCAATAAAATAATAGCCAATAAACAACCCTAGGTCGAAATTATCATGGGCTTTAGGCGCATGAAATTTCCCATTTGATTATAAGCCCATTAGACTTAAAATTAAGGCCTAAATTATTTTCTATTGATTTAATTAATTAAATAATTATTTAAATCCTTTATCAAATTAATTATTTATAATTTGAACCTTAATTTAAACTTATTTATTAATTTAGATACCAATTTATCTTAATTAATAAATCAGCCCTAATTTATCTTTTCTTCTCTAAATTACATAACTCTGTGAAACTATCCAAAATTGACCAGGTCAACTTTGATAATTCTAATTGATAATTAAATCAATTAATTGAGACTATCTAGATGATTTTATCCAAGGTACAATGGGGACCATGGGCCTATGAAATCAAGCTCTAATAAGTTATCATAAATCTAACAAATAAATTTACTAACTTATTAATTCCTCGTGACTCCACTAAAGACTCAGAATCGCACTCTTGAATTCATAGAACACTCTATAACAAATATAGATACGCTATTAATTATTCATTGTTACAACAATAATTGTCACTCAATCCTCTATAGACGGGCTACAATGAGATGAGACTAAAATATTGTTTTACCCATCATTGTATTTTATCCTTAAAACACTTAGTTCCTTGTAAATGATATTTCTGTAAACTACTTTAATTATTGAAATGAGATCTCTATCATTTAGCACCTTGAACCAAACTAAAAGGAAACCATCATTTCACTTCTTCATTAGAAGCTATAGATGTTCATATCTATGATTAACACTCCCACTCAATTATACTACTAAGTTCCCAAGATGTAAGTATGGGCTAGTTCGCAGGGTAAGCTGGTAACGAACAAGTCAAAGAACTCAAATAATACAATCAATTAGAATACTAACTGTTGACTGTGTTTTTAGCCAACGACGTGAGAACGTCAATAATGACAAGCCTTCAAGAGAATGTAAACAACAACAGACAGTTTTATCAATAAAAGTAAATAACACGAGATTTTATAGTGGTTTAGCCCCGATAATCGGTAATAGCCTAATCCACTTAGAGATTTTATTGCTCTATTCACACTCAAGATCAGATGAACCAGTGTCAACTGAGTTTCTTAAGCATAAATATTCAAGAATACAAAAAAGGGGTTCTCTCCAGAAAAACACACTTTCTCTCTCTAGAACATAGACTAATTCTCAATTTGCCAAAAATCCTTTTACGATCCCATCAACCCTCTATTTATAGGCCTGGGATCCTCAACTGATATCCCTTTTAGATATGGATATTTTATTATTCATATTATATTTAAATTACAAGAGATATTTAAAATACAACAGATTCCTCAATTTGAGTGAGGAATGAGAGATTCCCGGGTGCCTAGACCGATTCTTGCTGAAGTCGTTCCGGGGATTTTGACGTAGTCTCCTGGTCAAACACATGCATGTTGGTCAGATATACTCCTCTAAGCTTTCCTTGGCTCCAGGTGATGTATGCATGGCTCTCCTCGGACCAAGGTCATGCATGCTTGGCTCTCCTCGGACCAAGGTGGTCCGAGCCAATTTCCTTGGCCTCTCCTCGGACCAAGGTGGTCCGAGCCAATCTCCTTGCCTTTTCCTCGGACCAAGGTGGTCCGAGCCAATCTCCTCTTGCCTTCTCCTCGGACCAAGGTGGTCCGAGCCACTCTTCTTTTTGCCTTCTCCTCGGACCAAGGTGGTCTGAGCCACTCTTCTTTTTGCCTTCTCCTCGGACCAAGGTGGTCTGAGCCACTCTTCTTGGCATCTCACCTCGGATAGGTCCGAGGCAACTTCCTTGGCATCTCACCTCGGATAGGTCCGAGGCAATTTCCTTGGCATCTTACCTCGGATAGGTCCGAGGCAATCACTTTGGCATCTCCAACTAAGGTCCGATCGGACCGTGTGTGGCCTTTCCTTGGCCAAACTCTAAGTCCATCTCTTGGCATGCATGGGACTTCCCCTCGGACTTGGTCTGAGCCAACCATCTTGGAGGCTCACCTCGGACATGTTCGAGCCAAACCTTTTGAAAGCTTACCTCGGATAAGTTTGAGGCAATCACCCTGGCTTCTCACCTCGGATAGGTCCGAGCCAAGCTTCTAGGGGCTCTTCAAGCTTAAGGTCCGATCGGACCTGCTGCTTCTGTCCCTCCAACCAAAGTCCAAACCCATCCTTTAAGCTCCTTAGACTTGAGTTTGAATCAAACACTTGGGCTTCTCGGACAAGGGTCCGAGCCACGCACCCTTTAGCCCAAGTATTCTCCTCGGGTGTATTTGGCTTGACCATGGCATCTCTCAAGCAGTCCAAATTTTTCACTGATGCATTGGGCTACTGCTAAGCCAGATCACCCAACTAATCCATGCCACGTGTCAATTTTACTGCCACATCATCCTTTTCAAATTTTGGGATAACACTAACCACTCAGAATTGAGATTGAATTGACCTATGGTCAACTATATGATTGTAACGCCCTGGATAACCAAGACCGTTACACAGTGTGTTTGAAATAGTGCAAGACTTGCTAATCAAGCCGTTTGGATAAAAATGTGAATCTAACGACACAAACAGGTCAGGTTTAAAAGATTTTGGTTGTAAACAAATAATTTTCATTCAAATAAGTGTTTGGTACACGGGATCCCAAATCAGGGTTTAAATAACGTAACTACAGAATTTCCAAACTTTATAAACAATCAAGCCACTCTAATGGAAAAATACACACTTTAGGTTCTCGTTCCTGTACAATCCCTCGACCGTGGCGGCCGAGCAGCTGACAATGTACACCTCGCCCCCAGAGCTCTCCAACCCATGGTCAACTCGTTTTACCCTTGCCTTTACCTGCACCACGTAGCACCCGTGAGCCGAGGCCTAGCAAGAAAACATAGTACTATAGCATAATCAATATCAACAACTAAATGTTTACAGAGCATAATCCAATGATTTACAAGACATAAATCAATTACCCAGCAAGACATAACATTCATTCAATCCAGGACTTCAGTCAATAATCAGTGATCTAATTCCAAATATTCAACATATCATAAACAACATTCAACAATGAAATACAAGTCAAGCATCAACCAGGGTTAACGCCCATAGGCCGCACCCCTATTTAATACATTGTCTTTGGCTCGCTTAGGCCAAGCCTAGTGTTATACCCACTGACTCTGGCCAGCTTAATCGAGCTCAGTGATTATTAAGTTGTCCTCAGCTACCAGTGGCCGAGCCGCTCCCTGTGCGCAAGTATTGATTTCGGCACCCTTAAGCCGATCATCACATGTCCCCATGGCATAATACCACCTCGTGACATTCATATAATTATAGGGAGCCCTTAGTCCCAACATATTCACATGGTTTATCACAGTCATATAACAATGCATACAAATATAGGGAACACTTAGTCCCATCCTATCCACATATACAGGTGCAGTTTTCTTACCTTTAATTCCAAGTGCTTTAATTAAGAAAGACAACCCCCGAGCACGATCTTGCCTCGAGCCCAAGCGTACACCTAGTCACAACCATAATAAAAGATTCCATCAATATTTGTAAAAGGCTTCCGGATAAGGTTCTAATCTCCAGAACATTGAATTCCACCAAACACGGTAGTGGAATCAATCCCGAGCACCCTAGGTTAAATTTTCATGCTTAAAATCCCAAGGACACAAATTTCCTTAAGGGCCGCGGCTCAAGCCTTCCCATGCCGTGGCATGGCCCTAAACAGAGGCCAACCTCACCTAGAAATAGACACGGGCCGCGACCCTACATGCCCCATGCCGCGGCCCGCCCTCTTTCTCCAACACCCCTCAGCTTCAAAGGGTCGTGGCTCACCAAGAACTATGCCGCAGCCCGACCTCTTCGAACCCAGAAATATCACCATTTTCAACTCTCAAGCCTCACTCAAAACCCCTCATAATCATCCCAATAACACACTCCAACTATCACAAACAATACTACATGATCTCAGAAGCTTAAGCCAACAGAAACCTAATCTAGAAACCCATCAAAACATCATTTCAATTTCTGAAACCCACACACCCAAGAACTCCAAAACCAGTCAAGGAAACACTAGAATTCAAACATTAGATCATAAATTCAAGCTTACCTTCACTGAAGACCCAATCCTCCAAGCAATTACTGAGCTAGCACCCAAGCCTTCAGTCTTAACTCAACCTTGAAATTAAGAACCTAAGAACTCTTAGAACTCAGCCTTAAACCACATAATCAACTGGTCAAGAACTAAAATTCAATGCTTACCTTAGTTTCTAGTTAGATTCCTTAGCCTCCACTAAATTAGTCCTCCAAATCTTCCATGCAAATCCCTGTGTTTCAAGCTAATCCCCTTAATTTTCAGTAGTTTCCTTGAGAGAGAAGAAAAGGGAGAGGGGCGGTTCTTGATGTTTTTGCTGCCTTCCTTTGTTTTGTTTTACCTTATTTACTTCACTTAAGTTAATCTCAAAGCTTGGGGTACCAAAAACGTCCCCGAGGGCAAAATGGTAAAATTCCCCGGTATTCCCACCTGGGCTTCCTAACCTCAAATATGTCTCCATTTATTTATTTCCATAACACGATAACCCAATTAACCATCTAATATCCCAAAGACCCCTTGACTCACTGTTGATCCCAAAAGAGGGTGTTTTAATATTTAAACTCGCAAGTGCACGAATTGTTTCGGAATATAATGTTCATGTAAGTACGAGGTCGAACCCATGGGAGTTGACTAACATCAAAAGAAACTATTTCAAACAAAACAAGAATATTCTAACCTAGTTCCAAATATTTGATGAGATTTTGTTTTAGAAAAATAAAAGACAAGTAATAAAAATATTAATGATAAAAATGGTTTTCAAATGAGATATGTAAAATAAGATTATTAAGATTTTAGAATCCACAAAATGCAAGTTCAATAGTATTTATAAGTATATTGATTCCCAAGTTTTGATATAGTTGAAATAAATCACACTATATATTTTTTCAAAATATATTTTCTATTCAAGCACAAGTTACTCTTTCAAAAATGTAGGATTTTTCTTCACTTATATAAGATATAATTTCTAAGCATTAGTTGTGTTACAACCTAATGAAACTACAAAAATAAAAGAGATTATGTTTAGGCAAAATATGATACTTATGCTCTAAGAATTAGATGTGAACAATTTAATGAAAAACATTTAATCAAAGAATATCATATTTTTGCATAATGAAGAACTAAGTGTAATATGCTTTAACAATCAACACTAGATGAAAAATGCATATCTTTGATAGAAAAATCCATAAACAATGTTGTACAAATGGGAAATCAACATACAACAAAAAATACTATCTAGTTACATTTTGCTTCATCATCATCTTAATAACCTTTGAAAAAGATTAGAAGCTCATAACTAGATAAAAATTACAAAATAACATACTTGACATGCTCTTCAAAAGATGAAAATGGTAGAGAAAATAGTGAAAAGAAGAGAAAAAAAATATGAAGTGTAGAAGAGGTTGAAAAGATGAAGAAGAAGAGCTCCCAAATGGTCTTACAAGACTCTATTTATAGGCAAAATATGGAGATTAAATTAATCAAATTAAAATAAATAAATTGATTAATTTAATTGTGTTGGGAAGTGGTAGGATAAATAGAGTAAGTGTAAGAGTATTGGAAAGATGAAATGTTTGGTTGGGTAAAAGATTAGTGAAAAGCTAGGGTAAAAAAAATAAATTAGGAATGTTTACTTAGGTAAAAAAAAATAGGGAAGAGTGAATTGATATTTGAGTGAAAGGAAAAAAATAACATTGGGAAGAAAAATGTGATTTTTGGCCATATGGTGGCTGTGTTGGCAAATTGGGCCACGATTGGTGGACTGGCAGCAGCTGACTGCTATCTTGTTGCTGGGCCTTCGGCTGGGAAGTTGGCATTTGGGCTGGTGGAATGCTAAGGTGGTGATTGACTGAAGATGAGGAGGCGCTGGGTGCTGTGGTGTGCCAGGCGGATGACTTCATGAGGGAGTGGCGTTGGGCCTGAGGTGGAGTGATTCGGTTTGAGTGCTGAGAGGCTTCGTGGGCTTCGGTGGGCTGGGGCAGCTGTTGGGCCTTTGAGCAAATACCACTTTCCTTTGTTTCTTTCTCGAAAATGCCACATTTTACCTTTCTTTTTTCAGCTTTAAATCTTTTCTAACACCAATCAAATAACATACTCCCTACAAAATAAATCATAAACTAAATCATAATAAAATATTTTCAACTATAAAATAAATAAATTTTATTTTTGTAAAAATATTAATTATAACTTAATTTATATTTAACATTTAGTTTCAATAAAACAACATTTTTTTACCACTAAACACAACAATAATTCAAATAATTAAACTACAATATATTACAACAAAATAACTATAAAAACACACAAAAATCTATAAAATTAAAATAAGCCTAATAAATTCAAAATTACTTAAAAACTTAATAAATCAATTAAAAACTCAAGAATTAAGCAACAATTAGCACATAAAAAGTGGTAAAATAACTCTATTTTGTAGAGTTATCACTCACCCCGAGTCGAGTATCGGGTCCCGTTGTGACTTTCCCGCTACCTGCTCCCTAGGATCGCCTCGTGCCGTAAGCTGCAACCACACACACACATATATATATATATATATCCACATAATAATGTGGTCTCAATAATTTATCGCAAATAATCACGTTTATGCCCTAACGAGCCAAGATTACAATTATGCCCTTACCAGCCAAGCAGGGCCCGCATGCCTATCCAAAACTCATAAACATGCATTCTCTCACCAATATTTCACATAACCTCCAATTATGCCCTCCTGGCACACTAATCAAGGCCCTTAAGCCTTATTAGTAATTTTGGGTCGTTACAATGATATGACTAGAATAGATGATAACGGTATGTTTACTTATCTTATCAACTGTCAATATTAGTCCAGTCCGATATAACAAATACATCCGATCTTATCTACTTTGCTAATGTTCTAGAAAGAACATAACACTACAATGTGTAAGTAGATCATATCGTAGATTGGCAAGTCAGTGTAAATCCTGTGCACTGACTAATCTTAGGACTAACTTATTTTGAACATATAATCATATTTATATTCCACTGTGATTATGCCACTATAAATACGATTAGCTATATGCTCGAGATTTAATAGAAGTTTATATTAAACAAATAATCATGAAAATAAAACATGTGAGCAAAGTGATTGACCAAGTCAAAAAAATGATTTCTATTCTTTTATTGATAATAAAATGAGATTATAAAGAAATTAGGTTTTAATTAGGCCATAAAACCCCAACAAAATGGTCATTAGCCACATTTCTCACTAATCCTCAAATAGCCCTATAAATTCCCAATTAATCCCGACATACCCAAATAATCACCAAATAACTACCCATCACCCGAGAAATCTCGACTATGCACTAAGTTTCCCAAAATACCCCTAGGCTCACCCCGAGCCGGGTATTTAACCTCGTTGTAACTTTTTCGCCATCCCGCTCACTAGGATCGCCTCGAGCTGAATATCACAAATATATCCACATAGTAATGTGGTCTCAATCACATAACACATATAATTATATTTATACCCTTAGCGAGTTAAATTTGCAAATATGCCCTTATTAATAAAAACGGGCCCACGTGCATATTTAATACACATAAACATGCATAATTATTCATATCACCATATAAATCACGTATGCCACATAATCGCACATATCTTTAATTAATTTCACATATAAATTCAATTATGTCCTCCTGGCACACTAATCAAGGCACTAAGTCTTATTAGCAAATTTGGGACGTTACAACTATCCCCTCCTACTGAAAATTTTGTCCTCGAAACATACCTGAATAACTTGGGATGCTGATCCCGCATAACTGACTCTAGCTCCCTTCCTCGACCTTGCCATTCCTCCATAAAACTTTAACTAGAGGAATCATTTTGTTCCTTAAAATCTTGTCTTTTTTGTCTAGGATTTGAACTGGTCGCTCCTCATAAGACAAATCCGTTTGTAGCTCCAAATCCTCATATCCCAATACATGGGTCGCATCTGACACATACTTTCGAAGCATTGAGATGTGAAACACATCATGAACTCCTAATAATGACGGGGGCAGAGCCAATCTATAGGCTACCTGCCTGATCCTCTCCAGGATCTTGAAAGGTCCTACAAACCTAGGGCTCAACTTGCCATTCTTTCCAAATCTTCTTAGTCCCCGCAGTGGTGAAACTCGTAGAAATACGTGGTCCCCTACCTGGAACTCCACGTCCCTACACTTAGGGTCAGCGTAGCTTTTCTGTCTACTCTATGAGGCGAGCATTAGAGCTCAGATCTTCTCAATAGCCTCATTAGTCTTCTGAACCATCTCTGGACCCAAATACTTCTTTTCTCCCATCTCATCCCAATGAATGGGTGACCTACACTTCCTTCCATACAACATCTCATATGGAGCTACTCCAATCGTTGATTGATAGCTATTATTGTCTAAAAACTCAATCAACAGAAGATACTTACTCCAAGATCCCTCGAAATCTAGCCCGCATGCTCTAAGTATGTCCTCCAATATCTGAATTGTCCTCTTAGACTGCCTATATGTGTGAGGATGATAGGCTGTATGAACTTCAACTGAGTCCCCATAGCCTTCTGCAAGCTACCCCAAAACTTGGAGGTAAAAATGGGATCCCGATCCGACACTATAGATTTCGGAACCCCATGGAGACGTACAGTCTCTTTCACATACAACTCTGCATATTGGTCCATAGTATAGTTTGTTCTCATTGGCAGAAAATGAGTTGACTTAGTATATCTGTCCACTATCAACCGTACTGAGTTATGTTGCCCCACTGTCCTAGGCAAGCCTCCTACAAAGTCCATAGTAATATCTTCCCATTTTCATTCGGGAATACCTAAAGGCTGTAACAACCCCGCTAGTCGCTGGTGTTCAGCCTTCACTTGCTGGCAGGTTAGGCACTTTGCCACATAGTCAACCACGTCCTTCTTCATCCCAGACCACCAATACAATGACCTCAGATCCTGATACATCTTCGTGGTGTCTGGATGTAATGAATACGGTGTGGTATGAGATTCATCAAGGATCTCTCGTCTGATACCCATGTCCATCGGAACACAAATCTGATCCTTGTATCTCAGCAAACCTATCTCTGTAATGTAATAATCCTTAGCTACTCCAGCTAGGACGTCTTCTCTAAACTTCATCAACTGAGAATCACCTATCTCGCCCTCCTCTATTCTCTCCAAGAGAGTGGACTGCAAAGGAATATTGGCCAACCGACCCACTACCAACTCTATCTTTGCTCTGGTCATGTTTTCTACCAATTCCTTCGATAACTGCTTTGAACTAAACAATTGTCCTGGGCCTCTCCGACTCAAAGCGTCTGCCACTACATTAGATTTCCCTGGATGATAAAGAATCTCACAGTCATAATCCTTTAGCAATTCTAGCCAACATCTCCATCTCATATTAAAGTTCTTCTGGGTGAAGAAATACTTCTAGCTCTTATGATCGGTGTATATCTCGCACTTCTCTCCATGCAAATATTTTCGCCACACTTTCAGTGCAAATACCACTGCTGCTAACTCCAAATCATAAGTAGGGTACCGTTGCTCATATTCCTTTAACTTCCGCGATGCGTAGGCAATCACCTTCCCACTATGCATCAACACACATCCTAACCCCAGTCTCGATGCATCACAAACTTATCCCCATCTGAAGGGAGACTCAACACTGGAGCAGTAATCAATCATCACTTCAATTCTTGAAAACTATTCTCACATCTGTCTGACCACACGAAATTCAGGTTCTTCTGTGTCAACTCTGTCAATGGTGTAGAAATATTTGAGAATCCTTCCATGAATCGTCGATAGTGCCCCTTCAACCCAAGGAAACTCCTAACCTCCGAGGCGTTCCTTGGACTCGACCAATCCCTAGCTGCTTCCACCTTGGCCGGATCTACCTTAATCCCATCTCCACTAACAATGTGACCAAGGAATGTCACCTGCAGTAACCAAAATTCACACTTCTTAAACTTGGCATACAACCGGTGCTCCCTTAACCTCTGTAATACCAATCAGAAATTCTGCTCATGCTCTGCCTCTAAACGAGAGTAAACCAGGATGTCGTCGATAAAGACGATCATGAATTGATCCAAATAATCCTTGAACACCATGTTCATCAGATCCATAAATGATGCTGGGGCATTGGTCAACCTAAATGACATGACTAGAGACTCATAATGCCCGTACCTCGTGTGAAATGCCGTCTTCGGAATATCCTCATCCTTGATCCTCAGCTGGTGATAACAAGATCGAAGATCATTCTGTTGGAAATTATGCTCTGAAAGCATATGTAGTACACATTGTTTTAAGAAATAAATAAATAAATTGAATTAAGTAAATATCAGTAAAATTCCTAAGTTCATATATGTGATCTCAACCACGTATTGGTACGGGAGGATTGTGTTTGAGATAAATGAACTTGAATAGTTCGCAGTGAAATAAAGTTATGAAATTTTTAGATTAATTACTGCAAGTACGATCCACTAGTATTATGAATACATGTGATCTAGATCTGGATTACTAGTGTAGTAGGACACTTTAGTGGAGGTGCTTTATATATTAGAGAATATATAGAAATGGACCAGATATGTTTATTAATTCTTAGTTAAATACCGTTTCAAAGTATTAATTAAATACATCAACTGATGATCATATACAAATAGATCTTAATCCTGAAGTTACTATGAACTCCTGTTTATGTTATATGAGTTATTTGATTCACTCGTTAGGGTTTGTCAGAATGATAAGGCTAGAAACTTTTGTTTTGGGAACTCATTAATGTAAATGGCTGGGGACATAGTATACAGATAAGGAATCTATACCTTCTCATAAGATATTGAATAATGGTTCTCTTAAGGGTTGACTTTTGGGACTGAAAGGTTATTGAGCTCAAATTCATAATTTAGTTATGAATTAACCTGCACTAGTAAAGTCAATGGTACTTAAGATAACAAGATATAATTAAAAGGTTAAAACAATAATTTTATTCTCGATTAATTATGAACCATTATTAGAGGGTTAATTTGTATGTAATGTGCTATCCCCAAAATTTTGTTCATTGACGTGGCAATCGGATAGACAAGTGGCAATGCATGGTCAGTAAATGACACATTAATAGTCAATAAATGTGTTATTTAAAGAAGTAAAAAGGTTGAGAGTTGGGGGAGTTGTGATATTACTGGTCAGGAAATAAATTTAGCTGGTCAAGAGTGATTTGCCCGACCAGTGATATGCCATGCCCGACCAATGATGTGCCATGCCCGACCAGTGGTGTGACATGCCCGACCAGTGATGTGATTTGGCCGACCAGTGATGTACCATGCCGACCAGTGGTGTGCTTTGGCCGACCAGTGATGTGCCATGCCCGACTAGTGGTGTGCTTTGGCCAACCAGTGATATGCCATGGGCGACAAGTGATGTGCCATGCTCAACCAGTGATGTGCCATGCCCGACCAGTGGTGTGCTTTGACTGACCAGTGAGGTGTCTTGGCCAACCAATCACTTCGGGGAATGAATTTGGTCGATCGATGGATCAAAATCTTAGGAGTTAACCGTCTAGTGACTCTTCAGTAAAGCCTCAGTAACAACTTTAACCCGAATCATTCGTAACTGTCGCGGAAATCTCTCAGATATCCCGGAGTAATAGCTATATTGTTGTAATTTGAATTTATTTATATTGTTGACGTAGTTTTTCGCCAACTGTGAATTATGTAAATAACTGGGATGGATTAGTGCTTAATGGTAAACCGTAATAAGTAAATGGCACTTAAAAACAATAGAAACGAAATATCAAGAACACTCGTCCCTTTTTACGTGGTTTGGAGGTTAAAATCCCCTTAGTCCACGAGTCTGTGTTATTACTGTTTATCTCTCTCTCAATTTTGACAGAGTTTTTGCATTACAGAGAAAAACCACTACCCCTCTCCCTATCCAAGGTCTTAGTATTTATAGAGAAATTCCCTGGATAGGCATTGGGGGTCACCACGTGAACCCAAATCCCTCGTGTGACCTGTCTCACCCTAATGATGAATATTGCAATTTATATTAAGGTATGGTCTAATCATTAGGTAAAACTGATCATGGGTCAACAGGGATAACTGGACATGTGATGTCTGATCATGCACGATTATATTACGTGTCTGGGATTTCAGGGATTTGTGGACATGTAATTCCTGTCCACGCACATCTATATAATGTATCCAGGGAAATGGCAGATATTTAAAATCCCCCGATCTGAATGTAGCGTCAGCTTGGGTCTCAGATGATATGCTTCATAACTGTTTCCAGCTCGTGCCTATTTCTTTGTGCACATTAGCTCGTGCTATTTACCTGGGGAATCGCGCTGTCTTTACAGAGGAAATATGAACTTGTGGATCATCTATTACTGTTCTTGGCTAGCCAGCTATATCCAAGCCGTCTAAAAGACTCGTGCTGAATTTTAGGATGTACATTTGCCCCCCAAGTCCCTGCTCGTGTTCTATGACATCATTTTTTGACTTACACGGCGGAGACTTTTAAACTTCTGTCGTGATTATCCAGGTTTGCCCGTTACTTAAGTACTGGACACGTGGAACGCCGCGATTGGCGTTTGTTTGGGTTTCGAGGATTGCATTAATGGCCATGCCAACTTTTTGCCACCGTTTCGTCTTTCGAAACACCATCCTCAGATCTTGCACTAGTTTGATCGGATGGGCCACGTCATTTTATGCCTTTTACGTATAAATAAGGTTGGAAATTTCCAGGATTCACCACCTTTCATTCGAAATCTTCCTACATCTTCTCTCTTCTGCATTTCCAAACCCTTCTTCCTTCTCAGAAAAATCCAAAGACCATCTATGTAGAGTCCAAGAACTTTACTTAGCTAGTTAGATAGTAGTATAATAATGTTGACCCAGGATTTGGCCAACTGACATGGAGTCAGAATATGCTTGATATGAATGAATGTATAGAGAGGAACGTAATGACAAAAAGTAATAACAACACGATATTTTTATAGTGGTTTGGCCCCAGGATCTGGTAATAACCTACGTCCACTTAGACTGTTATTGATATAAGAGCCAAAGGAGTGATCAAAGAACAAGGGTTCAATGAGTTTCACTAACCTCTCAAGAACAATACAATATCACTAGGAGAATTACTATAGTCTCAAATGATTCCAAAGCCAAAAGTCCCTTCCTTGAGCTATCTTTTGCTATTTATAGGCTCAAGGGGGATTACAAAAGATTGTTACAGATATTCTTTCCTGAATAATCGGATACTCAGGAGATTGTGTGAGTTAAATTCGGGATTTACAAAGATCTTCACAGTAATGTTGCTTTGTATACGGAACCATCGACCAGACTGATCGCAGGTAAGACTGGGCTGCTTACTGCTTCTAATGCGTCTTCTGGTCGATACTCTAGCAGAGCTTTTCCAGGTGTCAGCCACGTGTCCAGGGATCACTTGCCACGCCATCAATGCTAATTTTTTGGATAACATTTGCCCCCCAAGTTTATTTATCATGAGCAATAAATAAACTTTTGAACGAACGACTCTTCGGTAACCCCGCCTTACGTATCAGAACCCTTCGTGTGTTCTTGGAAAAAGTAACCTACTTCTGTCTAATCACGTCTTTTCGGTTCCCCAGAAATAATTTGACGGCCATTCCGCTTCCCCATACTTCGAAAAAGGAAAACTGATGATTACACCTTTTTAATGCCACAGACAAACTTATATAATACCTTCAAAATCTTCCTTTTCTTTTTACGCACGCCATTGTCTTCACAAGAAACCCTAAAAACCAGAGTTTTAAACTTCTCCGGAGACCGTTCTTCTGTATTTCTAAGACTCATTCCGAGAGTTCCCTGATCTCCGAAGACTCTTTTTCCATCTCCACGATCATTTTCTTGGTAAGTTTTCGAATTCTTATGCTTCAAATTTTCGTGGTGTATGCTTCTGTATGTTGACTGTTTGAGTCCATCTGCTTCTGGTTTGAGATGCTTGTGAGTAGAATGTTTTGTAGGCAAAAAAGGGTTACGAGTTAGTTTAATAGTCAGGATCATACTTTTAGGACGTAAGATCGAAGTAAAAATTCGATCTTTAGGCTAGTTGGAAAATAGGTTTTTCCTGCCCTAAGGGGAGTTGAAAAAGCTTTTTTGAAAAACTTTTTACTTTCACCCTTTGATCCGTCTTTCAAACTGTTCGTATGGAACACTTAGCTTTTTGTTAGAATGCCGTTGTATAAAAGCTTGGCTTTTATACTCGACCAACGTTATTCTAAAAAGCTTTTAAAAATTCTTTATCCTCACCTCCCCATTCTTCTGTTTGCAGACATTGATGCCAGATTTGTGGGGAGGTGAACGACCCATTGACGACGACCTTCTCACCCAACTGCTTGAGGGCGAAGAACAACCGGCCGACCGAGTTCACGAGATTCCCTTCTCACAATCCTCTACTAGACCTCGTCCTTCTCCTCCTCAAATGGCCCGTTCCAAATCCATAGGCAAGAAAAGGCCTGAGTCTGAAAACAGTCCAAACCTTCCTGCCCAGCCTGATTCGCAGGCTAGGGTTCCCTCGACCAGTGGTCGAGAAAATCCTGCTCCTGACCCTAATATCCAAACTAGGGCCCGCCCTCGCCATCATAATCTGCCTGATGTCGAGTGGTATACTTCCTCGACCAGCTCAGTGACCCTTCAGATGGTTGCTAATTACTTCAGGAAATACCCTCTTACAGGGGTTTCCATTACAATTCCTGCCGCAGACCAAAGGGCTAACCTCCCTGGGGGCATATATAGTGCCTGGTCTCGGTATCACTTAGAGGCGGGGGCTTACCTCCCTCTACATCCTTTTTATGAGGGGGTGGCCAATTATTTCGGTGTCGCCCCCTTCCAAATTACTCCAAATGGATATAGAATGCTGGCCGCACTCTATATCCTGTACAAACTAAAGAAATGGCCAGAACCTACCCCTCATGAGGTCAACTATCTTTTTGACCTTAAATCCAACCCGCAACAGTATGGAACAGGTTTCTTCCACTTCTGTCACCAGGAGACCAACCGGACGTTCCTGAGTGACACCACGCATATATCGAATGTGGGGCAGTACAGTAAGGAGTACTTCCTTACATCGGACATAACCAGCAACAACCTGGCCTTCGCTCGAGGAGGTAAGTGCCATTTTTGACTGGTCGATACTTTTAATCAAGGAGTTTCCTTTCATTTTTCTCAAACTGCACTTTGTCTTTCAGGCCCATGGTTACGTCCGACCCCAACACCAGACATGGTGTTGAGGTCCAATAGACTGGCTAGGATGACAGACGCAGAAAAAAGCGTCAAGTCCCTGGTTACCGATGAAAACTTGAGGCTGTCTGGCCTCCTGGCTCCTCGCCATGAAACAAGAGGGTCCGTGGTAGACGATGCCACTGCCGAGGGGGTTCCCGAGCAGCAACCTCCTGCGTCCCCTCCCCGAAGGAGGCCAACAGGGGTTACAATCAGGGAGCCCATGGGCAATCCTTCCGCAGAAAGGCCTTCTGCTCCCCAAGGCAAGGGGAAACAAAAGGCCAAAGAGCCAGTAGTTGACCTAGGGGAATCCTCTGATGAAAATGGTAAAGTTATTTTGCTTTTAAGTAGCTTGCCAATTCCCTGTCATTTGTTTGACGGGGAGGGAAACTTTACATATACTCCAAATTTAGGGCCAGAGTTCTTCATGCCAGATAATGAGTGTGTGACTAATAGAGTCAATAGTATACCGACCAGTAGTTGTAGCTCGGGTACTAACTTTGTGACCTTCTTTTTCATTTTGATAGAGAGTCTTCATCTGCTTTTATCTTTACCCATTGCATGTTTTTAGTTGTGTGCAGATATGGCCACTCCCAATGTCTTCGACCTATACCAGACTGAGGAGGAAGAGGAAGTTCCTCAGCTTCGGAGGAAGTCGTCACGGAGACAAACTGGCGAGACGAGCCAGGGTCCTGCGAAAAAGAGTCGAACAGAAGACCCTCCTAGAGACGTGCCTGCTGGGCAAACTTCTGTTCATCCACCGGCCCCTGCTGAGAAGGAGACTCCCCCTGCTCCAATGAACCCTCCTCCGGCTGCGCCCAGAAGGGAACAAGACAAACGGGAGGAAACTCTTGGGGCCAAACTCTCGAGCCGTGCCATACGAACAGCCAAAGACCGCATTACATACATCGGGAAAAATGATCGCGTCAAGGATGCAATGGTTGAGGTAGAAAATATGTCGGTTGACCTGATCCTGAACAGGACCTTGAACGAAATAGCCAGCGTAAGTACTTCTTTAATCTTTTTAGCTTCAGTCTTTTAGTCTTTGCCACAGGTTCTAACTTTTATCCTCTGTTCTCAGGCATTGCTGTCTGCTACCACTGCTCGCACCCGCACCCAAGCCACCATCGAGCAGGCTAGGGCAAAGGCTATTGAGAGGTATCAGGTGAAGGCAGCCGAGGAGCTTTTAGCTGCAGAGGCCAGGCACGCCAAGGAGTTGGAGGCGATGGTTCAACAAAGGGATGCTGCGGTGACAAAGTTGTCGGAGGCTGAAGCTGTAAAGGAAGCTGCGATAAAGTCGAGGCAGGATTATCAGGATGCCAGCCGCACCCACCTTCGCGAAATTAGAAGATTGGAAGAGGTGCTAAAACCCAAGGATGATGCCATCGCTACTCTTCAAGGCAAAGTAAAGCAGCTGGAGCTTGACAACTCAAAAAATCTGGAAAGGTACAAGAGGACGACGCTCCGATGTTTCTACAACTTCTGGAAACACAATCAGGGTGCCGATTTCAGTTATCTTTCAGAGGATGTCAGGGCTGCCGAGCTGGCTCGCTGCGCTGCCCAACTGGTTGAAGAGGAGGCAAGAGCGAGGATCCCTGCTTTCCCAAGCCTGGCTGGTGCTGAAGAAGAAGGGGCTGTTGAGGATGCTGTCAACTAGAATGCTGCTAATGACCCTCCGGCCCCAAATGCCTCTTGAGCTTTTCCATTATTTTTTCTTTCTTTTTGATTACACGACCCACGGGTCGTGATGTAAAGACAATATTTTTATTTTAAACTTTGCTGCACGGGCAGTAAATATTTTCTTTTATTTGAACAGTTACATCCAAGCATTGATGCTTGCGGTGAAAAAGATTGCATGATGCTATAATATTTTCATTTATTATAACATTTGTTCGTATGACCGAACTTAACATAGTACTTTGGCATGATTTAACAAAATATAAATTTTGAAAAATAATCTGAGTACCTTAGCATGCTTTCACTCATTTTGTTCATGTGTTTACATACCTCATGGTATGCTTTGCTATCGATGTGCCTTATATGCCCCCCAAGTGATCGAGGAGCTTTAGGTCCTTGGTCACTTGCCTTGACCACGACCTGTTCGAACATTTCTGCTCGGGTGAAAAATAATACTTGTAATACAGCAAAACAACACACGTAATGAAAAAATATTTGTAAATATAAATTCACAAAGGTTGGCAAGAATGACTGGCTGCGCACAGTCCCTTATAATCTCGTATTAAAAATGGACTAAACATGTCTTTACGAGTGATTCTGAAATAGAATCTTACATATACGAGCGATTAGCCATATAGCGTGGTTAACCCTATTTGCTAAACTTGTAAAAGGAAAGAATTAATACAAGCCAGTTGTTATCCAGATTTCCGGATAGCGTTTAGATGGATAGCCTCGGGGAAGCAGAATTATCAAAGTCTTTCACGAAAGGTGACCAGAGCTCGCGGATGGACAGAAAGGCTTCGCCTCTCCCGTTTAGTGTCAAGCCTACTCTTTCAAGCAATCGAAGGTCACGGAGGCTCGTCAATTCTCCCGGACTCCCGAAGGGATATCCTTCGGGGAAGGTTTTTCCAGGAGAAGCTCTTCAGGCTACCTTCGCGGATACAGTCCCGTGCCTCGCACGAAAGAAGACCAAGCGGCCGAGTCATGGAGGAGGCATAGTTGGAATGATCTCCACCTGACACAGGATCCCGCCTGACACGCCTGACAGGTCGAGGCCGCACACATCCCAGCACGCCTAAAAGTACCACTTCGCCTACTGTTCCGCTGACAGCCTGGAAAAGACAGCTGCCTTTGTGCATTCCCCATACTTTCATGTAAATATACCCACATAGAGCCTGGTAGCCAGGCGACTACGGTAATTGTATCCCCTATTTATGGCTGGTGTAATTAAGGCTCAGGGGGGCAGAGTGAAACCCTAATCCAAAACCCTAGCTATAAAGACCCCTTCATTTTACGATAGAGGGGACGGCCAAAAAAGATTACATAGCAAGAACTCTGCTGAAATCTCTCTAGCTTCATCTTCTTCAAGAGAACCCGAGAGAAACATTGTGAGTTTGTGAGGATCTTATACACCAGCCATTTCACTGTAATCCACTACAAGTATAATAACATCGACTCGTGGACTAGGGCTCGTTAACGCCTGAACCACGTAAAAAACCTGTTTGTTTATTTATATTTCCGCACTTCTACAGTTCTTATCTTTTTATTATTTTGCTTGTATTCGTTTCCGAAAAACTCGGTAAACATTTTGGTGCTTTGGTTGAGAGCTGTAGGGAGTTGTTAGTCAGCTCTTTTTCTGTGTGCGTTTTTTGTATTCGCTCCGTACTGAAAAGATGGTGACTACGAGAAAATCCGCGGTTGACAAAAATGCTAGGGTCAACCCCGATACTATAATGGAAGATGCGGTACAAAACGAACCCTCGGACTACCAAGGTGAAGACCCGACGTCCCGCCAGGATCGGGTCAGTACTGAAGATACGACATACTTAGAAAGCGAAGAATAGTATGTCCGAGACGGTTACTACAAAGACGGCTACTACTACGAGAAGGATCCAGAACTGGTCCAAGTAGCCGAGGAACTGGTGGCCACTAAGGCCAAGCTTGCTGAGCAGGAGCGCGTCTCCGAAAAAATGCAGCGCATGATGGAGCGCCTCCGAGGCAAGCTTGGAGATCTAGGCGACTCGGACGAGGACGCCTCTGTTTTAGGTGGTGCTGATGCCACCATGCCGGATCCAGCCGTTGCTGGGCCATCCAAAGCCGCCCCTAACAAGGGCAAAGAAAAAGTTGGGGAGCCTGTGCGCACTAACGCCCCTGCACCTCCTAAAGGCGCGAATCACCAGGCCAACTGCCCCCCCCGCACGCAGAAGGTCTCTGGCGCTCCTAAGCCCAGACGTCCTTCAGCCCCAAGGGGGCACTCTGTGCCTGAAGGGCCCGGTGCTAAGGCACCCAGGCCTAAGGGAAGGAACAACCGCCCCAGTGATTCCGTCAACCAGGACGGTCGAGCTGCGGACACGCACTTCGAGGATAGCTGGTCCACGGTGGACCTAAGAAGAAGGTTGGAGGCCAAGTATGAAAAGGCCAAAGGAGAAAAGGCCCGGCCTCGCGGAGATGACCTGCAAAATCATCTCAACGACAAGATCCGGGGACGTGACCTCCCGGAGAGTGATACAAAGAGGCTCGAGGAACAGATAGCCGCCTTGACCAAGCTGGTCCGGAAGCAAAGTGGGGCCCTGTCAGACTCTGAGGAGGAAGACCCGGAACCATGTATTCGGAGGATCGCGGAAACGCCCCTCCCGGAGAACTTCAAAATGCCTCATATAGAATTATATGAGGGGAGGACAGACCCGCGCACCCATCTAGCTAAATACAACAAGATGATGCAAGTGGCGCGCGTCAGTGAGGATGCCAAATGCATGTGCTTCTCACTCACCCTTACCAAGTCCGCAGAGGACTGGTGGAAAAGATTAGCTCCCGGATCCATCCACAGTTGGAAGGAGCTACAGTCCGCGTTCAGGAGGCAGTTCATTGCTGCCCGGGACCACGACATGGAGGTTGGTTCCTTAACCAACATCAAGCAACTACCCAATGAGAGCCTCAAAGCTTTCATTCAAAGAATGATGGAAGCTGCTACTAAGACCAAGGTCAGCGATGATATGAAGCTGATCGCCCTTCAATCGGGGCTTACCGTCGGTTCCCTGCTATGGGGGGAAATGCAAAGGAGACGGGCAGAAACTCTGTCCGAATTCATGTCGAAAGCTCAGGGAATCATCAACCTTGAAGATGCCTACCAACAGGCCTTCGGAGTTCCCCCAGCTCCGACGCCCTCCGTGACTGCGCCGAGCTTTGCTTCGCAAGCTCCCGCACCAGCCCTCACGTTTCCAGGAGCCCAGTTCACTCCAAGCGTGTATGGGCCTTCCGCGTCTGCTCAGACGCCGAGTCAAACCCATTTTTCTGGGTACGGAGCTGTACAAACCGGATGTAGTATCGCTCCAGGCCGGTCGCAACCGCAAGCGGAAGGCCCAGAACAAAATCTGAGCCAATCGCGGAATAAACGAGGAGGAAGAAACTCCAACCGGGGGGACCATTCAAAGAAACCCCGGAAGGACTATGAGCCCAAGTTCACGGAGTACACCAGTTTGATAGACTCACGAGAGAATGTCTATCGAGCGACCTGTAATATGGTCAACTACAGGAAGCCCCCGAAAGTGTCTCACGGAGGAAGGCGTCCCGAGACTCCAATAAAAGGTGTGAGTTCCACGGAGACGTGGGGCACACCACAAACGAGTGCCTTCAACTGAAGGATGAGATCGAGTCCCTGGCAAGAGCGGGACACCTCGGTCAATGGGTGAGGATACCCATAATCTATCCCGGACAGGGAGTAGTTCACGGAGCTGCGTTCTCTCCGGGACAGAGGGGGACCGCTAGCGCTCCTGGAGCTAGTCACCCCCAAGCTCCTGGATCCCAGTTCCCAGCGCTCCCTGCTCCGACCTCTCCGGCACCCATTGCCATGTTGGCTCCCAGACACGTAGCCACCATTTCCGGAGGACCACACCTTGCCGGAAGCACCCGCAACTCCCAGAAAAGGTACTTGAGGGAGTTAGAACACACTGGGGAGATGTGCGCCTTGGTTCAGTCACCTGCTCAGCGTCCCCGAATGATGGATCTTCCCATCACCTTCACGGAAGATGACGCCCGACATGTGCACTTCCCCCACAACGATCCCCTAGTCATGGAAGCCCAGATTGCCAATAAGAAGGTGTCACGGATCCTCGTCGATAATGGAAGCTCTGTAAACATCCTCTTCAAAGCTGCCTTCCACGCGATCAGATTAACCGAGACTGATCTGACCCCGTGCCCCATCCAGCTTCAGGGGTTCAATGGGGATGCACTCATGCCCTTAGGCAAAATTCAACTTCCAGTCACCCTCAGAGGAGACAGCGACGCTTGTGCCTTCAGGCACTGCACATTCGTGGTGGTCGACTGCCCCACGGCGTATAATGCCATCCTAGGCCGACCGGTCCTAATCGATTTTGGGGCAGTAACCTCGATACGCCACTTATGTTTGAAGTTTCCATGTGAAAACGGGCGTATCGGCACCCTCAGAGGGGACCAACGAAGTGCACGAAGTTGTTATAATGTCTCCATCCGATCCGTCTACACGGTCCAGGAGGCGACTGTTGCCGCTCCTTTGGCGGAGAATCTGCCAGAAAATGGGGGTGCCCGAGGGGCATATGTAGACGAACTCGACCCTAGATTGGGGGTCGAGAAGGCGATAGAGCCGATGGAGGAATTCGAGGAGGTGATCCTCAACCCGGGAGATCCCACCAAAGTCATTCAGGTGGGGAAAAACCTTCCATCAGCCATTCGAGAAAAGATCGTGGCCACTGTGAAGAAAAATCAGGATATCCTGGCATGGTGCCACGCTGATATGACGGGGATTAATCCTAATGTCGCGTGCCACGCACTCAACATCAACCCATCTGCAACTCCCGTTCGCCAAAAGAGGAGGCCGTTAGACCCAGTGAGGGCCGAAGCAGTCAAAGCTGAAGTGGACAAGCTGATGTCCATAGGCTTTCTCCAGGAGTCACACTATCCCGTGTGGTTGGCCAACCCGGTTCTGGTCCCGAAACCCAATGGGTCCTGGAGAATGTGTATTGACTTCACGGACCTAAACAAAGCCTGCCCAAAAGACTGTTTCCCTCTTCCGCGAATCGATCAAATGGTAGACGCTACTTCCGGGAATGAACTCTTATCCTTCATGGATGCATACTCCGGGTACAACCAGATCAAGATGCATGTCACAGACCGGGAACACACCAGCTTCCTCACGGACAAGGGTGTCTACTGTTACGTGGTCATGCCTTTCGGGTTGAAGAATGCTGGGGCGACATACCAGCGCCTAGTAAACAGGATGTTCAAGGACTAGCTGGGGAGGAATATGGAGGTGTATGTAGACGACATGTTGGTAAAATCCAAGACCTCCAGGGAGCACAGCGACGACCTTGAGGAAGCTTTCGCCGTGATCCGAAAGTACGGAATGAAACTGAATCTGAAGAAATGTACTTTCGGGGTCTCGTCGGGGAAGTTCCTCGGTTTCATTGTCAGCTCCCGCGGAGTGGAGGCCAACCCTGAGAAAATTCAGGCGTTCATAGATATGCCTTCTCCCCGAAAGCATAAGGATGTCCAAAGCGTTAGGGGAAGGATAGCTGCTCTCAGCCGCTTTGTATCTAAGGCCACTGACAAATGTGTCCCCTTCTTCAATGTTTTGCCAGGAAACAAGAGGTTCGAGTGGACCCCCGAATGCGAAGCAGCCTTCCAACACCTCAAGGAACATCTAACTCAAGCTCCCATACTGTCCAAACCTGTCGAAGGAGAGGCATTGTTCTTGTACTTAGCTGTAACCAAGCATGCCGTAAGTGCCGCTCTCGTCCGGGAAGACGGCCGTCTCCAGCTCCCTGTGTATTACGTGAGCAAGAGATTACTGGACGCCGAGTCCAGATATTCAATGATCGAGAAACTCTCCCTCTGCTTGCTAATTGCTTCGCGAAAGCTAAGGCCCTATTTCCAGGCGCACACCATCAGAGAACTCACCAACCACCCTCTCTGGCAAGTCCTGCAGAAGCCCGAGTCTTCTGGCAGATTACTTAAATGGGCCATGGAACTGAGCTAGTTTGATATCCATTACCAGCCACGTGTTTCCATAAAAGGTAAAGCTCTCGCGGACTTTATTGTGGAATGCTCAGGAATGAATGACCTCCCGGAAGATCCTGTCCCGGAACTTCCCACATGGAAGGTCTATGTAGACAGAGCCTCAAATGAAAAAGGAGTTGGAGCAGGGGTTATCCTAATTTCTCCCCAAGGACATCAGCTCCAGAGCGCCATCCGTTTCGCATTCCCAGCATCCAACAACGAGGCAGAACACGAAGCCATGCTAGCTGGGTTACAACTGGCCAGGGAAGTCGGAGCCCAAAAAATCGAAGTATACAGCGACTCCCAACTTGTGGTAAACCAAATATCCGGAGAATACCAGACGAAAGGCGAAAAAATGGCTGCCTACGTGTCTCTCTCCCGCGGCCTCCTGCAGCATTTCAAAGGCCACCAAATCCGCCAGGTCCCCCGGGACCAGAATTCACTCGCGGACACACTGGCCAAGCTTGCAACAGACCCGGAAATTGAACAATATGGCCTAGTGCCCATCGGGCACTTAGAAGCGCCTAGTACCGAGACACGGAGGGTAAATGCCATCATCGACCATTCCCATTCCTGGATAGGGCCCATCCTCAGATTTCTCACCACCGGAGAGCTCCCCACTGATAAAGCTGACGCAAGAAAGCTCCAATATCAAGCTCCCCGATACGTGGTTATGGATGGAAAGCTTTACCGTAGGGGGTTGTCCATACCCTTCCTTAGGTGCGTTTCCGGAACCGAAATCAGCACCATCGTCCATGAGATTCACGGAGGCTTCTGTGGCGACCATACCTCCGGTCCGAGCCTCTCCAAAAAGATCCTTTGTCAAGGATACTTCTGGCCCACCATGAAGAAGGATTGTGTGGATTATGTCAGAAAATGTGAGCAGTGCCAGAGGTACGCCAAGGTTCCGCGCGCGCCGCCTACAGAAATTACCTTAATGACCAGCCCCTAGCCGTTCGCCGTTTGGGGCATTGACCTAGTAGGTTCCCTCCCAACTGGGAAGGGTGGAGTGAAGTATGCCATAGTCGTGGTAGACTACTTCACCAAATGGGTTGAAGCTGAACCTATGAACACGGTCACCTCTAAGAAAGCACTGGACTTTGTCATCAAGAATATAGTGTGTCGTTTCGGGCTTCCGCGAAAAATTGTGTCCGACAACGGAAAGCAATTTGACAGTAAGCATTTCACGGACTTCTGTGCTTCGCATGGAATCATCAAAAGCTTTTCCGCAGTCGCCAGACCTCAAGCCAATGGGCAAGTGGAAGCAGTGAACAAAATCTTAAAGACCACGTTGAAGAAAAAACTCCAAGCATGCAAGGCTCACTGGCCGGAAGAGCTTCCGCGAGTACTTTGGGCCTATCACACAACAGAGAGAACTTCGACGGGGCACACACCTTATTCCATGACCTTCGGTTGCGAGGCCGTCATCCCAGTAGAAACTATGATCCCCTCTCACAGGCAGGACACATACGACCCTACCCGGAACCACGCCCTTCTCCAGGAGTCCCTGGACATGATCGAAGAGCTCCGGGAGCAGTCGCAGGTCCAACTAAAAATGTACCAAGGCAAGATAGCCCGACACTTCAACACAAGAGTCAAGAGCTGTACATTCGAAGTTGGGGACCTTGTCCTACGGAGAGTATTTCCTGTTACGCAGGATCTAGGAGTGGGAGTCCTCGGACCCAACTGGGAAGGCCCCTATGAAGTCCAAGAAAAAGTGGGCCATGGGACGTATCATTTAAAGAGACTCGACAGATCTAAAGTCCCTCGCGCCTGGAACGCGGAGCACCTCCGCCGTTACTATCAGTAGGCCCTGGACTATCTAGTCGGAAGTCCTTGGTAGATGTAGCCAAAGTGTAAAATATGGAGATAATCCTCCCAGCTGTAAAACGCATGCCTAACAGGCTAATTTAATAAAACACGGAGAAATTCACTCCGCTTTTACTGCATTTTTTATCCCTTTGTTCCAAGCTGCGTTTTAACAAGTGACCACGCGGTCCGGAGACGTCCGGACCCCACGCTCACTTGGGGGGGTATACATGGCTAAGGCATAGCCATACGCCCCTTGAACAAAACATACAGAGAACACCACTTATGTGTTAGCATTGTGTTTGAAAATTTTAAATTATTAAGCTTAAGTTGATTTGTTGCCATGAACATAAATGCATTACGTGTCATATGTGCCTTATGTGGTTATGTGAAAATTGCCATGCAAATGTCTGCCATTATGCATCATGAAAATGATCTCCTGTGTAGCCCAGCGATGAACATGACTGGGGGTTGAGGCACATTCAGAGAGCTACGCCGAAACACCCCCAACTCCCTGACAAGTCCTTCGCAGAATACTCCACGACCGCTGTAAAGCTTTGCTTCGCAAGTTTCAGCTCCAGGTCTCATAAAGTAATGAATAGCGAGATCCGCGACCGCTGTAAGCTTTGCTTCGCAAGCTCCAGCACCGGGTCCCGCAAGGTGAAAGATGGCAAGATCCGCGACCGTTGTAAGCTTTGCTTCGCAGGCTTCAGCTCCGGATCTCACAAAATAATGCATGGTGAGCTCCTCGACCACTGCAAGCTTCAGCTCTAGGAGCAGATATGATCGATCCCCCAATTACAGCAGGCCTTGCTTCGCAAAGCCCCTGCTCCGGGATCGCACATGGTGGGCGTGGCAATTTCCCCGACCGCAACGAGCCTTGCCTCGCAGGGCTTCATGCCAGGTCCCTGAAGTCAGCCACCATGAGGGTCGCAACGACAGTTAGTTTTGCTTCGCAAAGATCTAACCCTAAGTCTAACGACGCTCACCAAAAGAACTCCCGTTCCGGCACCATGGAACAGCTCACCTTAGCAATCCCAGCGAACGGTATAACTACAGGTCCCGGGATTGGCTATTTGCCTTAGGAAAGCTGAAATACGGTGAAAGGATTCTGGCCGTTGGAACCAAGAAACCTTTGTAACCTAGAAACTGCGTGGGAAAAGACATTAGCCGTTGGAGCTTCAAATTGGAAATGCATAGGTTCTGGCCGTTGGAACCAAAACCTCATGCGCCCCTACCGCAGTTTCTACCGTATAAAAGCCTACCCTAAACGCAAAGTTAAACAAAGAACTCGGCAAGAAAGGAAAGAAAAATGCTATAATTATGGCAAATATGTCTGCAATGAGAAAAGAGTACAGGGAGCTTCGCCCCAAAGAAAAATACAAATGAAAAATAATAATCAGTAAAGAATATTTTTTACAAAAGAGAAGACCCCTTCAAGCACTGGGGGTGGCAGCGGCATCCACGACTGGGGGCTCGGAGACAGCGATCTCAATTAGGGCTGGCGGAGTCAGTTCATTGGAAGATGGAGCGTCATCAGTGGCAAGTTCAGAGGTCCCCGCCTCTTCGGGATCTTTTGCCTCAGGGACTCTAGTAGGCTCGTCGATGTTATAAGTCTGGACGTACACCTCTAGGCTTTGATCCCACGCCTGTATCTTTTCCCTCATTGCGGCGGCGTCCTCTCCCAGGTAGCCTACTACCTCCGGGTTTATTTTCCAAAGTTGGTGCATGAGGACCACGTGGGATAGATTAATCGTTCTATTCAGCACCACCTCGGCATCTTCCTTCTCCTTCAAGCGCTCCACCTCAGAGGTCGCTAGCTTTGCCTCCGCGACAGCCAATTGAGCCCTCCGTTTTTCCAGCTCGGTCTTGGATGCATCCCGCTCTCCCTTAAGGGAATCAATCTCCTTGCGCTGCACCTTATTGTGACCCAGCTAGGATTGCTTCTCGGTTACATGTGCCCTGACGGTGAATTGCAAGGCTCCAATCTGTTTATCCTTCTCAGCAAGCCCCAACTCTTGCATAGACGCGAGATCCTTTCTCCTCTTATGATCCTGCTCCTCCTTGTGAAGCCTATTATGAAGAGTGGCATATTCCTCTTGCCGCTTAAGGAGGAGATCATTTTTCGATTGTAAGCGGGCTTCCAAGGTATCTTTCTCCTCCCTGGCTTGGGATAGCTCTTCCCGGAGCTTGGAGTTTTCGCCCTTCAAGTCATCCGACCGCTGCTTGAACTCATTCTCTGCGCTGGCCCGGTAGTCTCGATATTTGGCAAGATATTTCTTATCCGCCTCTTCCTCGGCCGTGCGCCGGGCCTGGCTAATCTTCTCCATAGCCTCCCCCTTCATGCCCTCGACCTGTTGGGTCAGTTTCTGCTTCTCCGCCTCCAAGGCCTGGCGACCCGCCTGGCTCTCCTCCAGCTGAACCAGAACTGCACCTACCTCCCGGAACGAGCGTTCCGTGATAAGAGAGGCCTGCAAGGAAAAACAGTAGAATAAGTTAAGCAGAACCAAATGTACTAAGACCAACGACCCCAGAACACAGTAACTCATAGCTCACCCCAGTGAGTTGCTGCTTTACGGCATGTGTCAGCAACAGCGGGTCCTTATTGCTACTGATGGCCCATTTCTCAGAATTGAGCTCGCACAAGCTCAAGGCCATGTCTTCCATCATCTCTGCCCCGAACGGCGCCAAAGCACGCCCGAGTCTAGGCACCAGCCTCTTCTCCAAGGCTGGGCCATCCAGAACCGCTCCAGCCGGGTGAAGGGATCTCACCCCTTCTGCCAGCTCCGCTCTCTTCACGGCAGACAAGTTGTCTGCCCTTCCCTGAGTAACAGCCTTCTCGGCCTCCAACCGCCTCTTCAAAAAATTATCAGCCCGTCTTACACCCTCCAGGAGGGCAGCGGAGAAACGGGTTGGCTTCTGAGGAAATTGGAACTTCAGGCCAGGCTGAGGAAGGCTTGTTTGTTGAGAAAATGGAAGAGAAGGAGAAGAAGGAGACCCCGGAAGGGTGGACTCCCTTTGGACTGGAGGAGGAGGTAAAAGGGGTATCAGGGATGGTAGGGAAGACACTACTGCCCCGGTTTGTTGTTGCTGCTGGTGTTGCTTTTGTTTTTGCTGCTGCGGTGGCGGAGGTGATTGCCTTTGTTGTTGCTGCTGTTGTTGCTGTTGCTTTTGCTGCTGCGGTGGCGGAGGTAATTGCCTTTGTTGTTACTACTGATTTTGCTGTTGTTTTTGCTTCTGCTGCGACGGTGGTGGTTGCCTTTGCTGTTGCTGTTGTTGTTGTTGTTGTGGTTGCTGCTGGGTGACAGTAGTCTGGCGAGGACTGCGCGCAGCCCGGAGGTCTCCATCACCTCCGGGAGAAGAATGTCTGAGGCATTTCTTCTTGTCGCCCTCAGCCTCTCCTCCGGGGCGCTTGCTCGTCCCGGTCGTCTTCGCGGGGAACACAAGCCCTTCCCCGTCGCTGCTACAACTCGAGGCCGCCATGGTCTCGGAAGGCCCCTTGGCAGGAGACCTCTCCATCGCCGGAGACCCTTGCGCCTCGCCACCTGTCTTCTTGGATGTGGCAGCTTTACCTCCCCTACCAGCTCTGGCTTTTCGTCCTTTCCCCTTGGACGGGTCTTGGCTGGTGGCGGCCTTCTTGATAAGTGAGGTGACTCTCCCCAACATCTCTGCTTCGGGATGTCCTGCAAGCAATGCACGAAGCAAAGTTAACCAACTGGCAAGCAATGTGAAGAAAGATAAGAAGAAAACAAAACATGCAACAACATAAAAGCGCAAACAAGTCCACCAGCGGGGAACAAGAAACAAGCAAGAGAAAAGTTTGAAAGGGACGACCATGCACGAGAAACGTGGATGGCCTTCCCCGAGCAAAACAAAACATCGCTTCCTGCTCCAGGAAGCTCCCGTGCTCCTCGAAGTCCGGGAATAACATGTTGAGGGAAGAAGGGTCAACCATGGTGACACCTTCTGGCAAACTATCGTCACTCAAACACCCGAGGAGCTCATCTACCCTATCGCAATATCTGTCAAAGGGTATCCTACGCGGATCTAGCCTAAGGAAGCAGGGATCGAACCCCGCCTGAGAAGTCTGGGAAACCTCAGACAAGCTGGGGGTGTGGATCAATCGAAAACTAGTCTTACCTCTCCTGGAGGTGCCAGCTCCCGGAGTCCCTTCATTGGGGTAAGCTGCGGCGTGGCGAGCCTCGATCTCTTCTTCCTCCGGCTGGGGGTCGGGGAACCTCTCCGCCCAACTAGGAGATAAATTATTCTCGTCCCGGGCCGCTTGGCAGATCACCTTGGACAGCTCCAGGGCAATCTGCTCCCGGATGTCAGCTGACACCTGACTTTGCCCCCTGCCACTCACTGGCTCAATAGTTTGGAAAGAGGCGAGTAGCCCATACTCCCTCAAAGATTCGGTGGTCACAAGTCCTTCCACCTTCAGCTCTTCCTCCGAGAGCCCCTCGTAGAATTTTGACCTCCTTATCATCTCCGCACAGCGAGGTGTCCGCGGGACGACTTCTGCAAAATCCAAATACGAGCATTAGAGATCCTCCCGAAAGGCAAACCAAACGTAAAGAAACAAAGTTAAAAAGGAGAGGAAGGAGCACTTACCAAGGACTTTGAAGTCCAAAGATAGGGCTGGCACCCTCTTCAATGGGAAGCCGGTCGTCAGGAACCAGTACTCCCAGAGATCTAGAATCCTCGCGCTATGACAGGTGGGACACATCACGTCCGGGTACCTCTCCAGCCTGTAAAACCCCACCTTGTCTGGATGACCTCTCATGGGTTGAGACTTCAGCCCATAGAAGTATAGCACCTCCTCCGGGGTAGGGGCCTCCAGGTCCCGGGACTTGCAAAAGATGTACCACCCCGCTAGGAGCTTATAGCTGGGGGGAATCAACTGGAAGGGGGCAATCCCCGCCTTCACACAGAAATTGGAAAAATAACTTCTTAGGGGCAAGTGCGCCCCACACACTATGTGTGCCCAGCTCCAGGCACCAAAGCCCTCGTGACTCTGACTAGCAGACTCACCCAGCACCGACAGACGGTGCCACATCAGGCTTGGGATGTTCTTCAGGCATGCCTCTGAGGAGTACAGCTCCAGCATGCCGTAGTTCCTGAACAGGTTCGGCTTCTGGTCCATCTCCCAGATTGAACTGTTGATAGTCGGTGGGCTAGCCGCGACCACTTTAGTTTTTCCTTTCCCCTTTGCGCCAGCGACAGGGGAACCTTGCTCCTGGGCAGATTCAGCCTCTACCGCAGCGATGATTTGTTCCTTTGAGGTGTTCGTCACTGAACAAAAGAAACAAAGAAGAAAACACTCTAAGCAGTCAGCACCCTTGTCATACCCTAACGGTATCAAAGGCGTCGGGGAGACCCTCCCCGAAAACTGCTTGGAGAGGCTCCCACCGAGCTTGCCGAGGGGTTGGCACCATGCCACCCGAAGGACAGCAAGGAACCAAACTCAAACTCCGAGCCTAAGCCCGCCAAGAGAAGTGTTTTTCCAGAGAAAGACACCCTAAAGGCGCTCACGCTTATGCCCTAAAACAGCAAACCAGAACAGCACAAGCAGAACGAGGAACGACTTTCCAAACGCAAATCGTCAAAGCATGCAAAGAGATTACTTATTGACTCACATCAGTCACATGCCTATCAAAGCCCTATTCACACATGCATATAGACGACACCGGCAGAAAACTCAACCCTAACAACTACCAACAATCTAAGGATTGGAAGGAAAGAGCAAAGTAGAAATACTTACTGGTGTTCGGGTAGTTGAAGATTGAAGGAGTAACCGGGTCACTACACCGCACGATCACGTGAAGTAAATGCTGCCAAGACAAGGCAACGATTCAGACTTAGAGCTTCGGCGAACAAACCTACGGTCAAGTTGAAAGAAAAGTTTCAGGATTCCTTACCAAAAGAAGTGGCGAATTCGCAGGAAAGGAAGCTTGACAGCTTGAGAGTCCGAAGATTTGAGAATCTGAAAATCTGAAAGCTTGAGAATTTGAGAGCGTAAAGAGGAAGAAAGGTCCGTTCCCTCGTTTTTATAGCAGGAACGAAGTCCTTTCGAATTCTACAAATGGACGGTCCTGATCTTCCCATACCGCATGCATCAGATCCGACGGCTGGAGATGAAGCGCCGGTCCTATTTATGACTCCTCGGATGGGAATAAAGTATTTATTTCCCATCATTATACCATCTCGGGCCCGGTGTACCATTAAATACCGTCAAATCACTACTCAGATGCCTGACGCACGCATACTCAGCCAGTCGCCTCACACACACGTCTTAGTCACAGAGCCATACCCGGCATGACGCATGGCCCTTTGCCACACTTGAGTACTTGAGTTAAAACAGAAGAAATTTCCTTTCTTTTTCATACTAACACTCAGGCGGGAAAAAGGAACCCTTCCAGGAGCACAGGAAGTGACCCCTCGCCTAATCTAGAAACCAGAATACCCGGAGGGCTGTTCAAGCTCCCGGACCTCTCAAAGCTCCGTGACCTTGGGGGGTAAATGTTATCCAGATTTCCAGATAGCATTTAGATGGATAGCCTCGGGGAAGCAGAATTATCAAAGTCTTTCACGAAAGGTGACCAGAGCTCGCGGATGGACAGAAAGGCTTCGCCTCTCCCGTTTAGTATCAAGCCTACTCTTTCAAGCAATCGAAGGTCACGGAGGCTCGTCAATTCTCCCGGACTCCCGAAGGGATATCCTTCGGGGAAGGTTTTTCCAGGAGAAGCTCTTCAGGCTACCTTCGCGGATATAGTCCCGTGCCTCGCACGAAAGAAGACCAAGCGGCCGAGTCATGGAGGAGGCATAGTTGGAATGATCTCCACCTGACACAGGATCCCGCCTGACACGCCTGATAGGTCGAGGCCGCACACATCCCAGCACGCCTAAAAGTACCACTTCGCCTACTGTTCCGCTGACAGCCTGGAAAAGACAGCTGCCTTTGTGCATTCCCCATACTTTCATGTAAATATACCCACATAGAGCCTGGTAGCCAGGCGACTACGGTAATTGTATCCCCTATTTATGGCTGGTGTAATTAAGGCTCAGGGGCGCAGAGTGAAACCCTAATCCAAAACCCTAGCTATAAAGACCCCTTCATTTTACGATAGAGGGGACGGCCAAAAAAGATTACATAGCAAGAACTCTGCTGAAATCTCTCTAGCTTCATCTTCTTCAAGAGAACCTGAGAGAAACATTGTGAGTTTGTGAGGATCTTATACACCAGCCATTTCACTGTAATCCACTACAAGTATAATAACATCGACTCGTGGACTAGGGCTCGTTAACGCCTGAACCACGTAAAATACCTGTTTGTTTATTTATATTTCCGCACTTCTACAGTTCTTATCTTTTTATTATTTTGCTTGTATTTGTTTCCGAAAAACTCGGTAAACACCAGTCCTTTAAAAAGGACTGTTTACTGATAATACTTGCGCAGGTGTTCTCCATTCCAATAACGTGGAACGAGATCTCCGTTTAAGCGCGCAAGTTTGTAGGTGCCCGAATGAAGGAATTCTTCAATCTGGTAAGGTCCTTCCCAATTAGGTCCGAGCACTCAAGCAGTAGGGTCGCGGGTATTTAAGAAAACTCGTTGTAGCACTAAGTCTCCGACGTTGAATTTTCTTTCTTTAACTTTGGAGTTAAAGTACCGGGCGACTTTTTGTTGGTATGCAGCAACTCGGAGTTGGGCCTTCTCCCGTATCTCGTCAATCGAGTCTAGGGATTCCATCATTAGTTGGCTGTTCTGGTCCTGGTTGTATGTTAGGCGTCGATGTGAGGGGGGATCTAATTCGACAGGCAACATTGCCTCATATCCATAGGCTAAGGAAAATGAGGTATGTCCTGTCGCTGTTCGGTGAGACGTCCTATACGACCAGAGGACTTCAGGCAGTTGTTCTGGCCATGCTCTCTTAGCTTCTTCAAGCCTTTTCTTCAGGGTGTCTTTAAGAGTTTTATTCACGGCTTCGACCAGCCCATTCGCCTGGGGGTGTGCAACTGAAGAAAAGCTTTTAATGACTCCATGTCTTTCGCAGAAATCGGTGAATAAGTCGCTGTCAAATTGGGTCCCGTTGTCTGAAACTATCTTTCTAGGCAAACCATATCGACTGACAATGTTCTTGATAACGAAGTCAAGGATTTTCTTGGTCGTGATGGTAGCGAGCGGTTCAGCTTCGGTCCATTTGGTGAAGTAATCGACTGCCACAACTGCGTACTTTACTCCGCCTTTCCCTGTAGGTAAGGATCCAATCAAATCTATCCCCCATACTGCAAAAGGCCACGGACTTTGCATCTGTTTTAATTCGTTTGGAGCTGCTCGTGGAATCTTGGAGAATCTTTGACATTTATCGCATCTTCGTACAAACTCCATCGAATCCTTGTTCATAGTTGGCTAGAAGTAGCCTTGCCTTAGAATCTTCTTCGCCAAACTCTGCCCCCCAGCGTGATCCCCGCAGAAGCCTTCATGCACTTCTTTCATGAGTTCCTTAGCTTTTTCTGGTGTAACGCACCTGAGTAGTGGCATTGAATATCGTCTTCGGTACATAACACCCTCGACCAGTATGTACCTAGCTGCTTGCCTTTGTAGAGTTCTGGCTTTGTTTCTATCTGTTGGCAGCGTACCATTTGTCAGATACTCCAAATAAGGTGCCATCCATGTATCTTCCATTCGAATCTCCATACTGGATTCGGCTGCTTGTATGCTTGGCTTACTAAGTCTTTCTACTGGCACAATGTTCAGAGTGTCAGCATCCTTCGCGCTTGCAAGTTTGGCTAAGGCATCTGCATTTGGATTCTGGTCTCGCGGAATTTGCTGGAGGGTGTATTTAGTGAACTGGGCTAGCAGGTCTTTTGTTTTATTTAAGTAGGCCACCATTTTCAAGCCTCGCGCTTGATATTCTCCTAGGACCTGATTCACTACCAGCTGTGAATCACTGTAGATATCAAGCGTCTTTATGCTCATATCCTTTGCCATTCTCAATCCAGCGAGGAGTGCTTCGTATTCCGCTTCATTATTTGACGCGGTGAAGTCGAACCTGATGGCGCAGTGAAATCGATGCCCCTCCGGCGTTATCAATATCACTCCCGCTCTAGCGTGGGATTCGTTGGATGAACCATCCGTGAATAACTTCCACGAAGGAGCTTTGTCTCGAGGCTCAGGCGCTTTAGGCTGTTCGCACTGTTCGCTGTCTGGGAGTTCGGTGAACTCTGCAATAAGGTCGGCCAAGACTAGTCCCTTGACTGCTGCTCGTGGTGAATAAGTTATATCGAACTGCCCCAGTTCGACTGCCCATTTTAATAATCGTCCAGCCGCTTCTGGTTTTTGGAGGACTTGCCGAAGGGGCTGGTCAGTTAGAACTATAATAGGATGGGCTTGAAAGTAGGGGCGTAGCTTCCTAGAGGCCAGGATTAAGCAATATGCTAACTTCTTGATTGGTGGATACCTTAATTCTGCCCCGATCAGTCTCTTGCTAACATAGTAGATTTCTTTTTGTACGCCTTCTTCCTCTCGCACTAGTACCGCGCTAGCAGCAACTTCAGTGATCGCAGGTAAATAAACAAAGTTTCTCCTTCAATTGGCTTTAATAAGATGGGAGGCTGTGCCATATGGGCTTTCAAGGCCTGGAATGCTTACTCGCAGTCTCCTATCCATTCAAACTTGTAGCAGTTGCTTGCTGACATGCAAGCTAGACTCTAGAGTCTAGAGGAAGAGCTTCACCTTCTAAGGCAGCAGACTCCGTCAGGGAGTACTGCACCTAACTTGCCACCTGCTGTGGAACCAGTTGTATAACCGCTTGAGATTGGAAACAGGTGGAAGCCGCTTTATGAATGATTTAGGAAGCAGCATCCTCCAACTTTTGAGGGAGGACCATATCAACTTAAGGATGAACATTGGATGAGTTTGATTGCCTCCATCCTGGACTTCATGAGAGTGGAAGGTAACGTCAGGGTGGCCTGTGCCACCTACATGCTTCGTGATGATGCCCACATCTAGTGGGAGGTAGCATCACAAACGCAAGATGTTTCTACTATGAGTTGGAATGGGTTTAGAGACTTGTTCAACCAGAAATACTACATTATTGCCGTCAGGGCGGCAAAGGTGAATGAGTTTATTGGGTTGGTACAGGGCAGGATGACAGTTACTGAGTATGCCTTGAAGTTTGACAGGCTAGCGAAATTTGGACCTGATCTAGTGCCTACAGATGCAGACAGGCAGGATAGGTTTGTTTGAGGGCTTAATACTATGATAGCCCGAGATGTGAGGATCACATTAGTACCTGGGGAGACAACTTATGCCCAGGTGGTTGAGAAGGCCTTCACTGCTGAGGAGGCAGAGAACAAGATATGGAGGGAGAACACTGCGAGATGGGATATTCACAGGGTCGTGCCTCCATTTACAGGGTTTGGTAGGGGTGGAGGCCCCAATGAGCAAAAGAGGAAGACCCCTGACACCTTGACCACTGCTGGTCCTGATAGGAGGGGCTGGGGTGTCCATGGTGGCTGCCAGGGAGGCGGTGAGACATGGAGGAGCTACCCGGAGTGTGCTAGATGTAGGAAGCGCCATTTGAGTGAATGTCTGGCAAAGGCCTGTTACCTCTGCGGGGTGGTCGGACACCTCAAGAAAGATTGCTCGACTATGAAGAAAGAGGAACCAGGGAAGACGGACAACTTGACTCCAGCTCGAGTGTTTGCCTTGACATAGACATAAGTTGAAGCTAGTCCCTCGGTAGTGACAGGTCAGCTTTCTAGGGCAGGCTCTTCATATACTGTATTGATTGACTCTGGTGCTACACATTCATTTGTTTCTAGCAAAGTGATTGATAGATTGTGTAGGCTTAGTGAGTATTATACTATAGGGTTTGGGACTCTATTGCCTACAGGGGAAGTGGTAGTTTCTAGGAGATGGATTAGAGCATTGCCAGTGATGGTGGAAAGTAGGGAATTATCAGTAGACTTGATTGAGTTGGGTATGTATGATTTCGACATGATTTTGGGGATGGATTAGTTAGTCAGATATGGGGCAACTATAGACTGCAGGAAAAAGATGGTTACTTTTGAGCCTAATGGTGAGGACCCCTTTGTTTTCGTGGGTACTATGCATGGACCCTGCATTCCTATGATATCAGCGTTGAGGGCTAGGGACCTATTACAAGGAGGTTGTATAGGTTTTATAGAAAATGTGGTGGATACCGCTAGGATCTTACCAGTGGGGCCAAGGGAGAGTAGACTAATATGCGAGTTCTTGGATGTGTTTCCTGAGGACTTATCGGGACTGCTGTCGCACAGGGAGATTCAATTCATCATTGAGTTAGCGCTGGGTACAGAACCACTATCGAGGGCACCATACAGGATGGCTCCGGCAGAGCCGAAAGAGTTGAAGATATAGTTACAGGAGCTACTAGATTTGGGATTTATCAGACCTAGCTCCTCACCATGGGGTGCTCCGATTTTATTTATGAAGAAGAAGGATGGGACTCTGAGGATGTGTATAGACTACAAGGAGTTGAACAAGTTGACTATCAAGAACAACTACCCACTACCAAGGATAGATGGCTTGTTTGATCTGTTGTAGGGTAAGGCGGTATTCTCAAAGATTGATCTTCGATCTGGTTATCACCAGCTGAAGATCAAGGGCGAGGATATTCCGAAGATGGCCTTCCGTACAAGTTACGAGCATTATGAGTTCTTGGTCATGTCGTTTGGATTAACAATGTCTCAGTATCATTTATGGATCTGATTAACAGGGTGTTCAAGGATTTCTTAGATCATTTTGTGATTGTTTTCATCGACGACATCCTAGTTTACTCTTGTTCAGAGGTAGAGCATGAGCAGCATCTCTGACTGGTATTGCAGAGATTGAGGGAGCATCGGTTGTACGCTAAATTTAAGAAGTGTGAGTTCTGGTTACTGGAGGTAACATTCCTTGGACATATTGTCAGTGGAGATGGAATTAAGGTGGATCTGGCTAAGGTAGAAGTAGTTAAGGATTGGCTGAGGCCAAGGAATACCTTGGAGGTTAGGAGTTTCCTTGGATTAGCTGGATATTATAGATGGTTCGTGGAAGGGTTTTCAAAGATTGCCACACCGTTGACGTGGAAGAATCTGAAGTTCACATGGTCAGACAAATGTGAGGGTAGTTTACAGGAATTGAAGTGACGATTGATTACTGCTCCGGTGCTGAGTCTTCCTTTAGATGGGGACAAGTTTGTAGTGTACTGGGATGCGTCGAGACTGGGATTAGGATGCGTGTTGATGTAGAGTGGGAAGGTTATAGCCTACGTGTCATGGCAACTGAAGGAATATGAGCAGCGATACCCTACCCATGATTTGGAGCTAGCAGGGGTGGTATTCACACTGAAAGTATGGCATCATTATTTGTATGGAGAGAAGTGCTAGATATACACCAATCATAAGAGTTTGAAGTATTTCTTCATCTAGAAGGACCTAAATATGAGACAAATATGTTGGCTAGAATTGGTGAAGGATTATGACTGTGACATCCTTTATCACTCAGGAAAAGCCAATGTAGTGGTAGATGCGTTGAGACGGAGGGCCCCAGGATAGTTGTTTAGCTCGAAGCAGATATCGAAGAAATTGGCAGAGGAAATGACTAGAGCGAGGATAGAATTGGTAGTGGGCTAGTTGGCCAATATTACTTTACAGTCTACCCTCTTGAAGAGGATAAGAGAGGGCTAGATGGGTGATACCCAGTTGCAGGAGGTTAGGAGGGATGTCCTAGCTGGAGTGGCTAAGGATTATTCTATTTCAGAGATGGGTTTGCTGAGGTATAAGGATCGGATATGTGTTATGATGGATACAGGTTTTAGACGAGAGATTCTTGATGAATCTCATACTACACCATACTCACTCCATCCAGGCACCACAAAGATGTATTAGGATCTACGAACTTTGTATTGGTGGCCTGGGATGAATAAGGACGTGGTTGAGTACGTAGCCAAGTGTTTAACCTGTCAACAGGTGGAGGCGAAGCACCAGCGACCAGCGAGGTTGTTACAACCTTTAGGTATCCCCGAGTGGAAGTGGGAATATATTTATATGGATTTTGTAGGAGGTTTGCCCAGGACGGTGGGGCAACAAGAGTCGGTGTGGGTGATAGTAGACATGTACACCAAGTCAACTCATTTATGCCAGTAAGGACAACCTATACTGTGGATCAGTATGTAGAGCTGTATGTGAGGGTGATTGTACGACTTCATGGGATTCCTAAGTCTATAATATTGGATCGGGATCCCATACTCACCTCTAAGTTTTGGGGTAGTTTGCAGAAGGCTATGGGAACTCAGTTGAGGTTCAGTACAACCTTTCGTCCTCAAACAGACGGGCAGTCTGAGAGGACAATTCAGATTTTGGAGGACATGCTTAGAGCATGTGTGCTAAACTATGAGGGGTATTGGAGTAAGTACCTCCCGTTGATTGGGTTCTCGTACAATAATAGTTATCAATCAACGATTAGAGTAGCTCCATACGAGATGTTGTATGGAAGGAGGTGTAGATCACCCATTCATTGGGATGAAATGGGGGAGAGGAAGTATCTAGGACCGAAGATGGTACAAAAGACTAATAAAGCTATTGAGAAGATCCGAGCTCGAATGCTTGCTTCGTAAAGTAGACAGAAAAGTTAAGCTGATCCTAAGTGTAGGGATGTGGAGTTCCAGGTAGGGGACCACGTATTTCTGCGAGTTTCGCCATTGCGAGGGGTAAGGAGATTGGGGAAAAAGGGCAAGCTGAGCCCTAGATTCGTAGGACCTTCTGAGATCGTGGAGAGGAACGGGCAGGTAGCCTAGAGATTTGCTCTGCCACTATCATTATCAGGAGTTCATGATGTGTTCCACATCTCAATGCTTCAAAAGTACGTCTTAGATACGACCCATGTATTGGGATATGAGGATCTGGAGCTACAGACAGATTTGTCATATTAGGAGCGATCGGTTCAGATCCTAGATAGAAAGGATAAGGTTATGAGGAACAAGACAATTCCCCTAGCCAAAGTCTTATGGAGGAACAGCAAGGTCGAGGAAGCAACCTGGGAGCTAGAGTCAGCTATGCAGGATTTATATCCCGAGTTATTCAAGTAAATTTTGAGGACGAAATTTTCAGTAGGAGGGGATAGTTGCTACGTCCCAAAAATGCTAATAAGGTTTAGTGCCTTGATTAGTGTTGACCCAGATTTTGGTCAACTAACACGGAGTCAGAATATGCTTGATGTGAATGAATGTGTTGACAAGAATCGAATGGCAAAACGTAATAAGAACACGATATTTTATAGTGGTTCGGCCCCAGGATCTGGTAATGACCTACGTCCACTTAGATTATTATTGATATGAGAATCAAAGGAGTGATCAAAGAACAAGGGTTCAATGAGTTTCACTAACCTCTGAAGAACAATACAATATTCCAAGGAGAATTATTCTAGTCTCAAATAATTCAAAAGCCAAAAGTCCCTTTCTTGAGCTATCTTTCTCTATTTATAGGCTCAAGGGGGATTACACAAGATTGTTACAGATATTCTCTCCTGAATAATCGGATACTCAGGAGATTGTGTGAGTTAAATTCGGGATTTACAAAGATCTTTATAGTAATATTACGTTTCATGCGGAACTATCGACCAGACTGGTCGCAGGTAAGACTGGGCAGCTTACTGCTTCTAATACGTCTTCTGGTCGATACACTAGCAGAGCTCTTCCAGGTGTCAGCCACGTGTCCAGGGATTACTTGCCACGTCATCAATGCCAATTTTTTGGATAACATTTGCCCCCCAAGTTTATTTATTACGAGCAATAAATAAACTTTTGAGCGAACGACTCTTCGGTAACCCCACCATACGTGTCAGAACCCTTCATGTGTTCTTGGAAAAAGCAACCTACTCCTGTCTAATCATGACTTTTCGGTTCCCTAGTAATAATTCGACGGCTATTCCGCTTCCCCATACTTCGAAAAAGGGAAACTGATGATTACACCTTTTTTATGCCACAAACAAACTTATATAACATCTCCAAACTTCCCTTTTTCTTTTTACGCACGCCATTGTCTTCTTAAGAAACCCTAAAAACCAGAGCTTTAATCTTCTCCGGAGACCGTTCTATAGCAATTTCAAGACTCAGTCCGAGAGTTCCTTGATTTCCGAAGGCTCTCTTCCAATCTCCACGACCATCTTTTAGGTAAGTTTTTGAATCCTTATGCTTCAAATTTTCATAATGCATGCTTCTGTATGTTGCCTGTTTGAGTTCATCTGCTTCTGGTTTGAGAGGCTTGTGAGTTGAATGTCTTGTAGGCGAAAAAGGTTACGAGTTAGTTTAATAGTCGGGATCATGCTTTTAGGACGTAAAGTCGAAGTAAAAATTCGATCTTTAGGCTAGTTGGAAAATAGGTTTTTCCCGCCCTAAGGGGAGTTGAAAAAGCTTTTTTGAAAAACTTTTTACTTTCACCCTTTGATCCGTTTCTCAAACTGTTTGTGTAGAAAGATTTAGCTTTTTGTTAGAATGCTGTTGTATAAAAGCTTGACTTTTATACTCGACCAACGCTACTGTAAAAAGCCTTTAAAAATTCTCTATCCTCACCTCCCCATTCTTCTGTTTGCAGACCTTGATGCCAGATTTGTGGGGAGGTGAATGGCCCATCGACAACGACCTTCTCGCCCAGCTGCTCGAAGGTGAAGAACAACCGACTGACCAAATCCACAAGATTCCTTTTTCTCGATCCTCGTCCAGACCTCATCCTTCTCCTCCTCAAATGGCTCGTTCCAAATCCGTAGGCAAGAAAAGACCTGAATTCGACGATAGTCCAAACCATCCTGCCCAGCCTGATTCACAGGCTAGGGTTCCTTCGACCATTGGCCGAAACAATCCTGCTCCTGATCCTAACATCCAAACTAGAGCCCGCCCTCGCCATCAGAATCTGCCTGATGTCGAGTGGTATATCTCCCCGACCAGCCTTGTGACTCCCAGGATGCTTGCCAACTATCTCAGGAAGTATCCCCTCACAGGGATCAACCTTAAAATTCCTTCTGCAGACCAAAGGGCTAACCTCCCCGGAGGTGTATACAGTGCTTGGTCTTGGCATCACATAGAGGCGGGGGCTAGCCTCCCTCTACATCCTTTTTATTAGGGGGTGGCCGATTATTTTGATGTCGCCCCCTTCCAGATTACTCCAAATGGATATAGAATGCTGGCCGCACTCTATATCCTGTACAAACTTAAAAATTGGCCAGAGCCTACCCCCCATGAGGTCAATTATCTCTTTGACCTTAGACTTTTTTATTCTTTGCAACAGGTTCTAACTTTATCTTCTGTCCTCAGGCTTTGCTGTCTGCAACTGCTGCTCGTACCTACACCCAAGCCACCATCGAACAGGCTCGGGCAAAGGCTATCGAGAGGCACCAGGTGAAAGCAGGCGAGGAACTTTCGGCCGCAGAGGCCAGGCATGCAAAGGAGTTGTAGGCGATGGTTCAGTAGAGGGATGCCGCGGTGATGAAGCTATCGGAGGCTGAAGCTTCGAAGGCAGCTATTAGGAAGCAGAGGGAGGAGTACCAGGAGTCCAGCCGAGTCCAGTATCGCGAAGTCAAGAGACTGGGCGAGGAGCTCAAGTCCAAGGACGAGGCCATCGCCACCCTTGAGAGCCAAGTGGAGCAGCTGAAGCTTGACAACTCCAAGAATCTGGAAAGGTATAAGAAGACGACACTCCGGTGTTTTTACAACTTCTGGAAACACAATCAGGGCGCTGACTTCAGCTATCTTTCAGAAGATGTTAGGACTGATGAGCTGGCTCGCTGTACAGCTCAACTGGCTGAAGAGGAGGCCAGAGCAAGGATCCCTGCTTCCCCAAGCCTCACTGGTGCAGAAGAAGAAGGAGTCGTTGAGGACGCGACCAATCAGAATGCTGATAAAGACCCTCCTGCTCCCAATTCCTCTTGAGCTTTTTTATTATTTTTTCTTTCTTTTGATTACACGACCCACGGGTCGTGATGTAAAGACAATACCTTTTTTGAATTCGCTGCATGGGCAGCAAACTTTTCCTTTTATTTGAACAGTTACATCCAAGCAGTGATGCTTGCGGTGTAAAAGATTGCATCATGATGCTATAATATTTTCATTTATTATAACATTTGTCCGTATGACCGAACTTAGCATAGTACTTTGGCTTGATTTAACAAAATATAAAATTTGAAAAATACTCTAAGTACCTTAGCATGCTTTCACTCATTTTGTTCATGTGTTTACATACCTCATGGTACGCTTTGCTATCGATGTGCCTTATATGCCCCCCAAGTGATCGAGGAGCTTTAGGTCCTTGGTCACTTGCCTTGACCATGACCTATTCAAACATTTCTGCTCGGGTGAAAAAGTAATACTTGTAATACAGCAAAACAACACACGTAATGAACAAATACTTGTAAATATAAATTTACAAAGGTTGGCAAGAATGACTGGCTGCGCACAGTCCCTTATAATCTCGTATTAAAAATGGACTAAACATGTCTTTACGAGTGATTCTAAAATAGAATCTTACATATACGAGCGATTAGCCATACAACGTGGCTAACCCTCTTTGCAAAACTTGTAAAAAGTAAAATTTTATACAAGCCAGTCCTTTAAAAAGGACTGTTCACTGATAATACTTGTGCAGGTGTTCTCCATTCCAATAACGTGGAACGAGATCTCCGTTTAGGCGTGCAAGTTTGTAGGTGCCCGGATGAAGGACTTCTTCGATCTGGTAAGGTCCTTCCCAATTAGGTCCGAGTACTCCAACAGTGGGGTCGCGGGTATTTAAGAAAACTCGTCGTAGCACCAAGTCACCGACGTTGAATTTTCTTTCTTTAACTTTGGAGTTAAAGTACCGAGCGACTTTTTGCTGGTAAGCAGCAACTCGGAGTTGGGCCTTCTCCCGTATCTCGTCAATCGAGTCTAGGGACTCCATCATCAGTTGGCTGTTCTGGTCCTGGTCGTACGTTATACGTCGATGTGAGGGGGGATCTAATTCGACAGGCAACATCGCCTCATATTCGTAGGCTAAGGAAAATGGGGTATGTTCTGTCGTTGTTCGGTGAGACGTTCTATACGACCAGAGGACTTCAGGCAGCTGCTCTGGCCATACTCCTTTAGCTTCTTCAAGTCTCTTCTTCAGGGTATCTTTAAGAGTCTTATTCACGGCTTCGACCTGCCCGTTTGCTTGGGGATGCACAACTGAAGAAAAGCTTTTAATAACTCCATGCCTTTCGCAGAAGTTGGTGAATAAGTCGCTGTCAAATTGGGTTCCGTTGTCTGAAACGATCTTCCTGGGCAAGCCATAGCGGCAAACAATGTTCTTGATGACAAAGTCAAGAACTTTCTTGGTCATTATGGTGGCGAGGGGTTCAACTTCGGCCCATTTAGTGAAGTAATCAACTGCCACGACTGTGTACTTTACTCCGCCTTTCCCTGTAGGAAGGGATCCAATCAAATCTATCCTCCATACTGCAAAAGGCCACGGGCTTTGCATCTGTTTCAATTCATTTGGAGCTGCTCGTGGAATCTTGGAGAACCTTTGACACTTATTGCATCTTCGTACAAACTCCAACGAATCCTCGTTCATAGTTGGCCAGAAGTAGCCTTGCCTTAGAATCTTCTTTGCCAAACTCTGCCCCCCAGCGTGATCCCCACAGAAGCCTTCATGTACCTCTTTCATGAGTTCTTTAGCTTTTTCTGGTGTAACGCATCTGAGTAGTGGTATGGAATATCCTCTTCGGTACATAACACCATCGACTAGTATGTACCTAGCAGCTCGCCTTTGTAGAGTTCTGGCTTTGTTTCTATCGGCTGGTAGCACACCGTTCGTCAGATACTCCAGGTAAGGTGCCATCCACGTATCCTCCATTCGAATCTCTATATTGATCTCAACCGCTTGTATGCTTGGCTCACTCAGTCTTTCTACTGGCACAGTGTTCAAGGTGTCAGCATCTTTTGCGCTCGCAAGTTTTGCTAAGGCGTCTGCGTTTGAATTTTGATCCCGCAGAATTTGCTGAAGGGTGTATTCCGTGAACTAGGCTAGTAGGTCCTTTGTTTTATTCAAGTAGGCCACCATTTTTAAGCCTCGCGCTTGATATTCTCCTAGAACCTGGTTCACGACCAGCTGTGAGTCACTGTAAATATCAAGCGCCTTTATGCTCATATCTTTTGCCATTCTCAATCCAGCAAGGAGTGCTTCGTATTCGGCTTCATTATTTGATGCGGTGAAGTCGAACCTGATGGCGCAGTGAAATTGATGCCCTTCCGGCGTTATCAATATCACTCCCGCTCCAGCGTGGGATTCGTTGGATGACCCATCCGTGAATAAATTCCACGAAGGAGCTTTCTCTTGAGGCTCAGGTGCACTAGGCTGTTTGTACTGCTCGCTGTCTGGGAGTTCGGTGAACTCTGCAATAAGATCGGCTAAGACTTGACCCTTGACTGCTGCTCACGGTGAATAGGTTATATCGAACTGCCCTAGTTCGACTGTCCATTTTAATAATTGTCCAGCCGCTTCTGGTTTTTGGAGGACTTGCCGAAGGGGTTGGTCAGTTAAAACTGTGATAGGATGGGCTTGAAAGTAGGGGCGTAACTTTCTAGAGGCCAGGATTAAGCAATATGCTAACCTTTCAATTGGTGGATATCTCAACTCTGCCCTGATCAGTCTCTTGCTAACATAGTAGACTGCTTTCTGCACGCCTTCGTCTTTTCGCACCAGCACCGCGCTAGCAGCAATTTTAGTAATTGCCAGGTAAATAAACAAAGTTTCTCCGTCGATTGGCTTTGATAAGATGGGAGGCTGTGCCATATGAGCTTTCAAGGCCTGGAATGCCTGTTTGCAGTCTCCAGTCCATTCAAACTTCTTATTTCCCCTAAGTAGATTTGAGAAAGGGACGCACTTGTCTGTTGACTTCGAAATAAATCTACTTAGGGCTGCGATTCTCCCGGTTAAACTTTGTACATCTTTGACCCTTTCTGGTGATTTCATGTCGATCAGGGCCTTTATCTTGTCGGGGTTGGCCTTGATTCCTCTTGAATTTACAATGAACCCCAAAAACTTCCCTGATCCAACTCTGAAGGAACATTTCAGGGGATTTAACTTCATTTGGTATTTGTTCAATACATCAAAGCACTCTTGTAAATCCCTTACATGTCCTTCTACCTTTTTAGACTTTACCAGCATGTCGTCCACGTATACCTCCATGTTTACTCCGATCAGCTCCTTAAACATGTGCTTGACTAGCCGTTGGTAAGTCGCACCTGCGTTTTTCAGTCCGAAGGGCATTACTTTATAACAGTATAAGCCTGTATCGGTCTGAAAGCTGGTGTGATCCTCATCGGGAGGATGCATGCTAATCTGGTTGTAGCCCGAATATGCATCCATGAACGAGAGGATCTCATGTCCTGCAGTAGCATCGACCAGCTGGTCGATTCTTGGGAGTGGGAAGCAATCCTTCGGGCAGGCTTTATTGAGATCTGTAAAATCCATGCAGGTTCGCCATTTGTCGTTAGGCTTGGGAACCAGCACTGGATTGGAGACCCATGATGGATAAAATGCCACCCTGATGAACCCATTCTCCTTTAATCTTTCAACTTCTTCTTTTAAGGCTCGCGATCTATCCTTATCGAGCAGCCCTCTCTTTTGTTGCACGGGTGGAAAAGTCTTGTCTATATTCAGGACATGGCTGATAACTGCAGGATCTATCCCAGCCATGTCTTTGTGCGACCAGGCAAAAACCTCCTGGTTCTTCCGCAAAAATTCCACCAGTGCATGCTTCGTGGTGGGCTCCAGGTTTTTTCCGACCTTTACAACTCTGGTCGGGTCTTTTTCGTCAAGTTGGACCTCTTCCAGGTCCTCGACGGGTCCAACGTTTTCTTCAAAATCCCCAAAGCGAGGATCTAAGTCTCTATCCTCACTTTGGGCAATACCCTATTTGGTGACTTCATCACCGGATTGGGCTTGTGTATCTACTGCCATCTGCAACCTATCAGAGGTAGGGCTCTTTGGCTTTCCTTTTTTTGCCTTCGTTACTGAGGTGTTATAGCACTCTCTGGCTTCCCTCTGGTTTCCCAACACGCGTCCTACTCCTGCGTCCGTTGGGAACTTCATGGCTAAGTGCCACATAGAGATGACGGCCTGTAGATCAACTAGTATAGGCCTCCCAATGACGGCATTGTACGTCGAAGGACAATCGACCACTACGAAAGTGGCGAGTAATGTCCTTGTAGCAGGCGCTGTACCTGTCGTCACTGGTAGTCTGATCAATCCGGCGGGGGCGAGTCCTTCTCCAGAGAAGCCGTATATCGTTTGGTTGCAGGGCTCTAGGTCCTTAACGGACAGCTTCATGCGTTCCAGTGAAGACTTATACAGGATATTCACCGAACTTCCTGTATCGACCAGCACTCTTTTCACCATCATGTTGGCCATTTGGATGTCCATGACCAGCAGATCGGAATGTGGGAACCGGACGTGTTGGGCATCACCATTAGAGAAGGTTATTTCGCCTTTGTCTGACTGAGCCTTTTTTGGTGGACGGTCCTCAACAGTCATCATCTCGATGTCCTGGTCGTGGCGCAAGGTCCGAGCATATCGTTCCCTGGCCTTTCCGCTATTTCCCGCGAGGTGCGGGCCTCCACAGATGGTTAAGAGTGTGCCAGTCACGGGGGCAGGCTGTAAGGGTGGCGAGCGTTGGCGCGTGGGAGCCTGCTCGTTGCTACCCGGAGCTTCTCGTTGGGAATTTCCCGAGGCCCGTACGTATCTCCTCAAGTGTCCTTGTCTAATAAGGAACTCGATTTCGTCTTTCAGCTGGTTGCATTCGTTGGTGTCATGTCTTTAGTCGTTATGGTAACGACAGAACTTGGTAGTGTCCTTCTTCGAAATATCCTTTCGAATGGGGCCAGGTTTTTTATAAGGCACACTAGAGCTTGTGGCCTGATAAACCTCTCCCCGAGACTCAATGAGGGCAGTGTAGTTAGTGAACCGAGGTTCATAATGGTTACCCTTCGCTCGTTTATTGTTGGAGGTGGAAGGCTCGTTATACGCCGTTTTCCACCATTCTTGCCATTGCCGTTGCCATTCCCGTTGCCTTTGCCGTTAGGTTTGGACCCATTGGCGGCTTTGGCGGGCTCGGCTGCTTTCTTATCCTTGCCAGAAGGCTTTCCATCGTCGGCAATGGCATCTTCGAGCTTGATGTAACGATCAGCCCGGTCTAGGAATTCCTGGGTAGTTATCACTCCTTCCTTTCGGAGGCTTTTCCAGAGAGGGGAGCGACGCCTAACCCCTGCGGTTATGGCCATCATTTTTCCTTCGTCTCCCACCATTTTTGCTCCAGCTGCTGCTCGCATAAAGCGCTGGATGTAGTCCTTCACTGATTCTCCATCCTGCTGGCGAATTTCAACTAGTTGGTTTGCTTCGGTCGGATGCACACGACCTGCATAGAACTGTCCGTAAAACTCTCTTACAAACATTTCCCAGGAAACTATGCTTGTGGGCGGGAACTTGAAAAACCATTCCTGCGCGGCTTCAGAAAGTGTTGCAGGGAAGATCCTGCACCGAGCGTCTTCGGACACTTTCTGAATGTCCATTTGCATTTCAAACTTATTGACATGGGATACTGGGTCTCCGAACCCGTCAAAGTTTTGAAGCATAGGCATTTTGAACTTGCTTGGAGTTTCTGCATTAGCTATCCTCTGTACGAAAGGAGTGCCTTTCCTCCTATCGTGGTCGATATAAGATGTCCTTCCCCCGACCAGCTGTTGCACTGCTTGGTTGAGGGCGTCTATCTGGGCCTGTACAGCGGCAGGAATCACTGTAGCCTCTGTTGCTGGGGGGACGTTCTCGCCATGTCGCTCGCGGTGATCGTTGAGCACCTCTCGCAAATCCTCGTCTCTTCTCCGCTGCTCGCTACCCCCGAGCCGGTTGAAGACATTATTTTGCCTGGGCTGCCCCCCAGCATCCCGTCTATTGGGTTGGTCATCTTGAGGTACCTGGCTCTCGCCTTTACCTCTTTCTTCATTCCTTCGGCCAGCGTTTCCCTTGCCTGAGTCGACCTCATTATATCCATGGCCATCTCTGAACCTTTATTGGCTATGGTGGGATTGACTGTTCCCTCAGTTTCCATTCCTGGCTGAAGCGTCCCGAGCGTTAGAGGGTGGCCTGCGCTGGTCGTTATGTCCCTGGGTATTATCATGCCACGGGGGACCCCGGATCGCAGAGCCTAACTCTGAGTTCCTCCTGTTACCAGGGGGATACTGACCTCTGTTCGGTAGGTTTGGCCTATCGCCCCTACGACGTCTAGGACTACGAGGCTGATGCTCGGCCCTATTCTGCCTCTGTTGCGGGGGATTGCCGCGACCAGCCTGGGATGGAGGTTGTGCCTCAGGGTCCATCGAGACATCGTCATGGGGCACCTGAGGCTGCTCGGGCCTTTGCAGACTTGAGGGCTGGATTGGTGGGCTAGGATTTGGACCCCTTTGGGGTGGCCCATTGACAGGTTGGTCAGGCTGCGAAATAGGTGCGGCCTAATTCCTAGCCAGTTGCAAGGCTGCCTCGAGGGCTGCCATGGCTTTGCTTTGGAGGCGGTCCATCTCCGCCTGCCTTTTGCTTAACTCCGCGCGCTGCCGTTCAATCTCCTGCTGCTGCCGTGCCATAACCTCGGCAGCTGTCTCTTGACTGACTTTCAGATTAGTCAGCTCTTCTTGCAGTGCTCCCAGAGTACTCTTCAGCGTCGCATCATCCATTTCTTCCTCCTCAAAATCTAAATGTGGCTCATCCTCAGCCACGCTTCCAGGAGGAGGAGGAGGTGGCGGGTTTGACGGTGCAGCGGCGGCCGCCTGTCTAGTTTTCCTTGCAGTTTTCGCCATTGGTTTTCTCAACAATGATAAATCAAGCTCTCAATGAAAGCACCAGAATGTTAACCCAGATTTTGGTCAACTAACACGGAGTCAGAATATGCTTGATGTGAATGAATGTGTTGACAAGAATCGAATGGAAAAAAGTAATAAGAACACGATATTTTATAGTGGTTCGGCCCCAGGATCTGGTAATGACCTACGTTCACTTAGATTATTATTGATATGAGAATCAAATGAGTGATCAAAGAACAAGGGTTCAATGAGTTTCACTAACCTCTGAAGAACAATACAATATTCCAAGGAGAATTATTCTAGTCTCAAATAATTCAAAAGCCAAAAGTCCCTTTCTTGAGCTATCTTTCTCTATTTATAGGCTCAAGGGGGATTACACAAGATTGTTACAGATATTCTCTCCTGAATAATCGGATACTCAGGAGATTGTGTGAGTTAAATTCGGGATTTACAAAGATCTTTATAGTAATATTATGTTTCATGCGGAACTATCGACCAGACTGGTCGCAGGTAAGACTGGGCAGCTTACTGCTTCTAATACGTCTTCTGGTCGATACACTAGCAGAGCTCTTCCAGGTGTCAGCCACGTGTCCAGGGATTACTTTCCACGTCATCAATGCCAATTTTTTGGATAACAATTAGCATGTCAAGTGGGAATAATTGGACATATGTGTGATTAATTAATTAAATGTGTGATTATGTGACATACATGTTTATGTGTATTAAATATGCATGTGGGCCCGTTCTTGTTTACAAGGGCATATTTGTAATTTTGGCCCGTTATGGGCATAAATGTTATTATATGTGCTAATGATTGAGACTGCATTATTATGTGGATATATTTCTAGTTTTCAGCTCGATGCGGTCCTAGTGAGCAGATTAGCGGAATAGTCACAACAGGGTTTAATACCCTGCTCGGGGTGAGCCTAAGGGTATTTTGGGAAGTTTAACGTATATTTGGGATATATCGAGTAACGGGTAAGTATTTGGTGATTAGTTGGACATGTCGGGATTAATTGAGAATTTGTAGGACGACACGAGGAATTAGCGGGAATCGGGGCTAATGACCGTTTTGCCCTTATAACCAATAAAGGACTGAGTTATCAATAAGGGAATTTTGGTCTTTATGTTAGAGGATATAGTTTGGAAAGGTTTTAGGGGTTAGCTAGAAACATCATGAAAACACACACTCTTTCTTTCTCTCTCACACATTTGCTCTCTCTCTCTCCCTTTGGAGTGCTTGGAAGCTTAGGGAAATTCTTGAAGGAAAAGATGGAATTGAGCTGGAAATTTGGGGAATTAAGCTAGGAGCAGGCAAAGGAATAGCTGAGGATTAAAGCCATTAACTGAGGTAAGGTTATAGCTGTGAATTAATGGTGGAATTCTGTTGTTAGTATAGGTGTCTTTAAGCTTTTAAGTTTCAAAGGGATTTTGATGAATTCTGGGTTCTTAGGAGGATTCTGGTTAGAATTCTAGGTGGTTGTGTTGCTCTGAGAGGACTAATAAAGTTTAGAGGCTCAATTTCCGGTTCTGATGCATGTTAGGTTAGATTTTGGTGAAGTAGGTTAGGAGAAAATGCAAAAAAGCCCCAGGATTTTTGGGTTCACGGGGGTGCACTGCGCCCAGTTCATGGGCGCCGCGGCCCGCGTGGCCCCAGAAGCCCCGAGGGGGTTGCTGTTTCGTGGATGTACCGTGTCCCTATAGGGTGAGTCACGGCTTGCCTTCCGCTGGGACTTGTGGCTGGCGCCTCTAACTTGGGGGTGCACCGCGACCCTTAGGGCCAGGTCCCGGCCCACTTAGGCAGCCTTAGCCAAAATAGGTTTTTGGGCTCGGGAACTTGAACCTAGGCGCTCGGGACAAATTAGACTACCCAGTTTAGTAGAATTCGAGGTCCCGAAGGTTTATATTTTATTACAAAGCATTTCATTGGGTTGGATTTTATAGTTATCCATTTTTGCTTGTGACTAGGGTTACCGTTAAGGCTCAGAACTGAGGATCATGCTCGGGACCGCTATACATCTTCAGCTTGGGATCCGAGGTAAGAAAACTGCACCGAGTTGTGAATGGGGCTGTGATCCCCTGTAAATGAACATATATGAGATTATAAATGTAGTTGTGATTGGAAATATCTAGACAGGAAGTTTAGATTGTGATGCTTTTGATTGCGTGTTTCACAACCTGTATATATACTATGTTTGGTGCGAGAGTCCGACCTAAGGGAGCCGGGGCTGATGTTAAGCATACTGAACGTAACTTGGCCTAAGCAAGCCGGGATCAGATAAATAACTAAAGGGCTCGACCTAAGGGTACTGACACCTAACTAATTATATTAAGATTAAATTATATGTTTGGATTAAATTGTTTACTGTTTCCTAACTTATTGCTTATATTCTGCTATTGATTGAATTGGTTGATCTAAGTTTACTATGCACACTCTGTTATTGTCTATGCTTGTTGAATTCAGTTTTCTTGCTTAGCCTTGGCTCACGTGTGCTATGTTGTGCAGGTAAAGGCAAGGGATAGCTAGACCAGCCATGACTTGGAGAGCTTTGGGGGCGGTGTGTACATCGGCAGTTGCTCAACCGCCATGGCCGAGGGATTTACAGGGACTAGAGCCAAAATTGTATTTTTCCATTTAGGCCGACTTCAGTTGTATTTACCTTTAAGGGTGGTAACCACCTTGTAAACATTATTTTTGGGATCCCGTGTATCAAACTCTTATTATAATGAAAGTCAACCATTTCATGATCAAAATCTTATAACCTTAACTTGTCAGTTGACTTTAGAAACACGTTTATGTTCAAATGACTTGATTAGCAAGTCTTGCACTATTTTAAATACACAGTGTCACAGTCTTGGTTACCTAGGGCGTTACACAATCACTCTGCTAGAAACAAATGAATGTTTAGCACCATAATCAATCAATACACTATATGGAATGCCACCACTAGAAAGCTGACCTGTGACCACCGAGGGACTAGCCTCGGCCTTTGCCTGAGTCAGGACGAACAATCAAGCTGGATCCAACCTGTCCGATTTCCTTTGTTCCTTTTTCTTCATGCTTGGTCAGTCTTTCTTGAGATGTCCAACCACCCCACACATATAACATGCTTTGGCCCGACATTCGCCCAGATGACGCTTCCTACACTTGGCACATTCTAGGTAACTCCTCCATGTCTCACTACTGCTCTGGAGGCCGCCCTGAACACCCCAGCCCCTCCTATCAGGACCAGGATTGGTCGAGGTATCAGGGGTCTTCCTCTTCTGATCACTAGGGCCTCCACACCTACCATACCCTACAAATGGAGGCACTTCCCTCCAAACATCACGTCATACAACACTCTCCCTCCATATCTTGTTCTCTGCCTCCTCAGCTGTGAGGGCCTTCTCAACCACCTGGGCATAAATAGTCTCCCCAGGTATTGATGTGATCCGCACATCTTAGGCTATCATAGCATTCATCCCCGAACAAATCTATCTTGCCTGGCAGCATCCATAGGCACTAGGTCAGGTGCTAACTTAGTCATTCTGTTAATTTTTAGAGCATATTCAGTGACTGTCATACTGCCCTGCACCAAACCGGTAAACACGTTTGTTGGATTTTATAAATCAAATCAGAGATTATACGCAGCGGAACAACAATCAAAATTGTTAATTTAATCCCACAAGTTTTCTAGATATACTTCTTCACATACATATATATATTGAATCAAATATACGAATAGAAAATTACCTCAAGTCCTTCCTTGCTGCTATCTTTTTGTATGGCAAACATCCTTGAGATCTCACATCAAGATCTTCCAAAATATTCTCAACACACAAAGAACGAGTGTGGGCTCGCTATATAAAATAATAGGCAAAATCTATTTATCAGATGTTCTCAACACATGAGATTTGATAAAGTTTGGACCTAAGTTTGTGAAGAACAGTGATCTATGCTTGTACCACTATTCTATTTCTCTCAGAGAGATTTCACAATCTGTTTTCTATCACTGAAAAGTATCGCTCTGAAAATTGATCTCCTATATTTAATATATCCAATATATTAAAATAAAATATTAGTTATTTAAAACAATTTAAAAATAACTAATCAGTTATCAGATTTTGTTTAAATAATAATATTTTAATCATATTACAATATCTCATTATTTATTGAATATTTAAATAACTAAAATTGTGGAACAAAGAAACTTCTAGAAGCTTCTTGTGTGTGTAGCACAGTGACACTGTGCTACACGTGTACCACATGCCAAGGAAGACATGTGATTTTTCCCAATTTTTATTATTATCTAAATACAAAAATCCCAAAAATAAATAAATTCAAAATTAATTATATTTTTATTAAATCAAATAATTAATTAATTCTCAATTAATTAATTACACATAATTATACAATAATTATGTTTGGTGCATAGAAAAATATTTTACTTATCAAATAAGTCCTTTTGCCCATTTTTGTATTTATCTTTGTCAGTGTTTGTTTGAGCCATTTCGGGGACCATTGACCTATAACATTAAGCTCCAATAAATTGAAACTAAATAATTAAACTCTTTAATTATAATAGTTAATTTATTAATTCTGATATTTCTCCACTATAAATTCAGAATTGAACTCTTTATGTTATAGATATACTTTTACAGAAATCTTATTCTAAGTTGTCCATTGATATAACCATCTTACAATAGTTCAACCCTCTAATTAATTAGTTCATAAATTAGAATGGAATAATTATCATTTTACCTTTCTAATTTACTTCTTATTCCTTAAGTACCATTAATTCACTAGTGAATAATTAATCTATAATCTAATTATAGATTTGAGCTCAAAATCATTCAGTTCCAGAATTAACCCTTAAGAGAACTAATATACGATCCGTTAGGAAAGATTAGATTCCGTATTGTTGATACATGTTCCCAGCCATCCATGATATTAAATCTCCAAAACAAAAGTCATTAGCCTTATTCTATGAAGAGACCTTAACGAATGAATCAAAAGATTTAATAAACATGAACATGAGTTCATGAACACTCAGGATTAAGGTTGATCTATAAATGATCATCAGTTATGATATGAATTACAAGTCTTTATTATTAAATGGTTTTTTTGGATAAAGACTTTTATTCATATCGGTCCATGCCATACATAATCATATTATATAAAACACCTTAACCAAGATGTCTTACCACATCGATAATCCGAATCTAGATTATTTGTATCAACATGATACTCAACAAACCGTACTTACAACCCCAATTAAAGAATTCCATAACTTCAATTTGTTGTTGTTGACTATTTTTATTCAATCATGTGATCTTAATTCTCTCTTACTAATACAAGATCACATCCTCAATAATGAATATGGAATTTTTCTGATATTTACAAAATTATTCACACAATAATTTAATAATCTAAATATAATAATAATAAACCATTGTATTTATTTATTCATCGAAATAATAAATGTCTTTTACATGCTTTTAGGACATACTCCTAACAACGTTCACCTTCGTCGCCCTAATGGCATTACTATAATACTTCTGGTTGAATAGATCTCTGAATTCATCCCAACTCATGGTAGAAATGTCTCGAGTCTGGGATTCCACCTCCCACCATATACGGGCATCATCCCAGAACATAAGGGTGGCACAAGTCACTCTGTCATTACCTACCACCCTCATAAAGTCCAGGATGAAGGTAGTTAGGCTCATCCACTGCTCAGCCTTGAGTGGATCTGGTCCTCTCTCAAAGTTTGGAGGATGTTGTTTCCTGAATCTCTCGTACAACGGCTCCCACCTGTTCTCAATCTCAGGCTGCTTGATGGCTGGTGCCACGACAAGAGGCATGTTTGGTGCATCATTCCCTGGAGAAACCTGTTGTCTTAGTAAGCGAATCTCTTCCTCTTGGCTCTAAAGTCTGGCTTGCATATCAGCAAGCATCTGCTGCCAGTTCTCAGGGATTGGTGGAGGGTTCTAACCTTGGTTATCATCTCTAGCCTCGATCTTACCACTGGCTAGTCGAACTCCTTGGAGGCATAACTCTCCAAGTATATTTGCAATTAATGACTCGGGTGATCAGGAAATGATAAAAGATTTTTGAAGTCACCCACGGTCCAATGCCAACAATTAAGCAAAAATATGCAATCACAATGCTAACAAGCATTCCAATAATACTAACATACAATAGCAACGCGAATAAGCATGCCTTTCATGTACGTATAGTAGTCAATGGCCAGTACCTATCAGTATATCTCATGCTCCCTAATAAATAGGCATATAAGGCATTTATTTTTTATTTAAATAGTTAAACACATAAACACATATATAGTTACAAAACCTTGAGTCGAGCTTGTCTTTAGCGGCGAGTGTACACGCCCAGCCAGTCTTTAGAAACCCTTAAACCTAGACCGCTCTGATACTAAGTTGTAACGCCCTGGGTAGCCAAGACCATTACAAAATGTATTTTAAATAGTGATGGACTTGCTAATCAAGTCATTTGGTTATAAACGTGTAACTAAGGATAACTAATGAATTAGGGTTTAAAGATTTTGATCATAGGAATAGTTGTTTTCATTAACAAGTTTTAGTCTGTACATTGGATCCCAAAAATAAGTGTTTATAAGGCATTTAATGACCTAGGGGTATAATGGTATTTTTACCCCTAGGATAGATATAAACTGAGTTCAGCAGTAAGTTGATGAGGAAAACAGAGCAAGTTCTTGAGCTTCCCGTACCTTCTCCTTCTTCCATTTTCTTTGTGATTTTTGGTGACCTTGTTGAGGATTCAAGCTTAGGAAGTAGACCTTGGGAGTTTGGGAGAGTGTTCCACCATTTAAGAGCATCACAACCTGAGTTTGAGGTAAGTTTCCAGCCATTAGTTTAGTGGTATACTCTGTTTTGGTGTTAGTTTTCAGCTTGTGTTTTTGTGATGGATTGTTGGAATTGATGGAATTTTTGGTTGGGGTTTCACTTGGGTTTTGATGAGGGAGTGATATAGGACAAGTTTAGGGGTTGTATTGGAGGTTTGAGTGGTGTTTAAGCTGGGTTTGAAAGGTTGGTTCCAAGAGAAATCGCAAGGGAAGAAAAACAGGGGTTATGGCTGAACTGGAGGTTGGGCTGCGACATGGCCAGGGAGGGCCGCGACCCTTGAGGGATGCTAAAATTAGGCACCTCTGTTTGAGGGGCGGGCTGCGGCATGGCCAAGGAGGGCCGCGACCCTTAGTGGCTTTTTGGCCAGAAATGGCTTCTTGGTTCGGGGATGCTAGCCTTAGGCCTCGGGGTCGATCCTTCTACCCGGTTTAGTAGTGTTTGATGTCTTGGAGGCTAGGTTTTGGTTTGGGAACCTTTTATTATTCATTTAATTGATGGAATCCCATAATTGGTTATGACCAGGTAATCGCTAAGGGACGAAAAGGTTGATCGTTCTCAATGGTCGTTCTTATTATTAATTCTCGCTCGAACAGGAGGTAAGAAAGCCACACCGTGTGTATATAGGACATGCGTGACTATTATTAAGGCATGTTGATTGATAAATGTGGACATGGATTGCCTATTGAATACTGGTGGATGTTAAATATTTGTATATGTACTGATTAGTCAGGGACGCTGACCTAAGAGTCAGAAATGGCATAGCGTCATGAACGTCGAGCCAAATGAAGATTATATCTAATCGATATCAGCGTTGAATGACTCATATGGAGTATTACCGCTGGACCGACCCTAAGGTCGATGAACTTATAAGCGCTTCTCTGGTCTAAGACCAGTTATTCAGAGCCAGGGCATAGGGCCCCGGTGACTGTTTCTCACATGGCTAGGGAACGCTGTTCCAAGGTTATGACTCGATGGTCATGAGGAAGGTTATGTTGGTGACTATTCACCATACACCTATCCTGTTCAAACTTATGAAAAGTTCACTAATCAGTTAAGCCCGAGTGACCCTATCGTCACATGGATTTAAGGGGGTTTGTAACGCCCTACTACCTTAGAGCCGTTACCAAGTGAGTTTTAAGACAAAACAGTGCAATGAACTCGCTAACCGAGGTTTTTTTTTTAAAACATAAGTGTGACTAATAAAAAGTTAAGGCTGTAATCTTTGAAAATGCGTCGTTTCATTAAAACTTCTAGTATTAAAAATTTGGGATCTCAAAGTAAGGTTTGAAAACTATTTACATCTTGAAATAAGCTTACAGTTGATTAGTTATAAAAATTATAGATTATTACAACCATTTCTCGAATAAACCCCCAACCAAAGCAGTCGGGCAGGCCAAACATGTACGCGTCGCTTCACGCTCTCCGTACTCATGGTCGGTTGACTCAATCTAAGCCATTACCTGCAACACAGAGCACCCGTGAGCCGAAGCCCAGCAAGAAAACTCATGCAGTCCATAACATATGCAAAATATACAGTTAATCATATCAGATAGTCCACAGATAAACAAGTCAACCATTAGACTAAGCAAACACGGCCATGCCACCCCAAAAGCCTTACCAAAGCCTGGGGTCTCGGTCCTCACCGTAAGGATATCACACGTATCCACTAGGTCCTACCTTGACCATAAGCATCCCATGTGCTAAGTGTTACTACCGGCCCCACTGCCGTTCTCGGCTCCATTGCCGTTCTCATTCCACTATAATCACATATAGTATAACTCAAACAACATTCAAACAAATATCAATTCATTTAAGTCTACACCCTAACATGTAATGCAATATAGGGCCATGCCCTGCAATCATCTCATCATGCAATATAGGGCCGTGCCCCGCAATCACACTATGGGCCCATGCCCTATCCTACGGGTGTTATAGTTTTCTTACCTTTCAATTCAATAGCTTAGATCACCTGACTCCTTGAGCACGATCCCACTCGAGCCTTAGCGCACACCTAGGCACAAACATAGGTCAAAGTCAACACCGAACCCCAAGTCTGAATACCTAGCCTCGGGACCAATCCCGAGCCCCCGGGAAGTCCTAAATCCCCAAAACAAAGTGGCAGAATCGAGCCCCGAACCCTAGGTCAAAATCCCTCATCAAAAACCCAAAAATCCACTTCTGTGAACAGTGCAGCGCTCTAAAGAGGGCGCTGTAGCGCTACAAGCAGAAACACTCCCCCCAGAACAGGGGCTAGCGCTATAGCCCACTGACTAGCGCTGTAGCGCTAGTTGCAGCCCAGCAGAACCCAAAAATCGCCTCTTGCGATTTCCTTCAACCATTTCAACCCTAAACTTGTCCAAACCTTTTCCAAACCCAAAATCAAGCTTAAAAACACTCTCCATTCATCCCAAGCATCCCCAAATCTCAAAACCCAAGCACAAACATCCCAAATCTCAAAATTCACCATGAACAACCCTAAACCCAGAAATTCAGTCAACAACAAAGTTAAAGGCTTAGAATTCTTACCATTGATGCAAATTTCGACCTTGATTCAACCCTAGACCTCCTTATCTTGTTCATCCTCAAAGCTTGCCCAGAAATTCCCTAAAATTCCCATCAACTCAGCTCAAAACACAGCTCAAACCATCAAAACCCTTAAAACTGAAATCTCTAAAAACTTACCTCAAAAGTTGATGTGTTTTTGCTAATCCTTGCCAAATCTTCAAGTGTAACCTTAAGATCCTTGATGCTCAGCCTATCCTAGCTCCCCACTGAGCTTTGCTCCAAGAAAAATGGAGAGGAATGGTGCAAGAATGCACAAACCGATCCTTGAGAAAAACCCCTCTGTTTTCTCTCTTTTCTTTCTTTCCTTTTTCTTTCTTTCTCTCCACAGCCAACACACTTTCTCTATAAATCCCACTAAGTGTAAAGCCTTATTTAATCTATCTCCAAAAAGCCAAATGACCAAAATGCCCACCTTATAAATTCTAAATCCTTTTGTCCAAATAGGGCCATTTTAGTCATTTTACCCAATTCCCGCTAATCCTCAAGTGTCTCTAATATTTTCCCGTTGCTTCCCAACACCTGATAAATCACCAGAACAATATTCCTCGATATCAAAATAAACGCCAATAAACTCAACAGATCCTATTTATAGCCCAGGCTCGCCCCGAGCCGGGTACAAATTCCCGCCATCACTTACCGCTAGCCTGCTCACTGGGATCGCCTCGAGTCACAAATCATAGATACGTCCACATCACAATGTGGTCTCAACAATCATCACATATCAATGCAGTTATGCCCAACATGGCCAAAATTACAGTTATGCCCTTCTAACACGATCCGGGCCTACATGCATACTAATATACATAGTCATGCATCTCAGATAATCAAATAGTCATATAACATGCTTTAAATCATAACCATGCATTTAACTCATAAAATCACACATAAATCCCAACATGCCCTCCTGACACACTAATCAAGGCCCTTAAGCCTTATTAGCTATTTTGGGTCGTTACAGGGTTGTACCCATTTTTTTGACTGTTGCGACTGTCACCTATTTGTTTGGACTGAAGGTCCTGAATGATTATTATGATCATTGTTGATATTATATCATGTTTTATTATGCTTTTCTTGCTGGGCCTTGGCTCATGGGTGCTATGTGGTGCAGGTAAAGGGAAAGAAAAGCTCACCCAGCCTTGAGTGGAGAGCTTAGGTGGTGATGTGTACATATGCGGCCGCTTGACCACCACGGCCAAGGCGTTCTCAGAGGAACTAGGGGGTTCACCCTACTTTGCCGCTTAGGTCGGCGGGATTGTAAATTTGAAACAGTAATGACCATTTTGTACTGAGAACAACTTGTAAATGTTTTGATTAGCTCTGCAAAGCAGTTTGTAATGAAAATATCCATTTCCTTTTTATTAGTTTTTCTACCTTAACCTGTTAATTACACTTAGAGAATGTTTTTGACCAAAGGACTCGAGTAGCGGGTCAAATTTCCGGTCCACCGTTCATCGTAACTGTTCTAGGGTAACCAGGGCGTTACAACAACCAAAGCTAGAATTAGAAACACAGTCAAAACTTGAACTAATCAAAGAATTCACAACAAATTGAAGTTATAAATCTTACCTCAATAGTGATTTCGACCCCAAAATATATCTTAATCCCAATCCCTGCTTCAGCTTCCTAGATTTTCTGGCCAATTGCTCAAAAGTTCTAGAAACCTCCCAAGTGCCCCAAGAGAGAGTGATGAACAAGAGAGATAATGGCTAAGAGTTTTGGTTCTATTTCCCTTAGTTTCTGAGGTCTTCTTGTAACACCCTACTACTCAGGGACTGTTACACTTTGTATTTAAAATAGTGCTAAAATCGCTAAATGAGTCATTTATCCATAACCATGTAACTAAACGTGATTAATGGTTTGGTCAAAAGGTATAACCGTTTCACTAAAATGTTTATTTCCATACAAGGGATCTCAAAATAACATTTGAAAAGGTTAATTACAATTGAAAAGTTATAACCAACTGACCTAAGCGGCAAAATAGGGTTTGACCCTGGTTCCTTTGAATTACTCTGGCCATGGTGGTTGAGCAACCGCATATGTACACATCGTCACCTAAGCTCTCCAACTCAAGAATGGTCCAACTTTATTTTCACCTTACCTGCACCACATAGCACCCGTGAGCCAAGGCTCAGCAAGAAAACTTAAACATGCTCATAAGCATTTAATAACATGTTACCAAATTATAATAAGCATGCCTAGCAGTAATAACCCTACTCATGCATGCATACCATTCATATAAATGACTACAACTTCATATGGGACCAATTGCCCTAGATAAATGATCAATGCATCATACCGGGGCTCATTGCCCATAATACATGATTAATGAATCATATTGAGGCTCAGTACCCTAATACATGATTAATAAATCATACTGGGGTTCAGCACCCTAGGATATGGGACTAATAAGTCACCCCGGGGCCCATTGTCCTATCCTCAATATAACCAGCCTTGGAGCTGGCCTAGCGTACCTGGTGTTGAGTTTTCCACGACCATTGGGTCAGGTAAGCGTATGATGCGCTCTTGGTTAGGCTTAACCATATCAACCAGTGCTCAGTGCGCTATTGCCACCCTTGACTCATAAGATAATGCTTTTCGGCCAGCGCTCAGCACTGTTTCCGTCCTTGACTCATAAGTCAAGCCTTTTTGATCAGATAATGTAGACAAGCATATATCATATATCAAATATCCAAATACAGAGCATTTATCATGCTTAATCAACGATCAAAAGCATAGTTATAATCATGCACATTCTCAGAGGCCCAAGCTCTGATCATATCTATATTCAACATTTAGGCCAAGCCCTAATCACGTACATCATGTATTGGGTACAATTTTCTTCCTTTGGTCCAAGCACATGTTAAGAATGAACAACCCTCAAACACGATCACGGTTTTGATCCCCTAGCGATAACCTAGTTACAACCAAGTATAGAATCCCATCAATAATGAACGAATAAAGGCTTCCAGACTGAGTCCTAGCCTTTGTGACATCAAATTCTACTAAAAAGGATGTAGGATCGATCTCGAGCCCTTAGGTTTGAATTCTCGCACGCAAAACACTTACTAGCCAAAATCCTCTATTAGCGCTGCGACGCCCCCACACTTAGGGCCGTAGCTCTCCACAAACATAGAGTCCAACATAAATTCTTTGGACACGGGCCGCGGCGCAACCCCGCATCAAGAAACCCCCTTACTTCTGGGTTCATGAGGGCCGTGTCGCCCCAGGAACAGGGTCGCGGTGCGACCCCCGCGAACCCAGATTTGTCAACTCCAAATCCACCCAAAGCTCACCCCAAATCTGCACCAAACTCACCATTCAATCTCACAACATCCCTAGAATGTCACAGGCCACAAAACCCACCATTAAAATGGACTAAAACTCACCGAACCATAAAATCCAAATCAAAACTCAAAAAACATAAGGAAACCGAAACTCAGAAACTTAAAGCTTTGATTACCTCTATTTACGTTGTTTTCCAGCTAAATCCTCCAGTTAATAAGCTTCTAATCTTCCCTAGAACCATTATGACTCTAACCTTGCTTGAATCTGAGCTCTAAAACTCGAGTTTCCTTCAAAAATGCTAACGAACGCCAAATGGTGGGAACATGAGAGAAAACAAGAGTTTGAATGTGTTTCTGTTTATGACATGTTACTTAGGGCTCAAGTAACCTTAAATAAAACCCAAGGCTCAGGGTACCCAAAAATGTCCCCAAGGGTAAAATGGTCAAAATCCTTAGAATTCTCTCATGATCTCACTAACTCCAAATATATCCTCAAATATTAATTCCCATTACCCATATCCCGGTAATGTACTAAATACCCAAAATACCCCTTGACTCACCCCGAGTCAACTATTGGTCCCGTTGTGACTTTCCCACTAGCTTCCTCCCTAGGATCGCCTCGTGCTGAGTAACCCAAATATATCCACACAATGATGTTGTCCTACATGTATATCACATATATGCCAAATATACCCATAGCGGGCCAAATTACAAAAATTTCCCTTTTAACTAGAAACGGGCCCACATGCATATTTAATACACCTAAACATGCATATCAAGTCATATTATAATATAACTCACATAATCATATAATGATACACATATATATCACATAACACATAATTTTCCATCTTGCCCCCCTAATCAAGGCCCTAAGCCTTATTAGGTAATTTGGGATGTTACACTTCTAGTCTAACTAAGTCCAACCAAGGCTAGAAAAGGACTATAATGCCCCTTATCCAAGAGTTTCCCTTCAATGCCCTCAAGGGAAAAACATCATTAGCCACATATCTCGCTAATCGTCAAATAGCATTATGAATTCCCAATTAATCCCGACATACCCAAATAATCACCAAATAACTACTCATCACACGATAAATCCCGACTACGCACTAAGTTTCCAAAATACACCCAAGCTCACCCAAAGCCAGGTATTTGAACCTGTTATCCAGATTTCCAGATAGCGTTTAGATGGATAGCCTCGGGGAAGCAGAATTATCAAAATCTTTCACGAAGGGTGACCAGGGCTCGCGGATGGACAGAAAGGCTTTGCCTCTCCCGTTTAGTGTCTAGCACACTCTTTCAAGCAACCGCGACCCGGAAGCTCGTCAATTCTCCCGGACTCCCGAAGGGATATCCTTCGGGGAAGGTCCTTCCAGGAAAAGCACTTCAGGTTACCTTCACGGATACAGTTCCGTGCCTCGCACGGAAGAAGACCAAGCGGTCGAGTCACGGAGGAGGCATAGTTGGAATGATACTCACCTGACACAGGATCCCGCCTGACAGGTCGAGGCCGCACACATCCCAGCACGCCTAAAAGTGCCTTTTCGCCTACTGTTCCGCTGACAGCCTGAAAAATACAACTGCCTTTTGACATTCCCCATATTTTCATGTAATTATACCTACGTAGAGCCTTGTAGCCATGCTACTACGGTAATTGTATCCCCTATTTATGGCTGGTGTAATTAAGACTCATAGGGGCAGAGTAAAACCCTAATCCAAAACCTTAGCTATAAAGACCTCCTCATTTTACGATAGGAAAAAGGCCAAGAAATGACAGAGCAAGAACTCTGCCAAAAATCTCTCTAGCTTCATCTTCTTCAAGAGAACCCGAGAGAAACATTGTGAGTTTGTGAGGTTCTTGTACACCAGCCATTTTACTGTAATTCTCTACAAGTATAATAACATCGACTCGTGGACTAGGGCTCGTTAACGCCTGAACCACGTAAAAAACCTGTTTGTCTATTTATATTTCTGCACTTCTACAGTTCTTATCTTTTTATTATTTTGTTTGTATTCGTTTCCGAAAAACTCGGTAAACATTTTGGTGCTTTCATTGAGAGCTGTAGGGAGTTGTTAGTCAGCTCTTTTTCTGTGTACGTTTTTTGTATTCACTCCGTACTGAAAAGATGGTGACTACGAGAAAATCCGCGATTGACAAGAATGCTAGGGTCAACCCCGATACTATGATGGAAGATGCGGTACAAAATGAACCCTCGGCAGCCCAAACCGAAGGAGAAAGTACCCACGACTCGGACTACCAAGGTGAAGACCCGACATCCCGCCAGGATCGGGTCAGTACTGAAGATACGACATACTTAGAAAACGAAGAAGAGTATGTTCGAGACGGTTACTACAAAGACGGCTACTACAACGAGAAGGATCCAGAACTGGTCCAAGTAGCCGAAGAACTGGTGGCCACTAAGGCCAAGCTTGCTGAGCAGGAGCGCGTCTCCGAAAAAATGCAGCGCATGATGGAGCCCCTCCAAAGCAAGTTCGGAGATCTAGGCGACTCGGACGAGGACGCCTCTGTTTTAGGTGGTGCTGATGCCACCATGCCGGATCCAGCCGCTGCTGGACCATCCAAAGCTGCCCCTAACAAGGGCAAAGAAAAAGTTGGGGAGCCTGTGCGCATTAACGCCCCTGCACCTCCTAAAGGCGTGAATCACCAGGCCGACTGCCCCCCCCGCGCGCAGAAGGTCTCTGGCGCTCCTAAGCCCAGACGTCCTTCAGCCCCAAGGGGGCACTCTATGCCTAAAGGGCCCGGTGCTAAGGCACCCAGGCCTAGGGGAAGGAACAACCGCCCCAGTGATTCCGTCAACCAGGACGGTTGGGCTGCGGACACGCACTCCGAAGATAGCTGGTCCACGGTGGACCTAAGAAGAAGGTTGGAGGCCAAGTATGAAAAGGCCAAAGGAGAAAAGGCCCGGCCTCGCGGAGATGAACTGCGAAATCATCTCAACGACAAGCTCCGGGGACGTGACCTCCTGGAGAGCGATACAAAGAGGCTCGAGGAACAGATCGCTGCCTTGACCAAGCTGGTCCGGAAGCAAAGTGGGGCCCTGTCAGACTCTGAGGAGGAAGACCCGGAACCATGTATTCGGAGGATCGCGGAAACGCCCCTCCCGGAGAACTTCAAAATGCCTCATATAGAATTATATGAGGGGAGGACAGACCCGCGCACCCATCTAGCTAAATAAAACAAGATGATGCAAGTGGCGCGCGTCAGTGAGGATGCCAAATGCATGTGCTTCTCACTCACCCTTACCAAGTCCGCGGAGGACTGGTTGAAAAGATTAGCTCCCGGATCCATCCACAGTTGGAAGGAGCTACAGTCCGCGTTCAAGAGGCAGTTCATTGCTGCCCGGGACCACGACATGGAGGTTGGTTCCTTAACCAACATCAAGCAGCTACCTAATGAGAGCCTCAAAGCTTTCATTCAAAGAATGATGGAAGCTGCTGCTAAGACCAAGGTCAGCGATGACATGAAGCTGATCGCCCTTCAATCGGGGCTTACCGTCGGCTCCCTGCTATGGTGGGAAATGCAAAGGAGACGGGCAGAAACTCTGTCCGAATTCATGTCAAAAGCTCAGGGAATCATCAACCTTGAGGAAGCCTACCAACAGGCCTTTGGAGTTCCCCCAGCTCCGACGCCCTCCGTGACTGCGCCGAGCTTTGCTTCGCAAGCTCCCGCACCAGCCCTCACATTTCCAGGAGCCCAGTTCACTCCAAGCGTGTATGGGCCTTCCGTGTCTGCTCAGACGCCGAGTCAAACCCATTTCTCTGGGTACGGAGCTGTACAAACCGGATGTAGTATCGCTCCCGGCCCGTCGCAACCGCAAGAGGAAGGCCCAGAACAAAATCTGAGCCAATCGCGGAATAAACGAGGCGGAAGAAACTCCAACCGGGGGGACCATTCAAAGAAACCCCGGAAGGACTATGAGCCCAAGTTCACGGAGTACACCAGTTTGATAGACTCACGAGAGAATGTCTATCGGGCGACCTGTAATATGGTCAACTACAGGAAGCCCCCGAAAGTGTCTCACGAAGGAAGGCGTCCGCGAGACTCCAATAAGAGGTGTGAGTTCCACGGAGACGTGGGGCACACCACAAACGAATGCCTTCAGCTGAAGGATGAGATCGAGTCCCTGGCAAGAGCGGGACACCTCGGTCAATGGGTGAGGATACCCATAATCTATCCCGGACAGGGAGTAGTTCACGGAGCTGCGTACTCTCCGGGACAGAGGGGGACCGCTAGCGCTCCTGGAGCCGGTCACCCCCAAGCTCCTGGATCTCAGTTCCCAGTGCTTCCTGCTCTAACCTCTCCGGCACCCATTGCCATGTTGGCTCCAGGACCCGAAAACCCATATCCGCCTGGCCTTGCTCCGCCATCCGTTGATGGACACGTAGCCACCATTTCCGGAGGACCGCACCTTGCTGGAAGCACCCGCAACTCCCAGAAAAGGAACTTGAAGGAGTTAGAACCAACCGGGGAGATGTGCGCCATGGTTCAGTCACCTGCTCAGCGTCCCCGAATGATGGATCTTCCCATCACCTTCACGGAAGATGACGCCCGACATGTGCGCTTCCCCCACAACGATCCCCTCGTCGTGGAAACCCAGATCGCCAATAAGAAGGTGTCACGGATCCTAGTCGATAATGGAAGCTCCGTAAACATCCTCTTCAAAGCTGCCACGCGATCGGATTAACCGAGACAGATCTGACCCCATGCCCCATCCAGCTTCAGGGGTTCAATGGGGATGCACTCATGCCCTTAGGCAAAATTCAACTTCCAGTCACCCTCAGAGGAGACCGCGACGCTTGTGCCTTCAAGCACTGCACATTCGTGGTGGTCGACTGCCCCACGGCGTATAATGCCATCCTAGGCCGACTGGTCCTAATCGATTTTTGGGCCGTAACCTCGATACGCCACTTATGCTTGAAGTTTCCATGCGACAACGGGCGTATCGGCACCCTCCGAGGAGACCAACGAAGTGCACAAAGCTGTTATAACGTCTCCGTCCGATCCGTCTACACGGTCCACGAGGCGATTGTTGCCGCTCCTTTGGCGGAGAATTTACCAGAAACTGGGGGTGCCCAAGGGGCATATGTTGACGAACTCGACCCTAGAGTGGGGGTCGAGAGGGCGATAGAGCCGATGGAGGAAGTCGAAGAGGTGATCCTCAACTCGGGAGATCCCACCAAAGTCATTCAGGTGGGGAAAAACCTTCCATCGGCCATTCGAGAAAAGATCGTGACCACTGTGAAGAATAATCAGGATATCCTGGCATGGTGCCACGCTGATATGACGGGGATTAATCCTAATGTTGCGTGCCACGCACTCAACATAGACCCATCTGCAACTCCAGTTCGCCAAAAGAGGAGGCCGTTAGACCCAGTGAGGGCCGAAGCAGTCAAAGCTGAAGTGGACAAGCTGATGTCCATAGGCTTTCTCCAGGAGTCACTCTATCCCGTGTGGTTGGCCAACCCGGTTCTGGTCTCGAAACCCAATGGGTCCTGGAGAATGTGTATTGACTTCACGGACCTGAACAAAGCCTGCCCAAAAGACTGTTTCCCTCTTCCGCGAATCGATCAAATGGTAGACGCTACTTCCGGGTATGAACTCTTATCCTTCATGGATGCATACTCCGGATACAACCAGATCAAGATGCATGTCGCAGACCAGGAACACACCAGCTTCCTCACGGACAAGGGTGTCTACTGTTACGTGGTCATGCCTTTCGGTTTGAAGAATGCTGGGGCGACATACCAGCGTCTAGTAAACAGGATGTTCAAGGACCTGCTGGGGAGGAACATGGAGGTGTATGTAGACGACATGTTGGTAAAATCCAAGACCTCCGAGGACCACAGTGACGACCTTGAGGAAGCTTTCGCCGTGATCCGAAAGTACGAAATGAAACTGAATCCAAAGAAATATACTTTCGGGGTGTCGTCTGGGAAGTTCCTCGGTTTCATTGTCAGCTCCCGCGGAGTGGAGGCCAACCCTGAGAAAATTAAGGCGTTCATAGATATGCCTTCTCCCCGAAAGCATAAGGATGTCCAAAGCGTTACCGGAAGGATAGCTGCTCTCAGCCGCTTCGTATCTAAGGCCACTGACAAATGTTTCCCCTTCTTCAATGTGTTGCGAGGAAACAAGAGGTTCGAGTGGACCCCCGAATGCGAAGCAGCCTTCCAACACCTCAAAGGAACATCTAACTCGAGCTCCCATTCTGTCCAAACCTGTCGAAGGAGAGGCGTCGTTCTTGTACTTAGCTGTGACAAAGCATGCCGTGAGTGCCGCTCTCGCCCGGGACGCGGCCGTCTCCAGCTCCCTGTGTATTACGTGAGCAAGAAGTTACTGGACGCCGAGTCCAGATATTCAATGATCGAGAAACTCTCCCTCTGCTTGCTAATCGCTTTGCGGAAGCTAAGGCCCTATTTCCAGGCGTACACCATCAGAGTACTCACCAACCACCCTCTCCGGCAAGTCTTGCAGAAGCCCAAGTCTTCTGGCAGATTACTTAAATGGGCCATGGAAGTGAGCCAGATTGACATCCACTACCAGCCACGTGTTTCCATAAAAGGTCAAGCCCTCGCGGACTTTATTGTGGAATGCTCAGGAATGAATGACCTCCCGGAAGATCCTGTCCCGGAACTTCCCACATGGAAGGTCTATGTAGACGGAGCCTCAAATGAAAAAGGAGCTGGAGCAGGGGTTATCCTAATTTCTCCCCAAGGACATCAGCTCCAGAGCGCCATCCGTTTCGCGTTCCCAGCATCCAACAACGAGGCAGAACACGAAGCCATGCTAGCTGGGTTACAACTGGCCAGGGAAGTCGGAGCCCAAAAAATCGAAGTATACAGCGACTCCCAACTTGTGGTAAACCAAATATCCGGAGAATACCAGACGAAAGGCGAAAAAATGGCTGCCTACGTGTCTCTCTCCCGCGGCCTCCTGCAGCATTTCAAAGGCTACCAAATCTGCCAGGTCCCCCGGGCCCAGAATTCACTCGCGGACACACTGGCCAAGCTTGCAACAGACCCGGAGATTGAACAATATGGCCTAGTGCCCATCGGGCACTTAGAAGCACCTAGTACTGAGACACAGAGGGTAAATGACATCATCGACCATTCCCATTCCTGGATAGGACCCATCCTCAGATTTCTCACCATCGGAGAGCTCCCCACTGATAAAGCTGACGCAAGAAAGCTCCAATATCAAGCTCCCCGATACGTGGTTATGGATGGAAAGCTTTACCGCAGGGGGTTGTCCATACCCTTCCTTAGGTGTGTTGCCGGAACCGAAATCAGCACCATCATCCATGAGATTCACGGAGGCTTCTGTGGCGACCATACCTCCGGGCTGAGCCTCTCCAAAAAGATCCTTCGTCAAGGATACTTCTGGCCCACCATGAAGAAGGATTGTGTGGATTATGTCAGAAAATGTGAGCAGTGCCAAAGGTACGCCAAGGTTCCGCGAGCGCCGCCTACATAAATTACCTTAATGACCAGCCCCTGGCCGTTCGCCGTTTGGGGCATTGACCTAGTAGGTTCCCTTCCAACTGGAAGGGGTGGAGTGAAGTATGCCATAGTCGCGGTAGACTACTTCACCAAATGGGCTGAAGCTGAACCTATGAACACGGTCACGCCTAAGAAAGCACTGGACTTTGTCACCAAGAATATAGTGTGTCGTTTCGGGCTTCCACGAAAAATTGTGTCCGACAACGGGAAGCAATTTGATAGTGAGCATTTCACGGACTTCTGTGCTTCACATGGAATCATCAAAAGCTTTTCCGCAGTCGCCAGACCTCAAGCTAATGGGCAAGTGGAAGCAGTAAACAAAATCTTAAAGACCACGTTGAAGAAAAAACTCCAAGCATGCAAGGATCACTGGCCGGAAGAGCTTCTGCGAGTACTTTGGGCCTATCGAACAACGGAGAGAACTTCGACGGGGCACACACCTTATTCCATGACCTTCGGTTGCGAGGCCGTCATCCCAGTAGAAACTATGATCCCCTCTCACACGCAGGACACCTACGACCCTACCCGGAACCACGCCCTTCTCCAGGAGTCCCTGGACATGATCGAAGAGCTCCGGGAGCAGTCACAGGTCCAACTCAAAATGTACCAAGGCAAGATAGCCCGACACTTCAACACAAGAGTCAAGAGCCGTACATTCGAAGTTGGGGACCTTGTCCTACGGAGAGTATTTCCTGCTACGCAGGATCCGGGAGTGGGAGTCCTCGGACCCAACTGGGAAGGCCCCTATGAAGTCCAAGAAAAAGTGGGCCATGGGACGTATCACTTAAAGAGACTCGACGGATCTAAAGTCCCGCGCGCCTGGAACGCGGAGCACCTCCGCCGTTACTATCAGTAGGCCCCGGACTATCTAGTCGAAAGTCCTTGGTGGGCGTAGCAAAAATGTAAAATATGGAGATAATCCTCCCAGCTGCAAAACACATGCCTAACAGGCTAATTTAATAAAACACGGAGAGATTCACTCCGCTTTTACTGCATTTTTTATCCCTTTGTTCTAAGCTGCGTTTTAACAAGTGACCACGCGGTCCGGAGACGTCCGGACCCCACGCTCACTTGGGGGGGTATACATGGCTAAGGCATAGCCATACGCCCCTTGAACAAAACATACAGAGAACACCACTTATGTGTTAGCATTGTGTTTGAAAATTTTAAATTGTTAAGCTTAGGTTGATTTGTTGCCATGAACATATTTGCATTACGTGTCATGTGTGCATTATGTGGTTATGTGAAAATTGCCATGAAAATGTCTGCCATTATGCATCATGAAAATTATCTCCTGTGTAGCCCAGCGATGAACAGGACTGGGGGTTGAGGCACATTCAGAGAGCTACGCCGAAACACCCCCAACTTCCTGACAAGTCCTTCGCAGAATACTCCGCGACCGCTGTAAAGCTTTGCTTCGCAAGCTTCAGCTCCAGGTCTCATAAAGTAATGCATGGCAAGATCCACGACCGCTGAAAGCTTTGCTTCGCAAGCTCCAGCTCCGGGTCCCGCAAGGCGAAATATGGCAAGATCCGCGACCGCTGTAAGCTTTGCTTCGCAGGCTTCAGCTCCGGGTCTCACAAAATAATGCATGGCGAGCTCCTCGACCACTGCAAGCTTCGCTTCGCAAGCTTCCGCTCTAGGAGCAGATATAATCGATCCCCCAATTACAGAAGGCCTTGCTTCGCAAAGCCCCTGCTCTAGGATCGCACATGGTAGGCATGACGATTTCCCCGACCGCAACGAACCTTGCCTCGCAAGGCTTCATGCCAAGTCCCTGAAGTCGGCCACCGTGAGGTCCGCAACGACAGTTAGTTTTGCTTCGCAAAGATCTAGCCCTAAGTCTAGCGACACTCACCAAAAGAACTCCCGTTCCGGCACCATCCCGCGGAATCGTATTAAGTGTTTGCCTCGCAAGCTTTGTAAAGATCGCGATGGGGAGATGGAACGGGTCACCTTAGCCATCCCAGCGAACGGTATAACTACAAGTCCCGGGATTGGCTATTTACCTTAGGAAAGCTGAGTACGATGAAAGAAGGAGTCTGACCGTTGGAACCAAGAACCCTCCGTAACCCAGAAACTACGTGGGAAAAGACATAAGCCGTTGGAGCTTCAAGTTAGAAATGCATAGGTTCTGGCCGTTGAAACCAAAACCTCATGCGCCCCTACAGCAGTTTCTACCGTATAAAAGTCTCTACCCTAAGTACAAAATTAAACAAGGAACTCAGCAGAAAAGGAAAGAAGAATTCTACAATTATTACAATGAAGGCCCTGCGGACCGGGCATCTGTAATGTTCCCGCAATTAAAAAAGAGTACAGGGAGCTTCGCCCCAAAGGAAAATAAAAAATAAAAAAAATTTATATATACACAAAGGATAAGACCCCTTCAAGCACTGGGGGTGGCAGCGGCTTCCACGACCGGGGCCTCGGAGACAGCGGTTTCAACTGGGGCTGGCGGAGTCAGCTCGTTGGAAGGTGGAACTTCATCACTGGCAGGATCAGAGGTCCCCACCTCTTCGAGATCTTCTGCCTCAGGGGCTCCAGCAGGCTCGTCGATGTTATAAGTCTGGACGTACACCTCTGGGCTTTGATCCCACACCTGTATCTTTTCCCTCATGGCGGCGGCGTCCTCTCCCAGGTAGCCTACTACCTCCGGGTTTATTTTCCAAATTTGGTGCATGAGGACCACGTGAGATAGATTAATCGTTCTATTCAGCACCACCTCGGCATCTTCCTTCTCCTTCAAGCGCTCCGCCTCAGAGGTCGCCAGCTTTGCCTCCGCGACAGCCAATTGAGCCCTCAGTTTTTCCAGCTCGGCCTTGGATGCATCCCGCTCTCCCTTAAGGGAATCAATCTCCTTGCGCTGCACCTTATTTTGATCCAGCAAGGATTGCTTCTCGGTTACATGCCCCCTGACAGTGAATTGCAAGGCTGCAATCTGTTTATCCTTCTCAGCGAGCCCTAACTCCTGCATAGACGCGAGATCCTTGCTCCTCTTATGATCTTGCTCCTCCTCGTGCAGCCTATTCTGAAGAGCGGCATATTCCTCGTTCCGCTTAAGGAGGAGATTATTTTTCGATTGCAAGCGGGCATCCAGGGTATCCTTCTCCTCCCTGGCCTGGGATAGCTTTTCCTGGAGCTTGGAGTTTTTGGCCTTCAAGTCATCCGACCGCTGCTTGAACTCATTCTCCGCGCTGGCCCGGTACTCTTGATATTTGGCAAGATATTTCTTGTCCGCCTCTTCTTCAGCCTTGCGCCGGGCCTGGTTAATCTTCTCCACAGCCTCCCCCTTTATGCTCTCGACCTGTTGGGTCAGTTTCTGCTTCTCCGCCTCCAAGGCCTGGCAAGCCACCTGGCTCTCCTCCAGCTGAACCAGAACTGTACCCACCTCCCGGAACGAGCGTTCCGCGATGAGAGAGGCCTGCAAGGAAAGACAACAGAATTAGTTAAGAAGAACTAAATGTACTAAGACAAATGATCCCAGAACACAACAACTGACAGCTTACCCCAGAAAGTTGCTGCTTTACGGCATGTGTCAGCAACAGCGGGTCCTTACTGCTACTGATGGCCCATTTCTCAGAATTGAGCTCGCACAAGCTCAGGGCCATGTCCTCCATCATCTCCGCTCCGAACGGCGCCAATGCACGTCCGAGCCTAGGCACCAGCCTCTTCTCCAAGGCTGGGCCATCCAAAACCGCTCCAGCCGGGTGAAGGGATCTCACCCCTTCTGCCAGCTCAGCTCTCTTCACGGCAGACAGGTTGTCTGCCCTTCCCTGAATAACAGCCTTCTCGGCCTCCAACCGCCTCCTCAAAAAATTATCAGCCCATCTTACACCCTCCAGGAGGGCAGCAGGGAAATGGGTTGGTTTCTGAGGGAAGTGGAACTTCAGGCCAGGCTGAGGAAGGCTTGTTTGTTGAGAAAGTGGAAGAGAAGGAGAATAAGGAGACCCCGAAAGGGTGGACTCCCTTTGGACTGGAGGAGGAGGTAGACGGGGTATTAGGGACGGTAGCGAAGACACTACCGCCCCGGTTTGTTGTTGCTGCTGATGTTGCTGTTGTTTTTGCTGCTGCTGTGGCGGTGTTGGTTGTCTTTGTTGTTGTTGTTGTTGTTGCTTTTGCTGTTGGGGTTGTGGTTGCCGCTGGGTGGGGGTAGTCTGGCGGGGACTGCGCGCAGCCCGGAGGTCTCCATCACCTCCGGGAGAAGAATGTCTAAGGCGTTTCTTCTTGTCGCCCTCAGCCTCTCCTCCGGGGCGCTTGCTCACCCCGGTCATCTTCGCGGGGAACACAAGACCTTCCCCCTCGCTGCTACTACTTGAGACCACCATGGTCTCGGAAGGCCCCTTGACAGGAGGCCTCTCCACCACCGGAGACACTTGCGCCTCGCCACTTGTCTTCTTGGGTGTGGCAGCTTTACCTCCCCTACCAGCTCTGGCCTTTCATCCTTTCCCCTTGGACGGGTCTTGGCTAGTGGCGGCCTTCTTGATAAGTGAGGTAGCTCTCCCCAACATCTTTGCTTCGGGATGTTCTGCAAGAAATGTACGAAGCAAGGTTAACCAACCAGCAAGCGATGTGAAAAAAAGATAAGCAGAAAACAAAACAAGCAACAACATAAAAGCACAAACAAGTCCACCAGCAGGGAACAAGAAACAAACAAGAGAAAAGTTTGAAAGGGACAACCATGCACGAGAAACGTGGATGGCCTTCCCCGAGCAAAACAAGACACCGCTTCCTGCTCCAGGAAGCTCCCGTACTCCTCGAAGTCCGGGAATAACATGCTGAGGGAAGAAGGGTCAACCATGGTGACACCTTCTGGCAGACTACCGTCACTCAAACACCCGAGGAGCTCATCTACCCTATCGCAATATCTGTCAAAGGGTATCCTACGCGGATCTAGCCTAAGGAAACGGGGATCGAACCCCATCTGAGAAGTCCGGGAAACCTCAGACAGGCTGGGGGTGTGGATCAATCGAAAGCTAGTCTTACCTTTCCCGGAGGTACCGGCTCCCGGAGTCCCTTCATTGGGGTAAGCTGCGGCGTGGCGAGCCTCGATTTCTTCTTCCTCCGACTGGGGGTTGGGGAACCTCTCCGCCCAACTGAGGGATAAATTATTCTCGTCCTGGGCCGCCTGGCAGATCACCTTGGACAGCTTCAGGGCAATCTGCTCCCGGACGTCAGCTGACACCTGACTTTGCCCCCTGCCACTCACTGGCTCAATATTTTGGAAAGAGGCGAGTAGCCCATACTCCCTCAAAGATTCGGTGGTCACAAGTCCTTCCACCTTCAGCTCTTCCTCCGAGAGCCCTCGTAGAAGTTTGACCTCCTTATCATCTCCGCACAGCGAGGTGTCCGCGGGACGGCTTCTGCAAAATCCAAACACGAGTGTTAGAGATCCTCCCGGAAGGCAAACCAAACGTGAAGAAACAAAGTTAGAAAAGAAAGGAAGGAGCACTTACCAGGGACTTTGAAGTCCAAAGACAGAGCTGGCACCCTCTTCAATGGGAAGCCAGTCGTCAGAGCTGGCACAATAGAGGAATTTAAACTTTACATTTTCTAATGGGCCCAAATAAAACCTATCATTTTATGAATATTTTATTTGGCAAAATACCATATATCTAACAAACATATGGGCCACTATATGCATCTAAGCCCAATTGTAAAAATACCACATATAGTGCAAACAGACATGTTATAATTGGATGGGCCGAATCATGTTACTATATGAGCGATTCTATGAATTTATGCAAAAATACCACAATTTATTTCATTTGCAAAAATACCACAATTAATTATCTAGAATTTATCAAAAAAAATTCAAATTAATTAAATTTTTACAAAAATAAGTCAATTTAAATGAAATTTATTAACAATTAACAATAGTTAATTTAAATTTCATTTATCAACAATCAACTTGGTTTTAGGTTAATTTGATAATAAAAAATATTAATTTAATTTAAATAGGATTTATCAACAATTAACCCAAGTTAATTTAAATCCCATTTATTAAAAAAAATATTTTGTTAATTGGCTGAAAAAAAATTGATATTTTTCAAAATTTAACTAATTTTAAATTTTAAAATCAATATCTAAACTATTTTCCAAAAATATCTTGTGTTGTTACAACTATTATCTAATATTTTAACCATTTAAAAATAATAAAATACAAATAGTTATAACAACCCTAATGTTATCCATAAAATTAGCATGGGTGACGTGGCAAGTGATCCCTGGACACGTGGCTGACACCTGGAAACGTTCTGCTAGAGCATCGACCAGAGGACACATTAGAAGCAGTGTAAGCCTGTCTTACCCGCGACCAGTCTGGTCGATGGTTCCGTGTACAAGGCGACATTTATGGGAAGATGTAACGACCCAAAATCGCTAATAAGGCTTAAGGGCCTTGATTAGTGTGCCAGGAGGGCAGGTTGGGATTTATGTGTTATTTTATGAGTTAAATGCGTGGTTATGATTTAAAGCATGTTATTTGGCTATTTGTTTATCTGAGATGCATGACTACGTATATTAGTATGCATGTAGGCCCGGATCGTGTTAGAAGGGCGTAATTGTAATTTTGGCCATGTTGGGCATAACTGTATCGATAAGTGATAATTGTATTCTGTGAATTGTACCGCGTGAGTGTGGTTTTATTATTGTGATGCACGTGCCGAGATGGTCCTAGAGAGCTAGTTAACTCAAGAGTCACAACGGGATTTCTATACCCGGCTCGGGAGGAGCCTAGGGGTACCTCGGGAATTTTATGGTTAAGTTGAGATTTAGCGGGTAATGGTTATTGGAGATTTAGTAACCTGGGTAACCATTAGTTACTGCTGAGAGTAACAAGTTTTAGAAAGAAAATGGTAGAAATGAAAGGACTTAAGTGCCCTTGAGGTTTAGGTAGGAAAGGATAGGCAAGGAGGGGCAAAATGGTCATTTGGTTGGGAATTAGATAAATGGCAGCTGGGTTATATGGGGTACACGGTTTGGGGCTTAGTTATTTTGGTCATTGATTGGTTTTGTTAAAAATAAAGAGAAGAAAAGTTAGGGCAATGAGAAGAAGAAGAAGAAGAGAAGTGAAGGAGCTGAAATTTGGAGACTTAGGAGATGAATCAAGGGAGCTTAGGATGGGATTCTCTACTTAAGGTAAGGATTTATGCATATTTAAGTTTGATTATGTCTAGATTTGTGAAACTTAAAGCTTGAGTTAAGTTTTTTAAAGTTTGGGTTTGAAGTTGCTGATTTTTGCAATCTAAGGGTGGATTGTTGGATATGTTTGTGTTTTGAGCTTGAATCTAGTGTTTATGGGTTGTTAGATGGTCCATTTGAAGTCTTAAGTTGATTTTGGGGTTTGGGTATTGGTTTGGTATGATTTGGGAAGGTTTTAGCTCGGAGAAAACGCAAGAGAAAACCCAGATTTTCTGGGTTCGCGTATGAGCGCCGCGGCCCTGTTCTTGGGCGCCGCGGCGCGAGGTTGCATCAGGAGGAGGCCAAGTCGCTGGGCGCCGCGGCCCTTGAAGGGAGTGCCGCGGCCCTAGGCCGATTTGACACCCAAAATTCTGGTTTTTAGGGGTTTTGCCCGGGGACTCGGGGGATGGTTCCGGTGTATTGTTTTAGGGAATTAGAGGTGCCGAGAGTGCGGGATTGGTCCCGGGAAATGGTTTTGGGTTGGTTAGTATTAAAAAGTGTTTTATGTGTGTTGTGACTAGGCTATTGGAGAGGCTCATGCTTGAGGACCGTGCTCGCGGCTTTAGTGCATCAGGAGGCTCGGAGTACAGGTAAGAAAACTATAACACCCGTAGGATGGGGCATGAGCCCATAGTGTGATCGCGGGGCACGGCCCTATATTGCATGTTGCATGATGAAATGATTGCAGGGCACGGCCCTATAGTGCATTACATGTAAGGGTGCAGATTTAAATGAATTTATATTTGTTTGAATGTTGTTTGATTTGTACTATATGTGTGATTATGATGAAATGAACGGCAAGGGCCGAGTACGGCGTAGGCCGGGGCGGCCGTGGGGCCGAAAGTAACACACAGCACATGGGATGCTTATATTCAGGGTGGGACCCAAGGGATACATGAGTTATCCTCGCGGTGAGAACCGATACCCCAGGCTTCGGTAAGGCTCTGGGGCGGCATGGCCGTGTTTGCTTAGTCTAATGGTTGACTTGTTTATTTGTGGATTATCTGTTATGATAAACTGTTTACATTGCATATGTTATGTCCTGCATGAGTTTTCTTGCTGGGCTTCGGCTCACGGGTGCTCTGTGTTGCAGGTAAGGGCAATGACTGAGTCAACCAACCATGAGTACGGAGAGCGTGAAGCGACGTGTACATGTTTGGCCTGCCCGACTGCTTTGGTTGGGGGTTTATTTGGAAATGGATGTAATAATCTATGATTTTATGATTTCTCAACTGTAAACTTATTTCAAGATGTAAATAGTTTTCAAACCTTATTTTGGGATCCCAATTGTCTAATACTAGAAGTTTTTATTGAGTCAACGCATTTTTCAAAGATTACAGCCTTAACTTTTTATTAGTCACACTTTTGCTTCAAAACCCCGGTTAGCGAGTTCATTGCACTGTTTTGTCTTAAAACTCACTTAGTAACGGCTCTAAGGAAGTAGGGCGTTACAGAAGATCTTTATGAATCCCGAATTTATCTCACACAATCTCCTGAATATCCGATTATTCAGGAAAGAATATCTGTAACAATCTTTTGTAATCCCCCTTGAGCCTATAAATAGCAAGAGATAGCTCAAGGGAGGGGACTTTTTTTTGGCTTTTGACACGTGAGAGACTACAGTGATTATCCTAGGAATATTGTATTGTTCTGGAGGAAGTGGTGAAACTCATTGAATCCTAGTTCTTTGATCACTCTTCTGATCTTTATATCAATATCATTCTAAGTGGACGTAGGTCATTACCAGATCCTGGGGCCGAACCACTATAAAATACCTTGTCTTATTTACTTTTGTCATTATGTTCTTTTCATCTCTTTCATTCATATCAAGCATATTTGACTCGTGTCAGTTGGCCAAATCTTGGGTCAACACCTAAAATATCTCAAATAGTTAAACAAATTCAAATATCCATAAAATTATCTAACTAACAATGTTCAAATTTCAAATAATTTAAATATTAAAAACTATAGAATAAAAAGATATTTATATTTTCAAATAAAGATTTAATAAAACAAAATCAAGAATTTAAATGAAAATATCTTAAATATCTGATATCATAATTCTAATATTTTAATATATTAAAAGATTTAAAATTAAGTTGTTAGTCTAATTTTAAATTTGAATTTGAATCTTTGTAGAAAATATCTAATTATTTAAATATCAACTAACCAAAATATCTTATTTTAAAAAATTTAAATGATAAAACAAAAAAGATATTTTAGGTTTTGATTATAAATAATAAATTTCCACAATTTTAATTTAATTTATTTTTTTTAAAAAAAAATTCTGGATGAACAGTACCCCGTATCGGGTACTGTGCTCATGCGCGCGGGGCTGGGGTGCGCGCATGAGGCGCGCGTGTGGGGCTGGGTGGTGGCGCGCTGAGCGCGTGCGCGGAGGGGTGCGGTGCGCGCGCGCGCTTGGGAGCCAGGCCAAATTTTTCCAAAATTTTTTTTGAGCAATTTTTCAAACCAAAACCATTTTCTAATTAATTTTTAAGATGTTTTACACAAAATAAAGCATATATAAATTTAATAGCATAGAAAACACAACAAAATAACCTAAAAATTGCTAAAATTCACATAAAATCAATATGCTCATAAAAACATGAAAACCATCCAATTATTCAAACATATCAAATAATCCAATTTTAAACATGTTCATGCATGAAATTAAAGATTACCAAAGGCTCTGAGGCCAGTTGTTGGATTAGCTTATACATGATCTTTATTTATTTTCATGTATATCTAATATTAAACAAATTAATACGAGATAGCCTAAAACATATTTTTAAAATTGAATACAAAGAGAAACAAATAATATAATATTTACAGTATACGCAGCGGAATTAAGAGTCATTCCTTTCAGTTTCTCTAACTCTTGTATCCTTTCTTTCGCAGAGTATTATCAAGAAACTGAACTGATCTTCTATTTTCTTCACAATCTTCCAATGTATCCTTAGAACCACCTAGACTAGTGTGGGAAATTCTCAACACATGAGATAGATATAGAGAGAAGAAGATAAAATAACAAAGAGGCTTAGAAAAGGACTTGTGTTTAGAGAGAATCTAAAACTATCAGAAAATCTGACTTGTGACTTATCAAACTTATTTTTTTTTGACTTCTCTCTAAGCACTCCTTTTATAGACTCAATTAGGCCATTTAATTTAATTAAAAAATCAATAAAATAATAGCCATTTTGAAGCCCCAGGTCGAAATTATCATGGGCTATAGGCCCGTGAAATTTCCCATTTGATTATAAGCCCATTGGACTTAAAATCAAGGTCTGTATTATTTTCTATTGATTTAATTAATTAAATAATTATTTAAATCCTTTATCAAATTAATTATTTATAATTTGAACCTTGATTTAAATTTATTTATTAATTTAAATACCAATTTATCTTAATTAATAAATCTGCCATAATTTCTCTTTTCTTCTCAAAATTACACAACTCTGTGAAACTATCCAAAATTGACCTGGTCAACTTTGATAATTCTAATTGATGATTAAATCAATTAATTGAGACTATCTAGATGATTTTATCCAAGGTACAATGGAGACCATGGGCCTATGAAATCATGCTCCAATAAGTTATCATAAATCTAACAAATAAATTTACTAACTTATTAATTCCTCGTGACTCCACTATAGACTTGGAATTGCACTCTTGAATTCATAGAACGCTCTATAACAAATATAGATACGCTATTAATTATCCATTGTTACAACCATAATTGTCACTCAATCCTCTATAAACGGTCTACAATGAGATAGGACTAAAATACCGTTTTACCCCTCATTGTATTTTATCCTTAAAACACTTAGTTCCTTGTAAATGATATTTCAGTAAACTAATTTAATTACTGAAATGAGATCTCTATCATTTAACACCTTGAACCAAACTAAAAGGAAACCATCTTTTCACTTCTTCATCAGAAGCTATAGATGTTCATATCTATGATTAATACTCCCACTCAATTGTACTACCGAGTTCCCAAGATGTAAGTATGGGATAGTCCGTAGGGTAAGCTGGTAACGAACAAGTCAAAGAACTCAAATAATACAATCAGTTAGAATACTAACCACTCAGAATTGAGATTGAATTCACCTATGGTCAACTATATGATATGACTAGAATAGATAATAACGGTATGTTTACTTATCTTATCAACTGTCAATATCGGTCCTGTCTGATGTAACAAATACATCCGATCTTATCTACTTTGCTAATGTTCTGGAAAGAACATAACACTGTAATGTGTAAGTAGATCATATCGTAGATTGGCAAGTCAGTGTAAATCCGGTGCGCTGACTAATCTTAGGACTAACTTATTTTGAACATATAATCATATTTATATTCCATTGTGATTACGTCACTATAAATAAGATTAGCTATATGCTCGGGATTTAATAGAATTTTATATTAAACAAATAATCATGAAAATAAAACATGTGAGCAAAGTGATTGACCAAGTCAAAAAATGATTTCTATTCTTTTATTGATAATAAAACGAGATTACAAAGAATTTGGGTTTTAATTAGGGCATAAAACCCCAACAACAACTTCATAGTCAATACTGACACTATTGCCGATTCTAACTAATAAGTCAGTACCATTCACAGATAAGCAAGATTGCTAAGCATTTACACTACAATCAATCTCCACATATAGAGAACTCAACATGCCTCATCAATAACCATGCATGTCACATACTGGGTGCATTTTTCTTACCTCTGATTCGAGCGAGAAACAAGTTAAAAACGACCCTTGAGAACAATAAATCCTTTGATCCTTTAGCGGTCACCTAGTCATAACCAAATATGGAATTCCATCAATAAAATCAATAATAAAAGGTTCATGATCTAAACCTCGCTCCCAGGACCTCGAATCCTACTAACACGGTTAATAAATTCGATCTTGAGCCTTAAGAATTGAAACCCTGAGCCAAAAACCCTCAAAAGTACCCAAAATAGTACCCTAGAAAAACAGGGCAGCGCTGCCCCCCAGGCGCTATGGTGCTACAAGCAGAGCTGCCAAGCCATGGACAGCGCTGTAGTGCCCATCCCTAGGCGTTGGAGCGCCAAAACCAGGGTGTTTCAGCCCTGGTTTTTCCCCTTCGAGTTCTCCAAATTCCAAACTTCGAAAGCTGATTCCAAACCTTAACCAAACTCACAAATGAACCCAAAAACCCATTCTACAAGTCTTAGGCATCAAAACCAATCAATCTTTCCCAAAAACTTCATTGAATTCTCAACTATCCAATCCAAGAATTCCAACTGAAAATCAACTGAAAAACAGAGCATAACCAAAGATTTCATGGCTAAAATTTTACCTCAAGATCAAGATTAGACCCTTTTTCAATGGCTTAACACAATCCTAAACCCTCAAGGTTTGATTCCCTAGCTTGAATCCTCAATTGGAGCTTCAAAATTCAAAGGAAAAAGAAGAAGAAAAAATGACCAGGAGGAAGAAGAGAACACATGCTCTGTTTTTGCTACCTAAGCTTCCTTCTACATCTTTCTAGTTCACATATAACCTAAGGTCTAAACACCAAAATGCCCCTAGGTTAAGTAATTTCTTTTCAAAACTAGCAAGGGAAAAATCGTCATTTCCTGCCTATCTCGTTAATTATAATTAACGTCCTCCAATTCCCGTTATTTCTAATATTCTCAAATGCTAATAAATCATATCTCATTACCCCTTAGTTCCTGGTAATGTACTAATCATCAAATTACACCGAGATTCATCCTGAGCCCCGAAATTAACCCCGTTATGACCAAACTGCTAACTTGCATTCAAAGATCGCCTCATCCCGAATAGCTCGAACATATCCACATAATAATGTGGCCTCATCCATAATTCACCAACATGCATGAAAATATACAAATATGCCCTCAACGGGCCAAATTACCAAAATACCCTTATAATGAAAAGTGGACCCACATGCATGCATTTATCATCATATAATAATATAATTCACATAATCATGCATATAATCATTTAATGTCATATTAAATATTATGGCCCTCCCGACCTTCTAATCCAACCATTAAACCTCATTAAGAATTTTGGGGGATTACAATAAACTTAGGAGGCAAATGTTTAACCCAAAATGAGACATGATGATATGACATATGAAAATGACACATGGCAGCAAGAGGTATTAAATTTTCCTATCATGGTTGATTTATTTGTGTGGTTAATAATTAATTATGGAACATAATTTTTCTTTTTGGCATAGAAATGAATCTATTTTTGCATTTTGGGAAAATGCTTATTCCACCTTTTTGTGAAAAAAATAAATAAATTACAAAATTAATTTCATAAATAAAGGAATGAGGATTTAATCAATGTGACACATAAATTTATTAACTTTGTCACACTTGATTTAATTTTTATAAGTATTTATTTTAGTATATAGTTTCAAGGCATTGAAGGAAAAGGTGGGACATAAAGTAATTTGGGCTTTTTTTTTCTTGGTTGGGGGGGTGGTGTTATTTTGAAATAAAGAATAGAGGAGGGGTGTGTAGCGTCCCAAATTTTCTAATAAGACCTAACAGAAATTATTGATTTAATTATGTTAATATGTCAATTTGATAATTATGTGATTAGAAATGCATGTTTAGGTGGATTGAATATGCATGTGGGCCCCATTTGGCTAGTAGGGGCATATTTGTAATTTTAGCCCGTTAAGGGCATAAATGCAATATTTGTGTATGTTGTGATTGATACCACGTGTGAGTGGTGATATATTTGTGATGCTCAATCCGAGACAGTCCTAGGGAGCTGATTAGCTAGAAAGTCACAATGGGGTCAAATACCCAGCTCGGGAGGAGCCTAGGGGTATTTTGGGAACGTAATATGTGTTCGGGATTTATTGAGTAATGGGTAGTAATTTAGTAATGATTTGGACATGTCTGGATTAAATGGGATTTATAAGACTACTTGGGGACTTAACGGGATTTGGAAAATGACTAAATTACCCTTGGTGGTACTTGAGGACTTAGATTATGTAACGCCCTACTTCCTTAGAGCCGTTACTAAGTGAGTTTAAAAATTTGCTTTCAACTCGCTAATCGAGGTTTTACGTCAAATAGTGTAATTAAGCCATAAACATAGGAAAAACTTTAGAAATAATAGTTTCCATAGAAAATCATAAAAATTTCACACTTGGGATCCCAAAATACAGTTTAGAAACATTTACAATATATAAACTGAACCAAGTCGATTAAACGACAAAATATAGGTTTATTTACAAGCATCTCCCAAAATCGTCTGGCTGTGGCAGCCAGGCTGGCCAAACATGTACACGTCGTCTCACGCCTGCTACACTCATGGTTGGTTGGCCTTCTCTTTACCCTCACTTGCACCACAGAGCATCTGTGAGCCGAAGCCCAGCAAGAAAACCCACAAACAGATAACATATGCAACACATATATCAAGCATATAAACAGGCCACCAATGGGATAAACACATACGGCCTAGCCGTCCCAGGCGTTTACCAAGCCCTGGGTTCGCAGACCATGCCGTGAGGATATCCCAGGTATCCTTCTAGGGTCTCGCCCTGGCAACTCGCACTCCACGTGCTCAACGCTGCTTCTGGCCCCTTGCCATTCTCGGCCTTGCACTCAACGTGCCTAACGCCGTTCCCGGCCTATACCGTTCCTGGCCCTTGCTGAACATTCACATGATAACATACATAGCATAACAAGCAAGTACAGAATTCTAGCATATTCAGTTAAAGGGCTACGCCCCGCAGTTCAAACACATTGGGCTCAGCCCTGCATACCAATTCTATTCAAACACATTGGGCTTAGCCCTGCACACAAGCTTTATGGGAACAAGGGTTTTCTTACCTGAGTCCCGAACCCTAGTCACAACACATTAACAGTATTCATCCATCAAGTTCTAATCCAATAAATAACTTTGAGCCACAACCCTAACCTCCGGGACCTTGAATTATATCAATCCGGGTGATAAAATCCATCCCGAGCCTTAACCATTGAGTTCCCAAGCCTAAACACTCTTAAAAACACTAACTGGCACTAAGAGCCGCGGCCCTACCCACAAGTGCCGCGGCTAGCCTCAAAACAGAGGCTAGCTTCCCACTGACACCCACACGAGCTGCGGCGCGCATGAACTCCTCGGCCACACTTGGCCGCGCGCGCACACGGGCCGCAGCGTACCCCTCCTAGGGCCGCGGCCCTCACCTCCAAACCCAGAATTTCCATCACCTTCCTTGCATTTTCTTCAAGCTAACTCACTCAAAGCTTATCTAACAAACCCAGATAATTAACACATCCTTTCCAGCTCAATATCAACTTCAAAACCCAACAGAATCTGATCCAGAACTCAGCTAAAATACCCCAAAAGTAGATCAAGCTTAACTAACATGCATACTCTAATAACCCAGCAACAATTCTCAACATAACCTTTATAATTAAAGCTTACCTTTGTTGTGCTGTGCTTCTGAATTGATTCCCCAGGTACCCAGCTTAAACTCCTTAATTCTAACAGCTCCAAAATCCTCAATCCTTGGCTATATCCACCAAAATTTCCCTTTGATATGTCTTAGAGAAGGAGTAGAGAAGAAAAGAGTGGTGAGAGGCTATCCTTAGCTGAAAGGAGGAGTATAGGTTGGTTTCCAAAAGTTTCTAAGTGATTCTTCCTTTTTGTTTTACTTAACTTAAGTCTAAAGGGTTACCTCAAGGCTCGGGGTACCAAAACGTCCTCGAGGGTAAAATGGCAAATTTCCCCAATATTCCCTCCTAGACATTCTATCCTCAAATATATCTCCAAATATTTATTTCCATATCCCGATAATCCCATAACACACCTAGTACCCAAATTACCCCTCGACTCGCCCCGGGTCCGAATCTCAACCCTGTTGTGACTTTCCGACTAACCGCTCCCCAGGACTATCTCGGATCGTGCTGCACAGACATATTACATATATATATCGCATTCATCACATTTATCCCCCTAATATCTAGACGGGGCCCATATGCACATTTAACTCAACTAAACATGCATCATTATCATAAATTCACATAAATCCACATATAAGCATATTAAATCATTTATTGCCCTCCAGGCACACTAATCAAGGTCCTAAGCCCGATTAGCAAATTCGGGTCGTTACAGATTAACTTAAGGGGCAATTTAGACCTTTTGGCAAGAGGATATAGTTGGTTTAGGAGTTGAGACTCTAGAAAGACTTAGATGAAACAGAAGGAAAGGAAGGAAAGAATCAAAAGAACTCACAGCTCTCTCTCTCTCCTTCGGCTCACCTTCTCTCTCTATGGTGTTTGGTTTTTGAAGGATTTTAGGCCAGAAATTCAGGGGTTCAAGGCTGGAATTCGGGAGGCTAGCAGCTTGGAACTCTGGGAATTAGTTTAGAGACTTGGTTAAGTTCAAGGGTAAGCTTTTAAACTCAACTCACTCTGTTGAATTCTGCTGGGAAGTGATATGCATGTGAGCTAAATTGTGTTTTACTTTTTGGTTATTTGGAGAAGTCTTGGGGTTGTTTATGTGGTGGTTAGGATGTTTAGACTGTGGGCATAAATATTTTGGGTTTAGGTATTGATTTAGGTTGATTTTCAGAGGAATTGGCTCGAGAAAACGCAGGTGAATTTCTGGGTTTCGGGCTTGAGCCGTGGCCTTGTTCATCAGCGCCACGACCCACTTGAGTTTATAAGCAAGGGGACTTCGGGAAAAATTGCCTAGGCGCCGCGGCGCAAGTTTGGGCGCCGCAGCCCGTGTCTCTCAACAGAGAGGCATTTTGCCTCTGACTTGGGGAGCGTCGAGGCCCTTAAGGGGGGCTGGGCCGCGACGCAAATGCTGAATTTTGGCTTTTTGAGGGTTCTTAGCTCGGGAACTCACATGCTAAGGCTCGGGAAGATTTCTACTACCCAGTTTGGTAGAATCCAAGGTCTCGGAGGATAGATTTATATTCTAAGGTTAGTTAATGGATTAGAACATGATGGTTGATTATTATTCATGCGTTGTGACTAGGATTTCATCAAGGCTCGGGTTAGAGGATTGCACTCGTGATCGCGGTGCTCATATAGCTTGGGATACAGGTAAGAAAATTGTTGTACCTGTAGAGCAGGGCGAGGCCCTATTGCTTGTGTTGCAGCGCAGGGCCCTGTCAATTGAATTGTAGGGAGTAGCACTATTGTCTAAGTTTATTATATGTTTAAAGAAATGTCGATTTGTATGATGTGTATTGCATATTTGTGAATGAACGGAGAAGGCTGAGAACGGCGATGCCTGGAAATGGTGAAGGCCGAGAACGACAGAAAGCCGAGTAGGGCAAGGAGCTGGGAACGACGTTGAGCATGTGGAGTTCAAGTTGTTAGTTTGAGACCCACCTAGGATGTAGAAGCCATCTTCTCGGTGAAGAGTGCAAACCCAGGGCCTGGTAAAGCGCCTGGGATGGAATGGTCGTTATTTGTTTAATTTGTTGGCTGCTTTGTTGTATGAAGGTTTGTTTAATCTGTTGGCTGCTTTGTTGTATGAAGGTGAGAGATATGCGTATGTTATCTATTTTATGTTGATTTTTCTTGCTGGGATTCAGCTCACGGGTGCTCTATGGTGTAGGTAAGGGCAAAGGAAAGGTCGACCAACCATGAGTATGGAGAGCGTGGAGCGACGGGTACATGTTCAGCCTACCTGGCTACCGCGGCCTAGGTCATTTTGGAAAGATGTGATGTAACAATATAGATTTGTTGCCTAAGTCAACCTTAAATGTATTTTGAGATATAAAGTATTTTCTAAACAGTATTTTGGGATCCCAAACGTTTAACTCTTTATGTAAAAAATGAATGACTACATTTTTATATCAAATTCCTTTAAACCAATTTTTACTAAAGTTTAGTCGGACTTTTAACTTAAAACCTCGATTAGTGAGTTAATGGCACATTTTAAAACTCACTTAGTAATGACTCTAAGGAAGTAGGGCGTTACGACTTGGTATCAGAGTGAGCCAATGTTTATGGTTCCTGGAGATCGACCGAACATGTATGCTCGCTGCCAGTGAAAAGCTCGACTCAGGGTTTGTTGGTAATTATTGAATTATGTGTTTAAATGCTTGCTAAAGTGCCCTATTTGCCTGAGTATTTTAAGAGAGCATGATAAATGAATTGACATATGCATGAAACTAGGGCATGGCCCCCTTGATTGTTGTGTGTAATCTGTGTTTTGTGGATTGCTGATTGTGGTTGGTTGATTGGGAGGTGGTTTTGGATGTTGTTATCATGCCTGATGAGTGACATCATTGATTGTAGGCATATTGTTGTGATACCTCGGCGATCAATTAGACTCTGTGGCAATAGGGTCGAGGATAAAAAACAGGGTTAGGACCCTCCACCTACTCCACCAAATTGGCAACAGTTATTTGCCGAGATGGAAGCTAGACTTCACCGAACAGAGGAAGAGTTTTGACAGTTGAGGCAACAGGCCCCTCCTCGGGGTATTGAGTTACAAGCTCCACAGGTTGTGGCACCAGTGCCAGTCTAGCCTTCTATGGAGAACAGATGGGAACCTTTGTATGAGAGGTTCAGGAAGAAGCATCCTCCCACCTTCGAGGGTGGACCAGACCCACTGTAGGCAGAGCAGTGGATAAACATGATTTCTTCCATCTTGGATTTCATGAGGGTGGAAGGGAATGGGAGGGTAGCTTGTGCCAGCTACATGTTTATAGAGGATGCCTGCATCTAGTGGGACGTGGTGACTCAGAGAAGGAGCGTTGCAGTTATGACCTGGGAAGAATTCAGGAACATCTTTAATGAGAAGTATTACAGTGTCACAGTCCGAGCTGCAAAGGTTGATGAGTTTACCAACCTGACTCAGAATCGTATGATAGTTACTAAGTATGCCTTGAGGTTTGATCGATTGGTGAAGTTCGCGCTGGATTTGGTGCCGACTGATACGACACGGAGGGATCGATTTGTGCAGTGATTGAATGTTATGATCGCCCATGATGTTAAGATAATCCTTGATCCGGGGACTACCACTTATGCAGAGGTAGTGGACAAGGCCCTTACAACTGAGGGGGCCGAGGATCAGATATGGCGAGAGGGGCGCTGCTAGGCGCGATGCTTGGAGGATGGTGCCTCCTTTTACTGGGTCTAGTCAGGGTAGTGGCCCTAGCGAGTAGAAGAGAAGGCCCCATAATCTTTTGTTCCTCCTATCTCGGATGGGAGGGCTTGGGGTGCTTTCAGTGGTCGTCAAGGCGAGGTAGACAACTGGAGGAGTTTCCCAGTGTGTCCTTGGTGCAGACGACGACATCAGGGGGAGTACAGGATCAGGGCCTTCTTTACTTGTTGAAGTATTAGCCATCTGAGGAAGGGCTGCCCGCAAGCCAGGAAAGAAGAGCCCAAGCAGAACGACAGTCTCACTCCTGCCAGAGTATTCACCTTGACCCAGGCTGAGGCTGAGGCTAGCCCCTCGATCGTGACAGGTCAGATTTCTAGTGCTGGTTCTTCTTTTACTGCGTTGATTGATCCAGGGGCTACTTATTCATTTGTTTCTACTAGAGTGATCGACCAGTTGTGTAGACCTAGTGATTCGTATGCTTGGGGATTTCAGACTTTGTTGCCGACTGGGGAACTGGTAGTGTCTAGGAGATGGGTTAAAGCATTGGCAGTAGAGATAGACGGTAGGGAGTTATCTATTTATCTGATTGAGTTAGCAGTGGATGACTTTGATATGATCATAGGGATGGATTGGTTATCGAATTATGGGGTGACGATTGACTGCAAGAGCAGGATGGTGACCTTTGAACTGGAAGGGGAGATACCATTTGTATCGTGGGAATAGTGAGTGAACCGCGAGTACCAATGATTTCGGCACTAAAGCCTAGAGACCTGCTGCAAGAAGGTTGCATAGGATTCCTAGCAAACATTATGGATACCTCTAGAGTCATGTCGGTTGGACCGAGTGAGACCAGACTAGTATGTGAGTTTCCAGATTTGTTCCCCGTAGACTTGCCAGGGTTGTCACCACATCAAGAGATTGAGTTCGTCATAGAGTTGGTGCCGGGGGTGGAGCCAGTATATAGGACACCTTATAGAATGGCTCCGGCAAAGTTGAAGGAACTGAAGATTCAGTTGCAAGAGTTACTGGATTTGGGGTTCATCAGACCGAGTTTTTCGCCATGGGGTGCTCCAGTGTTGTTCGTTAAGAAGAAGTATGGGTCCTTAAGGATGTGTATTGACTATAGAGAGCTGAACAAGTTGACCATTAAGAACAAGTACCCACTACCTAGGATCGACGACTTGTTTGACCAGCTACAGGGGAAGATGGTGTTCTCTAAGATTGACCTTCGGTCAGGCTACCACTAGTTCATAATTAAATAGGAGGACATACCAAAGACCGCTTTCCGCACAAGGTATGGACATTATGAATTCCTGGTTATGTCCTTTGGATTAACCAACACCCCAGCAGCCTTTATGGATTTGATGAATAGGATCTTCAAGGACTATTTGTACAAGTTTGTGATCGTCTTCATTGATGACATATTGGTGTACTCTCAGTCAGAGTCAGAGCACGAGCAACATTTATGCTTGGTATTACAACGGTTGAGGGAGCATAGGTTATATGCTAAGTTGAGCAAGTGTGAGTTTTGGCTACCGCAAGTAACATTTCTGGGTCACATTGTCTGGTTAACCCAAGCAAGATTGAGGCAGTGAGAGATTGGCCTAGGTCGGGCAGTGTACAAGAAGTTAGAAGCTTCTTGGGATTGGCAGGGTACTACTGGCAGTTCATCGAGGAGTTCTCCAGGATAACCACCATTGACCGAATTGACGCGAAAGAAGATTAAGTATGTATGGACAGACAGGTGTGAGAACCGTTTCAAGGAATTGAAGCGATGACTAATCACCGCTCCAAGATTGAGTCTGCCGTAAAATAATGAGAAGTTTGTGGTTTATTATGATGCTTCCAGAAAAGGTTTGGGATGTGTATTGATGCAAGCTGGAAAGGTGATAGCCTACACATCGAGACAGCTGAAGGAATATGAGCAGAGATATCCCACGCATGATATAGAAGGATTTGAATATGCGCCAGAGACATTGGATGGAATTGGTGAAGGATTATGATTGTGATATTCTATATCATCCTGGGAAGGCCAATGTAGTGGCCGACGCACTGAGACGGAAGGGCCCAGGACAGTTATTTAGTTCGAGGCAGATATCAGATAAGTTGGCTGAAGGGATGACTAGAGCAGGTATAGAGTTGGTGGTGGGTCGGTTAACCAACATCACTCTTCAGTATATGCTCCTTGAGAGGATCAAGGAGGCACAGGGGGAGGATCCCTAGTTGAGAGAGCACAAAGAGAGCGTCTTAGCCAGAGTGGCTAAAGGGCTAAAGTCTTCTCTATTTTGGAGATGGGACTACTGAAGTACAAAGGCCGAATTCATGTTCCGATGGATTCGGGTATTCAACGAGAGATACTGTGTAACGCCCTAGATAGCCATGACCGCTACACTGTGTACTAATAAAGGTGCAAGAATTTCTAATCAAGTCATTAATTTAGAAACGTGTCACCAAACAAGTATGAGCTAGGGTTAAAAAGGTTTTGGTCTCAAAAGTTTCACTTTATATAATTAAACAGTTATATACATGGGATCCCAAAAGAAACAGAGTTTAAAAGTTGGATTACAGACTCCCCAAAATACAGACAACTGTCAGCCATACTAAGGCAAAATGAACATTTCTGGGTTTCGCGTCCCTGCCTAAACCTCAACCGTGGCGGCTGAGCAACTGGTCATGTACATTCTGCTCGCAGAGCTCTCCAAATCAGGGCTGATCAAGTTTGCCCTTGCCTTTATCTGCACCACATAGCAGCCGTGAGCCAAGGCCCATCAAGAAAACATGACAGGCAATGCAACCAATAGCAACAGATAGTTAATTCATCAAGCATGACCAAACACTTGTTATTCCACATTAATCACTTAACACATATTCATAATTAACAATGCAATTAATCATTCTAACAGTCAAATTACATAATAACTAGGTCACATAATAATCAGGGCCGACAACTTAGGCCGCACCCTCTGTTTATCCCAATGACTCCGGCTCGCTTAAACTGAGCTCAGTGCATATTAAGCTGTCCTCAGCTACCGGTGGCCAAGTCACGCCCTGTGCGCTAGTGTAACCCTTGACACTCTTAGGTCATTGGTTCACTATTTAGTTTACATGGCATAATACCATCCTTTCAAGTATACACACTAGGGAACCCTTAGTCCCAATACAGATATACAACCAGGTGCAGTTTTCTTACATTTAGTTTATGCGTTTACTGATTACGAGTGACGCTCCTCAAGCACGATCCATTCCCAAGCCCTAGCCTTAACACCTAGTCACAACCAAGATATTGGATTCCATTAATATTCAAGTAAAGGTTTCCAGGTACAATACTAGCTTTCGGGACATCGAATTCCACCAAGCACGGTGGGGAAATCGATCCCGAGCACCCTAGGCTACATTCCCGTGCCTAAAATCCCCAAATGTTCAAGTGTGCACCTAAGGGCTGTAGCCCTTGAAGCTTAGCTGCGGCCCTGCCCTAAAACAGAACCAAGGCCACCCCTGAAAGAAGACACGCACCACGACCCTTCCTTTGGGTGCCGCGGCGCTTACCCCTGGCCGAGCCTCCCTGGCTCCTTTGCATCCTAGGGCCGCAGTGCTCTAGAACAGAGTCGCGTCCCTCCCTTCGTGCCCAGAAATTTCCACCATTTTCAACCTCTAAACCTTACCCAAAATCATCCCAAAGCTTCCTAATTCAAAACCAATTAATCCCAACACTTTTAGAATGACTCTAACAACTTAATTCAAATGAGAACCTAACTGAAAACTCATTGAAATCCTACTTTCAATTTCTGAAACTCAAGAACTTCAAAACACCCAACCAGCCATGCAAAACTCGAATTTAAATCTCTCATTCACCAATTGAAGCTTACCTCATCTACTGAACCACTTCTTTAAGCAAAATCCAAGTTAATTCCCAAGCTTCCAGCTTCAATTCAACCTTAAACATCAAAATCACAATTAACTCACTACTCAGAAAAACTCAAAGTTTCTAACCTCAAAAACACAATTTAATTCTCACCTTGGCCTTGATTAAATGTTCCTTGGATAATCCTTGAGCTAAGCTTCTAAATCCCCACTGAAATCCTCTGAAATCCCAGCTCAAATCCTCCAAATTTTCTCTGTTTTTCTTGTGTTTTTCCTAGTTTCCTTGAGAGAGAAGAGAGAGAGAAAAAGAGTTGGTCTAATCTTCTTTTCCACTAGCTTCTGTTTAACTAAGTCTATCCTTTATCCCGTTAAGTCAATGCCGAGGCTCGGGGTGCCAGAAACGTCCCCTGAGGGCAAAACGGTAAATTTCCCCACTATTCCCGCCTAGACCTCCTAACCTCAAATATATCTCCATATATTTATTTCCATAACCTGATACCTAAAATACCCCTGACTTATCCAAAATCAAATACTAAGCCCCGTTGTGACTTTTCCCGCTATCTAGCTCCCTAGGATCGCCTCAAGTCGCACGCTGCAGATTCACCCACATAATAATGTGGTTCTCATAATTATAACATTTAATCACAATTTAACATTCATATAATCAAACAGGCATACCTAACATATAATCATGTATTTAATCAATTAATTCTCACATGGACCAAATATGCTCTCCCGGCACACTAATCAAGGCCCTTAAGCCATATTAGTGAATTTAGGGTCGTTACATACTGGATGAGTCTCATACCACTCCATTTTCTTTACATACGGGTACGAAGAATATGTACCAAGATTTGAGGACTCTGTATTGGTGGCCGAGGATTAAGAGGGATGTGGTAGATTATGTAGCCAAGTGTTTGAATTGTCAGGAGGTAAAGGCTGAACATCAGAGGCCAGCAAGGTTGTTACAGCCTCTAGGGATTCCATAGTGGAAATGGAAGGATATCACCATGGACTTCATGGTTGGATTGTCGAAGATCGTGGGACAACATGATTCTGTGTGGGTGATTGTGGATAGGTATACCAAGTCCGCCCACTTTTTGCTTGTTAGGACAACTTATCCTGTGGAGCAGTATGCTGAGTTGTATGTGAAGGAAATTGTACAAATTCATGGGGCTCCGAGGTCGATAGTATCCGATAGGGACCCCACCTTCACCTCCAAGTTTTGGGATAGCCTGCAGAAGGCTATGGGCATGCAGTTGCGGTTTAGTACCGCTTATCATCCTCAGACAGATGGACAGTCTGAGAGGATGAATCAGATACTTGAGGATATGTTACGAGCCTGTGTGCTGGATTTTAGGGGATCTTGGAGTAAGTATCTCCCTTTGATTGAGTTTTCATACAATAACTGTTTACCGAGTTTTTCGGAAACGAATAACTAACAGAATAATAAAAAGATAAGAACTGTAGAAATACTGAAATGTAACTAAACAAACAGTGTTTTTACGTGGTTCAGGCGTTAACAAGCCCTAGTCCACGAGTCGATGTTATTATACTTGGAAAAGGTTACAGTAAGATGGCTGGTGCATAAGAACTTCACACACTCACAATGTTTCTCTCGGGTTCTCTTGAAGAAGATGAAGCTAGAGAGATTTTGGTAGAGTTTTTGCTATGTGATCTCTTGGTCCCCCCCTCTTCTTGTAAAATGAAGGGGCCTTTATAGCTAGGGTTTCGGATTAGGGTTTTTCTCCACCTACATGGGTCTTAATTACACCAGCCATAAATAGGGGATACAATTACTGTAGTCGCATGGCTACAAGACTCTATGTGGATATATTTACGTGAAAGTATGGGGAACACACAAAGTCAGCCGTCTTTTCCAAGTTGTCAGCGGAACAGTAGGCGAAAAGGTACCTTTAGGCGTGCTGGGATGTGTGCGGCTTTGTCCTGAAGGGCGTGTCAGGCGGGATCCTGTGTCAGACGGATATCATTCCAAATATGCCCTCTCCCGGACTCGACAGTTCGGTTTTGTTCTGTGCGAGGCACGGAACTGTTTCCGCGGAGACCACTCGAAGGGCCTCTCCTGGAAGGGGCCTCCCCGAGGGGTATCCTTCGGGAGTCCGGGAGAGTCAATGAATTTCCGTGTTGTGCTTGCTTGGAAGAGTAATCCGGATATCAAACAGGGGAGGCGAAGACGTTCTGTCCATCCGCGAGCTCTGGTCACCTACCATGAAAGACATCGATAATTCTGCTTCTCCGAAGTCATCAATCTAAACGCTATCCGGAAATCTGGATAACAATAACAGTTATCAGCCGACTATCCGAGTGGCTCCGTATGAGATGTTGTATGGGAGAGAATGTAGATCATCTATCCATTGGGATGAGACGGGTGGGAGGAGATATCTGGGTCCTGAGGTTGTTCAAAAGACCAATGATGCGATTGAAAAGATTAGAGTTTGAATGCTTGCCTCCCAGAGTCGCCAAGAGAGTTACTCAGACTTGAGATGCAGGAGTGTAGAGTTTCAAGTCGGTGACTGTGTATTTCTCATACTTTCTCCCTTAAGAGGAGTAAAACGGTTTGGTGTACGGGGCAAGCTGAGCCCTACGTTTGTTGGCCCCTTTGAGATTCTAGAACGTGTTGGAGAGGTAGCTTACAGATTGGCAATGCCTCCAGCTCTATCAGGGGTTCACAATGTGTTTCATGTATCCATGCTCCAGAAGTATGTATCAGATTCTACACACATGCTGAGTTATGAGAATTTTGATTTGGATCAGGGTTTATCGTAAGAAGAGAAGCCAGTTCAGATTCTTGACCAAAAGGATAATGTCTTGCGGAGCAAGACCATTGCCTTAGTAAAAGTGCTCTGGAGAAACAGCAAGGTAGAAGAGGCGACGTGGGAACTTGAGTCAGATATGCGAGATTGGTATCCCGAGTTATTCAGGTAATTTCGAGGACGAAATTTCTGAAAGGAGGGGATTGTTGTAGCGTCACAAATTTGCTAATAATGCTTAGGGCCTTGATTAGCATGCCTGGAGGGGAATGATTGATTTAATTATGTTAATATGTCAATTTGATAATTGTGTGATTAGAAATGCATGCTTAGGTGGATTAAATATGCATGTGGGCCCCATTTGGTGAGTAGGGGCATATTTGTAATTTTAGCCTGTTGAGGGCATAAATGCATTATTTTTGTATATTGTGATTTATACCACATATGAGTGGTGATATATTTGTGATGTACAATCCGAGACGGTCCTAGGGAGTTGATTAGCTAAAAAGTCACAACAGGGTCAAATACTCGGCTCGGGAGGAGCCTAGGGGTATTTTGGGAATGTAATACATGTTTGGGATTTATTGAGTAATGGGTAGTAATTTAGTAATGATTTGGACATGTTGGGATTAAATGAGATTTATAGGAATCCTCGGGGACTTAACGAGATTTGGCAAATGACTAAATTACCCTTGGTGGTACTTGAGGACTTAGATTAACTTAAGTGGCAATTTAGACCTTTTGGCAAGAGGATATAGTTGGTTTAGGAGCTGAGACTCTAGAAAGACTTCAATGAAATAGAAGGAAAGGAAGGAAAGAATCAAAAGAACTCACAGCTCTCTCTCCCTCCTTCGGCTCACCTTCTCTCTCTATGGTATTTGGTTTTTGTAGGATTTTAGGCCAGAAATTCAAGGGTTCAAGGCTGGAATTCGGGAGGCTAGCAGCTTGGAACTCTGGGAATTAGTTTAGAGACTTGGTTAAGTTCAAGGGTAAGCTTTTAAACTCAACTCACTCTGTTGAATTCTGCTGGGAAGTGATATGCATGTGAGCTAAATTGTGTTTTACTTTTTGGTTATTTGGAGAAGTCTTGGGGTTGTTTATGTGGTGGTTAGGATGTTTAGACTGTGGGCATAAGGATTTTGGGTTTAGGTATTGATTTGGGTTGATTTTCAAAGGAATTGTGTAACGCCCTACTACCTTAGAGCCGTTACTAAGTGAGTTTAAAACACAACTGTGCAACTAACTGACTCTACGAGGTTTTCAAAGACCAAAAGTGTGACTAAACGGAAGTTAAAGCTGTAATCTTTGAAAATACTTAGTTTCATTGAAAACTTTAAGTATCAACATCTGGGATCCCAAAAATAAGGTTTACAAAATATTTACAACTCAAAAATAGATTTACACTTGATTGACTATCAAAAGAACAAGTTAATACATCCATATTCAAAATGCCCCCAACCAAAGCAGTCGGGCAGGCCGAAAATGTACGCGCCGCCCCCACGCTCTCCATACTCATGGCTGGTTGACTGACCCCTGGCTTTTACCTGCAACACAGAGCACCCGTGAGCCGAAGCCCAGCAAGAAAACTCATACAGTAAATAACATATGCATATAATATAATTAACATATAACCCACTGCTAACCAGGAAAACCATCAGACTGAACAAACACGGCCATGCCGCCCCAGAGGCCTTACCAAAGCCTGGGGTCTCGGTCCTTACCGTAAGGATAACTCATGTATCCATTGGGTCCCACCCTGACTATAAGCACTCCATGTGCTAAGTGTTACTTCCGGCCCCACGGCCGTTCTCAGCCTTCGTCGCTCTCGGCCTTAGCCGTTCATTTCACTATAATCACACATATAGTACATCTCGAAATAATCATTCAATCATATAATAATTGATTTAAGGTTATACATTAACACGTAATACAATCTAAGGCCATGCCCTGCAATAACATTATGGGCCCATGCCCTGTTCTCGGGTCCTACAGTTTTCTTACCTGTATTCCGAGCTTTCTGATGCACTAAAGCCGCGAGCACGGTCCTCTAACCCGAGCTTTTCCAAAGACCTAGTCACAACACGTATAAAACATCCTTTAATACTAATCAATTCAAAACCACTTCCCGGGACCAATTCCACACTCTCGGGACTCCCAAATTCCTAAAACAATTCATTGGAAACATCCCCCGAACCCCCGGAGCAAAAGCTCAAAATTGCAAATTTCATGTCCTGAAAATGGCCTACGCCACGGCGCTGCCCAAGAGGGCCGCGGCGCCCAGCAAGTCAGAGAGCCCCCCTTGCCTGGAAGCAGCCTCGCGTCGCGGCACCCAAGAACAGGGCCGCGGTGCTCCTTCGCGAACCTAGATTTTCTGGGTTTTCTCTTGCATTTTTCCCGAGTTACAACCTCCCCAAATCATCCCAAACAAATACCTAAACCCCAAGATCAATTTAAAACTTCATATGAACCATATAATAACCCATAAACACTAGTATCAAGATCAAAACACCATTTAACCCAAAGATCCACCCTTTGATTTCTAATTTCAGCAACTCAACCCAAAACTTTAAAAACTTAACTCATGCTTTAGATTTCTCAAATCAAAATAGAAAAAAATCTTAAATGTGCATAAAATCATTACCTCAAGTTGAGAATTCACCCAAAAGCTTCCTTGATCTCCTCTTAAACTCCCACTTCAGCCCCTTCTACTCTTCTTCTTCTTTTTCTTCTTCTTGCCCTAGCATTTTCTTTCTTCTAGTTTTTCTTTTCTTCAATTTTTATCAAAACCAACAAGTGACCCAATGCCCAAACCGTGTACCCCAATATCCCAGCTGAAAATTGTCTAAATCCCTTGCCAAATGACCACTTTACCCCTTCCTAATAGTCCTTCCTAACTAAACCTTCAAGGGCACTCAAGTCCTCTCACTTCTATTCAATTCTACCATTTTCCATCTAAAACTTGTTACTCAAAGCAGTTACAAATGGTTACACAGGTTACTTAATCGCCAAAAACTATAACCTTCAGTTCTCAATTCAACTTACAAAATTCCTAAAGTACCCCTAGGCTCCTTCCGAGCCGGGTACAAAATCCCGTTGTGACTTTTAGACTAATTAGCTCACTAAGACCGTCTCGACGCGTGCATCACAATAAAAACTCCACACTCACGTGGTACAAATCACATAATACAATTATCACATTTATGCCCTCAACTGGATAAAATTACCAGTTTACCCCCAACATACAAACGGGGCCCACATGCATCTATATACCACCTAAACATGCATTACTAATCACATATTCATTCAAATTCATATATTATCATGTAAATTAATTTATTGCCCTCTAGGCACGCTAAACAAGGTCTTAAACCTTATTAGCAACTTAGGGTGTTACAAATTGGCTCGAGAAAACACAGATGAATTTTTGGGTTTCGGGCTTGAGCCGCGACCCTGTTCATCAGCACCACGGCCCACTTGACTTTATAGGCCAGGGGACTTGAGAAAAAATTGCCCAGGCACTGCGGCCTGTGTCTCTCAACAGAGAGGCATTTTGCCTCTAAATTGGGGCGCGTCGTGGCCCTTAAGTGGGGCTGGGTCGCGGCGCAAATTCTGAATTTTGGCTTTTTAAGGGTTTATAGCACGGGAACTCAAATGCTAAGGCTCGGGAAGGTTTCTACTACCCAGTTTGGTAGAATCCAAGGTCCCGGAGGCTAGATTTATATTCTGAGGTTAGTTAATGGATTAGAACATGATTGTTGATTATTATTCATGTGTTGTGACTAGGTTTTCATCAAGGCTCGGGTTAGAGGACTGTGCTCATGATCGCAGTGCTCAGATAGCTTGGGACACAAGTAAGAAAACTAATGTACCTGTAGAGCAGGATGAGGCCCTATTGCTTGTGTTGTAGAGCATGACCCTATCAATTGAATTGCAGGGTGTAGCCCTATTGTATATGTTTAGTATATGTTTAAATATATGTTGATTTTTATGCTGTGTAATGCATATTTGTGAATGAACGGCGAAGGCCGAGAACGGTAGAAAGCCGAGCACGACAAGGGGCAGGGAACGGCGTTGAGCACGTGCAGTGCAAGTCGTTAGGATGAGACCCACCAATGATGCAGAAGCCATTCTCTCGGTCAAGACCACAAACCCAAGGCCTGGTAAAGCGTCTGGGATGGCATGGCCGTTATTTGTTTAATCTATTGGCTGCTTTGTTATATGAAGGTGATAGATATGCATATGTTATCTATTTTGTGTTTAGTTTTCTTGTTGGGCTTATGCTCATGGATGCTCTATGGTGCAAGTAAGGGCAAAGGAAAGGACGACCAACCATGAGTATGGAGAGAGTGGAGCGACGGGTACATGTTCTGTAACGCTCTAGGTAGCCAAGACCATTACACTGTGTGTTTATAAAGGTGCAAGACTTGCTAATCAAGTCATTTAGTTAGAAACGTGTTACTGAAACCATAATTGAAATAGGGTTAAAAGATTTTGGTCATAAAAGATACATTTCAGTTAGATAAATATTTCGTACATGGGAACCCAAAAGAAATAGAGTTTAAAAGACAGGTTACAAAAATTCCAGGTTGTAAACAAGTACTGGCCACTCTAAGGGCAAAACAGACATTTAGGCTTCTCCTATCCTGTACCACTCCTCGGTCGTGGCGGCCGATCAGCTGACTATGTACATTCAGCCTCAAAGCTCTCCAACTCAGGACTGGTCCACCTTGATCTTGCCTTTACCTGCACCACGAAGCACCCGTGAGCCGAGGCCCAGCAAGAAAAATATAATGCATAGTATAGACAATTTACGAATCATCAATCAGATATACACAAGTCATACAACTCACATAAACAGTGATATCAACCTACAAGCCAACAATCAGTTATTCAGATAACAAACTCATCACACTCAACAGTTTAGACAACAATAAACATATCACACCAAAGTCCAGGGTCAACGCCCTTAGGCCGCACCCTCTGATTATCCCACTGATTCTGGCTCGCTTAGGCCAAGCTTAGTGATTATGAATTTAACCTTAGCTACCAGTGGCCGATCCGCACCCTATACGCAAATATTGATTCCGGCACTCAATTTTCCCAAACAAAGAAATCAAGAATTGAACTCAAGAACTCATTTGAAAACCAGAAACTACCTAGCAATTCAAAATGACCAAACCCTAAAATCCTCACCTTTAATGGAGATTCCAAACCTAAGTTTCCCTTAGTATCCTTCCAGTCCTTAGCTCCTCAGTTCCCAAAGCTCAATACCTTGAATTCCCATCCAAAGTTCATATTCAAGGCTCAACACAACAGAGTTCAGCAATCCCAGAAAATAAACTAGAAACCTTACCTTAATTGAACTTAATTCCAGCAGAACTTCCTAGCTTCACCAAGGACCCAAGTTCCAAGCCTTAGCCTAAGCCTCCTCTAAAATACAGATCCAAAAATCCTCAAGAATTGGTGCAAGGAGAAGAAACCGAGTGAGAGAGAAAGGGGGTTAGCTTATGTATTCTGTTTTTCTTTCTTTCTTCCTTTTTCCTTCAGTTTCCATTATATTCTACAAATCCCACTAAGTGTAAAAAGGCAGATTAATACTTATCCCTTTTTAAACACCAAAAGACCATATTGCCCTCCCAAACATAACCAAGCCTTTAAGTCATTCTAAGGGCATTGTGGTCATTTGTTCCCAATTCTCGCTAACTCCTCGAGTGTCCCTAATAATTACCGCTTACATCCCGACACCTAACTAATCACCAATTATTTTCCTCAATATCAAATAGCCTCCAATATATTTCCCAAATTCCCAGAAATACCCCAGGCTCCCCCAAGCCGGGTATAAATCCCCACCGTGACTTTTCCGCTAAACCGCTCACTAGGATCACCTCGAGTCACAAGCTGCAAATATATCCACATAATAATGTGGTCTCAACAATTTATCACAAATAATACATTTATGCCCTCAACGTGCCAAAATTACGAATATGACCTTATAGTTTAATCAAGGCCTACATGCATACTAATACACATAATCATGCAACTCATATATCCAAATAATCATATAAGCATGCTTATCACATAATCATGCATTTAATCATTTAAATCATACATATTCCAGTTATGCCCTCCCGGCACACTAATCAAGGCCCTTAAGCCCTATTAATAATTTTGGGTTGTTACATGTTCGGCCTACCTGGCTGCCATAGCCAAGGTCATTTTGGAAAGATGTGATGTAACGGTATAGATTTGTTGCCTAAGTTGACCTTAAATGTATTTTAAGATATAAAGTATTTTCTAAACAGTATTTTGGGATCCCAAACGTTTAACTCTTTATGTAAAAAATGAATGACTACATTTTTATATCAAAAGCCTTTAAACCAATTTTTACTATAGTTTAGCCACACTTTTAACTTAAAACCTCGATTAGCGAGTTAATGGCACGTTTTAAAACTCACTTAGTAACGACTCTAAGGAAGTAAAGCATTACAGGGTGGATGTGTGAGGTCAGTTTTGGGGAGTGGGAATGGCTGATATTGATTGTAGTTAAGCCTAGGATATAGGTTTAGCTCTAGGGTTAGTGTTGGAAGGGATGTTTGGTTCACTTAAGGGACGTCCTACGGTACTCAAAGGAGTTTATATTTTAAAGGCAGTACTTCATGGGGTGATTTTTAGTAGCGACAATGACACATGGTCTTTGATTGAGTACAAGAGGGGACATTGTAATGCCCTGGTTACTCCAAGATCATTACTATGAACTTTAAGCAGTGCTTAACTCACTAAACAAGTCATTTGGTTGTAAACGTGCATCTAGGTGTTATTAATAGGCTAAGGTGAAAAATCTCGATCAAAAGGAATGGATATATTTTATTTAAAACATAAAACTGTACATGGGCCCATAAAAACATTTACAAGTTATTTACAATCCAAAATGGTCATTACAGGGTAAAAATTTCAACCCGTCGACTTAAGTGGCACAAATAGGGTTAACCCCTAGTTCCTCTGAGAAACACCTTGGCCGTGGTGGTCAAGTTGCCACATATGTACACATCGCCACCTTAGCTCCCACTCAAAGCTGGGTGAGCTTTTCTTTACCTTTACTTGAACCACATAGCACCCGTAAGCCAAGGTTCAGCAAGAAAACTCATTACTACATGTATAGAATATCAATTTATGATTATGATAATCATATTGTGCTTATAACCCTAATTAGATAATATCAAGATTCTAATAATCATGCTAGGGCGTGTAGCCCTAATTAGATGAGTGACTGATGAGTAAGTCACGAACTTGGGCTCCACACCCATAGCCGTGTGACAATACAGTCACCTAGGCCTTCTGACCCTGACTCTAAGTAACTAGCCATTAGACTAGACAAGCGCTTTTGTTTTCATCAAACTTAAGGTCGGTCAAGCATTTTATGCTTATGACGATAATGCTTATGTCGATTAGATCTAATCTTTTCAGTTTGCGTTAAACACGCTAATACCATTCTTGACTCATAAGCCAATATCATACGACCAATGCTCAATACTGACACCATTGCCGATTCTGACTAATAAGTCAGTGCCACTCACAAGTAAGCAAGATTGCTAAACATTTGATATGAAATCAATGTCCAAATTTAGAACACTCAACATGCCTCATCAATAACCATGCATGTCACATATTGGGTGCACTTTTCTTACCTCTGGTTCGAGCGTGGAATAATAAAAGAACGACCCTTGAGAACGATCAGTATTTTAGTTCCTTAGCGGTCACCTAGTCATAACCAAACATAATTCCCATCAATGAAAATGAACAACAAAAGTGTAACGCCCTACTACCTTAGAGTCGTTACTAAGTGAGTTTAAAATGTGCATTTAACATGCTAATCAAGAATTTAGGTCAAAAGTGTACCTAAACTGTAATAAAATCCCATAATTTGAAAATGTAGTCATTCATTGAAATTTATAAAGTGTTTAACATTCGGGATCCCAAAATACTGTTTATAAATATTTACTACTCAAAAATATGATTTAAGTCGACTATACGATAAAATATAATTTAGTACAATACATCTCCCAAAAATACCCATGGCCGTGGCAGCCAGGCAGGCCAAACATGTACGTGCCGCTTCACGCTCTCCGTGCTCATGATTGGTCAATTTTCCCCTTGCCCTTACCTGCACCATAGAGCACCCATGAGCCGAAGCCCAACAATAAAACTCACACAAATAGATAACATATGCATATCTTTCACTTAACACATAGTCAAACTGCCAACAGGCTAAACACATACGACCATGCCGTCCCAGGTGCTTTACCAGGCTCTGCGTTCGAGGTCTACACCATGAGGATACCCTAGGTATCCTTTAGGGTCTCACCCTAGCAACTCGTACTTCGGTTGCCGTTTTCGGCCTTCACCGTTCCCGGCTCTTGTCGTTCATTCACATATTTGCACACATAACCTAATTAAACAAATACTTAAACACATATTAACATAATCAATGGGGCTATGCCCTGCACACAGTCACATAGGGTCGTGCCCTGCAACACAACTATGGGGCCTCTCTCTGCTCTATGGGTACATCAGCTTTCTTACCTGTGTCCCAAGCTTCTTGAGCACCGAAATCCCGAGCACAGTCCTCTAACCTAAGCCTCGCCGAAAACCTAGTCACAACACATACATAGCACTCTCATTACTAACCAATTCATAATCATCTCCTGGAACCAATCCCATGCTCTCGGGACCTCCCATTTCCCCACACAAGGTAGCGAAAGCGTTCCCCGAGCCCCCTGAGCCAAAACCCTAAAACCTCAATTCTCCCATTTCTTGAAACTGGCCTAGCGCCGCGGCACAGCCCTATAGGGTCCACGGCGCCCAGAATGGTGCCCATCTCCTAATTCAACCTAGCGTTGTGACACGAAAGAACAGGGCTGCGGCACTCATACGCGAACCCAGAAAACAGGGTGTTTCCCAACATTTTTCCCGAGCCAAAACTCTTCCAAATCAATACCCAAGCACACCCAAGTCCCTAATTCGACCTAGAACTTCATATAAACAATATAACAACTTATGAACACTAGAAACACACCCAAACACTCCTCCAAACTCAGAATCACAAAGTGGTTTGAGACTTTACAAAACTTAAACCACAAACCAGAAAACTTAAACCACACCAGCTAATAACTTCAAAGATGCATGGAACCCTTACCTTGAGTAGAAATTCGTCCCTGAGCTTCTTTCAAATTCAACTCCAAGCCCAAATCCTCTAATCCTCAGCTAAACCTTGCCAAGTCTTCACTCCAATGATCCACAAAATAAACACAATTCAGCTCACACCCATAACATATCTCAACAGAATTCAATCCAGAAACTGAATTAGAACTTACCTTTAAACCTAGCTCAGTCTCCCAAATCCTAGCCTTGAATCCTAGCCTAAAATCCTTCAAAACCAACCACAATACAGAGGGAGAGGGAGAGCATCGAATGGGAGAGAGAGAGAGAATTTGGTTCCTCTGCTTTGTCTAAGTGTTCTAGTATTTTCCCCAGCCCTCAACTGAGTATATCCAAATGCCAAAAATGACTTAGTTGCCCTTAAGTTAACCTAAGTCCTCATATGACAACATTCTGGCCAAAATGCCACTAAGGGTCGCGGCCAGCCTCTCCCCATGCCACAGACCGCCTCCCCAAACAAAGGTGCCAACCCTCTTCCATCAGCACGCGCTGTGGCCAGCCTTCCCCCATGTCACGGCCCTATGACCCTTCAACACCACCCTTCATCTTCATCAAGTTTGGGCCACGATGCTCTAGAAAAAAGTCGCGACCCCACCTGAAACCCAGCCAAAAACCCCTATTTTTCCTCTTCGAACTCATTTCAAAAACCTACTAAAACACTTCCAATTCCACAAAGCAAAGTTCCCAATTATTACGACAACTTATCTATCATATATTCAACAAAACCTAAGCTTCAAACCTTTCAAAACCTCATCAAATTCCCATTCCTATGATCAAAACTCCAATCTCAAGACTAACATAAAAACAGAGCAAGGAACCAAAAAATTCAACTAAAACCATACCTTAAACTCGAATTGAATCCTCTTTAATGACTGAACACTAGCCTAGGACCTCAAGCTTCTATCTCCAAGTTTGAATCCTCAAACTTGCTTTGCTTAAGGAAGGAGAAGGAGAATGATGATCGTGAGAGGGGAAGGAAAAGGGCTTTGTTTTGCTTAAGATTTCTATAGCCTTCCCTAGTTAAATATAACCCTTGGTCAAAAGACCAAAATGCCCCCAAGCCTAACTCCCTTCTTAATAACCCCCAAGGGCAAAGTTGTCCTTTCTCCTCTATTCCCGTTAATCATAATTAACGTCCTCCAATTCCCATTATTCCCAATATTCTCAAATACTAATAAACCATATCCCACTACCCTTTTAATTCCCGGTAATGTACTAATCATCAAATTACCTTGAGATTCACCCCGAGCCCCGAAATTAACCCTGTTATGACCAAACCGCTAACTCGTATTCAAAGATCGTCTCATGCCGAAAATCTCGAAAAAAATCCACATTATAATGTGGCCTCATCAATAATCACCAACATGCATGAAAATATACAAATATGCCCTTATAATGAAAAGTGGACCCACATGCATGCATTTATCATCATATAATAATATAATTCACATAATCATGCATATAATCATTTAATGACATAATAAATCAATTATGGCCCTCCCGGCCTCCTAATCCAACCATAAACCTCATTAGGGATTTTGGGGCATTACAACTATCCCCTCCTTATAGAAATTTCATCCTCAAAATTTACCTAAACAGCTTGGGATACTGATTCTAATATTTGACTCCAGCTCCCAGGTCGCTTCCTCGACCTTGTTGTTCCTCCATAATACCTTAACCAAAGGTATCGTTTTGTTCCTAAGGACCTTGTATTTTCTATCTAGCATCTAGACTGGTTGTTCCTCATAAGAGAGATTTGCCTCAAGCTACAGATCTTCGTAACTCAAAACATGAGTCACATCATATACATATCTCCGAAGAGCTTAAACATGAAATATGTTTTGCACAGCCGACAATGTTGATGGTAAGGCCAACCTGTAAGCCACTTGACCAATCCTCTTCAGGATCTCAAATGGACCTACAAATCTATGGCTCAGCTTGCCCTTCTTCCCAAATCTTCTCACCCCTTTCCATGGTGAGACTCTAAGGAAAACATAGTCTCCTACCTGGAACTCCACGTTCCTGGGTTTGTGATATGCATAACTTTTCTGTCTACTCTGAGAAGCGAGCATCCGAGCTCTAATCTTCTCTATGGCCTCACTGGTCCTCTGAACTACTTCAGGACCCAAGTATCTCCTTTCTCCTGTCTCATCCCAATGAATGGGAGATCTGCATTTCCTACCATACAACATCTCATAAGGTGCCACCCCAATGGTAGACTGATAGCTATTGTTGTAGGAAAACTCTATCAAAGGTAGATACTTACTCCAAGATCCACCAAAGTCGAGCACACATGCTCGCATCATGTCCTCTAATATCTGGATCGTCCTCTCAGATTGTCCATCTGTATGAGGATGATAAGCAGACACTGTATAATCTCTGGATGCTCCAGCCAAAACATCCTCTCTAATCTTAATTAGCTGTGGATCACCCAACTGACCCTCCTTGATTCTTTCCAACAATGTAGACTGTAGCGTAATATTGGCCAACTAGCCCACCAGCAACTCTATACCAGCTCTGGTCATATCTTCTACTAACTCTCTGGCTATCAGCCTCGCACTATAAATCTATCCCGGACCCTTCCGGCTTAAAGCATCAGCTACCACGTTGGCCTTTCCTGGATGATACAAGATCTCACAGTCATAATCCTTTACTAACTCCAGCCAACGCCTTTTTCTCATATTCAAGTCTTTCTATGTGAAGAAGTACTTTAGGCTCTTGTGGTCAGTGTAGATCTCACACTTCTCCCCATAAAGGTAATGCCTCCATACCTTCAAAGTAAAGACTACAGCCGCCAACTCTAAATCATGAGTGGGATATCTCTGTTCGTACTCCTTCAGCTGACATGAGGCATAAGCGATCACCTTTCCTGCATGCATCAAAACACAACCTAAACCTTAATGTGAGGCATCACAGTATATCACAAACTTCTCATGATCTGTTGGAAGGCTCAGAGTTGGAGCTGTAATCAACCTCTGCTTAAGTTCTTGGAAGTTGTTCTCACACCTGTCTGACCACACAAACCTCTGATTCTTACGTGTCAGTTCACTCAATGAAGTAGCAATCTTAGAGAACCCTTCCACAAAACGTCTGTAATAACTTGCCAACCCAAGGAAACTTCTAACCTCAGAAACATTCTTTGGCCTTGGCCAATCTCTGATTGTCTCAATCTTGGCTGGATCTACCTTAATCCCCTCCTTACTGACAATGTGCCCAAGGAAAGATACCTGAGATAACCAGAACTCACACTTCTTGAACTTTGAAAATAGTCTGTGTTCCCTCAATCTCTATAGAACCAACCTCAGATGTCGCTCATGTTTTGACTTTGACAGAGAATAAACTAGGATATCATCGATGAAGACGATCATAAACCGGTCCAGATAATCCTTGAACACTCTGTTCATAAAATCCATGAAAGCAGCTGGGGCATTAGTCAATCCAAAGGACTTGAATAAGAACTGATAATGCCCATATCTAGTGTGAAAAGCAATCTTCGGTATGTCTCCCTCCTTGACCATCAACTGATGATAACCATAATGAAGGTATATCTTTGAGAATACCCTTTTTCCTTGCAACTGATCAAACAAATCATCTGTCCTTGGTAGAGGATACTTGTTCTTAATTGTTAACTTATTCAGTTCTTTGTAATCAATGCACATCCTCAGAGAACCATCTTTCTTCTTTACAAATAGAACTGATGCACCCCAAGGTGAGAAACTAGGTCTGATAAAACCCAAATCCAACAACTCTTGCAACTGTACTTTCAATTCTTTTAACTTAGCTGGGGCCATTCTATAAGGTGCTTTAGACACTAGCTCCGTCCCTGGTGCCAATTCTATCACAAATTCAATCTCTCTGTGTGGTGGCAACCTTGGTAAATCTTCTGGAAACACATCCAGAAACTCACAAACTAGCCTGGTCTCTTCTGGTCTCACTGGCATGACCTGAGTGGTGTCAACCACACTAGCTAAGAATCCTATGCAACCTCCTTGCAATAGATCTCTAGCCCTCAAAATAGAAATCATAGGTATACGAGGTCCATGCACAGTACCAACAAACACAAAAGAATCCTCACCTTAAGGCTCAAAGGTGACCATCTTCCTTCTGCAATCTATGGTTGCCCCATACTTCACCAACCAGTCCATACCCAGAATCATGTCAAAGTCAGTCATAACTAACTCTATCAAATCCACTGACAACTCTCTGCCCTCCACTATCACTGGAAAATATCTGACCCATCTCTTGGATACTACTAAGTCTCCAGTGGATAATAAGATTCTGAACCCCACAACATAATAATCACATGGTCTACACAGTCTATCAATAATTCTACTAGCAACAAAAGAATGTGTAGCACCAGAATCAATCAAAACAGTATAAGGGGTTCTAGCACTAAGAAGCTGACCTGTAACTACTAAGGGTGAAGCCTCAGCTTTTGCTTGAGTCAATGCGAACACTCGAGCTGGGGCCGAGCTGTCCGCCTTTCTGGGTTCTTCCTTTCTTGCTTTGGGGCAGTCTTTCTTGAAATGTCCCACTGCCCCACATAAGAAGCAGGTCTTTTCCCTACACTCTCCCAAATGGCGCCTCTTGCCCCTAGGGCACTCAGGATAAGTCTTCCAAGCCTCACTGCCACCCTGACAACCCATTGAAATACCACGTGGTCGCCTGTTAGGACCTGGAGCTGGGAAGGTATCAAGAACCTTCCTCTTCTGATCACTGGGGCCTCCCCCCTACCTGAACCCACAAATGGAGGACCTATCCTCCTCAACTCTCTTCTGGCAGCATTGTCCTGCCATATCTTGTTTTCTGCACTCTCAGTATTGAACGCCTTCTCCACCACCTGTGCATAAGTGTTAACTCCAACCACAGTGGTGATAGGAACATCCCAGGCTAATCTAGGCTGTAGCCCCTGGAGAAACCTCTCCCTTTTGGTCCCATTAGTGGGAAAAAACTCCATGGAAAACTTTGCCAATCTATCAAACTTCAAGGCATATTCAGTCACTGATAAACTCCCCTGAAGTAATCTGATAAACTCTTCAGCCTTAGCAGCCCTAATGACATAATTGTAATACTTCTCATTGAACAGAGTTTGAAACTCTTCCCAACTCAGGGCATTGACATTTTTGGTCTGGGATATAACCTCCCACCAAATTCGGGCATCCTCCTGAAAAATGTATGTGGCACTGGCCACCCTCTCATTACCAGACACCCTCATGAAGTCAAGGATGGTGATAATCATGCGCATCCACTGCTCAGCCTTAGCAGGATCTGTACTGCCCTAAAAAACTAGAGGTTGCTATTTCCTAAACCTTTCATAAAGAGGTTCCCATTTGCTTCCAACCTTTGGCAGCTGCTCAACTGTTGGCACTGATACAGGTGGTGCCTCTGGTAGTATGTTCCCTGCAGGAACCTGTTGTTGTCTTAGGAGGCGGATTTCTTCTTCCTGCCTCAATACTCTGGCCTGTAAGTCATTAAACAACTGCTGCCAGTTATCAGGAGCTGGCTGTGGAATCTAATTCTGGCCATTCTCTTGACCCTGTCTGTTATTCTTATAACTTATACTATGCTGAAACAATCAATACGGCCAGTTAGGCAGTGATAACTAAACCTCTTGCTGCCTCACGGTCAAAGATCAACAGATAATCACCCATATTCCACATTTATACAGATATACAAATGGATACATGATCATAGCATTTAGCATTTAACACGTATCAATTAACAATTCACAATTCACAATGCACAATACTAATAAGTATGCTCTAGCAATATCAGTACTAATAAGCACGCTCTTGCATATGATGCAGTAGTCAAGGCCCAGCCTTATTAACATATCATATGAAGACAGGAAAAGCATTTATATTCTATTTAAGCAGTTAAACATATAACCACATAAATAGTTACCAAAACATGAGTCAAGATTGTCTTTAGTGGCAAGTGTACATGCCCAGCAAGTCTACAGGAACCCTAAACCTTGGCACGGTCTGATACCAAGTTGTAACGCCCTGGTTACTCCAAGGATGTTACTGTGAACATTAAACAGTGCTTAACTCGCTAAACGAGTCATTTGGTTATAAACGTGCATCTAGGTGTTATTAATAGGCTAAGGTGAAAAATCTCGATCAAAAGGAATGGATATATTTTATTTAAAACATAAAACTGTACATGGTCCCATAAAATCATTTACAAGCTATTTACAATCCAAAATGGTCATTACAGTGTAAAAATTTCAATCTGCCGACCTAAGCGGCAAAAATAGGGTTAACCCCTAGTTCCTCTGAGAAACACCTTGGCCGTGGTGGTCAAGCGGCCACATATGTACACATCGTCACCTAAGCTCTCCAGTCAAGACTGGGTGAGATTTTCTTTCCCTTTACCTGCACCACATAGCACCCGTGAGCCAAGGCTCAGCAAGAAAACTCATTACTACATGTATAGAATATCAATTGATGATTATGATAATCATACTGGGCTTATAACCCTAATCAGATAATATCAAGATTCTAATAATCATGCAGGGGCGTGTAGCCCTAATCAGATGAGTCATTGATGAGTAAGTAATGAACTTAAACCAGATGAGTGACTATGTAGTCACAAACTTGAATCAGATAAGTGACTGATGAGTAAGTCACGAACTTGGGCTCCACACCCATAGCCGTGTGACAATGCAATCACCTAGGCCTTCTAGCCCCGACTCTAAGTAACTAGCCATTAATCTAGACAAGCGCTTTTGTTTTCATTGAACTTAAGGTCGGTCAAGCATTTCATGCTTATGACGATAATGCTTATGTCGATTAGATCTAATCTTTTCAGTTTGCGTTAAACACGCTAATACCTTTCATACGACCAGTGAACAGTACTACTGCCAAACTAATGAGTCACAGCTTCACAGTCAATACTTACACCATTGCCGATTCTGACTAATAACTTAGTGCCACTCACAAGTAAGCAAGATTTCTAAGCATTTGATATTGTTACACCCAGATTTCGAGCCTTAAGAATTGTGATCTCGAAAGCTGGATTCATTAGGGATGGGCTCGTAATGTCTGGAACACGTGTCCACAACCTAGGCACCAAGCCTAGGAAGCAAGGGTGACTTCGAAGATGATAGCCTCGACATCCTCACGAGCTCGAAAGGCAAATATCGAAGTGCGTCTGTTCTCGGATGACCTCGGATCAGGGGTTCTGAGCCTGACATAAGTATGAGCTCGAAACCACATAATCTCGGGAAAATGCTATAGCTCGAAAGTCATTAAGAGACTTGGGTGAACGTGGTATTGACAATATAAGCTGATAACTTCGAATATCTTAGTGAATCATCTAAGAGAGACATAGTCTGCATTCATTGCTGTAAATCCCCTATAATCAAGGGATATTTATTATGCAGTTATACGCCCCCTGATCTTCAGGGGACGTTTCCTTGTATATAGGATTATAGGCTTTTAATGCCATTAAATTTATTTGCATATACAGAATAACTTCCCGAAATGTGTGGGAGAGTATTCTGAAAACCTCCTCTATAAATGGAGAGTTCATGCACCATTGTAAAGGACCGACTTTTTGTGATCTTGAGAGAAAACTCTGGAGAATTCATTCTTGAAGAATTTCCAGAGATCATCTTAAGTTTTAATAACAAAGACTCGTGGACTAGGCGGAGTTATCTGCTGAACCACGTAAAAAATCCCATTTATGTTAACATATTTTTCTTGGCCATAACCAATTATTGTTTTCGTGCTCTTATTTCATTGTTGACGAAAAACGGTATCAACAGTTTGGTGCTTTCATTGAGAGCCTTAAGCATTCAGTCCCTAAACAAGTTATGGCCGCTAATGATCAGAACGTTCCTGAAGAAAATTATCCGAGACGTCCTGGGAAACAGCCAATGGAAAACCCAGATGTTGAGGAGAGAAGCGGATCCTCCGATTCTCGGGGACCACCGGCACCACCAAGAGATGAGGATATGTATTATAATCCTGAGCGATATGTTCCCATTGTGGAACTTGAGAACCGGCAGTTGAAACAGCAGTTGGCAGAAGCCAACAAGCGGAATGAGGAGTTGGCAAGGATAGCCGCCGAGGCGCAGGCGGCTCAGCCCCCGCCTCCGTGCGAAAACCAAGCCCCTCCTCCGAGGGACGTGCATGTTCCTCCCCGCAGACCCCGTGGGCGTCCATGGAAGAATGCTGCCACAAGAAGGCCGGAGCAACCTCCTGCACCAGCAGATCAGTCGGCCCCCTCTAGGCCCCAGAGAAGTACCCGGGCTAGGGCCCCAGTTAATCCACCTGCGGAAGTACCTGTGGGAACTGAGAACAATCGAGCCCCTGCAGAGGCTTGGACTCAAGTCCCTGGGAGCGCACCGAATGCAACCAACTCATCTCGGGCAAACTCCGGACAATCTAGGCCGCGAAATGGGTGGCAGCCACTGTCACCCATACGGTTCCCTCCATCACCTATAAGATATCCTTCCCCCCTCACAGGAATGCTCAATCAGTTCGAGGTGAAGACGAAAGACGTGCGGGGAGGAGACAAGGGAACAGGGAGGCTTTCCGGGAGTGGAGAGGCGCCCCCTCTGAAAAAAGCCAAACGTCCCGATCTCGCACTGCAGAAACAAGGCGGCATGGAAAAGACCCATCTCGAAATAACCATGCGACAAGTTTTACTAGTGATGACTCTGGAGATACCAGATCGGTCAGCATACATGATCGAGGTCGAAAGAATGCTGGGAGCCGCAGGAATCGCTCCGACCTACGAGAACACTTGAATAAAAGTCGGGGTAATGTTAACCCAATAAACCCGAACCTGAGGGATCGCTTGAATAGGTGTAAAGACCCCCTGCGGAGGCACGAACCTGGAATTGTGATCGACGACCGCCAATTCCAGACAAGTCCCCTCGCGGACCCAGTCCAGGAAATAATTGATCAGTTAGAAAAGGCCTTTAGGCTTTTGAAAAACGAGCAAGGTCAGGATCGATATGAAGATTCTGATGAGGAGCTTGAACCGTTTGCTCCCCATATTTCCAACACTCCATTTCCCCAAGGATTTTGGATCCCTCACGTCCCAACGTTTGAGGGAAAGTCCGACCCGTACAGCCATTTGAGTACGTTCAACACCATAATGAGAGCAAGTAACGTGGGTTACGAGCTCAGATGCATGTTATTTCTAGCATCATTAACAGGACCAGCCAAAAGCTGGTTCGAAAAATATAAGAGACACTCAATAACTTCTTGGGACCAACTGTCTAAAGACTTCAAGAAGCAGTTCAGAGCCATGATGGGGGTTAGACCTGAGGTGTCAACCCTGACTAACGTTCGGCAGCAGTCAAGAGAGACATTGAAAAGTTACCTTACAAGGTTTAACTTGGAAGTTGCTCGAGCTCAGAATGTGGATGACAGCGGTCACCTAATGGCTGTCCAAGCTGGAGTTATGCCAGGAAGTGCTCTCTGGGACGGCATGCAAAGGAAATCGGTGAGGTCCCTAACCGAGTTTAACAAACGAGCACAGAGGTTTTTCAATGTAGAGGAAGCGAGGTCGACGCTTAATGTGGCTTCCCAGCCCGTAACTACAACGATAAACGTGAACTCTGCCTCAACCTCGGCAGACCCACCAGCTTCAAAGCCTGCTACGGAAAACCCTTCCTGTAACGACCCAAATTCGCTAATAAGGCTTAAGGGCCTTGATTAGCGTGCCAGGAGGGCATGATGGGATTTATGTGTGATTTTATGAGTTAAATGCATGGTTATGATTTAAAGCATGTTTTATGACTAATTGAACATTCGAGATGCATGACTATGTGGTTAGTATGCATGTTAGGTGAAATAAATATGCATGTAGACCCCGTTTGCATGATAGGGGTAAACCGGTAATTTTAGCCCGCTGAGGGCATATATGTGATAATTGTATTCTGTAAATTGTACCACGTGAGTGTGGTGTTATTATTGTGATGCACGTGCCGAGACGGTCCTAGAGAGCTAGTTTACTTAAGAGTCACAACGGGATTTCTATACCCGGCTCGGGAGGAGCCTAGGGGTACCTTGGGAATTTTACGTTTAAGTTGAGGTTTAGCGGGTTATGGTTATTGGTGATTGAGTAACCTGGGTAACCGTTAGTTACTGCTGAGAGTAACAAGTTTAGGTGAAAGAAATGGTAGAATTGCAATATAGGAGAAATGACTAGTGTGCCCTTGAGGTTTAGTTAGCAAAGGGTTTTGATGAAGGGGTAAAATGGTCATTTGGCAAGGGGTTTAGACAAATTTGAGCTGTGTTATAGGGGTACACGGTTTGGGCTTGGCATATATGTTGGGTTTTGATAAAATTAGAAGAGAAGAAAAGAAAAGCTAGAAGAAGAAGAAGAAGAAGAAGAGGAGAAGGAGCTGAAATTTGGAGACTTGGAGATGGATCTAGGAAGCAAAGAGTGAATCCTCCACTTGAGGTAAGAAGTTTTATGCAAATTTAGGGCTTGTTTCTGTTTTGATTTGAGAAATCTAAAGATTGAGTTGAGTTTCTAGGTTTTGTATGAGTTGCTGAATTTAGGAATCTAAGGGGTGGACTTTGAGAGTGATTGTGTTATTGAGTTGGATTATGATGTTTATGGGTTGATGTATGGTCTATTTGAAGTTTGAAATTGGTTTTGGGGCTTAGGTGTGAGTTGGGGATGTTTTGGGAGTGTTTTGGATGATGAAATGCAGAGGAAAAACCCAGTTTTTCTGGGTTCGTGAAGGAGCGTCGCGGCCCTGTTCTTGGGCGCCGCGGCGCGAGGCTGTTTTCGGTCAGGGGAGCTTTTTGACTTCGCTGGGCACCGCGGCCCTTGCAGGTAGTGCCGTGGCGCTACGCCTTTTTCAGGATGGGAAAATTTTCATTTTTGGGCATTTGTTCCAGGGGTTCGGGGGATGTTTCCGATGGATTATTTTAGGAATTTGGGAGTCCCGAGAGTGTGGGATTGGTCCCGGGAAGTGGTTTTGAATTGATTAGTATTAAAGGATGTTTTATGTGTGATTTGACTAGGCTATTGGAGAGGCTCGTGCTAGAGGACCGTGCTCGTGCTAGAGGACCGTGCTCGTGACTTTGGTGCATTGTGAAGCTCGGGATGCAGGTAAGAAAACTATAACACCCGTAGGATAGGGCATGGGCCCATAGTGTGATTGCGGGGCACGACCCTATATTGCATGTTGCATGATGAGATGATTGCAGGGCACGACCCTATATTGCAATACATGTTAGGGTGTAGATTTAAATGAATCGATGTTTGTTTGAATGTGTTTGATTTATGCTATATATGTGATTATAGTGAAATGAACGGCTATGGCCGAGGGCGGCAAGGCCGAGAACGACAGCGGGGCCGGAAGTAACACTTAGCACATGGGATGCTTATGGTCAGGGTGGGACCCAGAGGATATATGTGAGATCCTTACGGTGAGGACCGAGACCCCAGGCTGCGGTAAGGGTTCTGGGGCGGCATGGCCGTGTTTGCTTAGTCTAATGGTTGACTTGTTTATCTGTGGATTATCTGATATGATAAACTGTATAGATTTCATATGTTATGTACAGCATGAGTTTTCTTGCTGGGCTTCGGCTCACGGATGCTCTGTGTTGCAGGTAAGGGCAATGTCTGAGTTAACCAACCATGAGTACGGAGAGCGTGATGCGACGCGTACATGTTTGGCCTGCCCGACTGCTTTGGTTGGGGGTTTATTCGAAAATGGCTGTAATAATCTATGATTTTATAACTGATCAATTGTAAACTTATTTCAAGATGTAAATAGTTTTCAAACCTTATTTTGGGATCCCAAGTGTTTAATTCTAGAAGTTTTTAATGAAACGACACATTTTCAAAGATTACAGCCCTAACTTTTAATTAGTCACACTTTTGTTTCAAAACCTCGGTTAGCGAGTTCATTGCACACTGTTTTGTCTTAAAACTCACTTAGTAACGGCTCTAAGGAAGTAGGGCGTTACACTTCCAAGAGAAAAAAGAATGAAGGGAGTAATCCCGAGGCCGAAGGAGGAAAGAAAAAGAAGGGTGAGAGATATTTCTTCGTGTACAGAGTGTACACCGAGCTCAACGAGTCTCAGGAGAACATATACATGGCCAATGAAAACCAGGTCCCCTTCAGGCGTCCGGATCCAATGAGAAATCAGAAGTCCAAGAGGGACTCCAGCAAATATTTCCGATTTCACAGAGACACCGGGCATACTACTAATGAATGTCGACAACTGAAAGACGAGATCGAAGGATTGATCTCGAGGGGTTACTTCAGACAATATGTCAAGAACCAGAGTACTAATCAAGCAACCGCGAGCCAGAGAGCAGCCGCGCCGCAGCCCACACAAAACAATAATTCTCGAGCTAGGGAAGAGGATAGACCCCCGCCGATAGATGGAGAAGACGTGATAACCATCTCGGGAGGGCCTCATCCCGCGGGCATGGGCAGAAATGCCCAAAAGAGATACGTTAACGAGCTGAAGACTGGGGACGGGTCTCCCTATGAACCCGAACCTAGAGCTTCAAAAAGTCAAAGGATTGAATCTCAACTAATAACCTTCATTGAGGAAGACGCGTCCCATGTTCAGTTTCCTCACCATGATCCGCTAGTCATCACTCTCCAGCTGGCAAATAAAAGGGTCCACTGAGTTCTCATAGACAATGGGAGCTCAGTTAACATTCTCTACAAAGCAACCCTTGAAAAGATGGGACTCTCCCTTCGCGACCTGAAAGCATGTGCGACTACGCTATACGGCTTTTCAGGAGAAGGAACCGTCTGCATGGGGTCCATCAAACTCCCCGTGACCTTGGGAGACTACCCAGTCTCAACAACCAAGATGATGGAGTTCGTGGTAGTAGACCTGCCTTCGGCCTACAACGTGCTGCTCGAAAGACCCGCCCTGGTTGGGCTGGGGACAGTCTCGTCCGTGAGGCATCTGGCCATTAAGTTCCCGACCCCTAGTGGCGTCGGAACGTTGAAGGGAGATTAGTTAGCTGGAAGGGAATGCTACAGCATTTCCTTAAGAGGAAAGAAACAGACGAGCACACAAGCACTCGTCATTGTTCAGAATAAAGACGGGGCGGTCTTAGAGATTGATGAAGAAATCGATCCAAGGGTTGAGGAGAAAGCTGACCTCGAACCCTTAGAAGAGCTCGAAGAGATTCAGCTCGAAGAGTCTGATCCCTCGAAGAAGGTAAAGGTTGGAAAACACCTTCAGGAAGAGACAAAATAGCAACTAATTTGCTTTTTAAAGAAAAACCAGGACGTCTTCGCATGGTCACATTCGGACATGGTAGGGATAAGTCCGAATATAGCAAGCCACGCACTAAATATAGACAAAAGCTTCCCTCCGATGCAAAAAAAGCGAAGACAGCTGGATGACGACAGAAAGAAGGCACTGAAGGAGGAGGTCGACAGGTTAAAAGCAAACTAATTCATTAGGGATGATTTTTACCCTGACTGGGTAGCCAATCCGGTGTTGGTCCCAAAACCTAATGGGACGTGGCGAACCTGTATTGACTATTCAGACCTCAACAAAGCTTGCCCGAAGGACTGTTTTCCATTACCGAGGATTGACCAGCTCGTGAATGCAACGACGGGGCATGGACTGATGTCGTTCATTGATGCCTATTCTGGATATAGCTAGATTCCCATGCATGCCCCCGACCAGGAACATACGAGCTTCATAACGGATAAGGGGCTATACTGCTATAATGTCATGCCATTCAAGCTCAAAAATGCTGGGGCCACATACCAGCGGCTCGTAAATATGATGTTTTCAGAACAAATAGGGAACAACATGGAAGTTCATGTTGACGACATGCTTGTCAAGTCTCAACTTAACAATAACCATGTTGATGACCTCGAAGAATGCTTTGGCGTGCTCCGGAAGTATAACATGAAACTAAATCCTCAGAAGTGCACCTTCGGTGTATCTTCAGGAAAATTATGGGCTTTATCGTGAACGCTCATGGAATAGAAGCCAACCCTGACAAGATCCAGGCTCTAATTGACATGCCCTCACCTCGAAGGCACAAGGATGTCCAAAATTTGACCGGCAGGATGGCAGCCCTAAGTAGATTCATATCAAAATCTACAGACTGTTGCCTTCTGTTTTTCAACCTTTTGAGGGGAGGCAAGAAATTTGAATGGACGGAGGAGTGCGAGCTGGCCTTCCAGGAGCTTAAAAAGCACGTCGCAGAACCCCCCATCTTATCAAAACCCGTTACGGGAGAAGTACTGTACCTATACCTTTCCACCACCGAACATGCAATAAGTGCAGTGCTCGTGCGATAAGAAGAAAAGGTACAGAGACCCATCTATTACATCAGCAAAAGGTTATTGGGGGTAGAGTCGAGATACCCCTTGATGGAAAAGCTGGCTCTCATCTTAATTCATTCATCTCATAAACTTCGACCCTACTTTCAGGCACACCCCATCCATGTGCTGACTGATCAACCACTTAGGCAAGTCCTATCTAAACCGGAGGCTTCAGGTCGACTTCTTAAATGGGCAATTGAACTCGGACAATTCGAGATCACTTACCACCCGAGGACGACCATTAGGGCACAGGCATTGGCAGACTTTATAGTGGAGTGTACTGGCATGACCAACGACGAAGTTATAACCCCGGCCCACGAGCTGTGGAAACTTTACGTCAATGGTTCATCTAATGAAAATGGATCGGGGGCAGGGGTCATTTTGATTACCCCCACAGGGAGTAGATTTCATTCCGCCTTAAGATTCGGCTTCAAAGCATCGAATAACGAGGCCGAATACGAGGCTTTACTAGTGGGACTTCATATAGCCAAAGAGCTCAAAGCAAAAGCAATACATTGCTACAGCGACTCCCAGCTTGTGGTTAATCAAATCTTGGGAGAATACCAGGCTCGTGGCACGAAAATGGCAGCTTACTTAGAGAAGGCAAAATCTGCGTTGGAACATTTCAAGTTTTATGCAATCGAACAGGTTCCCCGAGAGAAGAACTCAAATGCAGATGCCTTAGCTCGGCTCACTACCTCCACCGAGAATGATGAATTAAACGTTGTACCCATAGAACACCTCTCGGCACCAAGCATTAATGAGCCGGAGGAGGAAGACGTGTGTATGATTGAGTCCGAGCCTACCTGGATGACCCCGATAGTTGAATATCTCGAGACTGGAGTCCTTCCAAAAGATCGGAACCAGGCTCGAAAGTTAATGTATCAACTTCCCCGTTACACCATTTTGGATGGAAAGCTGTATAGAAGGGGGTATTCCATGCCATTACTTTGATGCGTAACTCCACCCGAAGCCAAGAAAATCATTGAAGAAATTCATAAAGGGTTCTGTGGAGACCATACCGGGGGGCATAGCCTGTCCAAGAAAATCATACGCCAAGGATATTTCTGGCCTACTATTAAATTGGATTCTTTCGAGTTCGTAAAGAAATGCGATAAATGCCAGAGATTCGCCACGATTCCTCGAGCTCCACCATCCGAGCTGACCATGTTGACTTCCCCATGGCCATTCGCAGTATGGGGAATCGACCTCATAGGCTCTCTCCCAACTGGCAAGGGCGGTGTGAAATATGCTGTAGTTGTTGTGGATTACTTCACAAAGTGGACGGAGGCTGAACCGTTGGCAACAATAACTTCCAAAAAGGTCCTTGGCTTCGTGGTAAAAACATCGTATACCGATATGGGATGCCGAGGAAAATTGTCTCCGACAACGGAACCCAGTTTGATAGCGACTTGTTTACCAACTTTTGTGAGAAGAATGGAATAATAAAGAGTTTTTTGTCAGTGGCTCATCCTCAGGCGAATGGCCAGGTCAAAGCTATAAACAAAACTCTCAAGAGTTCACTAAAGAAAAAGTTGGAGGAAACAAAGGGACGATGGCCCGAAGAATTGCCCCAAGTCCTATGGGGATATAGGACTACAGCTCGAACCTCAACAGGACATACCACGTTCTCGCTAATATACAGTTGCAAAGCTATGCTGCCGATCGAGGTCGAAATCCCAACAATACGAACTCATATTTATGACCAAAGCTCGAACCACACTCAGCTCGAAGAAACCTTAGTCTTGATTGAAGAAAGAAGAAACGAAGCTCAGTTGAGGAACGCTGCCTACCAACAACGAGCTACCAGATACTTCAACAAGAGGGTTCGAGATCGAAAGTTCGGTGTAGGAGATCTGGTGTTGAGACGCGTATTTTTGGCAACATGAGATCCAGCAGCTGGTGTGCTCAGGCCAAATTGGGAAGGACCATACTAGATAGAATCAATCATCCGACCCAGTGTTTACAAACTAGCGAGATTGGATGGGAGCCTGGTACCGCGAGCATGGAATGGCGAACACCTAAGACCTTACTACCAATATTATAGGAAGGATGTTGCCCATAACCAATTATTGTTTTCGTGCTCTTATTTCACTATTGATGAGAAACGGCGTCAACAGATATGCAATCAATGTCCACATTTAGAACACTCAACATGCCTCATCAATAACCATGCATGTCACATATTGGGTGCACTTTTCTTACCTCTGGTACGAGCGTGGAATAATAAAAGAACGACCCTTGAGAACGATTAGTCTTTTAGTTCCTTAGCGGTCACCTAGTCATAACCAAACATAATTCCCATCAATGAAAATGAACAAAAACAGGTTCCCAAACCAAGACCTAGTCTTCGGGACATCGAATCCTACTAAATCGGGTAGTAGGAGCGATCCCGAGGCCTAAGGTTTGGATTCCCACACTAAAAACACAATTATGGCCAAAATGCCACTAAGGGATGTGGCCAACCTCTCCCCATGCCACGGTCTGCCTCCCCAAATAGAGGCGCCAACCTCCCTGCCATCAGCACGCACCGCGACCAGCCTTCCCCCATGTCGCGGCCCTACGACCCTTCAACACCACCCTTCATCTTCATCAAGCTTGGGTCGCGACGCTCTAGAACAAAGTCGCAACCCCACCTAAAACCCAGCCAAAAACCCTTTTTTTTCCTCTTCGAACTCATTTAAAAAACATACTAAAACACTTCCAATTCCACAAAGCAAAGATCCCAATTATTACCACAACTTATCCATCATATATCCAACAAAACCTAAGCTTTAAACCATTCAAAACCTCATCAAATTCCCATTCCTATGATCAAAACTCCAATCTCAAAACTAACACAAAAACAAAACAAGGAACCAGAAAATTGAACTAAAATCTTACCTTAAACTCGAATTGAATCCTCTTCAATGACTGAACACTAGCCTAGGACCTCAAGCTTCTATCTCCAAGTTGGAATCCTCAAACTTGCTTCAAAATTTCAAAGGAAGGAGAAGGAGAATGATGATGGTGAGAGAGGAAGGAAAAGGGCTCTGGTTTGCTTAAGCTTTCTATAGCCTTCCATAGTTAAATATAACCCTTGGTCAAAAGAACAAAATGCCCCCAAGCCTAACTCCCTTTTTAACAGCCCCCAAGGGCAAAGTCGTCCTTTCTCCTATAATCCCGTTAATCATAATTAACGTCCTCCAATTCCCATTATTCCCAATATTCTCAAATATTAATAAACCACATCCCATTACCTTTTTAATTCCCGGTAATGTACTAATCATCAAATTACCCTGAGACTTACCCGGAGCCCCGAAATTAACCCTGTTATAACCACCGCTAACTCGTATTCAAAGATCATCCCATGCCGAAAAGCTCGAACAAATCCACTTTATAATGTGGCCTCATCAATAATCACCAACATGCATGAAAATATACAAATATTCCCTTGTAATGAAAAGTTGACCCACATGCATGCATTTATCATCACATAATAATACAATTCACATAATCATGCATATAATCATTTAATGACATAATAAATCAATTATGGCCCTCCCGACCTCCTAATCCAACCATAAACCTCATTAGGGATTTTGGGGCATTACAGACATGGAGATCGTCACCAAATGAGTGGTTCTATAGTGATAGAGGAACTAGTGTAGACTTAGGATTCAGATGAAGCATAGGGTGAGCATAGGAGTCGCCATTGGGAAGATTTTTTAGAGGTCCATCAATGAGGCAATCAACAATTGAAGTGAGGGAGAGTGTAACATGCCAACCTTGAGGGCATGTTACTAGCCAAGTGTCCATGCATACGGGTGAGCATGTTGATCCCTAGTTTGTATGACAGTGACATTTTCATAATTATCTTCAATATTGTTCAGAAAATATGTGAATCGTTATTCGTCATATTTAAGATTCAATGGATGATATGGCACGATCAAATTTTGGATATTCAAATAATAGGGGTGCAACTAAGCTAAATGAGCTACTACTAGCCATGTGGGTTAGCAAAATGGGCATATAAGTACCACCAAGGAACTCATATATCTCTACGAGTAGGAGTACTTAGGAACATTACCAGGCCAACTTGATAGTGCATTTAAGTATGCTGCCAGAGGTTTGTGGGTACATTTCACTTGTCTTGGTAGTATGTCATTCGCATGGAACGTGGCCCGGACCTCCTACAGACATTGTAAGACGTAATGGAAATGAGCCTCAACACGAGATGGCAGGAATAACCATTAATGGGACTTATTAGCATGCACACATAGGAAGGTTGCACCATGCTTGAGATGGACAGAGGTCTGATGTATGTTACTAGTCTAGCAACTAGTCTCAAGGGCATGTAATATGCATGGAGGCATGGTGCCTTAAGGATTGGACCATGTACGTACAGGAGTCCTTGGCCCATGGTAGAAGTTATTAAGACAATATTCAATAGGGCATGAAGAGAGGCATTGGCATGTCTGCTTGGTGTTGGCACTTGACCACACATTCTACCTAGCTTGCAAATGTTTGGGTGCGCATCAGTGTGTTGATATTTTCCTTATTATAGTGGAAACCTATGGAAAGTGTGAGTATCATGGTTAGGGAGCCCTGATTCATGTTTTCACCCATAGATGCTTGAGACCATGACTCTGGGGATGGAAGTGTGTGTTGGTATTAAATATGATAAATCAGGATACGCAGTGGAATAGATATTTTAAAAGTTATTAATACTAGCCAAGACCATACATATATAGATATATTAAATCAAACACAAATAGATTAGATATTACCTCTTGTAGCCTATCAAACATCCAATAATCTTTTTGTATAAATCAACAATCTTCCTATCCTTATTCTGAAAGCTCACACCTTGATCTTCCAGACCAATCCTTAAACACATAAGGACGTGTGTGGGCACGTATGATTCAAAATGTTGATTTAGAACTCTCTAGATGTACTCAACACATGAGATCTAGAGAGGTTTGAGAAGAGAGAGGCTATAGAAATTTCTAGAATTTTTGGGTTAGAAAATTCTATTGTTTCTGAGAGTTTGACAGTCAAAACTTCTTAAAACATCTTCTAAAAACTTCTACTGAAAGTGTCACTTCTTTCGGGTTTATAAAGATAAATTAACTAATTTAATTAATCTATATTTATTTCAAATAAAACTGATCAGTTATAACATATTTAATTATTTCATTTAAATCATATTTAAAAAAGAATAATTAAATAAACAAATAAGTTTGAAATTCAAAATTCAAATCTCAGAGATATTTCTATCCCTGGGTGGCGCCACACACAGTGTGTTGTGAGCCACATTAGAGTTTTCCCTAATTTTTTCATTTGTTTGTTTAATTAATATTTAAGATAATATATTTATCTCCAAAATAAATATCACTCAATTCAAAATTAACTTTATCTTAAAATATCATTTTTAAATAAATAAATAAGTATCTTATTATAAATAAGATAATTATTAATCGCCCTCTATATTAATCCAAACATGATTAATATTTATTTTAACATATAGTTTTTCAAAATAAAAACTATATAGTTAAATAATTATTTTATTCATAATTAATCAATTACACATAACTATCACATAATTATTTCCTTGCCCTGAAAAATGAATTCATTTGCAATTTAGTCATTTCTCTTTACAAATCTTTATTTTGACATCCTTACCCTTGACATGTAGGATAGAGGTGATCTGGGGACCATGAACCTATAATACGAAGCTCCAATAAACCAGATTATTAAATAAATTATTTAATCTAATAATCTTATTTATTAATTTCATGATTACTCCACTATAAATATGAAACTGCACTCTAAGTATTTATAGAATTATATTTACAGAGTTTTCTCTTGTAGTCCATTAATATAATCAATAAATGAAGTTTTGTCCTCCATTTATTGATTTGTTAATTAGAACTGGTCAAAATTACCGTTTTACGCTTATAATGACCTCTTGATCCTTAAGTACCATTAATTCACTAGCGAATAGTTAATCTATAATCAAATTGTAGATTTGAGCTCAATAACTATTCAATTCCAAAGTTAACCCTTAAGGGAACCAATATTTGATTCATTAGGAAAGTATGGATTCAATTATTGTTAATCATGTTCCCCGCCATTCATGATATTGAATCTCCTAAACAAAAGTCATTAGCCTCATTATACTAAGTGGCCTTAACGAGTGAATCAAAAGGTCCAATAAACACAGATAGGAGTTCATGAATACTCAGGATTTAGAGTGATCTACAAATGATCATCTATTATGATAAGAATTATTTTTTTATGTCAAACAGTAAGTTTATAAAGATAATTAATTCTCATCGGTCATGCCATATATAATCTCTATTATATACAATACATATACTAAGATGTCTATCCACATCAATAATCCCAATTTAGATCACTTGCATCTCGCATGCTTAGTAAACCGTACTAGTAACCATTCATTAAAGACTCCTTACTTTAATATGTTATGTTTACCCAAAAATGGCTCCTGATGACATGTCAGGATTGACCTACACGCAGCAGGCACGTGACAACTTTGAGTGGATAAATCCTGTTCGACCATCGACCAGAAAGTTATTTTATCAAGTATCACGCTTAGGTGCGACCAGTCTGGTCGTATACTCTCATTTACTTCTTTTTGGATATGCAGTCTTGTAATATTTGCATTAATTATATTTTCTTTTATTACCTTGATATGCAAGTCTTAATTGTAATTAAGGCCCATGAGCCCATGTAATCTTCTTGAGCCTATAAATAAGAATCAAATGACTCAAGGAAGGGACTTTTGAACTTTTGATCTTTGTATCCTAAGAGAAGAATATAGTGTGATGTTCACCGAAGTTGTAATCTTCCCAAGGCTTGTGAAACTTGTGAACCCTAGTTCATTGATCACAGTGTTGGGATTCAATCTCAATAAGAACACTAAGTGGACGTAGGTCATTACCATCCAATTGGAGCCGAACCACTATAAATCGTTTGTGTCGTTTGTTTTCCATTTGATTTTTCTTCTTGTTTTCAACTCATTTTCTATCGTTTATCTGACTCCATGTCGTTGACCAATTTGAGGGTCAACATGTTACTGACTATTTTATTCATTATATACGATCTTAATTCTCTCGTACTAATACAAGATCATATTTTCATGAATGAATATGGAATTTTCTTGATATTTTTCTATAATTTATTCAAACAATAATTATAATATTAAAATATAATAAAATTTACTTTTATTTATATCAATAAAATGTCTTTACATGATTTTAGGACATTAATCCTAACAGTGCGTGGAAAGCACACGATGCGTGAAAAAATGTGTTTATTGTTACTTGAATGGTTGAAAGGGTGACCCTGTCACAGAAGAGTCAAGGTGCAGCACGGGTGTTCTGCTGCCTGAAAGGTGAGCCTGTGACAGGACATCAACACTAAGTGCGCTACTACTAGCTGTGTAGGCTAGTAGGGCGGGCATATAAGGATCACTGGATGATTCACATGTCTCCATGAGTAGGAGATTTCATGGACATTACCGGGACTACCTAGTAGTGCATTGAAATATGCTACCAGAGTTTCGCGGATACTTTATCCTTGGCTTGTTGGTATGCCGCTTGCAAACATGACCTTGACCTCTGAGAGACGTCATGGTACGCTATGACCATGAGTCTTAACAAAAGATGACATGGATAACCATCTATGGGACTTGTTAGCATGTACGCATGGGAAGATTGCACCGTGCTTGAGATGGATGAAGGTTCGATGCATAATATCAGTCGAAAGGTTAGTCTCGATGACCTCTTGACATGCGTGGAGGTATGGTTCCTTGAGAGGCATTGTCACGTCAGCTTGGTGTTGGCCATTGGCTACATATGCTACATAGCTTGCGAATGTTTGGGTGAGCATCATGGTTGGGATTTGCCTTGCCATAAGAGGAAACCATGGACAATGTGGGTATCTTGGTTAGTGAGCCTTGATGCGTGGATACAGTCATAGTTGCTTGCGAGCATAATTCGATGGGAGTTGCTCAAAGGACGAAAGTGTAAACAAGGCACACGGTGTACGAAACATGTGCTCATTAGTACTTAAATTGTTGGAAGGCTCACCTTGGCTCAAAATAATCAAGGTATCACATAGGCATTATGTAGCCTAAAATGTGAGTTCGTGACAAAAAGCAACTAAATAGATGTATGGTAATACAAAAAGAATTGCTAAGAGACACTAGAGGTGCCAAACACCACATGAAGTGTCATACTATTATTGGTGTAATATAATAGGGGCACACATGTGTTAATTTAATAAGTAATATTAAAGAATGCTAGCCACTCCTACTGTGACAAATAGCAATACTCTAATACAAAATTACTTTGTACCCGGATCAGGATTTTATGATCATTCAAAAGATAATGCATATAAGAGAGAGATAATTAGTAATGGCATACCAAAGAAACTGTATATCCAAAGTATATTCAAAGGATACCCTCGAGGAAATTTGTCATCTAATTTCTTCAAATAAGTTTCACAAAAGCCATTCAGGAACTATTCAGCACTTTGCACACTCAAGTTGAACAGAAAATTCGACATAAAATAATTTTTGCTCATGAGTTGAGAAGACATATCCCGTTACAATAAATAAACGAGAATTAAAACTGTTACTAATTGACCTAGGCTCAAGCAAGCAAGCAAGAGAACGATGAGCCTAAACTCACGCCCCTTCAACTTCAAAAAAGAAAATGAAGCCACAAAGATGAATGAAGAGAGAAGATATCTGTAAGTATTAAACGCAAATCTAAACTCTTAGACATATTGAAGCTGTACTAGTAAGCCTGCCTCAAATCCAAGAGATTGCCCATATAAATGTTCTCATGTTCGCAAAAGTAAAGAGTCAATAACAAAGATACCACAACAGATGGAGGAAATTAAGAGTAAAATGAAAAATTAGCCGAAATAAGAACACAACAATGTCAATCATTAGACGAAAAGGAACCGAATTTTACATGATCACATGAACCCATATGCATTTATTATCAACATTAATACGCATAATAATCCACTGAAAGTCATAGACATACAAGCCAGATCCACAATCAGATTGCGATACATCGATCTTTATCAAGATTACAGATACCCAGAAGACAGTAAACTCCCATGATAATATAGTTACATATCATATGTGTCTATGAGATTAAACCATTACAAACATAGGTGGGGAATTGAAAATTCAAGAAGCAACACGGCCAATCACAGGGTACTTAGCTTCGAACTTCTTCTCCCAGTCATTGAGAACGCCGATCTCCTTCTCGGAGAGATCGTCGATGGAAGGAGAGATGTCTTCATCGTTCTTGCTCATCTTGGCCAGAGCCCTGCTGGCGTCCTTTCCGGCGAACATCGAGTAGGAACCATCCGGGCCGTAGAAAGACTTGCCCGTCGTCACGTCGAAGATGCGACCCTTGATAGCCACGTATATGGGCTTGGAGGGGTCCGTGCCTTTGTATTGGCTCAGTTCTTGCGGTGTGAGGTCCATAGCCGCTTCGGAGATCTGCTTAGCAGATTGGGGTCTGTCTGTGTGGAGTTTGGAGTTTGGTGGCGAGATAATGTGATATGCTGAATTTCTTATTTATCTGATAATTAAATAAACAACATTTTATTTATTTATTATTTTAATTATTAATATGATACTAATTGGCAAAGTTTTTCTCTAGCTTTTTTTTTCTTCACATCTTATATATTTGAATTAATAATATCTAATATTTATTATATATATACATAACCGTGTTTTGTTTTGTTTTTCAATGTATGTATAATCTGCTCTATTTCTTTTTGTTTTTTTTTTCTGAATTGATTATTTGTCCCTACTTTATAATAATTTATTTTTTATATCATTCACGCGTTACATTTGCACCATAAGAATATATATAAACATTATATTAATTAAAAAAATTAATTTTAAGATTTTTTCTCAATATTTTTTTTAACATTCTTTAATTTCTTTTTTTGTTAATTTCAATGATTTTATTTTATGTTGTTTTCATAATTTTTTAGGAAAAATACCCTTATTTTAACAAATTTATATATATATATATTAATTTAAATATTTTAAATATATATTATTGATGACGCGATTTTTGGCTAACAGTGAATTAAGAAATTTGAAAAAGAGGAGAGTAAACTTTTGTAAACTGTAAAATAAGAACACAAGAAATTTTACATGGTTTAGTGTTTAAAATCCACCTAGTCCATGAGTCTATATTATTTTGTTTATGAACTCTCAGATAAATTGTTTAAGACAATTTATGCAGAGTTTTTGCATACAAAATTCGATCCCTTTTATAGTCAATTCCCTCTGTATTTATAATGGGTTGATGGACAATTTTGGATAACTGTACAATATTTGGTAACTTACAAGAATGGATAACTTTCCAAATACATAATTCCTTAAATATGCTAAATGCAGTTATATCGGGCATTTACTATATAACGACTACAATCATTTATGGTGTATAATGAATCTCCGAGTCTATGAGAATTCTTCCTTATGCTCGTCACAGTACTGCCGCGGGCTGAATGTGATCCTCAGACTCGAGGTTATACGCGAAGGGCGTTATGACTCAATTGAAGCACAAAGCCTAACTAAGGCGATCTGGACGTAGAGTCATAGGCCTTTGGGGCAATCTATAGGATCTCTTGCTATCTAGACCTGGTGATGCAACCTTGAGTTGTTTGACCTGGAATTGATGAAATGTCTTCAGAGTACTAACCCTTCATTTATTTCTGGCCAACTGTTCCTCGAACAAGTCGATTGAGCTCGAATTTTCAGGGTACAACATTTGCCTCCTAAGTCCCTGCTCGTGCGTGACGTCACTTCTGATACACACAGTACGGGCATTTCTACTTCCACTGTGGGAAAATGTGCCCACCTACCTACTTGAGTATAAGACACATGTCTGCTTGCTATATGCGTTTGTTTAAGTTTCGAGTACTGTGACAATTGTCGTGTCAACTTTTTGCTGCCGTTTGGTTTATTTAATCTTAGCCCTCGGATCTCGAAGTGCTTTAATCGTGTGGCACAGATCTTTCCCCAAAATTTACGTATATATAGGTGTTGACGCCGTTTTTCGTCAACTTAGAAATGTAGAGCAATTAAACAAAATATCAGAGGAAACAAACAATAATAGACATGATTTTTACGTGGTTCAACAGTTAAAATCTGCCTAGTCCACGAGTCAATGTTATTCACTTTATGGAATTCTCTCAAAGCTTTCTGGAAGCATTTTTATAGAGTCTTCCCAATCCAAATTTCTCCTCCCTTACAGGTGAATTGTTCCACTCTATTTATAGAGTGGTATACCAAATATCTCCCCTCATATTTCGAGGATTTATTATACAAATCAATTAAATGCATACAGTTACTACGTACGCGTATAAATCCCATGATATTTAGGATTTAACAACAAATTACAACCAATCCCTTAAACATAGGGATTTTATAACAATAAAGAAGTTCACACTCATCTTGCAACCTTGAACATCCAATTCACACGCCTTCGAGACTGATCAACCATCACGAGTTCGCTACCTAGGTTCGCCTCGACTTTTAACAAGTAACATGGTTCAGATCATCCCTTTCGAGCTCACAATGCCCGAGCTCGAACCGTCTTGTCTGATGGCAGGAAAGGAATCATGGAATTTATACAAGTGTTGAACCACTGTCATTGTAGCTTCGAGCTTGACTTATAACCTCGGAACACCTCTGAGACCACGTAGTTTCCGAGCTCACCAATTCCGATGTTGTCGCACTTACTGCGCAACGAGACTGTTCTTGATATTTTTATTAAAGCTGATTATGACGAACCCGCTCATTCCGAGCTGGCACTATACGAGCCTGAATTTCGAGATCAAAATTTATATTCTCAAAATTTGGGTGTAACATTTTGCCCCCTCAAAAGTATCAGTTCGAATCCTATGAGAAAGAAACTTTTGAACTGCCTCTTCCAAAAATCGAGCCACCTACCACACTCGAGTGTGGACACACGTCAGCCACGGATTACAAAATCAGAGTACTTGAGTACTTTTTCGACATGCCCACGTCTTTTCGCATTTTAGCTTTTTGCCGCCATTTCCATATTTACACCCCAACCGTTAGATTAGACTCCAAATCAAACCAACGACCTAGATTAGCCTGACCCTTGACATCCTCTAGAGTCTATAAATATGTGTTGACGGTAAGAACTTGTCCACGATTTAAGGTTCGAAAACTCAAATTATACTATGAAAGATAATTAAGAATAAGATGAAATGAACTTGGAAGAGAAGAGAATGCAGAACTCTCATGGAGCAAAGATCATATATCCTTTAATTGTCTGTTCATACAGTCAATTTTCCAACCCCATAACCTGAGGGGTCAAAACCTATTTTTAGGTGGGCTCTATTGGCCCCTGATTCAAGTAGGTCCCAGGGGACAAGGACATATGCAGGTATAAGGTCAGGGTAGTGGCTCAGGACATAGTGGTGTCTATCCTGACAATGCCAAAGTAGTGGTGTAGGACATCGTACTGTCAACTCTGGTATATGGTCGGGGGTGCTTAGGTAATGTCTCCACTCTCCGTACAAGTTCGTATTGCCACTACTCATCAGACGCGGATGATAAGGCCATGCCTTTGTCCTCTTCATGATCGCACATCCCATATCAGTACACGTACTTTGTACCCAGTTTTCCTCATCAATTCATGTTTGGTGCCTAATGATTATTTGACATACCCGTTTGGTGTTTCCAAGCGTTCCTCGCACACATATCGAGGAGGCTCCAAACTTTACATGTCATGAGACACCAAGGCGCGGGGGTGCCCCGCTGGTGGCACCTACTACTCGAAGGGAATTAGGGCCTCTTCAGCGAGGCACGAGATGTTTGTGGGGAGACAAGGTGTACGCGGGAGGCCTAGCGAAGGTCTTGCATAACAAGATGCTAGGGATCCTTTGAGGGTCTGACATAGTGAGACGACCCTTGGAGACCCTCGTTTGGATGCAACGGTCTATGTAGGTGGGACACAAGAGACCATGCGAGGTTGCACCCTCGCATAGCGAGGCTGGCCTAGGTGTGGAAGCATGCGCCTACGAGCGCGGGGGGACACGTGAGATGGAACGAGGCTGCACCCTCACATAGCGAGGCTGGCCTAGGTGCGGACGCATACGCCTATGGGCGCGGGACACACGAGATGTAGCGAGGCTGCATCCTCACATAGCGAGGCTGGCCTTTGTGCGGACACATAAGCCTATGGGCATGGGACACGTGAGATGTAGCGAGGCTGCACCCTCGTATAGCGAGGCTGGCCTTTGGTGATAACACGGAGGCTTGGCGCGATGTTTCGCATAGACGCTGCGCGCGAGAGGCTAGCCTTGAACCTTGCATAGCAATGGTGGTGCCTCAGGGTACCCATGCTCGGGTGCTTGGGTGCGCGTGGAAGCCTCACACGGATCAGCACAAGGTAGCCTCGCATAGCGAGACATATGGTGGCCTTACATGGCGAGTTCCCCATATGACAGCCCTTGAAGACCTATACTTGGATGCATGTGTCTATGCATCTTGACTCTTGAGCTTATCATCTTAGCATAGGCACATCGGACCTCGCTATACAAATCCTTCGAGAATGAACACTACTTTAAATATTTCTTAGGAAATTATTCAACATTTACAATATGTCTTCTCTGTCTTCTTCATTTCACTTTCACTCTCTTTACAAATTCGCACCAGAGAAAGAGTAAAGAAAAACCAAAGACTCTTTGCATGTATTCCAAGCCATGAAAACAAAACAATCTTGGCATTTTTGACTCCGCGAGATCATTCTTGCAACTGATCCTTCAGTCGGCAATGCCGTTATATCCGCAAGCTTCTGTGTGTAAGTTTCTTTCCTTGTTTTCTCAATCTTTATTTATTCTTGCATTTTTACGTACTTTCTTTCCGTATGAATATATGCACTAGTTAGTAGCCATAGCAATACTGTTTAACTGATGCCACATAAAATTAGGACTCAAAAATTTTTAACCATGGGTTTCGAACCCATATTCAGTGCAAAAAATGCAAAGGTAAGATTTTTCGAATAATAGCGTATCGTGTAAGCCAAGAAATGAGGGTTATGAATTAGGGTTTTTAACTGCACAAATCCCAAAATTATCACCTTTTTGGGTAACTATCACCTTTATCCCTGAAAATCTGGGATCCTTAAAATGAATCCAAACTTTCCCACTCTCGTGTTAAGTACACACTCGAAGCCCGAACTATACAATAGTTCAGGATTGTACTTCGAATTCAATTTATCCTTTCAATTTATCACTAATAAGGCTTAAGGGCCTTGATTAGTGTGCCAGGAGGGCAGGTTGGGATTTATGTGTGATTTTAATGAGTTAAATGCATGGTTATGATTTAAAGCACGTTATATGACTATTTGTTTATATGAGATGCATGACTATGTATATTGGTATGCATGTAGGCCCGGATCGTGTTAGAAGGGCATAATTGTAATTTTGGCCATGTTGGGCATAACTGTTTTGATATGTGATGATTGTTGAGACCACAGTGGTATGTGGGTGTATCTATGGTTTGTGACTCGAGGCAATCCCAGTGAGCAGGCTAGCGGAAAGTCATGACGGGAATTTATACCCGGCTCGGGGCGAGCCTGGGGGTATGAACAGGAATTCAGAGAATAGATTGAGATTTATTTTGATGATGGGGGATACTTATTTGGTGGTTTATCAGGTGTTGGAAGGTAGCGGGAAAATATTAGAGACACTTGAGGATTAGCGGGAATTGGGTAAAATGACTAAAATGGCCCTATTTGGACAAAAGGATTTAGAGTTAATAGGAAGGGCATTTTGGTCATTTGGCTTTTAAAGATAGGTTTTTATAAGGCTTTATAGAGAGTGAGAGTGCTGAAAGAAAAGAAAAGAAAGAATAAGGAAAGAAAGAAAAGAGAGAAAACAGAGGGGTTTTCACAAGGGTCGGTTTGTGCATTTTTGCACCATTCCGCTCCATTTTTCTTGGAGCAAAGCTTAGTGGAGAGCAATGGTAGGCTGTGCATCAAGGATCTTGGGTTAGACTTGAAGATTTGGCAAGAACACATCAACTTTTGAGGTAAGTTTTAGAGATTTCAGTTTTAAGGGTTTTGATGGATTGAGTTGTGTTTTGAGCTGAGTTGATGGGAATTTTAGGGAATTTCTGAGCAAGCTTTGATGATGAACAAGCTAAGGAGGTCTAGGGTTGAATCAAGGTCGAAATTTGCATCAATGGTAAGAATTCTAAGCCTTTAACTTTGTCGTTGACTGAATTTTTGAGTTTAGGGTTGTTCATGGTAGATTTTGAGATTTGGGATAAATGTTCTTGGGATTTGAGGATTTGGGATGCTTGGGATGAATGGAGAGTGTTCATAAGCTTGATTTTGAGTTTGATAAAGATTTGGGGGAGTTTGGTTTGGGATTGGTTGAAAGAAATCGCAGAAATGCGATTTTGGGTTTTCTGGGCTGCAACTAGCGCTACAGCGCTAGCCCCTGTTATGGGGAGGTGAGTTCTGCTTGTAGCGCTACAGCGCCCTCTTTAGAGCGCTGTAGCGCTGCACTGTTCACAGAGGTGAATTTTTGGGTTTTTGATGAGGGATTTTGACCTAGGGTTCGGGGCTCGATTCCGCCACTTTGTTTTGGGGATTTGGGACTTCCCGGGGGCTCGGGATTGGTCCCGAGGCTAGGTATTCGGACTTGGGGTTCGGGTTGAATTTGACCTATGTTTGTGCCTAGGTGTGCGCTGAGGCTCGAGTGGGATCGTGCTCAAGGAGTCAGGTGATCTAAGCTATTGAAGGGAAAGGTAAGAAAACTATAACACCCGTAGGATAGGGCATGGGCCCATAGTGTGATTGCGGGGCACGGCCCTATATTGCATGTTGCATGATGAGATGATTGCCAGGCATGGCCCTATATTGCATGACATGTTAGGATGCAGACTTAAATGAATTATTATTCGTTCGATTGTTTTTGTGTTATACTATATGTGTGATTATAATAAAATGAACGGCAAGGGCCGAGAGCAGCGTAGGCCGGGTGCGGCAGCGGGGCCGGAAGTAACACTTAGCACATGGGATGCTATAGTCAGGGCAGGGCCCGATGGATACATGTGTTATCCTTACGGTGTGAACCGATACCCCAGGCTTCGGTAAGGCTTCTGGGGCGGCATGGCCGTGTTTTCTTAGTCTAATGGCTGACTTGTTTATCTGTGGACTATCTGATATGATTAACTGTATATTTGCATATGTTATGTTCTGCATGAGTTTTCTTGCTGGGCTTCGGCTCACGGGTGCTCCGTTTTGCAGGTAAGGGCAATGACTGAGTCAACCAACCATGAGTACGGAGAGCGTGAAGCGACGCATACATGTTTGGCCTGCCCGACTGCTTTGGTTGGGGGTTTATTTGAAAATGGCTGTAATAATCTATGATTTTTATAACTGATCAATTGTAAACTTATTTTAAGATGTAAATAGTTTTCAATCCTCATTTTTGGGATCCCAAATGTTAAATACTAGAAGTTTTATTGAAACAACGCATTTTTCTAAGATTACAGCCTTAACTTTTAATTAGTCACACTTTTGTTTCAAAACCTCGGTTAGCGAGTTCATTGCACACTGTTTTGTCTTAAAACCCACTTGGTAACGACCCTAAGGTAGTAGGGCGTTACAACTTGGTATCAGAGCGAGCCAAGGTTTATTGGTTCTGGAGATCGACCGAACATGTACACTCGCTGTCAGTGACAAGCTCGACTCAGGGTTGGTTGGTATGATTGATTAACATGTCTGAATGTATGTTTGAATGCCCTGTTTGCCTGCTTATTTATATGGAGCATGAGTAATGAGTTGACATATGCAGGAGATACTGTTGGGCTGGGCCCTTGACTGTTGCATGTTGAGATTAATGCGTGCTGAATAACATTATTATGCATGTGGATGAATATTGGCATAATGGTTCGCATATTGAGTGTATGTGGTTAATATACTGAATTAAATTCACATGTTATATCTGTTTATTGGCTTGTATGAAGCATGTTGAGACCTGGATATACTTAGTGGTGATAAAATTTGGTAGCTAAATGTGTGACATTGTGGATTTGACCTAGTATATGCTTATGTGTGCATTATACCTGTGGATATGGCAATGTATCTGTTGATGCGGTTCTTCGCCAACAGGTAATTAAGAAAAGAAGAGAAAGGGATTAGTGCTAATGTTGAACCGTAACAGATATATGATCTTGGAAAAGTGAAAGGGTGACTCAAGACGCGTTTTTTAAGTGGTTTGAAGGTTAAAATCCTTCTACTCCACTTGTAACGCCCTACTACCTTAGAGTCGTTACTAAGTGAGTTTAAAACAGAAATTGTGCATTTAATTGACTCTAAGTGGTTTCTAAAACCAAAAGTGTGAATTAAACCAGAGTTTAAGGCTGTACTCTTCGAAAATGATTAGTTTCATTGAAAACGTCAAATATAAAACATCTGGGATCCCAAAATAAGGTTTACAAAATATTTACAACTCAAAAATAGATTTACACTTGATCAGCTATCAAAAGAATGGTTAAATACAGCCATATACAAAATGCCCCCAACCAAAGCAGTCGGGCAGGCCGAACTTGTACGCGCCGCCCCCACGCTCTCCATACTCATGGCCAGTTGACTGACTCCTTGCTTTTACCTGCCACACGGAGCACCCGTGAGCCGAAGCCCAGCAAGAAAACCCAAATAACACATAACATATGCAAATAATATAGCTGGCATGATTCACTGATAAATAGGAAAAACCATCATATTAAACAAGTACGGCCATGCCGCCCCAGAGGCCTTACCAAAGCCTGGGGTTTCGGTTCTCACCGCGAGGATAACTCATGTATCCCTTGGGTCCCACCCTGACTATAAGCATCCCATGTGCTTGAGTGTTACTTCCGGCCCCACGGCCGTACCCGGCCTATGCCGCTCTCGGCCCATGCCGTTCATTACATTATAATCACACATATAGCACATTCGAAATAATCATTCACACACATCATGATTCATTTAAGATTAAACATTTTCACATAATACAATCTCGGGCCATGCCCTGCAATCACACAGTGGGGGCCATGCCCTATTCTCGGGTGTCACGGTTTTCTTACCTGTATTCCGTGCTCTCCGATGCACCACGGTCACGAGCACGGTCCTCTAGCACGAGCCCCTCTGAAATCCTAGTCACAACACACATAAAACACTTTTAATACTAACCAAACCCAAAACCACTTCCCGGGACCAATCCCGCACTCTCGGGACCTCTAAAACCTTAAAACAACACCCCGGAGACATCCCCCGAACCCCCGGAGCAAAGGCCTAAAATTGCCAAAAATGATATCCTAAAATTGGCCTTGTGCCGCGGCACCCAGCAAGTCAGGGGCTCCACGCCGCGGCACACAAAAACTGTGCCGCGGCACGCCTTCGCAGCCCAGAATTCTGGGTTTTTCCTTCGCGTTTTCCCGAGCTTCAACCTCTCCAAATCACCCCAAACCAATACCTAAACCCCAAAACTCAAATCCAAACTTCATATGAACAATTTATCAACCTATAGACACTAGAATCAAGATCAAAACATCAACACACCCAAGATCCACACCTTTGATCTCTAAATTTCAGCAACTAACCCAAAACTCAACAATGCTTAGCTTAGGCATTTAAATTCCTCAAATCAAAACAAAACCCAAACTTAAATATGTATAAAACCCTTACCTCAAATGGAGAATCCACACAAAGCTTCCTTGATTTCCTCCTAGGCTCCCACTTCTCCTTCTCTTCTTCTTCTTTTCTTTTTGCTTGCCCTAGCCTTTCTCTCCTCTTCTTTTCCTTCTCTTCTAATTTTACCAAAACACTAAATGATCCAATGCCCAAACCGTATACCCCATATACCCAGCTGAAACTTGCCTATTTGCCTTGCCAAAAGACCAATTTACCCCTTCCTAATAATCCTTCTTAGCTAAACCTTCAAGGGCACTCAAGTCTTTACACTTCCATTTCAATTCTATCACTTTCTATCTTAAAACTTGTTACCCACAGCAGTTACAAACGGTTACCCAGGTTACTCAATTACCAATAACTAACCACTCATTCCCAACTCAACTTATAATATTCCCGAAGTACCCCTAGGCTCCTCCCGAGCCGGGTACAACATCCCGTTGTGACTTTTAGACTAATTGGCTCACTAGGACCGTCTCGATGCGTGCATCCTGATAAAAACACCACACTCACATGGCACGATTCACATGGTACAATTATCACAGTTATGCCATAACATGGCCAGATTACAATCATGCTCATTCTAAGACAATCAGGTATACATGCATACTAATTCACATAGTCATGCATCTCAAATAATCAAATAGTCATATAACGTGCAATAAGTCATAATCATGCATTAAATTCAAAAAAGTCACACACAGAATCCCATTATGCCCTCCAGGCACACTACACCAGGCCCTTTAGCCTTAATAGCGAATTTGGGGTTGTTACACCACTAGTCAGTATTATTGCTATATACTGGATATTTGATTACAGGGTATTTCTTACAAGAGATAATCCAACCCTTATCAACCCCCAGGGTCTCCATATTTATAGGAGAAGGCACCTGGGAGTTGGTAAGAAGGTCATCCCGTGACCTTCTTACCTATCGTATCAACTCTGTGACATTCATGATTAATTCCTAAACCTGACACATAAGTGTGGTCAAATCAATAGGTAAGGAGATAATGGGCCGCACCGCCCAACCCAGTCGTGGGTGTCTGAATACGCACGTTCCTGCTGCGTGTCCGAGAAGTCAGGGGCATATCAGACACGTGATGTCTGATATGTGCACGTTTACCTTGCGTGTGTTGACTTTACAAGGGGTCATAGCCTCCAAATCCAGCTCGTTCCACTAGCTAGATACCTAACTCGACCTTCGGCCTTCAGAGTCCGGACTCAAGTCTTAGGCAATCTTGGCGAACCCTTGGGTTACCTTGATCTAAGGAGGTATGATCTTATGACGGCAGCTCTGGTTTTGGGGATATCCACGAGGTAATCATGATTAGGTCGCAGCTCAGCTCGCTAATCAGCCCGTGGAAAAATCAGGGCGTACATCTGCCCCCCAAGCCCCTGCTCATGGTATACTACATCGTATAAGGCCACAGTAGGGGCTTTTAGGCTTCCCCATGAACTCTTCACATTCCACATCTTGCGCAGGCGCCTGATACGTGGAACATCGTGGTTGGTGACGGTACGTCTTACGAGAACCGCATTTAATGGCCTAGCCTATGCCCAGCCGTCGTTTCATATTTCGAGTGGAGGGCCTTGGATCCCACATCAGGGCCATCCAACGACCCTCTACACGTGATCCTTTTTATATATAAAAGGGGTGGCCACCCTACGCATGGGCCACCCTTTCATTTGAAATTTCTCAGAACTTCTTTCCTTCTTCTCTCTTCATCTCAGAAGAAAAAGAAACCCTCATTTCTGCGACCGCCATTCTCAGTGTTCAAGAAGCTCAGGCGTGAGGATTCCTTCGAATCTTTGGAGACAGCAACTCCTACGAAGCTCCAACCTAGGCGACACCTTCATTCACCTCCCAACCAAACACTGTAAGTCTCCTGACCATGCGTGTTTTGAAAATATTTTTCACTGTAGCTTAGGTAAATATTTACTGTAGCCACATGCAAGGGTTTACTGGTTTTTGTGGGTATGAAGGGTGAAAGCCTTTTAGGTTAGGGTATTCTTTGCTGTAGGAAATTGTTTAGGAGTATGGTTTATAGGATGCATTTTCTGGGGAAAATTTCTGGGTAGGAGTTTTGGAATTTTGGGTGCAAAACTGGGTAGCTTAGGGGACACGCTTCACAGGCGGTTTTGCAATCTTTGCCTACTGAAACTTTCCCCCCGAGGCAAATTCTATCCTCACCCTCCTGACACACGAATTCTGAGTAATCGGGGATCTGTTTGGAGCATAGGCGCGTGTTCATTGAACCGCGTGGTCCCACTCTCCACGGGCTGGGCTTACCTCAGCTCGTCCAAATAACATTTGATTTTTCCTCATGCTTGGGTCGCCTTTTCTGAAATATTTTCTTTTGTTTGCTAGGCAACCAGATGGCACCGAAGAGGAACGCTTCCAAGCAGATCGTCAGCAGCTCGGCCTCTCAGCAAGACAAAGGAAAGGCGGTGATGCCGGACTCCCCGATCCCCAAATTTGGGCCGGCAGTGGAGCAGGAGCTCGAGGTGGCTCCTGATGCGTTCTTTGAGGTGGAGAAGATCGTCTCAAATATCACTGACCAGACGAAGATCAATAAGATATTCCTCTCCCACAACATCGCGCTGGGGAGGACGTCAGTGATTGCCCGACCTCTCGCGGAAGGCGAGCGGAGTTGCGCACCGCTTGACGAGGCATTCGCGGCCTGGAGCGGCGAGCATTTCAAGGCGGGGGCATTCCTCCCGCTGGACCAGTATTTTGCTGACTTCCTAAATTATGTGAAGTTGGCCCCATTCCAGCTCCCCCCCCCCCCCCCCCCGCCCCCAAACTCTTATCGGTTGTTGGCGGGGTTGAGATATTTATTTTTGAAGCACGAGTGGGAGGTCCCCACTCCAGCAGACATTTTGTACTTCTTCTGCCTCAAGGCCAGCCCGGATCAGCGGGGGTGAGGCGACGGGTTTTACTACTTAACCCGATTTCCCCCCAATACGGCTGCGGTCATCGAGCTGCCCAGCCACCCCAACGACTTCAAGGATCAATTCTTCATGTCGATGGGGTTCAGGAACTGCGAGCTCCATTACTTCAATCGTCCTCGTAAGTGTTTTTCATCCTTAGCTCGTAAGTTAAGTGTCGTTTTAGCTCCTCCCGTATCCCTTTCTGACTTAGACTAATCCTGCAGCCATCTTCGCGAGGACAGAGAAATCTGTGACCCTCGGGGCCCAATACGAGACACTGGCGGGCTTGCCCCCCAGTGAGAAAGATTACCGCGTGCTCGTAACAGACGAGACGATGGTAGCCTGCAAGCTGATTTTCCCAAATCAGATTTTGAACCTCAGGAGGCTCCGGGGGCTTCCCCCAGCCCGTGACACCAGACCCATCATCGTGGAGGAGGTCGCGGGAGATGAAGATGAGGAGGACGAGGATAACGAAGTTCCCCTCGTGAGGAACAGGAAGTGGGCTTTGGAGGTCGCCCAGAGGACGGGTGAGGAGAGGATCCAATCTGGAGCAGCCGCGGGTCCTTCTGGACAAGGTAACCCTTACATGTTTAGGAGTCTAGATAGGGCCACAGCAGACCCCCGGCTGGCTAGGTTCAACCCTAGGCAGCTCGTCCATCGTCATCGAAGTGATCTGAACCTGAACACAACCCTGCTCCACTGTGTCGACCAGCTTGTGCTGGACTACCAAGATAGCCGGCCTAGGGGTACCGTAGTAGTAGATAACACCCTAGCCTTTAGGTCGATCCTATTCGAGGAGTATGGGACAAACCTTCAGTCATGGCCATCACTCCGGAGGGGCACCGTAGCTCCGGGGCTTAGGCAATATGTAGAGGAATCTAGCCCTGAGTCAACCTCGGACCCAGAACTCGCGCCAGCTCGGGAAGTAATCAACTTAGATTCTTCTTCTAGCTCGGTGGGTGGGATTCCCTTTAGTATACACATACTTGAATTTTTTTTTTCATTACCCCTTTGCTTTTGTTTCTGTATGATTGCCAACTCTTGTACTAACCATGTTCTCGTTTTTACAGAAGAGATGCCTCAACCCGAGGAGAGCCTGTGAGGTGCGTTCTTCGGGGGGAACCCCCCAGCAGGGGCCGCTGGGCCAAGAATGAAGAGGCTCCAGACTTCCAAGCACGCCGCCGGGACCCCCGCCAAGTCTCCTGTAAAGGAGAAGGAGAAAGCCCCAGCTGCTCAGGTCGTGGGAGCGGTTCCTCCTGTTGCAGGGGGAAGCACCACCCCCTCCGCAAGCTCCAGCCGCCGCCCGGGACGCAGGAACGGAGCCCAGGACTTCGGCGATTGTACCCTCCGAGGTACGCATCCCAATCAATCCTCAGGACCTAGGAAAGATCCCCGAGGCCTTCCGGGGAACGGTGTATGAGTCGGCGAACTACGCCGTCAGCCACATATACAAGTTCACCGAGAAGGAGCTCCGGGCCATCGAGACAATGAGCCCGGTGGGCGTGCTGGAGTCTTCACTGGGCATGGCCATGACGGTAAGCTAACTAACCTTTTTGTGGTTTTTATTACTACACTTTGCCCTGTTTTTCCTCTCTCTTTTTTTCTAAGGCAATTGTCTTTTCACCTTCGCAGAGCGTCGTTGCCCTTCACCGGAGCATCGCTAGGACCAAAACTCAGATCGAGGACATGAGGAGCGAGCACCAGACTACCCTGCAGGTGGCTAAGGATGCCTTGGCGGCCTCATAGGTCGAGTTGGAAAAAACCCGCTCGAAGGTCCAAGAGCTCGAGACCTCCCTCGCCACCTCGTGGACAGACCTAGATGCTGCGAAGGCTGAGGCTCAAGCCGCCCGAGAGGCCGAGCAGACAACTTCGGAAAAGTCCCTGGAAGACCTGTTCTACCATTGTTGGGCCTACAATCCAGACGCTGACTTCTCCTTCCTGTCAGTGAGCCTCTAGGAACGCTTGCTGGTGAAGTTCCAAGCTCGCCTTGATAAAGAAGCGCCCTCCGAGGCCGGGGAGGGCTCTGGCGTAGCTGAGCAAGGCGAGACGGCGACCTCCAAGGGGCCACCTGGCGGAGCCTAGGGCGTTTCTTCTCTTGCGCCCTTCACTATTTTTTAATATTTTTTGTGTAACCTTTGCATGAGGTGCTTCCACCTCGAGACAATTTGATTCAACGCTTTTAATTGATCCTCTTTCTTGCCCTTACGCATTTTGGTTACAATTTTTTGAAAAACTTAGTTCGCGTTAATCTTTATCCATATCTCGAGTTCTCTAGGAAGAACAACGATCAATAGATTTAAATCAACTTCCAAGTTTTATGACCCAGTTATGACCAGGAACTTAATTTGAAAACTTAGTTCGCGTTAACTTTTATCCATATCTCGAGCTCTTTAGGAAGAACAACGATCAATAGATTTAAATCAACTTCTAAGTTTTATGACCCGGTTATGACCAGGAACTTATTTTGAAAACTTAGTTCGCGTTAACTTTTATCCATATCTCGAGCTCTTTAGAAAGAACAACGATCAATAGATTTAAATCAACTTCTAAGTTTTATGACCCGGTTATGATTAGGAACTTATTTTGAAAACATAGTTCGCGTTAACTTTTATCCATTTCTCGAGCTCTTTAGGATGAACAACGATCAATAGATTTAAATCAACTTCTAAGTTTTATGACCCGGTTATGACCAGGAACTTATTTTGAAAACTTAGTTCGCGTTAACTTTTATCCATATCTCGAGCTCTTTAGGAAGAACAACGATCAATAGATTTAAATCAACTTCTAAGTTTTATGACCCGGTTATGACCAGGAACTTATTTTGAAAACTTACTTCGCGTTAACTTTTATCCATATCTCGAGCTCTTTAGGAAAAACAACGATCAATAGATTTAAATCAACTTCTAAGTTTTATGACCCGGTTATGGCCAAGAACTTATTTTGAAAACTTACTTCGCGTTAACTTTTATCCATATCTCGAGCTCTTTAGGAAGAACAACGATCAATAGATTTAAATCAACTTCTAAGTTTTATGAACCGGTTATGACCAGGAACTTATTTTGAAAACTTAGTTCGCGTTAACTTTTATCCATATCTCGAGCTCTTTAGGAAGAACAACGATCAATAGATTTAAATCAACTTCTAAGTTTTATGACCCGGTTATGACCAGGAACTTATTTTGAAAACTTAGTTCGCGTTAACTTTTATCCATATCTCGAGCTCTTTAGGAAGAACAACGATCAATAGATTTAAATCAACTTCTAAGTTTTATGACCCGGTTATGACCAGGAACTTATTTTGAAAACTTACTTCGCGTTAACTTTTATCCATATCTCGAGCTCTTTAGGAAGAACTACGATCAATAGATTTAAATCTACTTCTAAGTTTTATGACCCGGTTATGACCAGGAACTTATTTTGAAAACTTACTTCGCGTTAACTTTTATCCACATCTCGAGCTCTTTAGGAAGAACAACGATCAATAGATTTAAATCAACTTCTAAGTTTTATGACCCGGTTATGACCAGGAACTTATTTTGAAAACTTACTTCGCGTTAACTTTTATCCATATCTCGAGCTCTTTAGGAAGAACAACGATCAATAGATTTAAATCAACTTCTAAGTTTTATGACCCGGTTATGACCAGGATAGGACTTAGTTAGCGTTAATCCTTATCAATATCTCGCGTTTTTTAAGAAAAACAACTGTCAATCGATATGAATCAACTTCTAAGTCATTAAGGAGACCTGGTTATATCCAGTTACCATATGCCCCCCTAAGTAACTGGGAAAGGGTCTTTCGTGGTTACTTTAGATTACACTTGCAAACATGTACAAAAAGCCGATTCTCATTAATACATAAAAAATGGCCTTCCAGGCCTTACAAGTGAATCATTGATAATATTTCTTTAAGTGGATGGCGTTCCAAGTCCGCGGGACCGCCCCTCCATCAAGCCAAGCTAACTTATAAGTTCCCTCCTTAATGATTTCGATGGCCTAGTACGGTCCTTCCCAGTTTGGTCCCAAGACTCCATCTTTGGGATCTTTACCGGCCAGGAAAACTCTCCTTAGGACCAAGTCGCCAACGCTAAAGGCGCACTTTTTGACTTTGGTGTTGAAGTAGCGTGTGATTTTCTGCTGATAATGGGCGAGCTGGAGGTTCGAATCTTCTCGCCTTTCATCAGCTAGATCAAGGGAATTGCACAGTAGCTCGTGGTTGCGGTCCTGGTCGTAAGATTGGACCCTATGCGAAAGCACTTTAACCTCCACGGGGAGGACTGCCTCACTCCCAAAGGTTAGGGAAAAAGGAGTATGACTCGTAGGAGTCCGATGCGAGGTCCGGTATGCCCATAGGACCTGGGGGAGCTGTTCTGGCCAGACCCCCTTCACTTCATCTAATCTCTTCTTGAGGCTCGCCTTTAGAGTCTTGTTGACAGCTTCGACCTGGCCATTCGCCTAAGGATAGGCCACGGAGGATAAACTTTTCACAATTCCGTACCTTTCACAAAAATCGGTGAAGAGGTCGCTGTCGAACTGAGTACCATTATAGGAAACGATCTTCTTGTGTAGGCCGAATCGACAGATAATGCTTCTAACCACGAAGTCAAGAAATTTTTTGGACGTTATCGTTGCCAAAGGTTCTGCCTTAGCCCACTTCGTAAAGTAGTCGATGCCTACCACGGCGTAACAGACTCCACCCTTTCCAGTGGGGAGGGCGCCAACCAAGTTTATCCCCCAAACGGCAAACGGCCATGGGGACGAGATCATCTTTAGCTCAACTGGAGGAGCTCGGGCAACTGCGGCTAATCGCTGGCACTTGTCGCACTTCTTCACGTATCAGATCGAGTCTTTGGACAGAGTTGGCCAGTAATACCCCTGCCTCAGGACCTTTAAGGCCAAGCTCTGCCCCCCAGTGTGGTCTCCGCAAAAACCCTCGTGCACCTCCTGCAGGATGGCCTTTGCTTCACCTGGAAGAACACATCGTAGGAGAGGGAGGGAGTGCCCACGCTGGTATAACACCCCATCTACTATCGTATACCTGGGAGCTTGATAGAGTACTCGCCGTGTATCATTACGCCCTTCAGGCAGCCTTCCCTCGACGAGATACTCAAGGATGGGGGTCATCCAGGTCGCCCTGGAATCGATCATCTCGACCTCCGTCCTGACATCTACTATGATTTTTTTCTCCAAGAACTCTATTGGCACTAACCCCAAGGTCTCTGTTTCCCCAGAGGTGGCGAGCTTGGCAAGAGCGTCTGCGTTAGCGTTCTTCTCCCGAGGTATCTGTTCGATCGAGCCTCGCTCAAACGCGGACAGCTCAGCTTTTACCTTTGCCAGATAGGCGACCATCTTGGGTCCCCGTGCCTGATATTCGCCCAGAACCTGATTTACCACGAGCTGGGAGTCACTAAAGCACTAGACGGAGCTCGCCTTCAACTCCTGGGCTATCCTCAGCCCGGCCAGCAAAGCTTCATATTCGGCCTCGTTGTTGGAGGCTTTAAATCCGAATCTCAGCGCCGAGTGGAATCTATGTCCCTCGGGGGATATCAAAATGATTCCAGCTCCGGAGCCGTTCTCGTTGGACGAACCATCTACAAAGATCCTCCACGACGCCTGGGGCGAGGTGACTTGGTGTGAGTCTTCTGCGGGATCCTCCTGGAATCCCGTGCATTCTGCCATAAAATCGGCCAGGGCCTGACTTTTTATAGCAGTTCGCGGAGTGTACAAAATCTCGAACTGACTGAGTTCGATTGCCCATTTTAACAAACGTCCCGATGCTTCAGGTTTTTGCAAAACCTGCCTTAAAGGTTGATCGGTCATGACGTGTATCGAGTGGGATTGGAAGTACGGCCTGAGCTTTCGCGAGGCCATGATAAGGCAGAACGCCAATTTCTCCATCAACGGGTACCGGGATTCAGCCCCGAGAAGTCTCTTGCTGATGTAGTAGACTGGTCTCTAAACTCGGTCTTCTTCTCGTACCAACATGGCACTAGCTGCATCCCCGGTGACAGCCAGGTAGAGAAAAAAAGGCTCTCCTGCTTTGGGTTTGGATAATACGGGTGGCTCGGCCAGATGTGCCTTCAGGTCGAGGAATGCTCTTTTGCACTCTTCTGTCCATTCGAACTTCTTGTTTCCTCGGAGTAGGTTGTAGAATGGAAAACACTTATCGATGGACTTGGAAATAAACCAATTGAGGGCTGCCACTCCTCCTGTCAGGCCTTGGACATCTTTTCGCGACCTGGGCGAGGGAAGCTTGAGCAGTGATCTGATCTTGTCAGGGTTTGCCTCGATTCCTCGGGTATTGACTATGAAGCCCAGGAACTTCTTGGACGCGACTCCAAAAGTGCACTTCTACGGATTAAGTCTCATGCCATACTCCCGTAGTATCCTAAAACATTCTTCCAGGTCAGAAACATGGTTATCGACAGTCTTTGACTTGACTAGCATGTCATCAACGTAAACTTCCATGTTTTTCCCGATCTGGCTTGCGAACATTCTGTTTACTAACCTTTGGTAGGTAGCTCCGGCGTTCTTCAGCCCGAACAGCATGATCTTGTAACAATAGACGTTAGTCGGGGTCATGAAGCTGGTGTGTTTTTGGTCTGCCGGATTCATGGCGATCTGATTGTAGCCTGAGTACGCGTCCATAAAGGACATGAGCTCGTGCCCCGCTGTGGCATCTACCAGCTGGTCAATCCTTGGCAGTGGAAAACAATCCTTGGGGTAGGCTTTATTCAGGTCGGAGAAGTCTATGCAGGTCCGCCATTTTCCATTGGGCTTTGGGACCAGCACGGGGTTGGCGACCCATATTGGAAATTTGGCCTCACGGATAAAGCCGCATTTCTTGAGCCGGGCCACCTCTTCCTCCAAGGCTTCAGCCCGAGCTGTTCCTAGGCGTCTTTGCTTCTGGGACTTGGCGGGAACGCTTTTATCCAGATGAAGTGTATGCATGATGACACTCGGGCTGATTCCCACCATGTCCTCATGGGACCAGGCAAACACGTCCAGGTTATCCCGAAAAATTTAGTCAGCTCCGCCTTCCTCTTGCTACAGAGGTTTTTCCCGAGCTTGACCATCCGTGATGGGTTGCACGGATCAATGTTCACTTCCTCGAGCTCCTCAATTGCCTGGAGCTCAGATATGTCCTCGCCTATTCGGGGGTCAATATCCTCACTTAAGACGGCATTTTCCCCTTCGGCGCTTTGAGGTTTTTCAATCTCAGGATTAGCTAAGGGTTCCTGAGATTCCTCTCCACCACCTTGAATGGCCATTGCCAACTGCCCAGGTTTAGATTTTCCCTTCACAGAAATGCTGTAACATTCCCTGGCAGCGAGCTGATCACCATGAATAGTGCATATTCCCGTGGAAGTAGGGAATTTCATTGCGAGGTGGCGAATGGAAGTGACGGCCTCAAGCGCCATGAGCGTAGGTCGCCCCAAGATCGCGTTGTATGCAGCGGAGCAGTCGATGACCACGAACTCGAGGAGCTTAGAGCTATCTGAGATCCTTCTCCTAGGGTGATCACCAGCTCGATCGTCCCTATTGCTGCTGATCCCTCTCCCGAAAAACCATACAACATCATGGAGGTCGCCTTCAACTCAGCGACGGTTAAACCCATCTTTTCTAACGTGGATCGGAACAGGAGGTTCACCGAGCTCCCGTTGTCGATCAGCACCCTCCTCACTCTCCGATTGGCGAGCTGAACTGCCACAACCAAAGGGTCATTTATAACAGTTCGCGGGGTGTACAAAATCTCGAACTGACTGAGTTCGACAGCCCACTTTAACAGACGTCCCGATGCTTCAGGTTTTTGCAAAACTTGCCTTAAAGGTTGATCGGTCATGACGTGTATTGAGTGGGACTGGAAGTACGGCCTGAGCTTTCGCGAGGCCGTGATAAGGCAGAACGCCAATTTCTCCATCAACGGGTACCGGGATTCAGCTCCGAGAAGTCTCTTGCTGATGTAGTAGACTGGCTTCTGAATCCGGTCCTCTTCCCGGACTAATACCGCATTGGCTGTATCCTCCGTGACAGCCAGGTAGAGAAAAAGAGGCTCTCCTGCTTTTGGTTTGGATAATACGGGTGGCTCGGCCAAATGTGTCTTCAGGTCGAGGAAAGCGCTTTCGCACTCTTCTGTCCATTCGAACTTCTTATTTCCTCGGAGCAGGTTGTAGAATGGCAAGCACTTATCGGTGGATTTTGAAATAAACCGATTGAGGGCTGCCACCCTTCCTGTTAGGCCTTGAACATCTTTGCGCGACCTGGGTGAGGGAAGCTCGAGCAATGATCTGATCTTGTCGGGGTTTGCCTCGATTCCTCGGGTATTGATGATGAAACCCAGGAATTTTCCCGATGCGACTCCAAAAGTGCACTTCTGTGGATTAAGCCTCATGCCATACTCCCGTAGTATCTTGAAGCATTCTTCCAGGTCAGAAACATGGTTATCGGCAGTCTTTGACTTGACTAGCATGTCATCAACGTACACTTCCATGTTCTTCCCGATCTGGTTTGCGAACATTCTGTTTACTAACCTTTGATACGTAGCACCGGCGTTCTTCAGCCCGAAGGGCATGACCTTGTAACAATAAACGTTAGTCGGGGTCATGAAGCTGGTGTGCTCCTGGTCCGTTGGATTCATGGCGATTTGATTGTAGCCTGAGTAAGCATCCATAAAGGACATGAGCTTGTGCCCCTCCGTGGCATCCACCAATTGGTCAATCCTTGGCAATGGAAAACAATCCTTAGGGCAGGCTTTATTCAGGTCGGAGAAGTTGATGTAGGTCCGCCACCTCCCGTTAGGTTTCGGGACCAGCACGGGGTTGGCGACCCAAATCGGAAACTTGGCTTCACGGATAAAGCCGCATTTCTTGAGCCGGGCTACTTCTTCCTCTAAGGCTTCAGCCCGGGTTGTTCCTAGGTGTCTCTGCTTCTGGGCCTTTGAAGGAGCACTTTTATCCAGATGAAGGGTGTGCATGATGACACTCAGGCTGATTCCCACCATGTCCTCGTGCGACCACGCAAACACATCCAGCTACAGAAATCTAGTCAGCTCCGCCTTCCTCTTGCTGTAGAGGTTTTTCTCGAGCTTGACCATCCGTGAAGGGTTCTGCGGGTCGACGCTCACTTCTTTGAGCTCCTCAATAGCCTGGAGCTCGGACCTGTCCTCGCCTATTCAGGGGTCAATATCCTCACTTAAGACGATATTTTCCCCTTCGGCGCTTTGAGGTTTTTCAATCTCAGGATCAGCTAAGGGTTCCTGAGATTCCTCTTCGCCACTTTGGATGGCCATTGCCAGCTGCCCGGGTTTCGACTTTCCCTTCATGGAAATCCCGTAGCATTCCCTGGCAGCGAGCTGATCGCCACGGACAGTGCATATTCCCATGGAAGTAGGGAATTTCATCGTGAGGCGGCGAATGGAAGTGACGGCCTCAAAGGCTATGAGTGTAGGTCGTCCCAAAATTGCGTTGTATGCGGCGGAGCAGTCGATGACCACAAACTCGAGGAGTTTGGAGACTATCCGAGGTCCTTCTCCTAGGGTGATCACTAGCTCGATAGTCCCTATAGCCGCCGATCCTTCTCCCGAAAAACCATACAGCATCATGGAGGTCGCCTTCAGCTCGACGATAGTCAAACCCATCTTCTCCAGCGTGGACCGAAATAGAAGGTCGACCGAGCTCCCATTATCGATCAGCACCCTCCTAACCCTCCGGTTAGCGAGCTGAACTGCTACGACCAGAGGGTTGTTATGAGGGAACTGGACATGGTCCGCATCTTCTTCTGTAAAAATGATCGGTTGCTTCTCCAATCGCTGTTGCTTTGGCAGGCGCTGCTCCGGGACGAACTCTACTCCATTATGCGCCTTGAGTTCGTTCGCGTACCTCTTCTGGGCACCCTTGCTCGTGCCAGCCATATGCGGACCTCCAGAGATGGTGGATATCTCCCTTCCTATCATGGGAGGAGGGACGTCCTGATCTACCCGAGACCCGGGCTAACTGGCCGGGACTTCTGGAGCAAGTTGACTTGCTGGAACCCTGTTTCGCGCGTACTGGGCCAAGGGGCCGGCTCGGATGAGAGTCTCGATCTCATCTTTCAAATGCCTACAATCATCAGTATTGTGGCCAACATCGTTGTGAAAACAACAAAACTTGGAGGTGTCTCTCTTCCCCTTTTGGTGCTTCAACGGCTCGGGCCTCTTCCAGGGGAGGCGAGTAGAGTTGGCTAGGAAGATATTCTCCCTAGACTGGGTGAGCTCTGTATAAGTCGCGTAGACGGGCTTAAACTTGTCTACGGACTTATTCTTCTTTGGGCCGTGCTGGCTGCCCTCGCCATTCCCCTTTCTTTTGCCTCCACTGAGCTGGTTGTTCTGTGTGACATTTTGGGTCGCTGCCATGACCTCCGTCCCCACTCCAGCGGGTTGCTCAGGGACCTAGCTGGTTCCTGCAGCTGAGGCTTCGGCCTCCTCCAAGTTGATCCATTCCTGGGCCCTGTTAAGGAATTCGTTCACCGAGCTAACTCCCTTTCTTTGTATATCTTTCCAGAGTTCCCCTCCGACGAGGATTCCAGTCCTCATGGCCATGATCTTGGAGCTGTCATCCGCGTCTCTGGCTCGAGCAGCGACGTTTGCGAACCTGCTCAGGTAAGCCTTCAGAGTTTCGTCGGGCTGCTGCCTTACGTTAGTCAGAGAGTTGGCCTGAACGCGGGCAGCCTGGGAGGCTTGAAATGCCCTTTTGAAGTCAGCCGAGAAAGTTTTCCAGGAGCTGATTGACTGTCTTTTGCCTTGCTTGAACCACTGCCTGGCTGGTCCAGTCAGGGTGGAAGGAAAGATTAAACACCTCTGCTCGGGGCCAATGTTGTGGGCCATCATCAGGGTGTTGAACATCCCCAGATGATCCGACAGATCTCCGTCTCCATTGAACTTAGACAGGTGCGACATACGGAAACCAGGTGGGTACGCCGTTGCTACTATGCTGGGGGCGAAGAGCTCCATCTCGTCCCCCGAATCGTACTCATCTTTCTCTTTCTCCGACAGGAGCTTCCTCATCAGCTCCTCCATCTGGGCCAGGCGCTCAAGGGTTTGGTCCTGATTTCCTTGGTTATTCCGGGGCTGTTCAACAGCTCCGGATCCATTGTACATATTTGGTGGGTTATTGCCCCTCCTATCTTGAGATAGATTATTTGGGGCATTCCCGCCGTTACGTACTTCGGACAGGGCCCCCCCTGAGCGAGCATGGCTGTCGCCTCCTGCTGGCTCCCCTCTATGAGAGTTAAGGCGATCTCGCAGGTCGCCCCCTTGGGTGGCTCGAGGGCTTTGTGCCGAACTTAGACACTGATGCAAGTCTCCGCCAGAGAGGTCGCTCCAGCGACTTCCGGTCCAGTAGCTCCTGTTAGATAGGCTCAGAGTCCGCCTTTGGTGGTGAGGATCTGGGCTTTCCCTCGGCGCCCTGCTTCGTCAGGAGGGCCCTGCGAAAGGCGGGTCTCTCCTGCTACTTCCATAGGCCAGAATATCTCGAACGGGCCGAGGAGGAGATGGATATCTTATTGGAGGGGAGGATGCCTGACCGGAGAGGCGATCCTGGTTTCCTCAGGTGGGATGAGGTTAGGTGGGGGCCTCTCGGCCCTGCCAACCTACTGGTCCCGCGCCTGGCGATCAAGACTAGGCACAGGACGGCTGTTGGGGATGGGCTGATGCTGCGAGCCCTCCCCGGTTCTCCTTCTGGAATTTCCTCGGGCTCTTCTGGGCGCGCTCGAGGCCGGTTGGGAGCTAGGAGTTGAAGTTCTGACCGAACGGCTGTACTACTGTTGTCCGGCTCTAGGCATTTCTCCGAAGTTTGCCTCTCGACGGTGCGATGAAGGAGTGGAGTTGGCTGTCGGAAGTCTGTCCGAGCGGCTATGCCTGGACCTATTACCCCGGCGAGACTTAGGAGCCTCGCCTTGCCTCTCTCGGATGTTAGCGTCGGTTGTGAGAGGGGCTAGTCGGGCTAGCACGTCTTTGATATGCTGATTATCTATTGCTAGCTGGCTCCTCAGCTGAGCATTCTCCATCTCCACCGCAGTGTAATAACATGGGTTTGGATTAGGTGGCCGGGGCGCCGAACTTCCAGTGTCATCTTGGCCCGCCGGCTGTTTTCCTGGCTGCTGTTGGACTTCAAGAATTTGTTCGTCGGGGATGGCAACATGACGAGCCTCCTGCCCATCATGTTGTTCCGTCTCGTTACTGTGTCTGGATCGAGTAGTCACCATGGTTGGATGTTTGCGACAGCACCAATCTAACTTGCTCTCAATGAAAGCACCAATTTGTTGACGCGGTTCTTCGCCAACAGGTAATTAAGAAAAGAAAGAGAAAGGGATTAGTGCTTATGTTGAACCGAAATAGATGAATGATCTTGGAAATGAAATGGTGCACAAAATACGTTTTTAGGTGGTTCAAAGGTTAAAATCCTTCTACTCCACCAGTCAGTATTATTGCTATATACTGGGTATTCTTTTACAGGGTATTTCTTACAATATAGAATCCAACCCCTTACAACTCCCAGGGTCTCCATATTTATAGGAGAAGGCACCTGAGAGTTGGTAAGAAGGTCATCCCGTGACCTTCTTACCTATCATGCCAACTCTGGGACATTCATGATTAATTCCTAAACCTGACACATAAGTGTGGTCAAATCAATAGGTAAGGGGATAATGGGCCGCACGGCCCAACCCAGTCGTGGGTGTCTGAATATGCACGTTCCTGCTGCGTGTCCGAGAAGTCAGGGGTATATCAGACACGTGATGTCTGATATATCCATGTTTACCTTGCGTGGTTGACTTTATAAAGGGTCACAACCTCTAACTCTAGCTCGTACCACGAGCTAGATGATTCCCTCGACCTGTGGTCTTCAGAGTCCAGACTCAGTCCTTAAGCAATCTTGGTGAACCCTTGGGTTACCTCGAGCTAAGGAGGTAGGATCTTATGATGGCAGCTCCGGTCTTGGGGATGTCCACGTGGTAGTCATGATTAGGCCGTATCTCAGCTCGTTAATCAGCCTGTGGGAAAATCATGGTGTACAGTATAGTTTCAGGTTTGTTTTTTAGGGTTTCCAATGGGTAACCTTGGGGGATCTAAAGCTAAGGTTCCTAGGACATGATTGAACAATTTTAAAGTGTATTTATAGCCTAAGAAGTTCATGGTTAGTAATTATGAGTTTTGTTTTATTCGAAAGAGCTGAACCTACATTAAATTGATTGTGACTTAGGGCTATTTAAGGACACTTGAAGGAGGTCGCACTCAAGTTGGTACTTATTTCATTTCTGGAATCCATGTAAGAAAAGTTGGCATCTGCACATAGAGCGGGCATTAGCCCCATTGCTTGAGAAATAGTTATTACTGTAGCATTGAAATAGAACTTGGGATATGTTCTCTTGTTTCACACTTGTTACTGTGTGTTTGGTCATTGTAGATAGTTATTACTGCTTGAATGACATTGATTTATATTTATGCATTCTTCTTGCATTATGTTGGTTGAATTGATTATCTTTATGATATGTGTTGTAATTATTGTTTATGCTATGTAGGACTTTTCTTGTTGGGCCGTGGCTCATGGTGCTCTATGTTGCAGGGAAGGGCAAGGAAAGGCTAAATCAACCATGGTTGGAGAGCTTTGGGAGAGTGTGTACATGTTCGACCTGCTTGACTTACAGGGTTGAGTTATCTGATGAAATTGAGTCAAAAAGTCTAATTTTATTGTTTAGGCCGACTTCTTTTAAAAACAACTATTGTAACTTTATTTTGTTTTAATCTGAACGGGATCCCGTGTAACTTTTATAACTTTGATAAATGTGTTTTGATTCTTTTTATAAACTTTTCATTATTTAATTACCGTTTTATTTCCAAATGACACTTTTGAGTCAAAACATCTTGCTTAACAAGATGAGCACTACTTTAATCACACTAGTTATTGAATTGGCACCGGGGACAGAACTAGTGTCTAGAGCACTGTACAGAATGGCTCTAGCATAATTGAAAGAACATAAGGATCAGTTACAAAAGCTACTAGACTTAGGGTTTATCAGGGCCAGTTTCTCGCCATGGGGTGCGTCAGTTTTGTTTGTAAAGAGGAAGGATGGGTCGCTGAGGATGTGCATTGATTGTAGCGAACTGAATAAGCTGACTATCAAGAATAAGTATCCATTGCTGAGAATCGATGACTTGTTTGATCAGCTACATGAAAAGACAGTGTTCTCCAAGATTGATCTTTGATCTTGTTATCACTAGTTGAGAATCCAAGATGAGGATATTTCAAAGATGGCTTTTTGTACCAGGTATGGGCATTATGAATTTTTAGTCATTTCATTTGGATCGACTAATGCCCCAACAACTTGCATGGAACTGATGAATAGAGTTTTCAAGGATTACTTAGACAGATTCGTGATCGTCTTCATCAACAACATCCTGGTTTATTCTCAGTTGGAGATAGAGCATAACTAGCATCTCTGATTGGTATTTCAGAGGCTGGGGGAGCACAAATTATATGCGAAGTTCAAGAAATGTGAGTTCTAGTTACCTCATGTCACATTGTTAGTAAAGACAGAATTAAGGTGGATCCGTTAAAGATTATGGCAGTCAAGGATGCCAGGGCTAAGGAGTGGTTATGAGATCAGGAGTTTCCTTGGATTGGTGGGGTATTATCAGCGCTTTGTGGAAGGGTTCTCAAGGATTGCAACACCACTAACGGAGTTGACATGCAAGAACTTGAAAGTTTGTATGGTCAGATAGATGTGAGAACAACTTCCAAGAGTTGAAGCGACAATTAATCACTGCTCTGGTTCTAAGTCTTCCTTCAGAACATGAGAAGTTTGTGGTCTATTGAAATGCATCAAAGCATGGGTTAGGTTGTGTTCTTATGCGGGCTGGAAATGTGATTGCCTATGCATCATGACAACTAAAGGAATATGAACAGCGATAGTCTTTGCGTTGAAGGTATGGCAGCACTACCTTTATGGGAAGAAGTGTGAGATATACACTGACCACAAGAGCCTCAAGTATTTCTTTACCAAGAAAAATCTGAACATGAGATAGAGGCGTTGGCTAGAGTTGGTGAAAGATTATGACTGTGAGATTCTTTACCGCCCAAGGAAAGCCAATGTAGTGGCAGATGCCTTGAGTCGGAGAAGATGAGTAGAGCAGGGATAGAGTTGGTGGTGGGCCAATTAGTTAACATCACCTTGTAGTCTACTCTTCTGGAGAGAATTAAGGAAGGTCAGTTGAATGAGCCTCAATTGATGAGGCATAGAGAGGACGTTCTAGCTAGAGTGGCTAAGGACTATACTGTTTCAGAGATGGGTTTACTGAGGTACATGTAAGGGATTAGCATTTTGATGGATTCTTCTATCAAACAACAGATTCTGGATAAATCTCACACTACACCGTATCCATTGCTTCTAGGCACCATGAAGATGTATCAGGATCTGAAATCTTTTTACCGGTGGCCTAGGATGAAGGAAGATGTGATCGAGTATGTGGCTAAGTGCCTAACATTCCAGCCAGTGAAAGCTGAGCACCAGAGACCAGTCGGGCTACTGCAGCCTTTAGGTATTCCTGGATGGAAATGGGAGGGCATTACTATGGACTTCGTAGTAGGATTACCTAGGACTGTGGGGCAGCATGATTCAATTTCAGTGATTGTGGATCGGTATACCAAATCATCCCATTTCTTGGTTGTGATGACAAATTTTATAGTGGATCAATATGCTGAGATGTATATCAAGGAGATTGTACGTCTCCATAGGGCTCTGAAGTCTATTGTGTCAGATCGGGACCCCATCTTTACTTCCATATTTTGGGGAAGTCTGCAGAAGGCTAAGGGTACACAACTGAAGTTTAGCACAACCTATCATCCTTAGACGGATGGACAATTTGAGAGGATGATTCAGATATTAGAATACATGCTATGAGCATGCATTCTGGACTTTGAAGGGTCCTGGAGTAAGTATTTGTTGTTGATTGAATTTTCGTACAACAAAAACTATCAGTAGACTATTGGAGTGGCTTCATGTGAGATGTTTTACGGTAGGAAATGTAGATCACCCATCCATTCATATGAAATGGGTGAGAGGGAATATCTAGGTCCTGAAGCAGTTCAGAGGACCAATGAGGCTATTGAGAAGATTAGAGCTCAGATGCTCGCTTCATAGATTAGATAGAAGAGCTACTCTAATCCCAAGATTAGGGACATAGAATTCCAGGTTTGGGACTATGTCTTCCTCCGTGTTTCACCCTTGAGAAAAGTGAAACGGTTTGGAAAGAAGGGTAAGTTGAGCCCTAGGTTTATGGAACCTTTTAAGATCCTGGAGATGATTGAACATGTAGCATATAGGTTGGCTTAACCCCGTCACTGTTAGGGGTTCATAACGTATTCCATATTTCCATGCTTCAGAAATATGTGTCAGATGCAACTCATGTGTTGAGTTATGAGGATTTGGAATTACAGACATGCTTGTCTTATGAGGAGCGACCAGTTCAGATCATGGATAGAAAGGACAAGGTCTTGAGGAACAAAACTATACCTTTGGTTAAGGGATATTATGGAGGAACAACAAGGTCGGTGAGGCGACTTGCGAATTAGAGTTTGACATGCAGAATCAGTATCCCGAGTTGTTTAGGTAAATTTCGAGGACGAAATTTCTATGAGGGGGGATAGTTGTAAGGTCCCAAAGTTCCTAATATGGCTTAGTGCCTTGATTAGGGTGCCAGGATGGCATTATTAGAATATTATATGATTTAATTGAATATCTATGTGATTATGTGAATTGCATAAGTTATATTATAATATGATTGATTATGCATGTTTAAGTGTATTAAATGTGCGTCAAAGGTCCACTTTTATTTAGAAGGGCATATTTGTAATTTCACCTGCTGAGGGCATAATTGTGATTATATTATGTTATATGACTGAGACCACATTATTATGTGGATATATTTGAGATATTCGATAGGAGTTAGTCCTTTTGAGCATAGTAGCGGTCTAGTCACAACGAGGACTAATACCTGGCTCAGGGTGAGCCAAAGGTATTTTGGTAATTCAGTGAGTTACTAGGACTCATTGGAGTATGAGTCGTATTCTGGGAAAAATAGTGGTATTGGGTATTTGGCGGAGTTAATTGAGAATTTTGAGTTTTGTGGGATTATAATTTCTATTGACCCATTTTCCCTTGAGGGGCTTTGGGAAGAAAGTTATGAGTAGGGGCCTTTAGGTCTTTTGCACCATTTGGTTAATAGGCCCAAGCTGAAGTGATTAACTAAGAAAAGCATACTCTCGCTCTCTCTCTCTCTCTCTCTCTCTCTCTTCTTTCCTGTAAGTCTCTCTCCCTTTCACTTGTGTTTTGTTTCAAGAAGAAACTTTAAAGTTCTTAGAGCTTTTACTTTCTTTTTAAGTGTTTTTGGGAGAGAGTTTGAATTTTGGGTTTTGGTTGAGTTTTAAAGGTTGTCTATTGTTTTTATGAGCTGCTGAGACCATTCCTGTGGTCGAAATGGTATAAAACCGTGTCTTGAGACGATTTTGGGAGGATTTGTGATTTTTGAAATCGCTAGAATTGTGAGTTCGTTGGGTCGGACCGTGACGCATTTCTTGGGGGTTGCGACCCGCATGAACTCAGCTAAGGCAAGGGTGCCTCGAACTGCCTTATCGTCACGACGCAAGTGCAAGATATTTTGGGTGTGGGCTCTTTGCCTAGTTAGGCGTTGTGGCTCAAATTAGGAAAAAGTAAACAATGAGGATTTGGGTTATGGGAACCCAAACCTAAGGGCACGGGAATGGTTGTACTGCTCAATTTAGTAGAATTCAAGGTCCCTAAGGCTAGGACTTGGTCTAGAAGCCTTTCTTGGTTCATTTCTTGATGGTTATTTTGTGTTATGTTTGTGACTAGGGTGTACTGCTAGGCTCAGGAAGGAAGGATCGTACTCAGGGTTGTCATACTCGATTATCAAACTTAAGGGCTAAGGACTTGAGGTAAGAAAACTGCACTTGGACTATGGTTAGGGCTTGAGCCACAATTATCGAACATGGATATAATCCTACCTAGAATGTTTTATTAAACATGTTTGACTATGTTATGCATATCTTTGTTAAGTGATGTATGTCTATATGTTATATCTGATTGAAAAGCTCGGCTTATAAGTGGAGGGAAACAATAGCTTGCTGAATGCAAGCTAATCTGGTTAGGCCAACCCAGAAGCATGATATACGGTTGTGCGACCCTACAACCACCTGGAATATAAAGCGTGAAGTACACTTGGCTAGCTCTAAGGCTGGTTAAAATGGAATAGGGCAGTGGGCCACAGTGTGGCTCGATAGCAGCTTATTTAGATGAAATGCATGCGTGAGTATGGTTATAACTGCTAAGTATGCTATTTATGATTCTAAAATCTGTTGATTAACTTCTTATAAGCATGGTTAAGTTTTCTTACTAAGCCTTGGCTCACGGGTGCTACATTGTGCAGGTAAAGGAAAGGAAAAGTTAGACCAGCCATGAGTTGGAGAACTTCACGCACGGGGTGTACATATGCGGCCTGCTCAACCATCATGGCTGAGACCACTTGCTGGAACTAGGGTTGAACCCTAATTTTGCTACCTAGGTCGGCCCTTATATTTGTTTTGTAACCAGTTTGGTTTATAAACTCTTTTGGGATTCCGTGTATCAAACTTAAACTCTTTTAATGAATTGATTATTGTTTACCGAGTTTTTCGGAAACGAATACGAACGGAATAATAAAAAGATAAGAACTATAGAAATGCAGAAATATAAATAAACAAACAGTGTTTTTACGTGGTTTAGGCGTTAACGAGCCCTAGTCCACGAGTCGATGTTATTATACTTGTAGAGAATAACAGTCAAACAGCTGGTGTACAAGAAACTCACAACCTCACAGTGTTTCTCTCGGGTTCTCTTGGAGAAGATGAAGCTAGAGAGATTTTAGTAGAGTTCTTGCTATGTGATTTGTTGGCCGTCCTCCCTATCGTAAAATGAGGGGGTCTTTATAGCTAGGGTTTTGGATTAGGGTTTTTCCCTACTCACATGAGTCTTAATTACACCAGCCATAAATAGGGGATACAATTACCGTAGTCGCCTGGATACCAGGCTCTATGTGGGTATATTTACATGAAAGTATGGGGAATGCACAAAGGCAGCCGTCTTTTCCATGTTGTCAGCGGAACAGTAGGCGAAATAGTACTTTTAGGCGTGCTGGGATGTGTGCGGCCTTGACCTGTCGGGCGTGTCAGGCGGGATTCTGTGTCAGGCGGATATCATTTCAACTATGCCTCCTCCATGACTCGACCGCTTGGTCTTGTTCCGTGCGAGGCACGGAACTGTTTCCGCGAAGACAACCTGAAGAGCTTCTCCTGGAAGGAGCTTCCCCGAAGGATATCCCTTCGGGAGTACGGGAGAGTTGACGAGCTTCCGTGTCGCATTTGCTTGAAAGAGTAATCCGGACACTAAACGGGAGAGGCGAAGCCTTTCTGTCCATCCGCGAGCTCTGGTCACCTACCGTGAAAGACATTGATAATTCTGCTTCCCCGAGGATATCCATCTAAACGCTATCCGGAAATCTGGATAACAATTATTGTTTGACAAAAAATTTTAGTACCTAAACCTTGTGTTAGTTTCAATTACACGTTAAGCACTATTTTAATTAAACAGTGTAACAGTCCTGGATTAGGAGGGCATTACAGCTCCAATCACCCTCTAGCACAGGTCCCGCATAAAACTTGGAATCTGTCTTGATCCCGTGGCTCCTCATTATTTTGTTCACCTGGGGCATCAAAATTATACGAGAGACTATCCTCTCAGCCTTGAAAAAGTTGTTAGCATTTACCTTGACCTTCTTTTCCACCACTGGTCCAAAGTGGGGGCTGGGGGTTTCGGCAACCTGTTTATCTTGGGAGGAGGAACCTTGATTTCTTCGTCATTCTTGTTGCTAATTTTTAATGTTTTTAGCTCGCATTGTTACAAATCAATTGGTTAGAGGCGAACTAGGGATGTAACCTAGTTTTACGAACATGGGAAAGGGTGGCCTAAGGATTAAAAGCTTCGCTAATCGAACTAAAGCTTCTACGAACTAAAAACGTACATAAAACCCTAATACGTGTATCAAAGCATGCCCCTAATTCACGCGCCCTAATCTAAGGAAGTGTTGTCTCCTTGGAAATTATGCATTAGAGTAATGATTTTGAAAGGCAATTTTAATGCAAAAACATCCCAGAACTGTGTTGCTTAAGCTATCAAGTTTTAGACCTGAAACCCTTAAACTTTTGACCTAATTAGCTATCCGTTCAACCTCAAAACCTAGAAAAAACTGAGAAAGTTTCCTATTTTGTGCCTTACATTCTATCGTTTTTTGTCCTATAAGATGGCTTATCTACCTCGGCATACCAAAACCCAAACTGAATCACATACAAAACCAAAATACAAACCAAAGAACTGGAAAACTTCATAAACATGTATATAAACGTGTATACAAAGTTTAAAACTGAGAAAAAAAGCACATGCATACGATTTGTTTCTTGATCGAGGTGTGGAAGAAGAGACAAAGAACGTTGAAAATTGCAGAAAGCCTATTGGAAATGATTGCCAAAGAAAGCTTTGAATACTCGAGGGTTTCTAGGAAGAGAGAAGAAAAGGAAATTTCAATGCAAAGGTGGTGAAAATTAGGTCATGCTCTCTTACATATACATAAATTTTGGGGAAAGATCTGAGCCGCACAATTAAAGCAATTCGAGATCTGAGGGCTAAGATTAAATAAACCAAACAGCGGCAAAAATTTGACAAGACAACTGTCACAGTACTCGAAACCCAAACAGACGCCTATAACAAGTAGACTCGTTCCTACACTCGAGTGGGTAAGTATGCACATTTTCCCACAATGCACTACTACAAAAATAGGCTTTAACTTCGATTTTTATACATAAAATTGTTGGGAAATAGATAAAAAGTGAAGTTAAAGAATTTAACGGACTTTTAACTTCACTTTTTGGTTTGGCACTTTTTTACCGAGATTTTCGGAAACCACACTAATGGATATTAGATAAGAATAATGATATGGAAAGTAGAAGATTAACACGGGATTTTTACGTGGTTTGGGCGTTAATGAGCCTTAGTCCACGAGTCAGTTGTATTAGAGCTTGGAAAGTCTTTTACAATGGAGTTTCTCTCTATGTTTTGACAGAGTAATTGTATATAAGTCGAAAAAAGATCCTTTTTCCAGTGTTCTATCGCCTGTATTTATAAGCTCATAGGAACACTGGGTCTGGGCCGGGTATGACCCGGGCCCATCAGAGATATGGATACTCTTGGCTTCTCTGGTGGAAGCTCAATATAAAAGATAAAACATACATAGATTCAAGACTAATTAAGGCCCAATAGGGCGGCCCAAGAACTGGGTTTTGCCCGAAAAAACGGTGCTTTTGGTCTGGACACTTTGAGTTACGAGGCTGATTCAGGGGACCAAACCAGTCAGAGTACATGTCAGTGCAGGTCTAGAACAGCGGCGTTCAATCCCGAGGTGGCCTTTTCCGCCGGTGAAAAGTGGGGACAACCCCCATGCGTCGTGGGGCGGCTTCAGGGTCACGGATGCTTTTCCTTACCAACCGGGGACGACCTGATCCGGGTTCGTTTACCTTTGTCCCTCTTCGTTTACCACAGGCCCGGACCGTTTACCAGACTCCGGGACCATTTTACGTATACTTCAACGCGATTCTGGGCTGTCTGTACGTCTCCCGGACAACTGTCCTGGATCACCATCCCGGACACCGTCCGGACCCAGAATCGCACTAGGGCCGTGCCCCTTGGATATTCCTGTGCCAAGCGGGCTTGGCCCGGGCCCACATTTGAACGCCCAGACCATGGGCCTAGACCACCGTCCCGGGCCCACGTCAGGAAATGGGGATAACATTTATCCCCCAAGCCTTCGCCTAGGGCCGCCAGGTGGAGACTTGCCTTGCTCCCGGACGATCCACAGTTGCCTTCCCAGTTCCTGCTTGGAATCGTGGGTCCGTGACAGAGGGCAGTGACGGTGGTCGTATGCTGGGCCCAGACCATTTACCAGTGTCCGGGTACGTTTACCTAAGTCCCGCTTCGTGGCAGGGGTACACGTGGCACCAGGTGACTGCTGCATGGATGGGTCTCGACCTTGAAAGGTCACCTAGCCATCTCAAGGGTCACTAGGCCTAGGCTAGTGTGTCAGCACAGATCTCGAAGCGTCCCATCCGCACGGGGGTCCATCATTAATACTTCTGTGTTGAGGTGGACTGTAGGATGGGGTGACCTTTGGCATCCGCCCCTCTTGGGCTGTTAAATCTGAGATGGCAAGGATCCAGCCTAAGAGGGCTTATAAATGCCCCTGCATGATTTTGGACCGTCCGATGGGGAGACACCTGTCCGTTGGACCAGAGGCCAGGATTTGGGCCTTTATAAATACCCCATAGATGCTCATTTGACATTTTTACACTCTCGAGCCATCTTAAGAATTGATCAGCTTTGCCCAAGCTTTGCATGTCCGATATCGCCGGCGACATCCACCATCGTCTGCTAACTCTACGCCGTCGTCTATTCCCCACGGCCCCAGCGTCTGCCCATCCGCCTGAGAACACGTCCTGGGTCTGCCCTATCGACGAATTGCTGAACCAGCTTCACCATTTCAAGAACGAAGTTCTACTGTTCTTACCGTCGGACAACCACCATCTTCTACGGCCAACAACTCGCAGTAAGTCCTTCTGACCTTCTTGATGAATATATGAACTTAGGCTGTTCTTTTAATTCACATGTTTAGGCTGCTAGAATCTGATTACATTTAGGAGTTATTAGGAAGGCCGCCTGGTTCTGGTTGCTCCGTATTCGGATGCTTCCTGGACAGATGGCAGAGCCTTAGTAGCTATTTTTCCATTCCCGATCAGGGTCTCGTGGTTCCTTGGTGATCCCAGACCCGATCCGAAGGGGCTCCAAGTAGTCCTTAGGAGACCCCCCGTACCTTAACCGAATTTCTTGGGTTTAGGTACTGACTGCTTGGCTTTCTTTCTTTGTTCCCAGATCATCAAATATGACAACGGGCGTCACACTCCACTCAAAGGAAGAAGTCAACAGGGCCCCTATCGTCATCGCTGGGTCCCGGACACCCAAGGGTAACAGGTGGGAAATGGACGTGGTGCCCAACCTGTTCTAGAATTACCGGATGATGTACCTCCTAGAGAAGCGTCTGGGCATCGAATCCACTCCCGGACTCTTCCACAACCGCATGGCCAGGATCGAGGAGCGGGCGTACACGTCCGTAGAGGGGTTCGGGGCCTGGAGCGTCGGCCACATCAGCATGGGAGCCACGCTCCCGCTCCATGACTACTTTGTGCGATTCCTGACGTATGTGGGGATCGCGCCATTTATAACGACCCCAAATTCGGTATTAAGGCTTAGGGCCTGGGATAGTGTGCCTGGAGAGAGCATAAAGGAATTCTGTGTGTGTCTTTAATGAGTTTTATGCATGATCATGATTTAATGCACGTTATATGATTATGTGATTAATTGTGATGCATGACTACGTGAATTAGTATGCATGTAGACCTGATTGAGCATATTTGTAATTTGGCCATGTTGGGCATGACTATGTTGTTACCTGTGATCTATGACTCGAGACGATCTTAGAATGAGCGGGTTAGCGGAAAGTCAAAGCGGGAACCTGTGCCAGGCTTGGGTTAAGCCTGGGGAGTTTAATTGAGAATCTGGGAATATATTTGATGATTAATCCGGTATTGGGTAGCGAGCGGGAATTAATAGGAACACTTGAGGAATTAGTGGGAATTTGGGTAATATGACTAAAATGCCCCTTTATGGACATAAAGGTTTAGAATTAGTAAGGGAGGGCATTTTGGTCATTAGGCTTGTTAGAGATAAAATAAAGAAGGTCTTTATACTTAGTGGGTTTTGTAGAGAAAAGCATAGGCTGAAAGAAAGAAAGAAAGAAGAGAAAGGAAAAGAGAGGGAAAGCTGAAGGGTTTAGCTTTGAAGATTCGGTTTGTGGCTTCCCCAACCATTTCCCTTGATTTTTCTTGAGGTTAAGCTTAGTGGGAAGCTAGGGCTAGCTGAGCATCAAGGATCCTAAGCTAGGCTTGGGGATTGGCAAGGGATTAGCAAGATCAAATCAGAGATTTGAGGTAAGTTCTTGAGGTTTTCGGTTTTAGGGTTTTGCTGGTTTTGAGCTGTGTTTTTGAGCTAAATGGATGGGGTTTTTGGGGAAAACAGGTCAAGGTTGTGAAGGTGCAAGCCAAGGAGGTCTAGGGTTCAGTTCAAGGTCGAAATTCCACCCACGGTATGATTTCTAAGACCCTATCCTTGTTGTTTGAGTGATTTTCTGGTTTTTGGGTTCATTGGGTTAGATTTTGAATTGTGGGTTGCTTGAGCTTGGGATTGAGTTCATGGGGTGCTTGGGATGAGTGTGTGGTGTGTATAAGTTTGTTTTTGGGCTTGAGAAAGAGTTGGGCAAGTTTGGGGTCGAAATGGGGGAAGAAAATCGCAAGATGCGATTTTCGGTTTTGGTCTGCTGCAGCTAGCGCTACAGCGCTAGGCAGGGGGCGCTGTAGCGCTAGCCCCTGTCTGGTGAGGGTGGTTCTGCTTGTAGCGCTACAACACTACCTTTTGAGCGCTGTAGCGCTGCACTGTTCACAGAGGGGATTTTTGGGCTTTTGTGAAGGGATTTTGACCTAGGGTTCGGGGCTCGATTCCGCCACTTTGTTTTGGGGATCTAGGACTTCCCGGGGGCTCAGGATTAGTCCCGAGGCTAGGTTTTGGACTTGAGGATTGGTGATAACTTTGACTTGTGGATTTTGCTTAGGTAAGCGCTAGGGCTCGGGTAGGATCGTGCTCAAGGAGTCCGGTTGATCAAGGCTACTGAATCTAAAGGTAAGAAAACCGTAACACCCGAGGTTAGGGCATGAGCCCACTGTGTGATTGTTGGGCACGGCCCTAGCTTGTATTGTGTGCAAATGTGTAATCTTAAATAAACTATTGTATGTTTGAATGGTTATTTCATAATGTATGATATGTGTGATTGTAATTGAATGAACGGCAAGGCCGAGAGCGGCAAGGGCCGGGTACGACAGTGGGGCCGGAAGCAACGCTCAGCACATGGGATGCTAAAGCGAGGGTGGGACCCAAGGGATACATGAGTTATCCTACGGTAATGACCGAGACCCCAAGCTTTGGTAAGGCCTCTGGGGCGGCATGGCCGTGCGTGTTTAAATTGATGATTTTCTTATTTATCAGTGAATTATGCCATCGATATTATTTGCATATGTTATGTGCTATTTGGGTTTTCTTGCTGGGCTTCGGCTCATGGGTGCTCCATGTGGCAGGTAAAAGCAAGGAGTCAGTCAACCGGCCATGAGTATGGAGAGTGTGGGAGCGGCGGGTACATGTTCGGCCTGCCCGACTGCTTGGGTTGGGGGCATTTTGTAAATGGCTGTATTAATCCATTCTTTTGAAAGATAACCTGGTGTAAATCTATTTTTGAGTTGTAAACAATTTGTAAACCTTGATTTGGGATCCCAGATGTTTTATACTTAACGCTTTTAACGAAGTTAATCATTTTTAAAAGAGTACAGCCTTAAACTCTGGTTTAATCACACTTTTGGTTTTAGAAACCACTTTGAGTCAATTAAACGCACAATTTATGTTCTAAACTCACTTAGTAACGGCTCTAAGGTAGTAGGGCGTTACACCGTTCCAGCTCCTGCCACAAGCGTACCGGCTACTCGCGGGATGGCGAGTGTTCTGCATTGCGCAGGAAATCGCAGAGCCGACCCTTGCGGAAGTCTTATATTTCTACAAGATGGAGCCGCAGGTCAACGTCAAGGACAAGACCTTGGATGGCTTCTATAGAATGAAGCTGCGAGGTAGCTACCCTGCTCCCACCAGTTCCTGGAAGCATCCCCTGGACGTTCGTCATTACTGGTTTATGACGTCCGGGTTCCTCGTGGAGAAGAACCCCACGCTGCTGCTGGATTTCCAGCGAGTGGGTAAGTGCTTCCCCGGACCTTGTCCCCTTTTCGTTTTATTTTTCTCTTTTTCTTCATTTCTTATTATCTTCTTCCAGGTGCCAGGACCTTTCGCTCAAACTCCCCTTACCCCGTTCATTATGGAACGGAGGAAGTTCTATGCCGGGCTGAGCGCGGACGACCTGGACGTGGGAGGCTATGTCACCACGGACAACCTCCGACTGGTTGGGATGCTCGCGGCCACCCAAACCATTTTCATCCCGAACCTTCGGGGCATCTAGTGTGAGAATATCGTCGCCATCCGGGAACAACTGGCCCTGGACCACATTGCCGAAGTGGAGAAAGCGGCGCGAGCTGATGCAGCCAAGCGAAAGAAAGACCAGGCCCAGACGGAGGCGGCCTCTTCGGAGGAGTGGGAGGAGCTCTTCGAGGACGCCCTACCGAACACGGGGACTCCCAGGGCTAGCGTATCTGGGCGAGGTAACTCCCCTTTGATCTTGACTTATGCTCCCCAAGTCGGGGACTTAGCTAGGGATAGGCTAGTATTCTGAGGCCTCACGTTTGGGGCTGACGGGGAGACGAGACCTTCGACTCCCGTCCCGGTAGGCTCAGAGGTCCTTATATTTTTATCTGGGTTCCTTCAGTACGGGAATTTCCTGAACCCGGATGACATGGGGGACCGAGTCCATTCCTTCGCTTTAGAGGAGTTGAGTCGCGCCCGGGGCATAGACAAGGGTTCGTCCCTGGTCATTATTAGTTCTGATGTTGATATTTATTTTTTCCTTTTTTGTTTGGTTTGCCATACTAATTCCCTTTTCTGTGCTTTTACAGGAGACTCCGGTATGTCTACTCCCGCCAGCGAAATGAGGCAGCTCCTCAAGGACAGGGCGGCCAGGAAAGCTGCTAGGAAGGCAAACGAGGCGACGGGCCCGGAGCCCAGCCTCAACAAGGAAGTGTCCGGGACAAAAATTTGTCCCGATGGGGGAGCCCTTGCCGTGGTCCCCATTCAAGCCGTGGAGCCGGCTGCAGTCTCCGGCCCCGCCCAACACCCGGTGATAGACTTGGAGGCGGGTGCAGCAGCCAGCCAAGGCTCTGGAAAAAGGGGCCTTGATGCTGGCGCTGAGGAGGCCAACATCGGGAAGAGGCCCCGGATGAGGCGGGCTGGCTCGGCCGATGAGTTGCACAGCGAGAGTCGGCTTGCTGCGAAGGAGGTCCCCGCCCCGCCCGTTCTCCCCATACGTCCAACTCTTCTCGAGGAGGGGGAGTTCGTTGTGCGGGATGAGTAGTCCCGGCTGATCAACTGGACCTGGGAAAATGGTCGAGGCTGGAGGGACGAAACGTACAGGGCCCAGACGATCCACCATCAGGTAGAATTTGTGGAGCGTCCGACGGCGTTCAGCGCCCCTCAGCCGATCGTGGATCGGCCAGCCGCCGAGACGGGCTTCCGCCCCAAGCTCAGGCAGGACACGGCCCCCTGGCGGCGGACCTGTTGGACCAGGTGGGGAACACAATGTCCAACCTCCACCTTAAGTGGTACGCCACGATAGTCAACTCGGACGTACTGTTCATCTCCCAGGCGCTCCGCCACCAGGCCACCGCGGTGAGTTTTACTCGTCTTTTTTCTTTCCCCTTCTTACTTGTTAATTAGGATTTCTCCTAACTTTTCTTTGCTCCAGGTTGATCTGTTGTCCCATCAGAGTGCCGATCTGGTGGCCGAGCTGGCCATGAAGATGGAGACAGCCAAGCTGGAGCTGGAGGCGGCCGTGAATCAGAGGGAGGCCGCCAAAGGGGCCCTTGGCGGGGAGATGGCCCAGGCCCGGGTGGATCATGAGGAGTTCGACTGCGTCAAGGCCGGACTGGAAGGGGCATTGTCCCGGAAGGGAAAAGAGGACGACGAGAGGGCAACACTCCTGGAGGCTGTCACGGCTCAGTCTATCCGAGACAAGGAGGAGATCCAAACCTTGAAGGCCCGGGTCTGCGAACTGGGCGATTCTCTCCTCGAGTAGAAGGTGGCGAATGAAGCATCCCGCCGCGAGAAGGAGGAGGTGGAGGGCATGCTGGAGGTCACCTTCGAGGAGGCCATTTACATGGCTTGGTGCAAGGACAAGAGTATGAACCTCCTGGTCTTCCCAGATCCGGAATCGAAGCGGGCCGAATTCGAGGCCAAGGAGAAGGAGGACACGGAACTCCTGGGGGATGAAGCCTAGGCCCGGATCCTCACTTTGTCTCCTCTACCTCTTTTCTCTTTGTAATTTTGTTACCTTTTTCGGACGCGTACGCGTCCAAAACACTATGTTGCTTTCTCTGATTTTTATATATATATTTTTTGTAATTCCCTGAGTAGAAATTTCACTTTATTGTCGTGCCTGATTGATTCGGAGGGTTTGGTCCCAGTTCCAACGGCCTGGACTAGACCAACTGACTAGCTTGTCTAGTTTTCAAACCTAACCGCCAAGTTTCTTATCCTGGCTCCAATGACCAGGGCCAACGTGGCTGAGTTTATTTTGGAACCTTGCTTTCTCTTTACAAGTTGTAGGCCACGGCTTTGCCCTGGGGCATACCGGATGCTTCTCTCCCAGACCTCGCTCATCCTTGAGCTCGGTCCTTTTAACTTATGCCCTCGGACATCGCTCGTCCGAGGTGGGATCAGCCTTGGGCTTGGTCCCTTTGATTTATACCCCTGGACCTTGCTCGTCTGGGGTGGGACCAGCCTTGGGCTTGGTCCCTTTAATTTATATCCCCCAGACAACGTTCGTCCGGGGCGGGACTGGCCTTAGGCTCGGTCCTCTTTAATTTATACCTCCGGACATCGCTCGTCCGGGGTGGTACTAGCCTTGGGCTTGGTCCCTTTAATTTATACCCATCGGACAACGTTCGTCCAAGACGGTACCGGCCTTAGGCTCGGTCCTCTTTAATTTATACCCCCGAACAACACTCGTCCGGGGTGGGACCAGCCTTGGGCTTGGTCCCTTTAATTTATACGCCCCGGAAAACGTTCGTCCGGGGTGGGACCGGCCTTAGGCTCGGTCCTCTTTAATTTATACCTCCGGAAAACGCTCGTCCGGGGTGGGACCAGCCTTTGGCTCGGTCCTCTTCAATTTTATACCCCCGGCCATCACTCGTCCGGGGTGGGACCACGGGGTTTGTATCACCCGGACCTCGTTGGTCCGAGCCGGGACTAGCCTGAGCTTGCGCCCCGCCGGGTATTTGCTTATACCCGGGATACCCCTCGCAAGTGAGCGGAGACTGGTCTAGGGTTACTTGAGAAAGATTATCATTGTTTTACAACATTTCTTTATGACGTTTTGTATACGCCATTTTTATTATTCAAAGGGGGTCACCCTGAGGCGTACACTGTTTACAATGAAAATACTAAATTGGAACACGCTCTCCCGACTACTAATAGTATTTACGGAGATGTTCCGCATTCCAGGCTCGCGGGACTTCTAAGCCATCGAGCCGCTTTAAGCAGTATGTCCCGGGGCACACTTCGTGTTGGATCTCGTATGGCCCCTCCCAATTTGGGCCCAGAACCCCCACTCCCAGATCTTGAGTAGCAGGGAAGACTCTTCGCAAGACCAAGTCGTCGGTTCCAAACTTTCAGCTTTTGACTTTGGAGTTGAAGTGCCGTGCGATCTTGCCTTGGTACATCTTTAGCTGCACCTGCGATTCCTCCCAGATCTCCTCGATGAGATCTAGCGATTCTTGGAGTAAGGCGTGGTTCTGGGCGGGGTCATACGTGTCTCTTCGATGAGACGGAATGGTCATCTCAATGGGGATGACGGCTTCGCATCCATAGACCATGGAGTAAGGAGTGTGGCCGGTTGATGTCCTCTCGGTCGTCCGGTAAGCCCACAGTAAGCGGGGCAGCTCCTCGGGCCATTTGCTCTTGCAGGCCTGAAGCTTTTTCTTCAGTGTCCCTTTTAGGATTTTGTTCATAGCTTCTGCCTGCCCGTTTGCCTGGGGCTAGGCCACCGCGGAGAAGCTCTAGACGCTGTGTCTCTCGCAAAAATCCATGAAGTGGGCACTGTCGAACTGCTTCCCGTTGTCAGATACAATTTTGTAGGGGAGGCCGTACTGACACACTATGTTGTTGATGACGAAATCCAATGCCTTCTTGGAAGTGATTGTGTTCATGGGCTCCGCCTCAACCCACTTGGTGTAGTAGTCCACGACCACGATGGCATACTTCACCCCTCCCTTCCTGGTTGGGAGCGATGCCACCAGATCGATCCCCCACACCGCGAAGGGCCAGGGACTAGTCATCAAGGTTATTTTAGTCGGGGGGGGGGGGGGGGGGGGGGCTCGCGGGATCTTCGCATACCGCTGGCACTGCTCGCACTTGCGGACATAATCGATACAATCTTTTTTCATGGTCGGCCAAAAGTATCCTTGGCGCAGGATCTTCTTGGATAGACTCGGCCCGGCCGTATAATCTCCACAAAAGCCTTCGTGTACTTCATGCATGATGGTGCTTAGCTCTGTCCCGGACACACACCTTAGGTAAGGCATGGACAACCCCCGACGATTGAGTTTTCCGTCCATCATGACATATCGGTGGACTTGGTACTGAAGCTTCCTGGCTGCGGCCCTGTCGGCTAGTACCTCCCTGGCTGTCAGATAGCGGATAAGCGGTCCCATCCAAGACGTGGAGTGATCGACGGTGTGGACCGCAGGGGCCCTGATTGTAACGACCCAAAATCGCTAATAAGGCTTAAGGGCCTTGATTAGTGTGCCTGGAGGGCATAATGGACTTTATGTTTGATTTTAATGAGTAAAATGCATGATTATGATTTAAAGCATGTTATATGACTATTTGACTATTTGAGATGCATGACTATGTGTATTAGTATGCATGTAGGCCCTGATTGTGTTAGAAGGGCATAATTGTAATTTTGGCCATTTTGGGCATAATTGTATTGATATGTGATGATTGTTGAGACCACATTGGTATGTGGATGTATCTGTGACTTGTGACTCGAGACGATCCCAGAGAGCAGATTAGCGGAAAGTCAAGGAGGAAATTTATACCCGGCTTGGGTTAAGCCTGGGGGTATAAGCAAGAAATTTAGAGAATATATTTAGGTTAATTTTGATAATGAGGAATACATATTTGGTGATATATCAGGTATTGAGAAGCAAGCGGGAAAATATTAGAAACACTTGAGGAATTAGCGGGAATTGGGTAAAATGACTAAAATGGCCCTACGTGGACAAAAAGGGTTTAGAATTTATAGGGAGGGCATTTTGGTCATTAGACTTCTTAGAGATTGATTAAATGAGGCTTTATATAGTGAGTGGGATTGTTAGAGAGTGTGAGAAATCTGAAGGAAAAGAAAGATAAAGGAAGAAAAAGAAAAGAGAGAAAAACAGAGGGTTTTCCAAAAGAGGCGGTTTGAGGATTCAAGCACCATTTCCTCTTCAATTTTCTTGGAGCAAAGCTCAGTGGAGAGTTAGGATATACTGAGCATCAAGGATCCTAAGCTAGGCTTGATGATTGGCAAGGGATTAGCAAGAACACATCAATGTTTGAGGTAAGTTTTTAGAGTTTTCAGTTTTTGGGTTTTGACTGGTTTGGGCTGTGTATCTAAGCTGAATTGATGGGAACTTTAGTGGGTTCAGACCAAGCTTTGAGAAGAGCAAGCTAAGGAGGTCTAGGGTTTAACCCAAGGTCGAAATTGCATCAACGGTATGAATTCTAAGCCCTTAACTTTGATGTTTGACTGAATTTATGGGTTTAGGGTTAATCATGGTAGATTTTGAGATTTGGGATGAATGTACTTCGGTTTTGAGGATTTGGGATGCTTGGGATGAGTGGAGAGTGTTTATAAGCTTGATTTTGAGTTTGGTGAAGATTTGGAGAAGTTTGGGTTGTAATTGGCTCAAAGAAATCGCAGAGAAGAAAATGAGAATTTGCATGCCTGCAACTAGCGCTACAGCGCTAGTCTTTGGGTGCTGTAGCGCTAGGCCCTGTTTCTGGGGATGCTGATTTTGCTTGTAGCGCTATAGCGCCCTCTTTTGAGCGCTGTAGCGCTACCCTGCGCCCAGAAAGGGGTTTTTGGGCTATTTGTGAGGGATTTTGACCTAGGGTTCGGGGTTCGATTCCACCACCTTGTTTTGTGGATCTAGGACTTCCCGGGGGGCTTGGGATTGGTCCCGAGGTGAGGTTTTGGACTCGAGGTTTGGTGTTGACTTTGACCTATGTTTGTGCTTAGGTGTGCGCTAAGGCTCGAGTGGGATCGTGCTCAAGGAGTCAAGTGATCGAAGCTATCGAATTGACAGGTAAGAAAACTATAGCACCCATAGGACAGGGCATGGGCCCATAGTGTGATTGCAGGGCACAACCCTATATTGCATTACATGTTAGGGTGTAGACTTGATTGAATTGATATATGTTCAAATGTTATTTGAATTAGACTATCAGTGATTATAGTTGAATGAAATGGCGAGGAGCCGAGAACGGGAATGGAGTCGATAACGGCGAAAGGCCGAGAACGGTAGTGGGGCCGGAAGTACCACTTAGCACGTGAAGTGCTTGTAGTCAGGGTGGGACCCCATGGATACATGTGATATCCTTACGGTGAGGACCAAGACCCCAGGCTTTGGTAAGGCTTCTGGGGCGGCATGGCCGGGTCGCTTAAGTCTAATGGTTGACCCGTTTATCTGTGGACTATCTGATATGATTAACTGTATAATTTGCATATGTTATGAACTGCATGAGTTTTCTTGCTAGGCTTCGGCTCACGGGTGCTCTGTGTTGTAGGTAAGAGCAAAGATTGAGTCGACCAGCCATGAGTACGGAGAGCATGAAGCGACGCGTACATGTTTGGCCTGCCCGACTGCTTTGGTTGGGGGTATTTTCGAGAAATGGCTGTAATAACCTGTGATTTTAATAACGGACCAACTGTAAACTTATTTTAAGTTGTAAATAGTTTTCAAACCTTATTTTGGGATCCCAAATGTTAAATACTAGAAGTTTTCAATGAAACCACACATTTTTTTTAAAGATTACAGCCTTAACTTTTGCTTAGTCACACTTTTGTTTTAAAAACCTCGGTTAGCGAGTTCATTGCACATTGATTTGGGATCGCGTGCTCGGTCACGGCCAGATATAGGTACAGAGGCTCCCTGTCTACTGGTTTCGCTAGGATTGGAGCTTGGGCCAGGTGTTCTTTTAGTTTCTGAAAGGCTTCTTCGCACTCGACTGACCATTCGAAATGCTGGCTTCCCCGAAGGACGTTAAAGAACGGGATGCACTTGTCCGTGGCTTTGGATACGAAATGGCTTAAGGCGGCTATCCGCCCGGTCAAGCTTTGCACGTCCTTGTGCTTCCGGGGAGAGGGCATATCAATCAGTGCCTTGATCTTATCCGGATTGGCCTCTATTCCTCGGAAGCTCACTATAAAGCCCAGGAACTTTCCGGATGTAACGCCCTACTACCTTAGAGCCGTTACCAAGTGAGTTTCAAAAGAAAAACTTTGTGCAATTCGCTCGCTAACCGAGGTTTTTAAAACAAAAGTGTGACTAAGCAAAAGTTGAGGCTGTAATCTTTTGAAAATGGTTTACTTTATTGAACCTTCAAGTATTTAACATTTGGGATCCCAAAATAAGGTTTGAAAACTATTTACAACTTAAAATAAGTTTACAGTCGATAATTATTAAAATCACAGATTATTACAGCCATTTCTCATATAAACCCCTAACCAAAGCAGTCGGGCAGGCCAAACATGTACACGTCGCTTCATGCTCTCCGTACTCATGGCTGGTCGACTCAAACTTTGCCCTTACCTGCAACACAGAGCACCCGTGAGCCGAAGCCCAGCAAGAAAACTCATGCAGTTCATAACATATGCAAATTATACAGTTAATCATATCAGATAGTCCACAGATGAACAAGTATTCTATTAGACTAAACAAACTCGGCCATGCCATCCCAGAGGTCTTACCAAAGCTTGGGGGTCTCGGTCTTCACCGTAAGGATGACTCATGTATCCCTTGGGTCCCACCCTGGCTGTAAGCATCCCATGTGCTAAGTGTTACTTCCAGCCCCAAGGCCGTTCTCGGCTACATTGCCGTTCTCGGCTCCTCGCCGTTTCATTCAACTATAATCACAGATAGTCTAACTCAAATAACATTTGAACATATATCAAAACAATCAAGTCTGCACCCTAACATGTAACGCAATATAGGGTCGTGCCCTGCAATCATCTCAGCATGCAATATAGGGCCGAGCCCTGGAATCACATCATGGGCCGAGCCCTGTCTTACGGGTGCTATAGTTTTCTTACCTGTCAATTCGATAGCCTTGGTCACCTGACTCCTTGAGCACGATCCTAATCGAGCCCTAGCGCTCACCTATGCAAAATCCATAAGTCAAAGTCATTACCAAATCTCAAGTCCAAAACCTAGCCTTGGGACCACTCCCGAGCCCCCGGGAAGTCCTAGATCCCCAAAACAAAGTGGTGGAATCGAGCCCCGAACCCTAGGTCAAAATCCCTTAGCAAAAGCCCAAAAATCCCCTTCTGTGAACAGTGCAACGCTCTAAAGAGGGCACTGTAGCGCTACAAGCAGAACCACACCCCCAGAAGCAGGGGCTAGCGCTACAGCGCCCACTGACTAGCGCTGTAGCACTAGTTGCAGCCAGACCAAACCCAAAAATCGCATCAGCGATTTTCCTTCAACCATTTCAACCCCAAACTTGTCCAAACCTTTTCCAAACCCAAAAAAAAACTTATCAACACCTCACACTCATCCCAAGCATCCTAAGAACTCAAACCCAAGTACATTCAACCCAAATTTCAAAATTCACCATGATCAACCCTAAACCCAGAAATTCAGTCAAACAACAAGGTTAAAGGCTTAGAATTCATACCGTTGATGAAATTTCGACCTTGATTCATTTCCTAGACCTCCATAGCTTGCTCTTCCTCAAAGCTTGCCCAGAAATTCCCTAAAATTCCCACCATCTCAGCTCAAAACACAGCTCAAACCAGCCAAACCCTTAAAACTGAAAACTCTAAAAACTTACCTCAAACATTGATGTGTTCTTGCTAATCCTTGCCAAATATTCAAGCCTAGCTTTAAGATCCTTGATGCTCAGCCTACCCTAGCTCTCCACTGAGCTTTGCCCCAAGAAAAATGGAGAGAAATGGTGCAAGAATGCACAAACCAATCCTTTGGAAAAAACCCCTCTGTTTTCTCTCTTTTCTTTCTTTCCTTTTTTTTTTCTTTCTTTTCTTTCTTTCTCTCCACAGCCAACACACTTTCTCTATAAATCCCACTAAGTGTAAAAAGCCTCATAGATCAATCTCTAAAAGCCAATTGACCAAAATGCCCTCCCTATTAACTCTAAACCCTTTTTGTCCAAGTAGGGCCATTTTAGTCATTTTACTCAATTCCCGCTAATCCTCAAGTGTCTCTAATATTTTCCCGCTTGCTTCCCAATACCTGAAAAGTCACCAAATAATATTCCCCATTATCAAAATTAATCTCAATATATTTTCCAAATTCTCATTTAAACTCCCCAGGCTTAACCCAAGCCGGGTATAAATTCCCGCTTTGACTTTTCCGCTAACCCGCTCATTCTAGGATCGTCTCGAGTCACAGATCACAGATACACCCACATACCACTGTGGTCTCAACAATCATCACATATCAATACAGTTATGCCCAAAATGGCCAAAATTATAGTTATGCCCTTCTAACACAATCCGGGCCTACATGCATACTAATATACATAGCCATGCATCACAAATAATCAAATAGTCATATAACACGCTCTAAATCATAACCATGCATTTAACTCATAAAATCACACATAAATCCCGACATGCCCTCCTGGCACACTAATCAAGGCCCTTGAGCCTTATTAGCGATTTTGGGTCGTTACACCGGAGGCCACGTCAAAAGTGCACTTCTTGGGATTCAGCTTCATCCCGTACTTCCGAATGACTACGAAAGCTTCAGCCAAGTCGTCCGCATGCTTCTCGGACGTCTTGGACTTGACCAGCATGTCATCGATGTAGACCTCCATGTTTCGCCCTAACTGGGCCCGGAACATTCGATTGACGAGCCTCTGGTAGGTTGCCCCGACGTTTTTCAGTCCGAAGGGCATGACTATGTAGCAGTATATTCCCTTGTCGGTTTGGAAACTGGTGTGCTCCTGGTCTGCCACATGCATAGAGATCTGATTGTAGCCAGAGTAAGCGTCCATGAAGCTAGGATCTCATACCCGGACATAGCATCCACCATTTGGTCAATCCTGGGCAGCGGGAAACAATCCTTCGGACAGGCTTTGTTGAGATCTGTGAAGTCGATGCACGTTCTCCATGTCCCGTTTGGTTTCGGCACCATGATGGGATTGGCCAGCCACACGGGGTACACAGCCTCACGTATGAAGTTGATTGAAGACAGCTTCTTAACTTCCAGCTTGAGGGCCTCGGCCCTCTCCGTCCCCAAAGGCATGTGTTTCTGGCGTACTGGGGTCGCGTTCGGGTCAATACTCAACGCGTGGCAGATGATGTTGCGGTTGATCCCTGTCATGTCCGAGTGAGACCAGGCCAGGATATCCTGATTCTCCTTAACTTGGACGAGGATGGCGGTCCGAACTTCCGTCGGCAGATTTTTCCCGACTTGGATGACCCGGGTTGGATCGGTGTCGCTGATGCACACCCCTTCTATATCGTCCATTGGTTCTAGGATGCGGTCGTCCCCTATCCTTGGGTCCAGGTCATCTTCTTCCAGGACCACCGTCTCAGCAGGTGGGGGAGGAATCGGGTCGATGAAGTCTCCAACTGGCTCGTCCCGGACCATATAGATTGGCCAGGCTGACACGTGGTAGCACTTCCGGGCACTCTTCTGATCTCCCCGGACAGTACCCACCCCTCCGTTGTCACAAAGGAACTTCATGCAAAGATGTCGGATAGAGGCGATGGCACCGAATTCTACTAATGCGGGCCGGCTGAAAATGACGTTATAGGCGGTGGGGCAGTCCACCACTACAAAGGTGCAGAACTTGAAGGAGTGCCGCAACTTGCTTCCCAACGTAACGGGCAACTGGATCTTCCCCATGGGGAGTAGCGCATCCCCGTTGAAGCCGTAGATCTGGGTCGGGCACGATGCCAGATTCGCTTCGGTCAAGCCAATGGCGATGAAGGCAGGTTTGAATAAGAGGTTGACGGAGCTCCCATCATCCACCAACACGCGGGACACCAACTTGTTGGCGATTTGTGCATCTATGACCAGTGGGTCATGGTGCGGGAAATGGACGTTGCGGGTGTCGTCCTCCGTGAAGGTGATGGGGAGGTTCATCAACTTCGGGTGTTGAGCCGGCGCCTGGACAAGGGCGCATACTTCCAGATCATGGTCCAGTTTGATCAGGTAGCGCTTTTGGTCATTCTTGGACGGTCCTCCCAGGTGAGGTCCGCCCGAGATGGTGGCCACACGCCCATCGACTCGAGGGGGTGCGGCCCCGGATGGGTAAGGCATTCCAGGGCCGGGAGCTTGCGCGGAGGGGGCCCCCTGAGGGGCCTGCGCCTTCGGTCCCTGCGCATACCCTCCCTGAGGCGGGTATGCCCTGGGGGCTCCCGGGATCGTGGGTTGTCCGGGGCCTGCTGACAGGCCCGGGACTCCCATGGGCATCCTGACCCATTGGTGGAGATGCCCCAGCTTGATGAGATTTTTGATCTCGTCCTTGAGCTGCCGGCATTCTTCGGTGGTGTGGCCTATGTCCTTATGATAGGTGCACCTCTTGCTGGTATCTCTCGGATTCCTTCCCCCCTTGAACATGGGGCTAGGCTTCCGGTAGTGAACCGCCCTTTCTGTGGCCAGGTAGATGTTCTCCCTGGTGTTCACCAGATTGGTGTATTCTGAATATTGGGGATCATAGCCCCTTTTTCCCTTCTTGATCGGCTTTGGCCTTTGCCAGATCGCTTCCCCCGGGAGGGGTTCACTCTTGCTTCTGTCACTCCCACCTGTGACTGTTGGGCCCCGATAGGGGCGACGCTGTGCCCTGCCGGCGCGGCTCGAAATCCAGAGAAGTGGGTGGATTGGGTCGGGGCATATCCTGAAGTGACAGGACCGTACACCGTAGGGGTGTAGGTGATTCCGGGCGTAACGGCCGGTCCCGGGGCAATCGGGGGCGCGACATAGGACTGTGCTGGGAACTGCACCCCGTACCCCGGGAATGATTGAGCGTTGGGCTGTGGTGCCGGGGGCCACCCGAAAGCCTGGATCTGGGCCTCTTCCCAATTGATAAATCCTTGGGCCCTCCTGATGAACTCTTCCAAGGTAGTTGCCTTGGTACACTGCATGTCATCCCAAAGAGGGGACCCCACCCGGATCCCAGACTGCAAAGCCACCAGGCGCTGTCCGTCGTCCACCTTTGTTTTGGAGGCTTCCTCAGTGAAGCGCTGGATGTAGGCCCTCAGTGTCTCCGTGGGGAGCTGCTTGATATTTTCAAGGGCACTGATCTGCATGTCCATCCTCATGGTGGCCATGAACTGCTTGCAAAACGCTGACTGCAGTCCGGACTAGGATTGGATGGATCCCGGCTTAAGTCTTTTCCACCATTCCTCAACGGGACCACTTAGAGTGATCGAGAAACAGAGGCACTTGCCATCGTCACTGACGCGGGCCACTGTCATGAGCCGGTTGTATCGGGACAGATGGTCCCTGGGGTCGGTATTTCCAGTATAGGCGGCGAGGCTTGGCATCTTGAATCTCTTGGGGAGTATAGCGTCTAGGATGTGCCTCGCGCAGGGCTCTTTATCCTCTTCATTGGAGTCGCTATCCGCTCCTTCTTGCTTGCGAACCAAACGGTCCATGACCTTTTTCAATGCAGCCAGCTGCTCCATGAGCTACCTGGCCGTTCCGTCCTCCAGGGGGATTCTTCTGTTCCTCTTGTCGTTGATGTTGTTTCTGAGGTCGCCACCTCGGGGGAGAATCTTCTCCTTACGGGCCCGCTCTTTCCGAGCGTTCAGTCTGTCGCGTAGGTCTATCCGGGACGTATCGTCCCCTGAACTAAGGGCATGTCGTTCCTCGCTGCGCGGCCGCTCCCGACGGTTTTTGTTAACTGAGGCACTTGGGTGCAAAGACCTTTCCCGTTCGTCTCGCCCTGGGGCGTGCCGGGGCTGTGCGTTCCGCGGCCGCATCCCCCGCGGATCGATCGGGTGGCCTCGTCTTGGGACGGGGCGCACCTTCTCTTTCCTAGGGAGCGGCAGGGAACGGGTCCCGACTTTCGTGACGGGGGTGTTCTTTTCTTGGGTCTTTCCACCGGCCTTCTTTTTCTCCCTGTCCGGGTTTCCTGGGGCTGGCTCAGGAAACTGTTCCGGGGGAGGGGCCTGCCTTGCTTCTTTGGGGGCCCCAGCTCGGGCTTGCGGAGCGGGCTGCTGCGCTCCTGGGAGTGGGCCAGTTGTAGGATTGGTTGCCGGACCCTGCGCGGCTATGAACGCCTGCAGGGCTTGGAGGGACTCTTGTATCCGTCGATGCACCTCCACTTGCTCAGCGATCCTGGCCTCCTGGTCTAGGACTTGCTGCCTCAGTCTGGTCATCTCCAGGTCCTGCTGGTTGGGCTCTCCTTCGGGGATCTCGGGATCCGCAGCTTCATCGTGGTACTCCCCCTCATTTTCCTCTTCATAATATTCCTCCTCATTCTCTTCTTCGTATTCTGTCCCACCCTAATGGTCTTGTGACTCGTCATGGTGAGATGTCTGAGGAGGCGCGTTCTCGGGCAGATTCTAAGGAAGATGCTGAGAAGGCAACGGATCTCCATTGCCCTACTCTGGATTGCTAGGGTCGAAGGTTGTGTGTCGTGTGTTCACCATTGTAGTAAAGGCTTGATGTTAGTACTAGCTTTCTTCAGCTCTCAATGAAAGCACCAAAATGTTTACCGAGATTTTTGGAAACCACACTAATGGATATTATATAAGAATAATGATATTGAAAGTAGAAGATTAACACAGGACTTTTACATGGTTGGGGCGTTAATGAGCCTTAGTCCACGAGTCAGTTGTATTAGAGCTTGGAAAGTCTTTTACAATGGAGTTTCTCTCTATGTTTTGACAGAGTAACTGTATATAAGTCGAAAAAAGATCCTTTTTCCAGTGTTCTATCGCCTGTATTTATAAGCTCATAGGAACACTGGGTCTGGGTCGGGTATGACCCGGGCCCATCAGAGATATGGATACTCTTGGCTTCTCTGGTGGAAGCCCAATCTAAAAGATAAAACATACATAGATTCAAGACTAATTAAGGCCCAATAGGGCGGCCCAAGAACTGGGTTTTTCCCGACAAAATGGTGCTTTTGGTCTGGACACTTTGAGTTACGAGGCTGATTCAGGGGACCAAACCAGTCAGAGTACGTGTCAGTGCAGGTCTGGAACAGCGGCGTGCAATCTCGAGGTGACCTTTTCCGTAGGTAAAAAGTGGGGACAACCCCATGCGTCGTGGGGCGGCTATAGGGTCACGGATGCTTTTCCTTACCAACCGGGGACGACCTGATCCGGGTTCATTTACCTTTGTCCCTCTTCGTTTACCACAGGCCTGGACCGTTTACCAGACTCCGGGACCGTTTTACGTATACTTCAATGGGATTCTGGGCTGTTTGTACGTCTCTCGGAAAACTGTCCTGGATCACCATCCCGGACACCGTCCGGGCCCAGAATCACACTAGGGCCGTGCCCCTTGGATATTCCTGTACCAAGCGGGCTTGGCCCGGGCCCACATTTGAACGCCCAGACCATGGGCCTAGACCACCGTCCTGGGCCCACGTCAGGAAATGGGGATAACAGCACTTAAATTAATTAACCTATTACTTCGAATTTATTGAAGATTAGTAGAACAGAGATTTTATCTTCGGTTTTTAAATGCTTTTAACTTTGCTTAGATTAACTTTGGTTATTATATCCGCGAGAACCTATGAATAATAAGCAAAAAAAAAAAACCGAAGTTAAAGAATATTTTTGTAGTTGTGACAGAAGAAGAAAACCCCCTACTGTGCGTGTCAGAAGTGATTTCATGCATGAGCAGAGACTTGGGGGGCAAATGTTGTACCCTAAAAATACAAGCTCAATCGTCTTGTCTAAGGTACAGCTGGAAAGCAATAAATGACAGGTTATTGTACTTTGGAGACATTTAACCAATTCAAGTTTAAACTGCTCAAGGTTGCATCATTAAGTCTAGATAGTGTGAGATCCTATAGGTCATCCCAAAGGCCTGTGAAATGACTTCTAGATTTTCTTAATCAGGTTTCGAGAATCACTTGAGTCAATTGTCCTTCGTGGAGTAGGTGGATTTTAACCACTGATCCACGTAAAATTGCTGGTGTTCTTAATTTACTGTTTACAAAAACCTAATCATCTTTTTTTAGATTTCTTACTCTACTATTGGCAAAAAATTGCGTCAACGGTTATGATAACTCATGATTAGAGAATCGAATCTACGCTGGGAGTTACCGCTTACGATCAGGTGGCAGAGAAGTCATTTACTGCTAAGAGGACAGAGAACAAGATATGGGGAGAGGGTGTCATAAGATGCGATACTAGGAGGATTGTTCTTCCATTTACTGGGTTTAGTATATGTGGTGGCTCCATTTATCCAAAAAGAACTAATGTTGGTATTTTTGGTACCGTTGGGTTAGACAAATGATTTTGGGGTACTCAAACCAACTGTCAGGGTGGATATGAGAATTTGAAAACCTATCCTGAGTGTGCACGATGTAGGCGACAATCTGGTGCCACTCGTGTTTGTTTTCAGTGCAGCGAAAACAAACTTAAAAGACCTTGAGATATGCATGGTGTGAGGTTTGGAACCCTGTTACCTACTAGAGAGTTAGTAATCTCTAGAAGATGGATTAAATCTTTACCAGTGGAGGTGGATAGTAGAGAATTAATTGGAGACTTTGTTGGGTTAAAAAATGAGGACTTTGACATAGTACCGGCTATGGATTGGTTAGCCAAGTATGGGGAAACCATAGATTGTGAAAAGGAAAGAGATGGTAAGTTTGAGTTTGAGGGAGAGGATCCATTTTGATTGTGGGTGCTATAGATGGAGCCTGCATTCTGACGATCTCAGCGTTGAAGGTTGGAGATCTATTATAGATATTGTTGGACCAGAGGAGACCAGATTGAGTTGTGAATTCTGAATGTATTTCCAAAGGATTTATCTGAGTTATTACCACACCAAGAGACCTAGTTTGTTATATAATTGGTTCCTAGAATAGAACCAATATCCATGGAACCTTACCAAATGGCATTAATAGAGTTAAAATAATTGGAGGTTCAGTTACAAGGGCTACTGGATTTGGGGTTTATCAGACCAAGTTTCTCGCCGTGGAATGCACTGGTATTATTTGTGAAGAAGAAAAAAATGGATCGCTGCGGATGTGTATTGCCTTTCAGGAATTAAATAAAGTGATTGTCAATAATAAGTATCCACTGCCAAAGATTGACTACATGTTTAATCAATTGCATGGAAAGACAATGTTCTTAAAGGGTGATTTTCGATCTGGTTATCACCAATTGAGGATAAAAAAAGAAGAGATTTCAAGGATTGTCTACCGCATAAGGTATGGGCATCACGAGATCTTGGTTATGTCTTTTGGACAGACTAATGCCCTAGTAGCATTTATGGATTCGATAAACATGGTGTTTGAGGATTATCTGGATAGGTTTGTGATTGTGTTCATCGATGATATACTGATCAACTCCCAATTAGAGGAAGAACACAAAGAACATCTCCACTTGGTACCATAGAGGCGAAGGGGACATAATGTAACGCCCTACTACCTTAGAGCCGTTACTTAGTGAGTTTAAAACAGAAATCGTGCTTTTGACTGACTCTACGTGGTTTCTAAAACCAAAAGTGTGACTAAACCAGAATTTAAGGCTGTACCCTTTGAAAATGTTTAGTTTCATTGAAAACATTAAGTATCAAACATCTGGGATCCCAAAAATAAGGTTAACAAAATATTTACAACTCAAAAATAGATTTACACCAGGTTAACTATCAAAAGAATAAGTTAATACAACCATATACAAAATGCCCCCAACCAAAGCAGTCGGGCAGGCTGAACATGTACGCGCCGCCCCCACGCTCTCCATACTCATGGCCGGTTGACTGAATCCTTTCTTTTACCTGCCACACCGAGCAACCGTGAGCCGAAGCCCAGCAAGAAAACCCATACAGTATATAATATATGCACAGAATATAGCTGACATATAATCCATTGATAAATAGGAAAACCATCAGACTGATCAAGCACGGCCATGCCGCCCCAGAGGCCTTACCAAAGCCTAGGGTCTCGGTCCTCACCGTAAGGATAACTCATGTATCCATTGGGTCCCACCCTGGCTATAAGCACCCCATGTGCTGAGTGTTACTTCCGGCCCCAAGGCCGTACCCGGCCTTTGCCGCTCTCGGCCTTAGCCGTTCATTTCATTATTATCGCACGCATAATACATTTCGAAATAATCGTTCAAACATATAATAATTCATCCAAGGTCATACATTTCCAAGTAAAACAATCTAGGGCCATGCCCTGTAATAACACTGTGGGCCCATGCCCTGATCCCGGATGTTACGGTTTTCTTACCTTTAAATTCGATAGCTGTGATCACTTGACTCCTTGAGCACGATCCTACTCGAGCCCTAGCGCTTACCTAAGAAAAATCCATAAGTCAAAGTCATTACCAAACCTCAAGTCCAAAACCTAGCCTCGGGACCAATCCCGAGCCCCCGGGAAGTCCTAGATCCCCAAAACAAAGTGGTGGAATCGAGCCCCGAACCCTAGGTCAAAATCCCTTAACAAAAGCCCAAAAATCCCCTTCTATGAACAGTGCAGCGCTACAACGCTCAAAATAGGGCGCTGTAGCGCTACAAGCAGAACCACACCCCCCAGAACAGGGGCTAGCGCTACAGCGCCCACTGCTAGCGCTGTAGCGCTAGTTGCAGCCAGACCAAACCCAAAAATCGCTTCAGCGATTTTCCTTCAACCATTTCAACCCCAAACTTGTCCAAACCTTTTCCAAACCCAAAAACAAACTTATCCACACCTCACACTCACCCCAAGCATCCCAAGAACTCAACCCCAAGCTCAAGCAACCCAAAACTCAAAATCTATCATAATGAACCCAAAAACCAGAAATTCATTCAAACAACAAAGATAAGGTCTTAGAAATCATACCGTGAATGGAAATTCGACCTTGAGTTGAACCCTAGACCTCCTTAGCTTGCTCCTTTACAACCTTGACCTGATTTCCCCAAAAATCCCATCTATTTAGCTCAAATACACAGCTCAAACCAGTCAAGCCCTAAAACTGAAATCCCCAAGAACTTACCTCCAATTTCTGATGTGATCTTGCTAATCCTTGCCAATCCTCAAGTCTAGCTTAGGATCCTTGATGCTCAGCCTACCCTAGCTCTCCACTAAGCTTAACTCCAAGAAAAATGAAGGAAAATGGTTGGGAGAGCCACTAACCGATTCTTTGGAACAAAACCCTTCAGCTTTTCTCTCTTTTCCTTTCTCTTCCTTCTTTCTTTCTTTTCAGCCTTATAACTATTTTTTTTACAAAATCCATTAAGTATAAAGCTCCCTTAAACTTATCTCTAACAAGCCTAAAGACCAAAATGCCCTCCCTAATAATTCTAAACCTTTTTGCTCATAAAGGGACAATTTAGTCATATTACCCAAATTCCCACTAATTCCTCAAGTGTTCCTAATAATTCCCGCTCGCTACCCAATACCTGATTAATCACCAATTATACATTCCTCATCATCAAGATTAACCTCAATATATTTTCCAAATTCTCAATTAAACTCCCCAGGCTTAACCCAAGTCGGGTATAGGTTCCCGCTTTGACTTTTCCGCTAACCCGCTCATTCTAGGATCGTCTCGAGTCATAGATCACAGATATCAACACAGTCATGCCCAAAATGGCCAAATTACAATTATGCTCTTTCTAAGATAATCAGGTCTACATGCATACTAATTCACATAGTCATGCATCTAAAATAATCAAATAGTCATATAACTTGCATTAAATCATAATCATGCATTAAACTCATTAAAGTCACACACAAAATCCCATTATGCCCTCCAGGCACACTACGCAAGGCCCTTAAGCCTTAATAGCAAATTTGGGTCGTTACACATAAATTGCATGTAAAGTTTAAGAAGTGTGAACTCTGACTTCTTTGAGTAATGTTTCTAGGTTACATTGTGAGAAAGAATGGGATTAAGGTTTATCTAGTTAAGATAGAATAAGTAAAAGATTGGCAAAGGCCAAGGAATGCTTTAGAAGTTAGAAGTTTCCTGGGATTGGCCGAATACTATCGACAATTTGTTGAAGGATTCTTGAGGGTTACAACACCCTTGACTGAACTAACACGTAAGAATTTGAGGTTTTTGTGAACTGATAGATATGAACAGAGGCTCCAAGAGTTGAAACAGAGAATGATCATGACACCAGTGCTTAGTCTATTATTTGAGAACGAGAAGTTCGTGGTGTATAGTGATGTGACGTGACAGGGACTAGGACATATCAGGCAAGTTGGGAGGGTTGTAGCTTGCATTTGAGATGACTAAAAGAATATGAACAAAGATATCCTACACATGTCCTTGAGTTGGCAGCAGTGGTATTTTCGCTTAAGGTGTAGCGACACTACTTATATAGGGAGAAGTGTGAGATGTACATTGATATAAGAGTTTAAAGTATCTCCTTACCCAAAAAGATTTGAACACGAGGTAGAGACATTGATTAGAACTAATGCAGGATTATGATTGTGACATCATTTATCATCTAGGAAAACTAACGTGGTGGCGCCGCTCCAAAGTCAAGTGCTCATCATTCCACGCTCCAAATTCATCTTAGAGTAGGGTGCAGCTCCGCTCTCAATCCAAAGGAGGGCGGGCAATAAGTATTTTGTGACCCATCTCAATTCGGTGACTCAACAAGAATGTGTTCACCTTGTTCTGAGTCTTTATTCGAGACTCGATGTGCTCAGCCTCAAAGAAGGCGTCAGGTCCAGCCTCGACCTGCCTTTCCACCACTGCACCAAAGTGGTGAATGGGGGACTCGGAGGTGACCTACTTGTCTTTAGTTTTGTTCTGAGAGGAGGAGCTTGCTACTAACTTCTTCTTCTGAATGGACATAATTTAGTTTGCCTGGTGACAAAGCAGCCTGTTAGAGGCAACCTAGGATATATCCTAGCTTTGATATTAGAAGTAATGGCAACATAGAGTTTTAGATTCAGTATACTCGACCTAAGTTACCTACGAGCTAAATATCCTTACCTGATACTATTGAGTGGGTTCACGCATGATTAGGATTCACACACCAAAACCTCAGGAAACCTTGATACTTCAGGATTCATGTGTCAAACCTAGTACCTCATTGGAAAGTGGTTTAATGCAAAACCACTCTAAATATCATGACCCTTAAGCTACCTAGATCTGAACCTCAAAACCCTCAAATCTTCAAACCCAGATATTCAAACATTCATCTCTCAAACCCAGAAAACCCAAAAACTGATCCCTTTTTTGCGCATTATTCCTAGACGTTGCTAATGCTATCAGTTTTGGCTACATATAAAACCTAAACTATACTCGTACAAGACCGAAAGAAGTAAAAAATACTGGAAAATTTCATAAAGCTTATTGGAAAATAAGAAAATGAAATTGAAACTAGATATTAAAGTACTTATAGTTTGGTTTCTTGGTCGAAAAAGTGAAGAAAGTGAGGGAATAACAAGAAATGCTAGCAAAATTCGAGAGTAAGAGTCTGAAAGTTTCTAGGAAACAAGGGAATGTAGAGTGTTTTGATGAAGAAGAAAGAGGATAGGAAAATGCCGAATAAAAAGGTGGTGGGGCTCAGGTTTGGTTCTCCAATTTATACGTATACTTCAGGAACAAATCTAGGCCACACGATTAGATTAGTTCGAGATCCAAGGGCCTGAGTTAAATATCCCAACTGGCGGCAAAAGGGCGCAGGATAACTCTCACAGTACTCATAGCCCGAACATACACCAATGAAGAGCAGACATGTGTCCCATACTCTAGTAGGTAGGTGGGCATGATTCCCCATAACTGAAGCAGAAAAGCCCCTACTGTGCATGTTAGACATGACGTCATGCATGACCAGGGACTTGGGGGGCAAATGTAGTACCCTAAAAATACGAGTTGAATTACTCAACAAATGGGTGAGAGAATTTAGTGCGTGGATGAACGCTCCACAAAATGGAGAAAATAGCTACACAGATCTAAGTGTAGGAGCTTGGAGTTCCAGGTTGGAAATTATGTGTTTTCCAAGTTTCATGGACAAAAAGGATAAAGTGATTTGGAAAGACAGGGAAGTAAAGCTATAAGTGGTTGAATTCTAGAGACACGGCAAGGTAAAATGAAGCAACTTGGCAATTTAATTCGGATTTGCGGGGATGTATCCCAGAATGTTCGAGGGTGAAATTTCTATTAGGAGGGGATAGTTGTAACGTCCCAAAACTCCTAATAAGATTTAAGTACTTTGCTTAGCGTGTCGGGAGGGCACATGGGGTGATTTTGTATGTTAAATTACAATCTAATTGAGTATGCATTATTATGTGTATTAAATGTGTTTAAAGACCCGTTATTGTTAAAAATGGGCATTTTTCTTAATTTTGACCCGTTGAGGGTGTATTTGCGATTATATGAGTATATGCATCGAGACCACATTATTATGTGGGTATTTATGTGACATTCGGCATGAATGTAGATTATGAAGAAACAGTGCTAATCGGCACAACAACTATATCTTTGGCAATCATATTCAACATAGGATATTTGTGTCTTGTTACTTTCCAATAATTACATATATCAAATAACTCACCAGTCCTAGTTATCAATTTCTCTTCCAAATAGTGTTCTAAATCTAACGTCACATTCTCTACACCATATGCAACTCTAACATATGTGTAACAGTTAGATAGATCATCCATTTGTGTTGGAGAAGATGCTGATACACCATCCATTTGTTGACATCTTTCTCTGAGATTAGGAAACTTAGAACTGTACTCTTCCAGTAGCTCATAAAAAAGCTTGCAAACCTTCTCAATTTCAATCTCATATTGATCATTTCCATAAATGGTAGGTGTTAACCGAGATTTTCGGTAACTCTATTAATGAATATTATTTAAGGGTAATTGTAGTGAAAGCAGAAGATTAACACGGGGTTTTTACGTGGTTGGGGCGTTAACTAGCCTTAGTCCACGAGCCTATAGTATTAGAGCTTGAAAAACCTTTTACAATGGAGTTTTTCTCTGTATTTTGACAGAGTTACTGTATCTTAGTCGAAAAGAGATCCCCCCCCCCCCCCCATAGTGTTCTATAGCCTGAATTTATAGGCTTATGGGAACACCGGGTTTGGGACGGGTATGACCCGGGCCCATCAGAGATACGGATATTCTTGGCCTTTCTAGTGGAAGCCCAATACAAAAGATACAACATACATGAATTCCAAACCAGCCAAGGCCCAATAAGTTGACTCAAGAGCTATATATTGCCCGACAAAATGACGCTTTTGGTCTGGACATTTCGAGTTACAAGGCAGATTCAGGAGACAAGACCAGTAAGAGTACTTGGCAGCGCAGACCTGAAATGACGGCGTGCAATCCTGAGGTGGCCTTTTCTGCAGGTGAAAAGTGGGGACAATGCCCACGCGAAGTGGGGCGGCTTTAGGATCTCGGACGCCTGACCCCTTTAACTGGGGATGAGGGGACTCGGGTTCATTTACCTTTATCCCTCTTCATTTACCACAGGCCCGGACCATACCAGGGTCCGGGACCAGGACGCGTATGACGTGGGGGGTCCGAATGATCTGCACATCACCCGGACGACTGTCCCGGAGGACGGAACCCGGAGGGCCATGTCGGACCCCTCCAATGGGCCCAGACATGCACCCCCGGCCCATACCCCTCCTCTCGGACATTTCCATACCAAGAGGACCTGGGCCGGGCCTGCATGCCTACATAGCCCCTTACAAGGGGCCCGGGCGAAGGTCCCAAGTCCATGTAGGAAATGGGGATAACATTTACCCCCCAAGCCTTCGCCTAGGCTTGCCAGGAGGAGGGTTGTATCGTTCCCAGGGTGCTCGCATGGTTGCCTTCCTAGTTCCTGCCCGGGATAGCGGGTCCGTGACAGCGGGCCGTGGTACTGGCCGTATGCTTGGCCCGAACCGTTTACCAATATTCGAGGACGTTTACCTTTGTCCCGCTTCGTGGCAAGGATACACGTGTCGCCAGGCGATTGCTGCACAGGTCTTGAAAGGTTGCCTAGCCCTCCCAAGGGTCGCTAGGTCTAGGCTAGTGTGTCAGCGCGCGTCACGAAGCGTCCCATCCGCACAGGGGTCCATCATTAATGTCCCTGGGAGGAGGTGGACTGTAGGATGGGGCGACCTTTGGCATCCGCACCTTCTGGGCAGTTAGATCTGAGATGGCAAGGATCCAACCTAAAAGGACTCATAAATGTCCTTGCGCGACTCCTGACCATCCGATGAAGAGACGCCTGTCCGTTGGATCGGAGGTCAGGACTTGGGGCCATTATAAAAACCCCACGAAGGCCAATTTGGCACTTTTACACCTTCGAACCAGTTTAAGAACTGATAAGCTTTGCTCGAGCTTCGCATGTTCGACATCGCCGACGGCATATATCACCTTCTGGTGACTCTGCGCCGCTGCCTGTTCCCGAGAACCCCAGCTTCTACCCTTCTACCTGAAGACGCGTCTCAGGCCTGTCCTGTCGACGAACTGCTAAACCGGCTACACCACTTCAAGAACGAGGTTCTGCCGTCCTTACAGTCGGACAACCACCATCTTCTACGGCCGACAACTCACAGTAAGTCCTCCTGACTCTCTTGACGACTTTGTGAACTTATGATGTTCTTTTAATGTGTGAATTTAGGCTTTATATTTAGGAGTTGTTAGGAAGGCCGCCTGGTTCGGGTTGCTCGGTATCCGGACGCTCCCCGGACAGAGGGCGGGTCTTAGTAGTTTCCTTCTTTTCCGATCGGGGTCCCGTGGCTCTTCGGAGTCCTGGACCAGATCCGAAGGGGCTCCAAGCAGTCCTTAGGAGACCCCCCGTACCTTGACCGACTTTCTTGGGTTTAGGTACTGAATGCTTGGCTTGCTTTCTTTGTTCCCAGATCGTCAGCTATGGCAACGGGCATTACGCTATATTCTGAAGAAGAGGTCAATAGGGCCCCTGTCGTCGTTTCTGGATCCCGGACGCCCAAGGGCAACAGGTGGGAAATGGACGTGACGCCCAACCTGTTTCGGAACTACCAGATGATGCTTCTCCTAGAGCAGCGTCTGGGCATCGAATTGACTCCTGAACTCTTTCACAACCGCATGGCCAGGATCGAGGAGCGGGCGCATACGTCCGTGGAAGGATTCGGGGCCTGGAGCGCCGGTCACATCAGCGTGGGAGCTATGCTTCCGCTTCACGACTATTTCGTGTGATTCTTGACGTACGTGGGAATTGCGCCGTTCCAACTTCTGCCTCAAGCGAACCGGCTACTTGCTGGATGGCGGGTGTTTTGCATCGCGAAGGAGGTCGCGGAGCCTACCCCTGCAGAGATCCTGTACTTCTAAAAGCTGGAGCCGCAGGTCAACATCAAAGACAAGACCCTGGACGGCTTTTATAGACTGAAGCCACGGAGTGGCTACCCCGCTTCTACCAGCTCCTGGAGGCATCCCCCGGACGTCAGGCATTATTGGTTCCTGACGTCCGGGTTCCTTGTGGACAAGAACCCCACACTGCTGCTGGACTTCCAGCGAGTGGGTAAGTATTTTCCTGGTCCTCTCTTTCATTCCTTATCCTTTTTAGTCGTCTCTTATCATATCTTCCGGGTGGCAGGGCCTTTCGCTCAAACTCCCCTCACCGAGTTCATCATGGAAAGGAGGAGGTTTTATTCCGAGTTGAGCGCGGAGGATCTGGACGTGGGTGGCTACGTCACAAACGACAATCTCCGACTGGTCGGGATGCTCGCGGCCACCCAGACCATTGTTATCCCGAACCTTTGGGGCATCCCCTGCGAAAAGAACGTAGACGTCCGGGAGCAGTTGGCCCTGGACCACACTGCTAGTGTGGAAAGAGTGGCGAGAGCCGACGCGGCCCGGCGCAAGAAGGACCAGGCCTCGACAGAGGAGGCCACCTCAGAGGAGCTGGAGGAGCTCTTCGAAGATGCCCTACCAAACATTGGGACTACCGGGGCTAGCGTATCGGGGTGAGGTAGCTCCCCTTTAATCTTAACTTATGCCCCTCGAGTCGGGGACATAGCTAGGGATAGGCTAGTACCCCCAGGCCCCATGTTCGGGGCCGATGGGGAGATGAGACCTTCAAGTCCCGTCCCTGTAGGCTCGGAGGTCCTCATGTTCTTATTCGGGTTCCTCCAGTATGGGGGCTTCCTGAACCCGGACGACATAGGGGATCGGGTCCATTCATTTGCTTTAGAGGAATTGAGTCACGTCCGGGGCATAGATGAGGGTTCGTCCCGGGTCATTTCTAACTTTGATTTGCGTGTTTTTGTATGATTGGTTCGTCGGCCTAACTCCATTTTCTGTACTTTTGCAGGGGATTCCGATATGTCAACCCCTGCCAGCGAAATGAGGCGGCTCATCAAGGACAGGGCGGCCAGGAAGAACAACGAGGTGACGGGCCCGGAGCCCAACCTTACCAAGGAACTGTCCGGGACGGAGCTCTGTCCCGGTGAGGGAGTCCTGGTTGCGGTCCCCCTCCAGGCCGTGGAGCCTGCTGCAATCTCCGCCTCCGCCCAGCCCCCCGTGATTGACTTGAAGGCGGGCGCGGCGGTCAGCCGGAGCTCGGGGAAGAGGGGCCCGGATGTTGGCGCCGTAGAGGGTAACACCGGGAAGAGGCCCCAGACGAGGAGAACTGGCTCGGCTAAAGAGTCTCATGGTGAGAGTCGGCTGGCCGCGAAGGAAATCCCTGCACTGCCTGTTCTCCCCATACGCCCGACTCTTCTCGAGGAGGGGGAGTCAGCTTTGCGGGATGAGCAGTCCCGGCTGATCAACCGGACCTGGGAAGACGGTCGGTGCTGGAGGGACGAAACTTACAGAGCCCTGACGATCTATCGTCAAGTTGAATTCGCGGAGCATCCTGCCGAGTTCAGCGCTCCTCAGCTGATCGTGGATCGACCAGCCGCCGAAGCGGGCTTCCGCCCTAAACTCGGACAGGACACGGCCCCCCTGGCGGCTGACCTGCTAGACCAGGTTGGGAACACCATGTCCAACCTCCAGCTCAAGAGGTATGCCACGATAGCCAACCCGGACGTACTGTTCATCTCCCAGGCTCTTCGCCACCAAGCCACCGTGGTAACTTTATTTTTTCTTACATCCATTCTCTTATTTGTTGATGAGGATTTTATTTTCTAACTTTTCTTTGCTCCAGGTTGACCTGTTGTCCCATCAGAGTGCCGATCTGGTGGCCGAGCTGGCCATGAAGATGGAGACGGCTAAGCTGGAGTTGGAGGCGGCCGTGAATCAGAGGGAGGCCGCCAAGGAGGCTCTTAGCCGGGAGGTGTCCCGTGCCCAGACAGAGCGCCAGGAGCTCGACCGCGCCAAGGTCGGGTTGGAAGAGGAGTTGTCCCAGAAATCAAAGGAGGCCGATGAGCGGGTGAAACTTTTGGAGACGGTCGCGACTCAATCTGTCTTGGATAAGGAGGAGATCCAGGCCTTGAAGGTCCGGGTCTGCGAACTGGGCGACTCTCTCCTTCAGGAGAAGGCGGCGCACGAAACAACCCGCCGCGAAAAGGAGGAGGCCGAGGGCCTGTTGGATTTCACTTTTGATGAGGCCATCTACATGGCCTGGTGCAAGGACAAGAGTATGAACCTCCTTGTCTTCCCTGATCCGGAGTTGAAGCGGGCCGAGTTCGAGGCCAAGGAGAAGGAGGACGCGGACCTCCGAGCGAACGAGTTGTAGGCTCGAATCCCGGCCTTGTAATTTTATTAGTATTTTTGGCTTGTAATTAAATTTAAAACACTGCAACCTTCTCTGGTTTTTATGTAGGCTTCCTTTCGTTGTTTCGAGTAGAAATTTCATTATGTTGCCACGATTAATTGATTGTGAGGGTTTAGTTCCGGTTCCAACGGCCAAGACTAGACCCAACGATTTCACTCACCGAGTTTCTAATCCCGGCACCAAGTCCAGGGTCATCGGGGCTTAGTTTAACTTGGAGCTTTGTTCTCCTTTTATCAGTTTTAGGCCATGGCTTTGCCCTGGGGCAAACCGGATGCTTCTATCTCCTGGAGCCTCGGGGTGGGACCGGCCTCCGGCCCGGTCCTTCGTTTTATACCCCCAGACGTCGTTCGTCTGGGGTGGGCCGGCCTTCTGCCTGGTCCTCTTTATTTTATACCCCCGGATGTCGTTCGTCCGGGGTGGGACCGGCCTTGGGGTCGGTCCTCTTTGTTTTATACCCCCGGACATTGTTTGTCTGGGGTGGGACCGGCCTTGGGCTCGGTCCTCTTTATTTTATACCCCTGGACGTCGTTCGTCTGGGACGGGACCGGCCTTGGGCTCGGTCCTCTTTGTTTTATACCCCCGGATGTCGTTCGTCCGGGGTGGGACCGGCCTTGGGCTCGGTCCTCTTTATTTTATACCCCTGGACATCGTTCGTCCGGGGTGGGACCGGCCTTCGGCTCGGTCCTCTTTCTTTTATACCCCCAGATGTCGTTCGTCCGGGGTGGGACCGGCCTTCGACTCGGTCCTCTTTGTTTTATACCCCCGGACATTGTTCATCCGGGGTGGGACCGGCCTTCGACTCGGTCCTCTTTGTTTTATACCCCTGGACATCTTTCGTCCGGGGTGGGACCGGCCTTGGGCTCGGTCCTCTTTATTTTATACCCCTGGATGTCGTTCGTCCGGGGTGGGACCGGCCTTGGGCCCGGTCCTCTTTATTTTCTACCCCCGGACATAGTTCGTTCGGGGTGGGACCGTGGGGTTTGCGTTACCCGGACCTTGGTGGTCCGAGCCGGGACTAGCCTAAGCTTGCGCCCCGCCAGGTGACTGCTTACACCTGGGATACCCCCCGCAAGTGAGCGGAGACGAGTCTGGGGTCACTTGAGAAAGATTAGCATAGTTTCACAATATTTCTTTATGACGTTTTGCACACCCCATTTTCATTGTTTGAAAAATGTTCTCCCTGAGGCGTACAATGTGTACAACAGAAATATTAAACTGGGAAACGCTCTCTGACTACTGATAGTATTTACGGAGATGCTCCGCATTCCAGGCTCGCGGGACTCCCGAGCCATCGAGCCGCTTTAAGCGGTATGTTCCGAGGCACACCTCGTGTTGAATCTCATATGGCCCCTCCCAATTTGGGCCCAGAATCCCCACTCCCGGATCTTGAGTAGCAGGGAAGACTCTACGCAAGACCAAGTCGCCCGTTCCAAACTTACGGCTCTTGACTTTGGAGTTAAAGTGCCGTGCGATCTTGCCTTGGTACATCTTCAGCTGCACCTGCGACTCTTCCCGGATCTCTTCGATGAGATCTAGTGATTCTTGGAGTAAGGCGTGGTTCTGGGCAGGATCTTACGTGTCACGTTGGTGGGACGAGACAGTCGTTTTGATTGGGATGACGGCTTCGCATCCATAGACCATAGAGTAGGGGGTGTGTCCGGTTGACGTCCTCTCGGTCGTCCGGTAAGCCCATAGTACGCGGGGTAGTTCCTCGGGCCATTTGCTCTTACAGGCCTGGAGTTTTTTCTTTAGTGTCCCCTTCAAGATTTTGTTCACGGCTTCTGCCGGCTCGTTTGCCTGGGGCCTGGCAACCGCGGAGAAGCTCTTCACTATACCGTGCCTTTCGCAAAAATCCGTGAAGTGGGCGCTATCGAACTGCTTCCCGTTGTTGGACACGATTTTGTAGGGGAGGCCATACCGACACACTATGTTATTGATGATGAAATCTAAGGCCTTTTTGGAAGTGATTGTGTTCATGGGTTCCGCCTCAACCCACTTCGTGTAATAGTCCACGGCCACGATGGCATACTTTACCCCTCCTTTCCCGGTTGGGAGAGATCCGACGAGATCGATCCCCCACACTGCGAAGGGCTAGGGGCTATTCATCAAGGTTATCTCTGTCGGGGGGGCTCGTGGGACCTTCACATACCTCTGGCACTGTTCGCACTTGCGGACGTAGTCAATACAGTCTTTCTTCATGGTTGGCCAGAAATACCCCTGGCGTAGGATCTTCTTGGATAGGCTGGGCCCGACAGTGTGATCTCCGCAAAAACCTTCGTGCACTTCATGCATGATGGCACTCAGCTCAGTCCCGGACACAAACCTAAGGTAAGGCATGGACAAACCCCGACGATAGAGTTTTCCGTCCATCATGACATATCGGTGGACTTGGTACTGGAGTTTCCTTGCTGCGGCCCGGTCGTTTGGAACTTCCTCGGCGAACAGGTAGCCGATGAGCGGTCCCATCCAAGAAGTGGAGTGATCGATGGTGTGGACCGCGGGGGTCCCGATGCTTGGGACGGGGAGATGGTTGACGGGGACCAGTCCGGCTAGCTCTGCCTCGGCGTCGGTGGCCAGTTTCGCTAGTGTATCTACGAAGACATTTTGCTTCCGGGGGATCTGGCGGATGGAATGTGTGGTGAATGCCTGTAGCATTTCCCTCGTTTGAGTTACGTAGGCTGCAATTCTCTCTCCTTTAGTCTGATATTCCCCTGAGATTTGTCTGAAAACTAGCTGGGAATCGCTGTAGATTTCCAGGTTCGCTGCCCCTACCTCCCGGGCCAAACGCAGCCCGGCTAGGACAGCTTCATGCTTCGCTCGTTATTTGATGCCTTGAATTGGAAATGGAGGGCATTTTGTAACTGGTGCCCCTGCGGTGATACCAAAATGATCCCGGCCCCGGCCCCGTTCTCATTCGAGGCTCCGTCCACAAAGACCTTCCATACGGGCGCCGCGGGGGTTTCGGGAATATTGTCTTCCAGAGGCACCCCTGAACACTCAATGATGAAATCGGCCAGGGCCTATCCCTTGATGGACGCCCTAGGGACGTAGGATATATTGAACTGGCTCAGCTCCATGGCCTACTTCAGGAGTCTTCCCGATGACTCGGGCTTTTGTAACACCTGCCGCATGGGATGGTTGGTGAGGACCTTTATGGCGTGGGCCTGAAAGTAAGGTCGAAGCTTTCGGGATGCCATCAGCAGGCAGAAAGTCAGCTTTTCGATCAATGGGTACCGAGACTCAGCGTCCAGCAATCGATTGCTCACATAGTACACCGGAAGTTGTGCCCTTTCTTCTTCTCGTACCAACGCGGCGCTGATCGCGTGCTCAGTCACGGCCAGGTATAGATACAGGGGCTCCCTTCTACTGGTTTTGCCAGGATTGGGGCTTGGGCCAAGTGCTCTTTCAGCTTACAAAAGGCCTCTTCGCATTCGGTTGACCATTCGAAACGCTGGCTTCCCCGAAGGACGTTGAAGAATGGGACGCATTTGTCCGTGGCTTTGGAAACGAAGCGGCTCAAGGCGGCTATTCTCCCCGTCAGGCTTTGTACATCCTTGTGCTTCCAGGGAGAGGCCATGTCAATCAGTGCCTTGATCTTATCTGGATTGGCTTCTATTCCCCGAAAACTCACTATGAAGCCCAAGAACTTCCCGGAGGCCACGCCGAAAGTGCACTTTTTGGGATTCAGCTTCATCCCATACTTCCGGATGACTGCGAAAGCCTCAGCCAGGTCATCCGAATGGTTTCGGAATGTCTTGGACTTGACCAGCATATCATTGATGTATACCTCCATGTTTCGCCCGAAACATTCGATTGACGAGCCTTTGGAAGTTGCTCCAGCATTCTTCAGCCCGAAAGGCATGACTATGTAGCAGTAGATTCCCTTGTCGGTTTGGAAACTGGTGTGCTCCTGATCTGCCACGTGCATAGAGATCTGATTGTAGCCGGAGTAAGCGTCCATGAAGCTCAAGATCTTGTACCCGGACGTAGCATCCACCATTTGGTCGATCCGGGGGAGCGGGAAACAGTCCTTCGGACAGGCTTTGTTGAGGTCCGTGAAGTTGATGCATATTCTCCACGTCCCATTCGGTTTTGGCACCAAGACGGGATTGGCCAGCCACACGGGGTACACAGCCTCGCGTATGAAGTTGATGGAAGATAGCTTCTCAACCTCCAGCTTAAGGGCCTTAGCCCTCTCCGTCCCCAAAGGCCTGCGTTTCTGGCGGACCGAGGTCGCGTTTGGGTCAATACTTAGCGCGTGGCAAATGATATTGCGGTCGATCCCCATCATGTCTGAGTGGGACAAAGCCAGGATATCCTGGTTTCCCTTAACTTGGGCGATGATGGCGACCCGGACGTCTGCCGACAGACATTTCCTGACTTGGATGATCCGGGTCGGATCGGTTTTGCTGATACCTCTTCTATCTCATCCATTGGCTCCAGGACGCGGTCGTCCCCTATTCGTGGGTCCAGGTCATCCTCGTCCTGGACCAGGCTCTCAGCAGGCGGGAGGGGAATTGGTTCGACGAAGTCCTCAACGGGCTCTTCCTGGATCATGTATATGGGCCGGGCTGACACATGGTAGTACTTCCGAGCGCTCTTCTGGTCTCCCCGGACAATCCCTACCCCTCCGCTGTCGCATGGGAACTTCATGCAAAGATGGCGGATGGAGGTGATGGCTCCGAACTCGACCGATGCGGACCGACCAAAGACGACGTTGTAAGTGGTGGGGCAGTCCACCACTACAAAGGTGCAGAACTTGAACGAGTGCTGCAATTCGCTTCCCAGCGTAACTGGCAGCTGGATCTTTCCCATGGGGAGAAGTGCATCTCCGTTGAAGCTGTAAATCTGGGTCAGGCACGATGCCAGATCCGCTTCGGTCAAGCCAATGGCGGTGAAGGTGGGCTTGAACAACAGGTTGACGGAGCTCCCGTCGTCCACCAACACGTGGGACACCAACTTATTGGTGATTTGGACATCGATGACTAGCGGGTCGTGGTGCGGAAAGTGGACATTGTGGGCGTCGTCCTCCGTGAAGGTGATGGGGAGGTCCATCAACTTAGGGTGCTAAGCCGGAGACTGGACAAGGGCGCACACCTCCTGGTCGTGGTCTAGCTCGCTTAGGTAGCGCTTTTGGTCATTCCTGGATGCCCCCCCCAGGTGAGGTCCGCTCGAGATGGTCGCCACATGTCCGTCAACTCGAGGGGGTGCTGCCCCAGAGGGGTAAGGCATTCCGGGGCCGGGAACTTGCGCGACGGGGGCCCCCTGAGGGGCCGGTGCCAGGGGTCCCTGTCCATACCCTCCCTGGGGGGGGGGGTATGCTCGAGTCGTTCCCGGGGCTGCGGGTTGTCCGGGGCTTGCTGACAGGCCCGAGACTCCCACGGGCATCCTTACCCACTGGTGGAGGTGCCCCAGCTTGATGAGATTTTCAATCTCATCCTTGAGCTGCCGGCATTCATCAGTGGTGTGGCCCACATCCTTGTGATAGGCGCACCTTTTGCTGGTGTCTCTCGGATTCCTTCCCCCTTTGAACATGGGGCTAGGCTTCCGGTAGTGAACTGCCCTCTCCGTTGCCAGATAGATGTTCTCCCTGGTGTCCACCAGGTTGGTGTATTCTGAATATTGGGGCTCATAGCCCCTCTTCCCTTTCTTGATTGGCTCGTGCCGGTTCTGGCCTTTGCCCGATCGCTTCCCCCGGGAGGGGTTCACGCTTGCCTCGGTCACTCCTGTTTGTGATTGCTGGGCCCCAACAGGGGCCATGCTTTGCCCTGCCGGCGCGACGCCATAACCGGAGAAGTGGGTGGACTGGGCCGGGGCGTACCCTGAAGTGGCAGAACCGTACACCGTAGGGGTGTAGCTGACTCCGGGCGCGACGGTCGGTCCCGGGGCAACGGGGGGTGCAGTGTAGGACTGCGCCGGGAACTGTCCCCCATATCTCGGGAACGTCTGGGGGACGGGATGAGGAGCCGGGGGCCACCCGAAGGCCTGGATCTGGGCTTCATCCTAGTTGATGAATCCTTGGGCCCTCTTGATGAACTATTCCAGGGTAGCAGCCTTGCTACGCTGCATGTCATCCCATAGGGGGGACCCGGCCCAGATTCTGGACTGTAGTGCCACCAGGCGCTGTCCGTCGTCTACTTTCGTCTTGGAGGCTTCTTTAGTAAAGCGCTGGATGTAGGCCCTCAGTGTCTCCGCGGGGAGCTGCTTGATATTTGCGAGAGCGCTGATCTGCATATCCGTCCTCATGGTGGCCACGAACTGCTTGCGAAACGCGGACTGCAGCCCGGACCAGGATTGGATGGATCCAGACTTAAGTCTTTTCCACCACTCTTCGGCGGGACCGCCCAAAGTGATCGAGAAGCAGAGGCACTTGCCGTCGTTGCTGACATGGGCCACCGTCATGAGCCAGTTGTATCAGGACAGATGGTCCTGGGGGTCAGTGTTCCCAGTATAGGCGGTGAGGCTTGGCATCTTGAACCCCTTGGGGAGTATGGCGTCCAGGATGTGTCTTGCGCAGGGCTCTTTATCCTCTTCGTTAGAGTCGGTATCCCCGCCTTCTTGCTTGCGGACCAGGCGATCCGTGACCTTTTTCAACGCGGCCATCTGCTCCATGAGCAGCCTGGCCGTGCCATCTTCTAGGGGGATTCTCTCGTTCCTCCCGTCGTTGAGGTTGTTCCTGAGGTCGCCATCTCGGGGGAGGATCTTTTCCTTGTGGGCCCGCCCCTTCCGAGCGTTCGGTCCATCGCGTAAGTCTATCTGGGAAGTGTCGTCCCCTGAACTGAGAGCATGACATTCCTCGCGGCGAGGCCACTCTCGACGGTTCTTGTTAACCGAGGCACTTGGGTGCAAAGGTCCCTCCCGCCCGTCTCGCCCTGGGGCGTGCCGGGGCTGTACGTTCTGCGGCCGCGTCCCCTGCGGATCGATCGGGTGGCCTCGTCCTGGGATGGGGTGCACCTTCTCTTTCCTAGGGAGAGGCTGGGGACGGCCCCCAGCTTTTGTGACGGGTGTCTTTTCTCGGGTCTTTCCACCGACCTTCTTTCTCTCCCTGTTCGGGTTTCCCGGAGCTGGCTCGGGAAAAGGGTCTGGGGGAGGGGCTGGGCTGGCTCCTTCGGGGACCCTGGCTCGCTCTTGCGGAGCAGGTTGCTGCGCTTCTGGAAGTGGGCCAGTTGTGGGATTGGCTGCCGGACCCCGCGCGGTTAAGAGTGCCTGCAGGGCTTGGAGAGACTCTTGCATCCGTCGATGCGCCTCCGCTTGCTCAGCGATCCTGGCTTCCTGATCCAGGACTTGCTGCCTCAGTCTGGTCACCTCCGAGTCTTGCTGTTCGGGCTCTCCTTCGGGGGTCTCGGGATCTGCAGCTTCATCGTGGTACTCCCCCTCATTTTCCTCTTCATAATATTCCTCCTCGTTCTCCTCTTCGTATTCTGTCCCACCCTCGTAGTCTTGTGACTCGTCATGGTGAGATGTTTGAGGAGGTGCGTTCTCGGGCAGACCCTGAGGAAGATGTTGTGAAGGCAGCGGGTCTCTGCTGCCCTGCTCTGGATTGCTAGGGTCGAAGGTTGTCTGTCGTGTGTTCACCATTGTAGTAAAGGCTTGACGTTAGCACTAGCCTCCTTCAGCTCTCAATGAAAGCACCAAACTGTTAACCGAGATTTTCGGTAACTCTATTAATGAATATTATTTAAGGGTAATTGTAGTGAAAGCAGAAGATTAACACAGGGTTTTTACGTGGTTGGGGCGTTAACTAGCCTTAGTCCACGAGCCTATAGTATTAGAGCTTGAAAAACCTTTTACAATGGAGTTTTTCTCTGTATTTTGACAGAGTTACTGTATCTTAGTCGAAAAGAGATCCCCACCCCCCCCCCCCCCATAGTGTTCTATAGCATGTATTTATAGGCTTATGGGAACACCGGGGTTCGGGCCGGGTATGACCCGGGCCCATCAGAGATACGGATATTCTTGGCCTTTCTAGTGGAAGCCCAATACAAAAGATACAACATACATGAATTCCAGACCAGCCAAGGCCCAATAAGTTGACTCAAGAGCTATATCTTGCCCGACAAAATGGTGCTTTTGGTCTGGACACTTCGAGTTACGAGGCAGATTCAGGAGACAAGACCAGTAAGAGTACTTGGCAGCGCAGACCTGAAACGATGGCGTGCAATCCCGAGGTGGCCTTTTCTGCAGGTGAAAAGTGGGGACAACGCCCACGCGGAGTGGGGCGGCTTCAGGATCTCGGATGCTTGACCCCTCTAACCGGGGATGAGGGGATCCGGGTTCATTTACCTTTATCCCTCTTCATTTACCACAGGCCCGAACCGTACCAGGGTCCGGGACCAGGACGCGTATGACGTGGGGGGTCCGAATGATCTGCACATCACCCGGACGACCGTCTCGGAGGACGGAACCCGGAGGGCCATGCTGGACCCCTCCAATGGGCCCAGACATGCACCCCCGGCCCATACCCCTCCTCTCGGACATTTCTGTACCAAGAGGACCTGGGCCGGGCCCGCATGCCTACACAGCCCCTTACAAGGGGCCCGGGCGAAGGTCCCGAGTCCATGCAGGAAATGGGGATAACAGTAGGAAAATAATATTCAATCAACATAAACTTATATCTTGGATCCAAAACAACTACCACAGTCATAAGGCCATGAATCTCTTCCCAATACTTTTGAAACTTAAGCATCATTTGAGTTTCCATGTCCCTAATAAAGGGCTCATCTGCTATCATCTATGCTTTAATTCTCATTTTAATTTGACACATCTTTGGGAAAAAAGATTAGCTGTAGGATACTTGGTTCCAGAAAACAACTCTGTCACCTCATGAAACACTTCCAGCTTGTCACACAATTTTTGAGGTCTAATCCAATCATCTTCTGATGGCGCATATCTAACATACCTTGAATCAAGTAGCGTTAATCATTCAAATACTCTATTGTACAATAAAGCTATGTTGAAGATCAAGTATGTTGAGTTCCACCTTGTTTGATAATCAAGTAACAACTTTTTAGTACATGTCACTTCAAGAGAACGAGTAGTGTCCTCAAATTTATCATACCTCTTTGGTGTGCCCAACCTATTAGCAACACTTTCTCGAATTTTGTCAATGTTATCACCAATAATAGACAAACCATTCTTGGCAATAAGATTCAAAATATGTGCACACCAACACATGTGAAGTAGCTTTCCTTTTAAAATGAAATAACTAGAATTAAATTTTTCCTTCAAAAGTTGAATCATTGCATCGTTAGCAGTACAATTATCCACAGCCACTATACTAATCTTGTCTTCAATATTCGATTCAGACAGACACGAACTCGGTGTATCAGTAAGTGTTACAACATCATGTGGGCATGGTACATACTTAAAACTTGTAATCCGACTATGAAATTTCCAAGAGTAATCTATGAAATGAGTTGTCATAGTCATATATCCCTTCTTTTGATGATTGGCAGTCCACATATCAGTGGTTATAGCTATTCTACTTCTATTTTTCTCCAAAATTTGGCTACATTTTTCTTTCTCAACCTTGTACATTTTCAAAATATCAGACCTAATTTTATTCCTTGACACCAATTTAAACATAGGGCCAATAGTATTTAAATAGTATATAAAACAACTATGCTCGACCATCGATAAAGGGTATTCATGTAGAATGATCATTTGAGCTAACTTTTTTCTCCCTAGTTTAGGATCAAAATTGTAAGTTGTGACTGAAGGACTTGCATTAGGAATATGATTCATGGCAAGTTGTTCCTTTATTATTGGACATATTTTAGCATGATCAAGTAAATTTTTAGTCCCATTGCTAATCTCTCCCCCTAATTTCCTCCCACAATGGTTACAAACTGCCTTCATTTTACAATCAATTTTTTGCAATGTAAAATGATCCCATGCAGAAGATGTTCTCTTTCATTTTATAATACTACTCTCATTTTCATCTCTTGTATTACCTAGAGATTGTGCCTCTTGTGTATGTGTTGAATGAACATAATCCACATCATTGACAAAATTAGATTCGGTAACATCTTTGGTAGACATGTTTAGAGTTTGATCTAGCCTAAATTATATCCACATAATAACTAGATCAACATCAAAATAATTATGCAAGCAAAACTATTTAAAAATGATAACTAGATCTATAGAAAATTGGGCAACATTTCCCCTATTTTATTAACCTAACTAACTGTCAATATCAATTAAAACAATCAAACAACACACAAGTTTTTGTCCTTATGTCACTGCAGCACACAAAAATCTCATAACCTACTTCACTATGGATGAATATATATGTTGACCACGATTTTGTTCAACGATGAGTAGACGTCAAAACTACAATAAACCTTCAAGAGAAAAAACGACACTAATAAATTTTATAGTCGTTCAGCCCCAATATGTTGGTAATAGCCTAATCCACTCAGAGTTGTGATTTATGGATCTACACTCAAGATCAGATGAACCTGTGTAACTGAGTTCTTAAGTGTAAATGAAAAGAATACAATATTTCTCTCAGAATACAAAATACTCTCTCAGGAAAATCTGAATCTGAATCCCTTCAATGATGCCATGAGCTCTTTATTTATAGGCTCAGGATCGTACAAATCAAAATCCCTCATAATCGGGATATTTCAGTTGCTCTCGCAATATTTAATTAATAATAAAATTTAAAATACAACAATATGTGATTTCTTTGGGATAATCTGAGAGATTCCTGCTGTGGGTACGACTAATTCTAGCTGAAGTCGTTACTGAAATTTCGCTGCATAATGATGATCTGTCTAGTCGGCCAACTTCACTCCTTGAAGAGAGACTGGTCGGCCAAAGCACTTGACTGGTCGGCCAAAATAGATGATCGGTCGGCCACACACTTCACTGGTCGGCCAAAATAGATGACTTGCCAGCCAAGCACTTCACTGGTCAGCCCAAACAAATGACTGGTCAGCCAAGCACTTCACTGGTCAGCCGAAATAGATGACTGGTCGGCCAAGCACTTCACTAGTCAGTCAAAAATCTTTACCGATCGGATAGAAATTCTACCAGGTCGGACAAATTACTTCCAAACCAGATAAATAATTTTCATGTCAGTAATATCACCAGATTAATCTAAAACCTTTGACCCAGCCAGTTCTTGCCACTTGTTACTTTTATTGCCACGTCATCGTTTTCAAATTTTGGGGATAACATTTGCCCCCCAAGTTTATTATATGATATACTCACATAATAAACTTTTCTCTCCAATTGCTGATGGCATAAAAAGAGAAAACTGACTTTACACACTCTCCTACCATTGCAAACAAACCACGACGCCTTACTAGACCACGATCATTGTAGTTAACTGCTCCCAATCATAGGGGAGAGAATCGCCAAGAGAATTCTAAGAGTCTAAAGGTAAGTGAAAATTTCCACTCTCTTCCCTTTAGATAGACCCATAGGTGCTCACAATTCATAAGCAAAAAGAAAACAAAAGGCTCACAAACCTCCCATTTGTCTCTTGGCCAAAACCTTCAAAGCTTCTCCTCCTCTTGGCATAAATCCTCCAAGAACTCCAAGAAGGGCTCCAATCTTCTTCAAGAAAATCCAAGGATTCTTCAAGAAATCAACATCTATTCAAGACATTTGGGTAAGCTCTTCTTCCTCATCTCCATTTGTAAGCTTTTTTAAACTTAAAGCTTGTTAAACCCTTGTGTGTGCCGAAACCCCCTTTAGAATACACTCTTGGATTTGTGTATAAATCTTTCATGAATGATGCAATTTGTGGCTGTTTTAATGTAGTTTAGGCTATGGGTAAATCAATTTTGTCTCCAATTTCATGAAAATTTGAAGAAAAAATGATTTTTCATCCAATTTGCATATTTGGGTTTATAGGTATTTGATGAGCATATGAAATCCCTAGAGCCTCATGAACTTTTCAAATCCCACCTTTTGATCTTGTTGTAGTGTCCTATAAATGGAAGAACATGTTTGTGCTTCAAATCTTTGAGATATATGGCCTTTTCGGACCCTATTACTCTTTTTGGCCTTTAAATTCTTACATGATTAGTAGTAAAATCTAGCTCCTCGGAAATAGATTATTAGGAATGCTTGTGTATGGCCGATCGGCTATTCTTAATTGTTTGAACACTCGGACATGCCCCTAAACCATTCGGGAATGCCTCCTCTTGCTCGGACACAAGGGCACAACTACTCGGACATGCCCATGGCAGCTTGGACATGCACGTCACCCGAGTGGCTGCTCCTCCATTCGCTCGGACGTATGCGCCAACCGATCGGGTACCACACGCCTCCTCTCAGACACTTGCACCTTAGGCATAGACACTCCTCTATCAGCTCGGATCATCACCAGCCGATCGGGTAACTTTGCACATGTTCGGATGATACGCCTAGCCGCTCGGGTGCACATACATCCGCTCGGATGACACGCCACCGATCGGGCGCTACGCGAACCACTCAAAGGACACGCCCCAGCCAATTAGTCGTTGCGCGCATCCACTCGGATGCTCCCCCTTCCACTCGGGCATCTCACGCCAACGGCTCGGCCACCACGCCATCAACTTGGCCCACGAATGCTCCCAAGCCTTCGGGCTTGCAATAGATAACTCATGCAATATAAACACCAAAAAAAAAATTTTGGATTATGACTGCTGCCTTTCATACATGTTTATTCTGGGGAGTAAAAAATATTTTTACTACCCAGCAAAATATTTTCCGGGTAGTAAATAAATATTTTTCCTTTGCATTGATTGATTTATGTTTGTTTGGTTCACTCACCTCCCCATACTTTTTTTTGTAGATGAATCGCTTCGACTACAGGGGAGGTGACAACCATACAAACTCTGACACTTCAATTCCCAAGTCAAGCGACACTCCTCAAAGTAGTGACTCTTCATCCAAATCTCCTAGCAGTCGCACTCCCGAAGATCGCCTTTGTCGCCTTAAAAAGATCCTTCCCCGATTAGCTTTATATTTCCTTCACGAAGAACAGTTTCTCAATCAACAGCTTCAACATCCATAAATGAGGTTGAAAAAATCCAATCGACTTCCACAAGACCAAGATCATCAAGTGGCTCATAGAGCGGCACTGAAGGTAGTGGAACGTGGTGAAGTCCAAACTACAACTTCTTCAAGACCGCCGCGCCAGATACAAAATACTAGCAAACCCCGGAGAAAGATTATCTAGAAATTTACAACCGAGATTCAACAATCAGCTGTTCAAAAACCAAGAAAAGACGAAGACAAAACGCCCTCTTGGTTCATAGCCAAACCTTCCAAACATAACTCCAGCATGTTCGATAAACACATTCAAGCTTTGGGCCTGGAAAGGGTAAACGTGATATGACCGTGACCTCATCAGAGAGCCAACAAGCCTGGTGGACCTTACTGTGCCTGGTCTAGACACCATGTATTTGTAGGAGCTATTATCCCACTGCACCCTTTTTTTCGGTCAGTCGTGGATTACTTCAATGTCTCCCCTTTCCAGATAGCTCCCACTAGAATTCAGGCCTTATCTGCTTTATACATTCTATACTTCTTTCAAGGCTGGGATCCACCCACTCCTCATGAAGTGCACTACCTCTTCGACTTTTGGACCAATCAGAGCCACAAGAATACAGGTTTTTTCCACCTATTCAACAGGCATAAAGGGATCAAATACCTCCATGGTATTGCACATAAATCAAATCCTGGAAAATACTATACATAGTGTACGCCCTAAATATCCACGGGTTATTAGCGAGCTGGAAAAGGGAATAATCCTATCAGCCACGTGGAAGCAACCTACCCAGAGCTGCTGTTATGAGTCTCTACCTCTTTAGCTCGAGGTAGCCAAATGTTTAGTAATGTAAACGTGGGCACCACGAGCTAGGACTACATCAAGCTCGAGGTACGACCTGGAGCTGACACGTCCGACCCTTTATAAAGTCAACCACGCAATGTAAACGTGCGCATATCAGACATCACGTGTTTACTCCTTTCCTGAAATCTCAGACACGCAGCATAAACGTGCGTGTTCAGGCACCCCACGACTAGTTTGGGCCATGCGGCCCATTATCCCCCTTACCTATTGATTAGACCACACTTCATTGTCAGGTTTTAGGAATTAATCATGAATGTCATAGAAGTGACATGATGGGTAAGAAGGTCATGGGATGACCCCCTTTGCCAACACCCATGTGTCCTCTCCCTATAAATATGGAGACCCTGGGCATTGCAAAGGGTTGGCTTCTAATTTGTAAAGAAACACCCCTGTAAGGAACACCAGAGATATATCAATAATATTGACTGGTGGACTAGAGGGATTTTAACCTTCAAACCACCTAAAAATAGTAAACGAGTTATAACCTTCCTTTGAGATTATTCACATATTACGGTTCATCATTAAGCACTAATCCACCCCATTTATTCATATAATTATCTGTTGCCGAAGAACCGAGTCAACAGTTTGGTGCTTTCATTGAGAGGATTTTAGATTGGTGCTATTGCAAAAAACCCAACCATGGTGGTTACTCGCTCAAGGCATGGTAACGAAGCGGATCAACGTGATGGGCAGGAGGCCCACCATGCCGCCATATCCGATGAGAAAAACCCTGAGGTTTAGCAGTGACCGGGAAAGCAGCCAATGGGCCAAGACGACACTGGAAGTTTGGCTCCCCGGCCGCCCAATCCGAACCCAGATTTCTACACGGCGGTAGAAATGGAAAATGCACAGTTGAGGAGTCAGCTGGCGAAAGCAAGCAAGCAGATCGAAGAAGTTCTAGCCCGATTACCCCCTCTTACAACCGACGCTAACGTCGGAAAAGGGCATGGTGGGACTCATAAGTCCTGCTGGGGTAACCAGTCCAGGCCCAGTCGATCGGTCAGACCCTCGACATCAAATTCTACTCCCACGTTACACCACCAGGAAACTGTATTTGAGGAACTTCCTAGGGCCGATCAGCAATTCAGCTGATCGGTCCGGACCTCAACTCCTAGCTCAGTTCCACCCTCGAGTGCACCCAGGAGGGTCCGAGTCAGCTCGCGAAGGAGATTCGGGGAGGGCTCGCGATGATAGCCCTCCCCGGCCAGCCGTCCTGCACCACGCTCAGACCGCTGAGTGCAGGACGCGGGGGATGGCAGAGCGGAGTGGCCGCGACCTAGCTTAATTCTCCCTGATGAGACTAGGATCGCGTCACCAGTTAGGCATCCCCCATCACCAATAAGATACCAATCTCCTCCCCGTCCAGTTCGAGACATTCCGGCTCATGGGAGCAGCAGGAGAAATCCTCCTTCCGTCGGACCTTCCCATCGCAGCCGGGCACCCAGGGAAATCCCAGATCCTCACCCTCAGTGGCGGGCTCTGAGTTTTTCAAATGGAAGTTACTAGACCGGGAGTAATCGAAGTGGCATGTCCGGCGAAGACCTGCGTCATCATTTGAGCTCAGCTCAAAGCCCTCGGGCCACCCCTCGGGCCGACCTCCGAGATCGCCTCAACTCTTAGAGGGGAGACCCAGTTAGACATGGTAGTCGTGCTCACCAAGGGGAGCGTCTTTCGGAAGTACGTGACAACGGGAATGTCCCACATAACCTATCTCAAGATAGGAGGGACAATAACCTGCCTAACGCGTACAACGGAACTGGAGCTGTTGAACAGCCCCAGAACAACCAAGGAAGCAAGGACTAAACCCTGGAGAAGCTGATGAGGAAGCTCCTATCAGAAAAAGAAAAAGATGAGTACGACTCGGGGGACGAACTCGAGCTCTTCGCTCCCAGCATAGCAGCCACGGCATATCCACCTGGTTTCCGTATGCCTTACTTGTCCAAGTTCAATGGAGACGGGGACCCGTCAGATCATTTGGGTATGTTCAACACCCTAATGATGGCCCACAACATCGGTCCCGAGTTGAGGTGTTTAATATTTCCTTCCACCTTGACTGGGCCGGCCAGGCAATGGTTCAAACAGAATAAAAAGCAGTCCATCAGCTCGTGGAAAACCTTTTCTGCCGACTACAAGAGAGCATTCCGAGCTTCTCAGGCCACCCGCATCAAAGCCGACACCCTGGCAAACGTAAGACAATAGCCCGACGAACCTTTGAAAGCTTACTTGAGCAAATTCGCAAACGTTGCGGCTCGAGCCAGGGACGCAGATAATAGTTCCAAACTTATGGCCTTGAGGACTGGGATCCTCGTCGGACGCGGGCTCTGGGAAGAGATACAGAGAAAAGGTGTCAGCACCGTGAATGAATTCCTAAATAGGGCCCAGGGATGGATAAACCTAGAGGAAGCGCGAGCATCGGCCGCGGGAACCAGCCAAGCCTCTGACCAACCTGCTGGAGTGGGAATGGAGGTTGTGCCAGCGACCCAAACCGTTACACAGAATAACCAATTTGGTGGAGGCAAGAGAAAAGGGAGCAGTAAGGGCGGCCAGCACGGCCCGAAGAAGAACAAGCCCGCAGAAAAGTTTAAGCCAGTCTACACGACTTACACCGAGCTCACAAACACTAGGGAGAACATTTTCCTAGCAAACTCTGCTCGCCTCCCCTGGAAGAAACCGGAGCCTTTGAAGCACCAGAAGGCTAAGCGGGACCCCTCCAAGTTTTGTCGATTCCACAACGACATTGGCCACAACACTGACGATTGTAGGCATCTGAAGGATGAGATCGAGACTCTCATCAGAGCTGGACCCTTGGCTCAGTATGCACGGAATAGAGTTCTCGCCGGTCAACCAGCTCCAGAAGCTCCGATAAGTCAGCCCGGGTCTCGGATAAATCAGGACACCCCTCCTCCTATGATAGGAGGAGAGATCTCCACGATCTCCGGAGGCCCCCATCTGGCCGGCACGAGCAGAGGTGCCTAGAAGAGATATGTCAATGAACTAAAAGCTCATAATGGAGTGGAGTTCGTCCCAGAGCAGCATCTACCCAAACAACAATGATTGGAGAGGCAACCAATCATATTCAACGAGGAAGATGCCAGTCACGTCCAGTTCCCTCATAATGACCCTCTGGTCATAGTTGCCCAGCTCGCCAACCGGAGAGTTAGGAGGATACTGGTCGATAATGGGAGCTCGGTGAACTTGCTGTTCCGGTCTACGCTGGAAAAGATGGGTTTATCTGTCACCAAGTTGAAAGCCACCTCCATGATGCTATATGGATTTTCTGGAGAAGGGTCGGCAGCAATAGGAACAATCGAGCTGGTGATTACCTTGGGAGAGGGACCCCAGACTGTCACAAAACTCCTCGAGTTTGTGGTCATCGATTGTCCTGCAGCGTACAATGCTATTTTGGGCCGGCCTACTTTGATAGCGTTCGAAGCAATAACCTCCATCCGTCACCTCGCACTAAAATTCCCCTCCTCCACGGGGATATGCACTGTTCGAGGTGATCAGCTCGCTTTCAGGGAATGCTACAACATTTCTATGAAGGGAAAATTAAAACCCGAGCAGCAGACGATGACCATCCAGGGTGGGAGTGAGGAATCTCAGGAAATTGTGCCTAGTCTTGAGATTGAAAAACCTCAGAATGCCAAAGGGAAGGATATCATCTCAAATAATGATATCGACCCCAGAATAGGCGATGATAGATCCGAGCTCCAGGCCATCGAAGAGCTCGAGGAGGTAAATATCGACCCACAAGACCCCTCAAAGGTGGTGAAGCTCGGGAAAAATCTATGTAGCAAGAGGAAGGCGGAGCTGATTAGGTTTCTGCAAGAAAATCTAGATGTGTTCGCCTGGTCTCATGGAGACATGATAGGGATCAGCCTGACCATCATCATGCACACCCTCCACTTGGATAAAAGCGTGCCTGCGAAATCCCAAAACCAAAGACGCCTAGGAATAACCCGAGTTGAGGCCCTAGAGGAGGAAGTAGCCCGACTCTTAAAGTACAGCTTTATCTGCGAAGCAAAGTTCCCGATCTAGGTCACCAATCCTGTGTTGGTCCCGAAGACCATCGGGAAATGGCGGACCTGCATCGACTTTTCTGATCTAAACAAAGCCTGCCCAAAAGATTGCTTCCCCTTGCCAAGGATCGACCAATTGGTAGATGCCACGGCGGGGCACGAGCTCATGTCTTTTATGGATGCATACTCGGGCTATAACTAGATCGCCATGAATCCAGCAGACCAGGAACACACTAGCTTCATGACCCCAACTAACGTTTATTATTTCAAGGTCATGCCCTTTGGGCTGAAAAACGCCGGAGCTACGTACTAGAGGTTGGTAAATAGGATGTTTACCAATCAGATCGGGAAAAATATGGAAGTGTATGTTGACGACATGTTGGTTAAGTCAAAAACTACCAATAACCATGTCTCCGATCTGGAGGAATGCTTTAAGATACTGAGAGAATGCGACATGAGGCTAAACCCCCAAAAGTGTAATTTTGGGGTCGCATCGGGAAAATTCCTGGGTTTCATTATCAATACCAGAGGAATAGAAGCGAACCTTGATAAGATCAGGTCGCTACTCGAGATGCCCTCACCCCGGTCATGAAAAGACGTTCAGAGTCTGATAGGAAGGGTGGCGGCCCTTAATCGGTTTATTTCTAAATCTACCGACAAATGTTTGCCATTCTACAACCTGCTCCAGGGAAATAAAAAATTCGAGTGGACTGAGGAATGCGAATGCGCCTTCCTCGACCTGAAAGCACATTTGGCCGAGCCGCCCATATTATCCAAACCAACGGCAGGGGAGCCCTTTTTCCTTTACCTAGCTGTCACGGAAGATGCAGCTAGCGCCATATTAGTCCGAGAAGAAGACTGATCTCAAAAGCCAGTCTATTACATTAGCAAGAGGCTTCTCGGAGCTGAATCCCGGTATCTATTGATGGAAAAGATGGCTTTCTGCCTTATTACGGCCTCCCAAAAGCTCAGGCCGTATTTCCAGTCCCACTCAATACACGTCATTACCGATCAACCTTTAAGGCAGGTTTTGTAGAAACCTGAAGCATCGGGGCGTCTGTTGAAGTGGGCTATCGAGCTCAGCCAATTTGAGATACTGTACATATCGTGAACTGCAATAAAAAGCCAGGCCCTGGCTGATTTTGTGGCAGAGTGCATAGGGTTCCGAGAAGATCCTGTAGAAGAGTCAGCTCAGGCCTCATGGAAGGTCTTTGTAGATGGCTCGTCTAACAAGAATGGCTCTGGGGCTGGGATCATATTGATATCCCTAGAGGGACATCGATTCCACTCGGCATTACAATTCAGATTCAAAGCTTCCAACAACGAGGCCGAATACGAAGCTTTATTGGCTGGGCTAAGGGTGGCCCAGGAGCTGAGGGCCAGCTCCGTCCAGTGTTATAGCGATTCCCAGCTCATGGTAAACCAAGTGTTAGGGGAATACCAAGCACGGGGAACCTAGATGGCTGCTTACCTGGCCAAGGTAAAGAAAGAGCTATCCACATTTGAGCGTGGCTTAGTCGAGTAGATACCTCGGGAGCAGAATGCCAATGCAGACGCCCTGGCAAAGCTCGCTACCTCTGGGGAGGCGGAGACTTTGGGGCTGGTGCCGGTAGAGTTCTTGGAAAGACCAAGCATAGAGGAAGTCGAGGTGGAGGTCGAGATGATTGACGCCAGACCGACTTGGATGACTCCCATCCTCGAGTATCTCACAGCAGGAAAGTTACCCGAGGAGCGAAATGACGCAAGGCGGGTACTTTACCAGGCTCCAAGGTATACAGTGATAGATGGGATATTGTACCGGCGTGGACACTCTTTACCTCTCCTACGGTGTGTTCTGCCAAGCGAGGCGAAGACCATTTTGGAGGAGGTGCACGAGGGTTTTTGCGGAGATCACACTGGGGGGCAAAGCCTAGCCCTGAAGATACTAAGGCAAGGGTATTATTGGCCCACTTTGTGAAAGGACTCGATCTCCTACGTCAAAAAGTGTGAAAAGTGCCAGCGATTCGCCATAATTGCTCGAGCTCCCCCGGTCGAGCTGAAGATGATCTCGTCCCCATGGCCGTTCGCGGTCTGGGGAATTGACCTGGTTGGTGCCCTCCCTATTGGAAAGGGAGGAGTTCGCTACGTGGTGGTGGCTATCGACTACTTCACCAAGTGGGCAGAAGCAGAGCCCCTGGCGACGATCACTTCAAAGAGAGTCCTCAACTTCGTGGTCAAGAGTATTATCTGCCGATTCGGGCTGCCAAAGAAGATCGTGTCGGATAATGGAACGCAGTTCGATAGCGACCTCTTCACCAAATTCTGCGAGAGGCACGACATTGTTAAAAGCTTCTCCTCCGTGGCCTATCCCCAGGCCAATGGGCAGGTCGAGGCTGTCAACAAGACGCTAAAGGCGAGCCTTAAGAAGAGACTGGATGAAGCCAAGGGAGTCTGGCCCGAACAGCTCCCCTAGGTACTGTGGGCATACCGGACCTCACATCGAACATCGACGGGTCATACTCCTTTCTCCCTAGCTTTTGGGAGTGAGGCAGTCCTTCTTGTCGAAGTAAAGGTGGCCTCGCATAGAGTCCAGGCATTTGACCAAGACCGGAATGACGAATTGCTCTATGCGTCCCTCGACCTAATTGACGAAAAACGAGAAGATTCACAGCTGTAGCTCGCGCATTATCAACAAAAGATCACTCGTTATTTCAACTCAAAGGTCAAGAAACGTGTATTTAGCGTTGGTGACCTGGTACTCAGAAGAGTCTTCCTAGCCAGTAAGGATCCCAAGGATGGAGTGTTGGGACCAAACTGGGAAGGGCCCTATCAAATAACAAAGGTCGTGAAAGAAGGAACCTTTAAGCTAGCTCGCCTTAACGGAGAAGCGGTCCCACGGACTTGGAACGCTATATACCTAAAGAAATATTATCAGTAATATCTTTGTAAGGCTTAGTTAGAAAAGCCATCTTTTGTTTATTAAGTAATAAGAGTTAATCTTTTTGCATTAATTGTATATGTTTGTGGATGTAACGTCAAGTAACCACGAAAGACCCTTTCCTGATTACTTGGGGGGCATATATCCTAGATACAACCAGGTCCTAAAACTTAGAAGTTGATTCAAATTGATTGATCGATGTTTTTCTTAAAAAGCACGAGATATCGATGAAGGATTAACGCGAACTGAGTTTTTTGTTTAAAATCAACGTCCTGGAAACAACCAGGTCCTAAAACTTAGAAGTTAGTTCAAATTGATTGATCGACGTTTTTCTTAAAAAGCGCGAGATATCAATTAAGGATTAACACGAACTAAGTTTTTAAAATTAATGTCCTGGATTTAACCAGGTCCTAAAACTTAGAAGTTAGTTCAAATTGATTGATCGATGTTTTTCATAAAAAGCGCAAGATATCAATTAAGGATTAACACAAACTAAGTTTTTAAAATTAATGTCCTGGATTTAACCAGGTCCTAAAACTTAGAAGTTAGTTCAAATTGATTGATCGACGTTTTTCTTAAAAAGCGCGAGATATCGATAAAGGATTAACACGAACTAAGTTTTTAAAATTAATGCCCTGGATACAACCAGGTCCTAAGACTTAGAAGTTGGTTCAAATTGATTAACAGATTTGTTTTTCCCAAAAAGCATGAAATGTCAATCATAACACCAACAGAAACTAAGTTCTCACCAAATGCATTAAAGAGGAGTAACAATGAGGTCAAACCAAATATATATATAAATAGATTAAAATAAATCTAAGGAAATCGATTGTCTCGAGGATAAAAAACCTCGTAATGTAAAGTTACAAATAAAAAAATAATAATAAGAGAAAGGAGCAAGAATCCTAAGCCCCGCCAGGCCGCTCCGATGAAGTCACCCCCTCGGCATCCTGCTCGGTTGCAGTGGAAGTCTCCCCGGTCTCACAGGGTGCCTCTTGTTGAAGGCGAGCTTTGAACTTCTCCAAGAAGGACTCCCAAACGTCCGGCCCCAGGAAGGAAAAGTCACCATCCTGGTTGAAGGCCCAGCAATGGTACAGCATGGACTCCATTGAGGAGCTGAAGGACGCCCTCTCCGCCACAAGGGCGGCCTTGGCCTATTCAATTTCAACCTTCGCGGCATCTAGGGCGACTATGGTAGCCTCAGCCTCCGGCAGCTTGCCCCGAGATGCCTCCAGCTCGGCCTGCGCAGCAACTGAGGTGGCCTGCGCGACCTTCTCTTTTTCCCGGGCAGTCGCCAGGATAGCTTTGGCATCCCGCTCCTGTTGTTGAGTGGATGCGAGGGCGACCTGGGCAGCCTGGTGCTCGCCCTTGATCTCGTTAATCTTGGCCCTGTACCGAGATATGCTCTGGTGGAGAGCCAAAGCTGTCTGCAAGACAAAAAGATAATAAGGCAAGTGCCTTAGAAAAAAAAAATAGAAAGAACCGGTGGTAAGGCAAACTTACAGTGAGGGTCATCCCCAGTGAAGACTCCATAACATGCTCGGGGCTCCTCGTCTCGATCTCCCGCAAGTCCCTCGAGGTGGCGTTGTAGCATTGGTCCACCATGTAGGTCACGATTTCGTAAACCGTCCCCCTAAAGACCTCAGGGATTTTCTCCAAGGCCTGAGGGTTGACCGGGATGCACACGCCGGGAGTCGGGGCTGACAAGGTCCCGGTTGGTACCTCCTGTTCCCGAGTAGGGACAGGAGGTTGCGAGGAGGTGGAACCATCTTCTCTACTGCAGGAGGGGGTGGAGGCACCTTCTCTATGGCAGAAGGACCCTGGTTTTTCCCCTTGGCAGGAGACTTGGAGGAAGTCCTAGGGGTTTTCTTGGCCAGCCGGAGCCTCTTCACCAAGGGCCCGGACAACCCGAAGGAAGAATTTCCCCCTGGAACATAGATCGCAGAACGTTGTCCCCGGGCTGTGACATCTCCTCGTCTGAAACAAAGACAGCGAATCATTAGTATGCATGTAAAAATACTTTGATAACAAAAAATCGAAAGTATGTATTGAAAAAGGTCCTACCCTCCGAGCTAGAGGAGGAATCTATTGTTAGGACCTCCGGCCCCGGAGCTTCTACGGGGGAGTCTAAGATAATGACTTCACAAGTGAAAGGAGGCTCTAGGTCTGGATCCACCTCAGGACTAGACTCCTCTACATACTGCCTAAGACCCGGAGCTGCTACACCCTCCAGAAGGGAGGGCCACGACCTAAGGTTGGTCCCATACTCCTCAAAGAAGGCCGACCTAAAGGCCAGAGTATTATCTACTACTACAGTACCCCTAGGGCGGCCCATGCCATAACGCAACACTAGCTGGTCAACACATTGGAGTAGAGTGATGTTGCGATTTGGGTCATTTTGGTGGCGGTGAACGAGTTGGCTGGGGTTAAACCTAGCAAGCCGTAGGTCTGCGGCGGCCCTGTCTAAATCCCTAAACAAGTAAGGGTTACCTTGGTCGGAGGGGCCGGCTACTGCCCCGGACTGGGTCTGCTCTACATTGACCTCCTGGGCAACCTCAAGAGCCCGCTTCCGGTGCACGAGGGGCACCTCATCCTCATCCTCATCCGCAACCTCCTCCTCGGGGATGGGCACCATCACGCGAACTGCGGGGATGATCCGCGACCTCCTCAAGGTAAGAGTCTGGCCGGAGAAATCAACTTACACGCCAGCATCGTCTCATCAGACACGAGCTGGTGATAGTCTTTTTCACTTGGGGGGAGCCCCGCCAAGGTTTCGTACTGACCCCCAAGGGTCACTGACTTAGCCGTCCTCGCAAAAATAGCTGCACAATAGTTTTTAAGTCAATAACGAATGGAAAGAAATTAATCAGCGATGATCTTGCGAACTAAAGTTAGAAGGGACTTACGAGGACGGTTGAAGTAATGGTATTCGTAGTTGCAAAACCCCGTTGACATGAAGAATTGATCCTTGAAGTCATTGGGGTGGCTGGGCAGCTCGATGACCGCGACCGAGTTGGGAAAATGGGTCAGATAGTAGAACTCGTCACCTTGCCCCCGTTGGTCTGGGCTGGCTTTGAGGCAGAAAAAGTAGAGGATGTCTGCTGGTGTGGGGATCTCCCATTCCTGCTTCAGGAACAGGTACCTCAACCCCACTAACAGACAGTAAGAGTTAGGTGGGAGCTGAAAGGGGGCCAGCTTCACGAAATTCAGAAAGTCCGCGAAGTATTTGTCTAGGGGGAGAAAGGCCCCAGCCTTGAGGTGTTCGTCGCTCCAGGCCGCGAACTCCTCATCGAGCGGTGCGCAGCTCCGCTTGCCCTCAAGGGGAGGGCAGGCGACCAGGGCGCCCTTCCCTATCTCGATATTGTGGGAAAGAATAATCTAATTGACTTTCCCCTGGGTTGTAACCTTCGAGGCAATCCTCTCGGCCTCAAAGAAGGCGTCAGGTCCCACCTCGACCTCCTTCTCCATGGTGGGACCGAAGTGGGGAATGGGGGAGTCTGTTGCCACCTCTTTCCCCTTGCTGGCCTGCTGGGATGACGAGCTGGCGACACTCTTCTTGGGCATATTCTTCTTAGGTCCCATCTGGTCGCCTAACGAACAAAGATGAAGAAATTTTAGAAAAGGCGACCTAAGCATAAGAAAGAATCTAGCACGAAGAATGGTTTCCTTTACACGGGCTGAGGTAATCTCAGCCCGCGGTGAGTGAGACCATGTGATTCTATGAACATGCGCCTATGCTCCCAATGGGTCCCCGATTGCTCGGGATCCGTGTGTCAGGAGGGTCAGGATAAAGTTTTCCTTGGAGGGAAAGTTTTGAAAGGCAAAACCGCCTGTGAAGCGTGTCCCCTAAGCTACCCAGTTTTTGAACCCCAGAAACTTGTTGCCTTCCCCTCTCCAAACAGGCACTTAAAAAGATGACCCAGAAAAATCACCCCAGAATTTTGTCCTATGAGTCACATTCCTAAGCATTCTCTTTCCTACGGTCGATACCCCTAGGATCAAAACCTACTCACAAAATACCAGCAAAGAGAAACAAAAGAAAAACAACCTACAGTATGCGGCTAAGAAGGAAGTTTACCTAAGCAAAGAAAAATGGAAACATTTAAAGCATACAGCAGGCAGAGGACTTACATAAGTTTTTTGCTGCGTAAAAACTGAAAAGAGCGTAGGAGTTGGAATCCTGGTGGAATCTTTGGAACCGGAGTCACGGAGAAACCGTCGTGTCTGGCACTTAGGAACGTCTGGAACAGTGACCGGAAGGGAAAAGGGTTTTGAAACTGATAAGAGAGAAGAAAGAAGATGATAAATTTTTTCAAATAAAAGGTGGCTCATGCGAAAGGTGGCCAACCTTATATATATGTAAAAGGCAAATGAATGAGGGCCGTTCGATTGTCTTGATATGGGATACGAGGATCACAACTCGAAAGACGAAATGACACCTGAAGATAGGCTAGGCCATTTAATGCGGTTCTCGGAAGACGGACTGTCACCAACCATGATGCTCCACATATCTGATACCAGCGCAATGGGCGGGACATGAAGAGTCGACAAGGAAGCCTAAAAGCCCCCACTGTGGCCACAGGTGACGTCATATGCCATGAGCAGGGGCTTGTGGGGCAAATGTATGCCCTAAATATCCATGAGTTATTAGCGAGCTGGAAAATGGCATAATCCTATCAGCCATGTGGAAGCCACCTACCCGGAGCTGCTGTTACGAGTCTTTACCTCTTTAGCTCGAGGTAGCCAAAGGTTTAGTAATGTAAACGTGGGCACCACGAGCTAGGACTACATCAAGCTCGAGGTACGACCTGGAGCTGACACGTCCGACCCTTTATAAAGTCAACCACGCAATGTAAACGTGCGCATATCAGACATCACGTGTCTACTCCATTCCTGAAATCTCAGACACGCAGCATAAACGTGCGTGTTCAGGCACCCCACGACTGGTTTGGGCCATGCGACCCATTATCCCCCTTACCTATTGATTAGACCACACTTCATTGTCAGGTTTTAGGAATTAATCATGAATGTCATAGAAGTGACATGATGGGTAAGAAGGTCATGGGATGACCCCCTTTGCCAACACCCAGGTGTCCTCTCCCTATAAATATGGAGACCCTGGGCATTGCAAAGGGTTGGCTTCTAATTTTTAAAGAAACACCCTTGTAAGGAATACCAGAGATATATCAATAATATTGACTAGTGGACTAGAGGGATTTTAACCTTCGAACCACCTAAAAAGAGTAAACGAGTTATAACCTTCCTTTGAGATTATTAACATATTACGGTTCATCATTAAGCACTAATCCACCCCATTTATTCATATAATTATCTGTTGCCGAAGAACTGCGTCAACACATAGTATTTTCTAACTTCAGACATTAAGGCCAACCACTTGGCCTTCACGCATGCGGGTCCGTTCCATCAACCTCTGCCAACCAAGGAAATGTACTCCCGAGCAGAAGAACTGGCTAACATGTCCACCGAAGAGAAAAATGTAAAAGGGTTGGTCAACGTGGACAATCTTCAGATGGTGGGATTGTTACCAAGCACTCAAAACATCATAGGAGACAGCACTACAGAAGAATCGAACGCAACTGACCAGTCAAACGCTGACATTGAAGTAGTGACCGATCAGTTATCTCCTGAACCATCTCCCTACTCTCGTAGACCAGGTGACCTTATTATTAGGAAACCCTTTCCAGAGGACCATCGCAGACGTGATATTCCTACAAAGCTTGGGAAAGGAAAGACCATTGAGCTCCATAGAGATGTCACCTCATCATCTGAAGAAGAGGACGACTTTCTTGATCAAATTCTAAACTCAGGTTCAGTAACCATAGTTTGATGTTTTGTTATAAGTAACTTTATTCGAGAATGATTGTATCAAATCTGTAGAGTTGTCTAGCAGTAGTAATTTTATTATTTATTTACATATTGTCTCCCATTTTTGCTAACAAGTCTTGTGCTTCACTCTTTTTGCAGATCCAGATATGTTCAAGCAATTCAACACTTCCTCGGCCCAAAAGAGGAAACCTGGGGAGGGTAGTAGCTCAAACCCTCCAAGCAAAGTCATGAGGACAATACCGACCAGTCAGGGAAGATTACCCGACCAGCCCATCACCATCCCACAGCTGACTTCCTCATCAATTCCTCCTTCTGCTAGTTTAACCCCTACTCGCTCGACTGGCTTAAGTGAGCCCCTTCACATCGCTGGTGACATTGGGAAGGAACTATTTGACTAAACTCTACACCATGCTTCAACAATTCAAACCTTTGAGTCTTTGCCTTGGCTCAGTGTTGAAGTTGTCCTGCAAAGGGGTCTTGCCCAACTGATGAGTGTAAGTAGTATTTATCATAAGACATCCCATTTTGTTATTAATTGTTTTTACTTGTAGTAACTCTCTGTTATCCACTGCAGTCACTTATTACTATCAGTCATACTCATCATCGAGCAGTAGACTATAAGGAGTTGATCAAGGTCTTAAATGATCAGTTGGTGGAAGCCTAAGCCAAGATAGAAACTTTAACTTCATCCGAAAGGGATCTTCAGTCCAAGGTCAAGCAGGCGGAGAAGACCATTGCCGAGCGGGATGGATCTCTAAGAGAGCTGGCCGATGAAAATAAGAAACAAATTCAAACCAACAAGATGTTGACTGATCAGCTGGAGAAAATGATTTGTGAGAACGAGGAGATAAAGCGAGAAAAGGAAGCCGATCTTGCTCGCTATGAAGAGATTTGTTTCAACTGCTTCTACTAGGTATAGAAGTTGAACAAGCCCCTCAACCTCGACTTTCTCATAGAGGAGACCAGGGCAGAAGAACTTGCCAAGTGCGAGGCAAAGGCTGCTGAGGAGGCAACCAATCCTGCTAGTGTTATGCCTTTTTCTCCTGCTTTATCATTCCGACCAAAGGAAGTCACCGATGCCGAGGATAGTATTGATCAACCTGTTAATAGTTTACCAGACCAGTGATTATACTTTATCCGACCAGAGAGTCCCTTATCTGACTAGTAGACATTTATCTCACTATCTTGTTATTATACTTTGCTCATATGGCCGAGCTGTTTGCATGCATACTTTACTTTTTAGACTTGAATCATTTAAAAGTTTTTTTATAAAATATTAAAGTCATTCCGATAGATGCCTTACATTTTCATACGAGTACTTAATTTTCTAACTTAGAAATTCTAAACATTTCATAAGTCACTACTGAGTATGCTTTCTCACATTCTTATTGCTCTAACATTTTATGAGCATAGTGTTTTGTTTACACATGAATAGTTGCTCTTAACTTAAAATTTTGAAAAAATTCCAAGTTACTTAAGCTTTGTCAAACAAGTTAGCTTAATGGCCTTTTTTGACTTCAAAATTTACAAGTCAGCCTAAAAACAAATATCTTTGCTCGTATTCTTATTGCATGTGTTGAATTACATACCAGTATACCCTATGTGGCCCCCAAGTGATTGAGGGTTGAAAAATCCTTGATCACTTGCTACTTTACCGAATTTGTTCGAGCAGTTATTACTCGTGAAATACATCGAATATAAAGAGGATATTTCAGCAGTTAAACACTGCAAAAATATTCAAAAATTTAAATGCTGGAAATTTATCCGATGGATACCGACCAGTTGAACACTGCCCGATTTTTTCCTCTCAGAATTTTAAAAAAAAAAAATGCACTGATAGTTGAACACTGCCAAAGTAAAAATAATCAACACATATGCAAAATTTGTAGCAAGATTCGATCGCGCTGCGCGAGATCTCTTTTATTACTCGTAAAAAATAAGAACAAAGCATGTCTAATCACGAGTCTCAAACAAAATAAAATTGTTCAAAAATAAAATGGTTGGTTAGCAAATAGCCAGTTCACAAACAAACTTAAATAACAAGTTAAACACTTGAAACTAAGCTACTGCTCTGTAAGCAGTATTCATTGATAATACTTCCTCAGGTGCTCGCCATTCCAATAGTTCTTGATCAGCTCTTCATTTAGTTGAGAAAGTTTGTAAGTGTCGGGTGGCAGGACTTGCTCAATCTGATACGGTCCCTCCCAATTTGCTCCTAGCACTCCAGCTGCTGGGTCTTTGATGAACACCTTTCTAAGGACCAAATCTCCGACCTGGAACTTTCGATCTCTAACTCTGGAATTAAAATAACGGGCCACTTTTTTTGATGGGCAACAATTCTCAAGCTTGCTTTTTCTCGTTTTTCTTCAACAAAGTCCAAAGATTCAGCTAACAACTGGTGATTCTCCTCCTGGTCATACGTGGTTCTCCGATGTGATGGTGGGTCGACCTCGACAGGCAACATGGCTTCATATCCATATGCCAAGGAAAAAGGAGTATGACCAGTTGCTGTCCAGGCAGTAGTTCTGTATGACCAAAGGACCTCTGGCAATTCTTCCGCCCAAGCACCCTTAGCTTGTTCTAGACGAGTCTTATTCACGGCTTCAACCTGCCCATTGGCTTGCGGATGAGCTACCGAGGAGAAACGTTTTGTAATGCCATGTCTAGTGCAAAAATCAGTAAACAAGTCACTATCAAATTGAGTGCCATTGTCAGAGACTACCTTCTTGGGCAGACCATAGTGACATATTATATTCTTAACCACAAAATCTAACACTTTCTTCGAGGTGATCGTTGCTAGTGGTTCAACATCGATCCACTTAGTGAAATAATCCACAGTAACTACCAGGAATTGCACTCCTCCTTTTCCTTTGGGTAGTCTTCCGATCAGATCAATTCCCCATACTGCAAAAGGCCATGGACTCTACATCTTCTTCAAGACATTTGGAGGCGCCCTAGGTATTTTAGAAAATCTCTGGCATTTATCACACTTCTTCACATACTCCATGGAATCTTCATTCATTGTAGGCCAGAAAAATCCTTGCCGCAAAATCTTTTTGGAGAGACTTTGCCCCCCAGCATGATCTCCGTAGAACCCCTCGTGCACTTCGGTCAGTAAGTTTTTCGACTGGTCGGGTGCTATGCATCTAAGTAGTGGCATAGAGTACTCTCTTCTATACAATACCCCATCCATCATAATATACCTAGCATCTTGCCTCATAATCTTCTTGGCTTCATTACGATTATCTGGTAGGACTCCTTGCTCAAGGTAAGTAATGATGGGTGTCATCCAAGTGTTAGCTAATGTGATGGGCATGGCTTCTCGTTCATTAATACTCAGCTCTGCCAAGTATTCTACAGGTACTATGTTCAAAGTTTCAGCATCTTTTGCATTAGCCAATTTTGCTAAAGCATCTACATTGGAGTTCTGCTCACGTGGTACCAGCTTAATAGTATACTCCTCGAATTGTGCTAGCAAGTCCTTGGTTTTATTCAAGTATGCCACCATGCACAAACCTCTTGCCTGATATTCCCCTAAGACTTGGTAGACCACCAACTGGGAATCGTTGTTTACTTCAACCGACCGGGTATGAACATCCTTAGCCAGGCGCAATCCTGCTAGGAGGGCTTCATATTCTGCCTCATTATTAGAAGCGTTAAATTCGAACATCAATGCACAATGAATTAGGTGCTGCTCCGGTGTGATCAATATAATTCCTGCTCTTGAATGATGCTCGTTTGACGACCCATCAACAAAAAGTTGCCAACTAGGAAAATCCTCTCTCTGCCCAGTCGCATTCTTTTGCCGGTCGGGAAGATCAGGAATCCCAGTGCATTCAGCAATAAAATCTACCAAATCCTATCCTTTAATGGCAGACCTTGGTTGATATTTGATCTCAAATTGGCCCAATTCAACTGCCCATTTAAGTAAACGACCAGATGACTCTGGCTTCTGTAAGACTTGGCGTAAGGGCTGGTCGGTAAGTACTTTAATGGGATGTGCCTGGAAGTACGGTGGCAATTTGCGAGATGCAAGTACTAAACAATAGGCCAGCTTTTCGATCATGGGATACCTTGACTCTGCTCCTATCAATCTCTTGCTAACATAGTATACTGGGTGCTGCACTTTATCTTCTTCTCGCACTAGAGCAGCACTGACAGCATGCTTTGTGATTGCCAAATAAACAAAAAGGTCCACTCCATCTTCTGGCTTTGAAAGAACGGGAGGTTGAGCCAAGTGTTTCTTTATGGCTTGAAAATCTTGCTCACACTCTTCCGTCCATTCGAATTTTTTGCTTCCTCTAAGTAAGTTAAAAAATGGGACACATTTGTCCGTTGATTTGGAAATGAACCTACTTATAGCAGCAATCTGCCCAGTCAAACTTTGCACATCTTTAATCCTGGCTGGAGACTTCATTCCCGCGAGCGCCTTTATCTTCTCGGGATTCGCTTCTATTCCTCGCGAGTTAACAATAAACCCAAGGAATTTTCCAGAAGTTACTCCGAACGAGCATTTGAGGGGGTTCAACTTCATGCTGTACTTTCTTAGTACTGCAAAGCATTCCTCCAAATCTTGTACATGTCCTTCAGCTTCCTTTGACTTTACCAGCATATCGTCTACGTACACCTCCATGTTTTTTCCAATTAAGTCATGGAACATGCCATTCACTAAACACTGGTAGGTGGCTCCCGCATTCTTCAAGCCGAATGGCATAACCTTATAACAATACAACCCTATGTCTGTTCGAAAACTGGTATGCTCCTCATCAGGAGGATGCATACTAATCTGATTATACCCCGAGTAAGCGTCCATAAAAGACAAAGTTTCATGACTAGAGGTCGCATCAACCAACTAGTCTATCCTTGGTGAAGGAAAACAATCCTTAGGACATGCTTTATTCAGATCGGTAAAGTCCACACAAGTCCTCCACTTCCCATTGGACTTGGGCACTAATACTGGGTTTGAAACCCAGGCGAGGTAATAAGCCTCTCTTATGAACCCGTTTTCCTTTAGTTGCTCTACCTCCTATTTGAGAGCCTTTGCTCGCTCCTTGTCAAGTAATCTTCTCTTCTGCTGCACTGCTAGGTAGCTTTTATCCACGTTGAGCACGTGGCTGATCAAAGTTGGTGAGATACCCACCATATCCTTGTGAAACAAGATGAAGACATCTTGATTCCTCCGCAAAAATTCTACCAGCTGTGCTCTTACTTCCAACTTCAAATTTTTTCCAACTTTGACCCCTCTGGTCGGGTCATTCTCAACTATTGAGACCTCCTCTAATTCTTCCATGGGTCCCACTTCGCTATCGAAATCCCCAAAGTGAGGATCAAAGTCCATTCCCTCGCTTTGGGCAATGCCCTATTTGGTGACTTCATCACCGTGTGGGGCTTGTTGCTTATTAAAACCAAGAGTGCTTTCTTGGTTAACAGCTTCTAACTCTCTCTCCTAATCGACTACAACCATAATGCTTTGTTGGTCGACATCCATCTCCTCTACTTCTTCTCTATCTACACACACAATCATATTATTCTCCTTAGCTCCCTTTCATACTTGAGCTACCGAGGCATTGTAACATTCTCTAGCTTCTCTTTGGTCTCCTCGGACACAACCTATTCCTGCACTGGTCGGGAATTTCATAGAAAGGTGCCATATAGAGACTGCCGCATGCAAGGCCGTGATTAGTGGTCGACCAATCACCACATTATAAGCCGACGAACAATCAACTATCAAAAACTCCGTCATAACTGTCTTGTGCCTAGGAGCATCTCCTGTTGTGACCGGTAACTTGATCGTTCCGGTCGGTGACAACCCTTCTCTAGTAAATTCATAAATGACTTGAGAGCATGGCTTCAAGTCATTAATAAATAGTTTCATCCTTTCAAAAGATGACTTGTAAATAATGTTCACAGAGCTCCCCGTGTCGACCAGTCATTTCTTCACCTTCATGTTTACTATTTGGACTGTAATGACGAGGGGGTCATTATGAGGATATCTCACATGCCGTGCATTATCTTCAGTAAAAGTGAGAGACTCACTTTCATACCGTAGGTTCTTTGGAGGTCGCTCCTCTACAACCATGACCTCAGATATCGATGCTGCATCCAACTCATGTCGAAGCGTTCGAGCATATCTCTCTCTTGCCTTGTTGCTATCCCTAGCTAGATGTGGACCTCCACATATAGTGTCTAGAGTGAAGTCCACAGGCTCGGGCTGCAAGGGTGGAGACCGCTGTTGCTTAAACCCAAGATTGTTGTTACTTCCTTCCTTGGGTCTTTTCTACTTGATACTTTTTTAACTTTCCCGACCTGAGGAGAAACTCTATCTCGTCTTTGAGATGATTACATTCATTTGTGTCATGACCATAATCTCCATGGAAATGACAGAACTTATACAAGTCTCTCTTACTCATCTCCTTCTTGATGGGTGGGGGTTTTCGGTAGGGAACCTCTTGATGACTAGCCAAATATATTTCTGCTCGGCTGGTCGAAAGAGTGGTGTAATTGGTGAACCGAGGTTCATACTTAGTTGGCTTGTCGTTTGGTCCCGACTTAGCCTTATTTTCCTCATGGCGATCAAACCCATTATTTCCACATTTCTTCCCACCATTTTGTCCATTTCCACCATTCTTAGGAGGATCAGTTGATCTGCCCGGATTGTTTAGGCCTTTCTCTCCTTTCTCAGTCGCATCATCCAATTTCATGTATTTGTCTGCCCGGTCAAGAAATTGTTGTAGTGTTGAAATTGGATTACGATGTATACTGTCCCACAAAGGACTCTGATAGATTATACTAGAAGATATGGCAACCATCTTCCACTCATCTCCAACAGCAGTTGCTCGGTTGGCTTCTCTCATGAACCTCTATATGTAGTTCTTGAGAGATTCATCTTTCCCTTGTTTGATATCTTCCAAGTGATTAGCATAAATTGGAGGAGTCCGAGCAGAGCTGAACAATCTACAAAATTCTTTCCTGAAACTCTCCCAAGAGGTAATGGAGTTTGGCTTGAACTTCCAATACCACTCTTGGGCAGTATCGGACAACGTAGTAGGGAAAACTCTACAGCGATAGTCATCACTTACCCCGAGCAGCTCCATTTGGTCTTCAAACTTCCCAACATGCCTTATTAGGTCTGCCTTTTCTGTATAAACTGGCAGTACCAGTGCTTTATACTTTGCTGGCGGCTGGGCTGCTCTGATTCGGGCACAAAATGGGCTGCCACTCCTGTGGTCTACCAGATCGATTGCAGAAGGTTGTTTTGACAAACCTTGAACTGTAGCCGTTAGCGCATAAAGATGGGCTTGGATGCCTGGGGCGACCGCTGGGGGCTCAAGGTCTGGACCGCCTGGTCGGGCGTTCCTATCCGATGCACTGTCATCAAGTATTTCTACTTGGCTAGCAGGTCGGGTCGGATCTCTCCCTTTGACTGGGATGGTCCTTCTTTTGTCAGCAATGACATCTCTTAAATCCTTTGGAGAGGTACCTCTTCCTAATTGATTAAATACTGTGCTCCGAGTTTTTTCGGAAGGCTTACTGCGCGGGACGTGCTCTTTCCCACTACGCTGCTGGCTGGGATGCAGTGGTGGCCTTCCTAACTGTGTCGGGCAGTCTTTTCCTCCTTGCTAGTCGTTGCCATATTTTTCCTTTGATTGGTTGGTGTGATGACTATCAGCCTCATCATGACCATGCCCATCTTTGAAGTACGAAGTTCCTTTTCCTCGAGGAGTTTTGGTTTGTTCCTGCCCGGGTAGAGTCTTTTTATTGCCCGATTGGTGACTCCCTGATCTAGAAGTTCTGATCGGTGGCTCCTAGAGGGGGTTCTAGAGTTCCTCCTTTGAGTCGAGGTAGTGTCAGATTGGACCCCATCATCTTCCCGACCAGGAGGGTTACTCCCGCTTCTGTTCGGCCCTCGAGAATTGGGTCTGTCAGTGGTTTTTTGACCAGCATCTGTATTCCTTGCTCCCTGGGTAGCTGCTCCTCGTGCTGCAGCTTGGGCATTGGCCTAGGTCAACTGAGTAGCCGCCTCCAGAGTGAGTGCAGCCTCGCGGTGTCACCTATCGGCCTCCTCCTACCGTCGCCAGATCTCTTCACTCCTGGTGTCCATCTCGCATCTTTGCTGCTCAAATGTAGCTTTCTGTCTAGCCATCTCTTCAGTGAATGAATCCTACCGGGCATTGAAGTGTGCCATATCCTCTTGGAAGGCCCCCATGGCTTCCTGGAATTGTTCAACCTCTGGAGTCATCTCTGAGAAAGACCCTGGGCTCAGTCTCATGGTCTTGAGGGCCAGGACCTTTTGATCTAGAAAGCTCTTTAGATGTGCCCGGCCTCTTGTGCCTGGCTTCTTGGAGGCCGCATTGGTGCCTGGGCTCAGTAATTGTGTGTTTTTCTCTTCAAGCTCTCAATGAAAGCACCAAAATGTTGACCACGATTTTGGCCAACGACGAGTAGACGTCAAAACTACAATAATCCTTCAAGAGAAAAAACGACACTGATAATTTTTATAGTGGTTTAGCCCCAATATGTTGGTAATAGCCTAATCCACTTAGAGTTGTGATTTATGGATCTAAACGCAAGATCAGATGAACCTGTGTCAATTGAGTTTCTTAAGTGTAAATGAAAATAATACAATATTTCTCTCAGAATACAAAATACTCTCTCAGGAAAATATGAATCTGAATCCCTTCAATGATGCCATGAGCTCTTTATTTATCAGCTCAGGATCGTACAAATCAAAATCCCTCATAATCAGGATATTTCAGTTGCTCTCACAATATTTAATTAATAATAAAATTTAAAATACAACAATATGCGATTTCTTTGGGATAATCTGAGAGATTCCCGCTATGGGTACGACTAAATCTAGCTGAAGTCGTTACTGAAATTTTGCTACATAATGATGATTTGTCTAGTCGGCCAACTTCACTCCTTGAAGAGGGACTGGTCGGTCAAAGCACTTGACTGGTTGGCCAAAACAGATGACCGGTCGGCCACACTTCACTGGTCGCCCAAAACAGATGACTGGCCAGCCAAGCACTTCACTGGTCAGCCCAAACAGATGACTGGTCGGCCAAGCACTTCACTGGTCAGCCTAAACAGATGACTAGTCGGCCAAGCACTTCACTGGTCAGTCAAAAATCTTTACCGGTCGGACATAAATTCTACTAGGTTGGACATATCACTTCCAAACCAAATAAATAATTTTCATGTCAGTAATATCACCAGATTAATCTAAAACCTTTGACCCAGCCAATTCTTGCCACTTGTCACTTTTATTGCCACGTCATCATTTTCAAATTTTGGGGATAACAATATAAGATATTCAAACTCTTCTAAATTTTGTACAATATCAACTATAAAAAAATAAAACTATAAAAAACATACCTCCTATACAATTGTCAATTAATTCTCCACTACTTATTTTTTGGTCTGGTAAGAAAATAATGAATACAAGTCTCTAACCAAACTGGGGTCCCTCTCTTTCAATTAAAATATAAATAAATATATAGATAAACTTTGATAATCAATACATATAATAAGTGACCTTAAAAGATAATATAAGTTATTATACCATTATGAGAAAGTGCCATCCTAAAATCTCTTCTAGAAAAATGATACTAACAACTTGTTTGTTCATGGATTATTCAAAATCATCAGTATAATTGCAGAAAAATGTACATAATATTCTCATAGGAATTCCATCAAACACATAGTGTTCTTATTGAATCATTGAAAGAAAGATAAATAGAGAAGCATTGAAATGCCTCTGCATAAAACAAATATACAGATGATGTGACAGTCAGAATCTCGTGATCTGTAGGGGAAAGACCGGGTAAGAAGTTGTGTAATCCCACATCGCCTGGGGAAGGTCAAGTGTGATGATTCTAAGACAGTGTAGGTATAGGATTACACAGTTGAAGAGGACTTAAATGAATTAATGGGTACTACCTATGCTAACAAGATTCATTTTCTTTTCGGTAGCCCATCACTTGAGAACTCCAAAGTTAAGCGTGCTTGAGTTGGAGTAGTCTCATGATGGGTGACCTCCTAGGAAGTTTTCCCAGGAAGCGTGTGAGTGAGGATAAAATACGCTGGAAAGACTTGTGTTGGTTTGTAGGGCCATTCGTTTTTCCAGGAAGCAGCCATAGTGACGTGGGGCGTTACAAATGGTATCAGAGCCTTGACCTAGCTGGAAATATGTTCGACGGGGACGTCGGACCCCTAAGGGAGGGTGATTGTGACAGTCAGAATCTCATGATCCATAGGGGGAAAGACTGGGTAAAAAGCTGTGCAATCCCACATCGCCTGGGAAAGGTCAAGTGTCATGATTCTAAGACTGTGTAGGTATGGGACTACACAGTTGAAGATGGCTTAAATGGATTCATGGGTACTACCTATGCAAACAAGATGCATCTTCTTTTCGGTAGCCCATCACTTGAGAACTCCAAAGTTAAGCATGCTTGGCTTGGAGTAGTCTCATGATGGGTGACCTCCTGCAAAGTTTTCCCAGGAAGCGTGCGAGTGAGGACAAAGCATGCTGGAAAGACTTGTGTTGGTTTGTAGGGCCAGTCGTTATTCCAAGAAGCAGCCATAGTGACGTGGGGCGTTGCATATGCATTTTTTAGATTCTATCTTTCATTGTAGATAAGTGCTTCAGTTAATATAGATAGTAGCTAAATTATTTTACCTTAACGAAAACATAATTTTTTTTTTAAAGAAATAGCATAACAACAAACAAACAAGAAATGCTACAACTAAAATACTCATCTGGGTATTGTTAATTATTAGTTATCATTGATGCAACAACATAAGGATACCATCTTGTTTTTAGGGAGATATATAAATTTCAATAATCATTGCAAAAGAAAACTATCGAAATGGATTGTTTACCTGAATAGATAGGTAGTTTTTTTGGTCGTTTCGTGTGTGTGAGCTCTAAAGATTGAAGTGATGAAAAATCTTTATGGGTTACAACCATCTGAATCTATAGAAGCAATTGGATTTAAACTTAGATGATTAGCAACAAGAAACAAGTTGTGAAAGATGGTTTTGAAAAAAATGGAAGGGTTTTGGCGATTTTAGGCATGAGACTTTGAGCATACTGTTTTGTATATAAGAGTTAAAAAAATACTAAGTAATCGGAGCGTGTTAATACCCGACCCGCTTGAATCAATAGTGGGGTGGGGCGGGTCAGTGCCTCGCCCCGAATCATGCCCCATTTTTGTCAGGGCAAAGACGCCCCGTCGGGTTGGGGCCCCAACCCGCCCCGCCTTACCGCACCATTTTTCCATGCCTAATAATTGGGAAGAAGAGACTTAATGGTGGAATAATTATGCTTGAGGGGTTAATTGATTAATTGGTTGAAATTTTGTGGTATTATTGGGACGTTTATTGTTTTAAGGGAATTATGAGAATAGTGGAGATTAGTGGTATTATTGCAAAGAATGATAGATTACAATGTTTCCCTTGAGGTTAATTTATAAATTAAGTTTGTGGGAAGGGTAAAGTGGTCATTTGACATTAAGTTTGGAGAAAACTAATTATGAAGTATCCTTGTACGTACTAGATTATTCTAGTCATCTCCTTCATAATATATCTTTACTTACCAAGCACAAACTTAAGGAAAAAGCCTAGAGTTTGATTTCTAATGCTATTGGAGGAATTTAGAGGAGATTTTGAGCATCAAAGAAGAAGTTAGAGGCTAGTTAATCCTCCAATAGCTTCTTCCTATATTCTTGAGGAATTTTTGTGAATCTACTTCAATTTTCCTAACTAGTGGCTGTGGTGAGTTTGTATGGATGTATGAGACTTAGAAACATGTTTTCCTATTGATTTAAACTTGAAAATTAAGTTGGAAATCAAAATTTTATTTTAGTTCTCGAGGTTTAAAGAAAATTGATGTTTTGACCTAAATTCCATGGTGTTTGAGTTGGGACTTGAGTTTTGGGAATTTAACTGATGTTGTTAGGTGTATATTGGCTTGTATGTATGTTTTGGAGCTTAAGTTTTGAGTTTGGTTCAATTTGTGATCATATTGGTTGAGTTTGGAAATTGGGGAAAACATATAGAATTTTGTCTCTGTCTTAAAACGATCGACCGACCAAGGCCAAACGGTCGACCGTTCTGATATGGGTAGGATGGCCATTTTGAGCCAAACAGTCGGCCGATCCAGGGCAGTTGGTCGACCGACTTGTGCTGGCAAAGGGGATTTTTGGCTCTTTTCATGGGGATTTGAAAGGGAAACCTAAGGAAACATGGGACAAGATTCTTAGGACATGTTTAAGCATGTTTAAAAGGTATTCAGAGCCTAGTAATGTATATAGAAAAGTATGGTGGGTTATGGTTTATTGATGAACTAAATCTACATCATTATTATGTTGTGACTAGGATTTCTGCGGCGCTCAAGGAAGGGATTGCAATTGGGGTTGTCATGATTCTTTCTAAGGACCTAAGGTAAGAAAACTGACATATGTACGTAGAGCAGGGCACGACCCAAATGTTGAAATATAATTGTGATGTTTTCTTACTTGAAAGTTGAGTTAGGGTTATTTACCCCTTTATTATCTTAAACACTCCATTTTTGCATTATATATGTAGGCCATAATGGGTCATGTTCGACAATACATGCGTAATGTAGGTCGTAATGGCGTAGATCCACTACAGGGTTGTTGTGCACACTCGCTCAGCATGGGCCGGTAGCTTGGCGTCCCAGTGTTGCATTTTGCTCAGCATAGGCTGTGTAAATTGTTCATAGGGTCAAATCAGTATGTTTATTGTTTGCTGGTTATTGGTAAGATTGATGTACATGTGTTCATGGTTTATGGGTTGTGGGATTTTATTATACATGCATATTATGACTTTTTATATACCTCGTTGAGTTTTTCTTGCTGGGCCTTGGCTCACGGGTTCTCTATGTTGCACGTAAGGGTAAAGTGATAGCTGATCATCCATGAGTTGGAGAGCTTTGGAGCAGTGTATACATGTTCGGCCGCTCGGCCGCCATGGTCGAGATATATTGAGGGCCACTGTGTAAATTCTTAATTTAGTCGCTTAGGTGGACTACTTGTAAAATTCCAAATGGATAATTATGTTTTAAATAAGCATTTGGGATCCCATGTAAACTATTTTACAGTCATAATGAAAAGTCAAATCTTTTTATCCAAATTTTTTATTACTTGGACATTTATCTCAGTTGAATTACACTTTTGACTCTAAACAACTTGCTTAATGAGTTAAGCACAATTTTAAATATACAGGGTAATCCTCAGTCAGAAACAACTTCAAAAGTTTTCAAGATTGGTAAGAACCTCAGTGCTGAACATAGAAAGGATCTGATCAAGTTTATAAGAAAAATCTCGACGCCTTTGCCTGGTCACACGCTAATATGGTAGGAATGAGTCCTAGTGTGATCATGCACACACTGAATTTGGACAAGAATGTAATTGCAAAATAGCATAAAAGAAGGCAATTGGGGAAGGAACGAGGAGAATCCTTGGAGGAAGAGGTAGCTCGCCTCTTAAAATGCGGATTCATTAGGGTGGCGAAATATTCAACCTAGATAGCCAACCCCATTTGGTTCCAAAACCAAACGGAAAGTAGAGGACATGCATCGAGTTTTGTGACCTCAATAACGACGGTTCTCTAACGATGTGCATTTATTATCCTCTGCCAAAGATAGATGACATGTTTCATCAGTAATAAGGTAAGATAATATTCTAAAAGATAGACCTTCGATCTGTTTATCGCTAGTTGAGGATCAAGGAGGAGGATATACTGAAGACTGCTTTTCGCACCAGATATGGGGATTATGAGTTTCTAATCATGTCATTTGGTTTGACTAATGCCCCAGCAACTTTTATGAATCTGATGAGCAGGTGTTCAAAGATTATCTGGATCGGCTTGTGATCATCTTCATTGATGATATTCTAGTTTATTCTCAATTAGATGAAGAGCATGAGTATCATCTCTGCAGTGCTAATTGAGAAAGTAAGCCATAAGAGGTTTGTGAGTGCGAGGACTTAAACCTAAGGGCTCGGGAAGGGTTCTACTACTTGGTTTAGTATAATTCGAGGTCTTGGAGGCTAGGACTTGGTCTGGAAGCCTTTATTTACTCGATATTGGTTGATATCATTTATTATGGTTGTGACTAGGGTACTGCTAGGGCTCGGGAAGGGATCATGCTCATGGGTCATTGTTAATTAACTTATGCTTGGACACAAGGTCAGAAAACTACATCCAATACGTGATATGTGTGATTAGGGCTTGGCTCGGTTGTTAAATATGGATTTGATTAGGGTTTGGGCGCCTGTGAATGAGCATGATTATGATTATACATGTGATTGTTTGATTAATAATGCTTGAATGCTTTGTATCAGAATATTTGTTAAATGATGTATGTTGTTTGCATTATTTTATTGAAAGCATTGACTTATAAGTCAAGGGCGGTAGTAAGGCGCCAAGCACTGGTTGATAGTATTGATCTAGAAGTCAAGGGTGGCAATAGCGCGCATAGCGCAGACTGATATGGTTAGGCCTAATCAGGAGCGTGACATACGATTGACCGAACTCATGGTCATTGGAAAATTAAAGCGCTAGGTACTCTAGGCCAACTCTAAGGCTGGTTATACAGAGGATAGGGCAATGGGCCCTAGGGTGACTCTATAGTCCCATATCCTAGGGAAATGGGCCATGATGTGACTTTATTGTCACGTAATTAGGGAATCAGGCCATGGTGTGACACTGTAGTCACTTATCTTAATAGAATGCATGCATGAGTAGGGTTATTACTGCTAGGCAAGCTATTTATGGTTTTGTAATATGTTATTAACTACTTATGAGCATGTTTAAGTTTTCTGTTGAGCCTCGGCTCATGGGTGCTTTGTGGTGTAGGTAAGGGATAAGGGAAGTTGGACCAGCCAAGATTTGGAGAGCTTTGGTGGTGATATGTACAATGCAGCTGCTCGACCACCACGGCCGAGGTTTCTCAGAGGAACTAAGGTGAAACCTTATTTTGTTGCTTAGGTCGGCTTGTTGTAACTTTTAAGTTGTAATTAACCATTTAAATGTTATTTTGGGATCCCATGTATGGAATTAAATGTTTTAATGAAATGGTTACTCCTTTTGACCAAATTTTTTAACCCTAAATCGTTAATCACGTTTAGTTAAACGTTTATTGTAACATCTCAAATCTGCTAATAAGGCTTAGTGCCTTGATTAGCGTGTCGAGAGGGCAATAATTGATTTAATTATGTTATTACATGGATTAATGATTATATGATTACAAATGCATGTTTAGGTGAATTAAATATGCATGTGGGCCCATTTTCGTTAATAAGGGTGTTGACGCGGTTCTTCCCCAACAGGTAATTAAGAGAAGGAGAGAAAGGGATTAGTGCCAAATATAGAACCGAAACAGATATATGATCTTAGAGGATGAAAGAAGTGACTCAAGACACGTTTTTAAGTGTTTCGAAGGTTAAAATCCTTCTACTCCACTAGTCAATATTATTGATCTATACTGAGTATTTGGTTACAGAGTATTTCTTACAAGAGGTTATTTTTTCCAACCCCTATCAACTCCCAGGATCTCCATATTTATAGGAGAAGGCACCTGGAAGTTGGTAGGGAGGTCATCCCGTGACCTTCTTACTTGTCGTATCAATTCTGTGACATTCATGATTAATTCCTAAACCTGACACATAAGTGTGGTCAAATCAATAAGCAAGGAAGTAATGGGCCGCACGGCCCAACCCAATCGTGGGTGTCTGAACACGCACGTTCCTGCTGCGTGTCCGAGAAGTCAGGGGGATATCAGACACGTGATGCCTGATATATGCACGTTTACCTTGCGTGTGTTGACTTCTCAAAGAGTCATAGCTCCATACCCAGCTCGTATCGCGAGCTGCACACTGGACTCGACCTTTGGCCTTCAGGGGGCCTCCTCCAGTCTTGGACAATGGACGCGAGCCCTTGGGGGCTTCCTCGAGCTAACGACAGAAGCTCCGGTCTTAGGGGAATCCATGAGATAATCATGATTAGTCTGCAGCTCGGCTTGCCAATCAGCCCGTGGGAAAATCAGGGCGTACATCTGCCCCCCAAGCTCCTGCTCATGGTATACCACGTCGTATGTAAGACCACAGTAGGGGCTTTTAGACTTCCCCATGAACTCTTCGTATTCCACTTTTTACGCAGGCGCCTGATACGTGGAACATCGTGGGTGGTGACGGTACGTCTTACGAGAACCGCATTTAATGGCCTAGCCTATGCCCAGCCGTCGTTTCATATTTCGAGTGGAGGGCCTCGGATCCCTCATTAGGGTCATCCAACGGCCATACATACGTGATCCTTTATGCATATAAAAAGGGGTGGCCACCCTACGCACGGGCCACCCTTTCATTCAAAATTTTCCAAGCTTCAAATTCCTCTTCTTCTTCTCTCTTTATTTCAGAAGAACGAAACCCTCGACTCTGTTATTGTCACATTCAGCGTTCAAGAAGCTTAGGTGCACAGATTCCTCCGAATCTTTGGAAGTTACTACACCGACGAAATTCTTACCAACGCAACACCTTCGTCCCCCTCCCAGCCACATACTGTAAGTTTCTTGACCCTGTGTGTTTTGAGAATGTCACTGTAGCTTAGGTAAAAAATTTTACTGTAGCCGCATGCAAGGCTTTACTGGGTTTTGTGGATACGGGGGGTGACATCCTTTTTAAGTTAGGGTATATTTGTTGTAGGAAATCGCTTTAGAGTATGGGTTTCAGGGTGCTTTTTCTGGGGAAAATTTCTGGGTAGGAGTTTTGGGAATTTTGGGTGCAAAACCGGGTAGCTTAGGGAACACGCCTCACAAGCGGTTTTGCAATTTTCTGCCTACTGAAACTTTCCCCCCAAGGAAAATTCTATCCTGACCCTCCTGACACACGAATCCCGAGTAATTGGGGATCGGTTGGGAGCACAGGTGAGTGTTCATCAAACCGCGTGTTCCCACTCTCCACGGGCTGGGCTTACCTCAGCTCGTGCAAATAATAATTGCCTTTTCCTCATGCTTGGGTCGCCTTTTCTGAAATGTTTTCTTTTGTTCGTTAGGCGACCAGATGGCTCCCAAAAAGAATCCTCCACAGAAGAACGTCACCAGCTCGGCCTCCCAGCAGCACAGAGGAAAGGCGGCGATGCCTAGCTCCCCGATCCCCCGCTTCGGGCTGGCGGTGGAGAAGGAGGTCGAGGTGGCTCCTGACGCATTCTTTCAGGCGGAGAGGATCGTCTCAAAGATCACCGATCAAACAAAGATTAACAAAATCTTCCTTTCCCACAACATCGCCCTAGGGAAAGCGTCCGTAGTGGCCCGACCTGCTTCAGAAGGCGAGCGGAGCTGTGCACCGCTCGACGAGTCATTCGCGGCCTGGAGCGGTGAACATTTTAAGGCAGGGGCCTTCCTTCCACTGGATCAGTATTTTGCTGATTTCCTTAACTATGTGGGGTTGGCCCCATTTCAGCTCCCCCCCAACTCCTACCGTCTGCTGGCAGGGTTGAGGTATTTGTTCCAGAAGCACGAGTGGGAGGTCCCCACTCCTGTAGACATTTTATATTTCTTCTGCCTCAAAGCCAGCCCGGACTAGCGGGGGCGAGGCGACGGGTTCTACTATTTAACCCGGTTTCCCAATACGGCGGCGGTCATCGAGCTGCCCAGCCACCCCAATGACTTTAAGGACCAGTTCTTCATGTCAACTGGGTTCCGAAACTGCGAGAACCACTACTTCAATCGTCCTCGTAAGTTTTCCCCGACCTTAGCTCGTACTTTAGGTGTCATTTTAGCTCCTCCGTACCCTATTTTGACTCAGACTAACCTTGCAGCCATTTTCGCGAGGACAGAGAAATCTGTGACCCTCGGGGCTCAGTATGAAACGCTGGCGGGCTTGCCCCCCAGTGAGAAGGATTATAGCGTGCTCGTGACGGACGAGACGATGGTGTTCTGCAAGCTGATTTTTCCAAATCAGACCCTGAACCTAAAGAGGCCCCGGGGGCTGCCCCCAGCTCGTGACACCAGACCTATCATCGTGGAGGAAGTCGCGGGAGAAGAGGATGAGGAGGACAAGGGCGATGAAGTTCTGCTCGTGAGGAACAGGAAGAGGACCTTGGAGGTCGCCTAGGGGATGGGCAAGGAGAGGATCCAATTAGGAGCAGCCGCGGGTCCTTCTGGCCAAGGTAACCCTTACTTGTTTAGGAATTTAGATAGGGCCACCGCAGACCCTCGGCTGGCTAGGTTCAATCCTAGGCAGCTCGTCCATCGTCACCGAAGAGAGCCGACCTAGGGGTACCGTAGTAGTAGATAACAACCTAGCATTTAGGTCGATCCTATTCGAGGAATATGGGACCAACCTCCGCACATGGTCATCACTCCAGAGGAGTACCTTAGCTCCGGGGCTTAGGCAGTATGTAGGAGAATCTAGCCCTGAGTCAGAACCGGACCCAGAACTTGCGCCAGTTCGGGAAGTAATCGTCCTAGGTTCCTCTAGCTCGGGGGGTAGGACTCCCTTAGTATCTGCATAGTTTTTATATTTAACCCTTTGTCCTTGTCTGTATGGTTGCTAACTTGTACGAGTCGGCGAACTATGCCATCAACCATATTTATAAGTTCACCGAGAAGGAACTTCGGGCCATTGAGACAATGAGCCCGGTTGGGGTAATGGAGTTTTCAATGGGCATGACCCTAACGGTAAGTTGCCCTGTTTTCTTTTTAAAGCTTTTACCCTTACACTTTGCCCTATTTTTCCTAAGGCAATTTATCTTTCATTTCTCGCAGGGCGTCGTCGCTCTTCACCGGAGCATCATCAGGGCCAAAACTCAGCTCGAGGACATGAGGGCCGAGCACCAGGCCTCCCTTCAGGAGGCTAAGGCGACTGAAGATGCCTTGGCGACCACGAAGGCCGAGCTAGAGGAAACCCTCTCGAAGGTCCAAGAGCTCGAGGCCTCCCTTGCCACCTCGTGGACAGACCTCGAGGCTGCGAAGATTGAGATCTAGGCCGCCCAGGCCACCCTGGAGGCCGAACGGGCCACTTCGGAGCAGTCCATGCAGGATCTGTTCTATCACTGCTGGGCTTACAATCCGGAGGCTGACTTCTCCTTCATGTCACCGAGCCTTTGGGCGCGCTTGCTGGTGAAGTTCCAAGCTCGCCTTGAGAAAGAGGCACCGCCTTCGGAGACTGGGGAAGCCTTTGGCGCGGCGGAGCAGGGTGAGACAACGACTTCCCGGGGGCCGTCCGGTGGAGCTTAGGGCGTTTTTCTCTGTTGCCTTTGAATATTTTCAAGTATATATATATATTTTTGTAACCTTTGCATGAGGTGTTTTCACCTCGAGACAATTTTCTTTGACGTTTTTAATTTACGCCTTTTTTATGCCTTTAAGCATTTCGGTTATAATTTATTGAAAAACCTAGTTCGCGTTAACTTTAACCCATATTTCGAGCTCTTTAGGAAGAACAACGATCAACAGATTTAAATCAACTTCTAAGTTTTATGACCCGGTTAGAACCAGGAACTTAATTTGAAAAACTTAGTTCGTGTTAACTTTTATCTATGTCTCGAGCTCTTTAAGAAGAACAACGATCAATAGATTTAAATCAACTTCTAAGTTTTGTGACCCGGTTAAAACCAGGAACTTAATTTGAAAAATTAGTTCGTGTTAACTTTTATCTATGTCTCAAGCTCTTTAAGAAGAACAGCGATCAATAGATTTAAATCAACTTCTAAGTTTTGTGACCCGGTTAAAACCAGGAACTTAATTTGAAAACTTAGTTCGTGTTAACTTTTATCTATGTCTCGAGCTCTTTAAGAAGAACAGCGATCAATAGATTTAAATCAACTTCTAAGTTTTGTGACCCGGTTAAAACCAGGAACTTAATTTGAAAACTTAGTTTGTGTTAACTTTTATCTATGTCTCGAGCTCTTTAAGAAGAACAACGATCAATAGATTTAAATCAACTTCTAAGTTTTGTGACCCGGTTAAAACCAGGAACTTAATTTGAAAACTTAGTTCGTGTTAACTTTTATCTATGTCTCGAGCTCTTTAAGAAGAACAGCGATCAATAGATTTAAATCAACTTCTAAGTTTTATGACCCGGTTAAAACCAGGATAGGACTTAGTTAGCATTAACCCTTATCAATATCTCGCATTTTTAAGAAAACAATGGTCAATCGATAAGAATCAACATCTAAGTTGTTAAGGAGACCTGGTTATATCCAGGTACCATATGCCCCCCAAGTAACTGGGAAATGGTCTTTCGTGGTTACTTTAAGATTACACTTGCAAATATGCGTAAAAAGCTGATTTTCATTGATACATAAAAAGTGGCCTTCCAGGCCTTACAAGTGGATCATTGATAATATTTCTTTAAGTGGATGGCGTTCCAAGTCCGCGGGACCGTCCCTCCATCAAGTTGAGCTAACTTGTAAGTTCCTTCCTTGATGACTTCGATGACCTGGTATGGTCCTTCCCAGTTCGGTCCCAAAACTCCATCTTTGGGATCTTTTCTGGCGAGGAAAATTCTCCTCAGGACCAAGTCGCCCACGCTAAAGGCGCGTTTTTTGACCTTGGTGTTGAAGTAGTGGGTGATTTTCTGCTGATAATGGGCGAGCTGGAGTTGCGAATCCTCTCGCCTTTCCTCAACCAAATCGAGGGAATGGCATAGGAGCTCATGGTTTCGATCTGGGTCGTAAGACTGGACTCTATGCGAAAGAACCTTTATCTCCACGGGGAGGACTGCCTCACTCCCAAAGGTTAAGGAAAAGGGAGTGTGACCCGTAGGAGTCCGATGCGAGGTCCGGTATGCCCATAGGACCTGGGGGAGCTGTTCTGGCCAGACACCCTTCGCTTCATCTAATCTTTTCTTGAGGCTCGCCTTTAGTGTCTTGTTGACAGCTTCGACCTGGCCGTTAGCCTGAGGATAGGCCACGGAGGAGAAACTTTTTACAATCCCATGTCTTTGACAGAACTCAGTGAACAGGTCGCTGTTGAACTGAGTGCCGTTATCGGATACGATCTTCTTGGGCAGGCCGAACCGACAAATGATGCTTTTAACCATGAAGTCAAGCACCTTTTTGGAGGTTATCGTTGCCAACGGCTCTGCCTCAGCCCACTTAGTAAAGTAGTCGATGGCTACCATGGCGTAACGCACCCCGCCTTTGCCAGTGGGGAGGGCGCCAACCAAGTCTATCCCCCAAACGGCAAACGGCCATGGGGACGAGATCATCTTCAGCTTGACTGGAGGAGCTCGGGCAACTGCAGCGAATCATTGGCACTTGTCGCACTTCTTCACATATGAGATTGAGTCTTTGGATAGAGTTGGCCAGTAATACCCTTGCGTGAGAACCTTTAAGGCCAAGCTCTGCCCCCCGGTGTGGTCTCCACAGAATCCTTCGTGAACTTCCTGTAGGATGGCCTTCGCTTCACTCAGAAGAACGCACCGGAGGAGAGGTAGGGAATGCTCACGTCGGTACAACACCCCGTCGACTATCGTATATCTCGGAGCTTGATACAGGATTCGCCGTGCATCGTTACGTCCTTCACACAGCTTGCCCTCGACGAGATATTCAAGAATGGGGGTCATCCAGGTCGGCCTGGCGTCGACCATCTCGACCTCAGCCCGGTCTCCTTCTATACTTGGTTTTTCCAAGAATTCTATTGGCACCAACCCCAAGGTCTCTGTCTCTCCCGAGGTGGCGAGCTTGGCAAGAGCATCTGCATTAGCGTCCTGTTCCCGAGGTATCTGTTTGATCGATCCTCGCTCAAACACGGACAGCTCGGCTTTTACCTTTGCCAGATATGCGGCCATCTTGGGTCCTCGCGCCTGATACTCGCCCAGAACCTGGTTTACCACGAGCTGAGAGTCACTGAAGCATTGGACGGAGCTCGCTGTTAACTCTCTGGCTATCCTCAGCCTGGCCAACAAAGCTTCGTACTCTGCCTCATTGTTGGAGGCCTAAAACCCGAACCTTAGCGCCGAGTGGAATCTATGTCCCTTAGGGGATATCAGAATGATTCCGGCCCCGGAGCCGTTCTCATTGGAAGAACCATCCACAAAGATCCTCCACAACGATTGGCGCGAGGTGACCTGGGGCGAGCCCTCTACTGGATCCTCCTGGAATCCCGTGCATTCTGCCACAAAATCGGCGAGGGCCTGACTTTTCACTGCAGTTCGGGGAGTGTAGAAAATCTCGAACTGACTGAGCTCGACTGCCCATTTTAAAAAACGTCCCGATGCTTCAGGTTTTTGCAAAACCTGCCTTAAAGGCTGATCGGTCATGACGTGTACTGAGTGAGATTGGAAGTACGGCCTGAGCTTTTGCGAGGCCGTGATTAGGCAGAACGCCAATTTTTCCATCAGTGGGTATCGTGATTCTGCCCCGAGAAGTCTCTTGCTGATGTAGTAGATTGGCTTCTGGACTTGGTCCTCTTCTCGTACCAGTACGGCACTAGCTGCATCCTCAGTGACAGCCAGGTAGAAAAAAAGAGGCTCTCCTGCCTTGGGCTTGGATAGCACGGGCGGTTCAGCCAGATGGGCCTTCAGGTCGAGGAATGCTCTTTCTCATTCTACTGTCCATTCAAACTTCTTGTTTCATCGGAGCAGGTTATAGAAGGGCAAACACTTATCGGTTGATTTGGAGATAAACCGGTTGAGCGCTGCCACTCTTCCTGTTAAGCCTTGGACATCTTTCCGCGACCTGGGTGAAGGAAGCTCAAGCAGAGACCTGATCTTACTGGGGTTTGCCTTGATTCCTCGGGTATTGACTATGAACCCCAGGAATTTCCCTGACGCGATTCCAAAAGTGCATTTATGGGGATTGAGCCTAATGCTGTATTCTCGTAGTATTTTAAAACATTCTTCTAGGTCGGAAACATGGTTATCGGCAGTCTTTGACTTGACCAGCATGTCATCAACGTACACTTCCATGTTTTTACCAATCTGGTCCGCGAACATTCTATTTACTAGCCTTTGGTAGGTAGCTCCGGCGTTCTTCAGTCCGAACGGCATGACCTTATAGCAATAGACATTAGTCGGGGTCATGAAGCTGGTGTGTTCCTGGTCCGCCGAATTCATCGCGATCTGACTGTAGCCTGAGTACGCGTCCATAAAGGACATGAGCTCGTGCCCCGCCGTGGCATCCACCAGCTGGTCAATCCTTGGCAATGGGAAACAATCCTTGGGGCAGGCTTTATTCAGGTCGGAGAAGTCGATGCAGGTTCGCCATTTTCCGTTGGGCTTTGGAACTAGCACGGGGTTGGCGACCCAAATTGGAAACTTGGCTTCGCAGATAAAGCCACATTTTTTGAGCCGGGCTACTTCTTCTTCTAGGGCTTCAGCCCGGGTTGTTCCAAAACGTCTTTGCTTCTGAGACTTGGCGGGAATACTTTTTTCCAGATGAAGTGTGTGCATGATGACACTCGGGCTAATCCCCACCATGTCCTCGTGGGACCAGGCAAATACGTCTAAGTTAGCCCGCAGAAATGTAGTCAGCTCCGCCTTCCTCTTGCCACAGAGGTTTTTCCCGAGCTTGACCATCCGTGATGGATTTTGTGGATCAAGGTTCACCTCCTTGAGCTCCTCAATAGCCTGGAGCTCGGATCTGTCTTCGCTTACTCGGGGGTCAATGTCCTCACCCAAGGCGACATTTCCCCCTTTGGCACTTTGAGGTTTTTCAATCTCAGGATCCGCCAAGGGTTCCTAGGATTCCTCTTCAGTCAGAATGGCCATAGCCAGCTGTCCGGGTTTAGATTTTCCCTTCATGGAAATGCTGTAGCATTCCTTGGCAGCGAGCTGGTCGCCATGGATAGTGCAGGTTCCTGTTGAAGTAGGGAACTTCATGGCGAGGTGTCGAATGGAAGTGATAGTGTAACACCCTACTTCCTTAGAGCCGTTACTAAGTGAGTTTTTAAGACAAAACAGTGTGCAATGAACTCGCTAACCGAGGTTTTGAACAAAAGTGTGACTAATTAAAAGTTAAGGCTGTAATCTTTAAAAATGCGTCGTTTCATTAAAACTTCTATCGTTAAACATTTGGGATCCCAAAATAAGGTTTGAAAACTAATTACATCTTGAAATGAGGTTACAGTTAAGAAATCATAAAAATCATAGATTATTACAGCCATTTTCGAATAAACCCCCAACCAAAGCAGTCGGGCAGGCCAAACATGTACGCGTCGCTTCACGCTCTCCGTACTCATGGTTGGTTGACTCAGTCATTGCCCTTACCTGCAACACAGAGCACCCGTGAGCCGAAGCCCAGCAAGAAAACTCATGCAGAACATAACATATGCAATGTATACAGTTTATCATAACAGATAATCCACAAATAAACAAGTCAACCATTAGACTAAGCAAACACGGCCATGCCGCCCCAGAGCCTTACCGAAGCCTGGGGTATCGGTTCTCACCGCGAGGATAACTCATGTATCCCTTGGGTCCCACCCTGAATATAAGCATCCCATGTGCTGTGTGTTACTTTCGGCCCCACGGCCGCCCCGGCCTACGCCGTACTCGGCCCTTGCCGTTTAATTCATCATAATCACACATATAGTACATTCAAAATAAACATTCACACACATCACAGTTCATTTAAGGTTAAGCATTTGCACGTAATACAATCCGGGGCCACGCCCTACAATCACACAGTGGGGCCATGCCCTAATCTCGGGTGTTACGGTTTTCTTACCTGCATTCCGAGCCTCCTGATGCACTGAAGCCGCGAGCATGGTCCTCAAGCACGAGCCTCACCAAAACCTAGTCACAACACACAAGAAACATCCCTCAATACTAATCAAATCAAAAACCGCCTCCCGGGACCAATCCCACACTCTCGGGACTCCCAAATTCCTAAAACAGTTCATCAGAAACATCCCCCGAACCCCCGGAGAAAAAGCTGAAAAATGCAATTTTCCCATCCTGAAAAAGGCGTAGCGCCGCGGCGATACCCGCAAGGGCCGCGGCGCCCAAGAACAAGGCCGCGGCGCTCCCTCGCGAACCCAGAAAAACTGGGTTTTTCCCCTGCATTTCCTCGAGCCAAAACACTCCCAAATCAACCCAAGCTCACACCCAAGCCCCAAAACCAACTCAAGACTCCAAATAAACCATTCCACAACCCATAAACTCAAGATTCAAGCTCAAAACACAAACATACTCAAAATCCACCCAATTGATCTCAAATTTCAACAACTATCCCAAAACTTAACAATGCTTAGCTTAGGCTTTAAATTCATCAATTCAAAACAGAACCCAAACTTAAATGTGTATAAAACTCTTACCTCAAATGGAGAATCCACACAAAGCTTCCTTGATCTTCTCCTAGACTCCCACTTCTCCTTCTCTTCTTCTTCTTGCCCTAACCTTCTTTCTCCTTCTCTTTCTTCTCTTAAAATTCTATCAAAGCCTCAAGTGACCAAGACCAAACCGTGTACCCCTATAACACAGCTCAAATTTTTCTATTAACCTTGCCAAATGACCACTTTACCCCTCCTTGCTTATCCTTTCATAACTAAACCTCAAGGGCTTACTTGTCATTTCCTATCCATTACAATTCTACCATTTTACCATCAAAACCTGTTACTCTCTATGGTTACTAACAGTCACACAAGTTACCAAATTACCAGTCACCAAAATCTCTCAAGAACTAAGTTCCAAAATCCCCGAATTACCCCTAGGCTCCCCCCAAGCCGGGTATAAAATCCCGTTGTGACATCTAAGTTAAATTAGCTCTCTAGGACCGTCTCGGCACGTGCATCACAACAATAACACCACACTCGCGTGGTACAAATCACGGATTACAATTATCACATATATGCCCTCAGCGGGCTAAAATTACCAATTTACCCCTATCATGCAAACGGGGTCCGCATGCATAATTATTTCACCTAACATGCATACTAACCACGTAGCCATGCCTCTCAATGTTCAATTAGTCATATAACATGCTTTAAATCATAACCATGCATTAAACTCATAAAATCACACATAATTTCCATTATGCCCTCCAGGAACACTAATCAAGGCCCTTAAGCCTGATTAGCGATTTTGGGTCGTTACAGATAGCCTCGAAAGCTATAAGCGTAGGTCGGCCCAAAATGGCGTTGTAAGAAGTGGGGCAGTCTATGACCACGAACTCGAGTAGTTTGGAGACTGTCCGAGATTCTTCCCCTAGGGTGATCACCATCTCGATCGTCCCTATCGACGCTGATCCTTCTCCCAAAAAACCATACAGCATCATGGAGGTTGCCTTTAGCTCGGCGACGGTCAAACCCATCTTCTCTAAGGTGGATCGGAATAGGAGGTTCACCGAGCTCCCATTGTCTATCAATACCCTCCTCACTCTCCGGTTGGCGAGCTGGACTGCTACAACCAAGGGGTCATTGTGAGGGAACTGGACACGGCCTGCATCTTCCTCCGTAAAAATGGTTGGTTGCCTCTCCAATCGCTGCTGCTTCGATTGGCGCTGTTCCGGGATGAACTCCACTCCGTTGTGAGCCTTTAGTTCATTCACGTATCTCTTCTGGGTGCCTCTGCTCGTGCCATCCATGTGCGGACCTCCAGAGATGGTGGACATCTCTCCTCCGACCACGGGGGGAGGGACATCCTGATCTACCCAAGACCCGGGCTGACTGGCTGAGGTTTCTGGAGCAAGTCTACTCGTTGGGACCCTATTCTGCAAGTATTGAGCCAAGGGACCGGCTCGGATGAGAGTCTCGATCTCATCTTTCAAATGCCTGCAATCGTCGGTATTGTGGCCGATGTCGTTATGAAAACGGCAAAATTTGGAAGTGTCTCTCTTTCCCTTGTGGTGCTTCAATGGCTCCGGCCTCTTCCAAGGGGCCCGAGTAGAGTTGGCCAAGAAGATACTCTCTCTGGACTGGGTGAGCTTGGTATACGTCGTGAAAACGGGCTTAAACTTATCTACGGACTTATTCTTCTTTTGGCCGTGCTGACCGTTTTCACCATTGCCCTTTCTTTTTCCTCCACCGGGCTGGTTGCTCTGCGTGACGTCTGGGGTTACTACCACGACCTCCGTCCCAACGGGCTGATCGGGAACCTGGCTGGTTCCCGCCGCTTCGGCTTCTTCCAAGTTTATCCATTGTTGGGCCCTGTTAAGGAATTCGTTGACCGAGCTGACTCCCTTCCTCTGTATATCCTTCCATAGGTCTCCTCTGACAAGGATTCCGGTTCTCATGGCCATGAGCTTGGAGCTATCATCTGTGTCTCTAGCCCGAGCAGCGACGTTCGCGAATCTGCTCAAGTAGGCCTTCAAAGTCTCACCGGGCTGCTGTCTCACGTTAGCCAGGGAGTCGGCCTGAACACGGGCGGCCTGGGAGGCTCGGAATGCCCTTTTGAAGTCGGCTGAGAAGGTCTTCCAGGAACTGATTAATTGTCTTTTACTTTGCTTGAACCACTGCCTGGCAGGTCTAGTCAGTGTGGAGGGGAAGATCAATCATCTCAGCTCCGGGCCAATGTTATGGGCCATCATTAGGGTGTTGAACATCCCTAAATGGTCCGACGGGTCTCCGTCCCTGTTGAACTTTGACAAGTGAGGCATACGGAAACCAGATGGGTATGCCGTTGATGCTATATTGGGGGCGAAGAGTTCCATCTCGTCTCCCAAATCATACTCGTCTTTTTCTTTTTCTGACAGGAGCTTCCTCATCAGCTCCTCCATCTGAGTCAGGCGCTCGAGGGTTTGGTCTTGATGTCCTTGGTTATTCCGGGGCTGTTCAACAGCTCCGGATCCATTGTACACATTTGGTGGGTTATTGCCCCTCCTATCTAGAGATAGGTTATTTGGGACATTCCCCCCGTTGCGTGCTTCGGACAGGGCCCCCCCTGAGCGAGCCTGGCCATCTTCTCCTACTTTTTCCCCTCTATGAGAGTTGAGGCGATCTCGCAGGTCACCTCCCTGGGTGGTCTGGTGACTTTGTGTCGAACTTAAACGCTGACGAAGGTCTCCTCCGGAGAGATTACTCCGTCGACTGCCTGTCTAGTGTCTCCTGCTGGATAGGCTTGGAGTCCGCCTTTGGTGATGACAACCTGAGCCTTCCCCTGGTGCCCTGCTACGCCGGGAAGGTCCAGTTGATGGCAGGTTTCTCCTACTACTCCCATAGGCTGGGATGTTCCGGACGGGCCGAGGAGGAGACGGATATCTGATCGGAGATAGAGGATGCCTGACTGGGGAGGCGATCCTAGTTTCGTCTGGACGGATCAAGTTTGGTGGGGGCCTCTCAACCCTGCCAACCTGCTGGTCCCACGTCGGGCGATCTGGACGAGGCGCAAGACGGTCGTCGGGGACGGGCTGACGTCGCGAGCCTTCCTCGGATCTCCTTCGGGAATTTCCTCGAGCTCCCCTGGGCGTTCTCGAGGATGGTTGGGAGCTAAGAGTCGACGTCCTGACCGAACGGCTGTATTGCTGTTGTCCGATCCTGTAACGCCCTACTCCCTTAGAGCCGTTACTAAGTGAATTTTTAAGACAAAACAGTGCAATGAACTCGCTAACCGAGGTTTTGAGGCAAAAGTGTGACTAATAAAAGTTAAGGCTGTAATCTTTGAAAATGCGTTGACTCAGTAAAAACTTCTAGTTTTAAACAATCGGGATCCCAAAAATAAGGTTTGAAAACCATTTACATCTTGAAGTAAGTTTACAGTTGATCAGTTATAAAATCATAGATTATTACAGCCAATTTTAAATAAACCCCCAACCAAAGCAGTCGGGCAGGCCAAACATGTACGCGTCGCTTCACGCTCTCCGTACTCATGGTTGGTTGACTCAGTCTTTGCCCTACCTGCAACACGGAGCACCCGTGAGCCGAAGCCCAGCAAGAAAACTCATGCAGAACATAACATATGCAGTTAATACAGTTTATCATAACAGATAATCCACAGATAAACAAGTCAACCAATAGACTAAGCAAACACGGCCATGCCGCCCCAGAGCCTTACCAAAGCCCTGGGGTATCGGTTCTCACCGCGAGGATAACTCATGTATCCCTTGGGTCCCACCCTGAATATAGCGTCCCATGTGCTAGGTGTTACTTTCGGCCCACGGCCGCCCCGGCCTACGCCGTTCTCGGCACTTGCCGTTCATTTCATCATAATCACACATATAGTACATTCAAAATAATCATTCACACATCATGATTCATTTAAGGTTAAATATTTGCACACAACACAATCTGGGGCCATGCCCTGCAATCATCTCATCATGCAACATGCAATATAGGGCCATGCCCGGCAATCACACTATGGGCCCACGCCCTATCCTACGGGTGTTATAGTTTTCTTACCCGTATCCCTTGCTTTCCGATGCACTGCGGTCACGAGCACGGTCCACTAGCACGAGCCTCCCCGAAATCCTAGTCACAACACACAAAAGACACTTTTAACAACCTTAAATAAGCTTCCAGGCCAAGTTCTAGTACTCGGAACGTTGAAATTCACCAAACATGGTAAAAGACTCAACCCCGAGTACCCTAGGTTAAATTCCCAAGCCTAGATTCTCAAAATCCCAAAATTCCTTAAGCGCCGCGGCATGGCCCAACCATGCCGCGGCATGGCCCCCAAACAGAGCCACAAAATGCCCAGAAACAGGTAAGGGCCGCGGCCCTACATGGACCATGCCGCGGCCCGCCCTCCATCCTCAGCACAACTTAGCCTTCAAGGGCCGCGGCCCTCCAAGAACCATGCCGCGGCCCGACCCTTCGAACCCAGAAAAACCCACCATTTTCAAGCTTAAAACCTCACCTTAAGCCATCCCAAATCTCCCAATTCAAAACCAATTAATAATCACAACATTAGGGTGGTTTAAACAACACAATCTCACTTAACAATCTCATCTAGAGTTTCAAATTCCTCAAACTTTGAACCAACCATCCTATTTTTAAATTCCACACTAAAACTTTGAGAAATCAACCTTGAACCCAAGAAATAACAGAATATAAATCTTACCTTGAGTAGAGAATCCAACCCTAAGCTTCCTTCATCCTCTAAGTCTCCAATTTCAGCTCCTCCACTCATCTTCTTCTTCTTCATGCCCTAACTTTTCTTCTCCTTTTTCTTCTCTTCTAATTTTATCAAAGCCTCAAATGACCAAGCCCCAAACCGTGTACCCCTTAATACCCAGCTGCCACATATCAAATTCCCAGCCAAATGACCATTTTACCCCTCCAAATACTCCTTTCCCAACTAAGTCCTCAAGGGCACTCTAGTCTTTCCACTTATATTTCAATTCTACCATTTTCCAACTAAACTTGTTACTCACAGCAGTAACTAATGGTTACCCAGGTTACTCAATCACCAATAACCATTACCCGCTAAATCTCAATTTAACCTTAACAATTCCCAAAGTACCCCTAGGCTCCTTCCGAGCCGGATATAAAATCCCGTTGTGACTTTTGAGTTAATTTGCTCTTTAGGACCGTCTCGGCACATGCATCACAATAATAACACCACACTCACGTGGTACAATTCACAGAATACAATTATCACATATATGCCCTCAGCGGGCTAAAATTACCAATTTACCCCTATCATGCAAACGGGGTCCACATGCATAATTATTTCACCTAACATGCATACTAACCACGTAGTCATGCACCTCAATATTCAATTAGTCATATAACATGCTTTAAATCATAACCATGCATTAAACTCATAAAATCACACATAAATTCCATTATGCCCTCCTGGCACGCTAATCAAGGCCCTTAAGCCTTATTAGCGAAATTGGGTCGTTACAACTATCCCCTCCTCATAAGAATTTCGTCCTCGAAATTTATCCAAACACATCTATCAGCAAACTCGCAACTCTGACCCTGAATCCCAAGGTCCACCGCCTTAACTTTACTTTTCAACAACACCCTTACAAGAGTAACAATCTTGCTCCACAAGATCTTGTCTAATAGCCATACTCTCGATAGCTCCTCGTTAACCCTGCAACCCTGCCGAAGCCCAGGGTCTGCCTAGAGTACAATGACCAATTCATTGTCTTATTCCAGATTCCAGAGGTACTCAAAAGTCATCAACTCTACTAGGTGGGATCGACTTGTAGGCCCCGCTGGCCTAACCCTTAGTACAACTTCGGAATTTTATGTTGAATCAAGAGTCAGAACTCTCCCTTCTTTCTCTGAACACCTTACAGGTCCTCGTCTGTTATTGCGCAGAGATGCAACTCTTTCCTTCCGGAGCTTTGTTTCCTCGTAATTTAACAATTTACCAGCTCCTATGCTTTCAAATAGACAGACACTCCTGCCTTAAGAAGTTTCAATGACCTTCTTGGCTTTCCCTCTGAACTAAAGCCAAACTATAGTATTCACTATCCTTCACCTCTTACCAAGCCCTATGTCGCGCTACATTAACAAGACACCAGCAACTGCCCCCACGGCTAATTCCTCAGGGAATACACTTCCCTTAATACCTCAAGTATTCGCCTACTCAGCACTTAATTCTTTAAGATATCCGATAAGCTTTCAGACTGCCACTTCACTTGCAATCAACTGACAATTCCAGGTTCCCACTCTGTTCTTTTCGTTCTCTAAATCCATTCCAAAATTTAAAATACTATAGGGTCTCAATTCGATATCATCGATGCTCCATCCTGAAACTAGTTCACTTGACCCAACCACATTAACTCCATCAACTGAGTTAAAACTTTTCATGCCCAAACACCTTACTCAAGGTCTAAAGTGGCCTATTCCCGTGATACACTACCACATCACCTACCCCTCAGGGTCCAAAGGAAAACACTAGATTACGCCACCTGCTCAACCCTCCCGGTACAACGTACCCTAGGAGGTGGAATGATATCCGTTCAGAATTCTCGTTCATAAACCAAATCTAATCGGATCCTTCATCCATTCCTGGTATCCCAACTTGTACTACCTTAGCAGGGTCCTTCCCTGCTTCAACTCAAGCCAACACTTTGAATTCCGTAGATCATTGACACCCACCAGCTAACCATACCTACTAGCGTTACGCTAAACTCAGTCGTCGCCTTGTCCACTCTATTACAGTCTATGGCGCTATCCCCTGACTGACACACGCCTCACAGCTAGGAGTTCCGTCTCCAATTATAACTCCCCTCGCTCAATTGAGGATTTCAAACACTGAACATCCGTCTGTTACTTTTCACCACATCTGTGTCTCAACGTTAACCTTTCTCACTAATACCCAAGACTTAAGCATCTTATGATATCCATAACTGTCAACTTAATGCTCCAAGTGTATCAACTGTGTTCATTCTTTCTTCTCCCGCAAGGTTCGATCCAACCTCGCGCCAGATGCGCCTGGGCGTGCATAATCCGTGATGCACCCCTACAAGTCCATGTCCTCATCATAGATCAAGTCCTTTATGCCATCACTCTTTACTTAATCATAACACACACAAACTCCATCATCGTCCGTAACCAATCAAATCTTACCTTGTCTTCTGAATTTCTTTCTGATTTGACACCACTCAATCCGTCTAACCTCAAGTTTTGCTGTTCTTCTCATCTCTGATGTAGTCGTCTCTGGAGGTGCTTGTGCAATAAATGACGCGCTTACCAGTCTTGTTATGCCTTCAATTCTTCAGACGCTCTTCATTAGCTTCTTTGCGGCTTCAGATCAATTCTTCTCTTACCTGTCCTTTCTTCTTGCAGCTGTAATCTGAGAACTCCTGACGACACCCAACTAACACTCCGTAGAACCTTACCTGATACTCTGCCTTCTGGGTACTAACGTCTTCAGCATAATAATCAGTTGCTCACCTTTTCCGTCTGGGAGTAATCCACATGCACTGCTCGTGAGCTTGAAGGGGACTTGCCCACACCGTTCATGCATTCTCTGTCTAAAGAACTTACCTGTGCTACTATAGCTTGAACCATTCCAGAATCTTTGTTACCAACTCCTCACACTCTAGCTGGCGCAACCTAGACCATCCACGAAATGTCTCTATCCTCGGTTTCCAACTGGCAATAACCATGCCATAGACCAACTCTTGGGGACATCGTCCCATCTTGTATCCAACATTGTACTTTTCGTCCTAACCCGACGATACTAGCAATCCTCGCAGTATAACACACTAGCTACACCAGGCTCAGATTCCTTCGATTGCTCTAATATACTTTCTGTCGGCCAAAACCATCTTCTACAACATCCCTTATACCAATCCTATCTGTAGTCTGACCTTGAAGTATCCCCTAAATCTTTCTTTGCATACCCACATAGCTTTCCCACTGGTCAGCTCTGTCTCCTTTACGTACCCCAGATGATTTTCTCAACAATCCATCTGCCAAAGTTTCTAATTCCTTCTCAATAAGTATAACTGTCCTCGGCCTCTCAAATGGCACCTTTGAGGCAACTTCTCTATGTCCATCTCCCTCTCGGAACATTCTCAACTCCGAGCCCTTCCAGTTCGTTACATGCCCAAAGCATAAGCTCGTCAGTTAAATACTCAGCCTTGAGGACTCAGCCTCGAACCTCGAATGTATCGATGCATTCCAGTTCTCCGTTTCCCGCACCATGGGAAATCCATCCTAACATCTCGAGTCATTCTACGTAGAAGTCATGTCCTCACCTGACCTCCTCTCAGGTGGCATCCTCTTCCTCATGTGCATACCAATTAACCTCCCGGTTCCTGTCGCCATCTCGATAACTACCTTTTCGATCAGGCTTCTTTCCAACCTCAATCTAGGTGCCCAAGCACTGTCTGGAGTCCTTTTTACCTCAAAATTGCGAATCCGACCTCGCTGCGTTCTATCAACAAAAGTACCGTCTTATCAGTCAGACTTTTCCCCCTTTATGGCAAACCAGACACCATAGGACTATCCGGGGTTCCTTTAACTCGATTATCAAAAAAATCTATCTTTACTAACTCCATCAAAGGAAGCACTGCCCTTGCGGCTCTAGCACTCATGCTCTACACATCAACCATCAGTTCCTCAAACAATATGGCCCTCTCCGCCATCCACATGCAGACAAAACTCTTTCCTCAAAGCAGTCCAAATGCCTTAGACTATTCCAGATCTAATGTCCTTAAATGGGTCGCCATCAATTCCGGATACATCGGCCAGTAAAAATTCCCGAAATGAATTATCCAATTCACCAAACCCATTATTCTACACTGTTGTTACTCTATCAGTCCAAACCAAACTTATAAGTCCACCAGTCTCCACAGTTCAATTCACGTATTTATAACCTCTAACAATTCATCATCTAGGTTCTTCCCAACCTATTAAGCCAGTACCTCAGCCCGAGCACCAATTCCAGGCATCTCCCTGCCTCAACATTTAATACGACCCTCTAACCAGGATCTCTCGTCCTCTTAACCAAGGGTGGAATTAACTCTGCTCAACTATTGGTAAATTCCTTGTCAACTCGTACCTTCCTCAACACTAGAGGATAACACCCTATACGCCTTTCATATAGTACCCTTATCTGTCCATACTTCACAGTAAACCAACACTAGTAACCTTACTGTCAAAACCTCGAAATCAGCTATTTCCCCAGAGAAATCCGCTATCCTTCTATCCCGTCACAACTGACAAACTCCACAGCTTACTCACACCCTAGTGACCCTTTGCTGCTGCTTTTTGGGATAACTGGAGATCCCAACTCCAACTTATACCTAGAATCCCTCTCTCAACACAATATCAGGTCCACAAACCCTTCTAGGAACCAACAACACGAGTTCACCTGTCAAAACTGACCCAACTCCTGAACTCTGTGGTCCCTACTCCGAACCAAACCGCATCCAGATTCAAATATCCACAGATGTCATGCACACACAAGCATAATTAGGCCAAATCCACAATGTCACACATTTAGCTACCAGATTTAACATCACTAAGTATATCCAGGTCTCAACATGCTTCATACAAGCAAATAAACGGATATAACATATGAATTTAATCCAGAAAATTCACCACATACACTCAATATGTAAACCATTATGCCAATATTCATCCATATGCATAATAGTATTATTCAGCATGCATCAATCTCAACATGCAATAGTCAAGGGCCAGGCCCTATCAGTATCTCATGCATATGTCATCTCATTTCTCATGCTCCATATAGATAAGCAGGCAAACAGGGCAATGAAACATATATTCAAGCATATTAATCATTCATACCAACCAACCCTGAGTCGAGCTAGTCACTGACAGCGAGCGTACATGTTCGGTCGATCTCCAGAACCAATAAACCTTGGCTCGCTCTGATACCAAGTTGTAACGCCCTACTCCCTTAGAGCCGTTACTAAGTGAATTTTTAAGACAAAACAGTGCAATGAACTCGCTAACCGAGGTTTTGAGGCAAAAGTGTGACTAATAAAAGTTAAGGCTGTAATCTTTGAAAATGCGTTGACTCAGTAAAAACTTCTAGTTTTAAACAATCGGGATCCCAAAAATAAGGTTTGAAAACCATTTACATCTTGAAGTAAGTTTACAGTTGATCAGTTATAAAATCATAGATTATTACAGCCAATTTTAAATAAACCCCCAACCAAAGCAGTCGGGCAGGCCAAACATGTACGCGTCGCTTCACGCTCTCCGTACTCATGGTTGGTTGACTCAGTCTTTGCCCTACCTGCAACACGGAGCACCCGTGAGCCGAAGCCCAGCAAGAAAACTCATGCAGAACATAACATATGCAGTTAATACAGTTTATCATAACAGATAATCCACAGATAAACAAGTCAACCAATAGACTAAGCAAACACGGCCATGCCGCCCCAGAGCCTTACCAAAGCCCTGGGGTATCGGTTCTCACCGCGAGGATAACTCATGTATCCCTTGGGTCCCACCCTGAATATAGCATCCCATGTGCTAGGTGTTACTTTCGGCCCACGGCCGCCCCGGCCTACGCCGTTCTCGGCACTTGCCGTTCATTTCATCATAATCACACATATAGTACATTCAAAATAATCATTCACACATCATGATTCATTTAAGGTTAAATATTTGCACACAACACAATCTGGGGCCATGCCCTGCAATCATCTCATCATGCAACATGCAATATAGGGCCATGCCCGGCAATCACACTATGGGCCCACGCCCTATCCTACGGGTGTTATAGTTTTCTTACCCGTATCCCTTGCTTTCCGATGCACTGCGGTCACGAGCACGGTCCACTAGCACGAGCCTCCCCGAAATCCTAGTCACAACACACAAAAGACACTTTTAACAACCTTAAATAAGCTTCCAGGCCAAGTTCTAGTACTCGGAACGTTGAAATTCACCAAACATGGTAAAAGACTCAACCCCGAGTACCCTAGGTTAAATTCCCAAGCCTAGATTCTCAAAATCCCAAAATTCCTTAAGCGCCGCGGCATGGCCCAACCATGCCGCGGCATGGCCCCCAAACAGAGCCACAAAATGCCCAGAAACAGGTAAGGGCCGCTGCCCTACATGGACCATGCCGCGGCCCGCCCTCCATCCTCAGCACAACTTAGCCTTCAAGGGCCGCGGCCCTCCAAGAACCATGCCGCGGCCCGACCCTTCGAACCCAGAAAAACCCACCATTTTCAAGCTTAAAACCTCACCTTAAGCCATCCCAAATCTCCCAATTCAAAACCAATTAATAATCACAACATTAGGGTGGTTTAAACAACACAATCTCACTTAACAATCTCATCTAGAGTTTCAAATTCCTCAAACTTTGAACCAACCATCCTATCTTTAAATTCCACACTAAAACTTTGAGAAATCAACCTTGAACCCAAGAAATAACAGAATATAAATCTTACCTTGAGTAGAGAATCCAACCCTAAGCTTCCTTCATCCTCTAAGTCTCCAATTTCAGCTCCTCCACTCATCTTCTTCTTCTTCATGCCCTAACTTTTCTTCTCCTTTTTCTTCTCTTCTAATTTTATCAAAGCCTCAAATGACCAAGCCCCAAACCGTGTACCCCTTAATACCTAGCTGCCATATATCAAATTCCCAGCCAAATGACCATTTTACCCCTCCAAATACTCCTTTCCCAACTAAGTCCTCAAGGGCACTCTAGTCTTTCCACTTATATTTCAATTCTACCATTTTCCAACTAAACTTGTTACTCACAGCAGTAACTAATGGTTACCCAGGTTACTCAATCACCAATAACCATTACCCGCTAAATCTCAATTTAACCTTAACAATTCCCAAAGTACCCCTAGGCTCCTTCCGAGCCGGATATAAAATCCCGTTGTGACTTTTGAGTTAATTTGCTCTTTAGGACCGTCTCGGCACATGCATCACAATAATAACACCACACTCACGTGGTACAATTCACAGAATACAATTATCACATATATGCCCTCAGCGGGCTAAAATTACCAATTTACCCCTATCATGCAAACGGGGTCCACATGCATAATTATTTCACCTAACATGCATACTAACCACGTAGTCATGCACCTCAATATTCAATTAGTCATATAACATGCTTTAAATCATAACCATGCATTAAACTCATAAAATCACACATAAATTCCATTATGCCCTCTTGGCACGCTAATCAAGGCCCTTAAGCCTTATTAGCGAAATTGGGTCGTTACAGATCCTAGGCATTTCCTCGAAGTTTGCCTCTCGATGGTGTGATGAAGGGGTGGAGTTGGCTACCGGAAGTCTATCCGAACGGCTATGCCTGGATCGGTTACCCCGGCGAGACTTAGGAGCCTCGTCTTGCCTCTCTCCGACGTTAACGCCGGTTGTGAGAGGGGGTAATCGGGCCAGGATATCCTGGATTTGCTGGCTAGCTGTTTCTAACTGACTCCTCAGTTGAGCGTTCTCCATTTCCACCGCAGTATAATAACATGGGTTCGGATTAGGTGGCCGAGGCGCCGAACTACCGGTATCATCTTGGCCCACCGGCTGTTTTCCTGGCCGCTGTTGGACTTCAGGAACTTGTTCATCAGGGATGGTAGTATGATGAGCCTCCTGCCCATCATGTTGTTCTGTCTCGTTACCATGCCTGGATCGAGTAGTCACCATAATTGGATGTTTGCAACAACACTAATCGAAAAAAGCTCTCAATGAAAGCACCAAACTGTTGACGCGGTTCTTCGCCAACAGGTAATTAAGAGAAGGAGAGAAAGGGATTAGTGCCAAATATAGAACCGAAACAGATATATGATCTTAGAGGATTAAAGAAGTGAGTCAAGACACATTTTTTAAGTGGTTCGAAGGTTAAAATCCTTCTACTCCACTAGTCAATATTATTGATCTATACTGAGTATTTGGTTACAGAGTATTTCTTACAAGAGGTTATTTTTTCCAACCCCTATCAACTCCCAGGATCTCCATATTTATAGGAGAAGGCACCTGGAAGTTGGTAGGGAGCTCATCCCGTGACCTTCTTAATTGTCGTATCAATTCTGTGACATTCATGATTAATTCCTAAACCTGACACATAAGTGTGGTCAAATCAATAGGCAAGGAAGTAATGGGCCGCATGACCCAACCCAATCGTGGGTGTCTGAACACGCACGTTCCTGCTACGTGTCCGAGAAGTCAGGGGGATATCAGACACGTGATGCCTGATATATGCACGTTTACCTTGCGTGTGTTGACTTCTCAAAGAGTCATAGCTCCATACCCAGCTCGTATCGCGAGCTGCACACTGGACTCGACCTTTGGCCTTCAAGGGGCCTCCTCCAGTCTTGGACAATGGAGGCGAGCCCTTAGGGGCTTCCTCGAGCTAACGACAGAAGCTCCGGTCTTAGAGGAATCCATGAGATAATCATGATTAGTCTGCAGCTCGGCTTGCCAATCAGCCCGTGGGAAAATCAGGGCGTACAAAGGGCATATTTTAAATTTTGGCCCGTTGAGGGCATAAATTTAAATTATGTGAGTGTTGTATTAGATACCACAATATTGTGGAGATATATTTGTTAGGTATGATCCGAGACGAAATAGCGCGTGTTAAGCCTAGGAGTGGAATAGCGGAATAGTCACAACGAGGTCGAATACCCAGCTCGGGTTGAGCGTAGGGGTATCTTGGGAATATAGCTCGTGTTTGGGATTACGGGGTAACAGGTAGCGACTTAGTGATTTCTGGTTATGTCGGGATTAAATGGGGACTTATAAGACTATTCGAGGAATTAGCGGGAATGTGGAAAAAAATGATTTTTCCCTTGGTGGTGTTAGAAAGGCTAAGGGATAATTAGGGGCATTTTGGATATTTTACAGCTGTGGATAGACTTGGTTTTGGCCTAGGATAGTAGAACTAACCAGAAAACATAAGGCAGAAAAAACATAATACTCTCTCAAGCTTATCTCTCTCTCTCTCTCTCCTAACACACTCTCTCTCTCTTAACACACTCTCTCTCTCTAAAAGCTAAGGGATTTTTTCTGACATTCAAGGGAGAAAGCATTGGAATTTGTGGGCTAAAGCTCGAGATTTGGCTAGGAATAAGTCAGAGCTTCAATCACACAATTGAGGTAAGGACTTCTTGTAATCTTACTAAGTTTTTCTGTTGTGGTTTAGAGGTCTTATGGGCTTGAACTTGAAGATATAATTTTTGAGCTTTGATAAGTTTGTGGGATAAGTTTTGGGGCATCTATACTAGTTATGCATTTTTGATAGGAACTGTAGACCGAATTCTGGGTCTAACCCTTGATTTGGGTGGATTTGATAGGGATTGGCTTGTAGAAATGCATGAAATTTATGGGTTTGTGGCTCGAGCCGCGTCCCTGTTCTTTAGGCGCCGCAACTTGTGTGTGAGAAGAGGCTTGGGGAGCCTCTGATTTTTCCCAGGTGCCGTGGCGCAAGCTGGGCGCGCCGCGACCCGTGTCCCATAGAAGAGAGCCCCAAGGCACTCAGACTTGTTGTAATGCCCTACTTCCTTAGAGTCGTTACTAAGTTAGTTTAAAACGTGCTAATCACTCACTAATCGAGGTTTTAGGTTAAAAGTGTAGCTAAACTGTATTAAAGGTCGTTTAATGGCATGATACATATAAAAATGTGATCATTCATGCAAAATACTAAAAGTTAAACATTTGGGATCCCAAAATACTGTTTAGAAAATGTTTACAACTCAAAATACATTTAGGGTCGACTAGGCGACAAATTCAAGTCTATACATAATATTTTCCCAAAAATACCCCTGGCCATGGCAGCCAGGTAGGCTGAACATGTACCCATCGCTCCACACTCTCCATACTCATGGTTGGTTGACCTTTCCCTTGCCCTTACCAACACCATAGAGCACCCATGAGCCGAAGCCCAGCAAGAAAACTCAACACAAAAAAATTAACATATGCATATCTATCAATTAGCATAAAACAAAACAACCAACAAGCTAAACACATAGTGGCCATGTCGTCCCAGGCGCTTTACCAGGCCCTGGGTTTGCAGTCTTCACCGTGAGGATGAATTCAGCATCCTAAGAGGGTCTCGCTCTAATGACTCACACTTAGCGTGCTCAAAGCCATTCTCGGCTCCTTTCCGTTCTCGACTTTGCACTCTACGTGCTAGTGCTGCTCCTAGCCCCTTGCCATAATCGGCTTCCTGCCATTCTCGGCCTTCAATGTTCCCGGCCTTCGCCGTTCATTCAAGATTATGCAATACATAGCATAATATCAACAAATATTTAAACATATATTAAACATAAATGATAGGGGTACGCCCTGCAATTCAATCACATAGGGCCATGCCCTGCAACACAAATAATAGGGCCACGCCCTGCTCTACGGGTACAATAGTTTTCTTAACTGTGTCCCAAGCATCCTGAGCACCGCAATCCCTATGTAACGACCCAAATTTACTAATAAGGCTTAAGGGCCTTGATTAGTGTGCTGGGAAGGCATAATCAAAATATATGTGATTTAATGATTAAAAGCATGTTGTATGGCTATTTGAATATTTGAGATGCATGACTATGTGTATTAGTCTGCATGTAGGCCCTGATTAGCTTAGAAAGGGCATAATTGTAATTTTGGCCCGTTGAGGGCATAACTGTATATATATGTGATAATTGCTGAGACCACATTATTATGTAGATATATTTGTGATCTGTGATTCGAGACGTTCCCAGTGAGCAGGTTAGCGAAAAAGTCACGGCGGGGATTTGTACCCGGCTCGGGGCGAGCCTGGGGGTATAAATGGGAATTCAGAGAATATATTGGGGTCTATTTTGACATCGAGGAATATAATTGGTGATTAATTAGGTATTGGGAAGTAAGTGAAAAATATTAGAGACACTAGAGGAATTAGCGGGAATTGGGTAAAATGACCAAAATGCCCCTAAGTGGATTAAAGGGTTTAGAATTAAAGGGGAGGGTATTGTGGTCATTTTGCATTTAAAGATAGGCATAACTGAGGCTTTATGCTTAGTGGAGTTTGTAGAATGAAATAGAACTCTGAAGAAAAGAAAAGAAAAGAAAAGAAAGGAAAAGAAGGGAGAGAAGAGCAGGGTAGTTTTCCAAGGTCGGTTTAGATATATCTCCATCGATTCTTGAGGTATTTTGGAGCAGAAACCCAGGGGAAACCAGAGTGAGCTTGAGGAAATAGTTCTTGGTCTGGCTTGAAGATTTGGCAAGGGTTTAGCAAGAACAAGCCATTTAGTTGAGGTAAGACTTTGAGTTTCTTCAGTTTATGGTTTCGGTATTGAACTATGGTGTCTAAGCTGAATTTGGTGGGAACTCTAGGGAATTCAAGCCAGGGGTTTGAGGAGGAGTGAGCCAAGGAGGTGTAGAAGCTGACTTAAGGTCGAATCCCCATTGAAGGTATGAAATTCTAAGCTTTAAATTTTGAGGTTTTGACTGATGTGCTAAAGTTTCTAAGTTTGAGGTTCAACCATGGTGAATTTTGAGATTAGGGGTGCATGTGATTGGGTTTTATGTACATGGGATGCTTGGGATGTGTGGAGTGTGTTGATAAGCTTGTTTTTAAGTTTGGTTGAGGATAGGAGAAGTTTTGGTATGGGTTGGCTCGGGGAAATCGCAGGAAGGAAAAATGCAGGGGTGCAGGTTCTGTAACTAGCGCTAGCCTTTGGGCGTTGTAGCGCTAGGCTTGGTTGTTTGGGGGATTTTGGTTCTGCTTGTAGCGCTGTAGCGCCCTCCAAAGAGTGTTGTAGTGCTACCCTGCTTCCAGAAGAGGGTTTTTGAGTTATTTTCAAGGGTTTTTGCCTGGGGGTTCGGGGTTCGATTCCACCACCCCTTTTGGTGGAATTAGGGCTTCCCGAGGGCTCGGGATTGGTCCCGAGGCTAGGTTTTGGACTTGAGGTTTGGTGATGATTTTTACCTATGGTTGTGATTAGGTGTGCGCTAGGGCTCAAGAGGGATCGTGCTCAAGGATCAAGTGAACAAAGCTAGCAAATTTAAAGGTAAGAAAACTGTACCCGGTACTTTGTTTGTGATGGGCTAAGTGCTCCCGATATCTATATAATGTCAATGATGGTATTATTCCATGGGACATGTAATAGACGGCCTAAGGGTGCAGTATACAATATTTGCGCACAGGGCGCGACTTGGCCACTGGTAGCCGAGGACAGCTTAATATTCACTGAGCTCGGTTTAAGCGGGCCGGAGTCAGTGAGATAAACAGAGGGTGCAGCCTGAGGGCGCTAACCCTAGTTATCATTTGTAAATTGGTGATTAATATGAGTTGATAGGTTTAGTATGCTGAATACTTGATTATCATGAATGCTTATATGATCGTGAACATGCCTATGTGATATGAGGTATTGGATTGTCTGTTGACTGCTTATGCTCTGTTATTGTGTTTTTTTGCTGGGCGTTGGCTCACGGGTGCTACGTGGTGCAGGTAAAGGCAAAAGCAAGTTGGACGATCCCTGTGGTGGAGGGCTGCAGGGCAGAGTGTACATAGTCAGCTGTTCGGTCGCCATGGCTGTGGAGTGGATCAGGACGGGGATTGCTTAATTGTCTATTTTGCCTTAGTATGGCTAATACTGTAATTAAATCTCGAATCTTTTGTAAATGGTTTTAGCTCTATTAATTTTGGGATCCCGTGTAAACAGAAAATGTTTATTTATAAGAAATGCAGCTTTTGAGACCAAAATCTTTTAACCCTAATTCCATTATAGTTTCGGTAACACGTTTTTAATTAAATGACTTGTTTAGCAAGTCTAGCACTTTTATAAACACACAGTGTAACGGTCTTGGGTTTATCCAGGGCATTACAACTTGGTATCAGAGCGTCCTAGGTTTATGGGTTCCTGAAGAGTGCTTGGACATGTACATTCGCCGCGAAAGACAAGCTCGACTCAGGGTTTGGTAATTGTGTACACATGATTATGTGCTTAAATGATTTGAATGAGATATGAATGTTGACATCTATTTGGTTAATAGGGAGCATGAGATACTGATAGGGCCTGGCCCATGACTATTGCATGATGTTATTGAGGCGTGCTTATCAGCACCGCTATGCATGTGAATGAATATATGGATAAATATTTGGATAGATTGCTATGAAATTGGTTGCTTGTGAATGATTCGAGTTCCAGTGATGGATCATGAAAGGATTATTACCCTGTCATCATAGTCTGATTGCCGAGTTGTTGATTGCAGATTGACTTGGGTAATTATGCGTCCAAGAAAATCTACGCGACTAGCCAGCAGGTCCGGGGCTAGAGATGATGATCAGGGCCAGACCCCTCCACCAGTCCATGAGAACTGCGAGTTCTTAGTTGTGTTTCCTGAGGACTTTCCAGGGTTGCTACCGCATAGAGAAATTCAGTTTGTCATTGAATTGGCGCTAGGGACAGAGCCAGTATTGAGGGCACCGTATAGGATGGCACCGGCGGAACTGAAAGAATTGAAGATACAGTTGCAGGAGCTTCTGGATTTGGGGTTTATCAGGCCCAGTTACTCGCCATGGGGTGCTCCAGTCTTATTTGTGAAGAAGAAAGACGGGACTTTGAGAATGTGTATAGACTACCGGGAATTGAACAAGTTAACTATCACGAATAAGTATCCCCTACCAAGGATTGATGACTTATTCGACCAGCTGCAGGGTAAGACGGTGTTCTCAAAGATTGATCTTCGACCTGGTTATCACCAACTGTGGATTAAGGATGAGGACATACCGAAGATGGCCTTTCGAACGCGGTATGGGCACTATGAGTTTCTGGTCATGTCGTTTGGATTGACCAATGCCCCAGCAGCCTTTATGGATTTAAAGAATAGGGTGTTCAAGGACTTTCTGGATCAGTTCGTTATTGTCTTCATCGATGACATCTTGGTGTATTCCAGTTCAGAGGCAGAGCATGAGCTTCATCTTCGACAGATTCTTCAGAGGTTGAGGGAGCATCAGTTGTATGCCAAGTTTAAGAAGTGTGAATTTTGGTTACCAGAAGTGACATTCCTTGGACATGTCGTGGGTGCAGATGGGATTAAGGTGGACCCATCTAAGGTAGAGGCGGTTAGGGATTGGCCGAGGCCAAGGAACGCCTCAGAGGTGTAGAGTTTTCTTGGTTTGGCAGGTTACTACAGACGGTTTGTAGAGGGCTTCTCGAAGATAGCAGCACCGATGACAGAATTGACACGGAAGAATTTGAAGTTTATCTGGTCAGACAAGTGCGAAGACATTTTTCAAGAGCTGAAGCGACGACTTATTACAGTGCCTGTGTTGAGTCTTCCTTCGGGGGAAGGAAAGTTTGTTGTTTACTGCGATGCATTGAGGTTGGGTTTAGGCTGTGTGTTAATGCAGAATGAGAAGGTTATAGCTTATGCATCACGACAGCTGAAGGGGTATGAACAGTGGTATCTTACCCATGATTTGAAGTTAGCAGCAGTGGTATTCGCACTGAAGATTTGGCGACATTATCTGTATGGGGAGAAGTGCGAGGTATACACTGACCATAAGAGTCTGAAGTATTTCTTTACACAGAAGGACCTGAACATGAGACAGAGACGTTGGCTGGAATTAGTAAAGAACTATGATTGTGATATTCTTTACCATCCGGGGAAAGCCAATGTGGTGGCAAATGCATTGAGTCGGAGAGGTCCAAGTCAGTTATACAGTTCCATTCAGATCTCAAGGGAGTTAGCTGATGAGATGGTCAGAGCGGGGATAGAATTGATGGTAGGTCATTTGGCAAATATTGCTCTGCAGTCGACCCTGCTAGAGCGGATCAGAGAAGGACAGTTGGCAGACGTTCAGTTGCAAGGGATTAGGGAGAATGTCTTAGCGGGAGTAGCTAAGGACTATTCTATATCTGAGGTTGGTTTGCTTTGGTATTAGGGACGGATATGTGTTCTAGCTGATGAGAGGATTAGGCGAGAGATACTAGATGAGTCTCATACGATGCCGTACTCATTTCATCCGGATACCACGAAGATGTACCAGGATTTACGGACGTTATATTGGTGGCCCAGGATGAAGAAGGATGTGGTGGAGTACGTAGCCAGATGGTTAACTTGTCAGCAGGTGAAAGCTGAGCATCAGCGACCAGCAGGGTTGCTTCAACCTTTGGGTATTCCCAAGTGGAAATGGGAGGACATTACTATGGACTTTGTGGGAGGTTTACCCAGGACGGTGGGGCTCCATGACTCGGTGTGGGTGATAGTGGACAGGTACACCAAGTCAGCCCATTTTCTTCCAGTGAGATCGACATATACTGTGGATCAGTACGCTGAGTTGTATGTGAGGGAGATCGTATGTCTCGATGGGGTTCCTAAGTCTATAGTGTCAGACCGGGATCCTATCTTCACTTCCAAGTTTTGGAGTGGTTTGCAGAAAGCTTTGGGAACTCAGTTGAAGTACAGTACAGCCTTTCATCCTCAGACTGACGGACAGTCTAAGAGAACGATTCAGGTATTGGAGGATATGCTCAGAGCGTTTGTGATTGAGTGTGAGGGTTCATGGAGTAAGTACTTTCTGTTGATTGAATTTTCGTAGAACAATAGTTATCAGTCAACGATTGGAGTGGCTCCCTATGAGATGTTGTATGGGAGAAAGTGTAGATTGCCTATTCATTGGGATGAGATGGGTGAGAGGAATTATTTGGGGCCAGATATGGTTCAAAAAACAAGTGAAGCTATAGAGAAGATCCGAGCTAGGATGCTCGCCTCTCAGAGCAGACAGAAAAGCTACGCTGATCCTAAGCGTAGGGACGTGGAGTTCCAGGTTGGGGACCACGTGTTCCTTCGAGTTTCACCTCTACGAGGAGTGAGGAGGTTTGGAAAGAAGGGCATGCTAAGTCCTAGGTTCATTGGACCATTTGAGATCCTGAAAAGGATTGGTCAGGTGGCTTACAGATTACCCTTGCCACCATTGTTCTCTGGAGTTCATGACGTATTCCATGTTTCTATGCTCCGGAAGTACGTCTTAGATGTGACTCATGTGTTGAAGTATGAAGACTTGGAGTTACAGACATATTTAGCTTATAAAGAGCAACCAGTTCAGATCTTGGATCGAAAAGATAAAGTATTGCGGAATAAGACGATTCCTCTGGTCAAGGTGTTGTGGAGGAATAGTAGGGTCGAGGAAGCAACCTGGGAGCTTGAGATAGCGATGCGGGATCAATATCCTAAGTTATTTAGGTAAATTTTGAGGACGAAATTCTCATTAGGAGGGGATAGTTGTAACGACCCAAATTTACTAATAAGGCTTAAGGGCCTTGATTAGTGTGCCGGGAGGGCATAATCGGAATATATGTGATTTAATGATTAAAAGCATGTTGTATGATTATTTGAATATTTGAGATGCATGACTATGTGTATTAGTGTGCATGTAGGCCTTGATTAGCTTAGAAAGGGCATAACTGTAATTTTGGCCCGTTGAGGGCATAACTGTATATATATTTGATAATTGCTGAGACCACATTATTATGTGGATATATTTGTGATCTGTGATTCAAGACGCTCCCAGTGAGCAGGTTAGCGAAAAAGTCACGGCGGGGATTTATACTCGGCTCAGGGCGAGCCTGGGGGTATAAATGGGAATTCAGAGAATATATTGGGGTCTATTTTGACATCGAGAAATATAATTGGTGATTAATTAGGTATTGGGAAGTAAGTGAAAAATATTAGAGACACTTGAGGAATTAGCGGGAATTGGGTAAAATGACCAAAATGCCCCTAAGTGGATTAAAGGGTTTAGAATTAAAGGGGAGGGTATTGTGGTCATTTGGCATTTAAAGATAGGCATAACTGAGGCTTTATGCTTAGTGGAGTTTGTAGAATGAAATAGAACTCTGATGGAAAGAAAAGAAAAGAAAAGAAAGGAAAAGAAGGGAGAGAAGAGCAGGGTAGTTTTCCAAGGTCGGTTTAGGCATATCTCCATCGATTCTTGAGGTATTTTGGAGCAAAAACCCAGGGGAAACCATAGTGAGCTTGAGGCAAGAGTTCTTGGTCTGGCTTGAAGATTTGGCAAGGGTTTAGCAAGAACAAGCCATTTAGTTGAGGTAAGACTTTGAGTTTCTTTAGTTTCAAACACCATAAGAGGGAGATAGAGCCGTGAGATAGAGAGAGAGAGAGAGAGAGAGAGAGAGAGAGAGCCCTCTTCTGCTTTGTTCCAGTGACTTCCCAAGACTATTCTGAGCTATGTACCCTCCCAAATGACCAAACTGCCCCTTAAGCTTATCCTCAGTCCTTAAGTAAACCAAGGGAAATTTAGTCATTTGCTAAATCCCGTTAAGTCCCCGAGTATTCTTATAAATCCCCATTTAATCCCAACATGTCCAAATCATTATTAAATTACTACACATTACTCAATAAATCCCGATCACATATTATGTTCCAAAATACCCTTAGGCTCCTCCCGAGCTGGGTATTTGACCTCGTTGTGACTTTCTAGCTAATTTGCTCCCTATGATTGTCACAGATCGTGCATCACAAATATATCACCACTCACTCGTGGTATCAATCACAATATACACAAATAGAGCACTTATGCCCTCAACGGACTAAAATTACAAATATGCCCATAATAACCAAAATGGGCCCACATGCATATTTAATCCACCTAAACATGCATTTCTAATCACATAATCATCAAATTCACATATTAACATAATAAATCAATTATTGCCCTCCAGGAACGCTAATCAAGGCCCTAAGCCTTTATTAGCAAATTTGGGACGTTAAACTTGTAATGGGCTGCGACCCTAAGGGGCGGGCCGCGACTCAAATTAGGGAAAATGACGAAAATAGGGTTTTAAGCTGAGGAACCAAAATCTAGGGGCTCGGGAAGGATCCTACTACCCGATTTAGTAGGATTCGAGGTCCCGGAGGCTAGAATACTATTTGAAGCTCTTTATTGGTTTAGTGCTTGATGGATGTTATTATTATTGCATTGTGACTAGGTTTTATCGCCAAGGATCGGGTTTAGGGGATCGCGCTCGGGATCACACTAAACAGTCAGCTCGGGACACAGGTAAGAAAACTATTTGTACCCGTAGAGCATGGCATGGCCCTATTATTTGTGTTTAATGTGTGTGTGTGAATATTTTTAGTTGGAATGCTATGTTTTGCATGATTATGAATGATTGGCAAAGGCCGAGAATGACAAAGACCGGGAACAGCGAAGGTCGGGGACGACAAAGGTCAGGACGTGCTTTAAGCATGCAGAATGCAGTCTAATAAGGTGAGATCCTCTAAGGGTGTTATACTCACCCACTTGGTGAAGACCGTGAACCCGGTGCCTTGTAAAGCACCTGGGTCAACATAGGCCGCTATGTGATTAATTTGTTATCTGTTTAAGTTGTGTATTACTGGATGGAGTTGTCATATGGTATGTGTTGAGTTTTCTTGTTGGGCCTTGGCTCACGGGTGCTCTATGGTGTAGGTAAGGGCAAAGGAAAGGTCGACCAAGCATGAGTTGGAGGGCATGGAGCGGCGCGTACATGTTCGACCTACCTAGCTGCCATGGTTAGGGTTGTTTGAGGGACATGGTTTAAATAGTTGATTTTGTCCCTTAGGTCGACTGTAAAGTAACTTTTGAATTGTAAATACATTTTGAAATAGTATTGTGGGAACCCAATGTATCGCTATTATAACTTTAATGGATATCCAAAACCTTTTATACTTAAGTTTCATTAAATGAGTTATATTTCGATTTAATCAAAATTTTCAGTCTAAAACCTTGATTAACGTGCTATTGGCACATTTTAAAATCACATGGTAACGACTCTATGGTAGTAAGGCGTTACAACTTGGTAGCAGAGTGTGCCAAGGTTTATGTTTCCTGGATATTGACTGAACATTTACGCTCGTTGCCAGAGACAAGCTTGACTCAAGGTTGGTCGGTATTAAGTGAATTTTGTGTTCAATTACTTGTATGAGTTTCCCTGTTTGCATGAATGTTATAAATAGAGCATGATGGATATATATGTATATATATGATGCCAGGGCATGGCCCCTTTGATTGCTATATGTTTATGCAATGTGTGCGATATGTTGACTTGATATTGTATTTGACTGATGGGACTGGGAGGTGGTTTTTGGATGTTGTTATCGTGATTGATGTCCAGCGTCATTGATTGTATGCATATTGAAGCTATGCCTTGGCAATCAATTAGACTCCACGACAATATGGGCGAAGATGACAACCACGGTTAGGACCCTACACCAGCCCCACAGAACTAGCAACAGATGTTTGCCGAAATGCAAGCGAGACTTCAGCGAACGGAAGATGAACTCCAAAAACTGAGGTAGCAGCCCCTCCTCTGGGTGTTGGGTTATAGATTCCACAGGCTATGGCACCAGCGCCAGCCTAGCCTGTGATGGAGAACAGGTGGGAGCCTTTGTATGGGAGGTTCAGGAAGCAGCATCCTCCCACCTTTGAGGGCGGTCCAAACCCACTGTGGGAAAAGCAGTGGATGAATATGATTTCTTCCATCTTGGATTTTATAAGGGTGGAGTGGAATGAGAGGGTTTCTTGTGCCAGATATATGTTGAGAGAAGACGCCCCCATCTAGTGGGAAGTTGTGTCCCAGGGGAGGATTGTCAGCGTTATGACATGGGATGAATTTATAGATGTCTTCAACGAGAAGTATTATAGTATTGCAGTCCGAGCTGCAAAGGTGGATGAGTTTACTAATCTGACTTAGAATAGAATGACCGTTACTAAATATGCTCTGATGTTTGACTGGTTGGCACAGTTCACATCAGATTTGGTGCCTATATATATGGCACAGAGGGATCATTTTGTACAGGGGCTGAACGTGATGATAGCCTAGGATGTTAAGATAACACTGGATCTAAGGACTACAACTTATGCCCAGGTATTGAAGAAGGCCCTTACAGCTGAGGGGGTTGGAGATTAGATATGGAGAGAGGGTGCAGCAAAGTGCGATGCTCGAATGACGGTGCCTCTTTTCATTGGTTCTAGTCGGGGTAGTGGCCCCACTGAGCAGAAGAGAAAGGCCCCAGATTCTTTTGTTCCTCCTAGTGCACATAGGAGGTCACGAGGTGCTTTCAGTGGCCGTCAGAGCGGGGGAGAGAACTGGAGAAGCTTTCTAGAGTGTCCACGGTGTAGGTGACGACATCTGCGGGACTGCAGAGTCAGAGCATGCTTCATCTGTGAGAGTGCCAGCCACATGAGGAAGGACTATCCACAAGCCAGTAAAGAAGAAGCGAAGAAGAGCGACAACCTTACTCCAGCCAGAGTGTTTACCTTGACCCAGAAAGAGGCTGTGCTAGTCCCTCGGTCGTGATAGGTCAGATTTCTAGTGCCAGTTCGTCATTTACTGCATTGATTGATTTAGGAGCTAATCATTTGTTTGTATCTGCTAGAGTGATAAATTGTTTGTGTAGACCTTCTGATTTGTATGCTAGGGGATTTAGGATTTTGTTGCCAAATGGGGAACTGGTAGTCTATAGGAGATGGGTTAGAGCATTACCGGTAGAGATAGAGAGTAGGCAGTTGTCTTTGGATCTCATTGAAATGGCGATGGATGACAGTGATATGATTATGGGGATGTATTACTTATTAAAGTGCGGGGCGACAATAGACTGCAAGCGAAGAATGGTGACCTTTGAACCGGACGGGGATGAACCCTTTGTGTTTGTAGGGACAGTGAGTGGGCCACGTGTAACTCCCTACTACCTTTGAGTCATTACCATGTGATTTATAAATGTGTCATTAGTCCACTAATCGACGTTTTAGGTTGAAAAGTGTGGTTAAATAAAAATAAAGACCCATTTTACGAACATTGGTTATAAAGATTTGGACATTCATCTAAATTCATAAAAGTTATACATTTGGGATCCCAAAATACCTTTTATAAAATTTATTACAACTAAAAAATGTAGATATAGTCGACCTAAGCGAAAAATCAACTATTACAACATATCCCGCAAAACAACCCCAGCCGTGGCAGCTAGGTAGGCTGAACATGTACACGTCATTCCATGCTCTCCAACTCATGGTTGATCGACCTTTCCCTTTCCCTTACCTGCACCATAGAGCACCCATGATCCAAGACCCAGCAAGAAAACTCAACACATAGCATATCACAATCCAATTCAATAAGATACAACTTAAACAAACAACAAATCAGACATAGCGGCCTATGTCGACCCAGGTGCTTTACCAGGCACTGGGTTCACGGTCTTCACCGATCGGGTGAATACAACATCCTTATAGGGTCTCGCCCTAGTGACCTACACTCAGCGTGCTTAATGTCGATCCCGACCTTTGTCGTCCCCAACCTTTGTCGTTCCCGACCTTTATCGTTCTCGGCCCTTGCCGTTCCCGGCCTTTGCCGTTCATTCGTAATCATGCACCACGTACCATAGAATTTACAAGTATTCACACATATATTAAATAAAAATAATAGAGCCATGCCCTGCTCTACGGGCACAAACAATTTTCTTACTTGTGTCCCGAGTTGAGTGATTAATGCAATCCCGAGCCTTGACGTAAAACCTAGCCACAACGCATTAATAAATAGACATCCATAAATCCCTAACCAATTGAGAACTTTGGATTAAAATACTAGCCTTCGGGACCTCAAATTCTACTAAACCTTCCTGAGCCTTAAGATTTAGGTTCCCGAGCATAAAACCCAACGTAGGCCATTTCCCCTAATTTGAGCCACAGCTCGCCCACTAGGGTCGCGACTCGTTGCAAGTGAGAGAGCCTTGGGCTCTTGCCAAGGGGAAACGGGCCATGATTCACTTCAGCCTGCGCCGTGGCATTTGGGCAAAAATCCGAGGCTCCCAAGTCTCTGGGTTCATGCGGGCCGCAGCGCCTAAAGAACAGGGCCAGGACTCGAGCCCCATATCCCAACATCCATGCATTTCCACTATGTTTTCCCTCATCCCAACTTACCAAATTACACCCAATTCAACCCCTACACTCAGAATTAAACCCAAAATTTAGGTTTAGGAAACTTAGTCAGTATAAGCATTTCAAAATCCATCTCATAACCTCACTCAAACATCAAAATCAGAGCAAAGCTTACACCTTAGAAAAGCTTAAGAAATTACAGCAGAACTTAAAAATTCAATACCAGAATCCTTACCTCACTTGATGATTCTAGTTTGAGCTAAACCCAATCACTTTAAGCAAGAATTCCTCCTTAGCCTTGAGAGAGAGAGAGAGAGAGAAACTTGAGGGAGAGGGAGAGCTAAGGTTGAGAGAGATAAGTTTGAGGGTGTTTTTGATATGTTCTAGGGTCTTAGGCCAAAAGAAGTCTATCCCCAGCTGTAGAATACCCAAAGTTCCCCTAACTTATCCCTAATGCTTCTAACACCACCAAGGGAAAAATCATCATTTACCACATCCAGCTAATTCCTCAAGTGTTCCTATAGTTCCCCATTTAATCCCCGACATACCCAAATAATCACTAAATCAATACCTGTTACTCGGTAAATCCCAAACACGTGCTATGTTCCCAAAGTACCCCAAGGCTCTCCCGAGCCGGGTATTCGACCCCGTTGTGACTATTTAGCTATTATGCTCCCTAGGACCATCTCGGATAACACATCACAAATATATCACCACAATCTCGTGGTCTCAAGCGCAACACAAATATAATGTACATTTATGCCCTCAACGGTCCAAAATTACAAATATGCCCTTATTAACCAAAATGGGCCCACATGCATATTTAATTCACCTAAACATGCATTTCTAATCACATAATCATTTAATACACATATTATCGTAATTAAATTAGTTATTGCCCTAGAGCACACTTAACATCAACCCCGACTCCCTTAGGCCAAGATGCGTTCCACACGCTTAACATCAGCCCCGGCAGCCTTAGGTTGGACATTCACATCAAACATAACAGATAAAAAGGTTGCCAAACACACAATCAAAAGCAGCACAAACAAACATGCCTATCTAGATAACTCCAATCGCAAATTCATTTATAATCTCACATATGTTCATTTACAGGGGATTTCAGCCCCATTCACTACTCGGGTGTAGTTTTCTTACCTCGAGTCACGAGCGAAGGATGTAGAGTGGTCTCGAGCACGATCCTCAATCCCGAGCCTTAGCGGTATAACCTAGTCACAACGCATTCATAATAACCATCCATCAAGCCCTAAACCAAATAAGAACTTTGGAATATTAATCTAGCCTCCGGGTCCTTGAATTCTTCTAAACCGGGTAGTAGAATCCTTCCTGAGAACTAACGTTTGGGTTCCCGTGCTTAAAACCTTCAAACAACCAATATTTAACATTTGAGTCATGGCACAACCCTCAAGATTCGCGGCGCGCTTAAGTCAGAAGGCAAAGCCCTCTCTGTTGAAGGACACGGATTGCGGCGCCCTATACCATGCGCTGCAGCGCCTGGCTATAAACCTGAGGCTCCCAAGCCTCAAAATTCAAGCAGACCACGACGTGAGCCCCTAAAACCCATAAATCAAGTTTTCTACTACATTTTCCCTGAGCCTAAATCAATAATTCACACTTCAAACACCAGCCAAACTTAGAATTAAGCCTAGAATCCTCATTAACATAGCCTAAACATCACAACAATTCAGAAACCATTACATACCCTCACCAAACACTCTAAACCAAACTTAGAATCCGCTTCCATGCAAGCTTAAAGTTCTAATAGAATTCAACAGAATTAACAACTTAAAATCCTTACCTCTATGATATCTTCACTCCCTGAGCTGATTCCCAACTACAGCAAGCCTTCAACCCTTAATTTCTTAGCCTCAAGTCCTCAAATCTCAACAAATTCCAAGCATCCAAAGAGAGGGAGAAAAAGAACATGAGAGTGGAAGAACAGGGAGATTTCTGTTATGTTTTGGTCATTTCCTAGGATCTTCCATGCTCATCCTCCATACAAAAGACCAAAGTACCCCTGGTATTAACTCAACCCCTTTATTGCCCTTAAGGGTAAAACAATCATTTTCCCTGTTTCCCGCTAATTCCTCGAGTCGTCCTACAAATTCTCAATTAATTACGACATTCCCAAATAATTACCAAATACTTACTCGCTAATCGATAAATCCAAAATATACGCTAAATTCCCAAAATACCCCTGGGCTCACCCCGAGTCGGGTATTAAACTCCGTTGTGAATATTCCGTTAATCTGCTCACTAGGATCGCCTCGATCCGAATACTGTAAATATATATCCACATAATAATGTGGTCTTAATCATCTAACACATTTAATCACATTTATTCCCTCAACGAGCCAAAAGTACATATATGCCCTTATCAACAAGAACGGACCCACATGCATATTTAATACTCATAAACTTGCATTTATATTCATATTATCATATAAATCATGCATGCCACATAGTCACACATTTAATCAATTAATCACACACACATATATCCAATTACGCCCTTCTGGCACGCTAATCAAGGAACTAAACCTTATTAACATTTTTGGGATGTTACAACTATCTCCTTCTACCAAAAAATCTGTCCTTGATATTTACCTGAATAAATCGGGATATTGATCCTACATAGCCGACTCTAGCTCCGAGATTGCTTCCTCAACCTTGTTATTCCTCCATAAGACTTTGTCTAGAGGAATGGCTGTAACTCCATGTCCTTATGCTTAGGATCAGCGTAGCATTTCTTTCTACTCTGCGAACCGAGCATTCGAGCTCAAATCTTCTTAATAACTTCATTAGTCTTTTAAACCATCTCCTATCTCAGATACTTCCTTTCCCCCATCTCATCCCAATGAATGGGCACCTACAGTTTCTTCCATACAACATCTCATATGGAGCTACTATAATTGTTGACTGATAACTATTGTTGTATGAGAACTCAATCAACGGAAGGTACTTACTCCAAGATCCCTCAAAGTCTAGAACACATGCTTTGAGCTTGTCCTCCAATATCTAAAGTGTCCTCTTAGAATTCCCATTTGTCTAAGGATGAAAGGCTGTACTGAACTTTAACTGAGTCCCTATAACCTTCTGCAAACCATCCCAAAACTTTGAAGTAAATATGGGATCCTGGTATGATACTATCGACTTTGGAACCCCATGGAGACGTACAATCTCCTTCATATACATCTCTACATACTGATCTTAAGTATGTCCTCACTGACAGAAAGTAAACTGACTTGGTGTACTTGTCTACTATCACCCACGCCGAGTCTTGTTGCCCCACTGTCCTGGGAAAACCCCTACAAAGTCCATGGTAATATTATCCTACTTCCACTTAAGAATACCTAAAGGCTGTAACAACCCCCGCGGGTCACTGGTGTTTAGCCTTTACCTACTGACAGGTTAAACACTTTGCTACATACTCAACCACGTCTTTCTTCATCCCAGGACACCAATACAAAGTCCGTAGATCATGATACATCTTCGTGGAGCCTGGATGGAGTGAGTATTGTGTTGTATGAGATTCATCGAGAATCTCTCGTTTAATTCCCATATCCATCGAAATACAGATTCGATCCTCATACCTCAGCAAACCCGCCTCTGAAATGGAATAATCCTTAGCCACTCTAGCTAGGACATCCCTTCTAACTTCTTGCAACTGTGTATCACCCATCTGGCCTTCTTTTATCCTTTCCAAGAAAGTAGTCTGTAAAGTAATATTGGCTAACTAACCCACTATCAATTCTTGTCAAACAGTTCCACAAATCTAGTCCATGTCATGGTGGCGACGTCGTGAGTCTGTTGTACTAAATCCCACCAAATTCTAGCATCCTTCTTTAAAAGAGATGAAACGCAGGATATACGATCTGCGTTGCTGAGGTTCATGTGTGCTAGTATCGGCTCTACATTCCTGAGCCATTCTTCCACCTCGAAGCGGTCGGTTGTCCCTTCAAAGTTTGGAGTGTGTTTCTTACGAAGCCGCTCATAGACTTGCTCTATGTACTGAGCTGGGTAAGGCACATAGTTTGCCATTGGCCATCCCCCATATGGACCAACTTGCGGGGGTGCCTGAACCGTTGGCTGAGGCTGCGGCTGAGTCTGTTGTCGTTGTTGCTGTAGCAATTCTTCCACTTGTTGTCATAGCCGGACAATATTAGCGGTGTTGTCAACTAGAGGTGGTGCACTTCTATTAGCAACAACATTAGTAGCACGTGTTCCCCTTCTTCGGACTGGAGGGGCTTCATTAGACTCGTTGGTGGCGCTAGAGGCATTTCTGACTGTGCGTGCAAACCTTCTAAGCGACATCTTCAGCAATGTTCTAATAGTCGAAAAAAACATATTAGAACTTACCCAAATAGGCTCTAAGGCAAGACTTAGTCTAAGCAAACATAACTCGGACCTATCAGTTATGATTTCTTATGAATTTTTTTTTATGTAAGCCTTCTTTATAATTAGGCATGTGTTTCTATACTTAGAAAAATAGTCGTCTTTATTATTTTCTAAGTATGTTTCTAATCATCCTATATGACTTAATTCTCAGGCTCGAAACTCGTCGTTGTTCCAAAGTTAACCATATTGAGGGAGGGCTGGGATCAGTAAAATCGTTCCCACTACTATGACCCCCTAAACTCTCAGTATAGAACCTGGTCCATTGATTTGTATCCACCTTCACCGAACTCAATCATTATTTATTGAATTTATTATTTATTATGATTGTAAAAAAAAAAAATCAAACTCATACATGTCATTCAAAAATAACAATAATATTCATTTGGAAAAAGATTTTAACTAAGTACAATCATAAATTTAAAATAAATAAATAAATAAACTAAAACCAACTAGGGTAAACCTAAAAATTACGATCTTCTACATCTGACCCTTCATCTAACATATCATCCTCTATTTCTTCATAATCATCATTATCTTCTACATTGAAAAAGATGCTATGCTTTTGTTCATTAGTGAATTGAAATTCCAACTTAGAGGTGAACCTAAGTATGAGAAAATAGTATCTCATGGCTACTGGTAAATCATCATCATCATCATCTATAGTCTCCCATATTTGTAACGACCCAAATTCGCTATTAAGGCTTAAGAGCCTTGAGTAGTGTGCCTGGAGGGCATAATGGGATTCTGTGTGTGACTTTAATGAGTTTAATGCATGATTATGATTTAATGCGCGTTATATGACTATTTGATTATTTGTGATGCATGACTATGTGAATTAGTATGCATGTAGACCTGATTGAGCATATTTGTAATTTGGCCATGTTGGGCATGACAGTGTTGATATCTGTGATCTGTGACTCGAGACGATCCTAGAGTGAGCGGGTTAGCGGAAACGTCAAAGTGGGAATCTGTACCCGGCTTGGGTTAAGCCTGGGGATTTTAAATGAGAATTTGGAAATATATTGAGGTTAATCTTAATGATGAGGAATGTATATTTGATGATTAATCAGGTATTGGGTAGCGAGCGGGAATTATTAGGAACACTTGAGGAATTAGAGGGAATTTGGGTAATATGACTAAAATGCCCCTTTATGGACTTAAAGGTTTAGAATTATTAAGGGAGGGCATTTTGGTCTTTAGGCTTGTAAGAGATGAGTTAAAGGGAGCATTATACTTAGTGGATTTAGTAGAAAATGAGTTAGGGCTGAAAAAGAAAGAAAGAAAGAAGAGAAAAGAAAAGAGAGAAAAGCTGAAGGGTGTTTGTTCCAAAGATCGGTTTGTGGCTCTCCCAACCAATTTCCTTCATCTTTCTTGGAGTTAAGCTCAGTGGAGAGCTAGGGTAGGCTGAGCATCAAGGATCCTAAGCTAGACTTGAGGATTGGCAAGGGGTTAGCAAGATCACATCAGAAATTTGAGGTAAGTTCTTGGGGATTTCTGTTTTAGGGCTTGACTGGTTTGAACTGTGTTTTTGAGCTTAATGGATGGGATTTTTGGGGAAATCAGGTCAAGGTTGTGAAGGTGCAAGCCAAGGAGGTCTAGGGTTCAATTTAAGGTCAAAATTCGACCCACGGTATGATTTCTAAGACTTTATCCTTGTTGGTTGAATGAATTTCTGGTTTTTAGGTTCATCATGGTAGATTTTGAGTTTTTGGGTTGCTTGAGCTTGGGATTGAGTTCTTGGGATGCTTGGGATGAGTGTGTGGTGTGGATAAGGGTGTTTTTGGGCTTGGGAAAGATTTGGGCAAGTTTGGGGTTGAAATGGTAGAAGAAAATCGCAAGAAGCGATTTTTGGGTAGTGTTGGTCTGCAACTAGCGCTACAGCGCTAGTCAGGGGGCGCTGTAGCGCTAGCCCCTATTTCTGGAGGGGTGGTTCTGCTTGTAGTGCTACAGCGCCCTCTTTAGAGCGCTGTAGCGCTGCACTGTTCACAGAGGGGATTTTTGGGCTTTTGTGAAGGGATTTTGACCTAGGGTTCGGGGCTCGATTCCGCCACTTTGTTTTGGGGATCTAGGACTTCCCGGGGGCTCGGGATTGGTCCCGAGGCTAGGTTTTGGACTCGAGGTTTGGTAATGACTTTGACTTATGGATTTTGCTTAGGTAAGCGCTAGGGCTCGAGTGGGATCGTGCTCAAGGAGTCAGGTTGATGAAGGCCATCGAATTTAAAGGTAAGAAAACCGTAGTGTTATTACAGGGCATGGCCCTAGATTGTTTTACTTGCAAATGTATGACCTTGAATGAATTATTATATGTTTGAATGATTATTTCAAAATGTATTATGCGTGCAATTATAATGAAATGAACGGCTAAGGCCGAGAGCGGCAAAGTCCGGGTATGGCCTTGGGGCCGGAATTAACACTCAGCACATGGGGTGCTTATAGCCAGAGTGGGACCCAAGGGATACATGAGATATCCTTACGGTGAGGACCGAGACCCCAGGCTTTGGTAAGGCCTCTGGGGCGGCATGGCCGTGCTTGTTTAGTCTGATGGTTTTCCTATTTATTAGTGGATTATGTCAGCTATATACTATGCATATGTTATGTACTATTTGGGTTTTCTTGCTGGGCTTCGGCTCACGGGTGCTCTGTGTGGCAGGTAAAAGCAAGGAGTCAGTCAACCGGCCATGAGTATGGAGAGCATGGGGGCGGCGCATACATGTTCGGCCTGCCCGACTGCTTTGGTTGGGGGCATTTTGTATATGGCTGTATTAACTCATTCTTTTGATAGTTAACCTGGTGTAAATCTATTTTTTAGTTGTAAATATTTTGTAAACCTTATTTTTGGGATCCCAGATGTTTGATACTTAATGTTTTCAATGAAACTAAACATTTTCAAAGAGTACAGCCTTAAACTCTGGTTTATACACACTTTTGGTTTTAGAAACCACGTATAGTCAGTCAAAAGCACGATTTTTTTTTAAACTCACTTAGTAACGGCTCTAAGGTAGTAGGGCGTTACAATATTTCTTCTAATGTTGAAATTACAGAAGGAAAATATTTAGATAGCCTAATTACTAGAACATATTGTTTCGTAGCCCTCATCATAATTTGCTTAGTAGTTTGAAGGTGAACTATCTCCTTATGGAATAAGATCAATCTTTGAGTGATTCTTTCTAACACTCCTACTGTATTCCTTGGCTTTCTAATCCTTTTCAATGCCTTAATGGCTCGGATATCCTGATAGGTCAAGGCTCCATCCATTCTTAACTGAAAACATAATGACTAAAATGTTAGCTATAAACATAAACAAAATAAACATAAACACTTACATTGGCGGTTAGATTCAGAGCTTGTGCGTGTGTATCAAGGAGAACTTCATGCATATGAATTGTGGCTCTGATACCAATTGTAATGCTCGGACTATTTCTAAGACCTCGGACCATTATACTACTATGATATAGCTACTAATTTGAAATACGTACGTATGAAATAACATAAGTTTATTTAAAACCCACAATATTGTACCAAATACAAAATATGGCATGGGATCCCATTGTTATAAAACATAAACATAAACATTAAATCAATTGTTTAAAATTCTAAGTGCGGAAATACATAAAAACATAAATCAAAAGACTTAAAAACAACGACATCCTCGATCTTCCAACAATCCATTCATCCTCAACAACATGCCAAGCTGCCATGAATCCTTCCTTCCTTCCATGCTCATTTTCCTGCACCATCTAAACAGAAAGGAATGAGCCTAATGCTCAGCAAGGAAAATCTACTAACAACATATATGTCATAAATCATAAAACATAAGACTATATCATAATGCATATACTGTAATGACCCAAATTTGCTAATAAGGCTTAGGGCCTTGATTAGCGTGCCTGGAGGGCAATAAGTGAATTATCATTATAAAATGTGAATTTGTGTGAATATGTGATTAGTAATGCATGTTTAGGTGAATTAATATGCATGTGGGTCTCGTCTGGTTATTAGGGGCATGATTGTAATTTTAGCCCATTGAGGGTATAACATGATAATTGTGATATATCTGTGTTGCACGATCCGAGACAGTCCTAGGGAGCGGTTAGCTAGAAAGTTACAACGAGGTCAAAAATCCGACTCGGGGCGAGTTGAGGGGTATTTCGGGTGTTAGTCATTTTTATGGGGTTATCGGGTTATGGAAATAAATATTCGGAGATATATTTGAGGTTAGAATGGCTAGGAGGGAATATTGGGGAAATTTACCATTTTTCCCTTGGGGACGTTTTTGGTACCCCGAGCCTTGAGGAAACCTCTTAGACTTAAGTTAAATAAAACAAAATATAGGAAACCCCCAGATTTCTCTAAACCGACCCTATCTCTTCCTTCACCACTCTTTTGAAGATTTTCTCTCCATTGGAAGCTTGGGAGAACTCTTGGAGGAAACTAGTCAAAACTAAGGAATTGGAGCTGGGATTTTGGGACCTTGGGTTTGGAGCTTGGAAGAGGTAAACTTTGGAGGTTGAGGTGCTAGTGGAAGCTTGAATTCATCAGCTGAGGTAAGGGGTCTAACTCTAAAATCCCTTGAGTTTTAGTAGAATTATAGCTAGAGTTGTAAGTTGCATGTGAACTAGAATCATGAGTTAAATTTTGTTGTGGGTTGAGTTTATAAGACTGTGTTGGATCTGTTGTGGAGCTTAGATGATGTGGTAGGGAGGCTCAAGCTTAATTTTGGGTTTGGGTATGGAGTTGCGATGATTTTAGAAGGATTGGCTCAAAGGAAATTCAGGGAAAAATGGTAGTTTTCTGGGTTTGGAGGTGAGGGTTGCGACCTTAGGAGGGGCATGCCGTAGCCCATGTGCACGCAAGGCCTGGGGAGACCATTGACCATTGGGCGCATCGCGGCGCTTGGCCAAGCATGGCGCGGCCCGTGTGTGTTTCCAGGGAGGCGTTTAGCCTCTGTTTTGAGGCAAGCCGCGGCCCTTAAGGGGTTGGGCCACAGCCCTGGTTCAAGATACATGGTGTTTAGTAGGATTTGACTTGGGAACCTAATAGTTAAGGCTCAGGACGAATTTTATCACCCGAATTGATAGAATTCAATGTCTAGGAGATTAGAACTATGACCCAAAGCTATTTAATGGATAAGAACTTGATGGGTGGATATTGTTAATGCGTTGTGACTAGGGTTTCGACGAGGCTTAAACTAGGGAACTGTGCTCGGGACATCGGTGCTTGGAAAGCTCGGGACACAGGTAAGAAAACTACTATTCCCATAGAGCTTGTGTTGCAGGGCTCGACCCTATATGATTAAGTTGCAGGGCTCGACCCTATATAACTGTGTTGTAGGGCGTGGCCCTTTGATTGCATTTATATGTGCTTAAATATCTATTTAGTTATATTATGTGTGTATATAAATGATAAGGCGGCGATGGCTGGGAACGGCGAAGGCCAAGAACGGCAAGGGGTCAGGAGTAGCGTTTAGCACGCGGAGTGCGAGTGGCCAGGGCGAGACCCCAAGGGATACCTGGGATATCCTTACGGTATAGACCGCGAACCTAGGGCCTGGTAAAGCGCCTAGGACGGCATGGCCGTACGTGTATAGCCTGATGATGGCTTGATTTTATATTAAGTGTTTGATATGCATATATTATCTACTTGTGAGGGTTTTCTTGCTGGGCTTCGGCTCACGGGTGCTCTACGGTGCAGGTAAAGGCAAGGGAAAAGTCGATTAACCTTGAGTATGGTGAGTGTGACAAGCGGCGCATACATGTCTGGTCTACCTGGCTGCCATGGCCAGGGGTATTTTTGGGAGATGATTGTACTAAACTTGAATTTTGTCATTTAGTCGACTATGGTTATATTTTGAATTGTAAATATTTCTAAACAATGTTTTTGGGATCCCAAGTGTTAAATGTCTTATAATTTTCAATGAAAGGTTTATTCTCAAATTTATGACTCTGATTATGGTTTAATTACACTTTTGTCCTAAAACTTTGATTAGGAGTTAATTGCACATTTTAAACTCACTTAGTAACGGCTCTAAGGCAGTAGGGTGTTACATATACTATAAAACATATGACTATAAAAATGTATATCATATAGGACTACAATATTAGTGGCCATTAACTCATTAACGTGGTATGTGATAAAATCATCTAGGTCCTCAGTCTACTAATTGAGGTAGGTTAGATCACAACTATAGTATATGACAACACATCTAGGTCCTCTGTCTACTAATCGAGGTAGGGTAAATCATAACTCCAAACCACGAAAATGATAAAAATTCTTGGGGCTTGCTAGCTAAGCAAGTCCTATGCCCAAGCGACTACAACATAAATTCTTGGGGCCTGCTATCTAAGCAAGTCATATGCCCAAGGACTACAACATATATTATATCACATATCATATCATAACATAAACATATAAACACATATAATCTGACCTATTTTCCTTACCAAAAACCGGAATATGGAGACAAGAACGGGATTTGGAACACTCCTAAAACCAACAGTAAAACCTTGAGTTTCTAAAGAAAAGGAGATGAAAAAGAGAACTAAACCATCAAAGTAGAAACTTACCGAAAACCTTAAGTTTCAAGGAACTTAAACACCTAACCAAGAATCATAACAAAGAGTTAGGATCGGAATGAAAACAAAAGAAAACTAAAGAACCATGAATAACTGAACTTAAGGATAAGAATACCTTGGATGAACTATGACTTTGATCTACACACCGAAATAACACTCTATCTTACTTCCCAAGTGTTTAGAAAAGCTTAGATTGGAAAAGCTTTTAACCCAAAACCCATGTGTTTCTCTCTATAGTAATCTTAGCAGCTTGGAGGCTCTGAACAATGGTTGAATGATGAGTGAAATGGCTGAGTACTAGGTCCTATTTATAGAGTTCAAGGAGTGAAACTAACCCCTTTTAGAATGAATAAATAAATGAATATAAAATGAAAAAGATTTGAATTTTTGTTCAACAGATGCCCAGAACTTGTTCAAAATCATTCAAGAGCAAGTCCAAGTGGCTAAGGGTTGTTTCTAGCTCGGTTCTACAAATATTTAAAAAATGGCTCTAGGAGCCGATATATCGCCATCTCTAGGCGATATATTTCCCCTACCTATGTCCCGAGCCTTTCCTGCTTTCGTTCATGCGAAGTCGACGTGTTTTTCGTAACTCCCGTAGGCAATATATTGGCCCCTATAGTTGTGATATATCAGCATACGTTGATATATCAAACACGTATTTGCACTTTTTCAGCATATTTTGAATTGATTAAACAACTTTGACTGTGTAAAAACGTGATCCTAACTGCTGCTGGAAGGTTCTAGAGCTTCTAGATCTTTCTTTTAATTAAACTATTCATAAAAAATACTTAATTCCTTAATAAAAATGCTTCTGACAAGTGTCACGCTCTTATTAATTCTATCTAAACCTTAGGTTATAATGAACAATATTTATGGGACCAGCAATATTAATCAAACCTTATGTTATACTTAATATTTCTAAACTATAGGTTAAACTTCTAAAATCCATAACTGTTGTTACACTACAACAAATTTGACATACAATGACTCCCTACAATGTCTTACACCATTGGTGTAAGACATTAAAACTTATCAGGGGTTTTAAATGTCTAATGGTGTAAGACATTGAAAGTTTTTATTAATGACTACAATTGGAAGACATTAAAAATGGTGGAAGACGTTGGAAATAGGTTGAGAAGTGGCCAGGGGGACATCTAATGTCTCCCACTGGGAGACGTGGGACACGTGGCACGTCTCCCACTGGGAGACATTGAATGTATAGAGGGGTACATCCAACGTCTCCCACTGGGAGACGTGGGACACGTGGCACGTCTCCCACTGGGAGACATTGAATGTATAGAGGGGTACATCCAACGTCTCCCACTGGGAGACGTGGGACACGTGGCACGTCTCCCAATGGGAGACGTTGGATGTACCCCCTCTATACATTCAATGTCTCCCAGTGGGAGACGTGCCACGTGTCCCACGTCTCCCAGTGGGAGACGTTGGATGTCCCCCTGGCCATTTAATGAATTTTGGGTCTTCTTCTTCCTCATAACACCAAACAGAGAGAGCACACCAAACAGAGAGCACGAAAGGGGCTGCGATTTTAGGGTTTTCAAGGTTAGTTTTTTTTAATTTTTATGAATTTTAGTTAATTATTTTGATAAAAAATCATAGGTTTAGCATTAGGATGAGTAATATACATGATTTTGTGTTAATTTTACATTTTTATGCATTTTTTTCTATACATTGTTAGATTTATTTGTTTTTCCATGGAGGTTTTTTTAAGGATTTAAGATTTCATAGTTTTTTTTTAATTTAACCTATCACATTGTATATATTTCATTATAATATATATGTTCATGATTTTTTTTAATTTTTATCATTATTTATTTCGAAATTTATATATATTTTTGTATGTATATTTAAACTTTTTTTTTTTAAATTCTAACTATTTTGTTATATATATAGTTATTATGTTAAAATAAATTTATTAAATAATTTTAAAAATATAAATATATGCAAAAATTTATGTTTTTGTTGATTATTGAGATTTTAGGTTATGAAATTTTTTATTGATTTTTTGTTTAGGTTATAATTAGTGGCTCATTGGAGTTTTTTTTATTTGTTTACCAATCAATTACTTATTAGGAATTTAGTGATATTTGTTTAGTAATGTTTAACATATTAATTAATTTAATTTCGTAGGTTGTGATTTTGGTGGTGAGATTTTAGAGAGTACTTTGCATCAAAACTTCTATATCTATCAATCACACATTTGAGGTAATTAAGTTTCTAAAATTATAATAATAAGTTATATATTGCTAGATATTTAGTGATATTTTATTTATTATTTATTAATTTATTTATATTGGTTTGTGGATTTAATAGCGAATTCGATTACTACTTGAAGTAATTTTGCTAGCTTTTGAATTATTAATTGCAAGAGGTAAATATATATTCTCTTACTTCTACTTTTAATATTATTAAAAAAATGTTAGAAGAGTTTGAATATCTTAAATATTCATCCATAGTGAAGTAGGTTCTGAGATTAAAATTGTGTGCTGCGGTGATAACGGAAGGTTGAGAACTTGTGTGTATTAGTGAAGTAGGTTCTGAGAAATTTGATTGTGTGCTGCGGAGCTATAAGGAAGAAACTTATTGTATGTTGTTTGAATTGTTTGTTTTGCTATTCACATGTAGATGGTTAGGTCACTATTATAGGGGAAATGCTGCCCGATTTTATCTAGGATAATAAACAATTAATTTTATATAGGCATTCTATAAGGAAGAAACTTATTGTATGTTGTTTGAATTGTTTATTTTGTTATTCACATGCAGATGGTTAGGTCACTATTATAGGGGAAATGCTGCCCGATATTATTTAGGATAATAAACGATTAGTTGAGAACGGGCATTACTTGATTGAACATGCGAGTCCCAGGCATTACTTGAGAACGGTATTATTAATTAAAATTTACAAATTATTTTTGAAACTATAAATGTAATCAAAAAATTAATTAATATATTTTACTTTATATTTCTTGCAGCTAACAAGCACATCATATACAGAGGCACAAATTGATGAGTTGCGACAAGAATGGGCGACATATATGTTGCCGATAATCCAAAGTTACCGACCTCGTTGATAGGTTTTTTTTTAATTTTTTAACTCTTTCTTCATACACAATGCAATATTTGTTCATTTTGAATATTTCTAACAAATATTGTATTTCTTGTATATATCTAACAAATATATTTTTTTATTTCAATTTAAATTAATATTATTTCAATTTAAATTAATATTATTTCAATTTAATTAATTTAAATTTAGATTAAAATAATTTCAATTTAAATTAATATTATTTAAATTTAATTAATTATTAAATTAATTTCAATTTAGATTAAAATAATTTCAATTTAAATTAATATTATTTCAATTTAAATTAATATTATTTCAATTTAATTAATTATTAAATCAAATTAAAATAATATTAATTATAAATTTATTTAATTTATTTTTTTTAAATGTGGGAGACTTTCAATGTCTCCCATTGGGAGAGGTGGGAGACTTCCCACGTCTCCCAATGGGAGAGGTGGAAAGTCAAATGTTGACTTTCCACCTCTCCCATTGGGAGACGTGGGAAGTGACTCACCTCTCCCAATGGGAGACGTGGGATGTCTCCTAGGGACTTCCCACGTCTCCCATTGGGAGAGGTGAGTCACTTCCCACGTCTCCCAATGGGAGAGGTGGAAAGTCAACGTTTGACTTTCCACCTCTCCCAGTGGGAGACGTGGGAAGTGAGGCACGTCTCCCAATGGGAGACGTGGGATATATACCTACAATGACCCTAGCAACAACGTCTCACTAAGTGGGAGACATTGTAGACTTCCAATGTCTCCCAATTAAAGTCATAAAACCTCTATTTTGTTGTAGTGTTATGTGTTTCCAACTAAGTCCAAAATCCACGGAAACTAACATACTACAAAAACTACTACTGTCTAGCTAAGTAAAATTCAGAGACATTACACCCTAACAGCTTCTACCTTTGCCATATCTACCTTAATCCCATCTCCACTGACAATATGTCCAAGAAATGTCACCTCCGTCCGCCAGAACTCACACTTCTTAAATTTAACATACAACTGATGCTCCCTCAACCTCCGCAATACCAGTCGGAGATGCTGCTCATGCTCTACCTCTGAACGAGAGTAAAACAGGATGTCGTCGATGAAGAAAATCACAAACTGATCTAAGAAATCCTTGAACACCCGTTCATTAAATCCATAAATGCTGCTGGGGCATTGGTCAACCCAAACAACATGACCAAGAACTCATAATGCCCATACCTCGTGTGGAAGGCCATCTTTGGAATATCCTCGTCCATGATCCTCGGCTACTGATAACCAAATCGAAGATCAATATTCAAGAATATTGTTTTACTCTGCAACTGATCGAACAGGTCGTCTATCCTCGGTAGTGGGTACTTGGTCTTGATAGTGAACTTGTTCAACTCTTTGTAGTCTATACACATCCTCAAGGTCCCATCCTTCTTCTTTATAAACAAAGCTGGAGCACCCCTTGGTGAAAAGCTAGGTTTGATAAATCCAAAATCTAGTAGCTCCTGTACATGTATCTTAAACTCTTTCAGATCTTCCAGAGCCATCCTTATGGAATCCTCGACACTGATTCTATACCCAGCGCTAACTCAATGGTGAACTGGATCTTCCTGTCTAGATCCAGTCTCGGTAAGTCCTTAGGAAACACATCCAAAAACTCACATACCAGTCGAGTCTCTCCTGGTCCTACTGATATGACCCTAGTGGTATCCACTGCACTGGCTAGAAAACCTATACAACCTCCTTGTAATAGATCCCTTGCCCTCGATGTTGATATTATGGGAATGTGAGGTCCATGCATAGTACCCACAAAAACAAAGGGGTCCTCACCCTCAGGCTCAAAAGTCACCATTTTGTTCCTACAGTTTATAGTTGCCCCATATCCGACTAACCAATTCATTCCCAAGATCATATCGAAATCATTCATTCCCAACTCAATCAAATCTACTGATAGTTCCCCGCTGTCCACCATCACTGGCAGTGCTCTAATCCTTCTTCAAGAAACTACTAGTTCCCTTGTAGGCAGTATAGTCCTAAACACTGCAGTATTATACTCACTAGGCCTACACAATCTATCAATCCCTTTGCAAGAAACAAATAAATGTGTAGCACCAGAGTCAATCAAGATAGTATATGAAGAGCTAGCCCTAGAAAGCTGACCAGTCACTACCGAGGGACTAGCCTCAGCCTCTGCCTGTGCCAAGGCGAACACTCGAGCTGGAGTCAAGCTGTCTGCCTTCCCTGGTTCCTCTTTCCTCAAAGTCAGGCAATATTTCTTGAGGTGCCCAACCACCCCGCACAAGTAACAGGCTTTCGCCTGACATTCTCCCAGATCGCGCTTTCTACATCTAGTACATTCTGGGTAGCTTCTCCATGTCTCACCGACACCCTGGTGGCCACCCTAAGCACCCCCGACCCCTCCTATCAAGACCAGCAGTGGTCGAGGTGTCAAGGGTCTTCCTTTTCTTATCACTGGGGCCTCTGCCTCTACCAGACCCTATAGATGGAGGCACTGCCCTCCGAACATCCTGTCTTGCAGCACTCTCCCTCCGTATCTTGTTCTCTGCCCCCTCAGCAGTGAGGGCCTTCTCAACCGCCTGGGTATAAGTTGTCTCCCCAGAAACTGATGTGATCCTCACATCTCAGGCTATCATAACATTAAGCCCTCGAACAAACCTGTCCTACCTAGCTGCATTTGTAGGCACTAGATCAAGTGAAAATCTCGCTGGTCTATCAAGCTTCAAGGCATACTTAGTAACTGTCATGCTGCCATGTACCAACCCAAAGAACTCATTCACCTTTGCCACTGACGGCAATACTGTAATAGTTCTGGTTGAATGAATCCATGAACTCATCCCAACTTAGAGTAGAAACATCTCGAGTCTAGGATGCCACCTCACACCAAATGCGGGCATCATCTCTAACCATAAAGGTGGCACAAGCTACCATGTCGTTACCTTCCACACTCATGAAGTCCAGGATGGAGGTGATCAAACTCATCCACTGTTCAGCCTTAAGTGGATCTGGTCCTCCCTCAAAAGTTGGAGGATGCTGCTTCCCAACTCTTTCATAAAGCGACTCCCACCTGTTCCCAATCTCAGACGGTTGTACAACTGGTGCCACAACATGTGGCTAGTCAGGTGCAGCACTCCTTGGCGAAGCCTGGTGCCTCAGAAGGCAAATCTCTTCCTCTCGACTCTGAAGTCTAGCTTGCATGTCAGCAAGCAGCTGCTATCAATTCTTGGGACTGGCGGAGTGTTCTGGCCTTGCACATCATCTCTAGCCTCGACCCCGATGCCAGCTAGTCGAATTGATCGCCTTGGAGGCATAACTCTACAAGTTTATCTGCAATCAACGACTTAGCTGGTCAAGCAATGATAACAGGTTTATAATTACCCCACGGTCTAATGTCAAAACTTAACCAACAACACATAGCTATAAAGAAAGCAGGCATTTAAACAATCATTCACGTACAGTAGCAATTCTAATAAGCACGCCTTATCATATTCACATAGCAGTCAAGGGCCAGGCCCTATCAGTATATCTCATGTTCCCTAATAAATATGCAGATAAAGCATTTATATTTCATTGAAGCACTCAAACATTTAATCACATATATGGTTACCAAACTCTGAGTCGAGCTTGTCTTTAGCAGTGAGTGTACATGCCCAGCTAGTCTTCAGGAACACTTAAACCTAGACCGCTCTAATATCAAGTTGTAACACCCTGAGTAACCAAGATTGTTACAGTGTGTATTTTTAATAGTGCAAGACTTTCTAATCAGGCCATTTTGACATAAATGTGTTTCTAAAGTCAACCGACTGAGTAGGGTTAAAAGAGTTTGACTGTAAAATAGTTGACTTTCCTTAAAATAAGAGTTTGGTACACGGGATCCCAAAAGTAACGTTTACACAGTGGTTACAACCCTCAAAAGTTAATTAAAACTGAAGCTAGCCTAAATGGAAAAATACAATTTTGGCTCTAGTCCCTGTAAATCCCTCGGCCGTAGCGGTCGAGTAGCTGCCGATGTACACATCACCCCCAGAGCTCTCCAACTCATGGTTGGTCCAGTTTTCCCTTGCCTTTACCTGCACCATGTAGCACCCATGAGCCAAGGCCCATCAAGAAAACTAAACTCAACAAGCATAGAAAACAATGGAATGTGCATAGTAAACTTAGATCAACCAGTTCAATCAACAGTAGAATACAAGCAATAAGCTAAGCAACAGGAAATAGTTTAACCCAAACATTTAATTCAATCTCAATACAATTAGTTAGGTGTCGGCGCCTTGGCTCACTTAGGCTGAGCAGCATTTTGCACGCTTAAAATCAGCCCCGACTCCCTTAGGCCGGACTTTCACATCAAACATAACAAATAAACAGGTTGCGAACCACGTATTCAAAAGTAGCATGAAAAACATGCCTATCTAGATTCCTCCAATCACAAATACATTTATAATCTCACATATGTTCATTTACAGGGGATCTCAGCCCCACTCACAACTCAGGTGCAATTTTCTTACCTCGATTCCATAGCGAATGATGTATAGCGGTCTCGAGCATGATCCTCAATCCCGAGCCTTAGCGGTATAACCTACTCATAACGCATTCATAATAACCATCCATCAAGCCCTATGCCCTGAAGGACACAGGCTGTGCCGCACTATACCCTGTGCCGCGGTGCCTTGTGTTGACCCTGATTTTGGGCAACTGACACGGAGTAAAAATACGCTTGACGTGGTTGAATGCGTTGAAAAGAACGTGATAGCGAAAATAATAAGAACACGATATTTTATAGTGGTTCGGCCCCAGGATCTAGTAATAACCTACGTCCACTTAGATTGTTATTGATATGGGATTCAAAGTAGTGATCAAAGAACTAGGGTTCAATGAGTTTCACTCGCCTCTCAAGAACAATACAATATAATTGATATGATCACTCTAAACTCCAGTGATTTAGAAGTCAGAAAAAGAGAAAAAGATCCGATCCGCTTCCCTGGGCCCTCTTCTACTATTTATAAGCTCAGGGAAGATTTACATTTATTTGTTACAGATATTATTTCCTAAATAATCGGATACTCAGGAAATCATGGGAGAGAATTTCGGATTCCATCATAATTGCCTAAGATTTCCTCCGCGTGTTACGTGCCTACGACCAGACTGGTCGTATGAAGAGACTGATCGCATAACCCCGAACATTTTCCTGGTCGATAGTCGAACACAGGTTTTGCCAGGTGTCAGCCACGTGCAATTAATTCCTGCCACCTCATTCACTTCTGATTTTCGGGATAACATTTGCCCCCCAAGTTTGTTTAGTGCGACCAGTAATAAAGAAACTTAAGGGAACAACCGTTCGTCTTCCCACGTCTGTCAGAATCCCCGTGCATTTTCGAAAACTGTGACATAATTATGTCTAATCAATTCTTTTCGGTTTCCGAAAAGGCAACCTGATGGCTTGTCCACTTCCCCACGTTTTGAAAGTGGGAAGTGATGATTACCGCCTTTTGGCTACCCCCTTGATCTCTATAAGTAGCCTTTCTTCTTTTTCAAGAAACCTTTACCCGTCATTTTGCTAAAATCTTCAAGAACTCGCGCCTGTGTTCAGAGCTTTCAAAAAGCCAGTCCGACATCGTGCCACAGATCTTCCGCCTCAAGTTTTCATTTTCTTCCGAATCTCCTCCTTCTCTCAGGTAAGGATTCCATCTATTAAGCTCTGTACTACGCCATGCATGCTATTTTTGTGCTCTGATATATCTGCGTTCTTGAATAGGGTTTTTTGGGTTCTTGGTATAGATCGCTTAATGTTATGTAGAAGTGCATCTTTATACTTTGTATGGGTTAGATCAGTACTTTGATAGATAGAGTTTCTGATTTGGGACGTTAGGTTGCGAAAGGTTCAACCTTTAAGCCAGACGAAAAAACTGAAATTTTTTCCCGCCCTCTGGGAGTCGAAAAAAGTTTCTTTCAGAAAGCGTTCTTTTTTCCCATTTTTTTTTATTTACCCACATTGAGTTAGCGTAGGATTAGGATGCTGCTGGCTATTTAGGCACGAGCAACGTTATCCCAGCTTCCCTACACTACTTCGCGGATTGCCTTATCTCCTCCATTGTCTGTTTGTAGTTCATATGCAAGACCCTTGGGGAGGAGAAAGACCTATCGAAGATGAACTCTTAGCCCAACTGCTCGAAGGCGAAGAGAATCCATCCACATTGATTCCAGAAATTCCATTCTCACATTCTAACTCAAATCCTCCACCAGCTCCTACCCAGAAAATGGCCAGAATAAAAACCAAGGCCAGAAAAAGACGCAACCCTTCTCCAAGTCAGCCTCCTGCTGATGCCCCCTCGACCAGTGGTCGACGAGAATTCCCTCCTGAGACCGAAGTTCAGGCACGTGCCCATCCTCGTCATGCCGCCCAGCCGGCTGTCGAGTGGCACGTGGTATCTCCGAGCACGATGACCATTCGCATGGTCTCCAATTATTTAAATAAGTACAATCTGATGGGGGTGACCCTAGTCAGACCTTCCATTAACCAGCGAGCCAACCTGCCAGGGGGGGCTTATAGCGCCTGGTCGAGATACCATAACGAGGCGGGTGCCACCTTGCCTCTACATTCATTTTTCCAAGGGGTGGCTAATTACTTCGGGGTGGCCCCTTTTCAGATTACCCTGAACGGATATAGGATGCTGACCGTCCTCTATATCCTTTACAAACTCAAGAAATGGCCAGCCCACTCTCCTCATTAGGTCAATGATCTATTTGACCTTAAGTCCAACCCCAACCAAGACGGTATGGGATTCTTCCATTTCTGCCATCAGGAGACCGGACGCACATTTCTGTCCGAGACCACCCATATCTCCCATGTGGGGAAGTATCATCTGGAATACTTTCTCACACCTGACATTGCTGCGGACAACCTGGCATTCGCACGAGGAGGTAAGGGGAATAACAAATCTTAAACCAGTAGTTCTTGCCCTTTAAATTTTCTCTTGTCATAATAATCTACTGTTCCATTGTACTCCAGGTCCATGGTTGCGCTCGACCCCTACTCCAGGAATGGAGTCGAGGGTAGCACTTTTAGCCAGTATGTCCAATGCTGCTAAGAGTGTGAAAAACTTGATCACTGAGGCTAACCTTAAGTTGGCTGGCCTTAAGGGCTCCCCTTCTGCGACCAGCGAACCTGCGGCGGGTGGTGTCCATGTTAATGTGGGACGCGAGAAGGGTCCCGAGCAGCAACCTCAGTCACCTCCTCCTAGGAGGAGGCCAACTGGGGTTACAATCAGGGAACCTACTGCTCCTCACCGAGCAGCAGAACCGTCGGTCCCCAAGGGCAAGGGGAAACAAAAGGCTGCTAAGCCTGCCGAACAGTCTGACGACTCATCGGATGTATACGGTACACCATTCTCGTTTTTAAATAACTTGCCCATTCCCATCCACCTATTTGATGGGGACGGCAACTTTAGGAACGCTCCTTCTTTAAATTCAGATTTCTTCCAGGAACTAGGTAGTTCAGTAGATAATGTTCCGACCAGTAGGTGTAGCTCGGGTACCTTACTTTTTCATCTCTTATATTCTAACCTCTGTTTCTCTGCGACCCTTTAATCTCGTCATTTGAAATGTCAGTCTTTGTTCAGGCATGGACCCCGGGGACTTCTTTGCACACTACCAAGCTGCTGCCGATGCTTCTGTCCCGAAGAAGGACAGCAAAAGAGCTCATGGGGAAAGTAGCAAGACCCCTTCGAAGAAGGCCCGAACAGAAGATGCTCCCACCGATGCCCCCTCCAAAGAGAACTTAACACATCCGCCTGCCCCCGAGCAGCAAACTCCCACACCTACTGATCCTCGGTCTTCCTCAAAGGCCGTAGATAAAGAGACCACGGACCACTTGTCCGAAGGCTCCCTACCCAGCCACATAGTTGGCATGGCCAGGGAGAGATTATATCGGCTCTCCAAGCATAAGCGCTCCCAGGTTGCCATCACTGACACTGTCACGATGGACATTAACGAAATCATTAACAGAGGGCTGAACGAGATAGCCAGTGTAAGTCGTCTTTCGCTGCTTTGTCATTTATGCTAAATTTCTTTTCTTAACTCATTTTTTCTTCAGGCGTTTTTGTCCTTGACTGCTAGCTGGCGCCGAGCTAGGGCGATGGTTTCTCGAGAGAGGAACTTTGACTCCAGGCTTGCCCAGGCTATGCAAGCGCTTGAGGATGAGAAGACCAAGCTGCTCGAGGAGAACAAGGAGATGGTTAAGCTGAACAAGCAGCTACGCGAGGATCAATCCACTCTTACCCGAGAGCTTCAGAAGAGTGAGGCGGCCCGAAACAAAGCCATCAACGAGCGGCACAAATGGAAGGAGAACTGCAAACTCAACACTCAAGAGTGCAAGCAGCTCACACTCGATCTGACTGGCAGCAGGGATGAGGTAAAGAAGCTTGAGGAACAGGTGCGCGAGCTTGAGGAGGACAGAGTTAAAACTCTGAAGAAGTATAAGGAAGCCACCTTCCTCTGCTTCTATGACCTCTGGAAGCACAATCGGGGGGTAGACATTAGCTATCTCTCCGAGCAGTTGCAAGAGACGCTGATGACGCAGTGTGTTGCTCGGCTGGAGGCAGAGGAGAAAGCCAAGGCCCAAACTCCTGCTGCTGCTGCTGTGGCTAAACCTCCAGCTGATCAAAACGCTCCTAATCCAGAAGACCCTCCTGCCCCCCAGCCAAATTAATATTTTTTTTTTGTTTTTCGCTTTGTGGCCCACGGGTCTTTTTGTAAAGACAATCTTTTTTATTTTATTGCTGCGAGGGCAACTCTTTTGCTTATGCTTGAACAATTACATCCGAGCAGTACTGCTCGCGGTGTAAAGGTTTTTATTCCTTTTAATTCTATTTTTACATCCGAGCACTAATGCTCGCGGTGTAAACGTTTGCCTTTGATATTATAATCTTTTACTATAATACCTGTTCGCATGACCGAACTTAGCATAGTACTTTGGTTTGATTTAACAAAATCATAAATTTTGAAAAATACGCTAAGTACCGTAGCATGCTTTCACTTATTTTGTTCATGTGTTTACATACCTTGTGGTATGCTTTGCTATCGATGTACCTTATATGCCCCCCAAGTGATCGAGGAGCTTTAGGTCCTTGGTCACTTGCCTTGACCACGACCTGTGCGAATATTACTGCTCGTTGCAAAATTTTAACACTTGTGATACAGCAAAACAACACACGTAATGAACAAATACTTGTAAAAATAAATTTACAATAGTTGGCAAGAATGACTGGCTGCGCACAGTCCCTTATAATCTCGTATTAAAAATGGACTAAACATGTCTTTACGAGTGATCTTAAAAAAAAGATCTTACATTTATAAGCGATTAGCCATACAACGTGGCTAACCCTTTTTGCGAAACTTGTAAAAAGTAGAATTTAATACAAGCCAGTCCTTTAAAAAGGACTGTTCACTGATAATACTTGCGTAGGTGTTCTCCATTCCAATAACGTGGAACAAGATCTCCGTTTAGGCGTGCAAGTTTGTAGGTGCCCGGGTGAAGGACTTCTTCAATCTGGTAAAGTCCTTCCCAATTAGGTCTGAGTACTCCAGCAGTGGGGTTGCGGGTATTCAAGAAAACTCGTCGTAGCACCAAGTCACCGACGTTGAATTTTCTTTCTTTTACTTTTGAATTAAAGTACCGGGCGACCTTTTGCTAGTATGCAGCAACTCGGAGTTGGGCTTTTTCTCGTAACTCATCAATTGAGTCTAGGGACTCCATCATCAGTTGGCTATTCTGGCCCTGGTCGTATGTTATGCGTCAATGTGAGGGGGGATCTAACTCGACAGGTAACATAGCCTCATATCCGTAGGCCAAGGAAAATGGGGTATGACCTGTCGCTGTTCGGTGAGACGTTTTATATGACCAGAGGACTTCAGGCAGCTGTTCTGGCCATGCTCCGTTGGCGTCTTCGAGCCTCTTCTTCAGGGTGTCCTTAAGGGTTTTATTCACAGCCTCGACCTGCCCGTTTGCTTGGGGATGCGCAACTGAAGAAAAGCTTTTAATAACTCCGCGCCTTTCACAGAAGTTGGTGAATAGGTCGCTGTCAAATTGGGTTCCGTTGTCTGAAACTATCTTTCGGGGCAAACCATACCGGCATACAATGTTCTTGATGACAAAGTCAAGAAATTTCTTGGTCGTTATGGTAGCGAGTGGTTCAGCTTCGGCCCATTTGGTGAAGTAATCAACTGCCACGACTGTGTACTTTACTCCGCCTTTTCCTGTTGGCAGGGACCCAAAGAAATCTATCCCCCATACCGCAAAAGGCCACAGACTCTGCATCTGTTTCAACTCGTTTGGCGCTGCTCGTGGAATTTTGGAGAACCTTTGACATTTATCACATCTTCGTACAAATTCCATCGAATCCTCGTTCATAGTTGGCCAGAAGTAGCCTTGCCTTAGAATTTTCTTTGCCAAACTCTGCCCCCTAGAAGCCTTCATGCACCTCTTTCATTAGTTCCTTAGCTTTCTCTGGTGTAACACACCTGAGTAGTGGCATGGAATATCCTCTTCGGTACATAACACCATCGACCAGTATGTACCTAGCGGCCTGCCTTTGCAGAGTTCTGGCCTTGTTTCTATCTGATGGTAATACACCTTTTGTCAGATACTCCAAGTAAGGCGCCATCCACGTATCCCCCATTCGAATTTCCATACTGGCTTCAACCGCTTGTATGCTTGGCTCACTCAATATTTCTACCGGCACAATGTTCAAAGTGTCAGCATCTTTCGCGCTCGCGAGTTTAGCTAAGGAATCTGCATTTGAATTCTGATCTCGTGGTATTTGCTGCAGGGTATACTTCGTGAAATAGGCTAGCATGTCTTTGGTTTTATTCAAGTAGGCCACCATTTTTAAGCCCCGCACTTGATATTCCCCTAGAACTTGATTCACCACCAGTTGTGAATCACTGTAAATATCAAGCATCTTTATGCCCATGTCTTCGGCCATTCTCAGTCCAGCGAGGAGGGCTTTGTATTCGGCTTCATTATTTGACGCGTTGAAGTCGAACCTAATGGCGCAGTGAAATCGATGCCCTTCCGGCGTTATCAATATCACTCCTGCTCCTGCGTGGGATTCATTGGACGATCCATCCGTGAATAACTTCCATGAAGGAGCTTTCTCTTGAGGCTCAGGCGCACTAGGCTGTTCGCAGTGTTCGTTGTCTGGGAGTTTGGTGAACTCTGCAATAAGATCAGCCAAGACTTGTCCTTTTACTGTTGCTCGTGGTGAATATGTGATATCGAACTGCCCTAGTTCGACTGCCCATTTTAATAAGCGCCCAGTCGCCTCTGGTTTTTGGAGGACTTGCCGAAGGGGCTGGTCGGTTAGCACTGTGATAGGATGGGCTTGAAAGTAAGGACGTAGTTTCCTTGAGGCCAGGATTAAGTAATATGCTAACCTTTCAATGGGTGGATATCTCAATTCTTCCCCCATCAGCCTCTTGCTAACATAGTAGACCGCTTTTTGTACGCCTTCTTCTTCTCGTACTAGTACCGCACTAGCAGCAACTTCAGTGATCGCCAGGTAAATGAACAAAGTTTCTCCTTCGACTGGCTTTGATAAAATGGGAGTCTGTGCCATATGCGCCTTCAAGGCCTGAAAAGCTTGTTCGCAGTCTCTTGTCCATTCAAACTTCTTATTGCCCCTAAGTAGATTGAAAAAAGGGACACATTTGTTCGTTGACTTCGAAATAAATCTACTCAGGGCTGCGATTCTCCCGGTTAGACTTTGTACATCTTTAATCTTCTCTGGTGATTTCATGTCGATCAGGGCTTTTATCTTGTCGGGGTTAGCCTCGATTCTTCTTGAATTTACAATGAACCCCAAAAACTTCCCTGACCCAACTCTGAAGGAACATTTGAGAGGATTTAGTTTCATCTGGTATTTGTTCAATACATCAAAACATTCTTGTAAATCCTTCACATGTCCTTCTACCTTTTTGGACTTTACCAGCATGTCGTCCACGTATACCTCCATGTTTACTCCGATCAGCTCTTTAAACATGTGATTGACTAGCTGCTGGTAAGTTGCACCTGTGTTTTTCAGTCCGAAGGGCATTACTTTATAATAGTATAAGCCTGTATCGGTCCGAAAGCTAGTGTGATCCTCGTCAGGGGATGCAAGCATATTTGATTGTAGCCCGAATATGCATCCATGAAGGAGAGGATCTCGTGTCCTGCAGTAGCATCGACCAACTGGTCGATTCTTGGGAGTGGGAAACAATCTTTTGGGCAGGCTCTATTGAGGTCTATAAAATCCATGCAGGTTCGCCATTTGCCGTTAGGCTTGGGAACCAGAACTAGATTGGAGACCCATGATGGATAAAATGCCACCCTGATGAACCCATTCTCCTTTAATCTTTCAACATCTTCTTTTAAGGCTCTTGATCGATCCTTATCGAGCAGCCTTCTTTTTTGTTGCACAGGTGGGAAAGTCTTGTCTATGTTTAGGACATGGCTGATAACTGCAGGGTCTATCCCAGCCATGTATTTGTGTGACCAGGAAAAAACCTCCTTGTTCTTTTGCAAAAATTCCACCAGTGCATGCTTCGTGGTTGGTTCTAAGTTTTTCCCGACCTTCACGACTCTGGTCGGGTCTTTTTCGTCGAGTTGGACCTCTTCCAGGTCCTCGACGGGTCCAACGTTCTCTTCAAAATCCCCAAAGCGAGGATCTAGATTTCTATCCTCACTTTGGGCAACACCCTATTTGGTGACCTCATCACCGGATGGGCTTGTGTATCAATTGCCATCTGCAACCTATCTGAGGTAGTGCTCTTTGATGTTCCCTTTTTCGCCTTCGTAACTGAGGTGTTATAGCACTCTCTGGCTTCCCTCTGGTTCCCCAACATGCGTCCTACCCCTGCGTCTGTCGAGAACTTCATGGCTAAGTGCCACATAGAGATGACGGCCCGTAGATCAACCAGTATAGGCCTCCCAATGACGGCATTGTACGCCGAAGGACAATCGACTACTACAAAAGTAGCGAGTAATGTCCTGGTAGCAGGCACTGTACCTGTCGTCACTGGTAGTCTGATCGATCCGGCGGGGGCGAGTCCCTCACCAGAGAAGCCGTATATTGTTTGGTTGCAAGGCTCTGGGTCCTTAACGGACAGTTTCATACGTTCCAGCACCCTTTTCACAACCATGTTGGCCATTTGGATATCCACGACCAGCGGATCGGAATGTGGGAAGCGGACATGTTGGGCATCGCTATCAGAGAAGGTTATTTCGCCCTCTTTTGACCGAGCCTTTTTTGGTGCGCGGTCCTCCACAGTCATCATCTCGATGTCCTGGTCGTGGTGCAGAGTCCGAGCGTATCGTTCCCTGGCCTTTCCGCTATTTCCAGCGAGGTGCGGGCCTCCACAAATGGTTAACAGTGTGCCAGTCACGGGGGCAGGCTGCAAAGGTGGCGAGCGTTGGCGTGTTGACGCTTGCTCGTTGCCACCTGGAGCTTCTTGTAACGCCCTACTACCTTAGAGCCGTTACTAAGTGAGTGTAAAAATAGAAATCGTGCTTTTGACTGACTCTAAGTGGTTTCTAAAACCAAAAGTGTGAATAAATCAGAATTTAAGGCTGTACTCTTTGAAAATGTTTAGTTTCATTGAAAACGTTAAGTATCAAAAATCTGGGATCCCAAAATAAGGTTTACAAAATATTTACAACTCAAAAATAGATTTACACCAGGTTAACTATCAAAAGAATGGATTAATACAGCCATTTACAAAATGCCCCCAACCAAAGCAGTCGGGCAGGCCGAACATGTACGCGCCGCCCCCACGCTCTCCATACTCATGGCCGGTTGACTGATTCCTTGCTTTTACCTGCCACACGGAGCACCCGTGAGCCGAAGCCCAGCAAGAAAACCCAAATAGCACATAACATATGCAATTAATATAGCTGGCATAATTTGCTGATAAATAGAAAAACCATCAGATTAAACAAGCACGGCCATGTCGCCCCAGAGGCCTTACCAAAGCTTGGGGTCTCGGTCCTCACCGTAGGATAGCTCATGTATCCCTTGGGTCCCACCCTAGCTATAGCATCCCATGTGCTGAGCGTTACTTCCGGCCCCACTGCCGTACCCGGCCTTGCCGTTCATTCCATTATAATCACACATATAATACATTATGAAATAACCATTTAAACATACAATAGTTCATCTAAGATTACACATTTGCACACAATACAATCTAGGGCCGCGCCCTGAAATCACACAGTGGGCCCATGCCCTATTCTCGGGTGTTACGGTTTTCTTACTTTTAGATTCGGTAGCCTTGATCACCCGACTCCTTGAGCACGATCCTACCCGAGCCCTAGCGCTTACCTAAGCAAAATCCACAAGTCAAAGTCATCACCAACCTCAAGTCACAATCCTAGCCTCCGGACTAATCCCGAGCCCCCCGGGAAGTCCTAGATCCCCAAAACAAAGTGGCGGAATCGAGCCCCGAACCCTAGGTCAAAATCCCTTCACAAAAGCCCAAAAATCCCCTCTGTGAACAATGCAGCGCTACAGCGCTCAAAAGAGGGCACTGTAGCGCTACAAGTAGAACCACCCCCATCAGAACAGGGACTAGCGCTACAGCGCCCCCTGACTAGCGCTGTAGCGCTAGTTGCAGGCCAGCACTACCCGAAAATCGCATCTTGCGATTTTCTCCTACCATCTCAACTCCAAACTTGCCCAAACCTTTTCCAAACCCAAAAACACACATAGACACACCACACACTCATCCCAAGCATCCCATGAACTCAATCCCAACCTCAAGCAACCCAAAACTCAAAATCTAACACAATGAACCCAAAATCCAGAAATTCACTCAAACAACAAGGATAGGGTCTTAGAAATCATACCGTGGGTGGAATTTCGACCTTGAATCGAACCCTAGACCTCCTTAGCTTGCACCTTCACAACCTTGACCTGTTTTCCCCAAAAACCCCATCCATTTAGCTCAAAAACACAATCCAAACTAGTCAAGCCCTAAAACAGAAAATCCCCAAGAACTTACCTCAATTTCTGATGTTATCTTGCTAACCCCTTGCCAATCCTCAAGCCTAGCTTAGGATTCTTGATGCTCAGCCTACCCTAGCTCTCCACTGAGCTTGACTCCAAGAAAAATGAAGGAATTTGGTTGGGAGAGCCACAAACCGATCTTGGACAAACCCCTTCAGCTTCTCCTCTTTTCTTTTCTCTTCTTTCTTTCTTTCTTTTCAGCCTATAACTTTTTCTCTACTAAATCCACTAAGTATAAAGCCTTCCTTAACTCATCTCTTCCAAGCCTAAAGACCAAAATGCCCTCCCTTAATAATTCTAAACCTTTATGCCCATAAAGGGGCATTTTAGTCATATTACCCAAGTTCCCACTAATTCCTCAAGTGTTCCTAATAATTCCCGCTCGCTACCCAATACCTGAATGATCGTCAAATATACATTCCTCATCATCAAGATTAACATCAATATATTTCCAAATTCTCATTAAAACTCCCCGGGCTTAACCCAAGCCAGGTATAGATTCTCGCTTTGACTTTTCCGCTAACCCGCTCACTCTAGGATCGTCTCGAGTCATAGATCACAGGTATCAACATAGTCATGCCCAACATGGCCAAATTACAAATATGCTCAATCAGGTCTACATGCATACTAATTCACATAGTCATGCACCACAATTAATCAAATAGTCATATAACGTGCATTAAACTCATTAAAGTCACACACAGAATCCCATTATGCCCTCCAGGCACACTACTCCAGGCCCTTGGGTCGTTACACTTCTTGTTGGTAATTTCCCGAGGCCCGCACGTATCTTCTCAAGTGTCCTTGTCTAATAAGGAACTCGATTTCGTCTTTTAACTGGTTTCATTCGTTGGTGTCATGTCCGTAGTCGTTATGATAACGACAGAACTTGGTAGTGTCTCTTTTCGAAATATCCTTTCGAATGGGGGCATGCTTCTTATAAGGCACACTGGAACTCGTGGCCTGATAAACCTCTCCCCGAGACTCAACAAGGGCAGTGTAGTTAGTGAACCGAGGTTCATAACGGTTACCCTTGGCTCGTTTACTGTCGGAGGTGGTAGGCTCATTGTGTGGCCGTTTTCCACCATTATTGCCATTGTCGTTACCGTTCCCGTTGCCTTTGCGGTTGCCATTAGGTTTAGACTCATTGGCGGCTTTGGCGGGCTCGGCAGCCTTCTTATCCTTGCCTGGACGCTTTCCATCGTCGGCAATGGCATCTTCGAGCTTGATGTAACAATCAGCCCGGTCCAAGAATTCATGGGTAGTTCTAACCCCATCCTATCGGAGGCTTTTCTAGAGGGGGGTGCGACGCTTAACCCCTATGGTTATTGCCATCATTTTGCCTTCGTCCCCCACCGTTTTTGCTCCAGCGGCTGCTCGTATAAAGTGCTGGATGTAGTCCTTCAGCAATTCTCCATCCTGCTGGCGAATTTCAACCAGCTGGTTTGCCTCGGTCGGATGCACACGACCTGCGTAGAACTGTATGTAAAACTCCCTTACGAACATCTCCCAGGAAACTATGCTTGCAGGAGGGAACTTAAAAAACCACTCCTGCGCGGCATCAGAAAGTGTTGCAGGGAAGATCCTGCATCGAGCGTCTTCGAACACTTTCTGAATGTCCATTTGTATCTCAAATTTATTGACGTGAGATACCGGGTCACCGTACCCATCAAAGATCGGAAGCGTAGGCATTTTAAACTTGCTAGGAGTCTATGCCATAGCTATCCTCTGGAAGAAAGGAGTGCCTTTCCTCCTGTCGTGGTTGATATGAGATGTTCTTCCCCCGACCAGCTGTTGTACTGCCTGGTTGAGGGCATCTATCTGGGCCTGTACAGCGACAAGAATCGCTGTGGCCTCTGTCGCTGGGGGGATGTTCTCGCCATGTCGCTCACGGCGATCTTTGAGCACATCTCTCAAATCCTCGTCTCTTCTCCACTGCTCGCTAGCTTCGAGCCGGTTGAAGACGCTATTCTATCTGGATTGCCCCCCAGCGTCCCGTCTGCCGGGTTGGTCATCCTGAGGTGGTTGATTCCTGTTTCCACCTCTCTCGTCATTCCTCCGATCGGCATTTCCTCTGCCGGAGTCAGCTTCATTATACCCATGGCCATCTCTGAATCTTGATTGGCTATGGTGGGATCGACTGTTCCCTCGATTTCCATCCCGGGCTGAAGCGTCCCGAGCGTTAGAGGGTAGCCTGCGCTGGTCGTTGTGTCCCCGTGCATTATCATGCCGTGGGGGACCCCGGACCGCAGAGCCTAATTCTGAGTTCCTCTTGTTGCTAGGAGGATTCTGACCTCTGTTCGGAAGGTTCGGCTCGTCGCCCCTATGGCGTCTAGGACTACGAGGCTGATGCCCGGTCCTATTCTGCCTCTGATGCGGGGGATTTTCGCAACCAGCTTGGGATGGAGGCTGTGCGTCACGGTCCTGTGGGACATTGTCGTGAGGCACCTGAGGCTGCTCGGGCCTTTGCAGGCTCGAGGGTTGGATAGGTGGGCTAGGATTGGGACCCCTATTGGGTGGCCCATTCGCAGGTTGATCAGGCTGCGAGACAGGTGCGGCCTGATTCCTAGCCAATTGCAAGGCTCCCTCGAGGGCTACCATGGCTTCGCTCTGGCGACGGTCCATCTCTGCCTGCCTTTCACTTAATTCCGCGTGCTGCCGTTCAATCTCTTGCTGCTGCCGCGCCATGATTTCGGCAGCACTTTCCTGACTGGCCCTCAGATTGGCTAGCTCTTCATGCAACGCCCCCAGAGTACTCTTCAGCGTCGCGTCATCCATTTCTTCCTCCTCAAAGTCCAAATGTGGCTCATCCTCAGCCACGCTTGCAGGAGGAGGAGGAGGCGGGTTTGATGGTGCAGCGGTGGCCGCCTGTCCAGTTTTCCTTGCAGTTTTCGCCATTGGTTTTTTTTTTCAACGGTCATATATCAAGCTCTCAATGAAAGCACTAGAATGTTGACCCTAATTTTGGGCAACTGACACGGAGTCAAAATACGTTTGACGTGGTTGAATGCGTTGAAAAGAACGTGATAGCAAAAATAATAAGAACACGATATTTTATAGTGGTTCGGCCCCAGGATCTGGTAATAACCTACGTCCACTTAGATTGTTATTGATATGGGATTCAAAGTAGTGATCAAAGAACTAGGGTTCAATGAGTTTCACTCGCCTCTCAAGAACAATACAATATGATTGATATGATCACTCTAAACTCCAGCGATTTAGAAGTCAGAAAAAGAGAAAAAGATCCGATCCGCTTCCCTAAGCCCTCTTCTACTATTTATAAGCTCAGGGAAGATTTACATTGATTTGTTACAGATATTATTTCCTAAATAATCGGATACTCAGGAAATCATGGGAGAGAATTTCGGATTCCATCATAACTGCCTAAGATTTCCTCCACGTGTTACGTGCCTACGACCAAACTGGTCGTATGAAGAGACCGATCGCATAACCCCGAACATTTTCCTGGTCGATAGTCGAACACAGGTTTTGCCAGGTGTCAGCGACGTGCAATTAATTCCTGCCACCTCATTCACTTCTGATTTTTGGGATAACACCTTGGCTAAAAACCTGAGGCTCCCAACCTCGAAATTCAAGCGAGCCGCGACACCTGATGAATAGGGATGCAACGCAAGCCCCTGATACCCAGAAATCAAGCTTTCTATTGCATTTTCCCTGAGCCTAAATCAATAATTCACACTTCAAACACCAACCAAACTTGGAATTACGCCTATAATCCTCATTCACACACCCTAAGCATCACAACAATTTAGAAACAATTACATACCCTCACTAAACACTCAAAACCAAACTTAGAATCCAATTCCATGTAAGCTTAAATTTCTAATAGAATTCAACAGAATTAACAACTTAAAATCCTTACCTCTATGATATCTCCACTCCCTGAGATGATTCCTAACTACAACAAGCCTTCAACCCTTAATTTCTTTGCCTCAAGTCCTCAAAACTCAAAGAGAGGGACAGAGAGAACGTGAGAATGGGAGAGCTAAGAGATTTCTATTATGTTCTGGTCATTTCCTAGGGTCTTCCAAGCTTATCCCCCATACAAAAGAGTAAAGTACCCCTGGTATTAACTCATCCTCTTTATTTCCCTTAAGGGTAAAACAATCATTTGCCTTGTTTCCCACTAATTCCTCGAGTCGTCCTACAAATTCCCAATTGATCCCAACATGCTCAACTAATTGCCAAATACTTACTCGCTAATCGATAAATTCAAAATATACACTAAATTCCCAAAATACCCTTAGGCTCACTCTGAACCGGGTATTAAACCCTGTTGTGACTATTCTGCTAATCCGCTCACTAGAATCGCCTCGAGCCGAATACTGTAAATATATATCCACATAATAATGTGGTCTCAATAATATAACACATAATCATATTTATGCCCTCAATGGGCAAAAAGTACATATATGCCCTTTTTAACAAGAATGGGCCAACATGCATATTTAATACTCATAAACATGCATTTATATTCATATTATCATATAAATCATGCATGCCATGTAGTCATGCATTTGATCGATTAATGACACACATATATCCAATTATGCCCTTCCAGCAAGCTAATCAAGGAACTAAACCTTATTAGCATGTTTGGGACATTACACACTCACTGCCTCAACTTGCTTGGGTCCACCAGAATCCCCTCCTTACTCACAATGTGGCCAAGAAATGTTACTTGGGGCAACCAAAACTCACATTTGCTGAACTTAGCATATAGCCTATGCTCTCTCAACCGCTGCAGTACCAAATGAAGCTGCTGCTCGTGCTCTATCTCTGACTGGGAGTACACCAGTATATCATCGATGAATACAATCACAAACATATCCAAATAATCCCTAAAGACCCTATTCATCAATTCCATAAAGGTTGTTGGGGCATTGGTTAACCCAAAGGACATGATCAAGAATTCATAATGTCCATACCTCGTACAAAACACGGTCTTAGGTACGTCATCCTCCTTAATCATCAACTGATGGTAGCCTGACCAAAGGTCGATCTTCAAGAAAACTGTCTTCCCCTGTAGCCCATCAAACAAGTCGTTGATCCTAAGAAGTGGATACTTATTCTTAATAGTTAACTTATTCAGCTCTCTGTAGTCGATGCACATTCTTAAGGTCTCATCCTTCTTCTTTACGAACAACACTGGAGCACCCTATGGCAAAAAGTTGGGTATGACGAATCCTTGATCCAGTAACTCCTACAACTGAATCATCAGTTCCTTCAACTCCACTGGAGCCATTCTATAAGGTGTCCTATATACTTTCTCTACCCCTAGCGCTAACTCTATGATGAACTCAATCTCTCGGTGTGGTGGAAACCCTGGCAGGTCTGTTGGGAATACATCAAGAAACTCACACACTAGTCTGGTCTCATCCAGTCCAACTGAGATAACCCTAGAGTTATCCACTATGTCTTCTAGGAATCCTATGCAACCTTCTTGCATTAGGTCTCTAGCCTTTAGTGCAGAGATCATAGGTACTCGTGGCCCACTCATTGTCCCCACAAATACAAAGAGTGCCTCCCCTTCAGGTTCACAGGTCACCATTCTTTGCCAGCAGTCTATCGTCGCTCATTTTACTTTGATAACTAATCCATCCCCAGAATCATATAAAAAGTCATCCATTTATAGCTCAATAAAATCCACAGACAACTCCCTACTATCTGTCTCTAATGGTAACGTTCTAACCCATCTCCTACAGACTACCAGTTCCCCAGTTGGAAACAAAATTTTGAATCCTCTAGCATACATATCACAAGGTCTACACAAATGATCTATCACTCTAGCAAATACAAATGAATGAGTTGCTCCTAAAACAATCAATGCAGTAAATGAAGAACTGACACTAGAAATTTGACCTACCACGACGGAGGGATTAGCCTCAGCCTTGGTCAGGGTTAAGGTAAACACTCTGGTTGGAGTGAGGCTGTCGCTCTTCTTCGGTTCTTCTTTTCTTGCTTGTGGGCAGTCCTTCCTCAGGTGATTGACATTCCCACAAGTGAAGCATGCGCTTAATTTGCACTCTCCCTGATGTCGTCGCCAGCACAGAGGACACTCTAAGTAGCTCCTCTAGTTCTCTCTCCTGCCCTGACTGTAACGCCCTACTTCCTTAGAGCCGTTACTAAGTGAGTTTTTAAGACAAAACAGTGTGCAATGAACTCGCTAACCGAGGTTTTTGAAACAAAAGTGTGACTAATTAAAAGTTAAGGCTGTAATCTTTGAAAATGCATCGTTTCATCAAAACTTCTAATATTAAACAGTTGGGATCCCAAAATAAGGTTTGAAAACTAATTACATCTTGAAATAAGGTTACAGTTGAGAAATTATAAAATTATAGATTATTACAGCCATTTTCGAATAAACCCCCAACCAAAGCAGTCGGGCAGGCCAAACATGTACACGTCGCTTCATGCTCTCCGTACTCATGGTTGGTTGACTCAGTCATTGCCCTTACCTGCAACACAGAGCACCCGTGAGCCGAAGCCCAGCAAGAAAACTCATGCAGGACATAACATATGCATTTATACAATTTATCATAACAGATAATCCACATATAAACAAGTCAACCATTAGACTAAGCAAACACGGCCATGCCGCCCCAGAGGCCTTACCAAAGCCCTGGGGTATCGGTTCTCACCGCGAGGATAACTCATGTATCCCTTGGGTCCCACCCTGAATATAGCATAATACATGTATCCACCGGGCCCCGCCCTGATTATAGCATCCCATGTGCTAGGTGTTACTTTCGGCCCATGGCCGCCCCGGCCTACGCCGTACTCGGCCCACGGCCGCCCAGGCCTACGCCGTACTCGGCCCTTGCCGTTCATTTCATCATAATCACACATATAGTACGTTCGAAATAATCATTCACACACATCACGGTTCATTTAAGGTTAAACATTTACACATAATACAATCCGGGGCCATGCCCTAAAATCACACAGTGGGGCCATGCCCTATTCTCGGGTGTTGTAGTTTTCTTACCTGTACTCCGAGCCTCCCGATGCACTAAAGCCGCGAGCACGGTCCTCAAGCATGAGCCTCTCCAATAGCCTAGTCACAACACACATAAAACACTTTTTAATACTAACCAACCCTAAACCATTTCCCGGGACCAATCCCGCACTCTCGGCACCTCTAATTCCCTAAAACAATACACCGGAACCATCCCCCGAGTCCCCGGGCAAAAGCCCTAAAAACCAGAATTTTGGGTGTCAAAATTGGCCTAGGGCCGCAGCACTCCCTTCAAGGGCCGCGGCGCCCAGCGACTTGGCCTCCTCCTGATGCAACCTCGCGCCGCGGCGCCCAAGAACAGGGCCGCGGCGCTCATACGCGAACCCAGAAAATCTGGGTTTTCCCTTGCGTTTTTCCCGAACTTAAACCTTCCAAATCACACCAAACCAATACCCAAACCCCAAAATCAATTTAAAACCTCAAATGAACCACCCAACAACTCATAAACTCTAGATTCAAGCTCAACACACAAACATATCCAACAATCCACCCTTTGATTCCTATTTTCAGCAACTCAAACCAAAAACTCAAACACACTAACTCAAGCTCTAGATTTTACAAATCAAAACAGAAATCAAAACTTATATGTGCACAAGATCCTTACCTCAAATGGAGAATCCACTTAAAAGCTCCCTTGATCCTCCTCCCAAGCTCCCACTTCAGCCCTTCACCTTCTTCTTCTTCTCTTTTCACTTGCCCTAGCTCTTCTTTCTCCCCCTCTTTCTTCTCTTCAATTTCTATCAATGCCACAAGTGACCCCAAATGCCCAAACCGTACCCCCTTAGATCACAGCTGAAATTTTCATAATCCCCTTGCCAAAAGACCAAATTACCCCTTCCTATTAACCTTTCCAAACTAAACCTTCAAGGGCACTTAAGTCATTACTCTTCTATTTCATTTCTACCATTTTCTTTCTAAAACTTGTTACTCTCAGCAGTAACTAATGGTTACCCAGGTTACTAAATCTCCAATAACCATTACCCGCTAAATCTCAACTTGACCATAAAATTCCCGAGGTACCCCTAGGCTCCTCCTGAGCCGGGTACGGAATCCCGTTGTGACTCTTAAGTTAACTAGCTCTCTAGGACCGTCTCGGCACGTGCATCACAACAATAACACAACACTCACGTGGTACAAATCACGGAATACAATTATCACATATCAATGCAGATATGCCCAACAAGGCCAAAATTACAGTTATGCCCTTCTAACACGATCCGGGCCTACATGCATACTAATATACATGGTCATGCATCTCAGATAAACAAATAGTCATATAACATGCTTTAAATCATAATCATGCATTTAATTCATAAAAATCACACATAATTCCCATCATGCCCTCCTGGCACGCTAATCAAGGCCCTTAAGCCTTATTAGCAAATTTGGGTCGTTACACTGACGGCCACTAAAAGCACCCCATGCCCTCCTATTTGAACCAGATGGAACAAAAGAATCTAGGGCCACTACCTCGGCTAGAACCAGTGAAAGAAGGCACCGTCCTCTGAGCATCACGCCTTGTGGTGCGCTCTCTCCATCTCTGGTCTTCAACCTCGTCAGCTGTAAATGCCTTCTCCACTACCTGAGCATAGGTGGTAGTTCTCGGAACTAATGTTATCTTGACGTCACGACTATCATGACATTTAATTTCCGCACAAACCGATCCCTCTATGCCATATCAGTAGGCACCAAGTCCATCGTAAACTTCACCAACCAGTCAAACTTCAGTGCATATTTTGTAACCTTCATCCGGTTTTGAGTCAATTTAATAAACTCGTCCACTTTTGCAGCTTAGACTGCAACATTGTAGTATTTCTCGTTAAATATGTCCCTAAATTCTTCCTAGGTCATAGTTGTCACATCCCTCCTCTGGGACACAACTTCCCACCAGATGCGGGTGTCTTCTCTCAGCATGTAACTGGCACAGGCCACCCTCTCGTTCCCTTCAACCCTCATAAAATCCAGAAAGGAAGAAGTCATATTCATCCACTGATCTACTTGTAGTGGGTCTAGACCGCCCTTAAAGGAGGGAGGGTGTTGCTTCCTAAACCTCTCGTATATAGGCTCCCACATGTTCTCCATCACTAGTTGGGTTGGCACTGGTGCCACAGCCTGTAGAACCTGTAATCTAATATCTTGAGCAGGGGCCTGCTGCTTCAGTGCTCAGAGATCATTTTCCATTCGCTGAAGTCTTGCTTCCATTTCGGCAAACAGTTGTTGCCACATTGTCGCGAAGTCTAATCGATCGCCGAGGCATAGCTTCAATATGCCCGTAATCAACGATGTCGCACATTAGGCAAGATAACAATATCCAAAACCACCTCCCAGTCCCATCAGTCAGTTACAAACAAAAGATCAACACATCACACACATTACATAAGCATATAGCAATCAAGGGGTCGTGCCCTGGCATCATATATATATATACACACACATATTACTCATACGCTATCTATAATATTCAGGCAAATAGGGCAACTCAAACATGCAGTTAAACACATAGTTCATTTAATACCGACCAACCCTGAGTCGAGCTTGTCTCTGGCAGCGAGCGTACATGTTCGGTCGATCTCCAAGAATCATAAACCTTGGCACGCTCTGATTCCAAGTTGAAATTCCCTACTTAGAGTCGTTACCATGTGATTTATAAAAGTACCATTAGCCTGCTAATCGAGGTTTTAGTTCGAAAAGTGTGATTAAATCAAAATAAAGACCCATTTGACGAACATTAGCTATAAATATTTGGACATTCATTTAAAATCGTAAACGTTATACATTTGGGATCCCAAAATACTGTTTCGAAATTGTATTTCAACTCAAAAATATAGATACAGTCGACCTAAGAGACAAAATCAACTATTACGACATATCCGGTAAAACAACTCCGGCCGTGGCAAGCAGGTAGGCCAAACATGTACATGCCGCTCCACGCTCTCTAACTCATGGTTGATCGACCTTTCCCTTGCTCTTACCTGCACCATAGAGCACTCGTGAGTCGAGGCCCAACAATAAAACTCAACACGTAGCATATCACAATCCAATTCAATAAGATACAGATTAAACAGACAGCAATTTAGACATATAGCAACCTATTTTGACCCAGGTGCTTTACAAGGCACTGGGTTCATGGTCTTCACCGAGCGGGTGAATACAACACCCTTAGAGGGTCTTGCCCTAGAGACCTACACTCAGCATGCTTAATGTCGATCCCAGCCTATGCTGTCCCTGGCCTTCGTCATTCCCAACCTTTGTCGTTCATTCATATTCTTGCACCATGCAGCATAGCATTTACAAGTATTCACACATATATTAAACACAAATAATAGGGCCATGCCCTGATACACAAATAATGGGGCCATGCCCTGCTTTACCGGCACAAATAGTTTCCTTACTTGTGCCCCGGGGCAGTGAAGCACAAAGCTCTAGGTAGTGAACAAAACTCTCAACCCTTAGGCTAATGGTTCATTCCCCCTTGACGAGGGCATGGAAAATCCGCTCTCCAACCCAGATCTGGGCCAAGCAAGACTGCATTGAAATTCAAAGAAGGAATTAGATTATAATATATATATGGGGAATTTAAAAGACAATGAGAGAACTCATGGTCAAAGACATCCCTAAGGTGGAGTTGAGGATGGCTGTGGTAGGATTTTCTTCAATATCCTCAAACTCCCTTGAAGTGAGGACCCGTTGTCTCTATATGTGTTCTTCTTGAGGACCCGTTGTCTCTTAATGACAGGGATGGAGCTGGTGAAGGCATTTCTAAAATTCATATTGTCTTCTGCAAAATGATCAAAAGAGTTAGACAAATCCTAATTATGTAAACAACAAAGAGTAAAAGTACAAGAGTCCCACCCTCTGAACTAGAGGAAGAAAACTCAATGATTAGCTTCGAATTGGGGACTGGGCTAACTACAGTCGGTACCTCTAACTCTTGGACTATTGTGTGTGGGGGAGACTCAAACAAAGTTACATCAGGAACCCTTTCAAGCTTGATCTCTCCATCCCAGCTAGGTTCGTATTCAGCTTGCCTAAAGCTCGGGGTAAAGGCATCACAGTCTAGGGTATACCAGGGCCTGATGTGTGTACCATATTCCTAAAAATGGTGGACCTAAAATGGAAGGTGTTATCTACAACTACATTATATTTAGGGTAGGCAAGATTGTGGCAGAGGATGAGGAGGTCGACACATTGTTGTAGCATGAAGTCCATGTATGGATCCTCAGGGTGCCTAGTGATGACCTTCCTTGGATCGTGTTGGATTAATACAAAACTAGTAGCAACCCGATTAATTTCGCTAAAAAGGTTACCTTGGCTGGAGGTGTCGACTATTGTCCCCGACTCTACATGACCTTGGTTACTATTCTGGTCGCCTTGAACATTCCTCCTACGCACCAAAGGCATGACTTCTTCTTCCTTGACAACCTTAACAACGGCTAGAGGTCTCTTAGGACCTCGAGGTTTATTGGCCAAGGTTTGACTCTGCTTGATCAAACCACATGCTAGCATGGTGGCATCATTCACTACTTCTGGGTACTCCTATTTCATCAGGAGGAGCAGAAGCGATGATCTGGTACTAACCCAAGTGGACCTGAGAAGCTTTGGACCTTTCGTAAATATTCACACAAGGAAATAACTCGATTAGAATAAGTAAACACTTAAAAATAAAAACTCAAATAACGGTTAAGGCTAAGTTGCTTACGAGGTTGATTAAAGTAGCGATATCCGCAGATCCATAACACGTTTGACATGAAGTATTGGTCCTTGTAATCTTTTGGATGGCTCAGGAGGTCGATGATGCAAACATATTTAGGAAATCGGGTGAGGTAATAAAAACCATCACCTTCGGTTCTGGCGTCCGGGCTGGCCTTCAAACTATTAAAATATAAAATATCCTCTGGAGTGGGGTCCCCCACCTCGTTCTTGAGGAATGAATATTTTAGCCTTGCAAGGAGGAGATCTGTGTTTGGCAGGAGCTGAAATGGGGCGAGCTTCACGAAATTCAGAAAGTCCGTGAAGTATGAGCTGTGGGGAAAGAATGCACCTGCCTTTAGGTGCTCATCACTCTAGGCCCCAAAGTTATCTTATAAAGGGTTGCGTCTCTTATAACGTCCCAAAATTCCTAATATGGCTTAGTGCCTTTATTAGGGTGTCAAGAGGGCATTATTGGAATATTGTATGATTTAATTGAATATCTATGTGATTATGTGAATTTCATGAGTTATATTATAATATGACTGATTATGCATGTTTAAGTGTATTAAATTTGCGTAAAATGCCCGCTTTTATTTAAAGGGCATATTTATAAATTTTGTCCGCTAAGTGCATAATTGTGATTATATTATGTCATATGACTCACACCGCATTATTATGTGTACATATTTAAGATATTTGGCAGGAGTCAGTCCTTTTCAACATAGTAGTGGTATAGTCACAACAGGAATTAATACCCGATTCGGGGTGATCCAAAAGGTATTTTGGTAATTCTGGGAAAAATAATGGTATTTGGTATTTGGCAGAATTAATTGAGAATTTTGAGTTTAGTAGGATTAGAATGTCTATTGACCCTTTTTCCCTTGAGAGGCTTTGAGAAGAAAGTTATGAGTAGGGGCATTTAAGTCATTTGGACCATTTGGATAATAGGCCCAACCTGAGTTGATTTACTCAAAAAAGCATACTATCTCTCTCTCTCTCTTCTCTCATGTAACTCTCTCTCCCTCTCACTTATGTTTTGTTTCAAGAAGAAACTTTAAGGTTTTTAGAAAATTCTTGAATCTTAAGCTTCGAAGCAAGCTTGGCGGGGATTTGAAACTTGTTGTGGGCGATTTTAGAGGCTGTCAATCTTGGAGAACCAGTATGGAAGCTTGAATTTGCAAAGGTAATTCTAGTTTTGAGCTTTTGTTTTCATTTTAAGTGTTCTTGGGAGAGAGTTGAATTTTGGGTTTTGGTTGAGTTTTAAAGGTTGTCAATTGTGTTTCTGAGCTACTGAGACCATTACTGTGGTCGAAATGGATTAAAACTGTGTCATGGGATGGTTTTGGGAGGATTTGCGATTTTTGAAATTGTTGGAATTCTGAGTTCGTTGGGTCGTGTCGCGACGCTTTTCTTTGGCACTACACCCCGCATGAACTCAATCGAGGTAGGTGTAACGCCTTACTTCCTTAGAGCCGTTACTAAGTGAATTTTAAGACAAAACAGTGCAATGAACTCGCTAACCGAGGTTTTGAAGCAAAAGTGTGACTAATAAAAGTTAAGGCTGTAATCTTTGAAAATGCGTTGACTCAATAAAAACTTCTAGTATTAAACAATTGGGATCCCAAAAATAAGGTTTGAAAACTATTTACATCTTGAAATAAGTTTACAGTTGGTCAGTTATAAAATCATAGATTATTACAGCCAATTTCAAATAAACCCCCAACCAAAGCAGTCGGGCAGGCCAAACATGTACGCGTCGCTTCACGCTCTCCGTACTCATGGTTGGTTGACTCAGTCATTGCCCTACCTGCAACACGGAGCACCCGTGAGCCGAAGCCCAGCAAGAAAACTCATGCATAACATAACATATGCAATTCATACAGTTTATCATAACAGATAATCCACATACAAACAATTCAACCATTAGACTAAGCAAACACGGCCATGCCGCCCCCGAAGCCTTACCGAAGTCTGGGGTCTCGGTCCTCACTGCAAGGATCTCACACATATCCTCTGGGTCTCGGGCCCTGCCCTGACCATAAGCATCCCATGTGCTTAGTGTTACTTCCGGCTCCGCTGCCGTACCCGGCCTACGCCGCACTCGGCCCTTGCCGTTCATTTCATTATAATCATATATAGCATAAATCAAGCAACATTCAAACAAATGCCAATTTATTTAAATCTGCATCCTAACATGCAACATGCAATATAGGGCCATGCCCGGCAATCACACTATGGGCCCATGCCCCATCCTACGGGTGTTATAGTTTTCTTACCTTAATTCCAAATGCTTTAAATAGAAAAATGACGGCCCCCGAGCACGATCCACTTCCCGAGCTCTAGCTTAACACCTAGTCACAACCAAGATAATGGATACCAATAAGATAAATCTTAAATGAGTTTCTAAACCAAGTTCTAGTCCCCGGAACATTGAACTTCACCAAAAATATAAAAAGATTCAATCCCGAGCACCCGTGGTTAAACTCTCAAGCCATAATTCTCAAAATCCCAAAATTCCTTAAGCGCCGCGGCATGGCCCAACCATGCCGCTGCATGGCCCCCAAACAGGGCCACAAAATGCCCAGAAACAGGTAAGGGTCGCGGCCCTACAAGGACCATGCCGCGGCCCGCCCTCCATCCTCAGCGCATCAAAGCCTTCAAGGGCCGCGGCCCGACCCTTCGAACCCAGAAAAACCCACCATTTTCAAGCTTAAAACCTCACCTTAAGCCATCCCAAAGCTCCCAATTCAAAACCAATTAATAATCACAACAATAGGATGGTTTAAACAACACAATTCCACCAAAAATCCAACCTAACACTCACCAAGATCCCAATTCCAAATTTCTGAAATTTCAAACCTAAAACTCAAAACCAACCATGGAAATTCTCAATTTCAACCATCAAACTTTAATTTAAACCTTACCTCAGTTGTAGAATCATTTCCCAAAGGATCCCATGACCTATCTTCAAAGTTTCAAGCCTCAAACTCCACCTTGAATATCAAAATCCATAAACATTCACAACCCAACAAAATCTCAGAATTTAACTTGAGAAAAAGAATTAATTGCTTACCTTTACCCTGATTTGTTCTTGATTAACTCTTGAGCTAAACCTCCAAATCCCACCATCAATTTTCAGAAATTCAAGCTTGATTTCTCCTAAGATTTCTGTGGATTTCATGAAAGAAAGAGGAAAGAAAGAAGAAGAAGAGAGGGTGGAGGCTGGGTCGGTTTCTCTAAGTCTCCAAATGGTTTATTTGTTTTGTTTTTATAACTTAAGCTGGTTACCTCAAGGTTCGGGGTACCAAAATGTCCCCGAGGCAAAAATGGTAAAATCCCCCAGTATTCCCGCCTAGGCATCCTAACCTCAAATATATCTCCAATTATTTATTTTCATAACCCAATATCAAAATACTCCTTCACTTGTCCAAAGTCAATTATAATGCCCCGTTGTGACTTTCCCCGCTATCCAGCTCTAGGATCGCCTCGTGCCGAAAGTTACCAATCACGGATATACCCACATATCACTGTGGTCTCTACAATCATCACATATTAATACAATTATGCCCTTCTAACACAATCCGGGCCTACATGCATACTAATATACATAGTCATGCATCTCAAACAATCAAATAGTCACATAACACGCTTTAAATTATAACCATGCATTTAACTCATAAAATCACACATAAATCCCAACACGCCATCCTGGCACACTAATCAAGGCCCTTAAGCCTTATTAGTGAATTCGGGTCGTTACAGTAGGGGTGCCTCGAACTACCTTAGCGCCGTGACACTTGGTGTGCTGCGTCGTGACACAAGTGCAAGAGATTTTGGGCGTGGGCTCTCTGCCTAGTCAGGCGTCGCAACTCAAATTAGGAAAAAGTCAAAAATGAGGTTTTGGGTTATGGGAACCCAAACCTAAGGGCTCGGGAATGGTTCTACTGCCCGGTTTAGTAGAATTCAAGGGCTCAGGCGTGGGCTCTCTGCCTAGAAGCCTTTATTGGTTCGTTTCTTGATGGTTATTCCTTGTTATGGTTGTGACGAGGGTGTATCGCTAGGCTCAATAAGGAAGGTTCGTACTCAGGATTGTCATATTGGACTTGCTCAGGACTTGAGGTAAGAAAACTACACTTGGACTGTGGTTAGGGTTTGAGCACCAGATATCGAACATGGATATATTCGTTCGTAGAATGTTTTATTAAATATGTTTGACTTTGCTATGCATATCTATGTTAAGTGATGTATGCTTATTTATTATATCTGATTGAAAAGATCAGCTTATAAGTCGAGGGTGACAATAGCATGCAGAATTCAGGCCGATTTTGTTAGGCCAACCCAAAAGCGTGATATACGCTTGTACGGCCCTACAACCGCCGAGAATATAAAGCGCAATGTACGCTTGGCTAGCTCTAAGGCTGGTTAAATTGGAATAGGGCAATGGGCCCCTATGTGGTACTATAGTAGCTTATTTTGATTAAATTCATGCTTGAGTATGGTTATAACAGCTAAGCATGTTATTTATGATCCTAAAATCTATTGATTAACTACTTTTGAGCAGGGTTACGTTTTCTAGCTGAGCCCTGGCTCACAGGTGCAACATGGTACAGGTAAAGGAAAGGAAAATTTGGACCAGCCATGAGTTGGAGAGATTCAGGGGTGGGGTGTACATATGTGGCCTACTCGACCATCACGACCAAGACCACTTGCTGGAACTAGGGTTGAACCATGATTTTGCCACCTAGGTCATCCCTTGTATTTTTTTGTAACTAGTTTGGTTTATAAACTCTTTTGGGATTCTTTGTATCAAACTTAAACTCTTTTAATGAAATGATTATTGTTTGACCAAAATTTTTAGTACCTAAGCCTTGTGTTAGTTTCAATTACACTTTTTAAGTCCAAATGACTCGTTTAGCGAGTTAAGCATTGTTTTAATTAAATAGTGTAACAGTCATGGATTAGGAAGACGTTACAGCTCCACTCACCCTCTAGCGCTAGTCGCACTTAAAACTTGAAATCCATGTCGATCCCGTGGCTCCTCATTATTTTGTTCACCTGGGGCATCAAAATTATATGAGACTTTCCTCTCGCCCTTGAAAAAGTTCTTTGCATTTACCTCGACCTCCTTGTCCACCACTTGTCCAAAGTGGGGGAAGGGGGTTTCAGCGACCTGTTTATCTTGGGAGGAGGAATCTACGATAGATTTTTCTTTCTTTTTGCTCCTTTTTAATGATTTTAGCTCGCCTGGTTACAAATCAATTTGTTAGAGGAAAACTAGGGATGTAACCTAGTTTTAAGAACATGGGAAAGGGCGACCTAAGGATTAAAGGCTTCGCTAATCAAAGTAATGTTTCTACGGGTATAAAGTTAATGATTGGTAAATTGGCAGATACAACCTGTTGACTGCCTTTTTCAGTGCCAACTTAATTTGAGAGATTAAAGGATAAACAAGGAAAGACACAAAGTTTTACGTGGTTCAAGTTATAAAAGAACCCTAATCTACGAGTCTCTATTATTTAGTGAGCTGGAAGCTTGTGATAGCAAGCTCCAATGGTGATTCTTAGGCAGCGTATATATTGCACTAAGTACACAGTTTTTTCTCTAAAAAAATCGAGCCATTTACAAGGAGATACCCCAGCCCTATTTATAGAGGCTTGGGTCATTAATACTAATCATCCCTCATAAATATCAGGGTATTAATGTTAAATTAATACACAAAGGGTTGTGCTACAATGAAGACTATGGCCCAGGCGGATCCTACGGGGCCCATTGCAAAAACTTCCATACCAACTGCAACGCCCTAAACTCCAGGGACCGTTATGGTGTGCATTTTAAACAGTGCTAAAATCGCTAATCGATTCATTTGGCCATAATCGTGTAACTAAGTATGATTAGCGATTTAAGGATTAAAAATTTTGGTTAAGATATAACGTTTCGCTAAAACGTTTACTGTATACATTGGGATCCCAAAAAATATAATTTAAAGGTTAACTACAAGAAAATATTTACAACCAACCGATCTAAGCAGCAAAACAGGGTTCAACCCTAGTTCCTTTTTCAACACTCGGCCGTGGCGGTCGAGCAGCCGCATATGTACACATCGTCACCTAAGCTCTCCAACTCAAGGATGGTCCAGCTTTCTTTTGCCTTTACCTGCACCACATAGCACCCGTGAGTCGAAGCCCAACAAGAAAACTCAATATGCTCATGATCAGAAATATCATGTCATCAAGTCATAATGTGCATGCGTAGCAAATATAGCCCTATTCAAGCATGCAAATAAGTTCTGATAATGATGGGTATCCAAGATAAGGAATCCTGCCCTCCTGAATGGATGACTATCAAGTCAATCCTAATTAGATAAGTGATTTAACACTGGTGGTTCCAATAACCATGCTGGGCTTATAGCCCTAAATAGAAGAGTGACAGTTGTAAAAGTCACTAAGGTGGGTTCCGTTCCCTTTACAAATAAGTGAACACGTCACTAGCTCAAACATAATAAGTGATTGATAAGCAAGTCACCAATGCAAACCAATCTAGTGACCATAGAGTCACTACTGTGGGTTTCGTTCCCTCTAGCCATGTGACTACAGGGTCACCTGGGCCTTCTGGCCCTGGCACTGAGTAACTAGTCATAGACTAGACAAGCACTTTTAGTTTTCATCGAACTTAGGGTCGGTCCGACATTAATGCTCATAATGAGTCATTCAATGCAGATGTCGATTAGATCTAATCTTTTATCATCTCTGCATTCATGATGCTTATGCCGCTCCTAACTCTTAGGTTAGTAACACACGACCAGTGCTCAGTACCGTTGATGAACTTGACTAGTAAGTCACAGCTTCACTGATGGATCTGACACCATTGCCGATTCTGACTAGTAAGTCAGTGCTACGCACAAGTAAGCAATGCTACCAGACATATATCATATGTCAAACATCCAAAAGTAGGGCATTCAGCATGCTTACTTAACAATTGCTAGCATAATTAGGATCATGCACAAACACAGAGACACAAGCTCTGAACAATCTCATATTCAAGATTCATGGCATGCCCTAACCACATGTTCCTCGTGCATCACATGCATCACATACCGGGGTGCAGTTTTCTTACCTCTGGTTCGAGCGAGAAATAGCAATTGAACGACTCTTGAGAATGATCGATTCTTTAATCCCTTAGCAGTCACCTAGTCATAACCAAATACAATCTCCAATTAATGAAATCAACAATAATAGGGCCTTGTCCTAAACCTCACTCCCGAGACCCCGAATTGTACCCAAACGGTGAGTAGATTTGATCCCGAGCCTTAAGGATTGAAGACCCGAGCCAAAAACCCTTAAAAACACCCAAAACGGGAATCTGATGGAACAGGATAGCGCCCTAGCACTATCCCACTAGCGCCCTAGCGCTCAAGACAGACCAATATCCCCTCTGAGTAGCGTTGTAGCGCTACCACCCGCAAGCTTAGCCCTAAAACTTTCCCCCTTCGACTCCACCATTTCCAACTTGAAACAAAAGCTTCCAAACCTCATTTTAAGTCCCAAATGAACCCAAAAACCATCTACATATGACCTAGACATCACAACACAAGTAACCCTTGCCAAAAACTCCCATTGATACTCAACTTTCAGACCAAAAGCCCAACTGAAACTCAATGAGAAAATAGAACAAGAACAAGAGATTCCAAGGTTAAAAACTCACCTCAATCTTAGCGTAAGACCCTCTTCAGTGGTAGAGCATAACCCTAGCTTATCACAGCTTGGTTCCTGGCTTGGTTCCTCAAAATAATCTTTAAAATCCAAGAAGAAACGGGGAGGAAATGGTGTACGGGAGAAGGAAGAGGAGGTGCTCTATTTTTGATAAACTCCTACAGCCTTAATGGTTGATATAAATCCTTTAGGGTCAAAAGACCAAAATACCCCTAAGCTTAACTAAATCTCTAAATAGCCACCAAGGGCAAAACCGTCCTTTCCCGCCTATCTCATTAATTATAATTAACACCCTAAAATTCCTAATACTTCCAATATTCTCAAATGTTAATAAACCATATCCCATTATGTAACGCCCTCCTACCTTAAAGCCGTTACTAAGTGAGTTTAAAACAGAAATCGTGCTTTTGACTGACTCTTCGTGGTTTCTAAAACCAAAAGTGTGAATAAACCAGAATCTAAGGCTGTACTCTTTGAAAATGTTTAGTTTCATTGAAAACGTTAAGTATCAAACATCTGGGATCCCAAAATAAGGTTTACAAAATATTTACAACTCAAAAATAGATTTACCCCAGGTTAACTATCAAAAGAATGAGTTAATACAGCCATATACAAAATGCCCCCAACCAAAGCAGTCGGGCAGGCCAAACATGTACGCGCTGCCCCCACGCTCTCCATACTCATGTCCGGTTGACTGACTCCTTGCTTTTACCTGCCACACAGAGCACCCGTGAGCCGAAGCCCAGCAAGAAAACCCAAATAGTACATAACATATGCATAGTATATAGCTGACATAACCCACTGATAAATAGGAAAACCATCAGACTAAACAAGCACGGCCATGCCGCCCCAGAGGCCTTACCAAAGCCTGAGGTCTCGGTCCTCACCGTCAGGATAACTCTTGTATCCCTTGGGTCCCACCCTGGCTATAAGCACCCCATGTGCTGAGCGTTACTTCCGGCCCCAAAGTCGTACCCGGCCTTTGCCACTCTCGGCCTTAGCCGTTCATTACTTTATAATCGCACGCATAATACATTTCGAAATAATCATTCAAGCATATAATAATTCATCCAAGGTCATACATTTGCAAGTAAAACAATCTAGGGCCATGCCCTGCAATAACACTGTGGGCCCATGCCCTAATCCCGGGTGTTACGGTTTTCTTACCTTTAAATTCGATAGCCTTGATCAACCTGACTCCTTGAGCACGATCCTACTCGAGCCTTAGCGCTTACCTAAGAAAAATCCATAAGTCAAAGTCATTACCAAACCTTGAGTCCAAAACCTTGCCTCAGGACCAATCCCGAGCCCCCGGGGAGTCCTAGATCCCCAAAACAAAGTGGCGGAATCGAGCCCCGAACCCTAGGCCAAAATCCCATCACAAAAGCCCAAAAATCCCCTCTGTGAAGAGTGCAGCGCTACAGCGCTACAAGCAGAACCACCCCATCAGAAACAGGGGCTAGCACTACAGCGCCCCCTGACTAGCGCTGTAGCGCTAGTTGCAGACCAGCCAAACCCAAAAATCGCTTCTTGCGATTTTCTTCTACCATTTCAACCCCAAACTTGCCCAAATCTTTCTCAAGCCCAAAAACACACTTAACCACACCTCACACTCATCCCAAGCATCCCAAGAACTCAACCCCAAGCTCAAGCAACCCAAAACTCAAAATCTAACATAATGAACCCAAAAACCAGAAATCCACTCAAACAACAAAGATAAGGTCTTAGAAATCATACCGTGGGTGGAATTTCGTCCTTGAATTGAACCCTAGACCTCCTTAGCTTGTACCTTCACAACCTTGACCTGATTTCCCCAAAAATCCCATCCATTTAGCTCAAAAACACAGTTCAAATCAGTCATGCCCTAAAACTGAAATCTCCAAGAACTTACCTCAAATTTCAGATGTGATCTTGCTAATCCCTTGCCAATCCTTAAGTCTAGCTTAGGATCCTTGATGCTCAGCCTACCCTAGCTCTCCACTGAGCTTGACTCCAAGAAAAATGAAGGAAATTGGTTGGGAGAGCCACAAACCGATTCTTTGGACAAAACCCTTAAGCTTTTCTCTCTTTTCCTTTCTCTTCCTTCTTTCTTTCTTTTCAGCCTATAACACTTTTTCTACAAAATCCACTAAGTATAAAGCCCTCCTTAACTCATCTCTTCCAAGCCTAAAGACCAAAATGCCCTCCCTTAATAATTCTAAACCTTTTTGCCCATAAAGGGGCATTTTAGTCATATTACCCAAATTCCCACTAATTCCTCAAGTGATCCTAATAATTCCCGCTCGCTACCCAATACCTGATTAATCATCAAATATACATTCCTCATCATCAAGATTAACCTCGATATATTTCCCAAATTCTCATTTAAACTCCCCAGGCTTAACCCAAGCCGGGTATAGATTCCCGCTTTGAATTTTCTGCTAACCCGCTCATTCTAGGATTGTCTCGAGTCACAGATCACAGATATCAACACGGTCATGCCCAAAATGGCCAAATTACAAATATGCTCAATCAGGTCTACATGCATACTAATTCACATAGTCATGCATCACAAATAATCAAATAGTCAAATAACGTGCATTAAATCACAATCATGCATTAAACTCATTAAAGTCACACACAGAATCCCATTATGCCCTCCAGGCACATTACTCAAGGCCCTTAAGCCTTAATAGCGAATTCGGGTCGTTACACATTACCCTTTAATTCCCGGTAATGTTCTAATCCTTAAATCACCCCCAGACTCACCCTGAGCCCCGAAACTAATCCCATTATGACCAGACCAAAAACTTACAATTCATGATTGTCTCATGCCGAATGGATCGAAAAAATCCACATATAATGTGGTATTATTTATAATTCACCAGCATGCATGAAAATACACAATTACGCCCTCAACGGGCCAAATTACCAAAATGACCTTATAATTAAAAATGAACCCATATGCATGCATTTATAATCATATTATAATATAATTCACATAAACATGCATATAATCATTTAATAACATAATAAATCAATTATGGCCCTCCTGGCTTCCTAATCAAGGTCCTAAACCTTATTAGGGATTTTGGGGCATTACAACTATCCCCTCCTTACAGAAATTTTGTCCTTGAATTTTATCTGAACTGCCCGGAATAAGAATTTCGCACAACTGATTCCAATTCCTAGGTTGTTCCCTCGACCTCAATGTCTCTAAAAACATACCTTAATCCAAGGTATAACTTTGTTCCTCAGAACCTTATTCTTTCTGTTAAAATCCGAACTGGCTACTCCTTACAGGATAACTTAGCCTCAATCTCCAGATTCTCATAACTCAACTCATGAGTTTCCTTCCAACCCATGTCCTTAACATGGAAATACAAATACATTGTATACCACTGCCAGAGCCAAAACTATGGCCCAACCAAAGGCAATCTGACCAGTCCTATCCAGGACTCAAACTATCATACTAATCTAGGGCTCAACTTGCCCTTAACTCCTCACCCCTTTCCATGGTGATACTTTTAAAGAAAATACAATCTTCTACATGGAACTCCATGTTCATGCTTTTCAATTCGGTAAAACTTTTCCATTTACTCTGAGAAATGAGCATCCAAGCTCTAACCTTTAGCAATCCCAATGGTCCCTTGAACTACCTTAGGATCCAAAATCAACACCTCACCCATCTCATTCCAATGAATAGATGATACACATTCTCGAGCATACCTCATCTCATAAGGTACCTTTCCAATAACTTGATAACTCTCTCTGATTTACCATCAGTCTGAGGAAAATGAACTGTACTGAATTCCATCTATATAATCATCACCTTTCTTAACCCTTCCAAGACCTAGAAGTAAAACTGAGTCTTCATCTAATAAGATAAACCTTGAATTCTCAAGAAGGCACATTATCTCTCTCACATAGTGTTATCCAATAAATTAGCATTTGTGACGTGGCAAATAATCTCTTGACACGTGGCTGATACCTGGAAGGCGTCTGCTAGAGTATTGACCAGGATGCACAGCAGAAGCAGGACAAGCCTGTCTTACCCACGACCAGTCTGGTCGGTGGTTCCGCAGCCAAGGCAACAATTATGGGAAGATCTTTGTGAATCCCGAATTTATCTCATGCAATCTTCTGGATATCCCATTATTCAGGGGGTAATATCTGTAACAATACTTTGTAACCCTCCATGAGCCTATAAATAGCAAGAGATAGCTCAAGGGATAGGACCTTTTTTTTTTGGAGCTTCGGAATCATAGAGATTATAGAATTTCTCCTAGTAAACTTGTATTGTTTGTCAGAAGTGTTGAAACTCATTGAACCCAAGTTCTCTGATCACATTTTCGATTCCATATAAATATCATTCTAAGTGGACGTAGGTCATTTCCAGATCCTGGGGCCGAACCACTATAAATCACTGTGTTTTCTTTACTTTTGTCATTACGTTATTCTCTATACATTCGTCTATATCATTCATATTTTGACTCCGTGTCAGTTGGCTAAATCGTGGGTCAACACATAGAGACCTGAATACTGATCAGTTGTGTTACTTGTCCTCAGTGATAGAAATAATCTCACTTGGAATACTGGTCCATAATGACCCAATCCAATTCATGCTAACCCACTAACCTGGGCACCCTCACTGTGAAACCCATCGCGATGTTTCCTTATTTCCATTATAGAATACTCAAAGGCTACAATGGCCATATTGATTTCTGATACTCTGTCATGACCTGCTAACAGGTTAGGAACTTTGCCACGTATATCATTACGTCCCTCTCCATTCTAGGCCACCACTATAAAACTTTCAAACTCTGGTACACTGTCATGATGCCTGAATGAAGAGAATTAAAGAGGATATTATGAGATTCATCCAGAATTTCCCATTCCATCCCAGTGTCCATCGGATTCCAAATTCGATCCTTATACCACAATAAATTCATACATGGCACTACAAAACCCTTAGCTAATCCAATTAAGACTTTCCACTCAATCTTTCCTATATGTGGTTCACTTAATTGTTTTCCTTTTGATCCTTTCGGAAATGATAATCTCAAACATAAAGCTGGCTACCTGGCCCACCAAAAACTCTACTCTAGTTCTGGCTAGATCCTTTAACCAACACGATGCATAGGCAATCACTTTTCCCATGTCATTGAGGTGTTATAACCATCTACAAATTGATTTTGATCAGCAAGAAGACTCTGGACTCTTTCCCACGGTACATGCAATATCCTGCCCCTCCAAGGAAACTCCTGCCCTAAGGCGTTCCTTGACCTTGGCGAATCTCTAACTGAGGTATATCACAACACCATTGATCAAAATGATCACAAATCCCATTCAATTGATTCTTTGAATACTCTATCCATCTCATTCATCAAGACAACTCAACATTAATTACCCTCTCAAAACACAACTCAACACCCCCAGTGCCCTTATCTGCTACAAATAGTTTTATGTTTATCCTTCTCCCTGATCTTCAGCTGGTACTAATCAGATCAAAGATCCCCTTAGAGAATACCATCTTATTCAATGACTAAGATTTTAGGTTCTTACAACTTTTCTGAAGCCATTCCAAACAGTGCCCTAGACTAAATTCCATCCTTGGCACCAATCCAATCACCATTCTACCCCTTCATATAAAGGTATCCCTGGAAATTCCCCTGGACGCATATCCAGAAACTCACAGACTAATCCAGTCTGTCTTGATCCCATTGGCACAATCTAAGTGGTATCCACCACACTAGCTTAGAGTTCTATGCATCCCCCTGCAATAAAACTCTAGTTCTAGATACATATGTCATCAACATACAAAATCCATGCACATTGCCAACTGTCACAAGGCTTCCCACTCTCATGCACAAGAGTTACTATCCTTTCCTAGCCATTTAGCATTGCCCCATAATTACTTAACCAATCCATATCCAGGATTAAACCGAAGCCAATCATAATCAACTTTATCAAAATCACTGATGAGTCCTTTCCACCATAACCTAATTCAACTCTTAAATCCCCAATATAGTACCGCATTCCCATCACAACATAACCATGTGATCTGCATAACATCTCTATGCTTCTTTATATGCAACAAACAAAGAAACAACATGGCACCAAAACCAATCGGCATAATACAAAATCAGAACTAGAAAGTTGACCTGCCACCCTTAAGGAACTAGTCTCAGGCTCAATCTCAAACTCTGACTGCATCGGAGCGAACACTCGAGCTGGAGTCGAGCTGTCCATCCCTTTTTGCTCATCCTTTCTTAGCCTTGGGCAATCCTTCTTAAGATGCCCAACCATGCCACATAAGAAACATGCCTTTGCTCGGCATTCTCCCAGATGACGCCTCTTGCACCGAGCACATACTGGACGGGTCTTCCAGCTTTCATTCTTGCTTGCTTCAATAAATGGAGGTACCACTACCTGAGCTCCATGCTCTCTGGCACTCTTCTTCTCATTTCTTATGCTCTCAATAGCAACAGCTTTCCCTACCACCTGAGCGTAGGTAGAGGTTTCATGCACTGGGGCAACTCTAGATCTGGAGGACGAGTGAGGGGAGAGAGCTCCTAACATGGCCTCACTTGGAGATCCCCCAGCTCCGAGGATGGACCTCGGAGGGGGACCTCGCTCGGAGATCATTCATGGCTTACCAGGTAGCCAAGAAGGTGGCCTCACCTAAAGGAACCCTCTCCCTAAAGACAGACCTCGGGGCATGACATACCTTGGAGATGTCCACGACTCACCTGAACTAGACTTCCTAGAAAGGTTGCACTCCAAGCATATCATGATTTGCCTCATCACTAATCATTCTTAACTGAAACATGTCAATAGGTGAAAATACGGACAATGTTTGCCCCCCAAGTCTTCACTCGCCCTCGGGTAGTGGAGACTTAGATTAGGAGGAGTGATTTGCAACAAGTGAGGGGAAACGCCTGGACTTCCCCCTGACGTCATTCTGAAAAGCAATACCACGTGTCTAAACCCCATGGCTGGGCGCATTAATTCGTGCAATTAATGAGGGGTCAACTCCATGATCCAAAACTTCCACTCCGTACCTGAGGCATCTTTTCATCCCACGCCCGAGACATCACTTCCCAAGATCAATGATCACGATCCACGCCATTTGGACCCTGATTGTTGGATTGCCCTCACGGTACCAACATGGTAAGCAATCCGACAGTCGAGGAGGGGTTGTTTCCCCTACAAATTCTACTAGGTATAAGACCCAGAGAACCGCCCTTCAGCTTCCTAATAGCCATTTAAAAATTCAAAACCTTTACGCTAGAGCCCTCTCTTCTCTCTTGTTCTTCCCCTACCCCCAACTATTTCTGAGCTTCCAGCAATTCGGGATGATTGGCGTGAATCATCCTACTTCTGGACAAATGGCAGGTAATATTTTAGAGTTAGGACTCGCCTCTGCACCTATCTTCTCTTTATTTCAAGTAAGTGCTTACTTTTGTCTGTTTTTAATTTTGCGTTTGTCACGGGCTTTACTTATGGGTTTAGGCGCATGCTTAGGAATGTCAATTTTATGGCATTTAGGAAGTTATTTTTGGTTTTCACAAGTCTATTTAGTAACATTTCAACATTAAAAACAGTCAAAATGGCCCACGATGCATCGTGCGCCACTTTCACGTTTCTGGACCTACGAACAAAATCTGAAAAATTCCCAGATTCTGGTAGGTTCATCACCTCTGATGGTGTTCTCTGGCCTGATCCTAAGCTCTGGGGACACCCAATATTCTTTGAAAAACTCTCTTCTTCTCCCCGAGCAGTAGTCTTAGGGTCTTCCATGTTTTGGCCATTTTTCCTTCGGTTAGGATACTAAATGCTAGGGTTTTGTCTCAGATGTCTGAGGAACTTCAACAATTACAAAAGCGCAGTTTCTATCTCTTCGACCAGGAAATCTTTGACATGGCCCGTGAACAAGGTGCATCCGGGGATGACACGAGGGCTGAAGTTTGAGAACCAGTGAGGGAGCTGGTTGTTCGTGTTGTTGGCCCAATAGCGGAGAGGTCAGGGTCGGCGGACAGCAGGGGGTTGACCGTGGAAGAATTCAACCGAGCCTCGGTTCCACACCCCACCCAGATGTATGAGGGTGATGGGTTTGAAGCGGAGGATTACCACACCCTGCTCCAACATCTCGAGGTCCTAGAGGCCATTATGAGGCACTATGTGATCGGGGATAAGTGTTTCGTTTGTCTTTGCCGGAAATTTGAGAGGGTGCACCGTAATGTCAATTGTAACGTCCTCCTAGTCCAGAACTGTTACACTGTGTACTTTAAATTGTGTCAGACTTGCTAATCAAGTCATTTGGTTTTAAATGTGTAACTATGGTTAATGTCAAGGGTTAAGGTTAAAAAAAATTGGTCAAAGGAATCATTGAATTTTATTTAAAAGTTTCATACATTCATGGGATCCCAAAATATTACAACCAAACTTATAAAAAGGTGTATGTACATCAAAAATTACATTCGGACGACCTAAGCGGCAAAAAAAGGGCTACAACCCTAGTTCCTCTGAGTTATCCTCGGCCGTGGTGGTCAAGTAGCCACTTATGTACACGCTGCCATCGAAGCTCTCCAACTCATGGCTGGTTCAGTTTTCCTTTTCCCATACCTGCACCAAAAAGCACCCATGAGCCAAGGCTCAACAAGAAAACTTAAGCATATGCATAAATAGAAAATACAGATTCCCAGATACTTATCTAGCATGTATAGTAGTAATAACCTACTCATATATAGTTGTTCGTTTACAAATAAACAGTCATTGGACCAATTTGGGGTTGCTGCCCTGAACAGTTGACCACAGAGTCAACTCTGGGGCCCTATGCCCTAGCTACGTGACCTTAGAGTCACCTGGGGCCCTCGCCCTTAGCTCTGGGTAACTAGCCATAGAGCTAGCCAAACACCTTTGGTTTTCCAACGACCATAGGGTCAGCCAACGTAATAGTACGTTGCTGATTTAGGCCTAAGCCTTTCGACCAGCGCACAGCGCGCTATTGTTGTCCTTGACTAATAAGTCAAGCCCTAATCCAGGTATTCGAATATCAATACAGAAATAGATATGGATAGGCATATGTTGACGTGGTTTTTCGCCAACAGTGAATTATGTGAATAAACAGGGTGGATTAGCGCTTAATGGTAAACCGTAATAAGAAAATGATAATATTCAAGAATGTTGGCAATGAATTATCAAGAGAATATAGAAACTAATTGCAAAGAAAGATGGTCACTCCATTTTTATGTGGTTCGGAGGTTAAAATCCCCCTAGTCCATGAGTCAATATTATTGATTTATCCTTGCTATTTCTTACAGAGTATTTTCATTACCAGAATAATCCAACCCTTTGCACTACCCAGGCTCTTGGTATTTATAGGAGAATGATCTATGAGTAGGCATTGGGGTCATCCCATGATCTCTTTATCCATCACGTCATCTCTATGATACTGATGATTAATATCTAAACCTTACACTGAAGTGTGGTCTAATCAGTAGGTAAAAATGGATAATGGGTCGCATGGCCTAAATCAGGTGTGGGATGTCTGATCACGCACATTTATATTGCATATCTGGGAATTCGGGAATAAAATAGACACGTGATGTCTGTTACACGCACATTTATATTGCGTGGTTGACTTTATAAAGATCCTGGGATATGTCAGGCCTCTGATGTATCACGAGCTTAATGTAGTGCTAGCTCGTGTCTTTTGATGCCATTTTGACAATGGTTCCAAGTGATAAACAGATAAACAATCCGCCAGCTCGAGCTATTTGTTTAGGAGACCGTATCAAATTTCTCCAGATGAACGGTGAACACGTGGCACCTCGGTTATGGCCCTTTATTAGTTCGCTTCTCCCGAGCTGCCTCAAAAAGGTACGTGCTGATATTCAGGGCATACATTTGCCCCCCAAGCCCCTGCCCATGATCTATAACGTCACTTTCGTCTTTCACGGTGGGGGCTTTTAAACTTCCTTTTCGATTATCCGGACCCTGTGCATTACTTGAGTATCGGACACGTGGAACGCCGTGATTGGTGTCTGTTCGGGTTTCGAGGATCGAATTAAATGGCCTGGCCACCTTTTCGCCGCCGTTTCGTCTTTCGAGTTATGACCCTCGTACCTCACATTAATTTAATCAGACGGTCCTCGTTTCCTCATGCCTCTTACGTATAAATAAGGCTGGAATTTTTCAGTACTTATCACCCTTCATTCATAATTTTCCTTTATTTTCTCTCTTGCAAAATTTAAAAAGCTCTTCTTCATCCTCTTCTTCTTCATCATCATCATCTTCTTCTTCTTCTTCTATTTATCATCTCAGGAATTCCCGTATTCTTGCCACAAGAACGTTTCAGAAGTCCAGTCTTAAGGAATCTTCCAGGACTCCTACTTCTACACTGTCACCAACCTTCGTTTGGAAAATACATTGTAAGTTTCCTACTCGTTGTATGTTTTGATTTCCCTTTTTATTTGTTATGAAAACCTACATCTCATAATCATAAACAATAGGTTGTTGTTGGCTGGTTTTTTGGGGCATAAGTTTCGATTCTAGGCATATTGAGTAGACCCAAAACATGTCTAGGATTGCGATTCTCATAACTAGGTAATTTCTAGGTAATTTTAGGAAATACCCATCCAGGATATGGAATGTAACGTCCCACATCACTATGGTTGCTTTCTGGAATGACGACTGACCCTACAAACCAACACGAGTCTTTTCAGCATGCTTTGTCCTCACTCACATGCTTCCTAGGAAAACTTCCCAGGAGGTCACCCATCCCTAGATTACCCCAGGTCAAGCATGCTTAACTTTGGAGTTCTCAAGTGATGGGCTACCGAAAAGAAGATGCATCTTGTTGATATAGGTAGTACCCATCAATACATTTAAGCCATCTTCAACTGTGTAGTCCTATACCTACACAGTCTTAGAATCATCACACTTGACCTTCCCCAGGCGGTGTGGGATTGCACAGCTTACCCGATTTTTCCCCTTACGGATCACGGGATTATGACTGTCACATGGAAGATGAGAGGTTTTTAGGGTGCAAAACCAGGTAGCTTAGGGGTCACACTTCCTAGGTGGTTTTTCTCTCAAAACCTCTCCCCTAAGGCAAGTAATAACATGACCCTCCTGACACAAGGATCTCTGAATATCAGGGATTCGTTGGAAAGTTAGGCGCGTGGCCACGGAAGTGTGTGGCCTTGCACTGTGGGATGAGATTACCTCAGCTCGTGCACGAAAAAATCCTTGTTCTTCTCGCGCTATTTGTCCTTTCATAGCTTTTAGGTCGCCTACTAAGTTTTTCACCGTTCTTGTTCACTAGGTGATCAGATGGGGCCCAAAAGGAATGTGTCTAAGAAAAGTGTGGCCGGCTTGTCGTTCCAGCAATCCAACAGAGGGAAGGAGGTCGTGGTGGAGTCTCCCATCCCCTAGTTTGGTCCCACGGTGGAGAAGGAGATCGAAGTGGGACCTGATGCTTTCTTTGAGGCAGAGAGGATAGCCTCGAAGATCACGACCCAAGGGAGGGTCAATAAGATAATGCTGTCCCATAACATCGAGGTTGGGACTGGCATCCTTATTGCCTGACCTCCCTTGGAGGGTGAGAGGAGCTGCGCACCCCTCGACGAAGACTTCATGGCTTGGAGCGATGAGTATCTCAGGGCCGAGGCCTTCCTCCCCCTAGATCAGTATTTTGCCGACTTTCTCAACTATGTAAAGTTGGCACCATTTCAACTACCTCCAAATTCCTACTATCTGCTGGCAGGGCTGAGGTATCTCTTTCTGAAGCACGAGTGGGAAGTCCCTACCCCGGCCGACATCCTCTATTTCTTCTGCCTCAAGGCCAGCCTGGATCAAAGGGGACGAGGTGATGGGTTCTACTACCTGACTCGCTTTCTGAACTCATCCGCGGTGATCAAACTTCCCAGCCATCCCAACGACTTCAAAGATCAATTCTTTATGTCGAATGGGTTTCACAATTGTGAGTACCACTACTTCAACCGTCCTCGTAGGCTTTCTATCTTCAGCTCCCATAAAAAAAATATTCGCGCTTATACTGACTGGAGCCTCATCATGCAGCCATTTTCGCGAGGACGGCCAAATCCGTGACCCTTGGGGGTCAAGATGATACCCTGGTGGGGCTCTCGCCCAGTGAGAAGGACTACCGCCAGCTCATGTCTAATGACACGATGTTGGCGTGTAAGTTAATCTTCACAGGCCAGACTCTGGCCTTGAGGAGGTTGCGGGCCACTCATCCAGCAGCTCGCGCGTTGGCGCCTATTCCTGAGAGCGATGTTGTGGACGATGGTGGAGACAAGCAGGAAGAGGAGGCCGAGGTGCCGCTCGTGCAGAAGATATGAGCTCCGGAGGCTGATCGGGACCCCGATTTGGATCGAGCTCAGTCAGCGGCAGCAGCCGGCCCCTCTGGCCAAGGTAACCCATACCCCTTTCGGGACATAGATAGGGCAGCCACAGACCTTAGGTTAGTTAGGTTTAACCCGAACCAACTCGTGCATCGCCACCAAAACGACCCAGACCGAGACATAACCTTGCTCCAATGCGTAGATCAATTAGTGTTGCATCATGACATGGGTCGTCCTAGGGGTACTGTAATAGTGGACAACACTTTGTCTTTTAGGTCGGCCTTTTTTGAGGAGTATGGGACCAACCTTAGGTCGTGGCCCTCCCTTCTCGAGGGTATAGTCGGTCTCGGACTTAAGCAATACGTGGAGGAATCCAATCCCGAGGTAGAGCCTGACCCGGAACCTCCCCTAATCCAAGAAGTGGTTGATTTAGACTCTTCTTCCCTTGTAGCAGCTCCGAGGCTGGAGGTCGTGGAAATAGACTCTTCCTCTAGCTCGGAGGGTAGGAATTTTGCTACTTCATGTGTATTTATTATTATTTTTTTGAAGAACGTACATGCAATCTTAAGGCATTTACCATTCTTTTATTTTAGGCGAGGAGATGGCACAGAGAGGGGAACCTGATATTCGCCTGATGTTCCAAGAAGGGAGGTCCAGCGAGGGCCCCCTTGTCAAGAGGCTTCGGCCTTCTTCAAAGAAAATGCCGCCCCTGGCTGCGACTGCCTCCCAATCTCCGGCTAAGGGGAAAGGCTCAAGCTCAGGAGCTCTGCTCGCCGTAGCCCCTGGGAAAAAAGGTCCACCTGCGCCCCTTCCTCACCTTCCTCCACCTCATGCTCGGGAACCGGTAGCACCAGTTGGTCCTCAAGCTCCAGTGGTCCCTGTCGCCACAGTTCGCATCCCCGTCAACCCCGAGGATCTGGAGCTGATTCCAAACACTTTTCGAGGGACCGTCTACGAGATGACGAACTACTCAGTGGAGCACTTTTATAAGGCCAAGCCCCATGACCTGAGGGCGATTGAGGAGAGGAGTCTAGAGAATGTCATGGAGTCTGCCTTGGGGATGAACCTCACAGTAAGCATTTCCCCTGATCTTGCTTTTATTATATGTATTTTATTTTTCTGGTATGCTCCTAACTGTTTCTTTGCTCTTTGTAGGCAGTCTTGGCCAAACACCGTAGCATATCTCGGGCCCGGGCCAGGAACGAAGAACTCAAGGGCTAGCTGACTGTGGCCCAAACTGCTCTCGCCGCCTCTTAACAGAGCGAACAGAGCACCAAGGCTGCTTTGGCAGCGGCACATGTGAGTGAACAGGCGGCGGAGGCCGCTTTAACCACCGCCCGAGAAGGCGAGTAGGCGGCCTCAGTAGCCCTTCAAGCCGAGCTCGAGGGGGCCAAGGTAAAAATGCTGGAGGTCGAGGTGGCCATTCTAGAGGAGAAGAAGGCATCGACTTCATCCATGGAGAGTATGTTGTATCACTACTGGGCCTTTAACCAGGACGACAACTTCTCCTTCATGGCCTCTGACACATGGGGGCATTACCTTGAGAAGTTCAAGTCTCAGCTGCAACAGGAGCTACAGGCGCTGACCGAGACCGGGGATACCTCTGCTGTAGGCGAGCATGAGACTGAGGAGGTGATGTCCTCAGAGCGGCCTGGGGGAGCCTAGAGAGTTTTTTCTTTCTATTTATACTTTTTGTTTGTAAATATTTAGCACGAGGTTTTTCTACTCGAAATAATTTATTAATTTTAGTTATTTCAATTTTTACTTGTTCAATCTTTTTCTCATATTTTATGATGTGTTTGGTAGAAACTTAGTTCGTGTTAGTTTTATTGCTAGTCAATTTAACCAACTTCTAAGTTTTAGAACCTGGTCGGGTCAAGGATATTTAATTTTAAAAACTTAGTTCGCGTTAGTTTTATCGACACCTTGTGTTTTTCTAAAAAACACTTGGTTAATCAATTTAACCAACTTCTAAGTTTTAGAACCTGGTCGGGTCAAGGATATTTAATTTTAAAAACTTAGTTCGCGTTAGTTTTATCGACACCTCGTGTTTTTCTAAAAAAACACTTGGTTAATCAATTTAACCAACTTCTAAGTTTTAGAACTTGGTCGAGTCCAGGATATTTAATTTTAAAAACTTAGTTCGCGTTAGTTTTATCGACACCTCGTGTTTTTTTAAAAACCACTTGGTTAATCAATTTAACCAACTTCTAAGTTTTAGAACCTGGTCGAGTCTAGGATATTTAATTTTAAAAACTTAGTTCGCGTTAGTGTTATCGACACCTCGTGTTTTTTTTAAAAACACTTGGTTAATCAATTTAACCAACTTCTAAGTTTTAGAACTTGGTCGAGTCTAGGATATTTAATTTTAAAAACTTAGTTCACGTTAGTTTTATCGACACCTCGTGTTTTTCTAAAAAAACACTTGGTTAATCAAACCAACTTCTAAGTTTTATAACCTCGCCAGGTGATCTTCCCCCCAAGTAACTAGGAAGTGGACTTGCGTGGCGTCTTGAACTAATTACACAAACAAAATCGTATAGAAAAAAATGAACTAATAAACCATTATAATTTTTTTTATACATATAGCTAATTGACTTTTATACGCAAGCCTTACAGAAAGGAGTGATTTGATCACTGATAATATTTTCTCAAATGCACAGCGCTCCAGGTCCGTGGCACCATTTCTCCATTAAGCCGAGCTAACTTGAAAGTGCCTTCTTGTACGATTTCAATGATCTGATAGGGCCCTTCCCAGTTCGGGCCTAAGGAACCATCTTTGGGGTCCTTGCCCGCTAAAAACACCCTTCGAAGTACCAGGTCTCCCAATTCAAAAGCACACCTTTTAACCTTTGAATTAAAATAACGAGTGATCTTTTGTTGATAATGTGCGAGGCGTCGCTGTAACGACCTAAATTTGCTAATAAGGCTTGGAGCCTTGATTAGTGTGCCTGGAGGGCAATAATTGTTATATTGCATTAATTTATGTGAATTTAAATGAATATGTGGTTAGTATGCATGTTTAGGTGAAATAAATATGCATGTGGACCCCGTTTGTATGATAGGGGTAAATTGGTAATTTTAGCTCGTTGAGGGCATAAATGTGATAATTGTATTATGTGATTTGTACCATGTGAGAGTGGTGTTATTATTGTGATGCACGTGCCGAGACGGTCCTGGAGAGCTAGTTAACTCAAAAGTCACATCGAGATTTTATACCCGGCTCGGGAGGAGCCTAGGGGTATTTCGAGGATTTTGTAACTTAGTTCTTGAGAGATTATGGTAACTGGTAATATGGTAACTTATGTAACTATTAGTAACCATAGAGAGTAACAGGTTTAGATGGAGAAATAGTAGAATTGTAATGGATAGGAAATGACAAGTGAGCCCTTGGGGCTTAGTTAGGAAAGGATAGGTAAGGAGGGGTAAAATGGTCATTTGGCAAGGGTTTAGACAAATTGCAGCTGGGTTATATGGGGTACTCAGTTTAGGCTTGTCATTGTTTGGTTTTGATAAAATTAGAAGAGAAGAAAAGAAAAACTAGAAGAAGAAAAGCTAGGGCAAGAAGAAGAAGAAGAGGAGAAGGAGCTGAAATTTGGAGACTTGGAGATGAATCAAGGAAGCAAAGGGTGAATTATCCACTTAAGGTAAGGATTCTATGCAATTTTAAGATTTTTTTCTGTTGTGGTTTAGGAAATTTGAAGCATGGTTTAAGTTTTTCAAGCTTTGGTTTATGGGTTTGGTTTATGGGTTTAAATTTCTCAAGTTGAAATCAAATGGGTGGATTTTGAGTGTGATTGTGTTATTGAGCTGGGTTATGATGTTTATGGGTTGTTGAATGGTCTATTTGGAGTTTTGAGTTGGTTTTGGGGCTTAGGTGTGAGTTTGGGATGATTTGGGAGTGTTTTGGCTCGAGGAAATGCAAAGGAAAAACCCAGAAATCTGGGTTCGCGTAGGAGCGCCGTGACCCTGTTCTTGGGCGCCGCGGCGCGAGGTTGCATCAGGAGGAGGGCAAGCCGCTGGGCGCCGCGGCCCTTGAGGGGAGTGTCACGGCCCCAGGCCATTTTGACAGGCAAAAATTTGGGTTTTTAGGGCTTTTGCCTGGGGACTCGGGGGTTGGTTCCAATGTATTGTTTTAAGGAATTAGAGGTCTCGAGAGTGCGGGATTGGTCCCGGGAAGTGGTTTTGGGTTGGTTAGTATTAAAATGTGTTTTATGTGTGTTGTGACTAGGATTTCGGAGAGGCTCGTGCTAGAGGACCGTGCTTGTGGCCTTGGTGCATCAGAAAGCTCGGGATACAGGTAAGGAAAACTGTAGCACCCGTAGGACAGGGCATGGACCCATAGTGTTAATGCAGGGCACAACCCTAAATGGTATTACATGATTATGGTATAGTTTTTATTGAATTGTTATATGTTTCAATGTTATTTGAATTATACTATATGTGATTATAGTAGCGAGAACGGCAAAGGTGCCGAGAACGGTTAATGAGCCGAGAACGGCAAGGAAGCCGAGAACGGCAGCGGGGCCGGAAGTAACACTTAGCACATGGGATGCTTATAGTCAGGGTAGGACCCAGTGGATAAATGGGATATCCTTACGGTGAGGACTGAAAACCCAAGCTTTGGTAAGGCTTCTGGGGCGGCATGGCCGTGTTTGCTTAGTTTGATGGCTGACCTGTTTATCTGTGGATTACCGGATATGTTAACTGTATAATTTGCACGTGTTATGAACTGTATGAGTTTTCTTGCTGGGCTTCGGCTCACGGGTGCTCTGTGTTGCAGGTAAGGGCAAAGAATGGGTCAACTAGCCATGAGTACGGAGAGCATGAAACGACGCGTACATGTTTGGCCTGCCCGACTGCTTTGGTTGGGGGAATTTAGGAAAAATGGCTGTAATAATCTGTGATTTTAATAACTAATCAACTGTAAACTTATTTTAAGTTGTAAATAGTTTTCAAACCTTATTTTGGGATCCCAGATGTTATATACTTGAAGTTTCAATAAAGTAAAGCATTTTCAAAAGATTACAGCCTTAGCTTTTGCTTAGTCACACTTTGGTTTTAAAAAAAACCTCGGTAAGGAGTTCTTTGCACTAAGTTTCTCTTAAAAACTCACTTGGTAACGACCCTATGGGAGTAGGGCGTTACAGTCGCTGTGAATCTTCTCCCTTTTCATCAATCAGGTCAAGGGACACACTGAGCAATTTGTCATTTTGCACTTGGCTGAAGGCTTGGACCCTAGATGAGGCTACCTTTGTTTTAATAGGAATGATGACTTCACTCCTGAAAGTCAAGGAAAAAGGGGTGTTCCCCGTCGAAGTTCGGTGCCAGGTCCGGTACGCCCATAGTACCTGCGGGAGTTGTTCGGGCCAAACTCCCTTGGCCTCGTCCAGCTTCCTCTTAAGACTTGCCTTTAGCATCTTGTTCATAGCCTCGACTTGCCCATTAGCTTGGGGGTAGGCCACTGAGAATTTTTTTTTAATTATGCCATGCCTCCTGCAAAATTTAGTGAAGAGGTCGCTATCGAACTGGGTTCCGTTGTCTGGCACGATCTTCCTTGGCAGTCCGAACCGACAGATAATATTCTTAACCACAAATTCGAGGACTCTGTTTGATGTTATTGTCGCTAGGGGCTCTGCTTCTGCCCACTTTGTGAAGTGGTCAACAGCCACAACTGCATAGCGAACTCCTCATTTTCCCGTGGGTAGGGCTCCAACTAAGTCAATTCCCCAGACCGCGAACGGCCATAGGGACGAGATCATCTTCAGCTCGACTGGTGGAACTTGGGTGATCATGGCGAACCGCTGGCACTTGTCACACTTTCGGACATAAGAAATTGAGTCCTTTGATAAAGTGGGCCAATAATATCCTTGCCTCAATATCTTCAAGGCCAGACTTTTCCCCCCAGCGTGATCTCCACAAAAGCCTTCATGCACCTCCAGCAAAATAGCTTTAGCCTCTTTTGGCAGAACACACTGCAGAAGAGGCAGAGAGAGACCACGCCGGTACAACGTTCCTTCTATGACTGTATACCTCGGAGCTTGGTAGAGTATCTTTCTTGCATCCTTTTGCTCTTCGGGTAACTTCCCTGTGGTAAGATATTCAACTATGGTAGTCATCCAGGTTGGCCTGGCATCAATCATCTTGATCTCCCCTGTATTATCTACCACACTTGGTCTCTCCAAGAACTCCACTGATATCAAGCTCAAGGTCTCGGCTTCCTTGGAGGTGGCCAGCTTTGTTAGGGCATCAACATTGGCGTTCTGCCCCCGAGGGATCTGTTCGACTAGGCTGTACTCAAATTCGGACAGCTCCTTCTTTACCTTGGTCAAGTAGGCCGCCATCTTTGTTCCTCGCGCTTGGTATTCCCCTGATACCTAGTTTACCATGAGCTGGGAATCGCTATAGCACTGGATGGCCCTGGCCTTCAGCTCCTTGGCCACCCTCAGCCCAGCCAATAAAGCTTTGTACTCAGCCTCGTTGTTGGACGCTTCAAACCCGAATCGTAACACGGAGTGGAAATGATGTCCCTCTAGGGATATCAAAATAATTCCAGCTCCAAACCCGTTCTCATTATAGGAACCATCCACAAAGACTTTCCACAAGGCCTACATCGGTTCTTCCACCAGTTCCTCTTGGAATCCAGTGCATTCTGCCACGAAATCAGCAAGAGCTTGGCTTTTGATCACAGTTCGTGGTACGTACAGTATCTCGAATTGGCTGAGCTCGATAGCCCATTTCAAAAGACGTCCCGATGCCTCAGGTTTCTGCAGTACCTGCCTTAAAGGTTGATCAGTTAGGACGTGGATTGAATGGGACTGGAAATACGGCCTGAGCTTTCTGGAGGCCGTGATAAGGTAGAAAGCCATTTTTTCCATCAAGGGATATCGAGATTCAGCTCTGAGGAGCCTTTTGCTAATGTAATAGACTGGCTTCTGAGATCGATCCTCTTCCTGGACCAGCACGGCGCGGGCCGCATCTTCTGTGACAGCTAGGTAAGGAAAAAGAGGCTCTCCTGCTTTTGGCTTAGACAATACGGGTGGCTCGGCTAAATGTGCTTTTAGGTCGAGGAAGGCATGCTCGCACTCTTCGTTCCACTCGAAATTTTTATTTCCCTGGAGCAGGTTATAGAATGGCAAACATTTGTCGGTAGATTTGGAAATGAACTGATTGAAGGCTGCCACCCTTCCTGTCAGACTTTGGACGTCTTTTTGCGACTGGGTTGATGGCATATGGAGTAGTGATCTGATTTTGTCAGGGTTCACCTCTATTCCTCTGGTGTTGACTATGAAACCCAGAAATTTTCCTGATGCAACCCCGAAGGTACATTTTTGGGGATTCAGCCTCATATCGTACTTCCTTAGGATCTCAAAACATTCTCTCAGATTAGGAACATGGTCATCGACAGTTTTTGACTTGACCAACATGTCATCAATGTACACTTCCATGTTTTTCCCGATCTGAACAACGAACATTCTTTTGATCAATCTTTGATATGTAGCTTTGGCGTTTTTTAGCCCGAAGGGCATAACTTTGTAACAATAAACATTGGTTGGGGTCATGAAGCTGGTATGCTCCTGATCCGCGGGATTCATAGCGATCTGTTTGTAACCAGAGTATGCATCCATGAAGGACATGAGCTCGTGTCCTTCCGTGGTGTCCACCAACTGGTCAATCCTTGGTAAGGGGAAGCAATCCTTGGGACATGCTTTATTCAGGTCAGAAAATTCGATACAAGTCTGCCATTTCCCATTGGGCTTCGAGACTAGAACAGGATTGGCGACCTAGATCGGGTATTTTGCCTCGCAGATAAAACTGCATTTTAAAAGCCAAGCAACTTCTTCTTCTAGGGCTGCAGCTCGGGTCGTGCCCAGACGCCTTTGTTTCTGCGACTTCGCAGGCATGCTTTTGTCCAAGCTGAGGGTATGCATGATGATGCTCCGGCTGATCCCCACCATGTATTCATGAGACCAGGCGAAAACATCTAGATTTTCTTGTAGGAATTTCAGCAGCTCCGCCTTTCTCTCGTCCCCAAGGTTGTTCCTGAGCCTAACGATCCTCGAAGGGTCTTGAGGGTCAATATTTACCTCTTCGAGCTCTTCGATATCCTGGAGCTCAGACCTATCTTTTCCAATTCTAGGGTCGATATCGTCACTCAGGGTGGTACCTATGCCGTTGTCCGGCCGAGATTCCTCTATCCCAGGGCTAGTTCTCGTTTCCTGGGGTTCCTCACTTTCGCCCTGAATAGTCATCATCTGCTGCCCGGGTTGTGACTTTCCCTTCATGGAAATGCTATAGCATTCCCTGGTAGCGAGCTGATCACCTCAGACCATACATATCCCCGTAGAGGAGGGGAATTTGACTGGGAGGTGGCAGATAGAAGTTATGGCTTCAAATGCCATCAACGTATGCCAACCCAAAATTCTGTTGTATGCGGTGGGACAGTCGATGACCACAAAGTCGAGGAGTTTGGAGACAGTTCAGAGTCCCTTTCCCAAGGTTATTACTAATTCAATCGCTCCTATCATTGCCGACCCTTCACCAGAAAAACCATACAGCATGATGGAAGTGGCCTTCAGTTCGGTCACCAACAACCCCATTTTTTCTAACGTGGACTGAAACAAAAAGTTCACCGAACTCCCATTATCAACTAGCACCCTCCTGACTCTTTGGTTGGCGAGTTGGGCGGTTACAACTAGAGGATTGTTATGTGGGAACTAGACATGACTGGCATCTTCTTCGGTGAAACTGATTGGCTGTCTCTCCAATCACTGTTGTTTGGATATGGGTTGCTCTGGGATAAATTCGATTCCGTTACGAGACTTTAATTCGTTGATGTATCTTTTCTAAGCACCTCTGCTCAAGCCTACCAGATGGGGGCCCCCATAAATGGTGGTTATCTGTCAGGAGGGAGATCCTACCCCCCATGGGCTCCGGTCGGATTTGCTGGACGTTTTGTCTACCTGATTGAACGTTTTGCCTGGCGCGCTGATTCGAAGTGACCCGATTCCAGGCATACTGAGCCAAGGGTCCGGCCTGGATAAGTGTCTCGATCTCATCCTTCAGATGTCTGCAATCATCAATGTTGTTACTTATGTTGTTGTGGAATTGAAAGAATTTTGAAGGGTCTCTCTTAGCCTTCTGATTTTTCAAGGGATCTGGCCTTTTCCAGGGAAGGCGGGCAAAATTCGCTAGGAAAATGTGCTCCCTAGTGTTTGTGAGATCGGTATAAACTACGTAGATCGGTTTGAATTTTTTCGCGGGCTTGTTCTTCTTTGGACCGTGCTGGCCGCCCTCGCCGTTTCCCTTCCTCTTGCCTCCACCCCTTGGTTATTTTGGGCAACGGTCTGAGTCATATTCGCGACGTCCGTTTCCACTCCAATGGGTTGATTAGGGACTTGGTTGGTTCCCGCAACCGATGCTCTCGCTTCTTTCAAATTTATCCATTCCTAGGCCTTGTTCAAGAATTCATCCATAGTGCTGACACCTTTCCTTTGGATTTCTTTCCACAGCCCTCCTCCAACAAGGATTCTTGTTCTCATAGCCATGAGTTTGGAACTTTCATTCGCGTCCCTAGCTCGGGCAGAAACGTTGGCAAACCTGCTTAGATAAGCTTTTAAGGCTTCCCTGGGTTGTTTCTTTACGTTCGCCAAGGTATCTGCTTTGACGCGAGCTGCTTGAGAGGCTCAGAATGCCCTCTTGAAGTCAGCAGAGAAATTCTTCCATGAGCTGATCGACTGTTTCTTACACTGGTTGAACCATTGCCTAGTTGGCCAGATCAGGGTTGAAGGGAATATCAGGCATCTCATCTCGGGCCCGATATTATGGGCCATCAACAGGGTGTTGAACATCCCCAAGTGATCCGCCGGATCTCCGTCTCCATTGAATGCCATTGCTGCGATGTTGGAGGCAAAAAGCTCGAGCTCGTTTCCCGACTCGTATACGTATTTTCCCTTCTCAGACAGGAGCCTCTTCATTAGTTCCTCCATTTGAGCTAGTCTTTCGAGGGTTTGGTCTTTGACCCCTGGGTTGTTCTAGGGTTGTTCAACAACTCCCATCTTATTGTTCGCATTAGGCAGGTTATTGTCCCTCCAAGCATGAGCTTGGTTTGGTGGAGCATTTTCGCTGTCGCGTCTTTCGGAAGGACCGTCTTCTCAGCGAGCACGACTTTTGTTTCTGGACGGCTCTCCCCTCTGCGAGTTGAGGCGATCTCGAAGGTCGGTCCTCGAGGCAGCCCAAGGGCTTTGCGCCGAAGTTAGATGATTTCACAAGTCTCCACCAGTTCTGCCACTGCGGTGGCTTTCGGTCCAATAACTCCCATTGGAAAAGCTCAGAGCCTCTTGCCGGAGGAGAGGATCCAGGACAGTCCAGCGCACTCGTGGGAGATGAGCAGGAATGGCGAGAGGAGGATTCCTCCTGCTGTTCCCATATGCAGGAATGTCTCGAGCAGGACGAGGAGGGGATGGATATCTTATCGGTGAAGGGGGATGCCTAATTGGTGAAGCGATCCTAGCCCCGTCTGGCCGGATCAAATTATCTCATAGTCGCTCTGTCCCACCGCCTTCAGCATCCTGCGCCCGGTGATCTGGCCGCAGCACGGGAGGGCTGGCTGGAGCAAGTTGTCTGCACGAGCTTTCCTTGGACCTCCTCCGCAAGTTTCCATGAGTTCTCCTTGGTGCACTCGACAGTGGAGCCAAACTTGGAGTTGAAGTTCTGACTAACCGGCTGGCCTGCTGGTGGGCCCTAGGAAACTCATCAAACATAGTTTCCTGGTTATGGTGCGATATGGGCGCAAAACTCGGGGTTGAGGTTCTAACCAACCGACTGGGCCTGGGCTGACTATCCTTGCGGGACTTGTGAGTCTTGCTTTGTCTCTTTTCGACGTTAACATCGGTTGCAAGAGGGGGCAGCCAGGCTAAGACTTCCTCGATTTGCTTATTTGCTTTGGCTAGATGACTCCTTAACTGCATGTTTTCCATTTCTACCACCGTCAGGTAACCTGGGTTTAGATTAGGAGGTAGGGTCGCTGAACTCCCAGTGTCACCATGGTCCATTGACTGCTTTCCCGATCGCTGCCGGACCTCTGGGTCTGGCTCATTGGATATGGCGGTATGGTGAGCCTCCTTCCCATCATGATGATCCGCCTCGTTACCATGCCTCGAATGAGTGACAACCATGATCAAGTTTTTGTGATAGCACTAATCTAAACCCTCTCAATGAAAGCACCAAACTGTTGACACGGTTTTTCGCCAACAGTGAATTATGTGAATAAACAGGATGGATTAGCACTTAATGGTAAACCGTAATAAGAAAATGATAATATTCAAGAATGCTGGCAATGAATTATCAAGAGAATATGGAAACTAATTGCAAAGAAAGATGGTCACTCCTTTTTTATGTGGTTCGGAGGTTAAAATCCCCCTAGTCCACGAGTCAATATTATTGATTTATCATTGCTATTTCTTACAGAGTATTTTCATTACCAGAAGAATCCAACCCTATGCACTACCCAGGCTCTTGGTATTTATAGGAGAATGATCTCTGAGTAGGCATTGGGGTCATCCCGTGATCTCTTTATCTCTCACGTCATCTCTGTGACACTGATGATTAATATATAAACCTTACACTGAAGTGTGGTCTAATCAGTAGGTAAAAATGGATAATGGGCTGCATGGCCTAAATCAGATGCGGGATATCAGATCACGCACGTTTACATTGCGTATTCGGGAATTCCGGAATAAAATAGACACGTGATGTTTGTTACACGCACGTTTATATTGCGTGGTTGACTTTATGAAGATCCTGGGATATGTCAGGCCTCTGATGTATCACGAGCTTAATGTAGTGCTAGCTCGTGTCTTTTGATGCCATGTTGACAATGGTTCCAAGTGATAAACAACTAAATGATCTGACAGCTCGAGCTATTTGTTTAGGAGATCGTATCAAATTTCTCCAGATGAACAGTGAACACGTGGCACCTCGGTTATGGCCCTTTATTAGTTCGCTTCTCCCGAGCTGCCTCAAAAAGGTACGTGCTGATATTCAGGGCGTACAACATACCCCAACAAGATGAGCATGCATGCATGTTAATCACATAACAGCATCAAGTAATTGTAATCATAATAATAATCATACTTATTTAACGGGGCCAAGCCCTAAACACGCGAACCATGCAAACAGACATGTAGCACTTAAGCAAGTATAGAATATTCAAGTAGGATCAATCAACATGTGAAATGATAACTTAAACATAAACATTCTCAGGGGCCCAAGCCCTAATCATATTTATTAATAACAGTTGGGCCAAGCCCTGATCACATATAACACGTATTGGGTGCAGTTTTCTTACCTCAGGTCTGAGTATAGCGTAAAATAAGAATGACCCTCAAGCACGATCCCAATTCCGAGCCCCTAGCGATAAACTAATCACAACCATAATATAGGATTCCATCAATAATGAGCAAATAAAGTCTTTCAGACCGATTCCTAGCCTCTGGGGCCTCGAATTCCACTAAACCAAGTAATAGAATCGATCCCGAGCCCAAAGGAAAAGGTTCCCGTTACTAAAAACTCACCAAGGCCAAAACAGCCCAGGCAGGCCGCGACCTACCCTTGAGGGTCGCGGTGCCCCTCTTAGGTCAGAGGCCCTCCTCCTCTATTAAAGGGACACGGGTCGCGACCTACCCTTGAGGGTCGGGAGCGCCTCCCAGACAGAGGCCTCCCCTCAAGAATAGAGTTGCGACTTGGCCCAGTGAACCGAGATTTCCTTCATTTTTCAATAGCCAAATCCAACTAAAACTTTCCCAATTTCAGCCAAAAAATATAATTCAACCATCACAACAAATTTAATATCTTCCCAACGGCAAAACCCAACTAAAACCTAGTTTAAAAACCCACTAAAATACCAAATTCAACTCTTGAGCTATAAAGCTCAAGAACACCTCAAGAACAGCTGTGATTTCTAACATATTTAAGTTAAACACAAAGATTAAAATGTTACCTTAGTTGTGAATGAAGATCCCCTAGCCTCAAGCTATCCAAATTCTAATCCCAAGCCTTCAATTCCTTAGTTTCCAGCAAAAATCTCCTTAGTTCTTCAAAGAGCTCCCTTAGAACAGTTGAGAGAAAAATAGAGAGGGAGAGAGTCGGTTGTGAGAGGTTTTTGTGTGTTTATGTATGTTTTCCCAAGGCTTAAGTTTAATTAAGCTAATCTCGAGGCTCAGGGTACGAAAAACGCCCCCGAGGGAAAAATGGTCAAATTCCCCAGTATTCCCTCCTAAACTTACTAACTCCAAATATATCTCCAATTATTCATTCCCATTACCCGATAACCCAATTTAATGCCAAATATCTAAAATACCCCTTGACTCGCCTCGAGTCGAGTATTGGGTCCCGTTGTGACTTTCCCGCTAACTTGCTCCCAAAGTTCGTCTCGTGCTGAGGAACCCAAATAAACCCACATAATAATGTGGTCTCTCACATATATCACATATATATACAATTATTCCCATAACGAGCTAAATTGCAAAAAAATTCCCTTCTAATAAGAAACGCTCTCACATTCATATTTAATATCCCTTAAACATGCCTAACTAGTTATATTATCAAATAACTCACATAATCACAATCAAATATACCAAATAAACATATAATTCCATATATTGCCATCCTAGCCCCCTAATCAAGGCCCTAAGCCTTATTAGGTCATTTTGGGACGTTACACCAATGGTCTTGGCGCCTGGAACCAAGCCCACTTGATGGCAGGGGCCACCCTGCCCTTACACCAGTACTTCATGGACTTTTTGAAGTACGTGGGGATAGCTCCCTTCCAACTCTCTCCCAACACTTATAGGGTGCTCGCGGGGATGTACACCTTGTACTGGAAGCAAAAAATGGCCCGCACCTTCACCAGCTGAGATTTTATACTTCTATAGCTTCTGCACCACCCTGAGAAAGAAGTTCAACCGAGATGGTTACTATGCCCTGGAAAAGTAAGTCGCCTCATCCCTCGACTACAAGGCTCCTCATCACAACTAGAACCATTCTTAGGATTTCAAGGACATATTTTTCTTCACGAACGGGTTTCCGATCCACAACAACTCGACCCTTATCCTCCACTTCACACGGGTTGTGGAGTATCTTCCCAATAATTTTCTTTTTCCTTTGTATGCGGGATTATTTTGTGCTCTAAACTTTGTCATTTCTTTGAATAGGCTCCTTCCGTCAGACTCACTATGTCCAACTTTTCGAGGACCATCTACAGGAGATGAAAACTCTACCCAATCGAGATATGGATTTGAGCCTCTTGGTGACGGAGGACAATCTCATCGGGTTGGGTCTTCTCAGCAAGGGATAAAAGATCAACAACCTTGAGCTAACTAAGTGTCTTCTGTCCAAGAAGTCTCAGGAGTTGGCATCGTGGGATATCAATTACATTAATGGGCTTGCTCGGGAGATTTTCCACCAGCACCTCGCGGAGGAGCGGTTTGAGACCATCCGGGCTGCAGAGGTACCCCGAGAAGCCCAAGAAGATCAGGAGCTCGAGGAAGAGCTTCAGGTAGGGGTGGAGGTTTTTCATCTACCCCATGTAAATCTCCCCTTACTTTAAACAATGCTTCCCAGGTAGGGGACATGATAAGTCAAGAGCATGTTTAGGCCTCTCCCACCCTTCTTCACTGTGGCCAGATTACACATCGGCGCTGGACTAGGGAAGAGCATTAGGAACACTTAGACCTGATAGATGCTTACCTTCACTGCCCGAGGAGATAGCTACCTCCTTGGGGCTTCATACCCTTAGACCGAGTGACCTCTCTCAATGCTAACTTGTTCTGCTAATATGGAACCAACTTGAGTTGTGAGATGGGAGATAGGATAAAACACTCCCAATGCATGCACTAAGACGTGACTCATGGAGGGCTTCTTTGGAGCCTACCATTTTGTTTTTAATTCTTTTGGAATCCACACTAACCATCTTTTTGTTCTCACAGATCACATGGGGCTAGATGACATTGTCCGGTCCGCCTTGAGACTATGAGCGCCCTTAAGCTCTTTGATTGTCAAGGAGTCATCACGCCCTCTGGAGAATCCTGAACCCTCGCCACGAGCCACGAAGCAGAGGGTTCCTACTCCCCCTGCAAAAGTTCCTGCGGCAGATCTACCCCAGTCGTGTAGATTCCTTCCTCCCCCATGCCAGGTGAAGAGGCCCAAGGCTCGGACTGAGTGGGGCCGACACCCTGAGCTCGAATCCTGGTGTACCTCGAAAGGTATGAGGGGGACTTGCTGGAGCAGTATCAAAGGATGCTCCAGTATTTCGAGGCAAGAAAGGAGGAAGGAAACAAGTTCCTCCATGAAACCGCAGAGGCCCTCGTCCAAATGAAGTCGCCGAGAGAAAGACCAATCGTACCTCCAATAGATCGAGCTGAGCTGGAGACTTTATTCTCCACAAAATTGGGGGAAGTTGTCACCCCTTTCACCGCTGAGCTCCTCCAAGGGATTAGCTTCACTATGTGAGAGCTGACCGCTCGTAGCTTCGCCCAACTAGGAAAAAACAACAAGGCCTCCCTCGTGGTCTCATGTCGGTATGCCTCTGTCCGGGTATGTCATCACTTCTCTATGTTTTATTTTATTCCCTCACTACTCAAGCAAATTTTTATTTCTTTTCTGCAGTCCGCCTTGACTTGTCAGCGCTTGGGCGACATCATTATGGAAAATTCCTACCAACTTCAACGGTCTTAAGAAAAGGTATTTTCCCTCAAGGAGTAGCTTTGAGGCCCTCAAAAATAACTTGCTTGCGTTTAGGCTTCCCTAGAAGGGAGAACAAAAGCATTCTTGGGAGCTTGAAGAGGCTACCCAAAAGGGCACCGAGGACCTACGACGAGCCCAGGAGGAGGCAAAGAAAGCAATGACCAAGGTCGCCCAAGGGGTAGTTGAAAACTCCAAACTTCAAGAGAAACTCATGGAGGTCATCAACTGGGCCAAGCTTGGTGAGAGGAAAACCATCCAAGCCATGGAGATGAATAGGTCTTTTCAGCGTCAAGTTGGCAAACTCAAGAAGGAGGTTGAGACAATTGCCGAGGATGCCATTTACGTGGCCTGGTTCCATAACGAAGGCATGAGTTTGGATTTTACTAAAGAGCTTGAGAAGTGCACACTCCTCTTCAAAGAGTGCCTCCAGGTGACTCAGATTGTTGAGGTAGCCCAAGCTGCCGAGGTGGCCCAAACTGCTAAGGCGGCCCAACTGGCCGACATGACAAAAGCTGTTGAGGAGACTAAAGCTGTCGAGGCGGCCTAGGCTACCAAGGCGACTCAAGATGCGGAGGCGATTCATGCTATGACCCATTAACCAAGGAGTGCCCCGAGGACTGACCCAATCATTGACCTGGTGGAAGAGGTACCGGAGGGCAGTTGAAGCCCAAGCCCCCAAGCATTTGTCACAACTTATTTAGGCCTACATGCCATTAACAATTAATTTGACTTTTTATTTTGTACAAACATTACAATGTGTTTTCTTTTAAACAGGTTTTTATCCCCTTAACGCAATCATAAATCACGAGGGTCTCTAGACGTTGGCCTAGGTCTCGAGCTCAAGCCTTGAAAACTCGAGTCTTTATTAATTTCTCTTAGTACTTAGACATTTTTTATTCGTCTAGTGTTGCTCTATTAGCCCACAGTCCTCAAGAGTAACTTTAACGCTAGGCCAAGTGATTACTTGACGCGACCCTACATCCCTGAGTTCCAACGACTCAGGATAGGGCCGTCCTGTAGTACTTAGAGCTTCAGGATTTTACTGCCAATGTTTAGACGCTTGTGCATCTAGTGTTTCATCTTAGGCTCAAGGTCATTAGAGTAACTTTGACGCAGTGTCAAGTGAGGACACTTGATTATTCTACACCCCGAGTTCCAACAACTCTGGATTAGGAGGTCTTATACTGTAGGGTTCTGCCTTAGTGCTCGACACTTAAAACATTTAGTGTCGCCTTTCAGGCCCAATATCCTTGAAAGTAACTTTAATGTTATCTCGTATCCCTGAGACCTAATGACTCAGGGAGAGGGGGGGTCATCCACACAAGCTATTTGCCCCCAGGAACATGGTCTCCGGTGTACTAGCTTGGGATTCTTTACTTGCCCCCCAAGTACGTAGCTCAGGACCTAATCATATGGAAGTCATGAACTCATTATCCTAACCCTATTAGGATGATTTAATGCTCGTGGACTAGTTATATTGTGACACTCGAGTTTAAGCACTCGAGGTCTAGCCCCTGAGTTTCAACAACTCGGGCTTCCATTCGTGTTTTGAGATCAAAGGACTGAGTCAAGTCTCCTCAAGTGCGATGTCCTTGGGAGGTAACCTCAGTCCATACTCGCACTACTTAGGCTTTATTTTACTCTTTAGGTTCAATATCCCGTAAAGCACTCTATTTAAGTCTCAAGGCGACTTATGCCGTAGCCCGAGTACCGACAACTCGGGATTCCATTCACATCTCAAGGATGGGGATTTGTTTATTACTCCCTAGGCACACATCATCCACGGGAGAATATTCTAAATCCAATTTTTCATGACTTGGATCTTTCAGCACTATGTTTCTATCAGGCCATTTAACTATGGGATCCCATGACATTAGAGGAGCTTCACCCGTCGACTAGCCAAGCTCCCCATGTCATGGACTTCCCGACTCTATAAGTGTTACGCATATGCACAACTTGAGCATAACTCCTCGGGCGCTACATCCACGGGAGGTGTCCCAAGTCTGCCCTGGGACCAAGTACAGAGTACTTGGTCTTCCGTTCACATCTCAAGATCGAAGGACTTGGTCAAAGCTCCCTGCGCGCAATGTCCACAGGAGGTGATGCATGTCTATTCTCGTGCTACTAAGATTATTTGTCTAGTCTCTAGATGCTAAGCCCTACTCAGCTTGGAACAAGCTTAGTCTCTTAGGCCAAATTCCACTAGTTTCCTAGGGTTTTTCTATTCTCGGGGTGACAAAACTAGGCTTACTTTTCTTGACAAGCTTAGTTTCCAAGGTTGTTCCACTCAAGGTGTGAAGCTACCCCAACTCCATGCCGTCGAAGTGATTGGAGACTAGTCTGCGTTCACTTGTTCAGGCCAGAGGGTTGGTGCTCTTGTACATAGTAGTAACAATAAAGGAGACTAAAAAATATAAGCAGATAAACAAATTTCTTTTTTATTGTATTTTATATACATGGTTTCAATTAAATGTGCCTAGAGGCTACAAGGGAGATTACAAAATAAATTAACAAGGCTCACCGCTAATACTACTAGTAATACTGGCGAAGATGCTTGGCATTCCAAGAGTGGGGTATTAACTCCCCACTTAGTCGGGCCAATTTGTACGGCCCTAGATGTACAACGCTCTCGACTTGGTATGGGCCTTCCCAATTTTGTCCCAGCACTCATGCATAGGGGTCTCAGGTGGCTAAGAATACTCTTCGCAACACCAGATCTCTGACCCCAAACTTTTTATCCTTCACTTTAGAGTTGAAATACCTGCTACCTTTTGCTGTTAGGACGCTACCCAAAGCTGAGAAGCTTCGCGGAGCTCCTCCACGAGGTCTAAGGTATCTTGCAGTAAAGCATGGTTTATGGTCGGGTCATATGTATCTCGGCGGTGTGTGGAGATTGCTACTTCAACTGGGAGCATGGCTTCGTATTCATAGACCATTGAGAATGGAGAGTGGCCGGTGAGATCCTGGCAGTGTTGCGGTAGCTCCACAATGCCCTAGGCAGCTCCTCCGGCCAAGTGCCTTTCACATGCTCGAGCCTTTTCTTTAAGGTGTCTTTGAGTGTATTGTTGACTCCTTCCACCTGCCTGTTTGCCTGCGGGTGGGAGACGGCAGAAAAGCTTTTCATGACTTCGTGTCTTCGACAAAAGTCTGTGAACACCTCACTGTCAAACTGCAGACCATTGTCGGAGTATCTTCCTTGGGAGCCCATAGCGACAAACAATGTTCTTGATGACAAAATCTAGAGCCTTCTTGGAAGTGATGGTAGCGAGTGGCTCGGCCTTGACCCACTTCGTGAAGTAGTCGACTGCCACTATCGCATACTTTACCCCTCCTTTTCCCGTGGGTAGTGACCCGATAAGGTCAATGCCGCAGACTGCGAAGGGCCAAGGACTCGTCATCTGAGTGAGCTCATTTGGAGGAGCTCGAGATATGTTGGAAAAATGTTGGCACTTGTCACATTTCTTGACATAGTCCATCGCATCTCCGTTCATGGTGGGCCAGAAGTATCTCTACCTCAAGATTTTCTTGGCGAGGCTCTGCACTTCTTGGAGTACCATGATGGATTCTTGCTTGTACACACACCATATTAGAGGCAATGAGTATCCCCACCTATACAACTTGCTGTCCGTGATAAGATACAGAGGCTCCTGGTAGAGTAGCTTCTGAGCACTTTCTGATCCTGCTGCAACTCCCTTGAGACGAGATATTTAACTATGGGATCCATCCACCCGTCCTAGATCTGGATCACCTCCACCTCCTCGGGCGTCAAGATACTCAGAGAAGACAAGTATTCGATGGGGACTACATTGATTAGTTCAACGTCCTTGGTGGTTGCGAACTTGGCCAGGGCATCAACATTTGAGTTATGTTCCCGCGGCACTTATCGAATTTAGAATTTCCTGAAGCCATGTAGCTTCTCTTGTGTCTTCGCTAGGTAAGCGTCCATTTTCATTCCACTAGCCCGGTACTCCCCAAGTACCTTATTCACCACTAGTTGTGAGTCACTGAAAACCTCGGGGTCCTCGGCCTTAAGCTCAAGCACAACTTGAAGCCTAGTGATCGGAGCCTCGTACTCTGCATCATTGTTTGAGGCATCAAACCCAAATCATAGGGCATTGTAGACCTAGTGCCCATCGGGGGACACTAAAATGAGACCTGCCTCGGCCCCATTTTCATTTGATGACCCATTGACATACAGCTTCCACGTGGGCCCTTCTATTAGGGCATCCGTAGGTCCCTCATGATTTCTGTGCACTCGGCGATGAAATCTTTCAGCACCTGTCCCTTTATGATCGTCTTGGAGAGATAAGCAATGTCAAATTGATTGAGCTCGATAGCCCACTTTAGGAGTCTTCCAAACGACTCATAGTTTTGGAGGACTTGGTACAAGGGATGGTTCATGAGGACTCTGATGGGATGTGCCTGGTTGTAGGGCCTTAGCTTCTGAGAATCCATCATCAGGCAGAAGGTCAGTTTTTCCATGAGTGGGTATCTAGACTCCACTCTGAGGAGCCTGTTACTCACATAATACACGGAATGCTGGACACGGCCTTCCTCATGGAGTAAGGCAGCGCTGATGGCATTTTCAGAAATAGCCATGTAGAGTAATAGGGGTTCCTTTTCCATGGGCTTAGTGCCCATCTTGGTTGGACTTCTTCCTCAGGGTGGTGCAGAAGCTATACAATTATAAAGTCTCAGCCAGTGAAGGTACAGGCCATTTCTACTTCCAGCACAAGACTTACATCCCCTCGAGCACCATATAAGCGTTGGGAGAGAGTTGGAAGGTAGCTATCCCCACGTACTTTAGAAATTTCACAAAGTACTGGTGTAAGGGCAGGGTGGCCCCTGCCATCAAGTGGGCTTGGCTCCAGGCACCAAGACCATTGACACTACGGTGCGCCCTCTCAGATTCCTGGCAAAGATGCACGAGACACATATCCCCGATCGCATAGTGCCTCACAATGGCCTCTAGGGCCTCTAGATGTCGGAGCAGGTTGTGGTAATCCTTCGCTTCAAACCCATCACTCTCGAACATCTAGGTGGGGTGTGGAACAGGAGCTCAGTTGACTTCTTCCATGGTCAACCCTCTGCTGGTCGTTGATGCCTTTTATGTCGAAATGAGTCCAGGAGAAGACATCCTAGTTTTCTCGGAGGAAGGTTAGGAGTGAGTTTCAGACTTTCTCCTCCAGATTTTTTCTAATCTTGGTTCTCCTATCAGGAGTGGCTGCGTCAAGAGCCACCTCCTCGACTTCCTCCATAGGTTCGACCACCCTTTCTTCTTGAACCCGCAAGTCTAGCTAATCTGCCTCTTCAGCCAGTACCGCTATCACTTCCGCGCTCTAGGGAAGAGACTACTCGTGGTCCCTTGTCTTGACTACCATTACTGGTTGCTAGATGGAGACATAGTAGCATTGCCTTGCCTCCTTCTGGTCTCCTTGGAGTGTACCAATTCTTGAATCCATTGAAAATTTTAGGCACATATGACGAATTGAGGTGACGGCTCCAAATTCCATCAAGGCCAGACTCCCTAAAATGGTGTTATACGCTGAGGGACAGTCCACCACCATGAAACTGCAATACTTGAAGGCCTAGTGAGGCTCTTCCCCCAGTGTCACGGGTAACTTGATTTGGCCCATTGGTATGAGACCCTCTCCTGATAATTTGAAAAGAGTCAAGGAGCACGGGGACAGGTCACTTGGGGTCAGCCCAATCTTCTCAAAAGCAGACTTAAACATAAGATCCATCGAACTCCCATTGTCCACTAGGATCCTAGCCACCATCTTGTTGGAAACCTGGTTCTCGATCACCAAAGGATCATGGTGCGGGAATTGAACTCCCTAAGCATCATCCTCAGAGAATGTGATGACTTGTTAAGTCATCCGTGGCATCTAGGCTAGCAGTTGTGTCAAGGCCAACACCTCATCATCGCGGTTTAAGGCCTGCGCATATCTCTTCTGCGAGCCTCTATAAGTGCCCCCCAGGTGAGGTCCTCCCGAAATGGTCCCCACACTATCATTTATTGGTGGGGGCCTGTTTGTTATCGGCTGTGGCGGAGCTACGGGCACTAACCTCGGAGATATAGCAGCGGCAGGTTGCGTAGGTATTTCTGCTGCTGGGGCCGGTGGTCGGCGAGGCCCGCTCTGAGTGTATTGGTGGAGGTGTGGTCCCTAGGGATGGGTTGTGGCTTCTGATAATGAACATGTTGTTCTGTAGCCACAAAAATATTCTCACGAGAGTCTACCAAGTCACTGTACTCGGACAACTGCGAGACATACTTCTCACCAGAGGCAGTTCCCTGTTCAGTCTATGTGATTCCATTTCCCTTGGGCTTTCGGCCCTTGCCCTTGCCCCCGCGGCTACTGCTGCTAGGGGTCTGACTAGGTGTGGCTGATTGGGATGGAGCAACAACTCTCACACTGAATGCAGGCTGATAAAGCACTATTCCCAATGGGTGTCGCTCCGTATCCCATCGGACCCGCACTAAAACTAGTGGTCAGCATGGCACTAAAGCCAGTTGGCAGGACACTCGAACTGGACTGGACCCCCCCCCCCCCAAACTTGGTTGGACAGGAGCGAAAGGCAGATACTATATTCCCAAAGCAACAAGGATATTGTCGATGCGTGAAAGGCGATGAGCCCTGCAAATGCTCCAATCTTGGCATTCTCCCAGCTGATATATTCTTGTGCTTGATGAATGAAGTCGTCGAGCCATTGGCATCCTCTCCACTGGAGGTTATTCCACAATAGGGACCCTACGCGGATGCCGTCCTGCAAGGCCATCAGTGCTTTTCATCATCAACCCTCTTGGTCCTTGCATCTTTGTAATGCCCCGAATTCTCTGATGTGGTTTAGTGGCGGGATTAGAAGGCCGGGAGGGCCATACTTGCTTAATTATGCCATTAATTGATAGTATGCATGTTTATATGAATTATATTATAATATGATGTTATATGCATGCATGTGGGTCCACATTTGAGTATTATGATATTTTAGTCATTTGGCCGTTGAGGGTATAATTGTATATTTGTATGCATGTCGGTGATAAATTGTTGAGACCACATTATAATGTGGGTTTGTTCGAGCTATTCGACATGAGAAGATCTTGGATTATTGATTAGCGGTATAGTCATAACAGGTTTAAGTTCAGGGCTCGGGATGAGTCTCGGGGTGATTTTAATGATTAGAGCGTTACCGGGAAATAAAGGGTAATGGGATGTGAATTATTGATGTTTGAGATTATCGAGAATAGCGGGAATTGGAGAGCATTAATTATGATTAAAGAGATAGGTGGAAAATACCAATTTTTCCCTTGGGAGCTTTTAGAAACCTTTAATTGACCTAGGGGTATAATGGTCTTTTCACCCCTAGGATAGACATAAGCCATTTTAGGCTGTGAAAGAAGAGGAAAAACAGAGTAACTTCAAGAGCCTTCCCGTACCTTCTTCTCCTTCAGTTTCCTTTGAGATTTTTGAACCATTCTTGAGGATTCAAGCTTGGGAAGTAAGCCTTTGGAGTTTGGGAGATTGTTCCTCCATTGCAGAGCATCATAAGCTGAGCTTTGGGTATGTTTCTAGCCATTGAATTTCCTAGTTTGCCCTGTTTTAGTTCTGTTTTGCAGTTGTCATTTCTAGGTTGAATACTTGGTTTTGTTGGGAGTTTTGGCTAGGGTTCTTATGGTTGTGATGTTTGGGGTGTGTTAGGATGGTTTTTGGGTTCATTTGGCACCAAAAATGGGATTTGGAAGCATTGGAATCAAGTTAGAATCGAAGGAGTTGAAGAAGGAGGTTTCAGGGGGTATTTGGTCTGGAGGTAGCGCTATAGCGCCCACCCTAGGGCACTACAGCGCTACACAGGAGGCATTTGGGTGTGTTGGGGGTTCTGAGAATAGCGCTGGGGCACCAGGGAGCAGCGCTGCTCTGTTCCTTCAAAGTCCCGTTTTGAGTGTTTTTAAGGGTTTTTGGCTTGGGGTTTCAATCCTTAAGGCCCGGGATCGAATCTACTCACCGTGTGGGCATGTTTCGAGGTCCCGAGAGTGGTGCTTAGGTTAAGACCCTTTTAATGTTGATTTTCATTAATGGAGGTTATAATTGGTTGTGATTAAGAAACCGCTAAGGAACCAAAAGGTTGATCGTTCTCAAGAGTCGTTCTTATTATATTTCTCGCTCGAACCTAAGGTAAGAAAAATGTACCCTGTGCATATGACATGCATGGTTGTTGTTGAGACATGTTGGTTAATAAATGTGGACATTGATTGCATATTAAATGCTAGCCAATATTGTTTACTTGTATATGGCACGACTACTCAGGGACATTGACCTAAGAGTCAAAAATGGCATAAGCGTCCTAAATGCAGTGCCGAATGAAGATTAGATCTAATCGATATCAGCATTGAATGGCTCTAAGGCATTAATGCTGGACCGACCCTAAGGTCGATGAAACTTATAAGCGCTTGACTAGTCTAAACTAGTTACTCAGAGCCAAGGCCGAAGGCCTAGGTGACTGTTTGTCACATGGCTATGGAACGATGTTCCAGGGTTATGACTCTATGGTCATGAGGAAGGTTATGTTGGTGACTTGTCACCATGTACCTATCTTGTTTAAGCTAGTGAAAGGTTCACTTATCTGTTAAGCCCCGGTGACCCTATCGTCACATGGTTAAAGGGAGTTGTACCCACTTTAGTGACTTTTCCTCAGTCACTTACTTGTTTGGACTGATAGTCCTAAATGATTATTACAATCATTGTTGATATTATATCATGCTATATTGTGTTTTCTTGCTGGGCCTTGGCTCATGGGTGCTATGTGGTGCAAGTAAAGGGAAAGAAAAGCCCAGCCTTGAGTGGAGATCTTAGGTGGTGATGTGTACATATGTGGCCGCTTGACCACCACGACCAAGGATTTCTCAGAGGAACTAGGGGGTTTAACCTATTTTTCCCACTTAGGTCGACGGGTTCGTAAATTTGAAACAGTAGTGACCTTTTTGAGTTGTAAATAACTTGTAAATGTTTTGATGGGCCCATGAACAATTTTATGTACTTAATAAAATATATCCTTTCATTTTTATTGGTTTTCCACCTTAGCCTGATAATAACAATTAGAGCACGTTTTTAACCAAAGGACTTGGGTAGCGGGTCAAATTTCCGGTTCACCAATCATCGTAAATGTTCTGGGGTAACCAGGACGTTATAACTTGGTATTAGAGCGTGCCAAGGTTAGGGTTCCTATAGACTGGCTGGGCATGTACACACATCACTGAAGTCAAGCTCGACTCATGGTTTGGTAACTATTTATGTAGATATATGTATAACTGCTTAAATATAGTATATATGCTTTACCTCTATGTATGAGACACCATGTTAAACCTGTGCCTTGAGATATTATATCCTCAGCAACCGTGTGCTAATTAGTACTGAAATTTCTAGAACATACTTATTAGTATGGTTGATTGTGAATTATTATGGGATACATGCTGATTGCTAAATGCTATAAACATGTATCTGCCTGTGTATTTGTATGACTGTAGAATGTGATAATTGTCTGCTTGTTCTTGGACCGTAAGGCGGCAAGTGGTTTAGTTATTACTACCTGACTGGCCGTATTGATTATTATTTCAGCAAGGTGTTAGATAAGAATGAATCCAGGGCAGACAAATACTTCAGCTGGACAGAGTGATCAGGGCCAGAATAATAATAATAGCCAGGGTCAGGAGAATGACCAGTCACAGATTCCACAGCCAGCTCCTGTAAACTGGCAGCAGATAATCAGTGATCTATAGGCAACAGTGTTGAGACAGGGAGAAGAGCTTCATCTCCTGAAACAACAGCAAGTGCCTGCAGTGGCCAGTGTATCAGAGGCACCTCCTGTGTCGGTGCCAGCAGCTGAGCAGCTACTTGAGGTTGGGAATAAGTGGGAACCTCTCTATGAAAGGTTCAGGAAGCAGCAACCTCTTGTATTTGAGGGCAGTGCAGATCCTGCCAAGGCAGAACAATGGATGAGTATGATTACCACTATCCTTGATTTCATGAGGGTATCTGGTAATGAGATGGTGGCTTGTGCCACTTATATGTTTCAGGATGATGCCCGAATTTGGTGGGAAGTGATTGCCTAGACCAAGAATGTAAATGCCCTGAGTTGGGAAGAGTTTCCGACTCTGTTCAACGAGAAATATTACAATGATGCCATCAGGGTGGCTAAAGCTGAGGAGTTTATTAGGCTACTTCAGGGAAATTTTTCAGTCACTGAGTATGCCTTGAAATTTGATCATTTGGCAAAGTTTGCCATGGAGCTGGTGCCCACTGATGGGACCAGGAGAGAGAGATTCCTTCAGGGGCTACAGCCCAGATTAGCCCGTGATGTACGTATCACCACTGTGGCTGGGGTTACTACCTATGCATAGGTGGTTGAGAAGGCACTCAAAGTTGAGAGTGCAGAGAACAAGATCTGGTGCGACAGTGTTGCCAGAAAGGATTTCAGGAGGACAGGTCCTCCATTTGTGGGTTCTGGTAGGGGTGTAGGCCGCAGTGAGCAGAAAAGGAAGGTTCCTGATACCTTCCCAGTTCCAGGTCCTGATAGGCAACCCCGTGGTATTTCTATGGTCGTCCAGGTGGTAGTGAAGCCTGGAAGTCTTATCTTGAGTGCCCTAGATGCAAGAGGCATCATTTGGGAGAGTGTAGGGCATTAGGTATGCTTCTCATGTGGAGCAGTGGGCCATCTTAAAAAGGATTTCCCTAAGGCAAGAAAAGAAGAACCCAGGAAAGCGGACAGCTCGGCCCCAGCTCGAGTGTTTGTATTGACTCAAGCAGAAGCTGAGGCTTCTCCCTCAGTTGTCACAGGTCAGCTTCTTAGTGCTGGAACCCCTTATAATGTATTGATTGATTCTGGTGCTACACACTCTTTTGTTCCTAGTAGTATTATTGATAGGTTGTGTAGACCCTGTGATTTTTATGTTGTGGGGTTTGGAACTTTGTTACCCACTGGAGAGTTGATGGTATCCAGGAGATGGGTCAGATCTTTGCCAGTGATAGTGGAGGGCAGAGAGTTGTCAGTGGATTTGATAAAGTTGGTTATGACTGACTTTAATATGATATTGGGTATGGATTGGTTGGCAAAGTATTGGGCAACTATTGATTGCAGAAGGAAGATGGTCACCTTTGAGCCTGAAGGTGAGGATCCTTTTGTGTTTGTTGGTAATGTGCATGGACCTCGCATTCCTATGTGTTGGCGCGGTTCTTCGCCAACAGGTAATTAAGAAAATAAAAGGAAGGGATTAGTGCTTATGTTGAACTGAAATAGATGAATGATCTTTTTAGGAATGGGCTGGTGACACAATTACGTTTTTAGGTGGTTCAAAGGTTAAAATCCTTCTACTCCACCAGTCAATATTATTGCTATATGCTTGGTATTCTTTACAGGGTATTCTTACACAATAGAATCCAACCCCTTGTAACTCCCAAGGTCTCCATATTTATAGGAGAGGGCACCTGGGAGTTGGTAAGAAGGTCATCCCGTGACCTTCTTACCTATCATGTCAACTCTGTGGCATTCATGATTAATTCCTAAAACCTGACACATGAAGTGTGGTCTAATCAATAGGTAAGGGGGACAATGGGCCGCACGGCCCAACCCAGTCGTGGGTGCCAAAATGCGCACGTTCATGCTGCGTGTCCGAGACGTCAGGGATATATCAGACACGTGATGTCTGATATATGCACGTTTACCTTGCGTGGTTGACTTTATAAAAGGTCACAACCTCCAACTCTAGCTCGTATCACAAGCTGGATGCCTCCCTCGACCTGTGGCCTTCAGAGTCCAGACTCAGTCTAATCTTGGCGAACCCTTAGGTTACCTCGAGCTAAGGAGGTAGGATCATTCGATGGCAGCTCCGGTCTTGGGGATGTCCACGTGGTAGACATGATTAGGCTGTATCTCAACTTGCTAATAGCCTGTGGGAAAACCAGGGCGTACATTTCCCCCCCAAGCCCCTGCTCGTGGTACACGACGTCGTATAGGGCCACAGTAGGGGCTTTTAGGCTTCCCCATGAACTCTTCATATTCCACATTTTACGCAGGCGCCGAATACGTGGAACATCGAGGTTGGTGACGGTACGTCTTCCGAGAACCGCATTTAATGGCCTAGATTCCCCCGCGGAAGCTCCGGGGCTGATGGTCGTAACCATACATTCTTCTTCTAGCTCGGGGGGTAGGATTCCCTTTAGTACATATATATACTTGAATTTCGCATTTTTTCCCTTTTTTTTTGTTTTTGCATGACTGCTAACTTGTGTACTAACCATCTATTTGTCTTGCCAGAGGAGATGTCTCAGTCTGGGGGAAAAATCTGCGGGCTGTGTTCGCCGGGGGGAACTCCCCAGCTGGGGCCTCTGGCCCCAAAATGAAGAAGCTCCGGATGGCGAAGAAAGCCGCCGGGACCCCAACCAAGTCTCCTGCAAAGGAGAAAGAGCAGACCCCAGCCGCCCAGGTCGAGAAAACCGCACCTCCTGCTGCAGGGGGAGCATGCCCCCACCCCCTCCGCGAGCTCCAGCTTTCGTCCGGGACACAGGGACGGAGCCTGGGACTTCGGCAATTGTGCCTCCCGAGGTACGCATCCCGGTGGACCCCCAGGATCTGGAGAAGATCCCAGATGTCTTTAGAGGGACGGTGTACGAGACGGCGATCTACGCCGTCAGCCACTTCTACCGCTTCAACGAGAGGGAGCTACGGCCATCGAAATAAGGAGCCCGGTGGGCATGCTGGAATCTTCATTGGGCATGGCCCTTACGGTAAGCTGACCTTATCCTTTTGTGATCTTTGATTAGAATGCCTTGCCCTGTTTTTCCTTTCTCCCTTCTCTTTTTCTTAAGGCAGTTGCCTCTCCGTTTTTGCAGAGCGCCTTGGCCCTTCATAGGAGCATAGCCAGGACGAAGGCCCAGCTCGAGGATATGAGGGGCGAGAACCAGGCGGTTGTGGCCACCCACTAGACTTCCTTGCAGGAGGCTAAGGATGCCCTGGCGGCCGTGCAGGCTGAGCTGGAAGAAGCCTGTCCCAAGCTTCAAGAGGTCGAGGGAACCAAAGCCGCCCTCGCCGTTGCACGGGCAGAGCTAGACACCGTGAAGGCTGGGGCCGAGGAGGCCAAGGCCGCCCTGGAAGCCGAGAAGGGAGCCTCCAGCACCGCCATGGAGGACATGCTCTACCACTGCTGGGTCTACAACTCGGACGGTGATTTCTCCTTCTTGGGAGCGGACGTCTGGGAGCCCTTGTTGGAGGGGTTTAAAGCTCGCCTCGAGAAAGAAGCACCTTCCGAGACCGGGGAAGTCTCCGGCGCAGCTGAGCAGGAGGGCGAGACGGCGACCTCCACGGGGCAGCCTGGCGGAGCTTAGGGCCTTCCTCTTTCGCACCCTTTCCTTTAATATTCTCAATTTTTTTTGTGTAACTTTTGCATGAGGTGTTTCCACCTCGAGACAATTAATTTTTATTTTTAAATGGTTTATATCCTTTTGTCTTTACGCACTTTAGTTACTATTTTGAAAAAATCTAGTTCGCATTAATTTTTATCAATATGTCATGCTTTTTTTTTTAAAAAAAATGAGCAATCGATTTAAATTAACTTCTAAGTTTTATGACCTGGTTATGTCCAGGGACTTAATTTGAAAACTTAGTTCGTGTTAACTTTTATCAATATCTCGTGCTCTTTAAGAAAAGCAACGATCAATTGATTTAAATTTGTTGACGCGGTTCTTCGCCAACAGGTAATTAAGAAAGGAAGAGAAAGGGATTAGTGCTTAGGTTGAACCGAAATAGATAAATGATCTTAGAAATGAAATGGTGACTCAAAATGCGTTTTTTGAGTGGTTCAAAGGTTAAAATCCTTCTACTCCACTAGTCAGTATTATTGCTATATACTGGATATTTGATTACAGGGTATTTCTTACAATATAGAATCCAACCCCTTATAACTCCCAGGGTCTCCATATTTATAGGAGAAGGCACCTGGGAGTTGGTAAGAAGGTCATCCCGTGACCTTCTTACCTATCATGTTAACTCTGCGACATTCACGATTAATTCCTAAACCTGACACATAAGTGTGGTCAAATCAATAGGTAAGGGGATAATGGGTCGCACGGCCCAAACCAGTCGTGGGTGTCTGAATACGCACGTTCCTGCTGCGTGTCCGAGAAGTCAGGGGTATATCAGACACATGATGTCTGATATATGCACGTTTACCTTGCGTGATTGACTTTATAAAAGGTCACAGCCTTCAACTCCAACTCGTCTGGATGCTTCCCTCGACCTGTGGTCTTCAGAGCCCAGGTTCAGTCCTTAAGCAATGTTGGCGAACCCTTAGGTTACCTCGAGCTAAGGAGGTAGGACCTTATGATGGCAGCTCCGGTCTTGGGGATGCTCACGTGGTAGTCGTGATTAGGACATATCTCAGCTCGCTAATCAGCCCGTGGGAGAATCAGGGCGTACATCTGCCCCCCAAGCCCCTGCTCGTCGTACAAGACGTTGTGTAGGGCCACAGTAGGGGCTTTTAGGCTTCCCTCTGAACTCTTCGTATTCCACATTCTACGCAGGCGCCAAATACGTGGAACATCGTGGTTGGTGACGGTACGTCTTCCGAGAACCGCATTTAATGGCCTAGCCTATGCCCAGCCGTCATTTTGTATTTCGAGTGGAGGGCCTTGGATCCCACATCAGGGCAATCCAACGACCCTCTTCACGTGACCCTTCACGCATATAAAAAGGGGTGGCCACCTTACGCACGGGCCACCCGTTCATTTGAAATTTTTCAGAAATTTTCCTCTTCTTCTCTCTTCATCTTCAAGAGAAAAAACCCTCTTCTTCCCGACCGCCATTCCTAACGTTCAAGAAGTTCAGGTGCAAAGACTCCTTCGAAGCCTTGGAACCAACTGCTCCGACGAAGCCCCAACCCAAGCGATATCCTCATCCACTTCCCAGCCAAACACTCTGTAAGTCTCCTGACTGTGCATGTTTCAAAATTATTTTTTACTGTAGCTTAGGTAAATATTTACTATAGCCACATGCAAGGGTTTGCTGGGTTTTGTGGGAATGAAGGGTGAAAGCCTTTTAGGTTAGGGTATCTTTGCAGTAGAAAACTGTTTAGGAGCATGGTTTACAGGATGCCTTTTTTGGGGAAAATTTCTGGGTAGGATTTTTGGTATGCTGGTTTAGAGTATTCGGTATTTTTGGGTGCAAAACCGGGTAGCTTAGGGGACACGCTTCACAGTTGGTTTTGCCTTATTGCCTACTGAAATTTTCCTTCCAAGGAAAATTCTATCCTGACCCTCCTGACACACAAATTCCGAGTAATCGGGGATTTGTAGGAAGCACAGGAGCGTGTTCTTAGAACCGCGTGGTCTCACTCTCCACGGGCTGGGCTTACCTCAGCTCGTGTCAAAGAAACACATTCAGATTCTCTTCCACCTTAGGTCGCCTTTTTCTAAAATTTCTTCTTTTTGTCCGCTAGGCGACCAGATGGGACCCAAGAAGAATGCTCCCAAGAAGCCTGTAGGAAGCTCGTCCTCCCGTCAAGACAAAGGAAAGGAAGTGATGGCCGAATCCCCGATCCCCAACTTCGGGCCAGCGGTGGAACAGGAGCTCGAGGTGGCTCCTGACGCGTTCTTTGAGGCAGAGAGGATCTCTTCAAAGATCACTGACCAGGCGAGGGTCAACAAAATATTCCTCTCCCATAACATCGGGCTGGGGAGAGGATCTGTGGTTGCCCGACCTCCCACAGAGGGCGAGCGGAGCTGCGCGCCGCTTGACGAGGCATTCTCGGCCTGGAGCGACGAGCATTTTAAGGCGGGGGCCTTCCTCCCGTTGGATCAGTATTTCGCTGATTTCCTCAATTACGTGAGGTTGCACCCATTCCAACTCCCCCCCAACTCTTATCGGCTGTTGGCGGGATTAAGATATTTATTCTTGAAACGGGATTGGGAGGTCCCCACTCCTGCAGATATTTTATACTTTTTCTGCCTCAAGGCCAGCCCGGAGCAGCAGGGGCGAGGCGACGGGTTTTATTACTTAACCCGGTTCCCCAACACGGCTGCGGTCATCGAGCTACCCAGCCACCCCAACGACTTCAAAGATAAATTCTTTATGTCGACGGGGTTCCGAAACTGCGAGCTCCACTACTTCAATCGTCCTCATAAGTGCTTTTCAACCTTAGCTCGTAAGTTAAGTATCGTTTAGCTCCTCCTGTATCCCTTTCTGACTTAGATTAATCCTGTAGCTATCTTTGCGAGGATAGAGAAATCTGTGACCCTCGGGGCCCAGTACGAGACACTGGCGGGCTTGCCCCCCAGTGAAAAGGATTACCGTGTGCTCATGACAGACGAGACGATGGTGGCCTATAAGCTGATCTTCCCAAATCAGACTCTGAACCTAAGGAGGGTCCGGGCGCTTCCCCCAGCTCGCAATACTAGGCCCACCATCGTGGAGGGGGTCACGGGGGACGAAGATGAGGAGGACGAGGTTCCCCTCGTGAGGAACAGGAAGCGGGCGTTGGAGGTCGCCCAGAGAACGGACGAGGAGAGGATCCGGTCCGGAGCAGCCGTGGGTCCTTCTGGCCAAGGTAACCCTTACATGTTTAGGAATTTAGATAGGGCCATCGCCGACTCCCGGCTAGCTAGGTTCAATCCCAGACAGCTCGTCCAACGTCACCGAAGTGATCCAGACCTGGATACAACCCTGCTTCACTGTTTCGACCAGCTCGTGCTGGATTACCAAGATAGCCGACCTAGGGGTACCGTAGTCGTAGATAACACCCTAGCCTTTAGGTTGATCCTATTTGAGGAGAATGGGACCAACCTTCAGTCATGGCCATCACTCCGGAGGGGTGCCGTAGCTCCAGGACTTAGGCCATATGTAGGAGAATCTAGCCCGGAACCAGAGTCGGATCCAGAACTTGCGCCAGCTCGGGAAATAATCGACTTAGATTCTCCCGCAGGAGCACCGGGGCCGATGGTCGTAACCATAGGTTCTTCTTCTAGCTCGAGGGGTAGGATCCCTTTTAGTATATATATATACTTGAATTTCTCTTTTTCCCCCTTTGTTTTTGTTTTTGAATGGCTGCTTGTAACGCCCTAAGTGAGTTTTAAGACAAAACAGTGTGCAATGAACTCGCTAACCGAGGTTTTTAAAACGAAAGTGTGACTAATCAAAAGTTAAGGCTGTAATCTTTGAAAATGCGTTGTTTCATTAAAAACTTCTAGTATTAAACATTTGGGATCCCAAAATAAGGTTTGAAAACTATTTACATCTTAAAATGAGTTTACAATTGATTAGTTATAAAAATCATAGATTATTACAGCCATTTCTCGTAAAAACCCCCAACCAAAGCAGTCGGGCAGACCAAACATGTACGTGTCGCTTCACGCTCTCCGTACTCATGGCTGGTTGACTCAATCTATGCCCTTACCTGCAACACAAAGCACCCGTGAGCCGAAGCCCAGCAAGAAAACTCATGCAGTTCATAACATATGCAAATTATACAGTTAATCATATCAGATAGTCCACAGATAAACAGGTCAACTAATAGACTTAAGCGACCCGGCCATGCTGCCCCAGAAGCCTTACCAAAGCCTGGGGTCTCGGTCCTCACCGTAAGGATATCCCATGTATCCATGGGGTCCCACCCTAACTACAAGCACTCCACGTGCTAAGTGGTACTTCCGGCCCCACTGCCGTTCTCGGCCTTTCGCCGTTCTCGGCTCCATTGCCGTTCTCGGCTCCTCGCCGTATCATTCAACTATAATCACAGATAGTCTAACTCAAATAACATTTGAACATATATCAAAACAATCAAGTCTGCACCCTAACATGTAATGCAATATAGGGCCGTGCCCTGCAATCATCTCAGCATGCAATGTAGGGCCGAGCCCTGCAATCACATCATGGGCCCATGCCCTGTCCTACGGGTGCTATAGTTTTCTTACCTATCAATTTGATAGCTTTCAACACTTGACTCCTTGAGCACGATCCCACTCGAGCCTTAGCGCACACCTAAGCACAAACATAGGTCAAAGTCAACACCGAACCCCAAGTCCGAAAACCTAGCCTTGGGACCAATCCCGAGCCCCCGGGAAGTCCTAGATCCACAAAACAAGGTGGTGGAATCGAACCCCGAACCCTAGGTCAAAATCCCTCAACAAAAGCCCAAAAACCCCTTTCTGTGAACAGTGCAGCGCTACAGCGCTCTAAAGAGGGCGCTGTAGCGCTACAAGCAGAACCACACATCCCCAGAAACAGGGCCTAGCGCTACAGCGCCCAAAGACTAGCGCTGTAGCGCTAGTTGCAGGCTAGCAACACCAAAAATCGTTTTCTGCGATTTCTTTCAACCATTCTCAACCCAAACTTCCCCAAATCTTTACCAAACTCAAAATCAAGCTTATAAACACTCTCCACTCATCCCAAGCATCCCAAATCCTCAAAACCCAAGCACATTCAACCCAAATCTCAAAATTCACCATGATCAACCCTAAACCCAGAAATTCAGTCAAACAACAAAGTTAAAGGCTTAGAATTCATACCATTGATGCAATTTCGACCTTGATTCATTTCCTAGACCTCCTTAGCTTGCTCTTCCTCAAAGCTTGCCCAGAAATTCCCTAAAATTCCCATCATCTCAGCCCAAAACACAGCTCAAACCAGCCAAACCCTTAAAACTTGAAAACTCTAAGAACATACCTCAAAAGTTGATGTGTTCTTGCTAATCCTTGCCAAATCTTCAAGTCTAACTCAAGATCCTTGATGCTCAGCCTATCATTGCTCTCCACTAAGCTTTGCTCCAAGAAATTTGAAGAGGAATGGTGCTAGAACCCCAAACCGATCCTTTGAAACAAAACCCCTCTGTTTTTCTCTCTTTTCTTTTTCTTCCTTTTTCTTTCTTTTCCACAGCCATTCACTCTCTCTACCAATCCCACTCACTATATAAAGCCTCAAATAATCTATCTTTAAAAAGCCAATTGACCAAAATGCCCTCCCTATTAGTTCTAATCCCTTTTTGTCCAAGTAGGGCCATTTTAGTCATTTTACCCAATTCCCGCTAATCCTCAAGTGTCTCTAATATTTTCCCGTTGCTTTCCAACACCTGATAAATCACCAAATAAGTATTCCCCATCATCAAAATTAATCTCAATCTATTCTCTAAATTCCTGCTTATACCCCCAGGCTCGCCCCGAGCCGGGTATAAATTCCCGTCATGACTTTGCGCTAGCCTGCTCTCAGGGATCGTCTCGAGTCACAAATCACGGATACACCCACATACCACTGTGGTCTCAACAATCATCACATATCAATACAGTTATGCCCAAAATGGCCAAAATTACAATTATGCCCTTCTAACACAATCCGGGCCTACATGCATACTAATATACATAGTCATGCATCTCAAATAATCAAATAGTCATATAACATGCTTTAAATCATAACCATGCATTTAACTCATAAAATCACACATAAATCCCAACATGCCCTTCTGGCACACTGATCAAGGCCCTTAAGCCTTATTAGCGATTTTGGGTCGTTACACTGCTAACTTGTGTACTAACCATATCTTTGTTTTGACAGAAGAGATGTCTTAGCCCAGAGGGAGTCTTCAAGCTGCGTTCGCCGGGGGGAATCCCTCAGCCGGGGCCTCTGGGCCCAAAATGAAGAAGCCCCGAACTTTAAAGAAAACTGCCGGGACCCCGACCAAGTCTCCTGCAAAGGAGAAAGAGCAGCCTCCCACCGCTCAGGTCATGGGAACTGATCCTCCTGCTGCAGGGGGGAGCAACATGCCCCCACCCCCTCCGCGAGGTCCAGCCTTTGTCCGGGATACAGGGGCAGAGCCCGGGACCTCGGCAATTTCAACCTCCAAGGTGCGCATCCCGGTTGATACCCAGGACCTGGAGAAGATTCCAGAGGCTTTCCGGGGGACGGTGTATGAATCGGCGAACTACGCCGTCAGCCACATCTACAAGTTCAACGAGAAGGAGCTCAGGGCCATCGAAACCAGGAGCCCGGTGGGCGTGCTAGAGTCTTCACTGGACATGGCCCTAACTGTAAGCTAACCCCAACCTTTTATGGTTTTTGATTATCATGCCTTGCCCTGTTTTTCCCTTTCTCCCTTCTCTTTTTTTTTCTGAGGCATGTGCCTTTCCGTTTTCGCAGAGCGTCGTTGCCCTTCACCAGAGCATAGCCTGGACCAAGGCTCAGCTCGAGGAGATGAGGAGCGAGCACTAGGCAGTTGTGGCCAACCACCAGACCTCCTTGCAGGCTGCTAAGGATGCCCTGGCGGCCGCCCAGGCCGAGCTGAAAGAGGCCCGTCCCAAGCTACAAGAGCTCGAGACCACCAAAGCCGCCCTCGCTGCCTCACGGGCCGACCTAGACACTGCGAAGGCCGAGGCCAAGGCCGCCCTGGAGGCCGAGCAGGCAACTTCAGGCACCGCCATGGAGGACATGTTCTACCATTGCTAGGCCTATAATCATTACGCCGACTTCTCCTTCTTGGCAGCGGACATCTGGGAGCCCTTGCTGGAGAAATTCAAAGCTCGCCTCAAGAAAGAAGCACCTTCCGAGGCAGGGGAAGTCTCCGGCGCAACTGAGCAGGGCGAGACGGTGACCTCCAAGGGGCCAACTAGTGGAACATAGGGCCTTTCCATTCTGCCCCCACTCTTTCATCCTTATTATTATTATTTTTTGTTGTAACCTTAGCATGAGGTGTTCCCACCTTGAGACAATTAATTTTTACCTTTAAATTGATTAACTCCCTTTTGCCTCTACGCATTTCAGTTATAATTTTTTCAAAAACTTAGTTCGCGTTAACTTTTATCAATATCCCGTGCTCTTTAGGAAGAACAACGATCAATAGATTTAAATAAACTTCTAAGTTTTTTGACCTGGTCATATCCAGGAACTTAATTTGAAAACTTAGTTCGTGTTAATTTTTATCAATATCTCGTGCTCTTTAGGAAGAACAACGATCAATAGATTTAAATCAACTTCTAAGTTTTATGACCTGGTTTTATCCAGGAACTTAATTTGAAAACTTAGTTCGTGTTAATTTTTATCAATATCTCGTGCTCTTTAGGAAGAACAACGATCAATAGATTTAAATCAACTTCTAAGTTTTATGACCTGGTTGTATCCAGGAACTTAATTTGAAAACTTAGTTCATGTTAATTTTTATCAATATCTCGTGCTCTTTAGGAAGAACAACGATCAATAGATTTAAATCAACTTCTAAGTTTTTTGACCTGGTTATATCCAGGAACTTAATTTGAAAACTTAGTTCATGTTAATTTTTATCAATATCTCGTGCTCTTTAGGAAGAACAACAATCAATTGATTTAAATCAACTTCTAAGTTTTTTGACCTGGTTATATCCAGGATAAGACTTAGTTCGCATTAATCCTTATCAATATCTCGCATTTTTTTAAGAAAAACAACGATCAATCGATATGAATCAACTTCTAAGTCATTAAGGAGACCTGGTTATATCCAGGTACCATATGCCCCCCAAGTAACTGGGAAAGGGTCTTTCATGGTTTCTTTAGATTACACTTGAAAACATGTACAAACATAGACAAAAAGTTAATTCTCATTGCTTAATACATAAAAAATGGCCTTTCAGGCCTTACAAGTGAATCATTGATAATATCTCTTCAAATGGATGGCGTTCCAAGTTCGTGGGACTGCCCCTCCATCTAGCCGAGCTAATTTATAAGTTCCTTCTCTAATGACCTCGATGACTTGATATGGCCCTTCCCAGTTCGGTCCCAAGACTCCATCTTTGGGATCCTTACTGGCCAAGAAAACTCTCCTGAGGACCAGGTCGCCAACATTAAAGGCGCGATTTTTGACTTTTGAGTTGAAATAGTGAGTGATCTTCTGCTGATAATGGGCAAGCTGGAGTTGCGAATCCTCTCGCCTCTCATCAACCAAGTCAAGGGAAGCGCAAAGTAGCCCGTGGTTGCGGTCCTGGTCATATGACTGGACCCTATGCGAAAGCACCTTAATCTCCACAGGGAGGACTGCCTCACTCCTAAAGGTCAAGGAAAAAGGAGTATGACCCGTAGGAGTCCGATGCGAGGTCCGGTATGCCCAGAGAACCTGGGAGAGTTGTTCTGGCCAGACTCCCTTCGCCTCATCTAGTCTCTTCTTGAGGCTCACCTTTAACGTCTTGTTGACAGCCTCGACCTGGCCATTCGCCTGAGGATAGGCCACGGAGGAGAACCTTTTCACAATTTCGTACCTCTCGCAAAACTCGGTGAATAGGTCACTGTCGAACTGAGTTCCATTGTCGGAAACGATCTTCTTCGGCAGCCCGAATCGGCAGATAATGCTCTTAACCATGAAGTCCAGGACTTTTTTTGAAGTTATCGTTGCCAAAGGTTCTGCCTCAGCCCACTTCGTAAAGTAGTCGATGGCCATCACGGCGTAACGGACCCCGCCTTTTCCAGTAGCGATGGCGCCAACCAAGTCGATCCCCTAAACTGCAAATGGCCCTGGAGAAGAGATCATCTTCAGCTCGACTGGGGGAGCTCGGGCAACTGTGGCGAATCGCTGGCACTTGTCACACTTCTTCACGTATGAGATCGAGTCTTTGGATAGAGTTGGCCAGTAATAACCTTGCCTCAGGACCTTTAAGGCCAAGCTTTGCCCCCCAGTGTGATCTCCGCAAAAACCCTCATGCACCTCCTGCAGGATGGCATGTGCTTCGCCTGGAAGAACATATCGTAGGAGGGGTAGGGAGTGCCCATGTCGGTATAACACCCCGTCTACTATCGTATACCTGTGTAAAGACCCAAATTCGCTAATAAGGCTTAAGGGCCTTGATTAGCGTGCCAGGAGGGCATGATGGGATTTATGTGTGACTTTAATGAGTTAGATGCATGGTTATGATTTAAAGCATGTTATATGACTATTTGAGATGCAGGACTATGTGTATTAGTATGCATGTAGGCCCTGATTGTGTTAGAAGGGCATGATAGTAATTTTGGCCATTTTGGGCATAACTGTATTGATATGTGATGATTGTTGAGACCACATTGGTATGTGGATGTATCTGTGACTTGTGACTCGAGACGATCCCTGAGAGCAGATTAGCGGAAAGTCAAGGAGGAAATTTATACCCGGCTTGGGTTAAGCCTAGGGGGTATAAGCAGGAAATTTAGAGAATATATTGAGGTTAATTTTGATAATGAGGAATACATATTTAGTGATTTATCAGGTATTGGGAAGCAAGCGGGAAAATATTAGAGACACTTGAGGATTAGCGGGAATTGGGTAAAATGACTAAAATGGCCCTACGTGGACAAAAAGGTTTAGAGTTAATAGGGAGGGCATTTCGGTCAATTGGCTTTTTAGAGATAGATTGATTGAGGCTTTATATACTTAGTGGGATTGATAGAGAGAGTTATATGGCTGTGGAAAAGAAAGAAAAAGGAAGGAAAAGAAAAGAGAGAAAACAGAGGGGTTTTCCAAAAGGGGCGGTTTGTGCATTCTTGCACCATTTTTCTTGGAGCAAAGCTCAGTGGAGAGCTAGGATAGGCTGAGCATCAAGGATCTTAAGGTTATACTTGAAGATTTGGCAAGGATTAGCAAGAACACATCAACTTTTGAGGTAAGTTTTTAGAAATTTCAGTTTTAAGGGTTTGGCTGGTTTGAGTTGTGTTTTGAGCTGAGTTGATGGGAACTTTAGGAATTTCTGGGCAAGCTTTGAGGAAGAGCAAGCTAAGGAGGTCTAGGAAATGAATCAAGGTCAAAATTGCATCAACGGTATGAATTCTAAGCCTTTAACTTTGTTGTTTGACTGAATTTCTGGGTTTAGGGTTAATCATGGTAAATTTTGAGATTTGGGATGAATGTGCTTGGGTTTGAAGATTTGGGATGCTTGGGATGAGTGAAGAGTGTTTATAAGCTTGATTTTGAGTTTGGTAAAGATTTGGGGAAGTTTGGGTTGAGATTGGCTCAAAGAAATCGCTGAAAAAGAAAAACTGGTGTTGCCTGCCTGCAATTAGCGCTACAGCGCTAGTCTTTGGGCGTTGTAGTGCTAGGCCCTGTTTCTGGGGTGGTGCTGATTCTGCTTGTAGCGCTACAGCGCTCTCTTTTGAGCGCTGTAGCGCTACCCTGTGCCCAGAAAGGGGTTTTTGGGCTATTTGTGAGGGATTTTGACCTAGGGTTCGGGGTTCGATTCCACCACCTTGTTTTGTGGATCTAGGACTTCCCGAGGGGCTCAGGATTGGTCCCGAGGCTAGGTTTTCAGACTTGGGGTTCGGTGTTGACTTTGACCTATGGCTGTGTTTAGGTGTGCGCTAAGGCTCGAGTGGGATCGTGCTCAAGGAGTCAAGTGTTGAAAGCTATCAAATTGACAAATAAGAAAACTATAGCACCCATAGGACAGGGTATGGGCCCATAGTGTGATCGCAGGGCACGGCCCTATATTGCATTACATGTTAGGGTTCAAACTTGATTGAATTGATATATGTTCAAATGTTATTTGAGTTAGACTATCTGTGATTATAGTTGAATGAAACGGCGAGGAGCCGAGAACGGCATTGGAGCCGAGAACGGCAGTGGGGCCGGAAGTACCACTTAGCACGTGAAGTGCTTGTAGTCAGGGTGGGACCCCACGGATACATGTGATATCCTTACGGTAAGGACCGAGACCCCAGGCTTTGGTAAGGCTTCTGGGGCGGCATGGCCGGGTCGCTTAAGTCTATTGGTTGACCCGTTCATCTGTGGACTATCTGATCTGATTAACTGTATAATTTGCATATGTTATGAACTGCATGAGTTTTCTTGCTGGGCTTCGGCTCACGGGTGCTCTGTGTTGCAGGTAAGGGCAAAGATTGAGTCGACCAGCCATGAGTACGGAGAGCATGAAGCGACGCGTACATGTTAGGCCTGCCCGACTGCTTTGGTTGGGGGTATTTTCGAGAAATGGCTGTAATAACCTGTGATTTTAATAGCGGACCAACTGTAATCTTATTTTAAGTTGTAAATAGTTTTTCAAACCTTATTTTGGGATCCCAAATGTTAAATACTAGAAGTTTTCAATGAAACAAAGCATTTTTAAAGATTACAGCCTTAACTTTTGCTTAGTCACACTTTTGTTTTAAAAACCTTAGTTAGCGAGTTCATTGCACATTGTTTTGCCTTAAAACTCACTTGGTAACGGCTCTAAGGAAGTAGGGTGTTACAACCTGGGAGCTTGATACAGCACTCATCGTGCATTATTACGTCCTTCGGGTAGCTTTCCCTCGGTGAGATACTCAAGGATGGGGGTCATCCAGGTCGGCCTGGCGTCGATCATCTTGACCTCCGTCCTGAATTCTTCTATACTTGGTTTCTCCAAGAACTCTACTGGCACTAACCCCAAGGTCTACGTCTCCCCGGACGTGGCGAGCTTGGCAAGAGCGTCTGTGTTAGCATTCTGCTCCCGAGGTATCTGCTCGATCGAGCCTCGCCCAAACGCGGATAGCTCAACCTTTACCTTTGCTAGATAGGCGGCCGTCTTGGGTCCTCGTGCTTGATACTCAACCAGAACTTGGTTTACCACGAGCTGGGAGTCACTGAAGCACTGGACGGAGCTTGCCCTCAGCTCCTGGGCTATCCTTAGCCCAGCCAGTAAAACTTCGTACTCGGCCTTGTTGTTGGAGGCCTTGAATCCGAACCTCAGTGCCGAGTGGAATCTATGTCCTTCAGAGGATATCAAAATGATTCCAGCTCCGGAGCCGTTCTCGTTGGATGAACCATCCTTGAATATCTTCCACAATGCCTGGGCCATGGTGACCTGGGGTGAGTCTTCTGCAGGATCCTCTCGGAATCCTTTGCACTCGGCTACAAAATCGGCCAGGGCCTGACTCTTTATAGCATTTCGCGGAGTGTACAAAATTTCGAACTGACTGAGTTCGATTGCCCACTTTAACAAGCGTCCCGATGCTTCAGGTTTTTGCAAAACCTGCCTTAAAGGCTGATCGGTCATGACGTGTATTGAGTGGGACTGGAAGTACGGCCTGAGCTTTAGCAAGGCCATGATAAGGCAGAACGCCAATTTCTCCATCAACGGGTACCGGGATTCAGCTCCGAGAAGTCTCTTGCTGATGTAGTAGAATGGCTTCTGAATCCGGTTTTCTTCCCAGACTAATACGGTACTGACTGCATCCTCCGTGACAGCCAGGTAGAGAAAAATAGGCTCTCCTGCTTTTGGTTTGGATAGTACGGGTGGCTCGGCCAGATGTGCCTTCAGGTCGAGGAAAGCGCTTTCGCACTCTTCTGTCCATTCGAACTTCTTATTTCCTTGAAGCAGGTTGTAGAATGGCAAACACTTATCGGTGGAATTTGAAATAAACTGATTGAGGGCTGCCACCCTTCCTATCAAGCCTTGGACATCTTTGCGCGACCTGGGTGAGGGAAGTTCAAGCAATGATCTGATCTTGTCGGGGTTCGCCTCAATCCCCTGGGTATTGACGATGAAACCCAGGAATTTTCCCGATGCGACTCCAAAATTTCACTTTTGTGGATTTAGCCTCATGCCATACTCCCGTAGTATCTTGAAGCATTCCCCCAGGTCGGAAACATGGTTATCAGCAGTCTTTGACTTGACTAGCATGTCATCAACGTATACTTCCATGTTTTTTCCGATCTGGTCTGCGAACATTCTATTCACTAACCTTTGATACGTAGCTCCGGCATTCTTCAACCCGAAGGGCATGACCTTGTAACAATAAACGTTAGTCGGGGTCATGAAACTGGTGTGCTCCTGGTCCGCCGGATTCATGGCAATCTGATTGTAGCCTGAGTACGCGTCCATAAAGGACATGAGCTCATTCCCTGCCATGGCATCCACCAACTGTTCAATCCTCGGCAATGGTAAACAATCCTTGGGGCAGGCTTTATTCAGGTCGGAGAAGTCGATGCAGGTCCGCCATCTCCCGTTGGGCTTCGGGACCAGCACGGGGTTGGCGACCCAAATCGGAAACTTGGCTTCACGGATAAAGCCGCATTTTTTGAGCCAGGCTACCTCTTCCTCTAAGGCTTCAGCCCAGGTTGTTCCTAGGCGTCTCTACTTCTGGGACTTTGCAGGAACGCTTTTATCCAGATGAAGTGTGTGCATGATGACACTCGGGCTGATTCTCACCATGTCCTTGTGTGACCATGCAAACACATCCAGGTTATCCCGTAGAAATCTGATCAGCTCCGTCTTCCTCTCGCTGCAGAGGTTTTTTCCGAGCTTGACCATCCGCGATGGGTTCTGCGGATCAATGTTTACTTCCTCGAGCTCCTCAATAGCCTGGAGCTCGGATCTATCCTCGCCTATTCGGGGGTCAATATCCTCACTTAAGATGATATTTTCCCCCTCGGCGCTTTGAGGTTTCTCAATCTCAGGACCAGCCGAGGGTCCCGAGATTCCTCTTCACCACTTTGGATGGCCATTGCCAGCTGCCCGGGTTTCAATTTTCCCTTCATGGAAATTCTATAGCATTCCCTGGCAGCGAGCTGATCGCCACAGACAGTGCATATTCCCGTGGAGGTAGGAAATTTCATCGCGAGGTGGCAAATGGACGTGGCGGCCTCAAAGGCTATGAGCGTGGGCCGTCCCAAAATTGCATTGTACGCAGCGGAGCAATCGATGACCATGAACTCGAGGAGTTTGGAGACTGTCCGAGATCCTTCCCCCAGAGTGATCACCAGCTCGATAGTCCCTATAGCCGCTAATCCTTCTCCCGAAAAACCATATAGCATCATGGAGGTCGCCTTCAGCTCGGCGACAGCCAAACCCATCTTCTCTAACGTGGACTGGAATAGGAGGTTCACCGAGCTCCCATTGTCGACCAGCACCCTCCTAACCCTCCGATTAGCGAGCTGAACTACTACAACCAGAGGGTCATTGTGCGGGAACTGAACATCTTCTTCTGTAAAAATGATCGGTTGCTTCTCTAATCGCTGCTGCTTAGGCAGACGCTGCTCCGGGGTGAACTCTACTCCATTATGCGCTTTGAGTTCATTTATGTACCTCTTCTGGGCACCCCTGCTCATGCCAGCCATATGCGGACCTCCAGATATTGTGGATATCTCTCCTCCTATCACGGGAGGAGGGACGTCCTGATCTACCCGAGACCCGGGCTGACTGACCGGGACTTCCGGAGCAGGTCGACGTGCTGGAACCCTGTTCCGCACGTACTGGGCCAAGGGGCCGGCTCGGATGAGAGTCTCGATCTCATCTTTCAAATGCCTACAATCATCGGTATTGTGGCCAACATCGTTGTGAAAACGGCAAAACTTGGAGGTGTCTCTCTTCCCCTTCTGGTGCTTCAGCGGCTCCGACCTCTTCCAGGGGAGGCGAGTAGAGTTAGCTAGGAAGATGTTCTCCCTAGAGTGGGTGAGCTCTGTATAAGTCACGTAGACCGGCTTCAACTTGTCTACGGACTTATTCTTTTTTGGGCCATGCTGGCTGCCCTCGCCATTCCCCTTTCTTTTGCCTCCCCCGAGCTGGTTGTTCTGTGTGACGTTTTGGGTCGCTGTCGTGACCTCCGTCCATACTCCAGTGGGCTACTCAGGGACCTGGCTGGTCCCTGTAGCTGAGGCCTCGGCCTCCTCCAGGTTGATCAATTCCTGGGCCCTATTCAGGAACTCGTTCACTGAGCTAACTCCCTTCATTTGTATATCTTTCCAGAGTCCCCCTCCAACGAGGATCCCAGTCCTCAAGGCCATGAGCTTGGAACTGTCATCCGCGTCTCTGGCCTGAGCAGCGACGCTCGCGAACCTGCCCAGGTAAGCCTTCACAGGTTCGTCGGGCTGCTGCCTCACGTTAGCCAGAGAATCGGCCTTGACGCGGGTAGCCTGGGAGGCTCGGAATGCCCTTTTGAAATCAGCAGAAAAAGTCTTCCAGGAGTTGATTGATTGTCTTTTGCTTTGCTTGAACCACTGCCTGGCTGGTCCAGTCAGTGTGGAGGGAAATATCAGACACCTCAGTTTGGGGCCGATGTTGTGGGCCATCATCAGGGTGTTGAACATCCCCAGATGATCCGACAGATCTCCGTCTCCATTGAATTTGGACAGGTGCAGCATATGAAAACCGGGTGGGTAATCCGTTGCTGCTATGCTGGGGGCGAAGAGCTCCATCTCGTCCCCCGAATCATATTCATCTTTCTCTTTCTCCGACAGAAGCCTCCTCATCAGCTCCTCCATCTGAGCCAGGCACTCGAGGGTTTTGTCCTGATTTCCTTGGTTATTCTGGGGCTGCTCATCAGCTCCGGATCCATTGTACATATTTGGTGGGTTATTTCCCCTCTTATCTTGGGATAGGTTATTTGGGGCATTCCCGCCGTTACGTACTTCGGACAGGTTCCCCCCAAGCAAGCATGGCTGCCACCTCCTACTGGCTCTCCTCTATGAGAGTTAAGGAGATCTCGTAGGTCGCCCCCCTGGGTGGTTTGAGGATTTTGTGCCGAGCTTAAACGCTGACCCAGGTCTCCGCCAGAAAGGTCGCTTCGACGACTGCCGGTCCAGTAGCTCCCCTTAGAAAAGCTCGGAGTCCGCCTTTAGGGGTGAGGATCCAGGCTCCCTCTCGGCTCCCCGCCTTTGGGTTTCTCCTACTACTTCCATAGGCTGGGATATCTCGAATGGGCCGAGGTGGAGACGGATATCTTATTGGTGAGGGAGGATGCCTGACCGAAGATGTGATCCTGGTTCCATCAGGGCGGATCAAGTTAGGTGGGGGCCTCGCGGCCCTGCCAACCTGCGGGTCCCGCGCCTGGCGATCTGGGCGAGGCGCAGGACGGCTGGTGGGGACGGGCTGATGCTGTGAGACCTCCCCGGATCTCCTTCTAGAACTTCCTTGAGCTCTCCTAGTTGCGCTCGAGGCTGGTTGGGAGCTGGGAGTTGAAGTTCAGACCGAACGGCTGTACTGTTGTTCGGCTCTAGGCATTTCTTCGAAGTTTTCCTCTCGACGGTGTGATGAGGGAATAGAGTTGGCTGTCGGAGGTCTGTCCGAGCGGCTAGCCCTAGACCGATTACCCCAGCGGGACTTATGAGTCTCGCCTTGCCTCTTTCCGACGTTAGCGTCAGTTGTAAGAGGGGGTATCCGGGCCAACACATCCTTGATCTGCTGATTAGCTTTTGCTAGTTGGCTCCTCAGCTGAGCATTCTCCATTTCCACTGCAGTGTAATAATCTGGGTTTGGATTAGGTGGCCGGGGCGCCGAACTTCCAGTGTCATCTTGGCCCACCGGCTGTTTGCCTGGCCGCTGTTGGACCTCTGGAATTTGTTCACCGGGGATGGCGATATGATGAGCCTCCTGCCCATCATGCTGTTCCATCTCGTTACCGTGTCTGGATCGAGTGGTCACCATAGTGGATGTTTGCAACAGCACCAATCCAACTTGCTCTCAATGAAAGCACCAAACCGTTGACGCGGTTCTTCGCCAACAGGTAATTAAGAAAATAAGAGGAAGGGATTAGTGCTTATGTTGAACCGAAATAGATGAATGATCATTTTAGGAATGGGCTGGTGACACAATTACGTTTTTAGGTGGTTCAAAGGTTAAAATCCTTCTACTCCACCAGTCAATATTATTGTTATATGCTCGGTATTCTTTACAGGGTATTTCTTACACAATAGAATCCAACCCCTTGTAACTCCCAGGGTCTCCATATTTATAGGAGAGGGCACCTAGGAGTTGGTAAGAAGGTCATCCCGTGACCTTCTTACCTATCATGTCAATTGTGTGACATTCATGATTAATTCCTAAAACCTGACACATGAAGTGTGGTCTAATCAATAGGTAAGGGGGATAATGGGCCGCACGGCCCAACCCAGTCATGGGTGCCACAATGCGCACGTTCATGCTGCGTGTCCGAGATGTCAGGGATATATCAAACATGTGATGTCTGATATATGCACGTTTACCTTGTGTGGTTGACTTTATAAAAGGTCACAACCTCCAACTCTAGCTCGTATCACGAGCTGGATGCCTCCCTCGACTTGTGGCCTTCAGAGTCTAGACTTAGTCTAATCTTGGCGAACCCTTAGGTTACCTCGAGCTAAGGAGGTAGGATCATTCTATGGCAGCTCCAGTCTTGGGGATGTCCACGTGGTAGACATGATTAGGCCGTATCTCAGCTTGCTAACAGCCCGTGGGAAAACCAGGGCGTACACTATGATTTCTGTATTGAGGGCTAGGGATTTATTGCAAGGAGGTTGCATTGGATTCTTGGCCAGTGTGGTTGATACCACTCAAGTCATGCACGTGAGACAAAAAGAGACTAGACTTGTTTGTGAATTTCTAGATGTGTTTCCAAAAGATTTGCCAGGGTTTCCACCGCACAAAGAAATAGAGTTTGTTATAGAACTGGCACCAAGGACGGAGCTAATGTCTAGAGCACCTTACAGAATGGTCCCAGCTGAGTTGAAAGAGTTAAAGGTACATTTGCAAGAACTATTGGATTTGGGTTTTATCAGACCTAGTTTCTCACCTTGGGGTGCGCCAGTTCTGTTTGTAAAGAAAAAGGATGGTTCTTTGAGAATGTGCATTGATTACAGAGAACTGAATAAGCTGACAATTAAGAACAAGTATCCTTTGCCAAGGATAGATGATCTGTTCGATCAGTTGCAAGGTAAGAAGGTATTCTCAAAGATTGACCTTCGTTCTGGTTATCATCAGTTGAGGGTCAAGGAAGGAGACATACCAAAGACTGCTTTTCGAACCAGGTATGGGCATTATGAGTTCCTAGTTATGTCTTTTGGATTGACTAATGCCCCTGCTGCATTTATGGATTTGATGAACCGAGTGTTCAAGGATTATCTGGACCAATTTGTGATCGTCTTCATCGATTATATTTTGGTATATTCTCAGTCTGAGTCAGAGCATGAGCAGCATCTGAGATTGGTTCTACAGAGACTGAGGGAACACAGACTGTTTGCAAAATTCAAGAAATGTGAGTTCTGGTTATCTCAGGTATCCTTTCTTGGGAACATTGTCAGTAAGGAGGGGATTAAGGTAGATTCAGCGAAGATTGAAGCAGTCAGAGATTGGCCAAGGCCAAAGAATGCTTCTGAAGTTAAAAGTTTCCTTGGCACTTGAGATTGGACCATATTGGTCTAGACAGAATAAATAGGCTTTTAAAGGATAGCCCTTTAAGAGAACTATCTATTGGATCTCTCCTTGTTTGTAAATCCTGTCTAGAAAACAAAATGACCAAGAGACCTTTCTCTGATAAAGGTTCAAGAGCCACAGAACCACTTTAGCTAGTACATATGGATGTTGCAATCCACTTGATGTACAAGCAAGAGGAGGTTGTGAATATTTCATCACTTTTATTGACGAGTATTCAAGATATGGTTACTGTTATCCAGATTTCCAGATAGCGTTTAGATGGATAGCCTCGGGGAAGCAGAATTATCAAAGTCTTTCACGAAAGGTGACCGGAGCTCGCGGATGGACAGAAAGGCTTCGCCTCTCCCGTTTAGTGTCCAGCTTACTCTTTCAAGCAACCGCGACACGGAAGCTCATCAATTCTCCCGGACTCCCGAAGGGATATCCTTCGGGGAAGGTCCTTCCAGGAGAAGCTCTTCAGGTTACCTTCGCGGATACAGTTCCGTGCCTCGCACGGAAGAAGACCAAGCGGTCGAGTCATGGAGGAGGCATAGTTGGAATGATATCCACCTGACACAGGATCCCACCTGACACGCCCGACAAGTCGAGGCCGCACACATCCCAGCATGCCTAAAAGTACCATTTCGCCTACTGTTCCGCTGACAGCCTGAAAAAGACAGCTGCCTTTGTGCATTCCCCATACTTTCATGTAAATATACCCACATAGAGCCTGGTAGCCAGGCGACTACGGTAATTGTATCCCCTATTTATGGCTGGTGTAATTAAGACTCAGGGGGGCAGAGTGAAACCCTAATCCAAAACCCTAGCTATAAAGACCTCCTCATTTTACGATAGGAGGGGGTCAAGAAATTAGAGAGCAAGAACTCTGCCAAAAATCTCTCTAGCTTCATCTTCTTCAAGAGAACCCGAGAGAAACATTGTGAGTTTGTGAGGGTCTTATACACCAGCCATTTCACTGTAATTCTCTACAAGTATAATAACATCGACTCGTGGACTAGGGCTTGTTAACGCCTGAACCACGTAAAAAACTTGTTTGTCTATTTATATTTCTGCACTTCTACAGTTCTTATCTTTCTATTATTTTGTTTGTATTCGTTTTCGAAAAACTCGGTAAACATTTTGGTGCTTTCATTGAGAGCTGTAGAGAGTTGTTAGTCAGCTCTTTTTCTGTGTACGATTTTTGTATTCACTCCGTACTGAAAAGATGGTGACTACGAGAAAATCCGCGGTACAGAACGAACCCCCGGTAGCCCAGACCGAAGGAAAAAGTACCCAAGACTCGGACTACCAGGGTGAAGACCCGACATCCCGCCAGGATCGGGTCAGCACTGAAGATACGACATACTTAGAAAACGAAGAAGAGTATGTCCGAGACGGTTACTACAAAGACGGCTACTACTACGAGAAGGATCCAGAACTGGTCCAAGTAGCCGAGGAACTGGTGGCCACTAAGGCCAAGCTTGCTGAGCAGGAGCGCGTCTCCAAAAAAATGCAGCGCATGATGGAGCGCCTCCGAGGCAAGCTTGGAGATCTAGGCGACTCGACCGAGGACGCCTCTGTTTTAGGTGGTGCTGATGCCACCATGCCGGATCTAGCCGTTGCTGGACCATCCTAAGCCGCCCCTAACAAGGGCAAAGAAAAAGTTGGGGAGCTTGTGCGCACTAACGCCCCTGCACCTCCTAAAGGCGCGAATCACCAGGCCAACTGCCCCCCCCCCCCCCCCGCGCAGAATGTCTCTGGCGCTCCTAAGCCCAGACGTCCTTCAGCCCCAAGGGGGCACTCTGTGCCTGAAGGGCCTGGTGCTAAGGCACCCAGGCCTAGGGGAAGGAACAACCGCCCCAGTGATTCCGTCAACCAGGACGGTCGAGCTGCGGACACGCACTCCGAGGATAGCTGGTCCACGGTGGACCTAAGAAGAAGGTTGGAGGCCAAGTATGAAAAGGCCAAAGGAGAAAAGGCCCGGCCTCGCGGAGATGACCTGCGAAATCATCTCAATGACAAGATCCGGGGACGTGACCTCCCGGAGAGTGATACAAAGAGGCTCGGGGAACAGATAGCTGCCTTGACCAAGCTGGTCCAGAAGCAAAGTGGGGCCCTGTCAGACTCTGAGGAGGAAGACCCGGAACCATGTATTCGGAGAATCGCGGAAACGCCCCTCCCGGAGAACTTCAAAATGCCTCATATAGAATTATATGAGGGGAGGACAGACCCGCGCACCCATCTAGCTAAATACAACAAGATGATGCAAGTGGCGCGCGTCAGTGAGGATGCCAAATGCATGTGCTTCTCACTCGCCCTTACCAAGTCTGCGGAGGACTAGTGGAAAAGATTAGCTCCCGGATCCATCCATAGTTGGAAGGAGCTACAGTCCGCGTTCAGGAGGCAGTTCATTGCTGCCCGGGACCACGACATGGAGGTTGGTTCCTTAACCAACATCAAGCAGCTACCCAATGAGAGCCTCAAAGCTTTCATTCAGAGAATGATGGAAGCTGCTGCTAAGACCAAGGTCAGCGATGATATGAAGCTGATCGCCCTTCAATCGGGGCTTACCGTCGGTTCCCTGCTATGGGGGGAAATGCAAAGGAGACGGGCAGAAACTCTGGCCGAATTCATGTCGAAATCTCAGGGAATCATCAACCTTGAAGATGCCTACCAACAGGCCTTTGGAGTTCCCCCAGCTCCGACGCCCTCCGTGACTGCGCCGAGCTTTGCTTCGCAAGCTCCCGCACCAGCCCTCATGTTTCCAGGAGCCCAGTTCACTCCAAGCGTGTATGGGCCTTCCGCGTCTGCTCAGACGCCGAGTCAAACCCATTTTTCTGGGTACGGAGCTGTACAAACCGGATGTAGTATCGCTCCCGGCCGGTCGCAACCGCAAGCGGAAGGCCCAGAACAAAATCTGAGCCAATCGCGGAATAAACGAGGAGGAAGAAACTCCAACCGGGGGGACCATTCAAAGAAACCCCGGAAGGACTATGAGCCCAAGTTCACGGAGTACACCAGTTTGATAGACTCACGAGAGAATGTCTATCGAGCGACCTGTAATATGGTCAACTACAGGAAGCCCCCGAAAGTGTCTCACGGAGGAAGGCGTCCGCGAGACCCCAATAAAAGGTGTGAGTTCCACGGAGACGTGGGGCACACCACAAACGAGTGCCTTCAACTGAAGGATGAGATCGAGTCCCTGGCAAGAGCGGGATACCTCGGTCAATGGGTGAGGATACCCATAATCTATCCCGGACAGGGAGTAGTTCACGGAGCTGCGTTCTCTCCGGGACAGAGGGGGACCGCTAGCGCTCCTGGAGCCAGTCACCCCCAAGCTCCTGGATCCCAGTTCCCAGCGCTTCCTACTCCGACCTCTCCGGCACCCATTGCCATGTTGGCTCCAGGACCCGGAAATCCATATCCGCTTGGCCTTGCTCCGCCATCCGTTGAAGGACACGTAGCCACCATTTCCGGAGGACCACACCTTGCCGGAAGCACCCGCAACTAACAGAAAAGGTACTTAAGGGAGTTAGAACACACCGGGGAGATGTGCGCCTTGGTTCAGTCACCTGCTCAGCGTCCCCGAATGATGGATCTTCCCATCACCTTCACGGAAGATGACGCCCGACATGTGCACTTCCCCCACAACGATCCCCTCGTCGTGGAAGCCCAGATCGCCAATAAGAAGGTGTCACGGATCCTAGTCGATAATGGAAGTTCCGTAAACATCCTCTTCAAAGCTGCCTTCCACGCGATCGGATTAACCGAGACTGATCTGACCCCATGCCCCATCCAGCTTCAGGGGTTCAATGGGGATGCACTCATGCCCTTAGGCAAAATTCAACTTCCAGTCACCCTCAGAGGAGAAAGCGATGCTTGTGCCTTCAGGCACTGCACATTCGTGGTGCTCGACTGCCCCACGGCGTATAATGCCATCCTAGGCCGACCGGTCCTAATCGATTTTGGGGCCGTAACCTCGATACGCCACTTATGCTTGAAGTTTCCATGCGACAACGGGCGTATCGGCACCCTCAGAGGAGACCAACGGAGTGCACGAAGCTGTTATAACGTCTCCGTCCGATCCGTCTACACGGTCCAGGAGGCGACTGTTGCCGCTCCTTTGGCGGAGAATCTACCAGAAACTGCGGGTGCCCAAGGGGCATATGTTGACGAACTCGACCCTAGATTGGGGGTCGAGAGGGCGATAGAGCCGATGGAGGAAGTCGAGGAGGTGATCCTCAACCCGGGAGATCCCACCAAAGTCATTCAGGTGGGGAAAAACCTTCCATCGGCCATTCGAGAAAAGATCGTGGCCACTGTGAAGAATAATCAGGATATCCTGGCATGGTGCCACGCTGATATGACAGGGATTAATCCTAATGTTGCGTGCCACGCACTCAACATAGACCCATCTGCAACTCCAGTTCGCCAAAAGAGGAGGCCGTTAGACCCAGTGAGGGCTGAAGCAGTCAAAGCTGAAGTGGACAAGATGATGTCCATAGGCTTTCTCCAGGAGTCACACTATCCTGTGTGGTTGGCCAACCCGGTTCTGGTCCCGAAACCCATTGGGTCCTGGAGAATGTGTATTGACTTCACGGGCTTAAACAAAGCCTGCCCAAAAGGCTGCTTCCCTCTTCCGCGAATCGATTAAATGGTAGATGCTACTTCTGGGTATGAACTCTTGTCCTTCATGGATGCATACTCCAGGTATAACCAGATCAAGATGCATGTCGCGGACCGGGAACACACCAGCTTCCTCACGGACAAAGGTGTCTACTGTTACGTGGTCATGCCTTTCGGTTTGAAGAATGCTGGGGCGACATACCAGCGCCTAGTAAACAGGATGTTCAAGGACCAGCTGGGGAGGAATATGGAGGTGTATGTAGACGACATGTTGGTAAAATCCAATACCTCCGAGGACCACAGTGACGACCTTGAGGAAGCTTTCGCCGTGATCCGAAAGTACAGAATGAAACTGAATCCTAAAAAATGTACTTTCGGAGTCTCGTCTGGGAAGTTCCTCGGTTTCATTGTCAGCTCCCGCGGAGTGGAGGCCAACCCTGAGAAAATTAAGGCATTCATAGATATGCCTTCTCCCCGAAAGCATAAGGATGTCCAAAGCGTTAAGGGAAGGATATGCTTCCACCATGGAACGGGTCGCCTTAGCAATCCCAGTAAGTTGCTGCTTTACGGCATGTGTCAGCAACAGCGGGTCATTACTGCTACTGATGGCCCATTTCTCAGAATTGAGCTCGCACAAGCTCAAGGCCATGTCCTCCATCATCTTCGCCCCGAACGGCACCAAAGCACGCCCGAGCCTAGGCACCAGCCTCTTCTCCAAGGCTGGGCCATCCAGAACCGCTCCAGCCGGGTGAAGGGATCTCACCCCTTCTGCCAGCTCAGCTCTCTTCACGGCAGACAGGTTGTCTGCCCTTCCCTGAGTAACAGCCTTCTCGGCCTCCAACCGCCTCTTCAAAAAATTATCAGCCCGTCTTACACCCTCCAGGAGGGCAGCAGGGAAATGGGTTGGTTTATGAGGGAATTGGAACTTCAGGCCAGGCTGAGGAAGGCTTGTTTGTTGAGAAAGTGGAAGAGAAGGAGAAGAAGGAGACCCCGGAAGGGTGGACTCCCTTTGGACTGGAGGAGGAGGTAAACGGGGTATTAGGGACGGTAGAGAAGACACTACCACCCCGGTTTGCTGTTGCTGCTGATTTTGCTGCTGAGGTGGTGGTGATTGTCTTTGTTGTTGCTGCTGATGTGGCTGTTGTTTTTGCTACTGCTGTGGCGGTGATGATTGTCTTTGTTGTTGCTGCTGATGTGGCTATTGTTTTTGCTGCTGCTGTGGCGGTGGTGATTGTCTTTGTTGTTGTTGTTGTTGTTGTTGCTGTTGTTGTTGTTGTTGTTGCTTTCGACCGGGAGAAGAATGTCTAAGGCGTTTCTTCTTGTCGCCCTCAGCATCTCCTCCGGGACGCTTGCTCACCCTGGTCGTCTTCACGGGGAACACAAGACCTTCCCCATCGCTGCTACTACTCGAGACCACCGTGTTCTCGGAAGGCCCCTTGACAGGAGGCTTCTCCACCACGGGCACGATTGCCCTCTCCACCACCGAAGACCCTTGCACCTCGCCGCTTGTCTTCTTGGGTGTGGCAGCTTTACCTCCCCTACCAGCTCCGGTCTTTCGTCCTTTTCCCTTGGACGGGTCTTGACTGGTGGCGGCTTTCTTGATGAGTAAGGTAACTCTCCCCAACATCTTTGCTTCGGGATGTTCTGCAAGAAATGTACGAGGCAAGGTTAACCAACCAGCAAGCGATGTGAAAAAAGATAAGCAGAGGATAAAACAAGTAACAACATAGGAGCACAAACAAATCCACCAGCAGGGAACAAGAAGCAAAAAGAAAAGAGAAAAGTTTGAAAGGGACGACCATGCACGAGAAACGTGGATGGCCTTCCCCGAGCAAAACAAGACACCGCTTCCTGCTCCAGGAAGCTCCCGTACTCCTCGAAGTCCGGGAAAGACATGCTGAGGGAAGAAGGGTCAACCATGGTGACACCTTCTGGCAGACTACCGTCACTCAAACACCCGAGGAGCTCATCTACCCTATCGCAATATCTGTCAAAGGGTACCCTACGCGGATATAGCCTAAGGAAGCGGGGATCGAACCCCACCTGAGAAGTCCGGGAAACCTCAGACAGGCTGGGGCTGTGGATCAATCGAAAGCTAGTCTTACCTTTCCCAGAGGTACCATCTCCCGGAGTCCCTTAATTGGGGTAAGCTGCGGCGTGGCGAGCCTCGATTTCTTCTTCCTCCGACTGGGGGTCGGGGAACCTCTCCGCCCAACTGGGGGATAAATTATCCTCGTCCTGGACCGCCTGGTAGATCACCTTGGACAGCTTCAAGGCAATCTGCTCCCGGACGTCAGCCGACACCTGACTTTGCCCCCTGCCACTCACTGGCTCAATATTTTGGAAAGAGGCGAGTAGCCCATACTCCCTCAAAGATTCGGTGGTCACAAGTCCTTCCACCTTCAGCTCTTCCTCCGAGAGCCCCTCGTAGAAGTTTGACCTCCTTATCATCTCCACACAGCGAGGTGTCCGCGGGACGGCTTCTGCAAAATCCAAAAACGAGGGTTAGAGATCCTCCCGGAAGGCAAACCAAACGTAAAGAAGCAAAGTTAAAAAAGAAAGGAAGGAGCATTTACCAGGGACTTTGAAGTCCAAAGACAGAGCTGGCACCCTCTTCAACGGGAAGCCAGTCGTCAGGAACCAGTACTCCCGGAGATCTGGAACCCTCGCGGTATGACATGTGGGACACATCACGTCCGAATACCTCTCCAGCCTATAAAACCCCACCTTGTCTGCATGACCTCTCATGGGTTGAGACTTCAGCCCATAGAAGTATAGCACCTCCTCCGGGGTAGGGGCCTCCAGGTCCCGGGACTTGCAGAAGATATACCACCCCGCTAGAAGCTTGTAGCTGGGGGGAATCAACTGGAAGGGGGCAATCCCCGCCTTCACGCAGAAATTGGCAAAATAACTCCTTAGGGGCAAGTGTGCCCCACACACTATGTGTGCCCAGCTCCAGGCACCAAAACCCTCGTGACTCTGGCTGGCAGATTCACCCAGCACCGACAGACGGTGCCACATCAGGCCTGGGATGTTCTTCAGGCCCGCTTCTGAGGAATACAGCTCCAGCATGCCGTAGTTCCTGAACAGGTTCGGCTTCTGGTCCATCTCCCAGATGGAACTGTTGATAATCGGTGGGCAAGCCGTGGCCACCTTAGCTTTTGTTTTCTCCTTTGCGCCGGCAACAGGGGAACCCTGCTCCTGGGCAGATTCAGCCTCTACCGCAGCGATGACTTGTTCCTTTGAGGTGTTCGTCACTAAGCAAAAGAAACAAAGAAGAAAACACTCCAAGCAGTCAGCACCCTTGTCATACCCTAACGGCATTACAGGCGTCGGGGAGACCCTCCCCGAAAACTGCTTGGAGAGGCTCCCACCGAGCTTGCCGAGGGGTTGGCATCATGCCACCCGGATGACAGCAAGGAACCAGATTCAAACTTCAAGCCTAAGCCCGCCGAGAGAAATGTTTTCCCAGGGAAAGACACCCTAAAGGCGTTCACGCTTATGCCCTAGAATAATAAACCAGGACAGCACAAGCAGACGAAAAACACCTTTCCAAAAGCAAATCGGCAAAGCATGCAAAGAAATGACTTATCGACTCACATCAATCGCATGCCTATCAAAGCCCTATTCACGCATGCATATAGACGACACCGGCAGAAAACTCAACCCTAACAACTACCAACAATCTAAGGTTTGGAAGGAAAGAGCAAAGTAAAAATACTTACTGGTGTTCGGGTAGTTGAAGATTGAAGGAGTAACCAGGTCGCTGCACCGCACGATCACGTTAAGTAAAGGCTGCAAAGACGAGCAATAGTTCAAACTTAGAACTTCGGCGATCGAACCTACTGCCAAATCGAAAGAAAAGTTTATGGATTCCTTACCAAAAGAAGTGGCGAATTCGAAGGAAAGGAAGCTTGGAAGCTTGAGAGTTCGAAGATTTGGGAATCTGAGAATCTGAAAGACTCGAGAATTTGAAAGCGTAAAGAGGAAGAAAGGTCCGTTCCCTCATTCTTATAGCAGGAACGAAATCGTTTCGAATTCCACAAATGAACGGTCCCGATCTTCCCATACTGCATGCATCAAATCCAACGGTTGGGGATGAAGTGCCGGTCCCATTTAAGACTCCTCGGATGGGAATAAAGTATTTATTTCCCATCATTATACCATCTCGGGCCCAGTGCACCATTAAATACCGTCAAATCACTACTCAGACACCTGACGCACGCACACTCAGCCAGTCGCCTCGCGCACACGTCTTGGTCACAGAGCCATTCCCTGCATGACGCGTGGCCCTTGTCACACTTGAGTACTTGAGTTCAAACAGAAGAAATTTCCTTTTGTACTGATACTCAGGCGGGAAAAGGGAACTCTTCCAGGAACACCGGAGGTGACCCCTCGCCTAATCTGGAGACCAGAACACCCGGAGGACTATACAAGCTCCCGGACCTCTCAAGCCCCGTGACCTTGGGGGGTAAATGTTATTCAGATTTCCGGATAGCGTTTAGATGGATAGCCTTGGGGAAGCAGAATTATCAAAGTCTTTCACGAAAGGTGACCAGAGCTCGCGGATGGATAGAAAGGCTTCGCCTCTCCCGTTTAGTGTCCAGCTTACTCTTTCAAGCAACCGCGACACGGAAGCTCGTCAATTCTCCTGGACTCCCGAAGGGATATCCTTCGGGGAAGGTCCTTCCAGGAGAAGCTCTTCAGGTTACCTTCGCGGATACAGTTCCGTGCCTCGCACGGAAGAAGACCAAGCGGTCGAGTCATGGAGGAGGCATAGTTGGAATGATATCCACCTGACACAGGATCCCGCCTGACACGCCCGACAGGTCGAGGCCGCACACATCCCAGCACGCCTAAAAGTACCATTTCGCCTACTGTTCCGCTGACAGCCTGGAAAAGACAGCTGCCTTTGTGCATTCCCCATACTTTCATGTAAATATACCCACATAGAGCCTGGTAGCCAGGCGACTACGGTAATTGTATCCCCTATTTATGGTTGGTGTAATTAAGACTCAGGGGGGCAGAGTGAAACCCTAATCCAAAACCCTAGCTATAAAGACATCCTCATTTTACGATAGGAGGGGGTCAAGAAATTAGAGAGCAAGAACTCTGCCAAAAATCTCTCTAGCTTCTTCTTCTTCAAGAGAACCCGAGAGAAACATTGTGAGTTTGTGAGGGTCTTATACACCAGCCATTTCACTATAATTCTCTACAAGTATAATAACATCGACTCGTGGACTAGGGCTTGTTAACGCCTGAACCACGTAAAAAACTTGTTTGTCTATTTATATTTCTGCACTTCTACAGTTCTTATCTTTTTATTATTTTGTTTGTATTCGTTTCCGAAAAACTCGGTAAACAGTTACCTATACTTAATGCAATGAAAATCTGAAACTTTTGGAAAGTTCAAAGAATTTCAAGCAGAGGCTAAAAAGCAATTAGGTAAATCACTTAAAAGCACTTCGATCTGATCGAGGAATAGAGTACTTGGACTGTGAATTCAAGAACCATCAACGTGAGCATGGCATTCAATTCCAACTCACTACACCTGAAACAACACAGTAAAATGATGTTTCAGATAGTTGGAATAGAACGTTATTAGATATGGTTAGATGAATGATGAGTTTCTCATCATTACCACTGTCATTCAGGGGCTATACGATCCAATGTGTTCTATACACATTGAATGATGCTCCACCTAAGTCTATCCAAAAGACATCCATAGAATTATGGAATGGTTGTAAACTTAGTTTAAACCATTTTAGAATTTTGGGTGTCATGCATACGTGCTTAAAAGGAAGACCGGGAAGTTGGAAACGCGCTCTGAAGTGTGTATGTTTGTGGGATATTCCAAAGAGACTAGAAGTGGAATGTTCGATAGTCCAAAAAGAAAATAAAACATTTGTATTGATAAATGCAACTTTTCTTGAATATGACTATGTTAATAACCACAAACCTCGCAGTAAGGTTGTACTAGAGGAGATGGTCTCAAATAAAGTCGCAAAGTCACCAGCAGCAATTAATGATAAAACAACCAAAGAAACCACAATTCCTGAAAAGGAAAAACTAGTGCAACGTTGTAGTGGGAGGATTGTGAGACAACCTATTCTTTACGAACATGAGGCACACGTTATTGTATCAGATACTGAAAAGGATGATCCATTGACTTTTAAAGAAGCAATGGAAGACCCTGATGTTGATAAGTGGCAAGATGCCATGAATCAAGAAATTGAATCAATGTATTCCAATTCAGTCTGGGAACTTGTAGATCTGCGTGACAATGTTAATTCCATTGGATGCAAATGGATCTACAAGAAGAAAAGGGGTGCAGATGGAAAGGTAGAGACCTATAAAGCAAGGCTTGTGGCCAATGGCTACACACAGAGAGAGGGTGTGGACTATGAAGAAACATTTTCTCCTGTGGCCATGCTTAAGTCCATTCGCATACTCTTATCCATAGCTGCCATCTATAATTATGAGATATGGCAAATGGACGTCAAGACAGCCTTTTTGAATGGCCACCTTGATGAAACCATTTATATGGAACAACCAGAAGGGTTCATAAAGAAGGATCAAGATCAAAAGGTATGCAAATTGTTGAAATCCATATATGGATTGAAACAAGCATCAAGATCTTGGAACTTAACATTTGATGAAACTATTAAAACATATGGTTTCGAACAAAATGTTGATGAAGGATGTGTTTATAAATACATCAAAGGAAAAATTGTGGTTTTCTTAGTTCTTTATGTTGATGATATCTTACTCATTGGGAATGATGTATAGACATTATCAAATGTAAAGAAATGGTTGGCTGACAAATTCCAAATGAAAGATTTGGGAGAAGCGAGCTATGTTCTAGGCATTAAAATTATAAGAGATAGAAAGAACAAGCTCCTAGCACTTTCACAAACAAATTATATTGATAAAGTGCTTGAAAGCTTCTCTATGGAGAATTCCAAAAAGGGTCAATTGTCGACCAGACATGGAATTACTCTTTGCAAAGATCAGTGTCCTAAGACACCACAAGAGCAAGAGGATATGAGAAAGTATCCCTATGCATCAGTTGTAGGGAGCCTAATGTATGTAATGTTATGTACTAGACCTGACATATGTTATGCAGTAGGAATTTTCAGTCGTTATCAATCAAATTCAGGTTTGGAACACTGGATTGCAGTGAAACATATTCTCAAGTATCTCAGGAGAACGGGAGACTATATGCTAGTATATTCGGGTAGTGACCTCGAACCTACTGGATACACTGACTCAGATTTTCAATCTGACAAGGATAGTAGAGAGTCTACTTCTGGGTCAGTATTCACTCTTGGTGGTGGAGCAGTTGTCTGGAGAAGCATTAACCAATCCAGTATAACTGATTCAACCATGGAAGCTGATTACATAGCAACTTGTGAAGCAGCTAAGGAAGCAGTTTGGCTGAAAAAGTTCTACACAGATTTGGAAGTAGTTCCAGAAGTGGAGAAACCACTTGTTCTTTACTGTGATAACAGTGGAGCAGTGGCCAATTCTAAAGAACCAAGAAGCCACAAGAGGGGAAAGCATATAGAGCGCAAATACTACTTAGTCAGAGAAATCGTACATAGAGGAGATGTGACCATTCTAAAAATTGCATCAGAACACAACCTGGCGGACCCATTCACGAAGACGCTTCCAGCAAAGCAATTCGAGGGTCATGTACGTAATATGGGATTGAGAGAAATGCCTCACTTGCTTTAAGTACAAGTGGGAGATTGTTAGGAGTGTGTCCTAAAAGCATGTAAATACTTTTGTTTTTCTGTGAATAAATAAATACAATGGTTCATTATTATTGTTATATTTAGATTATTAAATTATTGTTTGAATAATTTTGTAAATATCAGAAAAATTCCATATTCATTATTGAAGATGTGATCTTGTATTAGTACGAGAGAATTAAGATCACATGAATGAATAAAAATAGTCAACAACAACAAATTAAAGTTATGGAATTCTTTAATTGGAGTTGTAAGTACGGCTTACTGAGTATCATAATGATACAAATAATCTAGATTCGGATTATTGATGTTGAAAGACATCTCGGTAAAGGTGCTTTATATAATATGATTATATATGACATGGACCGATATGAATTAAAATCTTTATCCAAAAACCATTTAACAATAAAGACTTGTAATTCATATCATAACTGATGATCATTTATAGATCAACCTAAATCCTGAGTGTTCATGAACTCATGTTCATGTTTATTAAATCTTTTGATTCATTCGTTAAGGTCTCTTCATAGAATGAGGCTAATGACTTTTGTTTTGGAGATTTAATATCATGGATGGCTGGGAACATGTATCAACAATACAGAATCTAATCTTTCCTAACGGATCGTATATTAGTTCCCTTAAGGGTTAATTCTGGAACTGAATGATTTTGAGCTCAAATCTATAATTAGATTATAGATTAATTATTCACTAGTGAATTAATGGTACTTAAGGAATAAGAAGTAAATTAGAAAGGTAAAATGGTAATTATTCCATTCTAATTTATGAACTAATTAATTAGAGGGTTGAACTATTGTAAGATGGTTATATCAATGGACGACTTAAGAAAAGATTTCTGTAAAAGTATATCTATAACATAAAGAGTGCAATTCTAAATTTATAGTGGAGTAATATTAGAATTAATAAATTAACTATTATAATTAAAGAGTTTAATTATTTAGTTTATTTATTGGAGCTTAATGTTATAGGTCCATGGTCCCTGAAATGGCTCAAACAATCACTGACAAAGGTAAACACAAAAAATGGGCAAAAAGGACTTATGTGATAAGTAAAATATTTTTCTATGTATCAAACATAATTATTATTTAATTATGTGTAATTAATTAATTGAGAATTAATTAATTATTTGATTTTACAAAAATATAATTAATTTTGAATTAATTTATTTTTGGGATTTTTGGAATTTAAATAATAATAAAAATTGAGAAAAATCACATGCCATCACAGGCATGTGGTACACGTGTAGCACAGTGCACAGTCACTGTGTTACACGCATAAGAGAGTGTGTTCGGACTCTTGATTCCACAATTTTAGTTATTTAAATATTAAATAAATAATGAGATATTTTAATATGATTAAAATATTATTATTTAAACAAAAATCTGATAACTGATTAGTTATTTTGAATTTGTTTAAAATAACAAATATTTTAATATATTGGATATATTAAATATAGGATATCAGTTTTACAGAACGTAACTTTTCAGGGATAGAAAAATATCTAGAAATCTCTCTCAGAGAAAGAGAACAGTGACATAAACAAAAGTCATTGTTCTTCACAAAACCTAGGTCCAAACTTTATCAGATCTCATGTGTTGAGAACATCTGATAAATAGTTTTTTGCCTATTGTTTGTATAGCGAGCCCACACTCGTTCTTTGTGTGCTGAGAACATTTTGGAAGATCTTGGTGTGAGATCTCAAGGATTTAGCCATACAAAAAGATAGCAGCAAGGAAGGACCTGAGGTAATTTTTCCTATTCTTGTCATTGATTCAATATATATATGTATGTGAAGAAGTAGATCTAGAAATCTTTTGGGATTAAATTGAAAATTTGATTGTTGTTCCGCTGCGTATAATCTCTGATTTGTTCAATAAAAATCAACAATTAATGCTGGACTGACCCTAAGGTCGATGAAACTTATAAGCGCTTGACTAGTCTAAACTAGTTACTCAGAGCCAAGGCCTAAGGCCTAGGTGACTGTTTGTCACATGGCTAGGGAACGATGTTCCAGGGTTATGAATCTATGGTCATGAGGAAGGTTATGTTGGTGTCTAGTCATCATGCACCTATCCTGTTTAAGCTAGTGAAAGGTTCACTTATCTGTTAAGCCCCGGTGACCCTATCGTCACATGGTTAAAGGGAGCTGTACCCACTTTAGTGACTTTTCCTCTGTCACTTACTTGTTTGGACTGATAGTCCTGAATGATTATTACAATCATTGTTGATATTATATCATGCTATACTGTGTTTTCTTGTTGGGCCTTGGCTCATGGGTGCTATGTGGTGCAAGTAAACGGAAAGAAAAGCTCACCCAGCCTTGAGTGGAGAGCTTAGGTGGTGATGTGTACATATGCGACTGCTTGACCACCACGGCCAAGGAGTTCTCAGAGGAACTAGGGGGTTTACCCTATTTTTGCCGGTTAGGTCGGTGGGTTTGTAAATTTGAAACAGTAGTGACCATTTTGAATTGTAAATAACTTGTAAATGTTTTGATGGGCCCATGAACAGTTTTATGTACTTAATAAAATATATCCTTTCATTGTTATTGGTTTTCCACCTTAGCCTGATAATAACACTTAGAGCACGTTTTTAACCAAAGGACTCAGGTAGCGGGTCAAATTTCCGGTTCACTGATCACCGTAATTGTTCTGGGGTAACCAGGACGTTACAATCTTCCTCTTTGAAGCATTTGATATATGTCTTGAGGGTCTTGAAGGGTCCTTATTGTATGTTAGCCAATGCATTGACCTCGATGCTCACCTTCCAAGCTGCTATATACTATCTTCGGAAGTATGATGACAGTTGGTGCCACGACTAAATGGATCCTGTCCGGTGTTTCTTAAACCACTCGTCTACTTGTCCCGTTAGAGTTATTGGGAACACATGACACTTAGCGACCTTGAAGATGCAATGCACCGACATCAGCTTGTTGAACTTTGAGAGGTGTTCAGTGGGGTCTAAGCTGCCATCATAAGACGGGATGGCCGACATCTTGAAGCCCTACGGCAAAGGGGCTTCCACTATGTGAGGAGCGCATGGCTCCCCATCTTCGTCCTCTGAGTCGGAGTCGTGGCCTTGTCATTGGGCCTTTCTGAGAATGATCCTCTTAAAACTCTCTAATTCCGTGCAAAATGGGTCATGGTCTCGGTTGACGCTTTTCACCGGGTTATCTCTCCTTCGGGCTTTGAGATTGTCGCGAAAATCTAATGGACCTTTTTTGGCGGCCTCGTGCCCATTGGTCTTTGGCGATATTGCAAAGAGCTGATGGACCTTTCTTGTCATGGAGATTTGATGGACGGGAAATGTTGCTAATGACATTTTTGCCCTCGGGGGCATTAAAGAATAAGGTTATGATTAAGGGGTATTTAAGTCTTTTTTCAAAGGGATGGACTTCACCCTTGGACTGTCTTAGTTGCCTAAAGTCCTTAGGAAGCCTAGAAGCAACCAGAAAATAGAAGAAACAAACAATCTGAGCCTTTCCTTCTCTCTCACGGTTCTCTCCCTCTCTTGAGGCTTAGTTGGGATTTGAGGCTTTTTGGAGGAGTTTGGCTTAGGAAATTGAAGGCTCGAGCTGGGTTTGATTGTGGTTCAGTTCAGGGGTCATGATTCTCAAGGAGGTAAGCTTCAATTCTTCTATAAATTCTATGTTTTAAATTCCCCTTTTGATGTTCTTGAGCTTCAAAGCCCAAGGTAGGATTTAAGGGTTTTGTGGGAATTTCTGGATATGTTGTGGTGTTAAATGGTTGTTCTGAATGTATTGCTTGGGGTTTGTAGCTCAGTTTTAGATTTAGCCATTGTTTAGGGTGAATTTGGATGAATTTAACTTGGAAAAATGCAGGGGAAACGATTGGAATTCTTGGTTTTGGGGCTTGAGCCGCGACCCTGTTCTTCCAGCATCACGGCCCGTGTGCGTGGAAAGGCTTGGCGGTTCCCTGAAATTGCCCAGACACTACGGCATAAGTTGGGGCGCGTCGCGGCCCTCGTCCCCCATGAGAGAGCTTTGGTGCTCTCTGACTTGTAGCGTGCCGCAGCCCTAGGGAGTTGTGCCGCCGCTCAAATTGAAGAAAATAGCCAAATCAGGTTTTTAAGCTCGGGATGGGTTCTACTACTCGGTTTAGTGGAATTTGATCTCCAGGAGGTTAGTATATTATTTCGAAGCTTCTAATTGATCTAGGTTTTGATAGTTATTCATTATTACATTGTGACTATGTTATACCGCTAGGGCTCAGGGATAGGGATCGTGCTCGGGACTGCTATACGCTAGCTGCTCGGGACTTGATGTAACGCCCTACTTCCTTATAACCTTTACTAAGTGAGTTTTAAAACGAAAAGGTGCAATGAACTCACTAACCGAGGTTTTTAAAATAAAAGTGTGACTAAGCAAAAGTTAAGGCTGTAATCTTTGAAAGTGCGTTATTTCATTGAAAACTTCTAGTATTAAACATTTGGGATCCCAAAATAAGGTTTGAAAACTATTTACATCTTAAAATGAGTTTACAGTTGATTAGTTATAAAATCATAGATTATTACAGCCATTTCTCGAATAAACCCCCAACCAAAGCAGTCGGGCAGGCCAAACATGTACGCGTCGCTTCACACTCTCCGTACTCATGGCTGGTTGACCTAATCATTGCCCTTACCTGCAACACAGAGCACCCGTGAGCCGAAGCCCAGCAAGAAAACTCATACAGTACATAACATATGCAATTATACCGTTAACATATCAGATAATCCACAGATAACCAAGTATTCCATTAGACTAAACAAACACGGCCATGCCGTCCCAGAGGCCTTACCAAAGCCTGGGGGTCTCGGTCTCCACCGAAAGGATATCACATGTACCCACTGGGTCCTACCCTGACTATAAGCATCCCATGTGCTAAGTGTTACTTCCGGCCCCACTACCGTCCTCAGCCTTTCGCCCTTCTCGGCTCCATTGCCGTTCTCGGCTCCTCGCCGTTTCATTCAACTATAATCACAGATAGTCTAACTCAAATAACATTTGAACATATATCAAAACAATCAAGTCTGCACCCTAACATGTAACGCAATATAGGGCCGTGCCCAGCAATCATCTCAGCATGCAATATAGGGCCGAGCCCTGCAATCACATCATGGGCCCATGCCCTGTCTTACGGGTGCTATATTTTTCTTACCTTTCAATTCGATAGCCTTGATCACCTGACTCCTTGAGCACGATCCTACTCGAGCCCTAGCGCTCACCTATGCAAAATCCATAAGTCAAAGTCATTACCAAACCTCAAGTCCAAAACCTAGCCTCGGGACCAATCCCGAGCCCCCGGGAAGTCCTAGATCCCCAAAACAAAGTGGTGGAATCGAGCCCCGAACCCTAGGTCAAAATCCCTCAACAAAAACCCAAAAATCCCCTTCTGTGAACAGTGCAGCGCTACAGCGCTCTAAAGAGGGCGCTGTAGCGCTACAAGCAGAACCACACCCCCAGAAGCAGGGGCTAGCGCTACAGCGCCCACTGACTAGCGTTGATGCAATTTCGACCTTGATTCATTTCCTAGACCTCCATAGCTTGCTCTTCCTCAAAGCTTGCCCAGAAATTTCCTAAAATTCCCATCATCTCAGCTCAAAACACAGCTCAAACCAGCCAAACCCTTAAAACTGAAAACTCTAAAAAACTTACCTCAAACATTGATGTGTTCTTGCTAATCCTTGCCAAATCTTCAAGTCCAACTTAGGATCCTTGATGCTCAGCCTATCCTAGCTCTCCACTAAGCTTTGCCCCAAGAAATTTGAGGAGAAAAGGTGCTAGAATCCTTAAACCGCCCCTTTTGGAAAACCCTCTGTTTTTTCTCTCTTTTCTTTTCTTCCTTTTTCTTTCTTTTCCCTTCAGATTTCTCACACTCTCTAGCAATCCCACTCACTATATAAAGCCTCATTTAATCTATCTTTAAAAGCCAATTGACCAAAATGCCCTCCCTATTAATTCCAAACCCTATTGTCCAAGTAGAGCCATTTTAGTCATTTTACCCAATTCTCGCTAATCCTCAAGTGTCTCTAATATTTTCCCGCTTGCTTCCCAATACCTGAAAAGTCACCAAATAATATTCCCCATTATCAAAATTAATCTCAATATATTTTCCAAATTCTCATTTAAACTCGCTAACCCGCTCATTCTAGGATCGTCTCGAGTCACAGATCACAGATACACCCACATACCACTGTGGTCTCAACAATCATCACATATCAATACAGTTATGCCCAAAATGGCCAAAATTACAGTTATGCCCTTCTAACACAATCCGGGCCTACATGCATACTGATATACATAGCCATGCATCTCAAATAATCAAATAGTCATATAACACGCTCTAAATCATAACCATGCATTTAACTCATAAAGTCACACATAAATCCCAACATGCCCTCCTGGCACACTAATCAAGGCCCTTAAGCCTTATTAGCGAGTTTGGGTCGTTACACTTGAGGTAAGAAAACTTCACCCAGGTTGTGAATGGGGCTTAGACCCTTGTTAACGAATATGTTATGATTGTGAATATATCTGTATCTGAGAATATATGGACAGGCATGATTGTATATGCTGCCTTTGATTGCTTGTTGTGCAATGTATATTTGTGATTATATCTATTTTAAAGGTTTGCTTAAGGGCACCGAAGGCCGATAGCAAACGTGCGAAAGGCAGCCCGACCTAAGTGTGTCAGGGTCGGCTATAAGACCAGAGGACTCGGCCTAAGGGTGTTGGGCCTGAAAATTATACAAATTAGCAGAAGTCCTTATTGCATTTAACAAACTGTATTCATTGTTGAGATTGGATTATGTGTTTGATTGAGCAGATTAATACTGCTAACCTTATTGTTATATCCTGTTGCTGATTGAATTTGCTGATCTAATGTTAATGTTTATATGTTGTTGCTCATTTGTATTTGTCGCCTTATGTTTTCTTGTTGAGCCTTGGCTCACGGGTGCAATGTGGTGCTGGTAAGGGAAAGGGAGAGCTTGACCAGCCATGAGTTGGAGAGCTTCAGGGGTAATGTGTACATATGTAGCCTACTCGACCGCCATGGCCGGGATAGCTTGGGAGGAACTAGGGTTAAACCCTGTTATGTTGCTTACGACTGCTAATTTGTATTTTATCTGTCTTTTATCAGTCTGTAAACACCTTTTGGGATCCCGTGTATAAACTTAATATTTTAATGAAAAATAATTACTTCATTTACCGAACTTTTAAATACCTAACCTTGACTTAGTCTTTATGTGGATGCCAAAAATCCACCAAATAAGAAATCTCTAGTCCCTGATTAGAACAAAGGGATAAAGGCCACTTAATCATGCAATTGGACTCGAGCCTGTAGGCCCTTTTTGAATACAGGAGATTGTCTCATGAGAAATGTGGATGCTCGAAATTCAACAGTCATAAAAAGGCCAAAAGCGCGTGATAGGCTCCCATAAACACCTCGTGGGTACGCCCGATATGCTACGGGCATATCGCTCCAACTGTTTTAGGGACCCATCTCGCGCCCATGCACGACACGGCCTCGCGTGCCCCCGCACCACAGCCTCGTGCGCCACCAAGGCCCCGCACCACGGCCTCGCGCAGCCACGCCTGCACACCAGGCCGCCTCGCGCCCCAGCAGGCCCTCGGCCTCACGCAGCCGTGCCCGCACACCAGGCGGCCACGCGCCCCAATAGGCCCTCGGCCTCGCGCAGCCGTGCCTGCACACCAGGCGGCCTCGCGCCTCAGCAGGCCCTCGGCCTCGTGCAGCCACGCCCGCACACCAGGTGGCCTCGCGCCCCAGTAGGCCCTCGGCCTCGTGCAGCCACGCCTGCACACCAGGTGGCCATGCGAATGGGGGCACACATCAAAGGAGCCTCGCCCCCAAGGGCCACGCATACCTAGTGGCCTCGTGTGCCTCGCCTTGCGCACCGGCCACGTCAAAGGCCTCAAGAGACATAGCCTCCACTAAACACCCTTCGGCCATATACCAGGGGCCTCGTAGTGTGGGGGCTGCAAAGTGATGGTTTCACAAGATGAGACCCTCATCCCATTTGTAGGCGTCATGCTTCATTACACACGCAGCAGGCCCCGTTGAAGAGGCCTTAGCTCTCTTTCTGAGGTAAGTGCCACCAACGGGGCACCACTCTCCCTATGAATCACATGAGATGAAGAGCAATAGGAGAGACCCAATAACTATTAGGTATAGAGCCAATAGTGGAATAGATGATTGAGTATATCGTTCATGTCAACATACTAGCTTCCCTACACTTAGTAGGACGTGGAATAGCCTTGAGCAGATACACGCCTTGGCGAGGCGAGAATAACCATCGGGTACATGGTACCCATACTTGTACGGGTGCATGACGTACAACCATGAGGAGGACAGAAGCATGACCCTGACACCTGTATCACACAGGTAGTGGAGGTACGGATTTGTACAGAGAGTGGAGGCACTATATGCATGCCTCTGACTATGTACCAGGCTGACACTATGATCTTCTGCTCCACCACTCTTCCCATACCACTACCACCTGTGCTATTACCCTGACAGTGTACTTATGTACTATTTTTTCCCAAGGGACCACCATGTATAAGGGGCCATTAGAGCCCAGCTATAAAAGGAGCTTGACCCCTCAAAATGAGGGGTTGGAAAATTCATTGTAAGCAGAGGCTATTGAGAAATATACCAAGACTTGCTCCATCATTTATCTGTCTTTACTTTTCCTTAAAGTTTATTCTCAGTTCTTATATAAACATCACCTGACTTACCTTTGAGTTTTCCGATCTAATTTCGTTGACGAGATTTCACCGTCAACAGTCTTTAATTATACATTTATGTCCAAATGACTCGTTTAGTGAGTTAAGCACTATTTTAAACACACAGTGTAACGGTCTTGACTAACTAGGGCATTACAACTTGGTATTAGAGATGTCTAGGTTTAAGGGTTCCTGAAGACTGGATGGGCATGTACACTTACCGCTAAAGATAAGCTTGACTCATAGTTTTGTATCTAATAACATAACTATGTGTTTAATTGTTTAATTGTTTAATTGTGTAACTATTTAAATTGAACCTATGTGCCTTATCTGGATCCTAGAATACAAAGCTTGATGTATATATATGTATTTTGTGGGAATAAGACTTGATAATTGATGCATGGATGTTATAGACTTGCGTCTTGATATGCATATTGCATGTGGAAATTGTGTTGTTTGGCCATGCTCGTGGTATAGTTCTAGATATGGACCTTATGCCTGGTAGGTTAAGTCATTTGCTGTAGATAGATTTGGAAGTTATGTATCCAAGGTAGTCAATTGGACTAGGCATGGTTAATATTGGGGTTGCGGATGATACTCGGGCCCAGAATCGTCCCTCTGCTCTAGGAATTGGTAGCAGGTGTTTGTTGGCATGAAAGCAAAACTACAAAAGGTACTACTATGACAGGAGCGGTAGGCAATGATAGAATGGCTTTTTCCACGTACATGTTGCAGGAGGATGCCCGAACGTGGTGGGAAATGGCATCCCGAACTCGGAATGTAGTCATGATGGTTTGGGAGGAATTCAAACAATTTTTCAATGAATGGTACTGCTGTGACACAGTTCTAATTACAAAGACCATGAGTTTATAAACTTGGTTCAGGATAGTAAGACAGTGATAGAGTATGTCAATGAATTTGAAGGGTTGGCCAAATTCTCTTTGAATTTGGTACCAACAAATGTGGCCCAGAAGGAACGATTCTTTCAAGGACTTAATTTTAAGGAAGCCCAGAGAGTTAGGCTTGTTCCAGTGTATGAGATTTCTACCCATGCTTAGGCGGTAGGGGGGCCCTTGCTATAGAGGACGCAGGAGATGAGATATGGAGTGAGAGTATCATAGGGCAGGAAGCTCACGCAATGGCATCCCCATTGCAGGATCAGGTAAGGACAGAGGCCCGAGTAATCAGAAAAGAAAGACCCCTGACAGTTCTACTAGTCTTGGTCTTGATATGAGGGGTTATAGTGTACAGGGTGGCCGCTAAGGCGGCGACGAGGTCTGGAGGAGTTATCCAGTATGCGTCAGGTGCAGGAGATGCCATCTGGGAGAATGCCGAGTGAAGGAATATTTTTTATGTGGAATGGTTGGAACTTCAAGAAGGATTACCCAAGATTAAAAAAGGGAGAACCAAGGAGTACAGAAAGCCCGACCCCAACACGAGTGTTCGTCTCGATGGGGTCAGAGCCTGGGGCTGGTCCCTCAGAGGTGGCAAGTCAATTTTCTAGTTCTCGTTCTTTTATATTGAGCTAAATGAGCCTGATACTACGCATCTCTTAGAAGAGACATAGATAAGTGGCACATGCTGTGTGATTATTACGCCATGGGGGCTTGAGATTTTTGTGTCTACCTGGGGAAATTTGTAACGCCCCACATCACTATGGTTGCTTCCTGGAATGACGATTGGCCCTGCAAACCAACACGAGTCTTTTCAGCGTACTTTGTCCTCACTTGCACGCTTCCTAGGAAAACTTCCCAAGAGCTCACCCATCATGAGATTACTCCAGGTCAAGCATGCTTAACTTTGGAGTTCTCAAGTGATGGGCTACTGAAAAGAATATGCATCTTGTTGGCATGGGTAGTACCCATCAATCCATGTAAACCCTCTTCAAATGTGTAGTCCCATACCTACACAGTCTTAGAATCATCACACTTGACCTTCCCTAAGCGATGTGGGATTGCAGAGCTTTTTACCCGATCTTTCCCCCTGCGGATCACGGGATTCTGACTATCACAATCACTGCCCCTTAAGGGTCTGACATCCCCATCGGCCACACTTCCAGCTGGCTCAAGGCTCTCATACCATTTGTAATGCCTTACGTCACTATGGCTGCTTCCTGGAATGAAAACTGGCCCTGCAAACCAACACGAGTCTTTTTAGCGTGCTTTGTCCTCACTTGCACGCTTCCTGAGAAAACTTCCTAAGAGGTCACCCATCATGAGATTACTCCAGGTCAAGCATGCTTAACTTTGGAGTTCTCAAGTGATGGGGTACTGAAAAGAAGATGCATCTTGTTGTCATAGGAAGTACCCATCAATCCATTTAAACCCTCTTCAACTGTGTAGTCCCATACCTACACAGTCTTATCATCACACTTGACCTTCCCCAGGCGATGTGGGATTGCAGAGCTTTTTACCCGGTCTTTCCCCCTATGGATCATGGGATTCTGACTGTCACAAAATTGGTAACTTCTAGGAGATGGGTTAGAGTTTTACTGTTAGAAACTTAGCAGTAACAATTAATTAAGCTAGTTATATGGGATTTTGATGTGATCCTGAGTATGGGTTAGTCCGCCAAATAAGGGACAACCATGGAATGTAAGAAATGATGGTCTGGATTTAAAAGAAAGGGACCTGGTTGCGTTTACGAGATGCCTAGCTATTAAGGAGGGTACCACCAGGGTTATATCAATTAAACCAGATAAAAACTGGATCGGCCAGTAAGGTTTCAGATGGATTCACAAAGATTCGTTGGGATTGTTGTCGCATCTAGGAAATTGAGTGTGCTACGGGATTAAGGTAGGGATAGAACCAGTATCGGGGATATCATGAAGAATGACACTAGCTAAGCAGAAAGGATTAAAGATTCAACTGAAGAAGTTTTCTAACTTGAGGGCTGATCAGACGAAGCATCTCATCATTGGACACGTCAACACCGTTTGTCAAGAAGAAGGCCAAGTCTACGAGAATGTGTATTGCATATGGATAGTCAAGTAAAATAACTGTTAAGTATAGGTACCCATTAGCAAGAATGAAGGATTCATTGTTCGGTTATGAGGGTAGTACAATGCTCTCAAGAATTGACCCTCGATTTGGTTATTACCAGCTGAGGATCAAAGAAAGATACATTTCAAGAATTTCCTCTCGCACCAAGTATGATATGATGGGTTTTTAGTGAAGGCTCTCGAACTAACCAATGCTCTAGCGGCCCATGTAAATTCAACAAGAAGAGAGTACAGAGATGATTTGGACAAGTCGTATTCGGATCAATCGAAGCAAAACGCAAATAACAACTTTTTTGAAACTACCCAGGCTGAGGAAGCAAGGATTACAGGTAGGGTTCTAGAAGGGACAAGTTCTGATTCCTCCAGAGGATATTCAAGGTCACGTTATGGGAAGTGATGGGATCATGTATGAAGTAATTAAGATAGAAACCGTAAGGAAATTTCTAAAGGAATGCCTTAGGGGTGAGAGGTACGGTGAGATCGGTAGGACACATTGGATACTACTTGAAGCATCTACGAAGACAGCCATACCCTGGACTAAAGTAATGTAAGAACCTAAAGTTTGTCTTAATGGATAGTCACGTATGGGAATTTTAGAAGTTGAATTAAAGGCTTATTAGCACGCCATGGTATTAGAATATTCATGTAATGGACTGATATAGGAGAATGACATGATTGATATTGTCCTTGCTTAGAAAATGAAATTATAGTGCAGTGCGTCAAAGACTAGGGTGCGCCCGTGTGGAGACTGAAAAGACGATTATTCGTGCTTCACAGTGAATGAAGGGATAAAAATATAGATGTTCTACACAAGTCGTTGAGTTGACAGTAATGTCAGATAGCCATGGTTAGGGTGAGGTGACAGGACTTATGGAAAAGAAGTGCATACATTAGCATGGAAATTAAAGTGTTTTGTCACCCATAGGGGGTTGACCATGAGACAAAGGCGCTAGTGGGAACTGGTGAAGGACCCACATTGGAATCCTTTGTACTTAGTGAAGACTAATGTGGAGGCTGACACATTAAGTGGGAAAAGTCTGTGCCAGTTGTATGATTCTCCATGTACTACAGTAAAGTCAGATGAGGTAACGACCGGGATTGGAATAGAATCTGTGATTAATAGTAGGTAGATATACCTTTATGAGAAATGAAATATAGAAAGAAGATCTTGTAGGAATGGTTATGTAACGACCCGAATTTTCTAATAGGGCTTAGGGCCTTGATTAGTGTGCCTGGAGGGCAATAAATGGATTATTATGTTAATATATGAATTAATGTGAATATATGATAATGATGCATGTTTAGTTGAGTTAAATGTGCATGTGGGCCCCGTCTGGATATTAGGGGCATAAATGTGATAAATGTTATATATATGTGATATGTCTGTGCAGTACGATCCGAGACAGTCCTGGGGAGCGGTTAGCCAGGAAGTCACAACAGGGTTGAGATTCCGACTTAGGGCGAGTCGAGGGGTAGTTCGGGTTTTAGATGTGTTATGGGGTTATTGGGTTGTGAAAATAATTATTTGCAGATATATTTGAGGATAGAATGTCTAGGAGGGAATATTGGGGAAATTTACCATTTTGCCCTCGGGGACGTTTTGGTACCCCGAGCCTTGAGGTAACCCTATAGACTTAAGTTAAGTAAAACAAAAAGGAAGAATTATTTAGAAACTTTGGGAAACCGACATATACTTTTCTCTTCAACTAAGGATAGCTTCTCATCACTCTCTCTCCCTCTCTTTTTCTCTAAGGCATATCAAAGGGAAATTCTGGTGGAAATAGCCAAGGATTGAGGATTTTGAGCTATTAGAATTAAGGAGTTAAAGCTGGGCACTTGGGGAAAACAGTTCAGAAGCATATCACAGCAAAGGTAAGCTCTAATTATGGGGATTATGCTTGGATTTCAGTTGTGTTTTTGGGTTATGCATGTGGGTAGAACTTGACCTGTTTTTGGGTATTTTAGTTGAGTTTTGGAGCAGGTTTTAATGGGGTTTTGATGTTGATATTGAGCTGGAATGTTTGTGTTAATTATCTAGGATTGTTAGCAAAGTTTTGGGTGAATTAGCTTGAGGAAAATGTAGAAAGTTTATGAAGAATTATGGGTTGGAGGTGAGGGTCGCGGCCCTAGGATGGGCATGCCGCGGCCCATGTGCGCGCGCGACCATGGGAGGCCGAGAAGTTCATGCGCGCCGCGGCCCGTGTGGGTGTTAGTGGGGTGCTAGCCTCTGTTTTGAGGCTAGCCATGGCGCTTGTGGGCAGGGCCACGGCTCTTAGTGTCAGTTTGTGTTTTTTTTAGGGTGTTTAGGCTTGGGAACTCAATGGTTAAGGCTCGGGATGGATTTTATCATCCGGATTGATAGAATTCAAGGTCGTGGAGGTTAGAGTTATGGCACGAAGTTATTTAATGGATTAGAACTTGATTGATGGATATTGTTAATGTGTTGTGACTAGGGTTTCAGTGAGGCTCAAGTTAGAGGACTGTGCTCGGGACATCGGTGCTCGGAGAGCTCGGGACTCAAGTAAGAAAACCCTTGTTCCCATAGAGCTTGTATGCAGGGCTAAGCCCAATGTGTTTGAATAGAACTGGTATGCAGGGCTGAGCCCAAGGTGTTTAAATTGTAGGGCTTAGCCCTTTGATTGTATTTGCTAGTATTTTGTATTTGTTTAATATGCTATGAGTGCAATTATGTGAATGATCGGCAAGAGCCAAGAACGGTGTAGGCCGAGGTTGGCAGGGGCCGGAAACGGCAAAGGGCCGGGAACGACATTAGGCACGATGAGTGCAAGGCCGAGTATGGCAAGGGGCCGGGAGCAGCGTTGAGCACGTGGAGTGCGAGTTGCCAGGGCGAGTCCCTAAAAGGATACCTGGGATATCTTCACGGTGTGGACCGCGAACCCAGGGCTTGGTAAATGCCTGGGACGGCTAGGCCGTATGTGTTTAGCCCATTGGTGGCATGTTTATATGCTTGATATATGTGTTGCATATGTTATCTGTTTGTGGATTTTCTCGCTGTGCTTCGGCTCATAGATGTTCTGTGGTGCAGGAAAGGGTAAGGAGAAAGCCAACCAACCATGAGTGTAGCAGGCGTGAGGTGGCGTGTACATGTTGGGCCAGCCTGGCTGCCACAGCCAGAGGATTTTGGGAGATGGTTGTAAATAAACTTAGATTTTGTCGTTAGTCGACTTGGTTCGATTTATATATTGTAAATGTTTCTAAATTGTATTTGGGATCCCAGGTGTCAAACTTTTATGATTTTCAATGAAATGGAATTATTTCTAAAGTTTTTCCTCTGTTTATGGCTTAATTACACTGTTTATTCTAAAAGCTTGATTAGCGAGTTGACTGTACGTCTTTAAACTCACTTAGTAATGGCTCTAAGGAAGTAGGGCATTACAGGTTAAGATTCCTACTATTTTAGCATGGATAGGTTAAGCTATGAGGATCAAATGAGTGATCTGATGGATCCTGGCATTAAGGTAGAGATTCTGGAAGAGTCTTGTACCACCCCTTATGATTGTTGTATCCAAGAAGATTGAATGAGTGTTAAGACCTAAAATTTGTATACTAGGAGGTGCATTGCCTAATCTTTTAGTAAGTGAGAGATGATTATCGGAAGCCAGAAAGGCTATTATGACTCTAGGGTATCCTGAAGTTAGTACGGAGGGATATAGTTATGGACCATAAGGGTGGATTACCTTAGATTGAAGGTAAGATGAGTGGATACAAAAAGTTGTGACTCAACAGATTAGGTTAGCACACTTTGGTTCGTGTGAACGGGTATCACTAGAATATGTATGTGCGAAGGGAGACCGTATATCTCCGTGGGACACCGAAGTCGATAGTGTCGGATTGAGTCCCTTTATTTCCCATGTTCTAAAAAGGGTCGTAGAGGGCGATGAGTATAAGATTGGGATTTAGAACTATTGGTTACCTTCAGACAGACTAACAACCTGAAGGAACGACTCATACATTGAGAATTTTACCTCGAATGTGTAAGTTTTTGAGACATTAAGGTAAGTATGATCCCTTGATTGGATTGTCATGGTGATGAATTTCGGTCAACGGCTAGAGTGATTCTTTAAAAGATATTGTGAGATAGGAAATGAGAATTACTTATTCTGGGAAATGAGGTGAGGGACAGGAAGTATCCTAGTTTCGGAGGACCAATGAAATTATTATGTATTATTAGGGTAGGAGTGTATGCTTATTTGAAAGGACATAGGAATTCACAAATTTAAACATAGGATCATGGAGTTCCAAGATTGGAGACCTTGTACTTCTCCGAGTATGGTGGACTAAAAAGGATAAGAAAGTTTGAGAAAGAAAGAGGAGTTTTCACTCTAAAGTTGATAGAATTGTGAGATCCTAATAAAGATTGGGTCAGGGGCCTACTGATTAGCCTTACCCTAGCATGGATAGAGGCTCATAAGGTGTTACTAGTGCCAAAATCAAGGAAAAAGGTGTTGAGTACTACCCCTGATTGGGTGAAGAGGCCCTGGAATGTCAGTAGGATTTACTGTGTATGGAAAAGTTAGTGGAAATCCTAGATAGAAGAGATAAAGACTTACAAAATAAAATTATCACTCTAGTGAGGGTGTTACTAAGAGATAGCAAGGTAAAGGACTAGTCTTTGAATTTATAGTTGGATTCGCAATATTAGTATCCCGAGATGTTTGAATAAATTTTGAGGATGAAATATCAATAAGGAGGGAATAGTTGTAACGTCCCAAATTCGTTACTAAGGCTAACTACCTTGATTACGTTGCCTGGAGGGCATAATAGGATATATCTATGTTGAATTAAATGAATAAATGTGTGACTATGTGGCATACATGACTTATATGGCAATATGAATATATGTGCATGTTTATTTGTATTAGATATGCATGTAGTCCCGTTCTTGTTAATAAGGGCATATTTGTAATGTTGACCCATTAAGGGTATAAATGTGATTATATGTGTTAAATGATTGAGAGCACATTATTATGTGGATATATTTGTGATGTGTGGTACGAGGTGATCCTAGTGGGCGAATTAGCAGAATAGTCACAGCAGGGTCAGATACCCGGCTCGGGGAGAGCCTAGGGGTATTTTGGGGAGTTAGTGCATGTTCAAAATTTACCGGATAACAGGTAGTTATTTGGTGATTATTTGAGTATGTTAGGATTAATTGGGAATTTGTAAGACGATTTGAGGATTAGCAGGAAATGTGTCTATTGACTGTTTTTCCCTCGGGGGCATTAAAGAATAAGGTTATGATTAAGGGGTATTTTAGTCTTTCGTCAAAGGGATAAACTTCACCCTTGGACTGTCATAGCTTCCTAAAGGCCTTAGGAAGCGTAGAAGTAACCAGAAAATATAAGGAACAAACACTCTCAGCCTTTCCTTCTCTCTTACTGTTCTCTCCCTCTCTTGAGGCTTAGTTGGGATTTAAGGCTTTTTGGAGGAGTTTGGCTTAGGAAATTGAAGGCTGGAGCTGGGATTGATTGAGGTTCAATTCAAGGGCCATGATTCTTAAGGAGGTAAGCTTCAATTCTACTATAAATTCTAAGTTTTAAATTCCACTTTTGATGTTCTTGTGCTTCAAATCCCAAGGTAGGATTTAAGGGTTTTGTGGAAATTTCTGAATATGTTGTGGTGTGAAATGGGTTCTGAATGTATTGCTTGGGGTTCATAGCTCAATTTTAGATTTATCCATTGTTTAGGATAAATTTGGATGGATTTAGCTCGGAAAAATGCAGGGGAAATGCTGGGAATTCTGGGTTTTGGGGCTTGAGTCGCGGCCCTGTTCTTCAGGCGTCGCAATCCATGTGTGTGGAAAGACTTGGTGGTTCCCTGAAATCGCCCAGGCACCGCAGTCCAGATTGGGGCGCGCTGCGACCCGCATCCTCCAAGAGAGAGCCTTGGGTCTCTCTGACTTGTAGCGTGCCCCGGCCGTAGGGGCTAGGCCACGGCTCAAATTGAAGAAAATAGCCAAATCTAAAGTAACTCAAAAACCTATTCTTCAAGTTTTTATGCTTGGAAACTAAAATCTAAAGGCTATGGAAGGGTTATACTACCCGGTTTAGTGGAATTCGAGGTCCCATAGGCTAGTATATTATTTTGAAGCTTCTAATTGATTTAGGTTTTGATGTTTATTCGTTATTATGTTGTGACTAGGTTATAGCACTAGGGCTCAAGGATAGGGATCGTGCTCGAGACTCCATACGCTAGCTACTCGGGACTTGTGGTAAGAAAACTGCACCCGGGTTGTGAATGGGGCTTAGACCCCTATTAACGAATATGTTATGATTGTAAATATATTTGTATATGAGAATATCTAGATAGGCATGTCTGTATATGATGCTCTAATTGCTTGTTGTGCAATGTATATTTGTGATTATATCTGTTTTAAAGGTTGGCCTAAGGGTGTCAGTGTTGGAAATGTGCCCTGAAAGCATATGTAGTAGACATTGTTTTTATGAAATAAATAAATGAATTGAATTTGTTATGCATATATTTTATGGACTATATTATTCTGTGATAATATTAAGTAAATATCAGGAAAATTCCTAAGTTCATATATGTTATCTCAAACACGTATTGGTACAGGAGGATTGTGTTTGAGATAAATGAACTTGAATAGTTCACAATAAAATAAAGTTATGGAATCTTTAGATTAATTACTGCAAGTACGGTCCACTAGTATTATGAATACATGTGATCTAGATCCGGATCACTAGTGTGGTAGGACACTTTAGTGGAGGTGCTTTATATATTAGAGAATATATAGAACTGGACCAGATATATTTATTAATACTTAGTTAAATACCGTTTCGTAGTATTAATTAAATATATCAACTGATGATCATATACAAATAGATCTTAATCCTGAAGTTACTATGAACTCCTGTTTATGTTATATGAGTTCTTTGATTCACTTGTTAGGGTCTATCAGAATGATCAGGCTAGAAACTTTTGTTTTGGGAACTCATTAATGTAGATGGCTGGGAACATAGTATACAGATATGGAATCTATGCCTTCTCGCAAGAGATTGAATGATGGTTCTCTTAAGGGTTGACTTTTGGGACTGAAAGGTTATTGAGCTCAAATTCATAATTTAGTTATGAATTAACCTTCACTAGTAGAGTCAATGGTACTTAAGGAAACAAGAGATAATTAAATGGGTAAAACGGTAATTTTATTCCCGATTAATTATGAACCATCATTAGAGGGTCAAGTTGTATGAAATGATTATATCAATGGACACTTTATGATTATAAAGTACTAAGTAAATGAAATGTCTATAATTATAAGAGTGCAGTCTCATATTTATATTGGAATAATCATGAGATTAATAAATTAAGATTATTTAATTAAAGAGTTTAATTAATAATCTCAAATTTATTGGAGCTTGGAATTATAGGTCCATAGGTCCCCATAGCGGCTCTATCAACACTGGTCAAGGTAAGAGTTGATATGATGGGAAAATAGTTTAAAGACATATTTAAGAAAAAAATTGTTCTTCAGGCCAAATATGCAATTATATGATAATAGTGATTAATTAATTAATTACAAATTAGTTGTAGTTAACAAAATTAATTAATATTTAATTATTGTATAATTTTCAAAATTATATTAAATAATTAAATTAATTTCGAAATTTAATTAATTATAATTTTCGAAATTATAATAAATTAAATATTTATTTTCAAAAATTTTGGATTTAATTAATTGGTAGAATTAATTAAATATCTTTATTTGAGTGGGAAAAAATAATCTGATAAGTTCAAATTGGATTTGAATTTAAAAGATTAATATTTATTCAAATAATTAATTATATTTAATAATTAATTAAAAAGATAATTAATTTGAATTCAAATTTGAATTAGTTATCAGGTTGTTAGATCTTATCTGACAAAGTATTTTGAATAAATAATAAAATAAAAATTGAAAAACCAACATCCCTAAAATTAAGGAAGCTACACGTGCACACATAGTCCATGGACTGTGTGTGGCGTGTAGGGCAATTTTCAGGGATGAGATTTTCATTTTTATTTATTTAATTAATTAATTAATGGATAATTCAAAAATTAGTTTTTGGATTTTTTTCATTAATAGAATAATTAATTAAGTAAAAAGTAAATTGTAAAATGGTTACAGATTTTTTTTTTTTAAATTTGAATATTTTCTTTTAAGTATGACTAATTAGAAAAATATTTAGATATGAGATGTGAGACAACTCTGAACATTCGCTCTGTGAAAAATAGAACGATAGTTTTCTCTCCCTGAAAATAAAGAACCGATTCTCAGGCCTATTCTCTTGATCTCATGAGTTGAGTACATCAAGTAGAATCACAAATAAACTATCCTTCATTCTCTAAGTGCCCACACATTTCTTGAGGTGTAGAAAACGCTTTGGAAGATCTTGGTGTGAGTACGTGGGAGCGGCTTGGATAGGAAGATCGTTCTAAATACAAAAAGATAGCAAAGACACTTGATAGGCTTCAAGAGGTATGATTTCTATTATTATCTTGCTTATGATTAATGTATGTATATTAATGGATCCGCATATTTAAAGGTAGTTTAAATATGTTACAAAACTTTTGTTGTACACTGGGCCAACCACACCACCATTCCACTGCGTATTAGGAAACTCGTTCCTAACAGTCGGGGCCAATAGCAAGTGTGCAGAATGCAACCCGGCGTAAGCGTGCCAGAATCGGCTATAAGACCATAGGACTCGGCCTAAGGGCAGCGGGCTTGAACATTATACAAATAAACAAAAGTGTTGATTGCACTTAACTAACTGTATTCATTGTTGAGACATGATTATGTGTTTGCTTGAGCAGATTAATACTGCTAAGCTTGTTGTTATATCCTGTTTCTGATTGAATTTATTGATCTAAGGTTAATGTTTATATATTGTTGCTCATTTGTATTTGTCGCTTTAATTTTTCTTGCTGAGCCTTGGCTCACGGGTGCTATGTGGTTCAAGTAAGGGAAAAGGGAGAGGCTGACCAACTATGAGTTGGTGAGCTTCAGGGGCGGTGTGTACATATGCAACCTACTCGACCACCACGGCTAGGATACCTTGTGAGGAACTAGGGTTGAACCATGTTTTGTCGCTTAGGACGGCTAATTTTCATTTTATCTGTCTTTTATCAATATGTAAACACCTTTTGGGATCCCTTGTATAAACTTAACATTTTACTGAAAAATAATTACTTCATTGACCAAAATTTTTAATACCTAACCTTGACATAGTCTTTAATTATACATTTAAGACCAAATGACATATTTAGCGAATTAAGCACTATTTTAAACACACAGTGTAATGGTCTTGGATAACCATTGTGTTACGCTAGCCAATCGCACTACCCAATTGCCTTAGCCAATCAAGTGCACGCTACAGGTCCCATTTAGTTGCCAGATGTCCTAGTTGGTCACCAATGGCCCTAGCTGATCGCCAGGGATCCTCGTTACTCACTGGTGGTCCTAGCTGATCGCTAGGGATCCTCGTTACTCATTGGTGGCCTTCGCCACTTGAGCCTTCTTCCGCACTAGAGTGCGCCTTCAACTTCTACAAGAACATGACATGTCAGATTACCATTTTCTGTGAGACAGAAACATGCCTCCATCCAAGCATATAAAAAATTAGCTTCATCGAGAAAAAAGTAGTCATCGTCAGCTCTTCCCATCAGCGTAGCTATAAATAGTGCAAATCAAAGTGTAACAATGGGAAAAAACAAGTCAGTAACTGTTCATTTTTAGAGAGAGCTCCTACTCTCCATTGTTGTAACTGCCTCAAGAACAAGACCAAACTTAGTGTACTTGTTCTTGAGGGTTCTAAGTTCATCACAAATATTACTAACTAAAGTGGACATAGGTCATCTTTTTTGGGTAGAACAACTATAACTCTTTGTCTCTTTAATTTATTACCATATTTATTTATTTCTCTTTGTTTCATTATTCACAACAAAGATTCTACTTTGGATTTTACACACAGAACAATTCTACATTTATTGTTCTTTGCAAGTTGACGAAAAATTGAGTCAACATTTTCCAAGAAAATCTTCAACACACAAGGACATGTGTGGGCACGTAGGATATAAATGACAAAATTTAGTCTCTCTTGATGTACTCAACACATGAGATCAAGAGAGGTTTGGAGAAGACGGAGCCTCTCAGAGATAAATGAAGTTTTTCAAGTTTTCTTAAGAATTGATAAATTGTATGTTATCCAAAAAATTAGCATTGATGACATGGCAAGTGATCCCTGGACACGTGGCTGACACCTGGAAAAGTTCTGCTAGAGTATCGACCAGAAGACACATTAGAAGCAGTAAGCGACCCAGTCTTACCTGCGACCAGTCTGGTCGATAGTTCCGCATACAAAGCAACATTTATGAGAAGATCTTTGTAAATCTCGAATTTATCTCACACAATCTCCTGAGTATCTGATGATTCAGGAAAGAATATCTGTAACAATCCTTTGTAATCCCCCTTGAGCCTATAAATAGCAAAAGATAGCTCAAGGAAGGGACTTTTGGATTTCGGATTATTTGAGACTATAGTAATTCTCCTAGTGATATTGTATTGTTCATCAAAGGTTAGTGAAACTCATTGAACCCTTGTTCTTTGATCACTCCTTTGATTCTATATCAATAACAGTCTAAGTGGACGTAGGTTATTACCAAATCCTGGGGCCGAACCACTATAAAAATATCGTGTTGTTATTCATTTTTGTCATTGTGTTCTTCTCATCATATTCATTCATATCAATCATATTCTGACTCCGTGTCAGTTAGCCAAATCTTGGGTCAACATTCTGGTGCTTTCATTGAGAGCTTGACATATCATTGCTGAGAAAACCGATGGCGAAAGCTACAAAGAAAACTGGACAGGCGGCCGCCGCTGCACCGTCAAACCCGCCACCTCCTCCTCCTCCTGCAAGCGTGGCGGAGGATGAGCCACATCTGGACTTTGAGGAGGAAGAGATGGATGATGCAACGCTGAAGAGTACCCTGGGCGCGTTGCAAGAAGAATTAGCTAATCTGAGAGCCAGTCAGGAGACTGCTGCCGGAGTTGTGGCACAGCAGCAGGAGGAGATTGAACGATAGCGGGCGAAACTAAGCGAAAGGCAGGCGGAGATGGACCGCCGCCAGAACAAAGCCATGGCAGCCCTCAAGGCGGCCTTGCAGCTGGCAAGGAATCGGCCCGCACCTGCTTCGCAACCTGACCAACCTGGCAATGGACCACCCCAGAGAGGTCCTAATCCAAGCCCACCGATCCAGCCTTCAAGTCCGCAAAGGCCCGAGCAGCCTCAAGTGCCCCATGATGACGCCCCGCTGGACCCTGAGGCGCAGCCACCATCCCAGGCTGGTCACGGTGATCCCCCGCAACAAAGGCAGAATAGGGTCGAGCATCAGCCTCATAGTCCTAGACGCCATAGGGGTGATGAGCCAAACCTACCGAACAGAGGTCAGTATCCCCCTGGTAACAGGAGGGACTCAGAGTTAGGCTCTGCGGTCCGGGGTCCCCCACGGCACGATGATGCACGGGGACACCACGACCAGCACAGGCCACCCTCTAATGCTCGAAACGTTTCAGCCAGGAATGGAAATCGAGGGAACAGTCGATCCCACCATAGCCAGTCGAGGTTCAGAGATGGCCATGGATATAATGAGGCTGACTCAGGAAAAGGGGACGCTGGCCGAAGGAATGAAGAAAGAGGTAAAGGCAAGAGCCAGGTACCTCAAGATGACCAACCCAATAGATGGGATGCTGGGGGGCAGCCCAGACAAAATAATGTCTTCAACCGGCTCGGGGGTAGCGAGCAGCGGAGAAGAGACGAGGATTTGCGTGACGTACTTAAAGATCGCCGCGAGCGGCATGGCGAGAACGGCCCCCCGGTAACAGAGGCCACATCGATTCCTGCCACTGTACAGGCCCAGATAGACACCCTCAACCAGGCAGTGCAACAGCTGGTTGGGGGAAGGACATCCTACATCGACCACGATAGGAGGAAAGGCACTCCTTTCGTACAGAGGATAGCTAATGCCGAAACTCCAAGCAAGTTCAAAATACCTACACTCCCAAACTTTGACGGGTATGGAGACCCGGTGTCTCATGTCAACAAGTTTGAAATTCAAATGGACATTCAGAAAGTGTCCGAAGACGCTCGGTGCAGGATCTTCCCTGCAACACTTTCTGAAGCTGTGCAGGAATGGTTTTTTAAGTTCCCTCCCGCGAGCATAGTTTCCTGGGAAATGTTCATAAGGGAGTTTTACGGACAATTCTATGCAGGTCGTGTGCATCCAACCGAAGCAAACCAGCTGGTTGAAATTCGCCAGCAGGATGGAGAGTCGGTAAAAGATTACGTCCAGCGCTTTATGCGAGCAGCGGCTGGAGCAAAAATGGTGGGGGACGAAGGCAAGATGATGGCCATTACCGCAGGGGTTAAACGTTGTTCTCCCCTCTGGAAAAGTCTCCGAAAAGAAGGAGTGAGAACTACCCAAGAATTTTTAGACCGAGCTGATCGCTACATCAAGCTCGAAGAAGCCATTGCTGATGATGGAAAGCCCTCAAACAAGGGTAAGAAGGCTGCCGAACCCGCCAAAGCCGCCAATGGTTCTAAACCTAATGGCAACGACAAAGGCAACGGGAACGGCAACAGCAGTGGCAAGAATGGTGGAAAACGGCCATATAACGAGCCTTCCACCTCCGACAACAAATGAGCCAAGGGTAATCGTTATGAACTCCGGTTCACTAACTACACTGCCCTCGTTGAGTCTCGGGGGGAGGTTTATCAGGCAACAAGCTCTAGTGTGCCTTACAAAAAACTTGGCCCCATTCGGAAGGATATTTCGAAGAGAGACACTACCAAGTTCTGTCGTTATCATAACGTCTACGGACATGACACCAATGAATGCAACCAGTTGAAAGACTAAATCGAGTTCCTTATTAGACAAGGACACTTGAGAAGATACGTACGGGCCTCGGGAAATTCCCAACGAGAAGCTCCGGGTGGCAACGAGCAAGCGTCCATGCGCCAACGCTCGCCACCCTTACAGCCTGCCCCCGTGGCTGGAACACTCTCAACCATCTGTGGAGGCCCGCACCTCGCGGGAAATAGCGGAAAGGCCAGAGAACGATATGCTCGGACTCTGCGCCACGACCAGGACATCGAGATGATGACTGTGGAGGACTGTGCACCAAAGAAGGCTCGGTCAGAAGAGGGTGAAATAACCTTCTCTGATGTCGATGCCCAACACGTCAGGTTCCCACATTTCGATCTGTTGGTCGTGGACATCCAGATGGCCAATATGATGGTGAAGAGGGTACTGGTCGATACAGGAAGCTCAGTGAATATCCTATATAAATCTACACTGGAACGCATGAAATTGTCCGTTAAGGACTTGGAGCCCTGCAACTAAACGATATACGGCTTCTCTGGAGAAGGACTCGCTCCCGCCGGATTGATCAAACTCCCAGTAACGACGGGTACAGTGCCTGCGACAAGGACATTACTTCCCACCTTTGTAGTGGTCGATTGTCCCTCGGCGTACAATGCCGTTATTGGAAGGCCCATAATGGTTGATCTACGGGCCGTCATCTCTATGTGGCACTTGGCCATGAAGTTCCCAACAGACACGGGGGTAGGACGCGTGTTGGGAAACCAGAGGGAAGCCAGGGAGTGCTACAACGCCTCGATCACAAAGGCAAAGAGTGGAATGTCGAAGAGCGCTACCTCAGATAGGTTGCAGATGGCAGTTGATACACAAGCCCAATCCGGTGATGAAGTCACCAAATAGGGTGTTGCCCAAAGTGAGGATGGAGATTTAGATCCTCGCTTTGGGGATTTTGAAGAAAATGTTGGACCCGTCGAGGACCTGGAGGAGGTCCAACTCGACGAAAAAAACCCAACCAGAGTCGTAAAGGTTGGGAGAAACTTAGAGCTTACCACGAAGAACTCACTGGTGGAATTTTTGCGAAAGAACCAGGAGGTTTTCGCCTGGTCCCATAAAGACATGGCTGGGATAGATCCTGCAGTAATCAGCCATGTCCTGAATATAGACAAGACCTTTCCACCTGTGCAACAAAAGAGAAGGCTGCTCGATAAAGATAGATCAAGGGCCTTAAAAGAAGAAGTCGAAAGACTAAAGGAGAATGGGTTCATCAGGGTAGCATTTTATCCATCAAGGGTCTCCAATCCAGTGCTGGTTCCCAAGCCTAACGGCAAATGGCGAACCTGCGTGGATTTTACAGACCTCAATAAAGCCTGCCCAAAAGACTGCTTCCCACTCCCGAGGATCGACCAGCTCGTTGATGCAACCGCAAGACACGAGATCCTCTCATTCATGGATGCATATTCAGGCTACAACCAGATTAGCATGCATCCCTCTGACGAGGATCACACCAGCTTTCGGACCCATACGGGCTTATATTGTTACAAAGTAATGCCCTTCAGACTGAAAAACGCAGGTGCGACTTACCAACGACTAGTCAACCACATGTTCAAGGAGCAAATCGGTGTAAACATGGAGGTATATGTGGATGACATGCTGGTAAATTCTAAGAAGGCAGAAGGGCATGTGAGGGATTTACAAGAGTGCTTTAGTGTGCTAAACAAGTACCAAATGAAGTTAAATCCCCTCAAATGTTCCTTTGGAGTTGGATCAGGGAAGTTTTTGGGGTTTATTGTAAATTCAAGAGGAATCGAGGCCAACCCCGACAAGATAAAAGCCCTGATTGACATGAATTCGCCAGAAAGGATCAAAGATGTACAAAGTTTAACCGGAAGAATCGCAGCCCTAAGTAGATTCATTTCAAAATCCACAAACAAGTGTGTCCCTTTTTTCAATCTACTTAGGGGAAATAAGAAGTTTGAATGGACAGGAGACTGCGAGCAGGCATTCCAGGCCTTGAAAGCCCATATGGCACAGCCTCCCATCTTATCAAAGCCAATTGAAGGAGAAACTTTGTTTATTTATCTGGCAATTACTGAAGTTGCTGCCAGCGCAGTATTAGTGCGAGAGCAGGAAGGTGTACAAAAAGCAGTCTGCTATGTCAGCACGAGACTGATTGGGGCAGAATTAAGATATCCACCAATTGAGAGGTTAGCATATTGCTTGATCCTGGCCTCTAGGAAGTTACGCCCCTACTTTCAAGCCCATCCTATTACAGTTCTAACTGACCAGCCCCTTCGGCAAGTCCTCCAAAAACCGGAAGCGGCTGGGCGATTGTTAAAATGGGCAGTCGAACTAGGACAATTCGATATAACTTATTCACCGCGAGCAGCAGTCAAGGGACAAGTCTTGGCCGACCTTATTGCAGAGTTCACCGAACTCCCAGACAGCGAGCAGTACGAACAGCCTGAAGCGTCCAAGCCTCAAGACAAAGCTCCTTCGTGGAAGCTATTCACAGATGGTTCATCCAACGAATCCCACGCTGGAGCGGGAGTGATATTGATAACGCCACAAGGGCATCGATTTCACTGCGCCATCAGGTTTGACTTCACTGCATCAAATAATGAAGCGGAATAAGAAGCACTCCTCGCTGGATTGAGAATGGCAAAGGATATGAGTGTAAAGACGCTTGATATCTACAGTGATTCACAACTGGTGGTGAATCAGGTCCTAGGACAATATCAAGTGCGAGGCTTGAAGATGGTGGCCTACTTAAACAAAACAAAAGACCTGCTAGCCCAGTTCACGAAGTACACCCTCCAGCAAATCCCGCGAGATCAAAATTCAAACGCAGATGCCTTAGCCAAACTCGCGAGTGCGAAGGATGCTGACACTTTGAACATTGTGCCAGTAGAAAGACTAAGTAAGCCGAGCATACAAGCAACGGAATCCAGTATGGAGATTCGAATGGAGGATACTTGGATGGCGCCTTTCTTGGAGTATCTGACAAATGGTACGTTGCCAACAGATAGGAACAAAGCCAAAACTCTACAAAGGCGAGCTGTTAGGTACATACTGGTCGACGGTGTTATGTACCGAAGAGGATATTCCTTGCCACTACTCAGATGCGTTACACCAGAAAAGGCTAAGGAACTCATGAAAGAGGTGCATGATGGCTTCTGTGGGGATCACGCTGGGGGGCAGAGTTTGGCAAAAAAGATTCTAAGGCAAGGCTACTTCTGGCCAACGATGAACGAGGATTCGATGGAGTTTGTACGAAGGTGCGATAAATGTCAAAGGTTCTCCAAGATTCCACGAGTGGCTCCAAACGAATTGAAGCAGATGCAAAGTCCGTGGCCTTTTGCAGTATGGGGGATAGATTTGATTGGATCCCTACCTACAGGGAAAGGTGGAGTGAAGTACGCAGTCGTGGCGGTCGATTACTTCACCAAATGGGCCGAAGCTGAACCGCTCGCTACCATCACGACCAAGAAAGTCCTTGACTTCGTTATCAAGAACATCGTCTATCGATATGGTCTGCCCAGAAAGATAGTTTCAGACAACGGGACCCAATTTGACAGTGACTTATTCACCGATTTCTGCGAAAGACATGGAGTCATTAAAAGCTTTTCTTCAGTTGCCCAACCCCCGGCGAATGGGCAGGTCGAAGCCGTGAATAAAACTCTTAAAGACACCTTGAAGAAAAGGCTTGAAGAAGCTAAGGGAGCGTGGCCAGAGCAATTGCCTAGTCCTCTGGTCGTATAGAACGTCTCACTGAACTGCGACAGGACATACCCCATTTTCCTTAGCCTATGGATATGAGGCAATGTTGCCTGTCGAGTTAGATCCCCCCTCACATCGACGTCTAACATACGACCAGGACCAGAACAGCCAACTAATGATGGAATCTCTAGATTCGATTGACGAAGTACGGGAGAAGGCCCAACTCCGAGTTGCTGCATACCAACAAAAAGTCGCCCGGTACTTTAACTCCAAAGTTAAAGAAAGAAAATTCAACGTCAGAGACTTGGTGCTACGACGAGTTTTCTTAAATACCCGCGACCCTACTGCTGGAGTGCTCGGACCTAATTGGGAAGGACCTTACCAAGTTGAAGAAGTCCTTCATCCGGGCACCTACAAACTTGCACGCTTAAACGGAGATCTCGTTCCACGCTATTGGAATGGAGAACACCTGCGCAAGTATTATCAGTAAACAGTCCTTTTTAAAGGACTGGCTTGTATTAATTTTTCTTTTTACAAGTTTAGCAAAGAGGGTTAGCCACGCTATATGGCTAATCGCTCGTATATGTAAGATTCTATTTCAGAATCACTCGTAAAGACATGTTTAGTCCATTTTTAATACGAGATTATAAGGGACTGTGCGCAGCCAGTCATTCTTGCCAACCTTTGTGAATTTACATTTACAAGTATTTGTTCATTACGTGTGTTGTTTTGCTGTATTACAAGTATTATTTTTGCACACGAGCAGAAATGTTCGAACAGGTCATGGTCAAGGCAAGTGACCAAGGACCTAAAGCTCCTCGATCACTTGGGGGGCATATAAGGCACATCGATAGCAAAGCGTACCATGAGGTATGTAAACACATGAACAAAATGAGTGAAAGCATGCTAGGGTACTTAGAGTATTTTTCAAAATTTATATTTTGTTAAATCATGCCAAAGTACTATGCTAAGTTCGGTCATACGGACAAATGTTATAATAAATGAAAATATTATAGCATCGTGCAATCTTTTACACCGCAAGCATCACTGCTTGGATGTAATTGTTCAAGTAAAAGAAAAAAGATTTACTGCCCGTGCAGCAAAGTTTAAAACGAAAATATTGTCTTTACATCATGACCCGTGGGTCGTGTAATCGAAAGGAAAGAAAAAATAAATGAAAAAGTTCAAGAGGCATTTGGGGCCGGAGGGTCCTTGGTAGCATTCTGGGTGACAGCATCCTCAGCAGCACTTTCTTCTTCAGCACCAACCAGGCTTGGGGAGGCAGGAATCCTCGCTCTAGCCTCCTCTTCAGCCAGTTGGGCAGCGCAGCGAGCCAGCTCAGCAGCCCTGATCTCCTCTGCAAGATAACTGAAGTCGGCTCTCGTTCAGGGTCCTGTTCAGGATCAGGTTGACCGTCATGTTTTCTGCCTTAACCATGGCATCTTTGACACGATCATTTTTCCCGATGTACGCGATGCGGTCTTTTGCTACTCGTACGGCACGGCTCGAGAGTTTGGCCCCAAGGGTCTCTTCCCGCCTATCTTGTTCCCTGCTGGGTGCAGCCGGAGGAGGGTTCTTTGGAGCCGGAGGAGGGATCTTTGGAGCGGGAGGAGTCTCTTTCTCGACAGGGGCCGGAGGATGAATAGGAGTTTGCCCAATTGGCACGTCCCTGGGAGGGTCCTCTGTTCGACCTTTCTTGGCCGGTCTCTGGCTTGTTTCGCCAGTCTGCCTTCGCGACGACTTCCTTCGGAGCTGAGGAACTTCTTCTTCCTCCTCAGCGTTGTATAGATCAAAGACGTTGGGAGTAGCCATATCTGCACACAAGAAAAAGCATGCATAAGAATAAAGATAAAGGCAGATGAAAATTCGTTATGCAACAGAAAAGAGGTCACAAAGTGAATACCCGAGCTACAACTACTGGTCGCTATACTATTGACTCTATTAGTCATACATTCACTATCTGGCATGAAGAAGTCTGGCCCTAATTTTGGAGTATATGTAAAGTTGCCCTCCCCGTCAAACAAGTGACAGGGAATTGGCAAACTATTCAAAAGCAAAATAGTGTTACCATTCTCATCAGAAGACTCCCCCAAGTCCACAACTGGATCTTTGGCCTTTTGTTTCCCCTTGCCTTGGGGAGTAGAAGGCCTTTCTGTGGAAGGATTTCCCGTGGGCTCCCTGATAGTAACCCCCGTTGGCCTCCGAGGAGGAGGGGACGCAGGAGGTTGCTGCTCGGGAATCCCCTCAGCAGTGGCATCGTCTACCACGGACCCTCTTGTTTCATGGCGAGGAGCCAGGAGGCCAGACCGCCTCAGGTTTTCATCAGTGACCAGGGTCTTGACGCTTTTTACTACGTCGGTCATCCTGGCCAAAGTATTGGACCTCAACACCATGTCTGGTGTTGGGGTCGGACGCAACCATGGGCCTGAAAGACAGATTACAGTTTGAGAAAAATGAAAGAGAACAACTTGATTAAAAGTATCGACCAGTCGAAGACAAGCACTTACCTCCTCGAGCGAAGGCCAGGTTGTTGCTGGTTATGTCCTGTGTAAGGAAGTACTCCTTACTATACTGCCCCACATTCGATATATGCGTGGTGTCACTCAGGAACGTCTGATTGGTTTCCTGGTGGCAGAAGTGAAAGAAACCCGTTCCATATTGTTGCGGGTTGGATTTAATGTCAAAAAGATAGTTGACCTCATGAGGGGTGGGCTCTGGCCATTTCTTGAGTTTGTACAGGATATAGAGTGCGGCCAGCATTCTATATCCGTTTGGAGTAATTTGGAAGGGGACGACACCGAAATAATTGGCCACCCCCTCATAAAAAGGATGAAGAGGGAGGTAAGCTCCCGCCTCTAAATGATACCGAGACCAAGCACTGAATATGCCCCCAGGGAGGTTAGCCCTTTGGTCTGCAGCAGGAATTGTAATAGAAACCCCTGTAAGAGGGTATTTCCTAAAGTAGTTAGCAACCATCCGCATGGTTACTGAACTGGTCGGAGCAGTATACCACTCAACATCAGGAAGATTCTAATGTCGAGGGCGGGCCCTAGTTTGGATATTGGGGTCAGGGATAGGATTTTCTCGACCACTGGTCGAGGGAGCCCTAGCCTGCGGATCAGGTTGGGCAGGAAGGTTTGGACTATTTTCAGACTCAGGTCTTTTCTTGCCTACTGATTTTGAACGGGACATTTGAGGAGAAGGACGGGGTCTAGTAGAGGATCGTGAGAAGGGAATCTCGTGAACTCGGTCGGCCGGTTGTTCTTCACCCTCGAGCAGCTGGGCAAGAAGGTCGTCGTCAATGGGCCGCTCACCTCCCCACAAATCTGGCATCAATGTCTGCAAACAGAAGAATGGGGAGGTGAGGATTGAGAATTTTTAAAAGCTTTTTAGAATAACGCTGGACGAGTATAAAAAGCCAAGTTTTTATACAACAACATTCTAACCAAAAGCTAAAGTGTTCCATACGAACAGTTTGAAAGACGGATTAAAGGGTGAAAGAAAAAAGTTTTTCAAGAAAGCTTTTTCAACTCCCCTTAGGGCGGGAAAAACCTATTTTCCAACTAGCCTAAAGATCGAATTTTTACTTCGATCTTACGTCCTAAAAAGCATGATCCTGACTAATCAAACTAACTCGTAACCTTTTTTGCCTACAAAACACTCTACTCACAAGCATCTCAAACCAGAAGCAGATGGACTCAAACAGTCAACATACAGAAGCATGCACCACGAAAACTTGAAGCGTAAGAATTCGAAAACTTACCAAGAAAATGATCGTGGAGACGGAAAAAAAAGGCCATCGGAGATCAAGAAACTCTCAGTCTGAGTCTTGGAAATGCAGAAGAAACGGTCTCCTGGGACGAGTAAAGCTCTGGTTTTTAGGGTTTCTTGTGAAGATAATGGCGTGCGTAAAAAGAAAAGGAAAATTTCGAAGGTATTATATAAGTTTGTCTGTGGCATTAAAAAGGTGTAATCATCAGTTTCCCTTTTTCGAAGTATGGGGAAGCGGAATGGCCGTCGAAATATTTCTGGGGAACCGAAAAGACGTGATTAGACAGAAGTAGGTTACTTTTTCCAAGAACACACGAAGGGTTCTGACACGTAAGGTGGGGTTACCGAAGAGTCGTTAATTCAAAAGTTTATTTATTGCTCGTGATAAATAAACTTGGGGGGCAAATGTTATCCAAAAAATTAGCATTGATGACGTGGTAAGTGATCCCTGGACACGTGGCTGACACCTGGAAAAGTTCTGCTAGAGTATCGACCAGAAGACACATTAGAAGCAGTAAGCGGCCCAGTCTTACCTGAGACCAGTCTGGTCGATAGTTCCGCATACAAAGAAAAATTTATGAGAAGATCTTTGTAAATCCCGAATTGATCTCACACAATCTCCTGAGTATCCGATGATTCAGGAAAGAATATCTGTAACAATCTTTTGTAATCCCCCTTGAGCCTATAAATAGCAAAAGATAGCTCAAGGAAGGGACTTTTGGATTTCGGATTATTTGAGACTATAGTAATTCTCCTAGTGATATTGTATTGTTCATCAGAGGTTAGTGAAACTCATTGAACCCTTGTTCTTTGATCACTCCTTTGATTCTATATCAATAACAGTCTAAGTGGACATAGGTTATTACCAGATCCTTGGGCCGAACCACTATAAAAATATCGTGTTGTTATTCATTTTTGTCATTGTGTTCTTCTCATCATATTCATTCATATCAAGCATATTCTGACTCCGTGTCGGTTGGCCAAATCTTTGGTCAACATTGTATATTACAATTTTTCATTATATAATTTAAACTTTGTAAACCTAAAATTAATCTAACAAACTTGAACTCAGTCAAAATTGATTAGGATTTTAAAATTTAAATTATCTATTAAATATTTAAATTAAATTAAAATAATTATTTAATAAATAAATAATTAAAAATTCTTAACAATTAAAATTTGAAATAAACAAACTTGGTTGAGACATGTGTCACACATCAGTCATTGTGCAAGCACAATGTTGGGTGTGTGGCACACATGTGTCCCCAATTTTATCTCATTTATTTATTCAATTAATAAGACAATATATTTATGCATTAAAATAATATAATATTTCACAAATACATAATTATCAGTTAATTCAAATTAATTTTATCTTATAATTTAAATAATTTATTATAATATAATAAATTAATATTTTTCTCTCTCGTTATTAATTAACCCAAGGTTATTGTTTTCAAATAAAACATATTAGTTTATTTAATTAATTAATTACGATTATAACTTAGCCTCAAAAAATTAATTCATTGACAATTAAGTCTTTTTTGCCTTTTAATTTTTTCAATTACATCCACCCCCTTCACAATGTAGTATATAGTTTGACTTGGGGACTATGGACCTATAATACTAAGCTCCAATAAAACATATTATTAATTAAACTATTTAATTAAATAATATTACTTATTAATTTCATTATTACTCCACTATAAATATTTAATTTCACTCTTAGTAATTATAGAATTTGTTACCCTCAATTTAGTCAACGACACGGAGTCACTAAAAATGATAAGAATTATATAACAAAATGCAAGAACTAAAAATGACACAATAATTTTAAAGTGGTTCGGCTCCAGAGATTGGTAATAGCCTACGTCCACTTAATATTTTTATTGATGTAAACTACAAAACCTGTGATCACTGAACTAGGTTTCATTAAGTTTCACAAGCTCCAAGGTTGAATACAAAGAATCGTGTATAAAAGAACTTGTTCTCTCTCAGAATACAAAATATTGCGTATCCTGTAAATGAATCCCATGAGTCCTATTTATAGGCTCAAGGATGTACATATGGGTCTATGGGCCGTCCTTAACTTGTGTTACGAGCATAACCAAATAATAACATAAATAATGATAGTTACATATAAAAGTAAGCAAATATCTTAGGAATATCTAACGCATAACCGTCCTTGAATAATGGCCTCGGTCCTACGAGCAGATCTTATCGCATATGTCAGGACATCTTCTTTTCCTGCAGCTCAGTATATTCCTTGAGCCTATCGAGCAGCTCAATTTCCTCTTGACACTCTTGTCGTTGGTCGACCAGGTTTTCATCAATACCCAATCATGTGTTGTCCATGTGCATCTTAAACATGCCACGTCATCATGAAAATATTTTAGGGAAACATTTTCCCCCCAAGTTTATTATAATGCGATCAGCATATAATAAACTTTTTCAACCAGCAATCCGATCGACCCGTCATATCTGTCAGTACATACTTTCTTAAAAAGGTAAGTAATCATTACCCTTTCAGTTCCCCAGACAAGCTACAATGGTTATTACGATTCCCCATACATTGAAACCCTATTCTCATCATTAATGCCCCGAGCAGTATAAATATAAGCCTCCTTACTCCCTTTCATTTTTTACCCAAACCTTCTCTCTCTTCAAGAATACTCAGAAAAAATCTCCCATAAACTTCAGTGCCATCCGAGGCATCTTCGAGCAAAACCTTCATGATTTCTTCCACAATACAGACTTTCAAGTAAGTTTTCGAGCCCATCCTCTTATCTTTATAGCAATTTTCATGCATTTTGGCTTTTATTCTCCTATTTTCATAAATGGGTTTACACTGTTCTTGACGATTTTTTGGGTAAATCAGGTTTAGGAAAAAAACACATATAATAACTATGCTAGAATAGGGATTGTAGGAAATATAATGTACAAAACAATGTTTAGAAGGAATATGGGGAATATATACTGTCACGACCCAAATTTGCTAATAAGGCTTAAGGGCCTTAATTAGTGTGCCTGGAGGGCATAATGGGAATTATGTGTGATTTTAATTAGTAATGTTTACCGAGTTTTTCGGAAACGAATACAAACAAAATAATAAAAAGATAAGAACTGTAGAAGTGCATAAATATAAATAGACAAACAGGTTTTTTACGTGGTTCAGGCGTTAACGAGCCCTAGTCCATGAGTCGATGTTATTATACTTGTAGAGGATTACAGTAAAATGGCTGGTGTACAAGAACCTCACAAACTCACAATGTTTCTCTCGGGTTCTCTTGATGAAGATGAAGCTAGAGAGATTTTTGGCAGAGTTCTTTCTCTGTCCTTTCTTGGCCTCCCCCCTATCGTAAAATGAGGAGGTCTTTATAGCTAGGGTTTTGGATTAGGGTTTTACTCTGCCCCTATGAGTCTTAATTACACCAGTCGTAAATAGGGGATACAATTACCGTAGTAACATGGCTACAAGGCTCTACGTAGGTATAATTACATGAAAATATGGGGAATGTCAAAAGGCAGCTGTATTTTCCAGGCTGTCAGCGGAACAGTAGGCAAAAAGGCACTTTTAGGCGTGCTGGGATGTGTGCGGCCTTGACCTGTCAGGCGGGATCTTGTGTCAGGTGAGTATCATTCCAACTATGCCTCCTCCGTGACTCGACCGCTTGGTCTTCTTCCGTGCGAGGCACGGAACTGTATCCGCGAAGGTAACCTGAAGTGCTTCTCCTGGAAGGACCTTCGCCGAAGGATATCCCTTCGGGAGTCCGGGAGAATTGACGAGCTTCCGGGTCGCGGTTGCTTGAAAGAGTGTGCTAGACACTAAACGGGAGAGGCGAAGCCTTTCTGTCCATCCGTGAGCCCTGGTCACCCTTCGTGAAAGATTTTGATAATTCTGCTTCCCCGAGGCTATCCATCAAAACGTTATCCGGAAATCTGGATAACATTTACCCCCCAAGGTCACGGAGCTTGAGAGGTCCGGGAGCTTGTACAGTCCTCCGGGTATTCTGGTTTCTAGATTAGGCGAGGGGTCACTTCCTGTGTTCCTGGAAGGGTTCCTTTTTCCCGTCTGAGTGTTAGTACAAAAAAAAAAAGGAAATTTCTTCTGTTTGAACTCAAGTACTCAAGTGTGGTAAGGGCCACGCGTCATGCAGGGAATGGCTCTTTGACCAAGACGTGTGCGTGAGGCGACTGGCTGAGTATGCGTGCGTCAGGCGTCTGAGTAGTGATTTGACGGTATTTAATGGTACACCAGGCCCAAGATGGTACAATGATGGGAAATAAATACTTTATTCCCATCCGAGGAGTCATAAATGGGACCGGCACTTCATCCCCAGCCGTCGGATCTGATGCATGCGGTATGGGAAGATCGGGACCGTCCATTTGTGGATTCGTTCCTGCTATAAAAACGAGGGAACGGACCCTTCTTCCTCTTTACGCTTTCAAATTCTCGAGCTTTCAGATTCTCAGATTCCCAAATCTTCGAACTCTCAAGCTTCCAAGCTTCCTTTCCTTCGAATTCGCCACTTCTTTTGGTAAGGAATCCAGAAACTTTTCTTTCGATTTTGGCAGTAGGTTTGTTCGCCGAAGTTCTAGATTTGAATTGTTGCTTGTCTTTGCAGCCTTTACTTCACGTGTTCGTGCAGTGCAGTGACCCGGTTACTCCCTCAATCTTCCACTACCCGAACACCAGTAAGTATTTTTACTTTTCTTTTTCCTTCTAAACCTCAGATTGTTGGTAGTTGTTAGGGTTGAGTTTTCTGCCGGTGTCATCTATATGCATGCGTGAATAGGGCTTTGATAGGCATGTGACTGATGTGAGTCAATAAGTCATTTCTTTGCATGCTTTGATGATTTGCTTTTGGAAAGTTGTTTCTCGTCTGCTTGTGCTGTTCTGGTTTGTTATTTCAGGGCATAAGCGTGAACACCTTTAGGGTGTCTTCCCCTGGGAAAACACTTCTCTCGGCGGGCTTAGAGAGCATAACAAGATTGGTAAGCGCGTCATCTATTGCACAAGCATCTCCGAGGACAACTACATCAGAGATGAGGAGAAGAGTAAAACTTGAGGTTAGACGGACTGAGTGTGTCGAATCAGAAAGAAATTCAGAAGACAAGGTAAGAATTGATTAATATCTGGGAATGCTGGAATGTGTGTGTGTTATGGCTAAGTTAAGAGTGGTGGCATAAAGGACTTGGTCTATGATGAGGTACTTGAGTGTTGGGTATTAGTAAGAAGGTTAACGTTGAGACCCAGATGCGGTGAAAAGTAGCAGACGGACGACCAGTGCTGGAAATCCTCGATTGAGCGAGGGGAGATATAATTGGAGGCGGAGCTCCTAGCTGTGAGGCGTGTATCAGTCAGGGAATAACGCCATAGATTGTGATGGAGGATATAAGGCAACGACTGAGATCGGCATAATGTCAATAGATAAGGGTTAGCTGGTGAGCGCCACTGAGCTATGGAATCCGAAGTGTTGGCTTGAGTTGAAACAGGGAAGGACCCTGTCATGGTGTTACAGTAGGGTACCAGGATCGAGTGAAGGATCCAGGCAGGATATGGTTTTGGATGAGGATTCTGAATGGCATCATTCCACCTCCTAGGGTACGTTGTACCGGGAGGGCTGAGTGGGTGACAGCGTTTAGGTGATGTGGTAGTGTATCATGGGGATAGACCACATTAGACCTTAAGTAAGGTATTTAGACATGAAGAGTTTTAACTCGGTTGTTTGAGTTAATGTTGATTGGGTCGAGTGAACTGGTTTCAGGATGGAGCGTCGATGATATCGAATTGAGACCCTTTAGTAGTTTAAATTTTGGAATGGGCCTAGAGGACGAAAAGAGTAGAGTAGGAATCTGGGATTACCAGTGGATTGCAAGTGGAATGGCAGTCTGAAAGTTTATCAGACATCAACTGAATCGAGCGCTGAGTATGCGAAAACTTGAGATTTTAAGGGAAACGTTATCCCTGACGAGTTAGTCGTGGTGGCAGTTATTGGTATCTTGTTCATGTAACGCGACATAGGGCTTGGTAAGAGGTGAAGGGTAGGTAATACTGCGGTTTGGCTTTAGTTCAGAGAGAAAGCCAAAGAGGTCGTTGAAACTTCTCAAGGCAGGGGTGTCTGCCTATTTGAAAGAATAAAGAGCTGGTAAATTGTTAAATGTTGAGGAAATAAAGTTCCGGAAGGAAAGAGTTGCGTCTCTGCGTAATAACAGACGAGGATCTGTAAGGTGTTCAGAGAAAGAAGGGAGAGTTCCGACTCCTATTTCAACATGAAATTCAGAAGTTGTACTAAGGGTTAGGCCGGCGGGGCCTACAAGCTGATCCCACCTAGTAGAGGTGATGACTTTTAAGTATCTCTGGAATCAAGAATAAGACAGTGAATTGGTCATTGTAACCTAGGCAGACCCTGGGCTTCGGCAGGGTTGCGGTGTAACGAGAGGCTATCGAGAGTATGGCTATTAGACAAGATCTTGTGGGGCAAAATTGTTACTCTTGTAAGAGTGTGGTTGAAAAGTAAAGTAAAGGCGGTGGACCTTGGAAGTATGGTCAGAGTTGCAGGTTTACAGACTGATATGTTGGATAAATTTCGAGGACGAAATTTTTATGAGGAGGGGATAGTTGTAACGACCCAAATTCGCTAATAAGGCTTAAGGGCCTTGATTAGCGTGCCAGGAGGGCATGATGGGATTTATGTGTGATTTTAATGATTTAAATGCATGGTTATGATTTTAAGCATGTTATATGACTATTTGTTTATCTGAGATGCATGACTATGTAAGTTAGTGTGCATGTAGGCCCGGATCGTGTTAGAAGGGCATAATTGTAATTTTGGCCATGTTTGGGCGTAACTGTATTGATATGTGTTGATTGTTGAGGCCACAGTGGTATGTGGATGTATCTGTGCTTTGTGACTCGAGGCGATCCCAGTGAGCAGGCTAGCGGAAAGTGTTGTCAGGAATTTATACCCGTCTCGGGGCGAGCCTGGAGGTATGAACAGGAATTCAGAGAAATAGATTGAGATTTATTTTGATGATGGGGGATAATTATTTGGTGATTTATCAGGTATTGGGAAGCAACGGGAAAATATTAGAGACACTTGAGGATTAGCGGGAATTGGGCAAATGACTAAAATGGCCCTACTTGGGTAAAAGGGTTTAGAATTAATAGGGAGGGCATTTTGGTCAATTGGCTTTTGAAGATAGAATAAATAAGGCTTTATACACTTAGTGGATTTTGTAGAATAGAGTTAAGGGGCTGAAAAAGAAAGGAAAAAGGAAAGAAAGAAAAGAGAGAAAAACAGATGGGTTTTGAAGGGATCGGTTTGGGGTTCTAGCACCTCTTCTCTTCAAATTTCTTGGAGCAAAGCTTAGTGGAGAGCAAGGATAGGCTGAGCATCAAGGATCTTGGGTTAGACTTGAAGATTTGGCAAGAACACATCAACTCTTGAGGTAAGTTCTTGAGGATTTCAGTTTTAGGGCTTTACTGGTTTTGAGCTGTGTTTTTGAGCTAAATGGATGGGACTTTTGGGGAAAAGCAGGTCAAGCTTTGATGATGATCAAGCTAAGGAGGCTTAGGGTTGAATCAAGGTCGAAATTGCATTAATGGTATGATTTCTAAGACTCTATCTTTGTGGTTTACTTGAATTTCTGGTTTAGGGTTGTTCATGGTAGATTTTGAGTTGTTGGGTTGCTTGAGCTTGGGATTGAGTTCTTGGGATGCTTGGGATGAGTGTGAGGTGTGTATAAGTTTGTTTTTGGGCTTGGAAAAGGTTTGGGCAAGTTTGGGGTTGAATTGGTTGAAGGAAATCGCAAGATGCGATTTTCGGGTTCTGCTGGGCTGCAACTAGCGCTACAGCGCTAGTCAGTGAGCGCTGTAGCGCTAGTCCCTGTTTCTGGGGGGGTGCATTCTGCTTGTAGCGCTACAGCGCCCTCTTTAGAGCGCTGTAGCGCTGCACTGTTCACAGAGGTGAATTTTTGGGTTTTTGATGATGGATTTTGACCTAGGGTTCGGGGCATGTTTCCGCCACTTTGTTTTGGGGATTTGGGACTTCCCGGGGGCTCGGGATTGGTCCCGAGGCTAGGTATTCGGACTTGGGATTCGGTGTTGACTTTGGCCTATGTTTGTGCCTAGGTGTGCGCTAAGGCTCGGGTGGGATCGTGCACAAGGAGTCAGGTGATCTAAGCTATTGATTGGAAAGGTAAGAAAACTATAACACCCGTAGGATAGGGCGTGGGCCCATAGTGTGATTGCCGGGCATGGCCCTATATTGCATGTTGCATGATGAGATGATTGCAGGGCATGGCCCCAGATTGTATTATGTGCAAATGTTTAAACCTTAAATGAATCATGATGTGTGTGAATGATTATTTCGAATGTACTATATGTGTGATTATGATGAAATGAGCGGCAAGGGCCGAGTACGGCGTAAGCCGGGGCGGCCGTGGGCCGAGTACGGCGTAAGCCGGGGCGGCCGTGGGCCGAGTACGGCGTAAGCCGGGGCGGCCGTGGGCCGAGTACGGCGTAAGCCGGGGCGGCCGTGGGCCGAAAGTAACACCTCGCACATGGGATGCTATAGTCAGGGCGGGGCCCGGTGGATACATGTGTTATGCTATATTCAGGGTGGGACCCAAGGGATACATGAGTTATCCTCGCAGTGAGAACCGATACCCCAGGCTTCGGTAAGGCTCTGGGGCGGCTTGGCTGTGTTTGCTTAGTCTAATGATTGACTTGTTTATTTGTGGATTATCTGTTATGATAACTGTATACATTGCATATGTTATGTTCTGCATGAGTTTTCTTGCTGGGCTTCGGCTCACGGGTGCTCTGTGTTGCAGGTAAGGGCAATGACTGAATCAACCAACCATGAGTACGGAGAGCGTGAAGCGGCGCGTACATGTTCGGCCTGCCCGACTGCTTTGGTTGGGGGTTTATTCGAAAATGGCTGTAATAATCTATGATTTTATGATTTCTTAACTGTAACCTTATTTCAAAAATGTAATTAGTTTTCAAACCTTATTTTGGGATCCCAAATGTTTAATAATAGAAGTTTTAATGAAACGACGCATTTTTAAAGATTACAGCCTTAACTTTTAATTAGTCACACTTTTGTTTCAAAACCTCGGTTAGCGAGTTCATTGCACACTGTTTTGTCTTAAAAACTCACTTAGTAACGGCTCTAAGGAAGTAGGGCGTTACAGTCGTCCCTTTCAAACTTTTCTCTTGCTTGTTTCTTGTTCCCTGCTGGTGGACTTGTTTGTGCTTTTATGTTGTTGCTTATTTTGTTTTCTGCTTATCTTTTTTCACATCGCTTGCTGGTTGGTTAACCTTGCTTCGTACATTTCTAGCAGAACATCCCGAAGCAAAGATGTTGGGGAGAGCTACCTCACTTATCAAGAAGGCCGCCACTAGCCAAGACCCGTCCAAGGGGAAAGGACGAAAGGCCAGAGCTGGTAGGGGAGGTAAAGCTGCCACATCCAAGAAGACAAGTGGCGAGGCGCAAGTGTCTCCGGTGGTGGAGAGGTCTCCTGTCAAGGGGCCTTCCGAGACCATGGTGGCCTCGAGTAGTAGCTGCGTGGGGGAAGGTCTTGTGTTCCCCGCGAAGATGACCGGGGTGAGCAAGCGCCCCGGAGGAGAGGTTGAGGGCGACAAGAAGAAACGCCTTAGACATTCTTCTCCCGGAGGTGATGGAGACCTCCGGGCTGCGCGCAGTCCCCGCCAGACTACCCCCACCCAGCAGCAACCATAACCCCAACAGCGAAAGCAACAACAACAACAACAACAACAAAGACAACCACCACCGCCACAGCAGCAGCAAAAACAACAGCAACATCAGCAGCAACAACAAACCGGGGCGGTAGTGTCTTCGCTACCGTCCCTAATACCCCGTCTGCCTCCTCCTCCAGTCCAAAGGGAGTCCACCCTTTCGGGGTCTCCTTCTTCTCCTTCTCTTCCACTTTCTCAACAAACAAGCCTTCCTCAGCCTGGCCTGAAGTTCCACTTCCCTCAGAAACCAACCCGTTTCCCCGCTGCCCTCCTGGAGGGTGTAAGACGGGCTGATAATTTTTTGAAGAGGCGGTTGGAGACCGAGAAGGCTGTTACTCAGGGAAGGGCAGACAACCTGTCTGCCGTGAAGAGAGCTGAGCTGGCAGAAGGGGTGAGATCCCTTCACCCGGCTGGAGCGGTTTTGGATGGCCAAGCCTTGGAGAAGAGGCTGGTGCCTAGGATCGGACATGCATTGGCGCCGTTTGGAGCGGAGATGATGGAGGACATGGCCCTGAGCTTGTGCGAGCTTAATTCTGAGAAATGGGTCATCAGTAGCAGTAAGGACCCGCTGTTGCTGACACATGCCGTAAAGCAGCAACTTTCTGGGGTAAGCTGTCAGTTGCTGTGTTCTGGGGTCATTGGTCTTAGTACATTTGGTTCTGCTTAACTCATTCTGTTGTCTTTCCTTGCAGGCCTCTCTCATCACGGAACGCTCGTTCCGGGAAGTGGGTGCAGTTCTGGTTCAGCTGGAGGAGAGCCAGGCGGGTCGCCAGGCCTTGGAGGCGGAGAAGCAGAAACTGACCCAACAGGTCGAGAGCATAAAGGGGGAGGCTGTGGAGAAGATTAACCAGGCCCGGCGCAAGGCTGAAGAAGAGGCGGACAAGAAATATCTTGCCAAATATCAAGAGTACTGGGCCAGCGCGGAGAATGAGTTCAAGCAGCGGTCGGATGACTTGAAGGCCAAAAACTCCAAGCTCTAGGAAGAGCTGTCCCAGGCCAGGGAGGAGAAGGATACCCTGGATGCCCGCTTGCAATCGAAAAATAATCTTCTCCTTAAGCGGAACGAGGAATATGCCACTCTTCAAAATAGGCTGCGCGAGGAGGAGCAAGATCACAAGAGGAGCAAGATCACAAGAGGAGCAAGGATCTCGCGTCTATGCAGGAGTTGGGGCTCGCTGAGAAGGATAAACAGATTGGAGCCTTGCAATTCACTGTCAGGGGGCATGTGACCGAGAAGCAATCCTTTCTGAATCAAAGTAAGGTGCAGCGCAAGGAGATTGATTCCCTTAAGGGAGAGCAGGATGCATCCAAGGCCGAGCTGGAAAAACTGAGGGCTCAATTGGCTGTCGCGGAGGCAAAGCTGGCGACCTCTGAGGCGGAGCGCTTGAAGGAGAAGGAAGATGCCGAGGTGGTGCTGAATAGAACGATTAATCTATCTCACGTGGTCCTCATGCACCAACTTTGGAAAATAAACCTGGAGGTAGTAGGCTACCTGGGAGAGGATGCCGCCGCCATGAGGGAAAAGATACAGTTGTGGGATCAAAGCCCAGAGGTGTACGTCCATACTTATAACATCGACGAGCCTGCTGGAGCCCCTGAGGCAGAAGATCTCGAAGAGGCGGGGACCTCTGATCCTGCCAGTGATGAAGTTCCACCTTCCAACGAGCCGACTCCGCCAGCCCCAGTTGAAACCACTGTCTCCGAGGCCCCAGTCGTGGAAGCCGCTGCCACCCCCAATGCTTGAAGGGGTCTTATCCTTTGTGTATATAAATTTTTTTTTTTTATTTTCCTTTGGGGCGAAGCTCCCTGTACTCTTTTTTAATTGCGGGAACATTACAGATGCCCGGTCCGCAGGGCCTTCGTTGCAATAATTGTAGAATTCTTCTTTCCTTTTCTGCTGAGTTCCTTGTTTAATTTTGTGCTTAGGGTAGAGACTTTTATACGGTAGAAACTGCTGTAGGGGCGCATGAGGTTTTGGTTCCAACGGCCAGAACCTATGCATTTCTAACTTGAAGCTCCAACGGCTTATGTCTTTTCCCACGTAGTTTCTGGGTTACGGAGGGTTCTTGGTTCCAACGGCCAGACTCCTTCTTTCATCGTACTCAGCTTTCCTAAGGTAAATAGCCAATCCCGGGACTTGTAGTTATACCATTCGCTGGGATGGCTAAGGTGACCCGTTCCATCTCCCCATCGCGATCTTTACAAAGCTTGTGAGGCAAACACTTAATACGATTCCGCGGGATGGTGCCGGAACGGGAGTTCTTTTGGTGAGCGTCGCTAGACTTAGGGCTAGATCTTTGCGAAGCAAAACTAACTGTCGTTGCGGACCTCACGGTGGGCGACTTCAGGGACTTGGCATGAAGCCTTGCGAGGCAAGGTTCGTTGCGGTCGGGGAAATCGTCACGCCTACCATGTGCGATCCTGGAGCAGGGGCTTTGCGAAGCAAGGCCTGCTGTAATTGGGGGATCGATTATATCTGCTCCCAGAGCTGAAGCTTGCGAAGCGAAGCTTGCAGTGGTCGAGGAGCTCGCCATGCATTATTTTGTGAGACCCGGAGCTGAAGCCTGCGAAGCAAAGTTTACAGCGGTCGCGGATCTTGCCATCTTTCGCCTTGCGGGACCTGGAGCTGGAGCTTGCGAAGCAAAGCTTTCAGCGGTCGCGGATCTTGCCATGCATTACTTTGTGAGACCTGGAGCCGAAGCTTGCGAAGCAAAGCTTTACAGCGGTCGCGGAGTATTCTGCAAAGGACTTGTCAGGAAGTTGGGGGTGTTTCGGCGTAGCTCTCTGAATGTGCCTCAACCCCCAGTCCTGTTCATCGCTGGGCTACACAGGAGATAATTTTCATGATGCATAATGGCAGACATTTTCATGGCAATTTTCACATAACCACATAATGCACACATGACACGTAATGCAAATATGTTCATGGCAACAAATCAACCTAAGCTTAACAATTTAAAAATTTCAAACACAATGCTAACACATAAGTGGTGTTCTCTGTATGTTTTGTTCAAGGGGCGTATGGCTATGCCTTAGCCATGTATACCCCCCAAGTGAGCGTGGGGTCCGGACGTCTCCGGACCGCGTGGTCACTTGTTAAAACGCAGCTTGGAACAAAGGGATGCAGTAAAAGCGGAGTGAATCTCTCCGTGTTTTATTAAATTAGCCTGTTAGGCATGTGTTTTACAGCTGGGAGGATTATCTCCATATTTTACATTTTTGCTACGTCCACCAAGGACTTTCGACTAGATAGTCCGGGGCCTACTGATAGTAACGGCGGAGGTGCTCCGCGTTCCAGGCGCGCGGGACTTTAGATCCGTCGAGTCTCTTTAAGTGATACATCCCATGGCCCACTTTTTCTTGGACTTCATAGGGGCCTTCCCAGTTGGGTCTGAGGACTCCCACTCCCGGATCCTGCGTAGCAGGAAATACTCTCCGTAGGACAAGGTCCCCAACTTCGAATGTACGGCTCTTGACTCTTGTGTTGAAGTATCGGGCTATCTTGCCTTGGTACATTTTGAGTTGGACCTGTGACTGCTCTCGAAGCTCTTCGATCATGTCCAGGGACTCCTGGAGAAGGGCGTGGTTCTGGGTAGGGTCGTAGGTGTCCTGCCTGTGAGAGGGGATCATAGTTTCTACTGGGATGACGGCCTCGCAACTGAAGGTCATGGAATAAGGTGTGTGCCCCGTCGAAGTTCTCTCTGTTGTGCGATAGGCCCAAAGTACTCGCGGAAGCTCTTCCGGCCAGTGAGCCTTGCATGCTTGGAGTTTTTTCTTCAACGTGGTCTTTAAGATTTTGTTCACTGCTTCCACTTGCCCATTGGCTTGAGGTCTGGCGACTGCGGAAAAGCTTTTGATGATTCCATGCGAAGCACAGAAGTTCGTGAAATGCTCACTATCAAATTGCTTCCCGTTGTCGGACACAATTTTTCGTGGAAGCCCGAAACGACACACTATATTCTTGATGACAAAGTCTAGTGCTTTCTTAGACGTGACCGTGTTCATAGGTTCAGCTTCAGCCCATTTGGTGAAGTAGTCTACCGCGACTATGGCATACTTCACTCCACCCCTTCCAGTTGGAAGGGAACCTACTAGGTCAATGCCCCAAACGGCGAACGGCCAGGGGCTGGTCATTAAGGTAATTTCTATAGGCGGCGCTCGCGGAACCTTGGCGTACCTCTGGCACTGCTCACATTTTCTGACATAATCCACACAATCCTTCTTCATGGTGGGCCAGAAGTATCCTTGACGAAGGATCTTTTTGGAGAGGCTCAGCCCGGAGGTATGGTTGCCACAGAAGCCTCCGTGAATCTCATGGATGATGGTGCTGATTTCGGTTCTGGCGACACACCTAAGGAAGGGTATGGACAACCCCCTGCGGTAAAGCTTTCCATCCATAACCACGTATCGGGGAGCTTGATATTGGAGCTTTCTTGCGTCAGCTTTATCAGTGGGGAGCTCTCCGGTGGTGAGAAATTTGAGGATGGGTCCTATCCAGGAATGGGAATGGTCGATGATGGCATTTACCCTCTGTGTCTCAGTACTAGGTGCTTCTAAGTGCCCGATGGGCACTAGGCCATATTGTTCAATCTCCGGGTCTGTTGCAAGCTTCGCCAGCGTGTCCGCGAGTGAATTCTGGTCCCGGGGGACCTGGCGGATTTGGTAGCCTTTGAAATGCTACAGGAGGCCGCGGGAGAGAGACACGTAGGCAGCCATTTTTTCGCCTTTCGTCTGGTATTCTCCGGATATTTGGTTTACCACAAGTAGGGAGTCGCTGTATACTTCAATTTTTTGGGCTCCGACTTCTCTGGCCAGTTGTAATCCAGCTAGCATGGCTTCGTGTTCTGCCTCGTTGTTGGATGCTGGGAACGTGAAACGGATGGCGCTCTGGAGCTGATGTCCTTGGGGAGAAATTAGGATAACCCCTGCTCCAGCTTCTTTTTCATTTGAGGCTCCATCTACATAGACTTTCCATGTGGGAAGTTCCGGGACAGGATCTTCCGGGAGGTCATTCATTCCTGAGCATTCCACAATAAAATCCGCGAGAGCTTGGCCTTTTATGGAAACACGTGGCTGGTAGTGGATGTCAAACTGGCTCAGTTTCATGGCCCATTTAAGTAATCTGCCAGAAGACTCGGGCTTCTGCAAGACTTGCCGGAGAGGGTGGTTGGTGAGTACTCTGATGGTGTGCGCCTGGAAATAGGGCCTTAGCTTCCGCGAAGCGATTAGTAAGCAGAGGGAGAGTTTCTCGATCATTGAATATCTGGACTCGGCGTCCAGTAACCTCTTGCTCACGTAATACACAGGGAGCTGGAGACGGCCGTCTTCCCGGACGAGAGCGGCACTTACGGCATGCTTTGTCACAGCTAAGTACAAGAACAACGCCTCTCCTTCGACAGGTTTGGACAGAATGGGAGCTCATGTTAGATGTTCCTTGAGGTGTTGGAAGGCTGCTTCGCATTCGGGGGTCCACTCGAACCTCTTGTTTCCTCGCAACACATTGAAGAAGGGGACACATTTGTCAGTGGCCTTAGATACGAAGCGGGTGAGAGCAGCTATCCTCCCGGTAACGCTTTGGACATCCTTATGCTTTTGGGGAGAAGGCATATCTATGAACGCCTTGATTTTTTCAGGGTTGGCCTCCACTCCGCGGGAGCTGACAATGAAACCGAGGAACTTCCCAGACGAGACCCCGAAAGTACATTTCTTCGGATTCAGTTTCATTCCGTACTTTCGGATCACGGTGAAAACTTCCTCAAGGTCGTCACTGTGGTCCTCAGAGGTCTTGGATTTTACCAACATGTCGTCTACATACACCTCCATGTTATTCCCCAGCTGGTCCTTGAACATCCTGTTTACTAGACGCTGGTATGTCGCCCTAGCATTCTTCAAACCGAAAGGCATGACCACGTAACAGTAGACACCCTTGTCCTTGAGGAAGCTGGTGTGTTCCTGGTCCGCGACATGCATCTTGATCTGGTTGTATCCGGAGTATGCATCCATGAAGGATAAGAGTTCATACCCGGAAGTAGCGTCTACCATTTGATCGATTCGCGGAAGAGGGAAACAGTCTTTTGGGCAGGCTTTGTTCAGGTCCGTGAAGTCAATACACATTCTCCAGGACCCATTGGGTTTCGGGACCAGAACCGGGTTGGCCAACCACACGGGATAGAGTGACTCCTGGAGAAAGCCTATGGACATCAGCTTGTCCACTTCAGCTTTGACTGCTTCGGCCCTCACTGGGTCTAACGGCCTCCTCTTTTGGTGAACTGGAGTTGCAGATGGGTCTATGTTGAGTGCGTGGCACGCAACATTAGGATTAATCCCCGTCATATCAGCGTGGCACCATGCCAGGATATCCTGATTATTCTTCACAGTGGCCACGATCTTTTCTCGAATGGCCGATGGAAGGTTTTTCCCTACCTGAATGACTTTGGTGGGATCTCCCGAGTTGAGGATCACCTCTTCGACTTCCTCCACATCGGCTCTATCGCCCTCTCGACCCCCACTCTAGGGTCGAGTTCGTCAACGTATGCCCCTTGGGCACCTCCAGTTTCTGGTAAATTCTCCGCCAAAGGAGCGGCAAAAATCGCCTCCTGGACCGTGTAGATGGATCGGACGGAGACGTTATAACAGCTTCGTGTACTTCGTTGGTCTCCCCGGAGGGTGCCGATACGCCCGTTGTCGCATGGAAACTTCAAGCATAAGTGGCGTATCGAGGTTACGGCCCCAAAATCGATTAGGACCGGTCGGCCTAGGATGGCATTATACGTCGTGGGGCAGTCGACCACCACGAATGTGCAGTGCTTGAAGGCACAAGCGTCGCGGTCTCCTCTGAGGGTGACTGGAAGTTGAATTTTGCCTAAGGGCATGAGTGCATCCCCATTGAACCCCTGAAGCTGGATGGGGCATGGGGTCAGATCTGTCTCGGTTAATCCGATCGCGTGGAAGGCAGCTTTGAAGAGGATGTTTACGGAGCTTCCATTATCGACTAGGATCTGTGACACCTTCTTATTGGCGATCTGGGCTTCCACGACGAGGGGATCATTGTGGGGGAAGTGCACATGTCGGGCGTCATCTTCCGTGAAGGTGATGGGAAGATCCATCATTCGGGGACGCTGAGCAGGTGACTGAACCATGGCGCACATCATCCTGGTTGGTTCTAACTCCCTCAAGTACCTTTTCTGGGAGTTGCGGGTGCTTCCGGCAAGGTGCAGTCCTCCGGAAATGGTGGCTACGTGTCCGTCAACGGATGGCGGAGCAAGGCTAGGCGGATATGGGTTTCCGGGTCCTGGAGCCAACATGGCAATGGGTGCCGGAGAGGTCAGAGCAGGAAGCGCTGGGAACTGAGATCCAGGAGCTTGGGGGTGACCGGCTCCAGGAGCGCTAGCGGTCCCCCTCTGTCCCGGAGAGTACGCAGCTCCGTGAACTACTCCCTGTCCGGGATAGATTATGGGTATCCTCACCCATTGACCGAGGTGTCCCGCTCTTGCCAGGGACTCGATCTCATCCTTCAGCTGAAGGCATTCGTTTGTGGTGTGCCCCACGTCTCCGTGGAACTCACACCTCTGATTGGAGTCTCGCGGACGCCTTCCTCCGTGAGACACTTTCGGGGGCTTCCTGTAGTTGACCATATTATAGGTCGCCCGATAGACATTCTCTCGTGAGTCTATCAAACTGGTGTACTCCGTGAACTTGGGCTCATAGTCCTTCCGGGGTTTCTTTGAATGGTCCCCCCGGTTGGAGTTTCTTCCGCCTCGTTTATTCCGCGATTGGCTCAGATTTTGTTCTGGGCCTTCCGCTTGCGGTTGCGACGGGCCGGGAGCGATACTACATCCGGTTTGTATAGCTCCGTACCCAGAGAAATGGGTTTGACTCGGCGTCTGAGCAGACGAGGAAGGCCCATACACGCTTGGAGTGAACTGGGCTCCTGGAAATGTGAGGGCTGGTGCGGGAGCTTGCGAAGCAAAGCTCGGCGCAGTCACGGAGGGCGTCGGAGCTGGGGGAACTCCAAAGGCCTGTTGGTAGGCATCCTCAAGGTTGATGATTCCCTGAGCTTTTGACATGAATTCGGACAGAGTTTCTGCCCGTCTCCTTTGCATTTCCCCCCATAGCAGGGAGCCGACGGTAAGCCCCGATTGAAGGGCGATCAGCTTCATGTCATCGCTGACCTTGGTCTTAGCAGCAGCTTCCATCATTCTTTGAATGTAAGCTTTCAGGCTCTCATTGGGTAGCTGCTTGATGTTGGTTAAGGAACCACCCTCCATGTCGTTGTCCCGGGCAGCAATGAACTGCCTCCTGAACGCGGACTGTAGCTCCTTCCAACTGTGGATGGATCCAGGAGCTAATCTTTTCCACCAGTCCTCCGCGGACTTGGTAAGGGTGAGTGAGAAGCACATGCATTTGGCATCCTCACTGACGCGCGCCACTTGCATCATCTTGTTGTATTTAGCTAGATGGGTGCGCGGGTCTATCCTCCCCTCATATAATTCTATATGAGGCATTTTGAAGTTCTCCGGGAGGGACGTTTCCGCGATCCTCCAAATACATGGTTCCGGGTCTTCCTCCTCAGAGTCTGACAGGGCCCCACTTTGCTTCCGGACCAGCTTGGTCAAGGCAGCGATCTGTTCCTCGAGCCTCTTTGTATCGCTCTCCGGGAGGTCACGTCCCCGGAGCTTGTCGTTGAGATGATTTCACAGGTCATCTCCGCGAGGTCGGGCCTTTTCTCCTTTGGCCTTTTCATACTTGGCCTCCAACCTTCTTCTTAGGTCCACCGTGGACCAGCTATCTTCGAAGTGCGTGTCCGCGGCCCGACCGTCCTGGTTGACGGAATCACTGGGGCGGTTGTTCCTTCCCCTAGGCCTGGGTGCCTCTTTAGGCACAGAGTGCCCCATTGGGGCTGAAGGACGTCTGGGCTTAGGAGTGCCAGAGACCTTCTGCACGCGGGGGGGGGGGGGGGGGGGGGGCAGTCGGCCTGGTGATTCACGCCTTTAGGAGGTGCAGGGGCGTTAGTGCGCACAGGCCCCCCAACTTTTTCTTTGCCCTTGTTAGGGGCGGCTTTGGATGGTCCAGCAGTGGCTGGATCTGGCATGGTGGCATCAGCACCACCTAAAACAGAGGCATCCTCGTCCGAGTCGCCTAGATCTCCGAACTTGCTTTGGAGGCGCTCCATCATGCGTTGCATTTTTTCGGAGACGCGCTCCTGGTCAGCAAGCTTGGCCTTAGTGGCCACCAGTTCTTCGGCTACTTGGACCAGTTCTGGATCCTTCTCGTAGTAGTAGCCGTCTTTGTAGTAACCGTCTCGGACATACTCTTCTTCGTTTTCTAAGTATGTCGTATCTTCAGTACTGACCCGATCCTGGCAGGATGTCGGGTCTTCACCTTGGTAGTCCGAGTCGTGGGTACTTTCTCCTTCGGTCTGGGTTGCCGAGGGTTCGTTTTGTACCGCATCTTCCATCATAGTATCGGGGTTGACCCTAGCATTCTTGTCAATCGCGGATTTTCTCGTAGTCACCATCTTTTCAGTACGGAGTGAATACAAAAAACGTACACAGAAAAAGAGCTGACTAACAACTCCCTATAGCTCTCAATGAAAGCACCAAAATGTTTACCGAGTTTTTCGGAAACGAATACAAACAAAATAATAAAAAGATAAGAACTGTAGAAGTGTAGAAATATAAATAGACAAATAGGTTTTTTACGTGGTTCAGGCGTTAACGAGCCCTAGTCCACGAGTCGATGTTATTATACTTGTAGAGGATTACAGTAAAATGGCTGGTGTACAAGAACCTCACAAACTCACAATGTTTCTCTTGGGTTCTCTTGAAGAAGATGAAGCTAGAGAGATTTTTGGCAGAGTTCTTTCTCTGTCCTTTCTTGGCCTCCCCCCTATCGTAAAATGAGGAGGTCTTTATAGCTAGGGTTTTGGATTAGGGTTTTACTCTGCCCCTATGAGTCTTAATTACACCAGCCGTAAATAGGGGATACAATTACCGTAGTAGCATCGCTACAAGGCTCTACGTAGGTATAATTACATGAAAATATGGGGAATGTCAAAAGGCAGCTGTATTTTCCAGGCTGTCAGCGGAACAGTAGGCGAAAAGGCACTTTTAGGCGTGCTGGGATGTGTGCGGCCTCGACCTGTCAGGCGGGATCCTGTGTCAGGTGAGTATCATTCCAACTATGCCTCCTCCGTGACTCGACCGCTTGGTCTTCTTCCGTGCGAGGCACGGAACTGTATCCGTGAAGGTAACCTGAAGTGCTTCTCCTGGAAGGACCTTCCCCGAAGGATATCCCTTCGGGAGTCCGGGAGAATTGACGAGCTTCCGGGTCGCGGTTGCTTGAAAGTGTGTGCTAGACACTAAACGGGAGAGGCGAAGCCTTTCTGTCCATCCGCGAGCCCTGGTCACCCTTCGTGAAAGATTTTGATAATTCTGCTTCCCCGAGGCTATCCATCTAAACGCTATCCGGAAATCTGGATAACAAGTAAGATGCATGATTATGATTTAAAGCATGTTATATGACTACTTGAATATTTGAGATGCATGACTATGTGTATTAGTATGCATGTAGGCCCTGATTAGGTTAGAAAGGCATAATCGGAATTTTGGCCATTATGGGCATAACTGTTTTGATATATGTGATCATTGTTGAGACCACATTATTATGTGGATATATCTGTGATCTGTGACTCGAGACGATTCTAGTGATCAAAGTAGCAAAAAGTCATGGCGGGAATTTATACCCGGCTCGGGGTGAGCCTAGGGGTATAAATGGGAATTTAGTAAGTATATTGGAGTCTATTTTTAACATTGAGGAACATAGTTGGAGATTAGTTAGGTATCAGGAATTAAGCGGGAAATATTAGAGACACTCGAGGAGTTAGCGGGAATTGGGTAAAATGACTAAAATGCCCCTAAGTGGATTAAAGGATTTAGACTTAATAGGGAGGGCATTAAGGTCATTTGGCTTGCAAGGGATAGATATTCTGAGGCTTTATGTTAGTGGGGATTGTAGAAAGTAGTAGAAGTCTGAAAAGAAAAGAAGGAAAAGAAAGAAAAAGGAAAGGGAGAAAACAGAGAGTTCCTAAGGTCGGTTTATGCATTTTCCATCAGTTTCCTAAGAATTTTGGAGCAAAGCTCAGGAAGGAGAGCTGGGTTAGGCTGAGCATCAATAATCCTAAGCTAGGCTTGGAGAATTGGCAAAGGTTTAGCAGGAACACTCTAACACTTGAGGTAAAGTTCTATAGTTTCTTCAGTTTCTGGTTTTGGTTTTTTTAACTATGGTGCATAAGCTGAGTTTGATGGGAATTCAGGCCAAGAGTTGAGGGAGAGCAAGCTAAGGAGGTGTAGAGGTTGTCTTGAAATCGAAACTCCATTAAAGGTATGAATTCCAAGCCTCTAATTCTGATGTTTTGACTGGTTTTGCTGAGTTTCTGAGCTTAGGGACAGCTATGGTGAATTTTGGGATTAGAGATGCATGTGAATGGGTTTTGGGTTTTTGGGGTGCTTGGGATGAGTGGAGTATGTTTATAAGGTTGTTTTTGAGGTTGGCAAAGGTTTGGAGAGGTTTTGGTTGAGTTTGGTTCGAGGAAATCGCAGGAAAGGAAAACTGGTGTTTGTCTGTCTGTGACTAGCGCTACAGCGCTAGCCTTTGGGCGTTATAGCGCTAGGCCATGCATGTTGAGGGGATTCTGCTTCTGTTTGTAGCGCTGTAGCGCCCTCCTAAGAGCGTTGTAGCGCCCTCCTAAGAGCGTTGTAGCACTACCCTGTTTTCATAAAGGGATTTTAGGGTTGTTTGCAAGGGTTTTTGACCAAGGGTTTGGGGTTCGATTCCACCACCTTGTTTGGGGGAACTAGGACTTCCCGGGGGATCGGGATTGGTCCCGAGGCTAGGTTTTGGACTTGAGGTTTGATGATGACTTTGGCCTATGGTTGTGTATAGGTGAGCGCTAGGGCTCGAGAGGGATCATGCTCAAGGAGTCAAGTGATCAGAGCTAGCAAATAGAAAGGTAAGAAAACTGCACCCGGTTATATGTTAGTGATGGGACTAAGTGCTCCCGATATTTGTATCGTGTCAATGATGGTATTATGCCATGGGACATGTGAAGGCGCCCTAAGGGTGTCGTTCATAATATTTGCGCACAGGGCGCGGCTTGGCCACTGGTAGTCGAGGACAGCTTAATATTCACTGAGCTCGGTTTAAGCAGGCCGGAGTCAGTGGGATAATGGAGGGAGCAGCCTGAGAGCGCTAGCCCTAATTATCATTTGCGATCTGATATATGATATGAGTTGATATGTTTAGCATGTCGAATACTTGATTATACTGAATGATTATATGGTTGAGAACATGTGTTGCGATATGTGATATTGATTTGTCTGTTGATTGCTTACGCTCTGTTGTTGTATTTTCTTGCTGGGCCTTGGCTCATGGGTTCTTCGTGGTGCAGGTAAAGGCAAAGGAAAGCTGGACCAATCCTGAGGTGGAGAGCTGCGGGGTTTAATGTACATAGACAGCTGTTCGATCGCCATGGTCGAGGAGTGGATCAGGACAGGGATTGCCTAACTGTCTGTTTTGCCTTAATATGGCTTGTTATTGTATCTAAACCTTATGACTTTTGTAAACGGTCTTTAAACTTGATATTTTTGGGATCCCGTGTAAACAGGAAATGCTTCTTAATGAAAATGTGGCTTTTGAGACCAAAACATTTTTAACCCTAGTTCCTTTATAGTTTCAATAACACGTTTTTAATTAAATGACTTGACTAGCAAGTCTAGCACTTTATAAACACACAGTGTAATGGTCTTGGCTATCCAGGGCGTTACATATACATTGATTTCAGGTCCAAAATCGAAGTGAAAATTCGATTTTGGGTATTTCGGGAAAACTGGGTTTTTCCCGCCTATTTTCGGAGTTGAAAAGTTTTTATGAAAAATCTTTTCATATTCACTTTTTTATTCGTTTTTCCAATCTGCTTGCATGTTCATTGTGTTTTTATCAGGATGTTGTTGGTCGTGTAAAAGCTTAACTTTTATACACAAGCAGCGCTATCCTTACTTTTCTTTTTCTTCTATCTTTTGGTCGTAGAATCTCACTTCCCCTTTGCTCTTCTCAAATATTCATGCATGATCCTTGGGGAGGTGAGAGACCAATAGACAATGATCTTCTCACTCTGCTATTCGATGATCAAGAACAACCTTCTCTACCTTTTCAAAAGCCTCCGGCACCACATCCAATTCCTACGACTAGCCCTCCTTAAAATCCACCAAAGAACCAACTGAACATGGGTTGTTTCAAACACATTTCTCATTGGAAAAGAAAAACCACAAACTCACCTACCACCCAGCCATCTGCTAACATTGAGGGTCTTGCAAACGACCCTCAACCTTTGAACTTTTCACCACAAGAGATTCAGCCCAAGTAGAGGTACCCTAGTATATTTCCCCTCCGAGCATTATATCGAACAGAATGGTGGCTAAGTACCCCAAGAAATACGGGCTTCCTAGGATTACCTTATACAAGCCCACACCCAAATAGAGGGAAAACGTGCCTAGAGGTGCCTACAGCACCTGGTCGTAATATCACATAGAAGTAGGGGCAAGTTTACCATTGCAAGACTTTTTCCGAGGGGTGGCCAATTATTTCGTGATTGCCCCATTCCAAATAAACCTGAACAAATATAGAGTACTTTCAGCACTCTATATCTTGTATATTCACAAAAAATGGTTTGTGCCTACCCCTCATGAGATCAACTACCTGTTCGATCTCAAAACCAACGCCAACCAAAGCAATATGAGGTTCTTCCGCGTGCTTCTATCACTAGGAATCCGGTCGCACATTCTTGAGTGATATAACCTACAAATCCAATGTGGGAAAGTTATTTCAAGAGCACTTCCTCATGACCGACCTGATCGCAGACAACATGGCCTTCATGTGAGGAGGTAAAATCTTTAATCTCTATTCGACATTCTTCTAGTCATTTTACATATTTTCCTTGTTCTTAGCCGGTTTTCATTGTGCCTAGGTCCATGGTACCGACTGTAACGCCCTACTACCTTAGAGTCGTTACTAAGTGAGTTTAAAACGGAAATTGTGCAACTAACTGACTCTATGAGGTTTCTAAAACCAAAAGTGTCACTAAACCAGAGTTTAAGGCTGTACTCTTTGAAAATGTTTAGTTTCATTGAAAACATTAAGTATCAAACATCTGGGATCCCAAAAATAAGGTTTACAAAATAATTACAACTCAAAAATAGATTTACACCAAGTTAACTATCAAAAGAATAAGTTAATACAGCCATATACAAAATGCCCCCAACCAAAGCAGTTGGGCAGGCCAAACATGTACGCGCCGCCCCCACGCTCTCCATACTCATGGTCGGTTGACTGACTCCTTGCTTTTACCTGCCACACAGAGCACCCGTGAGCCGAAGCCCAGCAAGAAAACTCATACAGTATATAACATATGCATAGAATATAGCTGACATACAATCCACTAATAAATAGGAAAACTATTAGACTGAACAAGCACGGCCATGCCGCCCCAGAGGCCTTACCAAAGCCTGGGGTATCGGTCCTTACCATAAGGATAACTCACGTATCCATTGGGTCCCACCCTGGCTATAAGCACTCCATGTGCTAAGTGTTACTTCCGGCCCCAAGGCCGTTCTCGGCCTTCGCCGCTCTCGGCCTTAGCCGTTCATTTCATCATAATCACGCATATAGTACATTTCGAAATAATCATTCAAACATATAATAATTCATTTAAGGTTATTCATTCGCACATAATACAATCTAGGGCCATGCCCTGCAATAACACTGTGGGCCCATGCCCTGTTCTCGGGTGTTACGGTTTTCTTACCTTTCAATTCGATAGCTTTGATCACCTGACTCCTCGAGCACGATCCTACTCGAGCCCTAGCGCTCACCTAAAAAAATCCATAAGTCAAAGTCATTACCAAACCTCAAGTCCAAAACCTAGCCTCGGGACCAATCCCGAGCCCCCGGGAAGTCCTAGATCCCCAAAACAAGGTGGTGGAATCGAGCCCCGAACCCTAGGTCAAAATCCCTCAACAAAAGCCCAAAAACCCCTTTCTGTGAATAGTGCAGCGCTACAGCGCTCTTAAGAGGGCTCTATAGCGCTACAAGCAGAACAACACATCCCCAGAAACAGGGCCTAGCGCTAGTTGCAGACTGGCAACCCCAAAAATCGTTTTCTGCGATTTCCTTCAACCATTTCAACCCCAAACTTGTCCAAAACCTTTCCCAAACCCAAAAACAAACTTATCAACACCTCACATTCATCCCAAGCATTCCAAGAACCCATAACCCAAGCTCAAGCAACCCAAAACTCAAGATCTCCCGTAATGAACCTTAAACTTAGAAATTCAGTCAATCAACAAAGTTAAGGACTTAGAAATCATACCGTGGATGGAAATTCGACCTTGAGTTGAACCCTAAATGTAACGACCCAAATTCGCTAGTAAGGCTTAAGGGCCTTGATTAGTATGCCTGGAGGACCTAATGGAGATTATGTGTGGTTTTAATAATTTAGATGCATGATTATGATTTAAAGCATGTTATATGATTACTTGAGTATTTGAGATGCATGACTATGTGTGTTAGTGTGCATATAGGCCCAGATTAGGTTAGAAGGGCATAATCGTAATTTTGGCTGTTATGGGCATAACTGCTTTGATATATGTGATAATTGTTGAGACCACATTATTATGTGGATATATTCGCGATCAGTGACTCGAGACGATCCTAGTGAGCAAAGTAGTGGAAAAGTCATAGCGGGGATTTATACCCGGCTCGGGGTGAGCTTAGGGGTATAAATGGGAATTTAGTGGATGAGCTGGAGATTATTATAACATTGAGGAATGCTATTGGTGATTAATTAGGTATCGGGAATTAAGCGGGAAATAATAGAGACACTCGAGGAAGTAGCGGGAATTGGGCAAAATGACTAAAATGCCCTTAAGTGGACTAAAGGACTAGAGTTAATAGGGAGGGAATAAAGGTCATTTGATTCTTAAGGATGGGTATTACTGAGGTTTTAAGTTAGTGGAATTTGTAGAATATCAAAGAAATCTGAAAAAGAAGGGAAAAGAAAGAGGGAAAACAGAGAGAGTTTCTCTAAGTCGGTTTACACTTTCCTTCACCTGTTTCTTGAGGATTTCTGGAGTAAAGCTTAGAGGAGAGCTGGGATAACTAAACATCAAGGATCTTGACCTAATACTAAGGAATTGGCAGAGGTTTAGCAGGGTTTCACTAACACTTGAGGTAAGATTCTAGAGTTCATCCATTTCTGTTTCTGGTATTTAAGCTGTGGTACTTGAGTTGAATTGAATGGAACTTTGGGGAATTCAGGCTTAAGGCTAAGGAATAGCAAGCCAAGGGAGCCTAGGGATAGCTTGTGGGCGAAATTCTATCAAAGGTATGAATTCTAAGCTCTAATTCTGTTGTTCAGCTGGTTTATGTTGGGTTTAGAGTTTGGAGGTGGCTATGGTGAATTTTGAGTTTGTGATTGCATGTGCTTGGGTTTTAGATGTTTAGGGTGCTTGGGATGAGTGGAGTGTGGTCATGAAGTTGTTTTTAAGTTTGGGTAAGAGTTGGAAGAGGTTTGGTTGAGGTTGGCTTGAGAAAATCGCATAAGGGAAATTTTGGTGTTGGGCTGTCTGTGACTAGCGCTACAGCGCTAGCCTTTGGGCGTTGTAGCGCTAGGCCTTTTTGCTGGAAGGGTTTTGGTTTCTGTCTGTAGCGCTATAGCGCCCTCCCAAGAGCGCTGTAGTGCTACCCTGCCTTCTGAAGGGGATTTTGGGGTAATTTGCAAGGGTTTTTGACCTAGGGTTTGGGGTTTGGTTCCACCACCTTGTTTGGTGGAACTAGGACATCCCGGGGGCTCGGGATTGGCCCCGGGGCTAGGTTTTGAACTTGAGGGTTGATGATGACTTTGGCCATGATTGTGTTTAGGTGAGCGCTAAGGCTCGAGTGGGATCGTGCTCAAGGTGTCGAGGGATCAAAGCTATTGAATTGAAAGGTAAGAGAACTGCACCTGGTTATATGATTGTGATGGGACTAAGTGCTCCCGAGATTTGTATCATGTCAATGTTGGTATCATGCCATGGGACATGTAAAAGCGGCCTAAGAGTGCCGTACATACTAATAGCGCACAGAGCGCGACTCGGCCATTGGGAGCCATGAACACTGGGATAACAGAGGGAGCAGCCTGTGAGCGCTAGCCCTGGTTATCGTTTATAAATTGTGCATGTAATGTGTTGATGTACCTAGTATGTGGGATACTTGACTATATTGAATGGTTATTTGACTGAGGCTATGTGACGCAACGTGAGATATTGACTTGTCTGATAATTGTTTATGCTTTGTTGATATTGTGTTTTCTTGCTGGGCCTTGGCTCACGGGTGCTACGTGGTGCAGGTAAAGGCAAGGGAAAGTTGGACTAAGCCTGAGGTGGAGAGCTCCGAGGTGAAATGTACATAGCCAGCTGTTCGATCACCACGATCGAGGAGGGGACCAGGACAGAGATTACCTAACCGCTTGTTTTGCCTTAGTATGGTTGGATATTGTACCTGAGTCTTGTAACTTTTGTAAATGATCTTTAAACTTGTATTTCTGGGATCCCGTGTAAACAAATAGTGTTTCTTAACGAAAAATGTGACTTATGAGACCAAAATTCTTTAACCCTAGTCCCTTTGAAACTTCTGCAACACAATTTTAATTAAATAACTTGATTAGCAAGTCTGGCACTTTAAAAACACACAGTGTAACGGTCTTGGCTATCCAGGGCGTTACACTAAACCTCCTTAGCTTGCTCATTCACAACCTTGGCCTGATTTCCCCAAAAATCCCATCTATTTAGCTCAAATACACAGCTCAAACCAGTCAAGCCCTAAAACTGAAACTTCTAAAAACTTACCTCAATGTTTGATGTGTTCTTGCTAATCCCTTGCCAATCTTCAAGTCTAGCTTAGGATCCTTGATGCTCAGCTTACCCTAGCTCACCACTGAGCTTAGCTCCAAGAAAAATGAAGGGAAATGGTGGGAGAGCCACAAACCGTTCCTTTGAAACCAAACCCCTCAGTTTTTCTCTCTTTTCCTTTTTCTTCCTTCTTTCTTTCTTTTTCAGCCTTATCACTCTTTTCTACCAATTCCACTAAGTATAAAGCTCCCTTTAACTTATTTCTAAAAAGCCTAAAGACCAAAATGTCCTCCCTATTAAATCTAACCCTTTTTGTCCATGTAGGGCCATTTTAGTCATATAACCCATTTCCCACTAATTCCTCGAGTGTCTCTAATAATTTCCCGCTTGCTACCCAACACCTAATTAATCACCAAATATATCCCTCATCATCAAGATTAACCTCAATATATTTCCAAATTCCCATTTAAACTCCCCAGGCTTAACCCCAAGCCGGGTATAAATTCCCGCTTTGACTTTTCCGCTAACCCGCTCATTCTAGGATCGTCTCGAGTCACAGATCACAGATATCAACACAGTCATGCCCAAAATGGCCAAATTACAATTATTCTCTTTCTAAGATAATCAGGTCTACATGCATACTAATTCACATAGTCATGCATCTAAAATAATCAAATAGTCATATAACATGCATTAAATCATAATCATGCATTTAACTCTTTAAAGTCACACACAAAATCCCATTATGCCCTCCAGGCACACTAATCAAGGCCCTTAAGCCTTATTAGCGAATTTGGGTCGTTACACCGACTATAACCTACTCCAGACATAAAGATAAGACCTATAGCCGTATCCAGCATGAAAAATATAGAAAGAAAAAAAACGTCAAAGAGCTGGTCACGGAAAGCAATTTGAGGCTAGTCCGCTTCTTAGAGCCTTGCTAAGAGGTGAGGGAATCAACAGCGGGGAGTGCCACTGGAGAGGGCACTGAAGAACAAGAAAACTCTGACAAGAAACAAGATGTGTCACAGCCCCAAAGGCACAAACCAACAAGAATGACCATTCAAGAACCCAATCCCAACACTCGACCAACCAATATTCCTCCCCCACATGGGAGAGGAAAGTAAAAATTACATGAATATGCTGGTCCTATACTCAAATCCTCCGACGAGAATGGTATAGATTTTTCACTTTTAGATACATTGCCCATCCCTTATCATTTATTCGATAGGGATGGAAATTTTGAATTTCTGACCAGTAGTTTTTGCTTGGACTTCTTCGAGGCAGATAGTGAGTGTAGCAATAGTTCATTAGATAATGTAGCGACCAATAATTGTAGTTCGGGTATAATACTTAGAATTTCTTTTAGTTTGTTTCCTTATCATGCAAAATTATTTCTTCACAAATCTGCTCGTTTGTTTTTCTTGTAGTCATGCAATCTGATGATGCATTTGACATTTATGCCTCTGGAAGCAAACCACTAAGCTCGAAGAAGTCGAGCAGGAAAAATTATGGAGATGGCAGTGGGGAACCTTCAAGAAAAAAGGCTCGACTAGAAGACCCCCCGGCTCCTACTCCTTCCAGAATGACTACAACTCTTCCTCCTCCTCGCACCGGGCCTTTCACCGACTAGGTGGGAGGATCGTTGGCTGCAGAATTGTTGAGCAGTGCTTATAGCTCAACAAACGATAAACTTAAAAAAATATCCAAGCATTGCCGCAGCCAAGAGGACTTTGCCTGTCTCCCTTCGCTGAAACCCAGCTAGGTCCTTGCTCATGGGTTCAACAAAGTCCTCAGCGTAAGTTCCTTCTGTATTTTATTTTAGTCGAGCACATTTCTTTTGATTAGCTCTGACAGCTTCATTTTTCCACTATTCGCAGGGTCTTCTTACCGTGAACAATGGTTGGCATCATTCCGAGGAGATCAAGGCATGGCAGGCCAAGGTTAAGGCAGCTGAAGACAAAGTTGTAGTTGTAATCGAGTATCTGAAGAAGAGCCAAGAAGATCTGGCTAAGGCTATTGCGGCTAAGGAAAAATTCAAGGAAGCCTTCGAGACCAACTATAAGGAGGCAGCTAAGCTGCAAGAAGATCTCGAGGCTAGCATGAAGGAGGCCAACAGCCTGGAGGATCGAGTGAAGCTGCTCAAAGAGCAAAATACCCAAAACTTAGAGAGGTTCTGAGGAGCCACCTTCAACTATTTTTACATGTTCTAGAAGAATAATCAGGATGTGAATTTTGATTACCTTCCTGAGCAGGTAAAACAGGTCGAACTTGCCAAGTACGCTACTCATATGGAAGAGGTGAAAAGTGCACCAGAATCTCCTCAAATTTCCCCAGCGACAAGCATCAATGGTGCCGAGGAGGAATTCGGACCCTCCGTCGATCAGCAACCTCAACAGGACCCCCCTTCAACTTCATAGTAATTAAAAAATATATGTAACTTAGAACACCCGAACAGACTGTTCGCTGTGTTTAGACAATTTGCTGCCTAAGGAAATTTTATTTACTTTTAATATTTTTAATTACATCGGAGCAGTGATTGCTCGCAATGTAAAGATATTTCATTTTGATATTTTAACAGTTGCACATTACAATTGCTATTATAACATCTGCTCGTATGACCGAGCCTAGCATAACACTGTATTATCTCACAAAATTAGCTAATTTAAAAAAAAAAAAATACTCTAAGTGTCGTAGTATGCTTTCCCTTATTTTGCTATCATGTTTACATATGTTTATAATATGATTTTCTCACTTAGTATCTTATATGCCCCCCAAGTGATCGAGGAGTTTAAGGTTCTCGGTCACTTGCCCTTGACCAGTAGCTATTCGAACATTACTGTTTGCGTACTTATAAACAATTAATGATAATATAGCAAAACAACACACGTAATGAGAAAATACTTGTAATAAATACAATAATTGGCAAGAATAACTGGCTGCGCACAGTTCTTTTTATTTCTCGTAAAAAATGGACAAAATTCGTGTATGTATGAGTGATCGAAAATTGATCTTACACTTATAAGAAACCAGCCATCTAACTGGCCAGCCCTTGCTCATAAACTTGTAAAAAATAAAATTAACACAAGCCAAATCTTTAAAAGGAAATGTTCATTGATAATACTTGTGCAGGTGTTCTCCATTCCAATAGCGAGGAACGAGATCTCCGTTTAAGCGAGAAAGTTTTGTAAGTGCCTGGTTGAAGAATTTCTTCAATTTGATATGAACCCTCCTAGTTTGGTCCAAGTACTCCAGTAGCCTGATCGCGAGTGTTGAGAAAAACTCTTCTAAGTACCAAGTCTCCTATGTCAAACTTTCTTTCGCGTACTCTAGAATTAAAATATCGAGCAACCTTTTGCTGGTAATGTGCAACTCCTAATTGAGCCTGCCCGCACCTTTCGTTAACTAAGTCCAAAGACTCCATTAATAACTAGTTATTCATACTCCGGTCATATGTTGTCCTTCTACGCAAAGGTAGATCTAACTCCACTTATAACATGGCATCATGCCCATAGGCTAAGATAAATGGTGTATGGCCTGTTGTTGTTCGGTGTGATGTTCTATACAACTAGAGTACTTCTGGAAATTGTTCTGGACATGCTCCTTTTACTTCTTTGAGTCTTTTCTTCAGTGTGTCCTTCAGAGTTTTGTTTACAACTTCAACCTATCTGTTGGCTTGTGGATGGGAAACTGATGAAAAGCTCTTAATTATGACATGCTGCTCGCAGAAATTAGTAAATAGATCACTATCAAATTGTGTCCCATTATCTGATACAATCTTTTTAACAACCCATATCGTCATACAATGTTTTTGACAACAAAATCCAGCACTTTCATGGTCGTGATTGTCACAAGCGGTTCAACTTCAACCCACTTAGTAAAGTAGTCGACATCAACTACTCCATACTTGACATTTCCCTTTCCTGTGGGCAAATATTCGATCAGATCTATTCCCCAGACTACGAATGGCCATGGGCTTTGCACCTATTTAAGCTCATTTGGGGCTACTTGAGGTATCATGGAGAATATTTTTCATTTATCACACTTCTTAACAAATTCCATAGAATCCTTGATCATCGTGGGCCAGAAATATCCTTGTCGAAGAATCTTTTTTGACAAACTTTGCCCCCCATCATGATCTCCATAGAACCCTTCATGTACTTCTCGCATCAATTCCTTAGCTTTTTCCCTGGAAATAAATCTCAATAAAGGCATTGAATATCCTCGCCGATATAGAATTCCATCGAGCAGGATAAATCGAGTTGATTACCTTTGTAGTGTCCTTGCCTTATTCATATCCGCAGGTAGCCATCCCTGTTCAAGATATTGAATAATGAGAGTCATCCATGTGTCGAACACTTGTATTACTAGGGAGGACTCTTCTACTTTTTTCGATGTGAGTTGTCAAACATTCGACCGATACTATGCTCAAAGTGTTGGCATCTTTGGCGCTTGCTAATTTGGCCAAGGCATCGACGTTTGAGTTCTGGTCGTGAGGTACTTCCTGGAGAGTATACTTCTTGAATTGTGCTAGCAAGTCTTTTGCATTGTTTATATATGCAGCCATATTAAGACCCCTAGCCTGATATTCTCCGATGATCTGAGTAGCAACTAGCTGAAGGTCGTTGTATATCTCTAGTGACTTCACATTCACACCTTTGGCTAGTCTCAACCCTGTGAACAGTGCTTCATACTCAGCCTCATTGTTGGAGGCAGTAAAGTTAAATCTTATTGCATAATGAAACTGATGTCCTTCGGGGGTAATTAAAGTCAACCCTGCCCCGAGTTGTGGTCATTTGATGACCCATCTACGAATAGTCTCCAAGTTGGAGTTTGGTCTTTATCTTTGGGTTCTATAATTGACTCGCTTGTTGGGAGTCCGGTGAATTTAGCTACGAAGTCCGTTAAAGCTTGACCCTTTACTGCTGCTCTAGGTGCATAGGAAATTTTGAACTGCCCTAGCTCAACTGCCCATTTTAGTAGTCGACTAGCAGCTTCTGGTTTTTGCAAGACTTGCTGTAGTGGCTGGTCGGTGAAAACAACTATGGGATGAGCCTGAAATTAGGGCCGCAACTTTCTTCATGCTAGTATGAAGCGGTAAGCCAATTTCTCTATAGCCGGATATTGTAATTCTGCTCTCACTAGCCTCTTACTTATGTAGTACACTGCCTTTTGAATGTTGTCTTCCTCCCTGATTAAAAGAGCACTAGCAACATACTCTGTTATGGATAAGTAGATGTACAAAGTTTCTCCTTCGACTGGCTTGGAAAGAATGGGCAGTTGCGACATATGGGCTTTAAGTGCGTAAAAAGCATGTTCGCACTCTTCTGTCCACTCGAACTTTTTGTTTCATCTGAGTAGATTAAAAAATGGGACGCACTTGTCCGTTGACTTAGATATGAATCTACTCAGGGCCATGATTCTCCCTGTGAGGCTTTGTACATCTTTAACTTTGGCTGGTGATTGCATCTCAATTAGTGCTTGAATCTTTTCAGGATTGGCTTCGATTCCTCGTGAGTTTACTATGAATCCCAAAAAAAATCCTGATCCAACTCCAAAGGAACACTTAAGAGGATTAAGCTTCATCTAATATTTGTTCAAGATGTTTAAGCATTCCTGGAGGTCTTTGATGTGTTCACCAGCTTTTCTCGACTTAACCAGCATATCATCAACATAAACCTCCATGTTATTACCGATCTGATCTTTGAACATGTGGTTTACTAGTTGTTGGTAAATTGCACTAGCGTTTTTCAAACCGAAAGGCATTACTTTGTAGCAGTAAAGCCTCGTATTTGTTCGAAAGCTAGTGTATTCTTCATCAGGTGGATGCATACTAATTTGATTATAGCCGGAGTATGCATCCATGAATGACAAAATTTTGTGTCCTGATGTAGAATCGACCAGTTAGTCGATTCTTGGAAGTGGGAAACAATCCTTCAGGCAGGCTTTATTACGGTCTGTGAAATCCATGCACGTCCTCAACTTACCATTTGGTTTAGGAACTAGTACGGGATTAAAGACCCAAGATAGATAAAATGCTACCCTAAAGAATCCATTTTCCTTCAACTTCTCGACTTCTTCCTTTAAGGCCTTAGACCTGTCTTTATCGAGCAGCCTTCTTTTTTGTTGCATTGGTGGGTGGCTTTTGTCTATATTCAGGACATGGCTGATAATTGCTAGGTCTATCCCAACCATGTCTTTATGCAGCCAGTCAAAGACCTCCTGGTTCCTCCTCAAAAACTCCACCAGTTCTTTTTTTATTGTTGTCTCTAAGTTTTTACCGACTTTCACAACTCTAGTCGGATCTTTTTCTTCTAGTTTGATCTCTTCGAGGTCTTCCGCGGGTCCAATGTTTTCTTCAAAATCCCCAAAGCAAGGATCTAAGTCTCTATCCTCACTTTGGGCAATGCCCTATTTGGTGACTTGTTCACCTGATTGGGCTTGTGATTTGTTTACCACCAGTAACCTTTTTTCTGTTTCACTCCCCGTTCCGCCGCTTCTTGCCTTTGTGATCAAAGAGTTGTAACATTCTCTGGCTTTTCACTGATTTCCTAATTTGCATCCAACTCCTGCATCAGTTAGAAACTTCATGGCCAGATGCCATGTAACGTCCCGAAACTGCTAATAGGGTTTAGTGCCTTGATTAGGGTGCCAAGAGGGCGTAATTGGATAATATGTGTGATTAATTGATTAAATGCGTGACTATGTGGCATGCATGATTTATATGATAATATGATTATAAATGCATGTTTATAAGTATTAAATATGCATGTGGGCTCGTTCTTGTTTATAAGGGCATATCTGTAATTTTGGCATGTTGCGAGCATAAATGTGATTATATGTGTTAAATGGTTGAGACCACATTATTATGTGAATATATTTGCAGTAATCGACTCAAGGCAATCCTAGAGAGCGGATTCGAAGAATAGTCACAGTGGGGTTTAATAACTGGCTCGGGGTGAGCTTAGGGGTATTTTGGGAAGTTTAATGTATATTTGGGATTTATCGAGTAATGGGTATTTGGTAGTTAGTTGGGCATAGTGGGATTAATTGGGAATCTGTAGAATGACTCAGGGAATTAGCGGGAAATGGGGCAAATGACCATTTTTCCCTTATGGGCCATAAAAGAGGCTGAGATATTATGAGGGCTTTGTTGGTCTTTTAATTAAGGATATACTCAGATGACTTTAGGAAAATAACCAGAACTATCAAGAATTTCTCAAACGCTCTCTTTGTCTCTCTCTCTCTCTCTTGCACATTCCCTCTCTGTCTCCCTCTCTTGATTTAATTATATGTTTACTGTTGCCTAATTTATTGCTTGTACTCTGTTGTTGGTTGCACTAGTTGATTTGAAGTTTACTATGCACATTCTATTGTTATCTATGCTTGCTGAATTTGGTTTTCTTACTGAGCCTTGGCACACAAGTGCTACGTGGTATAGGTAAAGGCAAAGGAAATCTGGACCAACCATTAGTTGGAGAACTTTGGGGGCGGGATGTACAATGGCAGCTACTCGACTGCCACGACCGAGGGATTTACAGGGACTAAAGCAAAAATTGTATTTTGCCATTTAGGTTGGCTGCTGTTGTGATTATTTTGAGGGTTGTAACCGCCATGTAAACATTATTTTTGGGATCCCATGTATCAAACTCTTATTTTAATGAAAGTCAATCATTTTATGATCAAAATCTTTTAACCCCAACCTATTAGTTGACTTTAGAAACACATTTATTCAAACGACTTGATTAGCAAGTCTTGCACTATCTTAAACACACAGTGTAACGGTCCTGGTTATCCAGGGCGTTACAACTTGGTATCAGAGCCGTCTAGGTTTAAGGGTCCTTGAAGATTGGCTGGGCATGTACACTCGCCGCTAAAACCAAGCTCGACTCAAGGTTCAGTAACCATATATGTGATTATATGTTTGAGTGTTTAAATGAAGTATAAATGTTTTATCTTCATGATTATTAGGGAGCAAGAGATATATTGATAAGGCCTAGCCCTTGATTCTTATGTGTATATGATAGGGCATGCTTATTAGCATTGCTACTGTAACGACCCAAATTTCCTAATAAGGCTTAGGGCCTTGATTAGGGGGCCAGGATGGCAAATCTTGGAATTATATGATTATGTGATATTTATGTGTATCATTATGTGAATATGTGAGTTATATCATAATATGACTTGATATGCATGTTTAGGTGTATTAAATATGCATGTGAGCCCATTTCTGTTTAATTGGGCAATTTTCATAGTTTGGCCATTTCGGGAATATTTGGCATATATGTAGTATGTGTGTGGTGCTTCATTATTATTTGGTTATGCTAAGGTTACTCAGTACGAGACGCTCCTAGGAGGCAAGCTAGTGGGAAAGTCACAACGGGATTCATATATGACTTGGAGTGAGTCAAGGGGTATTTAGTACATTACCAAGATATTGGGTAATGGGAATAAATATTTGATGATAAATTGGGAGTTAGTGAGACTAGGGGGAAATTCTGGGAATTTTGACTATTTTAACGACCTAAATTTGCTAATAAGGCTTAGGGCCTTGATTAGTGTGCCTGGAGGGCAATAAGTGAATTATTGTTATAATATGTGAATTTATGCGAATATGTGATAGAGATGCATGTTTAGTCGAATTAAATATGCATGTGGGCCCCGTTTGGATATTAGGGGCATGTTTGTGATTCTAGCTCGTTGAGGCATAAATGTGATAAATGTGATATATCTGTGTAGCACGATCTAAGACAGTCCTAGGGAGCCGTTAGTCAGAAAGTCACAACGGGGTTGAGAATCTGACTCGAGGCGAGTCGAGGGGTATACCGGGTATGAGATATCTTATGGGGTTTCCGGGTTTTGGAAATAAATATTTGGAGATATATTTGAGGTTAGAATGTCTAGGAGGGAATATTGGGGAAATTTACCATTTTTCCCTCGGGGATGTTTTGGTACCCTGAGCCTTGAGGTAACCTTAAAGCTTAAGTTAAATAAAACAAAGCATAGGAAGTCTTTAGAAACTCAGAAACCATGTAACGCCCTACTTCCTTAGAGCCGTTACTAAGTGAGTTTTAAGACAAAACAGTGTGCAATGAACTCGCTAACCGAGGTTTTGAAACAAAAGTGTGACTAATTAAAAGTTAGGGCTGTAATCTTTGAAAATGCGACGTTTCATTAAAAAGCTTCTAGTATTAAACACTTGGGATCCCAAAATAAGGTTTGAAAACTATTTACATATTGAAATAAGTTTACAGTTGATTAATCATAAAATCATAGATTATTACAGCCATTTTCGAATAAACCCCCAACCAAAGCAGTCGGGCAGGCCAAACATGTACGCGTCGCTTCACGCTCTCCGTACTCATGGTTGGTTGACTCAGTCATTGCCCTTACCTGCAACACAGAGCACCCGTGAGCCGAAGCCCAGCAAGAAAACTCATGCATAACATAACATATGCAATGTATACAGTTTATCATAACAGATAATCCACAAATAAACAAGTCAACCATTAGACTAAGCAAACACGGCCATGCCACCCCAGAAACCTTACCAAAGCCCTGGGGTATCGGTTCTCACCGTAAGGATAACTCATGTATCCACCGGGCCCCGCCCTGACTGTAGCATCCCATGTGCTAGGTGTTACTTCCGGCTCCACTGCCGTACCCGGCCTACGCCGCACTCGGCCCTTGCTGTTCATTTCATTACAAACATATATAACATAAATCAAGCAACATTCAAACATATGCCAATTTATTTTAAATCTGCATCCTAACATGTGATGCAATATAGGGTCATGCCCGGCAATCATCTCATAATGCAACATGCAATATAGGGCCGTGCCCGGCAATCACACTATGGGCCCACGCCCTATCCTACGGGTGTTATAGTTTTCTTACCTGTACTCCGAGCCTCCTGATGCACTAAAGTCGCGAGCACGGTCCTCTAGCACGAGCCTCACCAACAACCTAGTCACAACACACAAGAAACATCCCTCAATACTAATCAACCCAAAACCACTTCCCGGGACCAATCCCGCACTCTTGGGACCTCTAAAACCTTAAAACAACACCCCTGAGACATCCCCCGAACTCCCGGAGCAAAGGCCTAAAATTGCCTAAAAATGCCATCCTGAAATTAGCCTTGTGCCGCGGCACAACTTTCTTGTGCTGCGGCACCCAGAAACCAGAGGCTCCCCGCCGCGGCAAGCAAAACCCGTGCCGCGGCACACCCTCGCAGACCCAGAATTCTGGGTTTTTCCTTCGCGTTTTCCCGAGCTTCAACCTCTCCAAATCACCCTAAACCAATATCTAAACCCCAAAACTCAATTCCAAGCTTCATATGAACAACTTAACAACCTATAGGCACTAGATACAAGGCCAAAACATCAACACACTCAAGAATCCACCCCTTGATTCCCATTTTCAGCAACTCAAACCAAAAACTCAAACACACTAACTCAAGCTCTAGATTTTACAAATCAAAATAGAAATCAAAACTTAAATGTGTATAAAACCCTTACCTCAAATGGAGAACCCACACAAAGTCCTTGATCTCCTCCTAGACTCCCACTTCTCCTTCTCTTCTTCTTCTTGCCCTAACTTCTTTCTCCTTCTCTTTCTTCTCTTCAATTTCTATCAAGCCTCAAGTGACATAAATGCCCAAACTGTATACCCCTAAATCCCAGCTGCAAAATGTCTATAACCCTTGCCAAATGACTATTTTACCCTTTCCTACTAATCCTCCTTAGCTAAACCTCAAAGGACACTTAAGCCCTTTCATTTCTATTTCATATCTACCATTTTCTTTCTAAAACTTGTTACTCTCAGCAGTAACTAATGGTTACCCAGGTTACTAAATCTCCAATAACCATTACCCGCTAAATCTCAATCTTAACCATAAAATTCCCGAAGTACCCCTAGGCTCCTCCCGAGCCGGGTATAGAAATCCCGTTGTGACTCTTGAGTTAACTAGCTCTCTAGGACCATCTCGGCACGTGCATCACCATAATTAAACCACACCCACGTGGTACAATTCACAGAACACAATTATCATATATCAATACAGTTATGCCCAACATGGCCAAATATTACAATTACGCCCTTCTAACACGATCCGGGCCTACATGCATACTAGAAAACATAGCCATGCATCTCAGTTAAACAAATAGCCAAATAACATGCTTTAAATCATAACCATGCATTTAACTCACAAAATCACACATAAATCCCAACCTGCCCTCCTGGCACACTAATCAAGGCCCTTAAGCCTTATTAGCGAATTTGGGTCGTTACAAACCAACTCTTTCTTTCCCTCTCTCTTGAAGTTGTCTTTTCTTCTCTCTCACCATTTCTCTCTAAGACATATCAAAGGAAATTTTGGTGAAACTAACTAGAAGCTAAGGAATTGGGCTGGTAGTCTTGAGGAATTAAAGCTTGGAACCTAGAGGATCAACACAGAAACATAACTCAGCAAGGTAAGTTTCTTAATATGTTGAGTTGTGTTAATTTGTAGTTAGTTTTAGGTTGAATATTAGAGTTTTGCATGTTGGAGGGATGAAGATTCAACTTTGATTTTTTATAAGGGTTTTGGCTTGAGTTTCTGTTGGGTTTTGCTATTGAAACAATAGTATAATCTTTGTGATAACTAGTTTGGAATGTTGGCTTGATTATGGGGATAATTGGACTGGTTTTGAGGTGAAAATGGAGAGTTTGTCTGGGCTCGAGGGGTTGGGTCGCGGCGCTGTTCTTGCTGAGCCGCGGCCCCATAGAACTTGGGGTGCCTGGAAATGAAGGCGCGTCGCGGCGCCCTTCAGGAAGGGCCGCGGCGTGTGTGGGCCATTTTGAGGCAAGGCCTCGGGTTGAGTTGGGGGCCACGGCATGAGTCCCTAGGGTCGTGGCACTTAATGTATTTTTGGGTGCAAGAGGAGTTTTAGGCTAAGGAATTCAATAGTTAAGGCTTGTGATGGATTTTATCACCCAGATTGATAGAATTCAAGGTTTCGGAGACTAGAATTATGACTCAAAGCTGTTTAATGGATTAGAACTTGATGGATGAATATTGTTAATGCATTGTGACTAGGTTTTCGGCGAGGCTTGGACTAGGGAACTGTGCTCGGGACATTGGTGCCTAGAAAGCTCGGGACACAGGTAAGAAAACTACTATTCCCATAGAGCTTGTGTTGCAGGGCTCGACCCTATATGATTGAGTTACAGGGCTCGGCCCTATATGACCGTGTTGCGGGGTATGGCCCTTTGATTGAGTTTATATGTGTTTAGATTTCTGCTTAGCTTTATCATATGTGTATGTAAATGATGGAACGACAAAGGGCCGGGAACGGCGAAGGACGGGAACCGTGAAGGCCGAGAACGACAAGGGGCCAGGTGCAGCGTTTAGCATGTGGAGTGCGAGTTGCCAGGGTGAGACCCCAAGGGATACCTGGGATATCCTTATGGTTTAGACCGCAAACCCAGGGCCTGGTAAAGCGCCTGGGACGGCATGTCCGTACATGTATGACCTGGTGTTGGCTTGATATTATATTAAGTATTTGATATACGTTTATTATTTGCTTGTGAGGGTTTTCTTGCTGGGCTTCGGCTCACGGGTGATCTATGGTGCAGGTAAAGGCAAAGGAAGAGTCGATCAACCTTGAGTATGGAAAGTGGGACGAGCAGCGCGTACATGTCCGGTCTGTCTGGCTGCCACGGCCAGGGGTGTTTTTGGGAGATGTATGTACAAAACCTGAATTTTGTGGTTTAGTCGACTCTAATTATATTTTGAGATGTAAATACTACTAAACAATGATTTTGGGATCCCAAATGTTAAATGTCTTATAAATTTTCAATAAAAGATTTGTTCTCAAGTATATGACTCTAATTATGATTTAATTACACTTTTGTCTTAAAACCTCGATTAGCGAGTTAATTGCACATTTTAAACTCACTTAGTAACGGCTCTAAGGCAGTAGGGCGTTACAATTTGGTATCAGAGCGAGCCAAGGTTTATTGTTTCTGGAGAATGACCAAACATGTACGCTCGCTGTCAGTTGCAAGCTCGACTCAGGGTTGGTTGGTATGATTGACTATTATGTTGAAATATGTGCTTAAATACCCTGTTTTCCTGCTTATTTGATATAGAGCATGATGAGTGATTTAATCTATGCATGATGTCAGGGCATGGCCCATTGTGTGTGTGATATGTTATTTGAGTGTTATGTGGATTGTTGCTTATGGTTGACTGATGTGATTGGGAGGTGGTTTTGGATGTTGTTATCATGCCTGATGAGCAACGTCGTTGATTGCAGGCATATTTGTTGAGATGCCTCGTCAATCATCTAGACTCTGCGGCAGTTGGGCCGAGGATGATAACCAGGGTCAGGACCCTCCACCTGCCCCACAGAATTGGCAGCAGATGTTTGTCGAAATGGAAGCAAGGCTGCAACGAACAGAGGAAGAACTGCGCCAGCTGAGGTAGCAGGCCCCTCCACAGGTTACAGGGTTGCCGATTCAGCAGGTTATGGCGCCGGCGCCAGTTCAACCTGTTGTGGAGAATAAGTGGGAACCCTTATATGAGCGGTTCAGGAAACAGCATCCTCCCACCTTTGAGGGTGGACCAGATCCACTGCGGGCAGAGCAGTGGATGAATATGATCTCCTCCATTCTTGATTTCATGAGGGTTGAGGGGAGCGAGAGGGTAGCTTGTGCAAGCTACATGTTCAGAGAGGATGCCCGCATCTGGTGGGATGTGGTGGTCCAGAGGAGGAATGTGACCGTTATGACCTGGGAAGAGTTTAGGAATATTTTCAATGAGAAGTATTACAGTGTGGCAGTCTGAGCTGCGAAGGTTGATGAGTTTATCAACCTGACTCAGAACCGGATGACCATGACAGAATATGCTCTGAAGTTCGATCGTTTGGCGAAGTTTGCGCCAGATCTAGTGCCAACAGATGCGGCAAGAAGGGACATGTTTGTACGGGGATTGAATTTTATGATTGCCCGCGATGTAAAGATCACTTTGGATCCAGAGACTACTACCTACGCTCAGGTGGTAGACAAGGCCCTTACAGCTGAGGGGGCCGAGGACTAGATTTGGAGAGAGAGCGCTGTTAGGCGCGATGCTAGGAGGATAGTGCCTCCTTTTATTGGATCCACCGGGGGTAGTGGCTACTCTAAGTTGGAATGAGTTCAGGGATTTGTTCAACCAGAAATATTAAAACGTTGCAGTCAGGGCGGCAAAGGTGACTGAGCTCATTGGTTTAGTGCAGGGCAGCATGATAGTTACTAAGTATGCCCTAAAATTTGATAGGCTAGCGTAGTTTGCACCCGATCTAGTGCCTGCAGATGCAGCTAGGCAGGATAGGTTTGTTCGAGGGCTTAATGCTATGATAGCCCAAGATGTGAGGATCACATCAGTACCTAGGGAGACAACTTATGCCCATGTGGTTGAGAAGGTCCTCACTGCTAAGGAGATAGAGAATAAGATTTGGAGGGAGAACGTTGCGAGACGGGATGTTTGTAGGTCAGTGCCTCCATTTACAGGGTTTGATAGGGGCGGAGGCCCAAGTGATCAGAAGAGGAAGACCCATGACACCTTGACCATAGCTGGTCCTAATAGGAGGGGCCAGGGTGGCCACCAGGGAGGTGGTGAGATGAAGACCCATGACACCCGAAGTGTGCTAGATGCAGGAAGCGCAATCTGGGCGAATGCCGGAAAAAGGCCTGTTACTAAGTGTGTGGGGTGGTTGGACACCTCAAGAAAGATTGCCCGATGTTGAAGAAAAAGGAACCAGGGAAGGCGGACAGCTTGACTCCAGCTCGAGTGTTCACCTTGACAGAGTAAGATCGAAACAGAGTAGTCTTGTTGAGAGGAACTTCCCAAGGAAAGGAAAAGGTACCTTATTATTGTGAAAAATGTAAGGATTTTTTTATATATATAGGGAGAGCCAGGGTGGTTTGCTTGCAGGCTTTCAAGGGAACTATTTGGTCCTATTCTAAGGTATTTTCTTTCATTAGCTACATGAGGTTAGTGCCAGAAGTGGTTACGTTGACTTGCCTCTTTCCTTTTCCTTTTTCAGTGGTCAAAGCAAAATGGTACTAAAGGATAATCTAAGTGAGTTTCTTATGATAACTCTTTCTCACGTGGAGAAAAAGAAAGGGATAACAGGTTGGGTTTAGCAGATGGCCCCTAACTAGCATCTATTAGTTAAGCGGTTTGGTTGAGCTCAGGAAAAAATTTCTGGAACTGATTAAGGTCAATTTATATTATAACCAAAATCACTATTTTTCTTTCTAAGCTATATGAAAGAACTATATCACGGAAGTTGTAAGAAAGGGTGGCAACTGATCCTTTAATGTCTGGACCAAATAAATCAGAAGCAACATTTGAAAGAGGAGAGTAGGCTCCAAGAGGGTCAAAAGACTACTCCACTTTGTTTTGACCATGTCGTCTATGTATACCTCTGTCGTCTATATATACCTCTATGTTCTTTTTAAGCGGTTTGGAAAAGATTTTATTCATTAATCTCCGATAAGTTGCTCCTGTATTCTTTAGTCTGAATGGCATGACAAGATAACAATACCTCTTTATATGTTGTGACGGTTGCATGTACCTGATCCTCCGCCATCCGGATTTGATTATAACCAAAATAAGCATCAGGGAAACTCATCCATTCAGAACCAGTTATGGCATCTGTAGGGAAACTCATCCATTCAGAACCAGTTATGGCATTTGTTGTGATTGGTTCAAGCCACTTAAGTGACTGCTGAAGTGGTTTTTTCTCTTTGGTTGAAGTTCAAAATTCTATTAATACAGTTGGCTAAAGGCTGCAAGTGTTGGAGGCCTATAAATAGTCTTACTTACTCTCCTTCGGATTCAAGATTTAGAGAAGAGTTTTTGTATCAATGTTAGTTCTATTTTTGTAAGCTCTGTTTTGAGAGAGTTGATTTGTACGTGGAGCAAGTCTCCGATTTTACTTAGAGAAATAAAGCCAATCCAGCCATTCTTTGGGGTTGTTCTACCTTGGATGTAGGCTCTTAATTGAGCTGAACCAAGTAATATTTCTGGTGTTGTTATGTTTGAAAGTTTTTATTTTGATTCTAGTTTGCTGCATTACTTTCTTGTTTGCTTTTCTTGAAGGGTGTAGGCTTTACATCACAGCATCGTTCATCTAATCAATTTTGGGCAATGGATAACTGTCTTTGGGGAAGCCTTATTCAGGTTAGTTAAATCAATGCACATTATCTTTGTTAGCCCAGCCCAGTTGGAAAGCCCAATAGCACTGGACCCGAAAGAGATGCAGGAGAAGGTGAGAAGCTGGATTGAGCAAGCTAGCTGTGAAGGAGAACCGACTCAGTTTCCAGGAGAAGAGAGCTGCGTGGAGAAGGAAGAAAAATAGCCAGCAAGGGATGGAGAGAGAGTGCAAGCGCGTTGTAACGCCCTACTACCTTAGAGACGTTACTTAGTGAGTTTAAAAATAGAAATCGTGCTTTTGACTGACTCTGAGTGGTTTCTAAAACCAAAAGTGTGGATAAATCAGAATTTAAGGCTGTACTCTTTTAAAATGTTTAACTTCATTGAAAACGTTAAGTATAAAACATCTGGGATCCCAAAATAAGGTTTACAAAATATTTACAACTCAAAAATAGATTTACACCAGGTTAACTATCAAAAGAATAGATTAATACAGCCATTTACAAAATGCCCCCAACCAAAGCAGTCGGGCAGGCCAAACATGTACGCGCCGCCCCCACGCTCTCCATACTCATGGCCGGTTGACTGACTCCTTGCTTTTACCTGCCACACGGAGCACCCGTGAGCCGAAGCCCAGCAAGAAAACCCAAATAGCACAAAACATATGCAAATAATATAACTGGCATAATTCACAGATATATAAGAAAATCATCAGATTAAACAAGCACGGCCATGCCGCCCCAGAGGCCTTACCAAAGCTTGGGGTCTCGGTCCTCACCGTAGGATAACTCATGTATCCCTTGGGTCCCACCCTGACTATAGCATCCCATGTGCTGAGCGTTACTTCCGGCCCCACTGCCGTACCCGGCCTTTGCCGCCCTCGGCCTTACCGTTCATTCCATTATAATCACACATATCATACATTATGAAATAACCATTCAAACATACAATAGTTCATCTAAGATTACACATTTGCACACAATACAAGCTAGGGCCGTGCCCTACAATCACACAATGGGCCCATGCCCTATTCTCGGGTGTTACGGTTTTCTTACCTATATTCCGTGCTTTCCGATGTACCACGGTCACGAGCACGGTCCATGTGATGCCCCACGTCACTATGGCTGCTTTCTGGAATGACGACTGACCCTACAAACCAAGACAAGTCTTTCCAGCGTGCTTTGTCCTCACTCGCACACTTCCTGGGAAAACTTCCCAGGAGGTCACCCATCCCTAGATTACTCCAGGCCAAGCACGCTTAACCATGGAGTTCTCAAGTGATGGGCTACCGAAAAGAAGATGCATCTTCCTGATATAGGTAGTACCCATCAATCCATTTAAGCCCTCTTCAACTGTGTAGTCCCATACCTACACAGTCTTAGAATCATTACACTTGACCTTCCCTAGGCGGTGTGGGATTGCACAGCTTACCCGGTCTTTCCCCTTACGGATCACGGGATTCTGACTGTCACAGTCCACTAGCACGAGCCTCTCCGAAATCCTAGTCACAACACACATAAAACACTTTTAATACTCACCAAGCCCAAAACCACTTCCCGGGACCAATCCCGTACTCCCGGGACCTCCAAAACCTTAAAACAACACCCTGGAGACATCCCCCGAACCCCCGGAGCAAAGGCCTAAAATTTCCAAAAATGATATCCTGAATTTGGCCTTGTGCCGCGACACAATTTTCTTGTGCCGCGGCACCCAGCAAGTCAGGGGCTCCTCGCCGCAGCACGCAAAAACTGTGCCGCGGCACGCCTTCGCAGACCCATAATTCTGGATTTTTCCTGCAATTTTCTCGAGCTTTAACCTCTCCAAATCACCCCAAACCAATACCTAAACCCCAAAACTCAAATCCAAACCTCATATGAACAATCTAACACCCTATAAACACTAGAATCATGGTCAAAACATCAACACACCCAAGATCCACACCTTTGATCTCAAATTCAGCAACTCAAACCAAAACCCATGAAAATCTTAACTCAAGCACTAAATTCCTCAAATCAACATAGAAACCAAACTTAAGTGTGTAATAAATCCATACCTCAAGTGAAGAATCCACCCCAACAAGCTTCCTTGAACTCCTCCTAAGCTCCCTCTTCAGCCCTTCTACCCTTCTTCTTCTTTTCTTTTTGCTTGCCCTAACTCTTCTTTCTCCTTCTCTTTCTTCTCTTCAATTTCTATCAAAGCCACAAGTGAACCCAAATGCCCAAACCGTACCCCCTATATCCCAGCTGAAAGTTTCATAATCCCCTTGCCAAAAGACCAAATTACCCTTTCCTAATAATCCTTCTTAGCTAAACCTTCAAGGGCACTTAAGTCTTTACACTTCCATTTCAATTCTATCACTTTCTATCTTAAAACTTGTTACCCACAGTAGTTACAAATGGTTACCCAGGTTACCCAATTACCAATAACTAACCACTCATTCTCAACTCACTTATAAGATTCCCGAAGTACCCCTAGGCTCCTCCCGAGCCGGGTACAACATCCTGTTGTGACTTTTAGACTAACTGGCTCACTAGGACCGTCTCGATGCGTGCATCCTGATAATAACATCACACTCACATGGCTCAATCACATAATACAATTATCACAGTTGTGCTCTAAAATGGCCAAATTACAAACATGCTCATTCTAAGACAATCAGGTCTACATGCATACTAATTCACATAGTCATGCATCTCAAATAATCAAATAGTCATATAACGTGCAATAAGTCATAATCATGCATTAAATTCATAAAAGCCACACACAGAATCCCATTATGCCCTCCAGGCACACTACTCCAGGCCCTTAAGCCTTAATAGCGAATTTGGGGTCGTTACACGCGTGAAGCGCGAGTGCGCGTACGACCCCGATGGCTCAAGGAGTTTGTTAGGCTGGAGCAAAAATGAGAGGAGCGGCTGGGAGTATTCAGTTGCATTTGTTTTATTTCTATTGTAATTTCTGAACAGAGGGTATATAAGGACCCATAGAACAATTTGTTTTGGTTGTTGAATGAAATTGCTAGAAATAGCTGGAGATTGGCCTTGTCTCGAAGAAGGCGTATTCTATCACTGGTGCTTTCCATTGATCCTTCATTTCCACAATGAAGAACGAAGAACTCGCCGCCATGATTCACGCTTTGGAGCTCAGTTTTCAGAAGCATTCGGAAGAACAATTTGCTCGGTTTAATGCAAAATTGGAAGAACAAGTCACAAGGTTGGATGACCGCGTGAACCAGTTACAAACACCATCGGGAACATCGCAGGGAGGCAATGCTAGTGTAGTTCAGGATCTGCATTCTCCAACTAAACATCAGTCGGAGGGAGTCTCAGAGAACAGAGAATTGAATCACATCCTGAAGAGTATGCGAGTGAACGTGCCTCGGTTTGACGGGAGCAATGTCGAAAATTGGGTGTACAAGATCAACAAGTTTTTTGACTTACATGGGGTTCCTCCAGGTACACGGTTAGCCTTGATTGCTTTTCATCTCGAAGGACCTCCTTCCACTTGGTTTCAATGGATGGAAGAAGGGGGTGGGTTTGCCGACTGGAATTCGTTTCTGCGAGCTTTAAGGTTACGTTTCGAAGTCTCGGTTTATGAGGATCCTTTGGGCAGAATTGCGAAATTAACTCAAACTGGACGTGTTGCGGAATTTCGGGCTGAATTTGAAGAGTTAATGGCTCGGATTTCTGGCGTATCCGAGCAATTCTTTCTGAATTTTTTTTTTTGGGGACTAAAGAATGAGATTCGAAGGGAGCTGTTGTTAGCTAAACCAGTGGACTTAGCTGATGCCATGGCTAAGGCTCAACTATTCGAAGATCGGCATGATGATTTACTGGGGAAGGTCAAAACGGAGGGGAGTCGTGCGGGGTGGTCTTCGAGGTTTCCGACTTTGCCAAGTCCAGGCCATAGCACGGTTGGATCGACTGTGAATACACCCACCACCAATGTAACAGTAGCACCAAAATTGCACAAACCCAGCTCTTCGGCGTTACCAGTGAAGCGCCTGTCCCCTACGGAGATCAAAGAAAAACGTGATAAGGGTCTATGTTTCACCTGTGATGAGAAGTTTAGTTTTGGTCATAAATGCAAAAATCGTGTCCTAATACTATGTACCCATGGCGATGAAGAACCAGAAGAAACATTGGCTCCAACGAACCAAGAGGACATTTATGATACAGAGGACGGGCCAGCTGAAGAAGTGAGTTTGAACTCACTAGCAAACTCTTCCAACCCGAGGATATTTCGCCTTATGGCCCAACAAGGAACCGAGCCTTTGGAGGTTTTGATCGACACGGGCAGCAACAATAACTTTATCCAGGATGCGTTAGCAGCTCGGTTGGGATTAGCTTGTGAAGATACTAAGAAGTTCAAAGTGTATATGGGAAATGGCAACTCTCTTTGGTGCTCCCAACTGTGTAAAGACGTGGAGTTGATTTTACAAGGGCATAAGTTCCTAGTTGATTTATATGTGCTGCCGATATGGGGTTTGGACGTCGTTTTGGGGATGCAATGGCTTCAAACTTTGGGACCTTGCATACATGATCATAGAGCATTAACAATGGAGTTCCAATGGCAGGGGAACGTGATCAAACTGGCTGGTACAACGACTGCAGAAAGTCATCAATTATCTTCAACACAACTACGCATCATGTGTCGAGAAGGGGACATAAGGGATGTATTCATGTTGGCCACTGTTACACAGGAGGAGGCAGCGGCTTATACGGAGGTTGCAGACCTAGAAAGACAACTACCCTTGGAAGGACGAGGTGTCCTTTTTGAATTCCAGGATGTTTTCCTACACAACTACCACCACACCGAATGACTGATCACCGTATTTTCCTACAACCGGGGTCGAAACCAGTCAATGTAAGACCATATCGTTATCCTTATTTTCAAAAGGATATTATAGAGAAACTGGTTCGTGAGATGGAGCAATACGGGTTTGTGCAACCAAGCAATAGTCCCTATTCGTCACCGGTCTTATTAGTGAAGAAAAAGGATGGGTCGCAGCGTTTTTGCATTGATTATCGAGCGTTGAACGACATCACCATAAAAGACCGCTTTCCCATACCGACCATAGATGAGTTATTGGACGAATTGGGTGGGGCGACAGTATTTTCTAAGCTGGATCTGCAGGCTGGGTATCACCAAATTCGAATGGATTCGCGAGATATTCACAAGACGACATTTCGCACTCACGAAGGCCATTATGAATTTCGAGTTATGCCATTTGGTCTTACTAATGCCCCCTCGACGTTTCAAGTCACCATGAATCAGGTATTCAAACCACTACTCCGCCACTGTGTTATTGTTTTCTTTGACGACATTTTAGTTTACAGCAAGACCGGAGAAGACCACCGCTGCCATTTGCGCCTCGTGTTACAAAAGCTACGGGATCATCAGTTTTATGCTAAAGGCAGCAAGTGCAAATTCTTTCAGCCAGCAATTGATTATTTGGGACATCTAGTTTCAGCCCAAGGGGTGCAGGCCGACCCTTCCAAGATCGCTGCAATGGTAGAGTGGCCTCAGCCCCGCACTATTAAACAGCTGAGGGGATTTCTGGGTTTGACAGGTTACTACCGCCGCTTTGTGGCCCACTACGCTACCATAGCCGCCCCCCTTATAGAACTTTTGAAGAAGGACAATTTTGTATGGACAGAGCAAGCTGAGATAGCCTTCCATCAGCTCAAATCAGCCATGACTAAGACCCCAGTCCTTATTCTGCCAGATTTTTCTAAAATTTTTATCATTGAGTCTAATGCATCAAATGTGGGTATTGGAGCAGTTTTAATGCAGGAAAATCATCCTATCGCATTTTTCAGCAAGAAATTGGGACCCAAATTTGTGGGTACATCGGCATATCTAAGGGAGTTAAGAGCGATTGTAGAGGCGGTAACTAAATGGCGACAATACTTATTGGGCCGCCATTTTGTCATTCGCACGGACCACCGAAGCTTAAAAGAACTACTCACCCAAGTAATACAAACACCTGAACAGCAACATTTTCTAAGGAAACTCATTGGGTTCAGTTTTTCAATAGAATATAAGGCGGGTAAAACTAATTCAGCTGCAGATGCACTCTCCAGGAGACATGACGGAGCGTCTTCGTTCCTTTCCGCTGCTATCTCCTCTGCTTGTTTTGATTTTCTGGATGAATTGAGACGCGAAAACACTACCTGCCCAGAACTTCGGCACATCCACAACCAGCTAGCAGAAGGTACTTTGACAGCAGCTGATTATTCAGTTCGTGAGGGCTTACTTTACTACAGGTAGCGTATTAGAGTGAGTTCTAACTCCAACTTTAAGCAGCAACTTATTAGAGAATTCCATGACACTCCTATGGGTGGACATGCGGGGGTGGAACGCACGTTCCTACGGTTAAGTGCCAATTTTTTTTGGCCGGGTATGAAATCTGAAGTTCGAAGTTTTGTGCAATCTTGTCTCGTTTGTCAAACAGTCAAGTATTCACCTGCTGCCCCTTATGGATTGCTACAGCCATTGGAGCTTTCGGAACGCATATGGGAGGATTTGGCGATGGATTTTATTGTGGGATTGCCAAATTCATTTGGGGTCACAAACATTTTGGTTGTAGTCGATCACTTCACCAAATACGCTCATTTCGGAGCATTGCCGAACCATTATTCAGCCACCAAGGTCGCTGATATTTTTTCTCATATGGTGATCCGTTTGCATGGTATGCCAAGATCTATTGTTTCGGATAGAGACCCAATTTTCACTAGTGCCTTCTGGAAGAAATTGTTTGAGTTTATGGGCACGAAGCTGAAAATGAGTTCCTCATATCACCCACAAACGGATGGGCAAACAGAAGTTACCAATCGATATTTGGAACAATATCTAAGGGCATTTACAGCGGACTATCCTAAGCAGTGGAGCAAATTTCTCTCTTGGGCAGAATATCACTATAACACAAGTCATCACTCCGCTATTGGTATGACTCCTTTTCAGGCAGTTTATGGCAGAGCTCCTCCTACCATTCCGGCGTACACAAGAGGCTCCACTACCATTCAGGCGGATGAAAATGATTTACTCTCTCGGGACACCATTTTGCAGCAATTGAAAGACAATCTGCTCCAAGCCCAACACCGTATGCGACAGCAAGCGAATAAGAAATGCAGGGATATCGAATTCAAGGTCGGCGAGCTGGTCTTAGTGAAATTACAGCCCTATAGACAAGCGACTGTGGCTAAACGACTTAACTACAAACTATGCCGGAGATATTTTGGTCCTTTTCCGGTCTTAGCTCGCGTGGGAGCCGTGGCGTACACCTTGGAATTACCGGCTGGAAGTCGAATCCACCCAACTTTTCATATGTCTCTGCTCAAACTGTTTCATGGCAACTCCACCTTGCCTTGCTTTCCACTACCCGAGCACTCTGTCAACAACAAACCAGTTATGACTCCCCAGGCTATTTTAGCTACTAGAACCAGTGAAGGCAACAGCAAGTGTTAGTTCAATGGTCCCTGTGTGCTCCGGAGGATGCAACGTGGGAAGATTTTCCACAATTCTGTCAGCTGTACGGGTTTACCAACCTTGCGGACAAGGTTGTTTTCGAGCAGGGGAGTAGTGTTAGCCAAGCCCAGTTGGAAAGCCCAATAGCACTGGACCCGAAAGAGATGCAGGAGAAGGTGAGAAGCTGGATTGAGCAAGCTAGCTGTGAAGGAGAACCGACTCAGTTTCCAGGAGAAGAGAGCTGCGTGGAGAAGGAAGAAAAACAGCCAGCAAGGGATGGAGAGAGAGTGCAAGCGCGTGAAGCGCGAGTGCGCGTACGACCCCGATGGCTCAAGGAGTTTGTTAGGCTGGAGCAAAAATGAGAGGAGCGGCTGGGAGTATTCAGTTGCATTTGATTTGTTTTATTTCTATTGTAATTTCTGAACAGAGGGTATATAAGGACCCATAGAACAATTTGTTTTGGTTGTTGAATGAAATTGCTAGAAATAGCTGGAGATTGGCCTTGTCTCGAAGAAGGCGTATTCTATCAATCTTCCTCCCATTCTTCTTTGGTATGACCACAGGATTGGCGAGCAATACAAGGTATTTACAATCCTCAATCACTCTGATACTTAAGAGTCGATCCACCTCTTCATTTATTACTTGGTGAATCTCTGAGGCAAACCTCCTATGTTTATTTTTCACTGTCGGAAATCGATTGTCTAGGTTCAACTCGTGAGTCATCATAGATGGTTCTATTCCTTGCATGTCTTTTGGACTCCATGCAGAGGTGCTAGAATTCCTGTTTAAGAACTGAATGATCTCTTTTTTCTCTCCTTCAGATAACAAAGTACTGGTTCGCACTTTCTTTTCAAGATACGCTAGATCTAGAACCATTTCTTCCGTCGAGTCTAAAGTCGTTTGTGGTTCATCCGACTCCTCCTCAATTGGTCTCATATAGGTGGGTAGTTTGCAAATATGATCGTACTCCTCTTCTTTTCCAGAGTAAATCTCTATCAATGTATCTGACTCAATCTCGACCATGGCATTTTTATTCCAAACCTTCCTAAAAGATTTCCTGCAAGAAGAAAGAAAACAAACAAGAGAAACAATTAATATTCTTGTAGATGGCAGCAATTGTTTGATCCGAAAAGTTTGCAAATAATACCAATCTATATTTTTAGATACTGGCGGATTATTAATTGATATAACTGGATAGACCAACAATTTTCTCAATAGATTTATCCACCAAGCCTCGAAAGAAAAGTAAAGAAACCTCCTGGGGGACCTACAAGAAGATACTCCAATGCAATCTAAGGTCCAATTTCTGAATCTGGATGTGCTATTTATAGATAAAATAAGTCGGTTAAAGATTAGGGAAAAGCTTATCCTGACTCGTCCATATCATTCCATCTGAATGTTAGTAATTAAAAATATACAAAATCAATATTTAGTTAAGAAGTTAATTTTGGTTCTCAGAGTCGTTTGGCCTGGTCGCGACTCTGTGCATTATGTACTTGCTGAAACGAGCAGGTCGAATCTTTGCCAAAAGACAACATCTCGATCTTGCGAGCATGCTTCTTTGAGACCATGGAAGCATGTTTTTCTAACTTTTGCCAAAGTTGTTTTCGGTGTCATTAGAGTGCTGTATTTTCAATATATTATTACAAATTATAGTACTCTGATATTTACTGCAAAACGGTGCGTATACGATGCCTCATTCGGTTCTCTACGGAGATGACTACCGAACTGAACTGTGCATATCACTAGGACGGGTTTTACCGTTTTAGGTTGGTCAACTCCAACCTTCGTTAGAGTTATAGTTACCTCTCTCTTCAGATTCATCTTCAAGAATTCGTTCCATACCTTTGGGATAAACATGGGATTTCGCTCAAAGACTACCTACTACCTGTTCTTGTTTTGGGGTCAAGAAGTGTTAACCATGATGATTTAAGCAAAAAAATTTCTTGACAAATTCCCATTCGGTGAGAGAAACCCAGTTCATAGAACATCGATTCACGAACTGGGTAACTTCAGATCCCCATTTGAGAAAGGTTAGATTAGTCAACTGGGTTGGCTGTTGTTTTCGTTAAATTGCTTGGATTGAGGAAAGTGAGTCATGGTGGAGGAGCAGGAGGAGGATCTTGAATCCTCTGATAACATGGTAGAGAAAAATGACCTCAAAAGAGGCTGTGGTGGTGGTGGTAGTGATTGTTTCATGGCTCCAATCCATTGGTTGAATATGCTTGCCTCAGAAATGCACTGGACTCTAGTGTTAGGGGTGATTTTGATTTATGGAATAAATCAGGGATTCAGTGGAGCCCTTGGACGTGTTGGAACAGAGTATTATATGAAGGATATCCAGAAAGTGCAGCCTTCTGAAGCTCAGATTTATGGCGGAATCACTTCTATTCCTTGGATTGTTAAGCCTCTGTGGGGCATTCTTACCGATGTTATCCCGATATTTGGGTACCGAAGACGGCCCTATTTCATCATAGCTGGTAAGTGAAGTGCTCTTTGTATTTTAGACGTTTGCCACGTTTTATTTCATGAAACCATTTTAGTTTTTCTTGATTTTATTATAGATTTTTGTCGGAATTTTCTTTTGTGTTCATTATTTTTCGTCTGTAAAGGAAAGTTTAGTTGTTAGTTTAGAAAGATAGGCTACAAGTCTTGCCATGTTACGGTTATAATAGTTGATATTTATTGAGGGAGACTTCAAATCAATAAGGAACTCCAATTACTCTTTATTATTATTACTATTATTATTATTGTATGTTATATGGTGTGTATTAAACTCTATGCCAAACCTAGTGCTCTTTAATAGTGGAAGACACTTTAGGATGCTTTTGTTTTGTTTTGTTATTTTTATTATTTTTAAGTACTAAATGATGGGTTATATTTGGCACATGCTATTTGGAAGAGAACTTCAGACTCCAATTGTCAGATTAATGAGTGAACTGTGGACTAATCACCTTAACGTCGAGAGAATTTTAAGTGTTTCTGTCTATCTATAGTCCTGGTGGTTAGATTAAGTTTTACGTACATTTCCTCTTGTACTTATTCTGTGAATCTGTGATGTATTTATAAGTTCTTGGAAGAAACATGAGAAACAGTCGCATAACACCAGGCGTTAGAGATCTGTTATTCTTGACCTTAAGTGATGTATTAATCAGGTGTTTTGTCATATGTATAGCTTGTAATCTTGGTTTCAGCAGGACTTGGTGGAATTTGTTATTGAAATGTTGATGCTCTTAAAAGTTGATGGACATGCCAAAGTTTTCTCATCAAACACTTCACCTTATTTTTATTTCAGGTTCTATTGGTGTGATCTCCTTGCTCATCTTATCGTTGCATGAAAATTTGCATCTCGTTTTAGCCATTTTGTTTTTAACATCCGGGAGTGCTGGTGTAGCAATATCAGATGTGACTATAGACGCCTGTGTTGCACAGGGTAGCATTAGTCATCCTTCGCTGGCAGCTGATATGCAAAGCTTGTGTGCCTTGAGTTCCTCCATTGGCGCACTCATTGGATACTCTATAAGTGGTATTTTAGTCCATCTTATAGGTCCCAAGGTTAGCTTCTGTATGATGTAGTTTTCCAGATCTTTAGAGATACTTTGTATCTCGATCTAAAATTATGATTATTATTTTTTTTATATAGAAGAGCTTCCTCTCGTCCTTTGTAGGGTGTGTATGGCTTGTTAACAATTCCATCTGGGCTTGTTTTTTTTGTTGGGATTGTGCTTAAAGAACCCCATGTGCCTAATTTCCAATACAGACAGGTCTTCTTCTATTCCCTGTGGATTCTATTCTGGGTTTTTATTAGGCTCTTATTTTTATATACCATGCTGGACCAGGTAAAGCAGAAGTTTCTCAATGCCGGCAATGCTATGTGGACAACACTGAAGTCGCCAAGTGTATGGAGACCATGTTTATATATGTACTCGTCCCTGGCATTAAGTTTGAATATCCTCGATGGAATGTTTTATTGGTACACAGATGCAAAGGATGGTCCAGGTTTCTCTCAGGTATGAACTTTTGTTAGAATGAATTTTGGTCGTGACCTATGATAGTATGCTTTTAACATTCAAATGTTTTCTAGAAATCTACAAGGTTCCATGTTTCACGTTGTACTTTAAACATTGATCATGTTTTGAGAGTTATAATTTAAACTCTCCTATCTATTGCTATGATAAGTTAATGATTCTTTTTCTTTATTATGCAGGAGAATGTTGGCTTCATATTCTCCATTGGTTCAGTTGGGGCATTACTGGGGGCTGTACTCTACCAAAATGTTCTAAAGGATTATCCTTTCAGAGACTTGCTTTTCTGGACACAGTTACTATATGGCTTATCAGGAATGCTAGACTTAGTGCTGGTTTTGCGACTGAATCTCAAATTTGGCATACCTGATTACTTCTTTGTGGTAATCGATGAAAGTGTATCTCAAATGATTGGAAGGCTTAAATGGATGCCTCTTCTTGTGCTCAGCACCAAGCTTTGCCCCTCTGGTATTGAAGGCACTTTCTTTGCTTTGCTCATGTCCATTGATAACATTGGACTTCTCTCGGCATCCTGGGGTGGAGGTGTTCTGCTTCATGTGTTGAAGATTACTCGAACACAATTTGATAATCTATGGATTGCAATTTTGATCCGGAACATATTGAGAGTCAGCCCTCTATGTCTGCTATTTTTAGTACCCAGAACTGATCCCAATTCTTCCATTCTTCCCACGGAAATTTTTGACACAGAAGAGGAGACTGAAACAGAAGAACATAAGATTGTTGAATTGATTTCCCTTGTAAACAACTTCGATAATGGTAGATAGCCAAAACAGAACAACATTGTCATTCACCCCATACCATTTTGAAATTTCACAAACAGATTCAGGTAAACAGTAAAGATGCAATTGTTTGGGTCAAAACTAAAAGTTCCTGGTGAGCACTTTCATATCTATAATTTGTTGCACCATCGTCATCTCACAAAGATTTTTCATTTTGGGAGAACAATACACTGGAAGGGAACCATTTTCTTTTTGTTTTACATTGATATGCTTATATCATAAGGGAAATTACCCCGATTTATGTCAAAAGTGTACTACTGCCCTTGGATTATATTCAGCGACATCCTTGATTTGATTTTGGTGCTTCTTCAGTCGGCACATAAAATTTAAAAGTTAGAAAAAAAAATTGGGATTTTTACAATTATATACTGCTGATTGTCTTTTTCGTTATCAACTTAATCCGAGAGTTTAAAGAAAATAATAAAAAATAACACAAGGATTTTACATGGTTCAGCCTATAAAAGAGTTCTATTCCACGAGTCTCTGGTATTTAGTGAGCTTGAAGGTTGTTTGAGCAAGCTTCAATGGTTGTTCTCATGCAGCGTGTATTTTGCACTGAGTTACAGAGTTTCTGCCTCTAAAATTTTGACCCTCTACAAAGAGATACCCCAGCCCTATTTATAGAGGTTGGGGTAATTAATGTTAATCATCTATCATTAATACAAACTCCCTCAATATAAGATATTAATGCTGAATTAATACAAAAAGGACTGCTAAGGGGGCGTGGCCAGAACAATTGCCTGAAGTCCTTTGGTTGTATAGAACTTCCCATCGAACAACAACAGGCCATACTCCATTTTCTTTAGCTTATGGATATGAGGCTATGTTGCTTGTTGAGTTAGATCCGCCTTCGCATCGCAAAATAACGTACGATCAAGGCTCGAACAGCCAACTACTGATGGAATTCCTAGACTTGGTCGATGAGAAGCGTGAGCAAGCCCAACTCCGAGTAGCTGCGTACCAGCAAAAATTCGCTCGGTATTTCAATTCTAAAGTGCGAGAAAGGAAATTCAATGTCAGAGATCTAGTACTTCGAGGAGTTTTCCTAAACACCCGCGACTAAGCTGCTGGAGTACTCGGACCTAATTGGGAAGGGCCATACCAGATTGAAGAAGTCCTTCACCCAGGCACCTATAAACTTGCTCGCTTAAACGGAGATCTCGTTCATTGCTATTGGAATGGAGAACACCTGCGCAAGTACTATCAATGAACAATCCTTCTTAAAGGATTGACTTGTATTAATTTTATTTTTTACAAGTTATGAAAAAGGGTTGGTCATTTTATGTGACTAATTGCTTATAAGTGTAAGATCTTTTTGATCACTCGTACATACATGTTTTGTCCATTTATTACGAGAAATATAAGGGACTATGCGCAGCCAGTCATACTTGCCAATTATTGTATTTTATACAAGTATTTGCTCATTACGTGTGTTGTTTTGCTGTATTACAATTTTAATTATTTTGCTACGAGCAGTATTGTTCAAACATGTTTTGGTCAGGGAAAGTGACCAAGGACCTAAAGCTCCTCGATCACTTGGGAGGCATATAAGGTATCTAGTAAACAAAGCATATCGAAAGGTATGTAAACACATGAGCAAAATAAGTAAAAGCATGCTAGGGTACTTAGAGTATTTTTCAAAAAAAATTATTTTGTTAAATCAAACCAAAGTACTATGCTAAGTTCGGTCATACGAACAGATGTTATAATAAGATGCAAATATATCATAATATCAAAATTTATCCTTTTACACCGCGAGCAGTCGCTGCTCGGATGTAATTGTTCAATTAAAAGTAAAAGATGCCCATGCAGCAATAAATAGTCAATTGGAAAATAAGTGCCTTTACATCACGACCTGTAGGCCATGTACTTGAAAAATTAAAGAGAAAAATAGCAGAATACGAGGCTGGAGGATCTTCAGGGGTGCCCTGGTCGGCGACATTTGTAGCTTCATTGTCCACCCAGTCCACGCCAGTTGCCAAGGAGATTTCGGGCGAGGCAGGTACCCTTGCTCTCTCTTCTTCCGCCAATCGAGCAACGCAGCGGGCTATCTCAGCATGCCTTGCGCGCTCGGGAAGGTAGTTGAAGTCAGCCTCTTGGTTGTGTTTCCAGAAGTCATAGAAACACTTAACCGTGGCGTTCTTGTACCTTTCCAAATTGCTGGCGTTGGCTTGTTCAAGCTTCTCGATCCGGCCCTCCAAGGTTGTAGTCTCTTGTCTACTCACGATCAAGTCCTGCTCGAGCTTTTTGACCTCACGATAGTTGACGCAGTTAGACTCCTTGAAATTGTCCCGTTGCTCGACGGCCTTGTCTAGAGCATTCTTCTTCTCCCTCAACTCCTCAGCCAGTTTTTTCTTCTCCCTAAGCACTGCCTCAAGCTGCTCAGTGTATTTCGCTTCGGCAGCTTTGAGTTCTTCAATGTGCCATTGCTCCAAAGTCCTGGACTACTCGGTGACGGCACCTGAGCGGAGCCGACCGGTAGTAAGGGTTAGCATTGCCTGCGATCAAAGCAAAGGTTAGACTGACTGTAGAATATAGAAAGGGCTGTCTCTACAGAAAAAGATAACTTACACTGGCAAACTCATTCAATGCGCGGGTTAAGATCTGGTCGACGTCCATCGTCTCTGTCGAAGCCATCGCCTCTCAGCAACGTTCGTGCTTCAAAATTTTGGCCACCCTGTCTTTGACCGATCTCAAGGTGCGACTCGATATGTCGCCCCCTGTGGAAGCAGGAGTAGCCTGCTGAGTCTGGTCGGTTGGGGTCGGTGGAGAAGGTGTTGACCTGACAGGAGCAGGGCGAGTATGCTGCTCGAGAGAAGAAGAAGGTGGTATTACATTTGCTGAGGGTCCATCTGCCGAAGGGCCTGCAGTACGGGTTTTCTTGGCCTAAGGCACTTTACTGCTTTCCCCGGGATGCCTCTTGCTCGTTTTCTTCTTACTTGAGGGAGCTTCGGAAGCCTCGGGGGCACTGTATATGTCGAACACATTCTCTGAGTCCATGTCTGTAAGAAAAGCAAATACATGAACAGTGAGATAGTATAAACGGTTGAGTATGTTATGAAAGGAAAATAAACAAAGAAAATTGTAAGTGAAATACCCGAGCTATCATTACTGGTCGCTACATTATATACTCCACTAGTGTTACACTCACTCTCTGGCATGAAGAAGTCTGAATCTAAATTGGGAGCGTACTTAAAATTTCCGTCCCCGTCAAATAAGTGACAGGGAATTGGCAAACTATCTAAGAGCGAGAGATCAGTACCGTTCTCATCTGGAGATTCGTCGAGGGGCTCGAGAGGTTCGCTGGCTTTCTTTTTTCCCTTTCCCGTTGGAGCGGGGGGAGCAGCAGCCCGCGGGGTGCTGGAGGGTTCCCTGATTGTCACTCCAGTGGCCCTCCTCGAAGGGGGTTGTGACACGTCTGGGTGCTACTTGGGAACCTCTCCACCAGTGCCACTCCCCGCTATTGACTCCCTTATATCTTGATGAGGGGCCAAAAGGCCGACCAATCTCAGATTGGCCTATATGACCAGATGTTTGACACTTTTCTCTATGTCGGTCATGCTGGCCAGGAGGGCTGATCGCATCTCCATGTCTGGAGTAGGGCCTGGTCGCAACCATGAACCTGAAATGCACTAAATTTCTAAGGGAAATGCAGCAAAAAATTGAAGAAAGATAAATGACCAGTGGTAGAAAGACTTTACCTCCTTGAGTGAAGGCCAAGTTGTTTGCGACCATGTCAGTCGTCAGGAAATACTCCATATGGTACTTCCCCACGTTCGAGATATAAGTGGTGTCAGTCAGGAAAGTGTGACCTGTTTCCTGGTGACAAAAGTGGAAAAACCCCGTGTTTCCTTGGTTGGGGTTAGATTTTAGGTCGAACAGATAGTTGACCTCATGTGGTGTGGGGACGGGCCATTTCTTGTGGCTATAGAGGATATAGAGTGCAGCAAGTATTCTATATATGTTGGGAGTTATTTGAAAAGGGGTGACCCCAAAGTACTTGGCCACCCCCTAGAAAAAAGGATGAAGAGGCAGCGTCGCTCCTGCCTCGATGTGGTACCTCAACCAGGCGCTGAAGGTGCCTCCAGGAAAGTTCGCCCATTGGTCTTGAGTGGGTTGAAATAGTGTCACCCCGGGAAGTCCGTATTTTTTAATATAATTAGCGATCATCCTGATCGTTACCCAGCTGACAGGGGGGACGTACCATTCAACATCTGGTTGAACGGCGTTTTGAGGCTGAGCGCGAGTTTGAATGTTAGGGTCAGGGATATTTCTTTCCTGACCACTGGTTGAGGAAACTCCAGCCTGAGGATTAGGCTGATTTGAAGGGTTTGAAGGTTTCTTTTTCTGGGCAGTGGATTTTACTCTACCCATGGCTGGAAGGTTTGACTGAGGTCTATTGGGTGGGGTTCGAGAAAAAGGAATTTCTGGTATCAGCAGTGATGGATGCTCCTCATCTTCAAGTAATTGGGCAAGCAAGTCATCGTCAATAGGCCTTTCACCTCCCCACGGATCATGCATGAAAAGCTGCGAACAGAGAAAGGGGGAGGTGAGAACGTAAAGCCTAAATATATGTGTTGCGAGTTAGAATAACTATATCGCCCTACTACCTTAGAGCCGTTACTTAGTGAGTTTAAAACAGAAATCGTGCTTTTGACTGACTCTACGTGGTTTCTAAAACCAAAAGTGTGACTAAACTAGAATTTAAGGCTGTACTCTTTGAAAATGTTTAGTTCCATTGAAAACATTAAGTATCAAACATCTGGGATCCCAAAAATAAGGTTTACAAAATATTTACAACTCAAAAAATAGATTTACACCAGGTTAACTATCAAAAGAATAAGTTAATACAGCCATATACAAAATGCCCCCAACCAAAGCAGTCGGGCAGGCCGAACATGTACGCGTCGCCCCCACGCTCTCCATACTCATGGCCGGTTGACTGACTCCTTGCTTTTACCTGCCACACAGAGCACCCGTGAGCCGAAGCCCAGCAAGAAAACCCAAATAGTATATAACATATGAATAGAATATAACTGACATATAATCCACTGATAAATAGGGAAACCATCAGACTGAACAACCACGGCCAGAGCCGCCCCAGAGGCCTTACCAAAGCATGGGGTCTCGGTCCTTACCGTAAGGATAACTCATGTATCCATTGGGTCCCACCCTGACTATAAGCACTCCAAGGTCGTTCCCAAGGCCGTGCTAGGTGTTACTTCCGGCCCCAAGGCCGTTCTCGGCCTTCGCCACTCTCGGCCTTAGCCGTTCATTCCATTATAATCACACATATAGTACATTTCGAAATAATCATTCAAACATATAATAATTCATTTAAGGTTATACATTTGCACATAATACAATCTAGGGCCATGCCCTGAAATAACTCTGTGGGCCCATGCCCTGTCCTCGGGTGTTACGGTTTTCTTACCTTTAAATTCGATAGCCTTGATCACCTGACTCCTTGAGCACGATCCTACTCGAGCCCTAGCGCTTACCTAAGCAAAATCCATAAGTCAAAGTCATTACCAAACCTCAAGTCCAAAACCTAGACTCGGGACCAAACCCGAGCCCCCGAGAAATCCTAGATCCCCAAAACAAAGTGGTGGAATCGAGCCCCGAACCCTAGGTCAAAATCCCTCAACAAAACCCCAAAAATCCCCTTCTGTGAACAGTGCAGCGCTACAACGCTCTAAAGAGGGCGCTGTAGCGCTACAAGCAGAACCACACCCCCCCAGAAACAGGGGCTAGCGCTACAGCGCCCACTGACTAGCGCTGTAGCGCTAGTTGCAGACCAGCAAAACCCAAAATCGCTTCCTGCGATTTCCTCCTACCATTTCAACCCCAAACTTGTCCAAATCTTTCCCAAGCCCAAAAACAAACTTATCAACACCTCACACTCATCCCAATCATCCCAAGAACTCATACCCCAAGCTCAAGCAACCCAAAACTCAAGATCTACCATAATGAACCCAAAAACCAGAAATTCATTCAAACAACAAAGAAAAGGTCTTAGAAATCATACCGTGGATAGAAATTCGACCTTGAGTTGAACCCTAGACCTCCTTAGCTTGCTCCTTCACAACCTTGACCTGATTTCCCCAAAAATCCCATCTATTTAGCTCAAATACACAGCTCAAACCAGTCAAGCCCTAAAACTGAAATCTCCAAGAACTTACCTCAAATTTCTGATGTGATCTTGCTAACCTCTTGCCAATCCTCAAGTCTAGCTTAGGATCCTTGATGCTCAGCCTACCCTAGCTCTCCACTGAGCTTAACTCCAAGAAAAATGAACGGAAAAAGATGGGAGAGCCACAAACCGATTCTTTTGGAACAAAACCCTTCAGCTTTTCTCTCTTTTCCTTTCTCTTCCTTCTTTCTTTCTTTTTCAGCCTTAACTCTTTTCTACAAAATCCACTAAGTATAAAGCTCCCTTTAACTTATCTCTAACAAGCCTAAAGACCAAAATGCCCTCCCTAATAATTCTAAACCTTTTTTCCCATAAAGGGACATTTTAGTCATATTACCCAAATTCCATCTAATTCCTCAAGTGTTCCTAATAATTTCCCGCTTGCTACCCAATACCTGATAAATCACCAAATATACATTCCTCATCATCAAGATTAACCTCAATATATTTTCCAAATTCTCATTTAAACTCCCCAGGCTTAACCCAAGCCGGGTATAGATTCCCGCTTTGACTTTTCCGCTAACCCGCTCATTCTAGGATCATCTCGAGTCACAGATCACAGATATCAACACAGTCATGCCCAAAATGGCCAAATTACAATTATGCTCTTTCTAAGATAATCAAGTCTACATGCATACTAATTCACATAGTCATGCATCTCAAATAATCAAATAGTCATATAACGTGCATTAAATCATAATCATGCATTAAACTCGATAAAGTCACACACAAAATCCCATTATGCCCTCCAGGCACACTACTCAAGGCCCTTAAGCCTTAATAGCGAATTGGGTCGCTACAATAATGTTGCTCGCGTATAAAAGTTAAGCTTTTATACGGCCAGCAGCATTCTAGCGAAAACACTAAGTTCTATACGAGCAGTTTGAAAAACAGATTGAAAAGCGGATGTAAAAAGTTTTTTGGGAAAAAAGCTTTTTCAACTCTGACGGGGCGGGAAAAACCCAGTTTTTCAACTAGCCTAAATATACAATCTTGACTACCAAACTGGCTCTTAGCTTCTACAAGATGTTGTTTCATCACCCTTTCAAGCATCGGTTAACATTCCCAATTTCCCCAAAACAGTTTCAGTCAAGAACAGTAAAAAATCTCCAAGAAATCAGAAATAGAGATAAACAAGTGTTGCATGGCGTATCAACAACTGAAAGGTTTGAAGAAACGTACTTGTATGAAAGATGGAATAAAGTTCTGAGGTGCTAAGTTGATTCAGCTGGGCAGGAACTTCGTGATCCGTCTGAGTTTCTGGGTTTCTGGAAATATAGCTCCCAGTTTTTCAGTTTTCTTGAGGATAAAGTTAAAGCTTAAAAAGTACAAACTGATTCTGAAGGGTTATTTATATTAACCGAGGAGCGATTACCAAGGTAATCATAAAGGGTAACTTTTCAAAACATGGGGAAGTGTAATGACCATCAGACAAGTTATTGGGAAACTGAAAAGACTTTATTGGACATGATTGATCACTGTTTTTCGAGAAAGCATGGGCGGCTTTGACAGATTTTGTGGGGTATCCTAAGAGTCAGTTTCCTAAGTTTACTTATTGCTAGTCGCAATAAATAAACTTGGGGGGAAAATGTTTAACCTAAAAACGGCTGCTGATGACGTGGCAGGGATTTCTCACACGTGGTTGACACGCAGCCAAAGTATTGCTCGACTATCGACCAGAAGCACATTGCTTCGTCGGGGCTTAACATTTAGATACGACCAGTCTAGTCGTATAACTTGATTTGTTTCATTCTTAAACTATAATCTTATAATTAATACATTGAATATTTCCTCATTATGACCTTGATACGCAGCTATTAAGGAAAGATATGGTCCGTTGGCCCGTGTAACCCTCCTTGAGCCTATAAATATTCATGAAATAGCTTAAGGAAGGGACTTTTGATCCCTTAATCTTTTTGATGAGATAGAGAAAAAGAGAGAGCTATAGTGCAATTATCCATCATATTATTGTATTTCTTCTAAGGTTTGTGAAACTCAAGAACCCTAGTTCTTTGATCATTGCTTTGAGATTCAATCTTAATAATAACACTAAGTGGACGTAGGTCATTACCATCTTTTTGGGTCGAATCACTATAAATCCTTGGTGTTTTCTTCTCTTCCATTAGATTATCTTTCTTACTTGCCGTTTTATCTTTTGTCGTATATTTGACTCTGTGTCGTTGGCCAAATCAAGAGTCAACAGTTAGAATTTATTAATTTTGGTTTAAAATAGTTTTCTTCTTTATTTTAGACAACTCCTTTGGGTTCGATTTTGTGCTTACACGAACACTATATTCCATATACGATTTGTGTGCTTGCGAGTATAAATTTTTAAAACATACCTGTTTTGGGTCCATCAAGTTTTTGGCCCCGTTGCCAAGGAGTTGCAAGAAAGGAAACGAAATTTATCTCAAGGTTAGTGAATTCTTCTACTATTTATTTAATTTTTGTGCCTTAAAAAAAACTATATATACAAAAATATAAAAACAAAAAAAAAGATAAAAATAAAATTTGGGACGGTTCTACCACCCATAAAAAAATTACTTATATTTTTATATTTGTTGTTTCTTTTAGTTGACGACACTTGTGCCTCCTATATATCCTTTTAATTTTTATAGTTGATGGCACTTGTGCCTCCTAATTTTGTTGTAATTTTATTTCTTTTATATCTTTGTTAGTTGACAAAACTTGTGCCTCCTAACATTTGTTATAATTTTATTTATTTATCTTGTTGTAGTTTTTATTTTATTTAATTATTGTAAGTTACTAGTTGATGGCAATTTTGCCTCCTAGTCTTTTAATTTATGTTTTAGTTGATGGCACTTATGCCTCCTAATTTTTACCTTAATTTTTTTTATGGTTGATGGCATGCTATGCCTCCCTACTCTTGCCTAAATTTTAGTCTTATTTAACTTTGCCTTATTTTTCTTTATTTTTTATCATAATATTGTGTAATTGTGAAAAAAATATTTGAAAAAAAAGAGAAACCTAAATCTTGTCCTTTCACCATAATCAATTTTTGGTTAAAGGAAATTTGAACAAAATTCTCAATCTGCCTCTACTAATTAACCTCGGGGAGTTGTTAGTAGTGTGTGAGTAAGTGGAATCAAATAGGCATGGGGACAAGTGAACCATAAAAATTATATTGTTGTGAAATCTCTAAAAATTCTAAGTATGCTCTGTGGTTGCTATTTTAACTGATCTTCCACATCAGAAAATTGCTTGTTTGAGAGTATCTTTGTTGCCTTGTTTGTGAAAATTGTATGCATCATTGAGAACGTAACTCTAAAAATCGATTAGTAAAAAGACGTCTATCTTTGTTTGAAATTGAAAGTGTTAGTAAGAATTTGAGCATCATGGAACCAATTGCTAATCCTGCAGATTAAAATGTTGTGCTTGAAAAAACTTTGCTTGAATATTTTGCACCTATTTCATCTAATGCTCCTTCATGCATTGTTTTTCCTACAACTTCTGCTACTCATTGTGAGCTTAAACCAGCAATCATTCAATTGTTGTCATCTTTTTATGGGTTAGATAGAGAGGATCCTTACATACATGTCAAAGATTTCTTAGAAATTTGCTCAACGTTTAAATTTCAAAAAATTTATGATGAGTCGGTCAAACTAAGATTGTTTCCTTTTTAATTAAAAGACAAATCAAAAGCTTGGTTAAATTCCTTTCCCACGGGGTCTATAACTACATGAGATCAACTTTATAATAAATTCTTGCTTAAATTTTTTCCTATGTCTAAAACTGATAGTTTAAGGAGAGAAATCTCCGAGTTTTTTCAAAAAGATAATGAAGAGTTTTATAAATGTTGGGAAAGATTTAAATATTTATTATTAAAATGTCCTCAACATGGTTTTGAAAAATGGAGACTTATAAAATATTTTTATGATGGTTTGACTCCCTCTAATCTTCAAATAATTCAATCTATCTATACGCCCTGTTTTTCCCACGGGCTGATTAGCGGGCCGAGCTGTGGCCTAATCATAGTTATCTCATGGACGTCACCGCAGACCGGAGCTTCTGTCATTAGGTCATACCTACTTAGCTCGAGGAAACTCAAGGGTTCGCCAAGATTGCACAAGACTTGACCCCGGATTCTGAAGGCCTATGGTCGAGTTAAGTATCCAGCTCGCGGTACGAGCTGGGTATGAAGGTTGTGACCCTTTGTAAAGTCAACACACGCAAGGTAAACGTGCATATATCAGACATCACGTGTCTGATATGCCCCTGACTTCTCGGACACGCAGCAGGAACGTACGTATTCAGACACCCACGACTGGGTTGGGCCGTGCGGCCCATTATCTCCTTACCTATTGATTTGACCATACTAATGTGTCAGGTTTAGGAATTAATCATGAATGTCACAGAGTTGATGTGATAGATAAGAGGGTCACGGGATGACCTTCTTACCAACTCCCAGGTGCCTTCTCCTATAAATATGGAGACCCTGGGACTTAATAAGGGTTGGATTCTCTATTGTAAAAGAAAGGCCCTATAATCAAATATCCAGTATAGAGCAATAATACTGACTAGTGGAGTAGAAGGATTTTAACCTTTGAACCACTCAAAAACGTGTCTTGTGTCACCTCTTTCCTTTTCTAAGATCTTATATCTGTTTCGGTTCACACTTAGCACTAATCCATTTCTCTTCATTTCTTAATTACCTATTGGTGAAGAACCGCGTCAACAGTTTGGTGCTTTCATTGAGAGGGTGTCCGATTCAGTGCTGTCGCAAACATCCGACTATGGTGACGACTCGATCCAGGCACGGTAACGAGGCAGGGCAACATGATGGGCAGGAGGCTCATCATACTGCCACCCCTGGTGAACAAGTTCCTGAAGTCCAGCAGCGGCCAGGAAAACAGCCGGCGGGCCAAGATGATACTGGTAGTTCGGTGCCTCGACCGCCTAATCCGAACCCATGTTATTATACTGCGATGGAGATGGAGAACGCTCAGCTGAGGAGCCAGTTAGCAATAGCCAGTCAGCAGATTAAGGATATGCTGGCCCGACTACCCCCTCTCACAACCAACACTAACGTCGGAGAGAGGCAAGGTGAGGCTCCTAAGTCTCGCCGGGGTAATCGGTCCAGGCATAGCCGTTCGGACAGACTTCCAGCAGCCAACTCCACCCCTTCATCACACCATCGAGAGGCAGACTTCGGAGGAATGCCTAGAGCCGAACAACAGCAATACAGCCGTTCGGTCAGGACATTGACTCCTAGCTCCCAACCATCCTCGAGGACGCCCAAAGGAGCTCCAGGAAATTCTCGAAGGAGATCCAGAGCGGGCTCACGACATCAGCCCATTCCCAACAACCATCCTGCGCCTCGTCCAGATCGCCAGGCGCGGGACCAGCAGGTTGGCAGGGCCGAAAGGCCCCCACCAAACTTGATCCGTCCTGACGGAACTAGGATAGCCTCTCCAGTCAGGCATCCTCCTTCTCTAATCAGATATCCGTCTCCTCCTCGGCCCGTCCGCGACATCCCATCCTATGGGAGTAGTAGGAGAAATCCGCCATCGGCAGGACCTTCCCGGCGTAGCAGGGCGCCGAGGGAAAGCCCAGATCCTCAGCACCATAGGCGGACTGCGAGCTTATCTAGCAGGAGCCATTGGACCGGCAGTCGCCAGAGTGATCTCTCGGGGGGAGACCTGCGCCAGCGTCTGAGTTCGGCGCAAAGTCATCAAACCACCCAGGGAGGCGACCTGCGAGATCGCCTCAACTCTCATAGAGGGGAACAAGCAGGAGGGGATGACCATGCTCGCTCAAGGGGGGCTCTGTCCGAAGTACGTAATGGAGGGAATGTCCCAAATAACCTATCTCAAGATAGGAGGGGCAATAACCCACCAAATATGTACAATGGGTCCGGAGCTGTTGAACAGCCCCGGAATAACCAAGGACATCAGGACCAAACCCTCGAGCGCTTGACTCAGATGGAGGAGCTGATGAGGAAGCTCCTATCAGAAAAAGAAAAAGACGAATATGATTCAGGGGACGAGATGGAACTCTTCGCCCCCAATATAGCAGCAACGACGTACCCATCTGGTTTCCGTATGCCCCACTTGTCAAAGTTCAATGGGGACGGAGACCCATCGGACCATATAGGGATGTTCAACACCCTGATGATGGCCCACAACATTGGCCCCGAGCTGAGATGTTTAATCTTCCCTTCCACACTGACTGGACCTGCTAGGCAGTGGTTCAAGCAAAGTAAAAGACAGTCAATCAGTTCCTGGAAGACCTTCTCAGCTGACTTCAAAAGGGCATTCCGAGCCTCCCAGGCCGCCCGTGTTCAGGCCGACTCCTTGGCTAACGTGAGGCAGCAGCCCGGTGAGACTCTGAAGGCCTACCTGAGCAGATTCGCGAACGTTGCTGCTCGAGCTAGAGACGCGGATGATAGCTCCAAGCTCATGGCCATGAGAACTGGAATCCTCGTCGGAGGAGATCTCTGGAAGGATATACAAAGGAAGGGAGTCAGCTCGGTTAACGAATTCCTTAACAGAGCCCAAGAATGGATCAACTTGGAAGAAGTTGAAGCTTCAGCTACGGGAACCAGCCAGGTCCCCGAGCAGCCCGCTGGAGTGGGGACGGAGGTCGTGGCAGCGACCCAGAACGTTACACAGAACAACCAGCCCAGTGGAGGCAAAAGAAAAAGGAATGGCGAAAATAGTCCGCACGGCCAAAAGAAGAACAAATCCATAGACAAGTTTAAGCCCGTTTTCGCAACTTATATCGAGCTAACCCAGTCTAGGGAGAATATCTTCCTAGCCAACTCTACTCGAGTCCCTTGGAAGAGGCCGGAGCCATTAAAGCACCACAAGGGGAAGAGAGACACTTCTAAGTTTTACCGTTTTCATAATGACGTCGGCCACAATACCGACGATTGCAAACACCTAAAAGACAAGATCGAGACTCTCATCTGAGCCGGCCCCTTGGCTCAATACGCACGGAATAGGTTTCCAGCAAACCGACCTGCTCCGGATGTCCCGGCCAGTCAGCCCGGGTCTCGGTTAGATCAAGATATCCCTCCCCCTGTTGTAGGGGGGGAGATATCCACCATCTCTGGAGGTCCGCACATGGCCGGCACGAGCAGAGGCGCTCAGAAGAGATACGTGAACGAACTAAAGGCTCATAACGGAGAGGAGTTCATTCCGGAACAACGTCAGTCAAAGCAACAGCGATTGGAAAGGCAACCAATCATTTTTACGGAGGAAGATGCGGGCCATGTCCAGTTCCCTCACAATGATCCTCTGGTCGTAGCAGTCCAGCTCGCCAACCGGAGGGTGAGGAGGGTACTGATAGACAATGGGAGTTTGGTGAACCTTTTATTCCGATCCACCTTAGAGAAGATGGGTTTGACTGTCGCCGAGCTGAAGGCAACCTCCATGATGTTGTATGGTTTTTCGGGAGAAGGATCAGCAGCGATTGGGACGATCGAGTTAGTGATCACCCTAGGTGAAGGGTCTCGGACAGTCTCAAAACTCCTCGAGTTCGTGGTCATTGACTGCTCCGCTGCCTACAACACCATTTTGGGCTGACCTACGCTCATAGCCTTCGAGGCCGTCACGTCCATTCGCCACCTTGCAATGAAATTCCCTACTTCAACGGGAATCTGCACTGTCCATGGCGATCATCTCGCTGCCAGGGAATGCTACAGCATTTCCATGAAGGGAAAGTCTAAACCCGGGCAGATGGCAATGGCCATTCAAGGTGAAGAGGAATTTCGGGAACCCTTGGCCGATCCTGAGATTGAAAAACCTCAAAACGCCGAGGGGGAAAATGTCGTCTTAAGTGAGGATATTGACCCCCGAATAGGCGAGGACAGATCCGAGCTCCAGGCAATAGAGGAGCTCGAGGAAGTGAACATTGATCCACAGACTCCGTCACGAATGGTCAGGCTTGGGAAAAACCTCTGTAGCCAGAGGAAGGCGGAGCTGACTACGTTTCTGCAGGATAACTTGGACGTATTCGCATGGTCGCACAAGGACATGGTGGGAATTAGCCCGAGTGTCATCATGCACACACTTCATCTAGATAAAAGCGTTCCTGCCAAGTCCCAGAAGCAAAGGCGTTTAGGAACCACTCGAGCTGAAGCCCTAGAGGAAGAGGTATCCCGGCTCAAGAAATGCGGCTTTATCCGTGAAGCCAAGTTTCCAGTGTGGGTTGCCAACCCCGTGCTGGTTCCAAAGCCTAACGGGAAATGGCGGACCTGCATCAATTTCTCCGACCTGAATAAAGCCTACCCCAAGGATTGCTTCCCATTGCCCAGGATCGACCAGTTGGTGGATGCCACGGCGGGGCACGAGCTCATGTCCTTTATGGACGCGTACTTGGGCTACAATCAGACCGCGATGAATCCGGCGGACCAGGAGCACACCAGCTTCATGACCCCAACTAACGTCTATTGTTACAAGGTCATGCCGTTCGGTCTGAAGAACGCCGGAGCTACCTACCAAAGGCTAGTAAATAGAATGTTCGCAGACCAGATCGGAAAAAACATGGAAGTGTACGTTGATGACATGCTATTCAAGTCAAAGATTGCCGATAACCATGTTTCCGACCTGGAAGAATGTTTTAAGATACTACGGGAATATGGCATGAGGCTAAATCCATAGAAATGCACTTTTGGAGTCGCGTCAGGGAAATTCCTAGGGTTCATAGTCAATACCCAAGGAATCGAGGCAAACCCCGACAAGATCAAATCCCTGCTCAAACTTCCTTCTCCCAGGTCGCGAAAAGATGTCCAAGGCTTGACAGGAAGGGTGGCGGCCCTCAACCGGTTCATTTCCAAGTCCACCGATAAGTTTTTTCCCTTCTACAACCTGCTCCGAGGTAACAAGAAGTTCGAATGGTCAGTAGAGTGTGAAAGCGCATTCCTCGACCTGAAAGCACATCTGGCTGAACCGCCCGTGCTATCCAAACCAAAGGCAAGAGAGCCTCTTTTTCTCTACCTGGCTGTCACTAAGGACGCAGCTAGTGCCGTGCTGGTACGAGAGGAGGACCAAGTTCAGAAACCAGTCTACTACATCAGCAAGAGACTTCTCGGGGCTGAGTCCCGATACCCGCTGATGGAGAAATTGGCGTTCTGCCTTATCACAGCTTCGCGAAAGCTGAGGCCGTACTTCCAGTCCCACTCGATTCACGTCATGACCGATCAACCTTTAAGGCAGGTTTTGCAAAAACCTGAAGCATCGGGACGTTTGTTAAAGTGGCCGTCGAGTTTAGTCAGTTCGAAATTCTGTACACTCCGCGAACTGCAATAAAAAGTCAGGCCCTAGCCGATTTTATGGCAGAATGCACGGGATTCCAGGAGGATCCCGTAGAGAACTCACCCCAAATCAGCTCGCCCCAGGCTTCATGGAGGATCTTTGTAGATGGTTCGTCCAACGAGAATGGTTCCAGGGCTGGAATCATTCTGATATCCCCTTAGGGACATAGATTCCACTCGGCGCTAAGATTCGGATTCAAAGCCTCCAACAACGAGGCCGAGTACGAAGCTTTGCTGGCGGGACTGAGGATAGCCCAGGAGTTAAAGGCGAGCTCCGTCCAGTGCTTCAGTGACTCCCAGCTCGTGGTCAACTAGGTTCTGGGCGAATATCAAGCACGGGGACCCAAGATGGCCGCCTATTTGGCAAAGGTAAAAGTTGAGCTGTCCGCGTTTGAGCGAGGCTCGATCGAACAAATACCTCGGGAGCAGAACGCTAACGCAGACGCTCTCGCCAAGCTCGCCACCTCTGCAGAAACGGAGACCTTGGGGCTAGTACTAGTCGAATTCTTGGAGAAACCAAGCGTAGAAGATATCAGGATGGAGGTCGAGATGATCGATGCCAGGCCGACCTGGATGACCCCCATCCTTGAGTATCTTGCCGAAGGAAAGCTGCCTGAAGGGTGTAACGATGCACGACGAGTCATGTACCAAGCTCCTAGGTACACGATAATCAATGGGGTGTTGTACCGACGTGGGCACTCCCTACCTCTCCTCCGGTGTGTTCTTCTAGGTGAGGCAAAGGCCATCCTCCAGGAAGTGCACGAAGGATTTTGCGGAGACCACACTGGGGGGCAGAGCTTGGCCTTAAAAGTCCTGAGGCAGGGGTACTACTGGCCAACTCTATCCAAGGACTCGATCTCATACGTGAAGAAGTGCGACAGGTGCCAGCAATTCACTGTAGTTGCCCGAGCTCCTCCAGTCGAGCTGAAGATGATCTCGTCCCCATGGCTGTTTGCCGTTTGGGGGATAAACTTGGTTGGCGCCCTCCCCACTGGAAAAGGCGGGGTCCGTTACGCCGTGGTAGCCATCGACTACTTCACTAAGGGGGCTGAGGCAGAACCTTTGGCAATGATAACGTCCAGAAAAGTGCTTGACTTCGTGGTTAAGAGCATCATCTGTCGATTCGGCCTACCCAAGAAGATCGTTTCCGACAACGGCACCCAGTTCGACAGCGACCTGTTCACTGAGTTTTGCGAGAGGAACGAAATTGTGAAAAGTTTCTCCTCCGTGGCCTTTCCTCAGGCAAATGGCCAGGTCGAAGCTGTCAACAAGACCCTAAAGGCGAGCCTCAAGAAGAGATTAGACGAAGCAAAGGGGGTCTGGCCAGAACAGCTCCCCCAGGTCCTATGGGCGTACCGGACCTCACATCGGACTCCTACGGGTCATACTCCCTTTTCCCTAACCTTTGGGAGTGAGGCAGTCCTCCCCGTGGAAATTAAGGTGCTTTCGCATAAAGTCTAGTCTTACGACCAAGATCAAAACCACGAGCTCCTGTGCAATTCCCTCGATCTAGTTGATGAAAGGCGAGAGGATTCACAACTCCAGCTCGCCCATTATCAGCAGAAAATCACTCGCTACTTCAACGCCAAGGTCAAAAAGCGCGCCTTCAGCGTTGGCGACCTGGTCCTAAGGAGAGTTTTCCTGGCCGGGAAAGATCCTAAAGATGGAGTTTTGGGACCAAACTGGGAAGGACCATACCAGGTCATCAAAATCATTAAGGAGGGAACTTATAAGTTAGCCCGGCTTAATGGAGGGGCGGTCCCACGCACTTGGAACGCCATCCACTTAAAGAAATATTATCAGTAATTCACTTGTAAGGCTTGGAAGGCCACTTTTTATGTATTAATGAGAATCAGTTTTTATGTATGTTTGCAAGTGTAATCTAAAGTAACCACGAAAGACCCTTTCCCAGTTACTTGGGGGGCATATGGTACCTGGATATAACCAGGTCTCCTTAATGACTTAGAAGTTGATTCATATCGATTGACCGTTGTTTTTCTTAAAAAAGACGAGATATTGATAAGGATTAACGCTAACTAAGTCCTATCCTGGTCTTAACCGGGTCACAAAACTTAGAAGTTGATTTAAATCTATTGATCGCTGTTCTTCTTAAAAGAGCTCGAGATATGGATAAAAGTTAACGCGAACTAAGTTTTCAAATTAAGTTCCTGGTCTTAACCGGGTCACAAAACTTAGAAGTTGATTTAAATCTATTGATCGCTGTTCTTCTTAAAAGAGCTCGAGATATGGATAAAAGTTAACGCGAACTAAGTTTTCAAATTAAGTTCCTGGTCTTAACCGGGTCACAAAACTTAGAAGTTGATTTAAATCTATTGATCGCTGTTCTTCTTAAAAGAGCTCGAGATATGGATTAAAGTTTACGCGAACTAAGTTTTCAAATTAAGTTCCTGGTCTTAACCGGGTCGCAAAACTTAGAAGTTGATTTAAATCTATTGATCGTTGTTCTTCTTAAAGAGCTCGAGATATGGATAAAAGTTAACGCGAACTAAGTTTTCAAATTAAGTTCCTGGTCTTAACCGGGTCATAAAACTTAGAAGTTGATTTAAATCTATTGATCGCTGTTCTTCTTAAAGAGCTCGAGATATGGATAAAAGTTAATGCGAACTAAGTTTTCAAATTAAGTTTCTGGTCTTAACCGGGTCATAAAACTTAGAAGTTGGTTTAAGTCTATGGATCGTTGTTCTCCCTGAAGAGCTCGAGATATGGAAAAAGATCAACATAAACTAAGTTTTCCAAGAAATTTTAGTCGAAGTGCGTAAAGGAAAAAAAGAGATGATCAATTAAAAGCATTAAAGCAAATTGTCTCGAGGTGAAAGCACCTCATGCAAAGGTTACATAAAAATTATTTAAAAAATATTGGGGGGCACAAGAAAAGAAACGCCCTAAGCTCCGCCAAGTGGGCCCTTGGAGGTCGCCGTCTCGCCTTGCTCAGCTGTGCCAGAACCATCCCCGGTCTCCGAGGGCGCCTCTTTATCAAGGCGAGCTTGGAACTTCACCAGCAAGCGCTCCCAGAGGCTCGCTGACATGAAGGAGAAGTCCGCATCTGGATTGTAGGCCCAGCAGTGGTAGAATAGATCTTCCATGGACTTTTCCGAAGTTGTCCGCTCGGCCTCTAGGGCAGCTTGGGCGGCCTGGACCTCATTCTTCGCGGCGTCTAGGTCCGTCCTCGAGGTGGCAAGGGAGGTCTCGAGCTCTTGGACCTTCAAACGAGTTTTCTCCAGCTCGACCTTCGAGGCCGCCAGGGCATCCTTGGCCGCCTGCAAGGTAGTCTGATGCTCGTCCCTCATGTCCTTGAGTTGAGTTTTGGTCCTGATAATGCTACGGTGAAGGGCGACAACGCTATGCGAAGACGGAAAGACGATTGCCTTAGAAGAAAAATAAAAACAGGGCAAAATATAACGATGTAAAAAAAAAAAACCACAAAAAGGTTAAGGTTAGTTTACCGTCATGGCCATGCCTAGTGAAGATTCCAGCACGCCCACCGGGCTCATTGTCTCGATGGCCCGGAGCTCCTTCTCGGTGAACTTATATATGTGGCTGATGGCGTAGTTCGCCGACTCATACACCGTTCCCCGAAAGGCCTCGGGGATCTTCTCCAGGTTCTGGGGATTGACTGGGATGCGTACATTGGAAGGTACGATGGCCGATGTCCTGACCTCCGTTCCCACATCCCGGGCAGCGAGTGGAGCTCGCAGAGCCGGTGGAGGCATATTGCTTCCCCTTACAGCAGGAAGGACCGCTCCCGCGACCTGTGCAGCTGGGGCTTGATCCTTCTCCTTCGTAGGGGACTTGGTGGGTGTCCTGGCGGCGTTCTTGGACGTCCGGAGCCTCTTTGATCTTGGCCCCACGGCGGCGTTCACTCTGAAAACCGCACCTTACAGACTCTCCTCGGGCTGAGACATATCTTCTGCCAAGGCAAAAACATAATTAGTACGAGAATGAACGATCATGCAAAAACAAAAGCGAAGGGATAAAGAAAAATTCAAGTATGTGTAATAAGGGAATCCTACCCCCCGGGCTAGAAGAAGAATCTAAGTCGATTACTTCCCGAGCTGGCGCAAGTTCTGGGTCCGAGTCTGACTCAGGGCTAGATTCCTCTACATATTGCCTAATCCCCAGAGCTACGACGCCCCTCCGGAGTGAGGGCCATGTACGAAGGTTGGTCCCATACTCCTCGAATAGGATCGACCTAAAGGCTAGGGTGTTATCTACTACTACAGTACCCCTAGGCCGGCTATCTTGATAGTCCAGCACAAGCCGATCAACACAATGGAGCAGGGTTGTGTTCAGGTCCGGATCGCTTCGGTGACGATGGATGAGCTGCCTAGGATTGAACCTAGCCAACCGGGGGTCTGCTGTGGCCCTATTTAGACTCCTAAACATGTAAGGGTTACCTTGGCCAGAAGGACCCGCGGCTGCTCCGGATTGGATCCTCTCCTCGCTCGTCCCCGGGACGATCTCCAAGGTCCGCTTCCTATTCTTCACGAGGGGAACTTCGTCGCCCTCGTCCTCCTCATCCTCATCTTCCGCAACCTCCTCCACGATGATGGGTCTAGTGTCGTGAGCTGGGGGAAGCCCCCGGGGCCTCCTGAGGTTCAAATTCTGATTTGGGAAAATCAGCTTGCAGGCCGCAATCGTCTCGTCCGTTACGAGCGCGCGGTAATCTTTCTCGCTGGGGGGCAAGCCCTCCAGTGTCTCATATGGGGCCCTGAGGGTCACAGATTTCTCTGTCCTCACGAAGATGGATGCATGATTGGTCTAAGTCAGAAAAGGATATGGGAGGAGCAAAAGCGACACTTAACTTCCGAGCTAAGGATAAAAAATAAAATAAAAAACACTTACGAGGGCGATTGAAGTAGTGGAGCTCGTAGTTTCTGAACCCCGTCGACATGAAGAACTGGTCCTTGAAGTCGTTGGGGTGGCTGGGCAGCTCGATGACCGCAGCCGTATTGGGAAATTGGGTTAAGTAGTAAAACCTGTCGCCTCGCCCCTGCTGGTCCGGGCTGGCCTTGAGGCAGAAAAATTATAAGATGTCCGCAGGAGTGGGGACCTCCCACTCATGCTTCTGAAACAAGTGTAACGACCCAAATTAGCTAACAAGGCTTAAGGGCCTTGATTAGCGTGCCAGGAGGGCATGATGAGATTTATGTGTGATTTTTATGAATTAAATGCATGGTTATGATTTAAAGCATGTTATATGACTATTTGTTTATCTGAGATGCATGACTATGTATATTAGTATGCATGTAGGCCCGGATCGTGTTAGAAGGGCATAATTGTAATTTTGGCCATGTTGGGCATAACTGTATTGATATGTGTTGATTGTTGGGACCACAGTGGTATGTGGGTGTATCTGTGATTTGTGACTCGAGGCGATCCTAGTGAGCAGGCTAGCGGAAAGTCATGACAAGAATTTATACCCGGCTCGGGGCGAGCCTGGGGGTATGAACAGGAATTCAGTGAATAGATTGAGATTTATTTTGATGATGGGGGATACTTATTTGGTGTTTATCAGGTGTTGGAAGGTAGCGGGAAAATATTAGAGACACTTGAGGATTAGCGGGAATTGGGTAAAATGACTAAAATGGCCCTATTTGGACAAAAGGATTTAGAATTAGTAGGAAGGGCATTTTGGTCATTTGGCTTTTAGAGATTGATTTATGAGGCTTTACACTTAGTGGGATTTATAGAGAGTGTTGGCTGTGGAGAGAAAGAAAGAAAAGAAAGAAAAAGGAAAGGAAGAAAAGAGGGAAAACAGAGGGGTTTTCACAAGGGTCGGTTTGTGCATTTTTGCACCTTTCCGCTCCATTTTCTTGGAACAAAGCTTAGTGGAGAGCAATGGTAGGCTGTGCATCAAGGATCTTGGGTTAGACTTGAAGATTTGGCAAGAACACATCAACTTTTGAGGTAAGTTTTCGAGATTTTAGTTTTAAGGGTTTTTGATGGTTTGAGCTGTGTTTTGAGCTGAGTTGATGGGAATTTTAGGGAAATTCTGGGCAAGCTTTGATGATGAACAAGCTAGGGAGGCCTAGGGTTGAATCAAGGTCGAAATTTGCATCAATGGTAAGAATTCTAAGCCTTTAACTTTGTTGTTGACTGAATTTCTAAGCTTAGGGTTGTTCATGGTAGATTTTGAGATTTGGGATAAATGTTCTTGGGATTTGAGGATTTGGGATGCTTGGGATGAATGGAGAGTGTTCATAAGCTTTATTTTGAGTTTGGTAAAGATTTGGGGAAGTTTGGTTTGAGATTGGTTGAAAGAAATCGCAGAAATGCGATTTTGGGTTTTCTGGGCTGCAACTAGCGCTACAGCGCTAGTCAGTGGGTGCTGTAGTGCTAGCCCCTGTTCTGGGGAGGTGAGTTCTGCTTGTAGCGCTACAGTGCCCTCTTTAGAGCGCTGTAGCGCTGCACTGTTCACAGAGGTGAATTTTTGGGTTTTTGAGAGGAATTTTGACCTAGGGTTCGGGGCTCGTTTCCGCCACTTTGTTTTGGGGATTTAGGACTTCCCGGGGGCTCGGGATTGGTCCAGAGGCTAGGTTTTCAGACTTGGGGTTCGGTGTTGACTTTGACCTATGTTTGTGCTTAGGTGTGCGCTAAGGCTCGAGTGGGATCGTGCTCAAGGAGTCAGGTGTTCTAAGCTATTGATTGGAAAGGTAAGAAAACTATAACACCCGTAGGATAGGGCATGGGCCCATAGTGTGATTGCGGGGCACGGCCCTATATTGCATGTTGCATGATGAGATGATTTTCGGGCATGGCCCTATATTGCATGACATGTTAGGATGCAGACTTAAATGAATTATTATTCGTTCGAATGTTGTTGTGTTATACTATATGTGTGATTATAATAAAATGAACGGCAAGGGCCGAGAGCGGCGTAGGCCGGGTGCGGCAGCGGGGCCGGAAGTAACACTTAGCACATGGGATGCTATAGTCAAGGCAGGGCCCGGTGGATACATGTGTTATCCTTATGGTGTGAACCGATACCCCAGGCTTCGGTAAGGCTTCTGGGGCGGCATGGCCATGTTTGCTTAGTCTATTGGTTGACTTGTTTATCTGTGGACTATCTGATATGATTAACTGTATATTTGCATATGTTATGTTCTGCATGAGTTTTCTTGCTGGGCTTCGGCTCACGGGTGCTCCGTGTTGCAGGTAAGGGCAAAGACTGAGTCAACCAACCATGAGTACGGAGAGCGTGAAGCGAAGCGTACATGTTTGGCCTGCCCGACTGCTTTGGTTGGGGGTTTGTTTGAAAATGGCTGTAATAATCTATGATTTTTAGAACTGAGCAACTGTAAACTTATTTCAAGATGTAAATAGTTTTCAAACCTTATTTTGGGATCCCAAATGTTTGATTTATGGAAGTTTTAATGGAAACAACGCGTTTTTTTTTTTAAGATTACAACCTTAACTTTTAATTAGTCACACTTTTGTTTCAAAACCTCGGTTAGCGAGTTCATTGCACACTGTTTTGTCTTAAAAACTCACTTAGTAACGGCTCTAAGGAAGTAGGGCGTTACAACAAGTATTTCAACCCCGCCAGCAAGCGATAGGAGTTGGGGGGGAGCTGAAATGGGGCCAACCTCACATAATTAAGGAAGTCAGCAAAATACTGATCCAGCGGGAGGAAGGCCCCTGCCTTAAAATGTTCACCGCTCCAGGCCGCGAACGACTCGTCGAGCGGCGCACAGCTCCGCTCGCCCTCTACGGCAGGTCGGGCCACCACGGATGCTCTCCCCAGGGCGATGTTGTGGGAGAGAAAGATTTTGTTGATCTTCGTCTGGTCGGTGACCTTTGAGACGATCCTCTCCGCTTCAAAGAAGGCGTCGGGGGCGACCTCGACCTCCTGCTCCACCGCCGGCCCAAAGTTGGGGATTGGGGAGTCCGGCATCACCGCCTTTCCTTTGTCCTGCTGTGAGGCCGAGCTGCTGACGGTCTTCTTGGGGGCGTTCCTTTTCGGTGCCATCTGGTCGCCTAACGAACAAAAGAAAACATTTCAGAAAAGGCGACCCAAGCGTGAGGAAAAATCAAATGTTATTTGCACGAGCTGAGGTAAGCCCAGCCCGTGGAGAGTGGGACCACGCGGTTTGATGAACACGCGCCTGTGCTCCCAACAGATCCCCGATTACTTGGAATTCGTGTGTCAGGAGGGTCAGGATAGAATTTTCCTTGGGGGGGAAGTTTCAGTAGGCAAAAAATGCAAAACCGCCTGTGAAGCGTGTTCCCTAAGCTACCCGGTTTTGCACCCAAAAGTTCCAAAACTCCTACCCAGAAATTTTCCCCAGAAAAAGCATTCTGTAGACCATACTCTTAAACGATTTCCTACAGCATAGATACCCTAGCCTAAAAAGGGGCTTTCACCCTCCATATCCAAAAAACCCAATACAACCATGCATGCGGCTACAGTAAAATATTTACCTAAGCTACAGTGAAATATAATTCCAAAACACACATGGTCAGGGAACTTACAGTGTTTGACTGGGAGGCGAATGAAGGTATTGCCTGGGTGAAAGCTTCGTCGGAGTACCGGCTTCCAAAGCTTTGAAGAAATCCTGACGTCTGAGCCTCTTGAACGCTGAGTATAGCAGTCACAGAGAAAAGGGTTTTTTTTTTCGTCTGAGATGAAGAGAGAAGAAGAAGAGATTCGGAAAAATTTCAAATGAAAGGGTGGCCCGTGCGTAGGGTGGCCACCCCTTTTTATATACGTGAAGGGTCACGTATAGAGGGCCGTTGGATGACCCTGATGAGGGATCCGAGGCCCTCCACTCGAAATACGGAACGACGGCTGAGCATAGGCTAGGCCATTTAATGCGGTTCTCGTAAGGCGTACCGTCACCAACCACGATGTTCCACGTATCAGGCGCCAGCGTAGGAGGTGGAATATGAAGAGTTCATGGGGAAGCCTAAAAGCCCCTACTGCAGTCTTACCCGACGTGGCATACCACGAGCAGGGGCTTGGGGGGCAGATGTACGCCCTGTTTTTCCCACGGGCTGATTAGCAGGCCGAGCTGCGGCCTAATCATAGTTATCTCGTGTACGTCACCGCAGACCAGAGCTTCTGTCATTAGGTCTTACCTACTTAGCTCGAGGAAACTCAAGGGTTCGCCAAGATTGCACAAGACTTGACCTCGGATTCTGAAGGCCTATGGTCGAGTTAAGTATCCAGCTCGCGGTACGAGCTGGGTATGAAGGCTGTGACCCTTTGTAAAGTCAACACACGCAAGGTAAACGTGCATATATCAGACATCACGTGTCTGATATGCCCCTGACTTCTCGGACACGCAACAGGAACGTACGTATTCAGACACCCACGACTGGGTTGGGCCGTGCGGCCCATTATCTCCTTACCTATCGATTTGACCATACTAATGTGTCAGGTTTAGGAATTAATCATGAATGTCACAGAGTTGATGTGATAGATAAGAGGGTCGCGGGATGACCTTCTTACCAACTCCCAGGTGCCTTCTCCTATAAATATGGAGACCCTGGGACTTAATAAGGGTTGGATTCTCTATTGTAAAAGAAAGGCCCTGTAATCAAATATCCAGTATAGAGCAATAATACTGACTAGTGGAGTAGAAGGATTTTAACCTTTGAACCACTCAAAAACGTGTCTTGTGTCACCTCTTTCCTTTTCTAAGATCTTATATCTGTTTTGGTTCACACTTAGCACTAATCCCTTTCTCTTCATTTTTTAATTACCTGTTGGCGAAGAACCGCGTCAACACTATCCATACCAGGATTTTTTTTTTTTAAATTTCAAGGACAAGAGGCTTGGGACGCCCTTGAAGATTTGTCTATCAATTCACAACAATGGAATTACTTTGATCCTAGGTCTAGGTCAACTAATTCACCAAAAAGAGGAGGAAGGTATGAAGTAAAAGATGAAGTAGACTTAAGAACATCCTTAGACAAATTAGCGAGAAAAGTAGAAGCTTTAGCCATAAGCCAAACTATAAATTCTCCAATACCACCAAGAAAAGATGTTTGTTCTATATGTTCTAGTCTTTGCCATAATGCCCAATCATGTCCTTCCTACCAAGAAGCCTTTTCTGAGGAGGCCAATGCTCTTCATTCTTATGGGAAACCAAATGATATCCCATTTTCTTCCACCTATAATCCAAATTGGAGAAACCATCCGAACTTTTCATGGAGACAAAACCAACCCCAAATGAATCAAGGGCACCAATACAACACACAAAACCAAACTCATGCCGCAGAAAATCAACCATATCCTCAACAAAGGAAACCTTCCTTAGAAGATACTTTACAACAATTTATGCAATCCACTCAACAAATCCTACAAAATCAATCTCAATCAATTACCAAACTCGAGACACAAGTAGGACAACTCGCCACTGCTTTAGCTGATAGAGAAAAAGGAACATTCCCTAGTCAACCTATCCCTAATCCAAAAGGTCAATATGAGATAGGAAAGTCTAGTCATAATGGAGAAGTCAAATCAATTTCAACTCTTAGGTCCGGAAAGAACATTATCAAACCCGATTACATACCGGAGGTTGAAAAAGAAAAAGAAAAGAGTCAGCCTTCTAGTTCTAATGCCAATGACTCTTCAAACAAGGAAACTCCAATCCATCCTTTCATTCCAAAAGCCCCATTCCCACAAAGATTACTTCTAATTAAAAAAGGCGGCCAATATAATGACATCTTAGAAGTTTTTAAACAAGTTAGTATCAATATCCCTTTCTTAGATGCCATTAAACAAATTCCTGCCTACTCTAAATTTTTAAAGGATCTTTGTACTGTTAAAAGAAACACTAATGTTCCTAAAAAGGCGTTTTTAACTGAACAAGCTAGTTCCATTAGTCAATATAAGAGTCTTGTTAAATATAAAGATCCTGGGTGTCCCACAATTTCATGCATTATTGGTGATCATTTTATTAACAAAGCTTTACTTGATTTGGGTGCTAGTGTGAATTTATTGCCTTATTCTGTTTATAAGCAACTTGGTCTTGGTGAGCTAAAACCTACCTCTATAACTCTTCAATTACGCGATCGTTCTGTGAAAATTCCTAGAGGCATTATAGAGGATGTTTTGATAAAAGTTGATAAATTTTATTTTCCTGTTGACTTCATTGTTCTTGATACTCAACCTGTGGAAAATATGCATGCTCAAATTCCTATCATTTTAGGTAGACCATTCTTAGCTACATCTAATGCAATCATAAATTGTCGTAATGGTGTTTTGAAATTATCTTTTGGAAATATGACTGTTGAATTGAATGTTTTTAATGTTGTTAAATCTGTTGAGTGTGAGGAAGTGCATGAAGTTAACATGATAGATAGTATTTGTGAAGATGATGGAAATGACTTACTTGACTTTTGTGAAAAATACTTTGGTATGAACTTACATGTTGACGACTCAAATGATGATGTGAATTCTTTGCTAGAGTCTCCACCCTTAAATGAAACCAAAGTTGAACCTTTTTCACCCTTAGATCATGTTCAATCAATTTCCGAGTCTCCAAAGTTAAACCTTAAACCTTTGCCAGAAAATTTAAAATATACTTTTCGAGGAGAGTCTGAAACCTTACTTGTTATCATAGCATCCTCTTTAGATAAAGAACAAGAAGATAAATTGTTAGATGTCCTTAGAAAACATAAGGAAGCCATAGGTTGGACCATTGGAGATATTAAAGGAATTAGCCCATCCATATGTATGCGTAGAATCCATCTAGAAGAGAATGCTAAAACCTCTCAGGAATGTCAAAGAAGGTTAAATCCAAATATGAAAGAAGTGGTTAGAGAAGAGGTCATAAAATTATTAGACGTAGGTATCATTTACCCTATTTCTGATAGTCAATGGGTTAGTCCAGTTCAAGTTCTACCTAAGAAGTCTGGGATCACAGTTGTTGAAAACGACAAAAATGAATTAATCCCTACTAGAGTACAAACAGGGTGGAGAGTGTGCATAGACTATAGAAAGCTAAATAATGTTACTAGAAAAGACTTTCCATTACCTTTTATTGATCAAATGCTTGAACGATTAGCTGGCCATGCATATTATTGCTTTCTTGATGGGTATTTGGGATATAGCCAAATCCCCATTGTCCCAGAAGATCAAGAAAATACTACATTTACATGCCCTTTTGGGACTTTTGCCTATCGTCGCATGCCTTTTGGGTTATGCAATGCCCCTGCGACTTTTCAAAGGTGTATGATTTCAATTTTTTCTGACATGGTTGAAAGATTTCTTGAAGTGTTTATGGATGATTTTTCTTTGTTTGGTTCTTCCTTTGATGAATGTTTGCACCATCTTTCACTTGTTTTGATTCGTTGCAAAGAGAAAAACCTTGTGCTTAACTGGGAAAAATGTCATTTTATGGTTAAAAAAGGAATTGTTTTAGGTCATGTAATCTCATCTGTGGGAATAAAAGTTGATAAAGCAAAAGTTGATCTTATTTCAAAACTTCCCCCACCTAAAATTGTGAAAGAAATTAGATCATTCCTAGGCCATGCCGGTTTCTATAGACGATTTATAAAAGACTTTAGAAAAATTTCTCAGCCTTTATGCCATTTACTTGGAAAAGAAAATGCTTTCTTCTTTGATAATAATTGCCATGTTGCCTTTGAAAAATTAAAAAATTTGTTGACTACTGCACCCATTATTCGACCTCCTGATTGGAAAATACTCTTTGAAATAATGTGTGATGCTTTTGATTATGCTATAGGTGCTGTCTTAGGACAAAGACTTGAAAAAAATTCCTCATGTAATTTACTATGCTAGCAAAACTTTAAATGACGCTCAATTAAATTATTCTACAACCGTGCAATAATTGCTTGCTGTTGTTTTTGCATTGGAGAAATTTAGGTCTTATCTGTTAGGATCTAAAATTATTGTCTATTCTGATCATGCTGCATTAAAATATATTTTGTCGAAAAAAGATGCTAAGTCTCATTTGATCCTACTTTTACAAGAATTCGACTTAGAAATACGTGATAAAAATTGATCTGAAAATGTTGTTGCTGATCATTTATCTAGACTAGTTGTTGAAACTATACATGACTCCACTCTTATCACTGAAACTTTTCCTGATGAACAATTGATGCATGTTTCTTCCTTGCCTTAGTATGCTGATATTGTTAATTATTTGGTCACTAAAGAAATACCATCTCATTGGTCTAAGCATGATAAATCTAAATTTTATTCTGAAGTGAAATATTTTATTTGGGATGATCCTTACTTGTTTAAATACTGCCCTGATCAAATAATTAGAAGATGCATTCCAAATTGTGACCAATCTAAGATCATATCTTTTTGTCACGATCATGCATGTGGAGGACATTTTAGTGGTAAGAAAACAGTTGCTAAAGTTTTACAATGTAGTTTTTATTGGCCTACTATTTTTTATGATACATATGTTTATTGTAAAGCTTGTGAACGTTGCCAAAAATTAGGAAGTCTAACTAAAAGAAACATGATGCCTTTAAATCCTATTCTTATTATTGACATATTTGATGTTTGGGGCATTGATTTTATGTGACCATTTCTTAACTCTTTTGGTAATCTTTATATTCTGGTTGAAGTTGATTATGTGTCTAAATGGGTTGAAGCTATTGCTTGCCACACTAATGACCACAAAGTTGTGCTTCAGTTTTTGAAAGAAAATATATTTTCCTGTTTTGGTTCACCATGCGCTATCATTAGTGATAACGGTACACACTTTTATAATAAACCATTTGAACATTTGATGAAACAATATGGCATTATGCATAAAGTCTCAACACCATATCACCCACAAACTAGTGGTCAAGTTGAAGTGTCTAATAGGGAAGTTAAGCACATTTTAGAAAAAAACTGTGAATCCAACTAGGAAAGATTGGTCCTTAAGACTCACTGATGCATTATGGGCATATCGTACCGCGTACAAAACGCCCATTGGCATGTCACCCTACAGACTTGTGTATGGGAAGGCATGCCATTTACCTGATGAGTTAGAACATAGAGCCTTTTGGGCAATTAAGAAGTTAAACTTTTCTTTAGACAAGGTAGGTGAGAAACAAAAGCTTCAACTAAATGAATTAGACGAAATTAGGAATGATGAATATGACTATTCAAAAAAGTATAAGGATCGCATGAAATTTTACCATGACAAAAATATTTTGAGAAAAGATTTTTCTCCAGGTCAGAAAGTCCTTTTATACAACTCTCGTTTGCATTTATTCCCGGGAAAGTTACGCTCTAGGTGGTCCGGTCCTTACATTGTTCGTACTGTTTTTCCACATGGAGCTATTGAAATTGAAAATCCTAAAAATGGTGATATATTTAAAGTTAATGGACAAAAATTAAAACCATTTTTAGAATTGAAAACTGATGAAGTTGATGAGATCCTCCTTGAGGACCCTGTTTACCATGCTCTTTGATTCCTATTTGATCTTGATAACTGGTGTTTTATTTGCTTTGTTTGTTTTATGTGTGATTTAATTTTTGTTTGTTGTATCTTTTACTCTCTTAGTGATGCACCATATCGAGGTACGACCGTTCTAAACTCTAAACTCTTGTAAATTTTAATTTATATTTATATTTTGACACATTGAGGACAATGCTTAAATTAAGTTTTGGGGTATCGAGTTTATATGGTTATTATTAGTAAGGAGAGTATGATTTATTGTGTTTTTGTTTTGCGTTGTTTTTAATTTTTATGTTTTGTGTTAATTTTTGTTTTTATTTATGTTTGTTTGAAAAAAAAAAACTTTATTAATTTTTGTGTTATTTTGTAAAAGTATATATATTGTTGTCTTGTTAAAAAACAAAAATTAAAAAAAAATCAAAAAAATTTTGGTGATATTTTTCATTTTTAATGATAAAAATCATGATTGAGTTTGAGTTTAATTCTCTTAACAATATGAATAATTTTTAGGCTTTGTCTTTAATTATTGGGTCAATTTTTCTTGTAATAAAAATTACATTTTTCATAACAAGAACACTCTTATTTCCTATTAGTTTAAGTGAAAAATAATTTTAATGAAAACCTCTTTTTAAAAGCGGAATTGACAATTTAATTAATGACATAAGCTTAGCTTTTATCCATAATAATTTTTGAGAATTATTTTCATTGTTCGATTTTTGAGAAATTCCTTTTTATATCACCAATAAAAAAATGTGTGTTTTAATTTTTCTTTTGCTTGAGGACTAGCAAAACTTTAAGTTTGGGGGTGTAATAACTCTACAAAATAGAGTTATTTAACCATATTTTATTTGCTAACTGTTGCTTAGTTCTTGAGTTTTTAATTAATTTATTAAGTTTTTAAGTAATTTTGAATTTATTGAGTTTATTTTGATTTTATAGATTTTTGTGTGTTTTTATAGATATTGTATTATAATATGTTGTAATTTAATTATTTGAAATTAGTATTGTTAAGTTATGAGTAAAAATATACATTTTTGAGGATAAATGTTTAAGTAAATTAAATTTTAATTAATATTTTCAAAGAATTATTATGACTCATTTTATAATTGAAATTATTTGATTATGATTTAATTTATTTTGTAGGAAAATTATTGCATTGGTGGCTCTTGAAAAACAAGAAAAATGAAGAAAAGAAAGTGGCATTTTCAAGAAAATAACAAAACAAAATGACATTCACTCCACCAGGCCCGCTAGCCATTTCCCAGGCCCAACACCTGGCCCTCTTCCTTGTTGCTCCTCAGCCAATGCGACAGCCCAGCCGGCCCAGCAGCAAAGGCCCAGCTCCCAACGCCACCTCCTGAAGCTCCTTCCTCCCTTTAGCAGCCAGTTGCCCACCGAGCCCACCTACACCAACCGAAGCCACCCAGCAGCCAGCTGCCTGACGCAGCCCATCACCCCAATGCCAGCCACATTGCCCAGCCGTACACCACCCTTCTTGAGCCCATAAAATTGCCCAATGTCTCCTTGTCTCCTATGTCCAAAATGCCAACTTTTTACCCATTTTTCTACACATTTTCACCACAACATCATCATTACACCCTATCATTTACCTCTACAGACCATATTTATTTTATTTAATTAATCTAATCAATTTAATTAATTTAAGTTGATTATTTTAATAATCTCATTTTGGCTATAAATATGGAATTTCAAGACCATTTTAGGGTGCTTAAGTTTTGGTTACCATCTTCTTTCTACCATTTTCTCTCTTCCATTTTGGGTTTTTCAAGAGCATTTGCAAGTATGTATGCCATTTATTTTGTAATTTCTACTCTAGTTATGTGCTTCTAATCTTTTTCTTAAGATTATTAAGATCATGATGAAGCAACTTGTAACTAGATAATATTTATGTTGTATGTTGATTTCCCTTGTAATGCAACAAAATTTATGGATTTTTCTTCTTCATATATGTCTTTCATCTTCAATATCCCATATTTTTGGATTGTTAGATAATATGCACTTTGTTCTTCACTTTGCAAAACATAATATTCTTTGTGTAAAATGTGTTATTAAATTGTACACATTCAATGCTTAGAACAAAAGTATTATGTTTTGCCTTATAAATAATGTTATTTGATTTTTTATTTTGTTTCATTAGATTGATTCACATTAAATACTTTGAAATTATAATTTTTGAAAAGTGAAGAAAAATCCTATATTTTTAGAAGTAATTTGTGCTTAAAATTATAAATCTATTTGGAAAATGATAGTTTGATTTATTTTAACTATCACTAAAACTTGGGAATCAATATACTAATAAATATTATTAAACTTACATTTTGTGGATTCTAGTATCTTAGTAATCTTTCCTTTTACCACTTATTTTAAAATTCTTATTGAGTTATTTTCATTCTATTAAATAGCTTTATTTTAAATCTTTTATTTTATATTCATGACATTAAATCTCAACAATCTTTGGAGCTAGGTTAGAATTTATTAATTTTGGTTTAAAATAGTTTTCTTTTTTTATTTTAGACAACTCATTTGGGTTCGATCTCGTGCTTACACGAACACTATATTCCATATACGATTCGTAAATTTTTAAAATATACCCGTTTTGGGTCCATCAAGTTATTAGATTTAGGATTTATCAGACCTAGCTTCTCGCCATGGGATGCTCCAGTTTCGTTTGTGAAGAAGATGGATGAGACCCTGAGAAAATGCATAGACTACAGGGAATTGAACAAGTTGACTATCAAGAACAAGTACCCACTATCGAGGATAGATGACCTATTTGATCTGTTGCAGGGCAAGACGGTATTCTCGAAGATTGATCTTCAATCTGGTTATCACAAGCTAAGGATCAAGGACGAGGACCGAAGACGGTCTTTTGCACGAGGTATGGGCATTATGAGTTTTTGGTCATGTCGTTTGGATTGACCAATGCCCCAGCATCATTTATGGAATTGATGAACAGGGTGTTCAAAGATTTCTTAGATCAGTTTGTGATTGTCTTCATTAAAGACATCCTGGTTTACTCTCGTTCAGAGGCAGAGCATGACCAGTGTCTTCAATTGTTATTACAGAGGTTTAGGGAGCATCTGTAGTATGCTAAATTTAAGAAGTGTGAGTTCTGGCTACCTAAGGTAAAATTCCTTGAACATATTGTCAGTGGAGATGGGATTAAGGAGGATCCAGCCAAGGTAGAAGCACTTAGGGATTGGCTGAGGCCAAGGAACGCCTCGAAGGTTAGGATTTTCCTTAGATTAGCTGGATATTACGGACAGTTCGTGGAAGGGTTTTCAAAGATTGCCACACTGTAACGCCCTACTACCTTAGAGTCGTTACTTAGTGAGTTTAAAACAGAAATCGTGCTTTTGACTGACTCTACGTGGTTTCTAAAACCAAAAGTGTGAATAAACCAGAATTTAAGGATGTACTCTTTGAAAATGTTTAGTTTCATTGAAAACATTAAGTATCAAACATCTGGGATCCCAAAAATAAGGTTTACAAAATATTTACAACTCAAATAGATTTACACCAGGTTAACTATCAAAAGAATGAGTTAATACAACCATATACAAAATGCCCCCAACCAAAGCAGTCGGGCAGGCCGAACATGTACGCGCCGCCCCCACGCTCTCCATACTCATGGCCGGTTGACTGACTCCTTGCTTTTACTTGCCACACGGAGCACCCGTGAGCCGAATCCCAGCAAGAAAACCCAAATAGTACATAACATATGCATAGAATATAGCTGACATATAATCCACTGATAAATAGGAAAATCATCAGACTGAACAACCACGGCCATGCCGCCCCAGAGACCTTACCAAAGCATGGGTCTCGGTCCTTACTGTAAGGATAACTCATGTATCCATTGGGTCCCACCCTGGCTATAAGCATTCCATGTGCTAGGTGTTACTTCCGGCCCCAAGGCCGTTCTCGGCCTTCACCGCTCTCGGCCTTAACCGTTCATTTCATTATAATCACACATATAGTACATTTCGAAATAATCGTTCAAACATATGATAATTCATTCAAGGTCATACATTTGCAAGTAAAACAATCTAGGGCCATGCCCTGCAATAACACTGTGGGCCCATGCCCTGATCCCGGGTGTTACGGTTTTCTTACCTTTAAATTCGATAGCCTTGATCACCTGACTCCTTGAGCATGATCCTACTCGAGCCCTAGTGCTTACCTAAGCAAAATCCATAAGTCAAAGTCATTACCAAACCTCAAGTCCAAAACCTAGACTCGGGACCAAACCCGAGCCCCCGGGAAATCCTAGATCCCCAAAACAAAGTGGTGGAATCGAGCCCCGAACCCTAGGTCAAAATCCCTCAACAAAAACCCAAAAATCCCCTTCTGTGAACAGTGCATTGCTACAACGCTCTAAAGAGGGCGCTGTAGCGCTACAAGAAGAACCACACCCCCCCAGAAACAGGGGCTAGCGCTACAGCACCCACTGACTAGCGCTGTAGCGCTAGTTGCAGACCAGCAAAACCCAAAATCGCTTCCTGCGATTTCCTCCTACCATTTCAACCCCAAACTTGTCCAAATCTTTCCCAAGCCCAAAAACAAACTTATCAACACCTCACACTCATCCCAATCATCCCAAGAACTCATACCCCAAGCTCAAGCAACCCAAAACTCAAGATCTACCATAATGAACCCAAAAACCATAAATTCATTCAAACAACAAAGATAAGGTCTTAGAAATCATACCGTGGATGGAAATTCGACCTTGGGTTGAACCCTAGACCTCCTTAGCTTGCTCCTTTACAACATTGACCTGATTTCCCCCAAAACCCCATCCATTTAGCTCAAATACACAGCTCAAACCAGTCAAGCCCTAAAACTGAAATCTCCAAGAACTTACCTCAAATTTCTGATGTGATCTTGCTAATCCTTGCCAATCCTCAAGTCTAGCTTAGGATCCTTGATGCTCAGCCTACCCTAGCTCTCCACTGAGCTTAACTCCAAGAAAAATGAAGGAAAATGGTTGGGAGAGCCACAAACCGATTCTTTGGAACAAAACCCTTCAACTTTTCTCTCTTTTCCTTTCTCTTCCTTCTTTCTTTCTTTTTCAGCCTTAACTCATTTTCTACTAAATCCACTAAGTATAAAGATCCCTTTAACTCATCTCTAACAAGCCTAAAGACCAAAATGCCCTCCTTAATAATTCTAAACCTTTTTGCCCATAAAGGGGCATTTTAGTCATATTACCCAAATTCCCACTAATTCCTCAAGTGTTCCTAATAATTTCCCGCTTGCTACCCAATACCTGATTAATCACCAAATATACATTCCTCATCATCAAGATTAACCTCAATATATTTTCCAAATTCTCATTTAAACTCCCCAGGCTTAACCCAAGCCGGGTATAGATTTCCGCTTTGACTTTTCCGCTAACCCGCTCACTCTAGGATCGTCTCGAGTCACAGATCACAGATATCAACACAATCATGCCCAAAATGGCCAAATTACAATTATGCTCAATAAGGTCTACATGCATACTAATTCACATAGTCATGCATCACAAATAATCAAATAGTCATATAAAGTGCATTAAATCATAATCATGCATTAAACTCATTAAAGTCACAAATAGAATCCCATTATGCCCTCCAGGCACACTACTCAAGGCCCTTAAGCCTTAATAGCGAATTTGGGTCGTTACAACTATCCCCTCCTCATGAAAATTTCGTCCTCGAAATTTACCTGAACAACTCGGGATACCGCTCCCGCATATCCGACTCCAGTTCCCATGTTGCCTCTTCAACCATGCTATTCCTCCACAATATCTTAACCAGGGCGATGGTCTTGCTCCTCAAGACTTTGTCCTTTCTATCAAGGATCTGAACAGGCTTTTCTTCGTATGATAAATCCTGATCCAACTCCAAGTTCTCATAGCTCAACACATGAGTAGTATCCGATACATACTTCCGAAGCATGGATACATGAAACACGTCATGAGCCCCTGATAGAGCTGGAGGCATTGCTAACCTGTAAGCCACCTCCCCGACTCGCTCTAGAATCTCAAAGGGGCCAACAAACCTGGGACTCAGCTTGCCCCGAACGCCGAATCATTTTACTCCTCTCAGGGGTGAAACCCTGAGGAATACATGATCACCAACCTGAAATTCCACGCTCCTGCGTCTCTGATCTGAATAACTCTTCTGGCGACTCTGGGAGGCGAGCATACGAGCTCTAATTTTCTCAAGTGCCTCATTGGTCCTCTGAACCATCTCAGGACCAAAATACCTCCTCTCACCTGCCTCATCCCAGTGAATCGGTGATCTGCACTTTCTCCCATACAACATCTCATACGGAGCCACTCCGATAGTCGCCTGATAACTATTATTGTACGAGAACTCAATCAGAGGGAGATACCTACTCCAAGATCCCCCAAAATCCAACACACAAGTTCGTAACATGTCCTCCAGTATCTGTATTGTCCTCTCAGACTGTCCATCTGTCTGAGGAAGATAAGCAGTACTAAATCAAAGTTGTGTGCCCATTGCCTTCTGCAGGCTCTTCCAAAACTTGGAAGTGAAAGTGGGGTCTCTGTCGGATACTATCGACCTCGGAGCCCCATGAAGTCGAACAATCTCCTTCACATAAAGCTCTGCATACTACTCCACAGTATAAGTTGTCTTCACAGGTAAGAAGTGGGCGGACTTAGTATACCTGTCCACAATCACCCACACCGAGTCATGCTGACCCACGGTCTTCGGCAATCCAACCACAAAGTCCATGGCAATATCTTCCCATTTCCACTCGGGAATCCCTAGAGGCTGTAATAATCCTGCTGGCCTCTGATGTTCAGCCTTAATCTGCTGACAGGTTAAGCATCTAGCCACATAGTCCACCACGTCCCTCTTCATGCCTGACCACCAATACAAAACCTTCAAGTCATGGTACATCTTCGTAGAACCTGGGTGCAAAGAGTAGGAAGTGGTATGAGACTCGTCCAGAATCTCTCGCCGAATGTCTGGATCAATCTGAACACAAATCCGTCCCTTGTACTTCAACAAACCCATCTCAGAAATAGAGAAGTCCTTAGCTGCCCCAGTTAGGACATTCTCTCTACGTTCAACTAACTGGGGGTCCCTTCCCTGTGCTTCCTTAATCCTCTCAAGGAGCGTTGACTGGAGAGTAATGTTGGCTAACCTACCAACCACTAACTCTATACCTGCTCTGGCCATCTTTCCAGCTAGTCTGTCAGATATCTGCCTCGAACTATACAATTGTCTTGGGCCCCTCCGGCTCAATGCATCCGCCACTACATTAGCCTTCCCAGGATGGTACAGGATATCACAATCGTAATCCTTTACTAGCTCTAGCCACCGTCTCTGGCGCATATTCAAGTCCTTCTGGGTAAAGAAATACTTTAGACTTTTGTGATCAGTGTATATCTCGCATCTCTCTCCATACAGATAGTGTCTCCAAACCTTAAGTGCGAATACCACTGCAGCTAAGTCCAGGTCATGCGTGGGATATCTCTGCTCGTACTCCTTTAATTGCCTTGATGCATACGCTATCACTTTCCTAGCTTGCATCAACACGCATCCCAGACCCTGTCTAGAAGCGTCACAGTAGACCACAAACTTCTCATCATCTGTTGGCAGGCTCAGCACTGGTACAGTAATCAACCGCCGCTTCAACTCTTTAAAGCTGTTCTCACATCGATCTGTCCACACATACTTGGTCTTCTTCCTTGTCAATTCTTTCAATGGAGTAGCAATTCTGGAGAACCCCTCTACAAACTACCGGTAGTAACCTGCTAGCCCAAGGAAACTTCTAACTTCAGGAACATTGCTGGGTCTAGGCCAATCTCTTACTGCTTCCGTCTTGCTTGGGTCGACCAGTAACCCATCCTTACTGATAATATGGCCCAGAAATGAAACTTGCGATAACCAGAACTCGCATTTGCTAAACTTAGCATATAACTTATGCTCCCTTAACCGCTGCAACACCAGGCGCAGATGATGCTCATGCTCTGTCTCTGACTGAGAGTATACTAGGATATCATCAATAAATACAATCACAAACTTATCCAGATAATCCTTGAAAATTATGTTCATCAAATCCATAAATGCCGCTGGGGCATTGGTTAATCCAAAGGACATAACCAGAAATTCATAATGCCCATACCGCGTCCGGAAAGCAGTCTTTGGTACGTCCTCTTCTTTGATCCTCAACTGATAGTAGCCTGATTGAAGATCAATCTTCGAAAACACTGTACTCCCTTGAAGCTGATCAAATAAATCGTCGATCCTAGGCAATGGATACTTGTTCTTGATGGTCAACTTATTCAACTCCCTGTAATCGATGCACATCCTGAGCGATCCATCCTTTTTCTTAATAAATAATACTGGAGCACCCCATGGCGAGAAACTCGGTCTAACAAACCCCAAATCCAGTAGTTCCTGCAACTGAATCTTCAATTCCTTTAATTCTGTCGGAGCCATTCTGTAGGGGGCCTTGGACACTGGCTCTGTTCCCGGAGCCAACTCTATGACGAACTCAATCTCCCGCTGTGGCGACAATCCTGGCAGATCTGCTGGAAACAAGTCTGGAAACTCACAGACCACTCTGGTTTCATTCGGTCCCACTGCCGCCACCTTGGAGGAATCTACAATACTCGCTAGGAATCCTATGCAACCCTCCTGCATCAGGTCTCTAGCCTTTAGTGCTGAGATCATAGGCACCCGCGGTCCACTCACCGTTCCCACAAACACAAAGGGTGCCTCGCCTTCTGGTTCAAACGTCACCATTCGTCGCTTACAGTCAATTGTTGCTCCATACCGCGTTAACCAATCCATTCCTAGTATAATATCAAAATCGTCCATATCTAGTTCAACCAGGTCAACAATCAATTCTCTACCATCTATAACTACTGGTAATGCTCTAACCCACCTCCTAGAGACTACCAGTTCTCCTGTTGGCAATAAAGTCTGAAAACCCCTAGCATACAAAATACTAGGTCTACAAGCTGATCAATCACCCTAGCAGATACAAAAGAGTGAGTAGCACCCGAATCAATCAATGCAGTAAACAAGGAACCAGCGCTAAAAATCTGACCTGTGATCACTGAGGGACTGGCCTTTGCCTCAGTCTGAGTCAAAGTGAAAACCCTAGCAGGAGCGAGGCTGTCTCCCTGCCTTGGCTCCTCTTTCTTGGCCTGCGGGCAGTCTTTCTTCAAGTGGCTGGTGCTCCCACAAACAAAGCATGCCCTGGTCCGGCACTCACCCTGATGCCATCACCTGCCATCACCTGATGCCATCACCCTGATGCATCAATGTAGACTCTTTTTTATTTTTTTTCCAAATCTTGTTTCCCTTTCTTGATGCACCGTCAAATATGCATGCAGGTTTCTTCTCCCAGTCCAGCAACACTTATAGTTATCAACGACATTGCTGCATATTTCTTTGGGTTCTTTTTTGGAAGAACCCCATTGATCAAATCATCTCCAAAAAAAACTTGGGAGGGATTCATTGATGCTTCTGTTACAACTGTCATATCTGCATTTTTGGTAAGCTTATTTTTCCTATGCGATGCACATTTAGCATTCTTGTGCATATTCCTGAGATTTAGGAACTGTAGCATTACAAAGTTAAATTTAGTTTCCTACTCAGTTATAAAGTGATGGTTGTGGTCCAGCCTCGGTCACCATCTTATTTGTTAAGGATTGTCTATCTGTAGATCCACACTATAGTTTGGTTGGTAATGGGCTCGATATAAGTATCTGCTGGCCCTAATTTCTACTGTCATCACACAGCCATATCACATTCTGTTTTACCTGAACTTTGTTAACCTAATACTATACTCAATTGTTCTTTATGTACTTAAATTCCTAAGTCCTCTAATACATAACAGTCGTGTATCCATATATACACTAGTCATGTTATCTTGCTTGTATGACTCAAGTAGCGTGTATTAATTATGCAGTTTTGAACTCACAAATAAGAAAGATTGGTTTATGCATGCCAAAACCTGCAGCTTACTGTGTATATTAATATCTTCCAACCACCTAATCAAACGCTGAAATGTTGTCTCTATTTATTTCTAATTCAATTATTATTTTCTTTCTTCAATATAATAATAATAAGGGTATGGCCCATGTTATTGTCATTGTAAGAATGAGAGTGTTATTAGTGTTTACATCTACATAGTACACCATTGTCATTAATTTCCCAGATCACATTGTTGGAATATCTAACTTAATTAGTATTCAAGTTGGCTAATCTTAATATAATCTCCTATTTTTTATTTATTTTTTACTGAAGACCTTAGATTAAAAGTCAGTGAATGTATGCCATTTGTGATAACAAATCTTGCCCCACGTGGCATTAAATGAAACTTTAGTCTACCAATAATTATACCACAAGTTAAATTATATATATAGAGAGAGAGAGAGAGATCCAATTAAGGTAAAGTCAACCGTTGTATAGAAAATACCACATTAGCCTTACAATCAATCATCTTCTCATCTCACCAAACTCAAAAGTTTATCATCAAGACATATTACATGTCTTGTAAATTTTGTATTACAAGAGAAAAACCATTAGTGAAGCTTCTCTTTAGCTTCTAATAAGTTTAAAGCTATCAACCAAAGGACTCAAAATGACCTGCACAGGAGAAAAAACCATCTTTCATTAGTACAAGTTCAAAGATGAGTAGATATGCATATAGTAGTGGAGGGGACAAGGACATTTTAGAAATTTATTTAGCTACTATGTATAATTTGTTTACTATGTATAATTTTTTGACTTAGCTACCAACATCTGAAATATCATAGAATGAGTGATCACAGAGACAGTGGTTTCTGAGCATTGAAATCTATAAGATGGTTTAGTTTTCTTTGTTCAAAAAAAAAAAAAAAACAGAATAAGAGCTAAACTAAAAGAGGTTATTATATTTTTTAATCAATGATCATTTGAGTATGTAAATAATATCTATGTCTCTGTTCATGTAATTTTTATTTTGATCTTATAAGCGTGTTGTTCTTTCAATATGAGATAATTGTGACATGACTTTTTGATTTATTGGGTTCTCTACACAAGTTTCTAAATTTCTTTAACTCTTTCAGAAATTCAGAATTGGAGGGAACTTTATTTGCAGCAGTTTGCAAGAGGTATGTTTTCTTTTATTTTTGTTAAAATACTTTGCAAATGTTAGAGGAGTTTGAATATCTTAGATATTCATCCATAGTGAAGTAGGTTCTGAGATTATTATTATTGTGTGCTACGGTGATAACGGAAGGTTGAGAACTTGTGTGTATTAGTGAAGTAGGTTCTGAGAAATTTGTGTGCTGCGACGAGATAAGGAAGAAAACTTGTGTGTTGATTGAATATTTTGAATTGATAATGATTGATGGTTGGTTAATAAATATGGCTGGAATGTTTTCTGATTTTCTGTTAGTTATCTTCAAAAACCATAGAAATTTGAAAGTAGAATCGAAACCCATGTGGGGAAATATATTAGAATAATTATAGAAATAACTTCTTGCAATTCAAAAATATATTAGAATAATTGTTCGAATATCAGGAGAAAGACCGCCATGAACACAAAGTACCTAGAGAGAAAAATAATATATATTATTACATAACTGAAGCACCCAGGCATCTATGCAACCAAATAGCATATGATGAGTGCGTGTATAAACTATGCATAAATAACAGGAAATATTAGAATGTGACATCATGTGTGAGTGTGTGTAAAGCAAGAGAACCTTACAGTGCCATCTATGATTGCTGAAAGTGTCAAATAATCAAAAACATATGTACAATACCGCCATGCATTAGCATTTCCATACTTCCTCTGGCACTCGTCATAAAAACCATACACCTAGCAGAGATGACATGATCCATAAAAAAAAAATCAGTGATAAGAACTCCTAAAAGCTTCTAAACTGGTATTCGGAGACATTAGCATCTCTATTTTAGTCATAAAATATCAAACTCAGAAAAGGACAATAGGCAAACTCAGAAGATAATTGATAATTGTTGAACACTAAATCCTTCCAGCTAAGACAATAAAACAAGAAAGGAAAGTCGTTGAACTCCTTAACCATCAACCCACGAATAGAAGCTAAAAGCTTGGCTCTACAATAAAATGTAGCTTTATCCGGATTATGTGAATTACAAATATGAAACACAACTGGCAGACAGATTTAGTCATCAATCAACTAAATACAAAGTGAACTTGAAAAATCTTAAGGTGATCTAAAACCATAATCCATAACTGCTTAAAACAACTCCTTTTATACTTTGCATCTTTGTTATTACAATAATAAAATACATTTAATCACATTGTAGAAAAATCAGCAAAAATAAAAATCAAATAATCACATTTAAATATGATATAGGAAAACATGGCTACCTTTACTTATCAAAACAAAAAAGGAACACAAGAGTCTTATCCTTCATCCCTTAGCTCAAGAGTCTCGTACACTCCTAGTTAAACAAAAAAGGAACACAAAATTGCTGAATCCCAATCCTAAGAAACGTTTATCTGAACAATAGAGCCAATAAAATTAATTTTACAAACAGAGCATATCAACAGATTTAGTTCCAACAACAATTAATTTAATACAAATAGCATATCAAACATAAAAATATAGAAAATAAAAATAAAATACCTCACTTTTCTCCTGTGTTCTAATATTTTTCCCTCCCTTAGTTCATAAAATAGAAATATCGTATGAACTAAACTTGTAAGAAGAATCATATTAACAATACTAAATACAAAAATAATTCATAGAAAAAAAATAGTTACTATCAGTGAGTGATCTAGGTGTGTAGGACCATATGGCTTAGTGTACAGCAGGAATTATTTGTTCATTTTTTGTTTCTTTCCCTTAGTTGCCTAGAAGCAAGGCAACACAGAAAGTAGGATCAATAGGAAACTTCAGAGGCTTTTGATGTTTTTTACTTCTTTTTTTATCTGTTTTTACTTTTAGAGATTTAGAATCTGATATAGAAAACAGCACAATCTGAATGGTCTAAGGGAAAACAAAACTGACCTCATAATATGGTATCAAAGTCTTCTTAGCTAAAGTCCAAAATTATATTTTTGTTGCTTATATTTTGTTAGCTATAATAGAAGAACTTGTTAATTTTTGTTGCTGAAATTAGCTTCACTTAGCATGGCTTGGTCTATAATATGTATATTTGTTTAAAGGTGTCTCTTTTTGGTCTAATAGCTTTCTCATCTGAACAACAGAAGAGAAGAATTTCTATGAGATATTATTTGATATAAATACTATGTTTTGATTTCTATTATTGCCTTGTATTATGACCAGAGTTAGCATCAACTTAACCAATTCTATAATTTATTTTTTACTCACTATTTCACTCAATAGATTACAGAAAAATTCAATTTTATTGTGACCCTTCAACTCAGTGGCATTTCTCCTTTTGAGCTCCTCTATCTTTCAGTTTCATGTGAACATGTTTATTTTGCTTAAAAAAAAACTGTGTATGTTAGACATATACTCATCCCTTATTAAAAGTTTAAAGGGTAGTTGTTATGCCTAGAAAGAGACCAATTTTGGAATTGGCATTGTGGCTTATGTTACAGCTGTTATTTTCTCATTGGTCAGCCATTTGTTTACTTGTAATGTACTTGCCTATATAAAATAAAGGCTATTACTCTTTCATCGAAAAAATAAATGTTGAAAAAATCCTTGAGCTGAGAGAAAATTCTTTATTCTTCATTCACAGTGGAAAAAGTAGGGAGCTAAACTCCCAATCTTGGATTGGATGTAGGATCTCTGTATTTCTTTGTTTGCGTTTCTGCATTAATTTTTCATAGTTTTGTCATTTGTTTGTTGTATTTGTGTATTGGTTATTTGGTTCATGTGTGTGGAGGTGCTTTGGCATCAAAGAGAGCTCAATAAGTATTTAGTTCCAGAATCAACCCTTAATGGAACCAATATTCGATCCATTAGGAAATCATGTATTCCAATATTGTAATTCATGTTCCCAGCCATCCAGGTCATTAGCCTCATTATTCTAAGAGACCTTGACGAGTGAATCAAAATATCCAATAAACATAAACAGGTGTTCATGAATACTTAGGATTTAGAATGATCTACAAATGATCATCTATTATGACAAGAATTCCCATTCATCCTGTCATATATAATCTCTATTTTATACAACACCTTTACTAAGATGTCTATCCACATCAGTAATCTGAATCTAGATTACTTGCATCTCGTATGCTTAGCAAACCGTGCTAGTAACCATTCATTCAAGATTCCTTACTTTAATATGTTACTGGCTATTTTATTCATTATATATGATCTTAATTCTCTCGTACTAATACAAGATTAGGGAATTTTCTTGATATTATTAATTCAAACAATAATTATAACATTCAAATATAATAAAATTGTACTTTTATCTAAAACCAATAAAATGTCTTTACATGCTTTTAGGGCATTAATCCTAACAGAGGGGTGGGTGGCAAGGCTATTCCTAGGGCTCTCGAGAGACTAGGACATCTACCCTAGGAAGAGTTAAATCCTTACCCCCCTCATTGTCTAAACCCCAATCATTTCCCTCTTACACATCTAATCTTTTTTTTTTAAATTTCCTTTTCCCTCAAGAAAACAAAATTAACCTCTTCCATTCTCTCTCCCGAAAAACTGAAACCTATTCTCTCTCTTCTCTCCATTGCTGCAATTTTTTTTCTCTCCAAGAGCCAAGAGCACTCTGTAACGACCCAAATTCGTTAATAAGGTTTAAGGGCCTTGATTAGTGTGCCTGGAGGGCATAATGGGATTTATTTGTGTGACTTTAATGAGTTAAATGCATGATTATGATTTAAAGCATGTTATATGACTATTTGACTATTTGAGATGCATGACTATGTGTATTAGTATGCATGTAGGCCCTGATTGTGTGGAAAGGGCATAATTGTAATTTTGGCCATTTTGGGCACAACTGTATTGATATCTATGATCTGTGACTCGAGACGATCCTAGAATGAGCGGATTAGCGGAAAAGTCAAAGCGGGAATTTATACCCGGCTTGGGTTAAGCCTGGGGAGTTTAAATGGGAATTTAGAGAATATTTATTGAGGTTAATTTTGGTGATGAGGAATATATATATATATTTGGTGATTAATCAGGTACTGGGTAGCAAACGGGAAATTATTAGAGACACTCGAGGAATTAGTGGGAATTGGGTAAAATGACTAAAATGGCCCTACATGGACAAAGGTGTCTAGAATTAATAAGGAGGGCATTTTGGTCATTGGACTTCTTAGAGATAGGTTAAATGAAGCTTTATACTTAGTAGGATTGGTAGAAAAGAGTTATAAGGCTGTGGAAAAGAAAGAAAAAGGAAGAAAAAGAAAAGAGAGAAAAACAGAGGGGTTTTGTTTCAAAGAAACGGTTTGTGGCTCTCCCACTATTTCCCTTCATTTTTCTTGGAGTTAAGCTCAGAGGAGAGCTAGGGTAGGCTGAGCATCAAGGATCCTAAGCTAGACTTGAAGATTGGCAAGGGATTAGCAAGAACACATCAAAAATTGAGGTAAGTTTTTAGAAATTTCAGTTTTAGGGTTTGACTGGTTTGAGCTATGTATTTAAGCTGAATTGATGGGGATTTTAGGGGAATTCAGGCCAAGGTTGAGGAGGAGCAAGCTAAGGAGGTCTAGGGTTGAACTCAAGGTCGAATTTCCATCCACGGTATGAATTCTAAGTCTTTAACTTTGATGTTTGACTGAATTTCTGGGTTTAGGGTTAACTATGGTAAACTTTGAGATTTGGGTTGCATGAGCTTGGGTTATGAGTTCTTGGGATGCTTGGGATGAGTGGGAGGTGTTGATAAGTTTGTTTTTGGGTTTGGGAAAGATTTGGACAAGTTTGGGGTTGAATTGGTTGAAAGAAATCGCAGAAAATGAAATTGTGTGTTGCCTGTCTGCAACTAGCGCTACAGCGCTAGTCCTTGGGCGCTGTAGCGCTAGGCCCTGTTTCTGGGGAAGTTCGGTTTTTCTTGTAGCGCTATAGCGCCCTCTTTTGAGCGTTGTAGCGCTACCCTGTTCCCAGAAAGGGGTTTTTGGGTTATTTTTGAGGGATTTTGACCTAGGGTTCGGGGTTCGATTCCACCACCTTGTTTTGTGGATCTAGGACTTCCCGGGGGGCTCGGGATTGGTCCCGAGGCTAGGTTTTGGACTTGAGGTTTGGTGATGACTTTGACCTATGAATTGTGTTTAGGTGAGCGCGAGGGCTCGAGTGGGATCGTGCTCGAGGAGTCAAGTGATCAAAGCTATCGAATTGAAAGGTAAGAAAACTGTAGCACTCGAGAACAGGGCGTGGGCCCATAGTGTTATTGCAGGGCATGGCCCTAGATTGTATTACATGCTAGGATATAACCTTATTTGAATTATCATATGTTTTAAGGATTATTTCGAATTGTACGATATGTGTAATTATAGTGAAATGAACGGCTAAGGCCGAGAGCGGCAAAGGCCGGGAACGGCAGTAGGGCCGGAAGTAACACTTAGCACATGGAGTGCTTATAGTCAGGGTAGGACCCAATGGATACATGGGGTATCCCTACGGTGAGGACCGAGACCCCAGGCTTGGTAAGGCTTCTGGGGCGGCATGGCCATGTTTGCTTGGTCTGATGGTTGACTTGTTTATCTGTGGATTATATGTTAACTATACAATATGCATATGCTATATACTGTTTGAGTTTTCTTGCTGGGCTTCGGCTCACGGGTGCTCCGAGTTGCAGGTAAAGGCAAAGAAAAAGTCAACCAGCCATGAGTATGGAGAGCGTGGGGGCGGTGCGTACATGTTCGGCCTGCCCGACTGCTTTGGTTGGGGGCATTTTGAATATGGCTGTATTAACTTGTTCTTTTGATAGTTAACCAAGTGTAAATCTATTTTTGAGTTGTAAATATTTTGTAAACCTTATTTTTGGGATCCCAGATGTTTGGTACTTAATGTTTTCAATGAAACTAAGCATTTTCAAAGATTACAGCCTTAACTTCTGGTTTAGTCACACTTTTGGTTTTAGAAACCTTGTAGAGTCAGTTAGTTGCACAATTTCCGTTTTAAACTCACTTAGTAACGGCTCTAAGGTAGTAGGGCGTTACACACTCATTCCCCCATTGAAGGAGGGAGAAGCTCAAGAGCATACTAGGGAAGAGTAAGTTTCAAACCCTACTCTATTTTTTTCTCCTCTCTTCCTCTTCAAACCCAAAACCCTAGGGGTTTATGTTGCATGCATGTGATCTAATAGTCATGCATGGCTTTTATCTTGTGTTCTAGGGTTCAAGAGAGGCTTGTACGGGTACTTCCTCAAGGAGTTAGCACTTTGGTGATCTAGTGGAAGCATGGTAAGAAATGTTTGTAGTTTGCATGTTTTCTTCCTCATCTAAGTTTTCTACCCATATTCGTTTCTTAAAAATCTTCATGTGGAACTTGGGGCTCGGTTTTGAGAGTTTAGAGAACTAAGGGACGATGTTGAATAGTAAAGGAACACATCTCCAAGCTAGGGCTTCGAAAGGTAGAATCTATGGTCGAGTTCTTTATGTTTTGTGGTGGTTCTTGTAGATTTGGTTGTATAGGGTGTTTCAATAGTTTTTTAGCATATTTTATGCTTAAGGTTGAGATTTATGTTTGGTATGATGATTTTCATGCATGCATGTGGCTAAGGTTATGCTAGAAATGCTTATTGATGATAGGTTGTGTAAAAAAAATGCATGCTACCAAAATTTCGTGGTCTGGCTTCCAACGATTCAGATCGCACTCTACTGCCTCTGTCTGTGAAATATATTTTTTTAGTTGCATATTTCCTTCTGAGTACTTGATGATGGGATTTGGAAAATCGTAAAAAGGTATTTTTTTTAAACCCAAGTTATGAACGTTTTGGCATTTTGATATAAATCTGGAAAATCTTTAGGCAGCATGCACTGCCCAAATTGTTTTGACTTTTGAACAAGTTTTACTAATTAAAATGCTATGAAATTTGGTAGGGTGTTAGATTAAACATATATAAGAGTCATTTTAATTTAAAGGAAAATTTGTTAAGGTAAAAAATATATGATTTTTCAAAGTTTTCCCTAGAATCTAGAAACAAAACTTCTGGGTAGCAAGCACTGCCCAGATTACTTTAAACATTTTGATGAGTTTATTATTCCAAATATTATGAAATTTTTAAGGAAGCTAAGTTATACATTATAAAGATCTCTGTAAAATTTTAGAAAGAAGTTGTAACGACCCAAATTCAGTGTTAAGGCTTAAGGGCCTGGAGTAGTGTGCCTGGAGGGCATGATGGGATTTTGTGTGTGACTTTATTAAGTTTAATGCATCATTATGATTTATTGCACGTTATATGACTATTGGATTATTTGAGATGCATGACTATGTGAATCAGTATGCATGTAGAACTGATTGTCTTAAAATGAGCATGATTGTAACTTGGCCATGTTAGGGCATAACTGTGATAATTATACTATGTGAATTGTGCCATGTGAGTGTGATGTTTTACCAGGATGCACGCATCGGGACGGTCCTAGTGAGCCAGTTAGTCTAAAAGTCACAACGGGTTGTTGTACCCGGCTCGGGAGGAGCCCAGGGGTACTTCGGGAATCTTGTAAGTTGAGTTTAGAAAGAGTGATTAGTATTGGTAATTTGGTAACCATTTGTAACTGCTGTGAGTAACAAGTTTTAAGATAGGAAGTGGTAGAATTGAAATGAAAGTGTTAAGACTTAAGTACCCTTGAAGGTTTAGCTTAGAAGGATTAGTAAGGAGGGGTAATTTGGTCTTTTGGCAAGGCAAATAGACATTATGCAGCTGGGATTTAGGGGGTACGGTTTGGGCATTTGGGTCACTTGTGGCTTTGATAAATTAGAAGAGAAGGAAAAGAAGAGGAGAGAAAGGCTAGGGCAAAGAAGAAGAAAGAAGAAGAGGTGTAGAAAGGGGCTGAAGTGGGAAGCTTAGAAGGAGATCAAGGGAACTTTTAGGGTGGATTCTACTCTTGAGGTAAGGATCTTATGCTTATTTAAGTTTGTTTTCTGTGTTGGTTGAGGAATTTAATGCTTGAGTTAAGATTTTCATGGGTTTTGATTTGGGTTGTTGAATTTGAAATCAAAGGAGTGGATCTTGTGTGTATTGATGTTTTGGATTTGATTCTAGTGTTTATGGGGTGTTAGATTGTTCATATGAGGTTTGGATTTGAGTTTTGGGGTTTAGGTTTTGGTTTGGGATGATTTGGGGAGGTTAAAGCTCGGGGAAAATTGCAGGAAAAACCCAGAATTCTGGGTCTGCGAAGGCGTGCCGCGGCAGGGTTTTTGTGTGCCGCAGCAAGGGAGCTTCTGTCTGATGGGTGCCGCGGCACAAGGATGTGGTGCCGCGGCACAAGGCAATTTTCAGGGTAGCTCTTTTTGGCAATTTTAGGTCTTAGCTCCGGGGGTTCGTGGGATGCCTCCGGGGTGTTGTTTTAAGGTTTTAGAGGTCCCAAGAGTGCGGGATTGGTCCCGGGAAGTGGTTTTGGGTTTGGTTAGTATTAAAAGTGTTTTATGTGTGTTGTGACTAGGATTTCGGAGAGGCTCGTGCTAAAGGACCGTGCTCGTGACCGTGGTACTTTGGAAAGCACGGGATACAGGTAAGAAAACCGTAACACCCGAGTTTAGGGCATGGCCCCACTGTGTGATTGTAGGGCGTGGCCCCGGATTGTATTACGTGCAAATGCTTAAACTTAAATGAACCATGATGTGTGTGAATGTTTATTTTGAATGTACTATATGTGTTATTATGATGAAACGAGCGGCAGAGGCCGGGTACGGCATAGGCCGGGGCGGCCGTGGGCCGAAAGTAACACAGCACATGGGATGCTTATATTCAGGGTGGGACCCAAGGGATACATGAGTTATCCTCGCGGTGAGAACCGAAACTCCAGGCTTTGGTAAGGCCTTGGGAGCGGCATGGCCGTACTTGTTTATTATGGTGGTTTTCCTATGTATCAGTGAATTATTGCCAGCTATTTACTTTGCATATGTTATGTGTTATTTGGGTTTTCTTGCTGGGCTTCGGCTCACGGGTGCTCCGTGTGGCAGGTAAAAGCAAGGAGTCAGTCAACCGGCCATGAGTATGGAGAGCGTGGGGGCGGCGCGTACATGTTCGGCCTGCCCGACTGCTTTGGTTGGGGGCATTTTGTATATGGCTGTATTTAACCATTCTTTTGATAGCTGATCAAGTGTAAATCTATTTTGAGTTGTAAATATTTTGTAAACCTTATTTTGGGATCCCAGATGTTTTATAATTAACGTTTTAATGAAACTAAACATTTTCAAAGAGTACAGCCTTAAACTCTGGTTTATTCACACTTTTGGTTTTAGAAACCACTTGAGTCAATTAGATGCACAATTTCTGTTTTAAACTCACTTAGTAACGGCTCTAAGGTAGTAGGGCGTTACAACTTGGTATCAGAGCGAGCCAAGGTTTATTGGTTCTGGAGATCGACCGAACATGTACGCACGCTGCCATTGAAAAGCTCGACTCAGGGTAGTTTGGTATGATCGGTTGATATATTCATGAATATGTGTTTAATGCTTTGTGTGCCTGCCTAAATTATTATGAGCATGATCATTGAAATAACATATGCATGATGCCAGGGCAAGGCCCGTTGTATGCTGCATGATATTTGTATGGCACTTTGGTCGATTGATCTTGGTTGTTGTTGAGATTGAGAGGTGGAAATTGGACCTTGTTATCATGCCTAATGAGCGGTGTCATTGATTGCAGGCATTTAGTTGCAATGCCTCGCCAATCATCGAGACTCCGCGGCATTCAGGCCGAGGATGATAACCAGGGGCAGGACCCTCCACCTGCTCCTCAGAACTGGCAACAGATTTTAGCAGAGATGGAGGCTAGGTTGAAGAAAACAGAGGATGAGCTTAGTCAGTACAGGCAACCAGCTCCTCCACCGGCCACTGTGATACCACCACCGCCTAGTGTGGTACTGGCTCCGGTTCAACCTGTGACTGGGAACAGGTTGGAACCTCTATATGAAAGATTCAGAAAACAACAACCTCCTACCTTTGAGGGGGGAGCAGACCCACTGCAGGCTGAGCAGTGGATGAGTACAATGTCGGTAATCCTGGACTTCATGAGGGTTGAAGGAAGGGATAGGGTTGATTGTGCCAGTTATATGCTTAGACATGATGCACGAATATGGTGGGAGGTGGTGGGGCAGCGAAGGGATACTGCTATTATGACCTGGGAGGAATTCAAGAGCCTTTTCAACGAGAAATACTACAGCGTAGCCGTTCGAGCGGCGAAGGCGGATGAGTTTAACAGTCTGACTCAGGGCAGGTTATCTGTCACTGAGTACGCCTTGGTATTTGATAGATTGGCGAAGTTTGCGCCAGAGCTTGTGCCGACTGATATGGCCAGAAGGGACAGATTTGTACGGGGATTAGGTGCAATGATCGCCCGTGACGTGAGTATTACAATGGCTCCAGAGACTACCTATGCGCAAGTGGTAGACAAGGCCCTCACTGCTGAGAGGGCTGAGGATCAGATCTGGAAGGATAGCGCTGCTAGGCGTGATACCAGGAGGGTAATGCCTTCTTCTTCTGGGCCTAGTCGGGGCAGCGGCCCCAGTGAGCAGAAGAGGAGAGTACCAGACTCATTTACTCCCTATGGTTCCGACAGGAGGGTTCGCGGTTCCGTGGGTGGCCGCCAGGGCGGTAATGACAACTGGAGGAGTTATCCATGGTGTCCTCGATGCAGGCGACGGCATCAGGGCGAGTGCCGGTCCGCCTCTGGAGCGGGTACCGGCATCAGGGCATGTTTTGTTTGTGGAAGCACCAGCCACTTGAAGAAAGATTGCCCGCAGGCTAAGAAGGAGGAGCCTAGGCAGGGTGACAGCCTCGCGCCTGCTAGGGTCTTCACCTTGACTCAGACTGAGGCAGAGGCCAGCCCATCAGTGGTCACAGGTCAGATTTTTAGCGCTGGATCCTTGTTTACTGCATTGATTGATTCTGGTGCTACGCACTCATTTGTTTCTGCTAGAGTGATTGATCAGCTGTGTAGACCTAGTATTTTGTATGCTAGGGGTTTTCAGACTGTATTGCCTACAGGAGAGCTGGTAGTCTCTAGGAGGTGGGTTAGAGCCTTACCAGTAGTGGTAGATGGTAGAGAATTGTTTGTTGACCTGATTGAACTAGATATGGACGATTTTGACATAATACTAGGGATGGATTGGTTGACGCGATATGGAGCAACAATTGATTGTAGGCGACGAATGGTGACCTTTGAACCGGAGGGCGAGGCACCCTTTGTGTTCGTGGGATCGGTGGATGGACCGCGGGTACCTGTGATCTCGGCACTAAAGGCTAGAGACCTGATGCAAGAGGGTTGCATAGGATTCCTAGCAAGTATAGTGGATTCCTCTAAGGTGGCGGCAGTGGGACCGAATGAAACCAGAGTCGTCTGCGAGTTTCTAGACTTGTTTCCAGCAGATCTGCCGGGGTTGCCGCCACAGCGGGAGATCGAGTTCGTCATAGAGTTAGCTCCGGGAGCAGAGCCAGTATCCAAAGCACCTTACAGAATGGCTCCAGCAGAATTGAAGGAATTGAAGATTCAACTGCAGGAACTACTTGATTTGGGGTTTGTCAGACCGAGTTTCTCGCCGTGGGGTGCTCCAGTTTTATTTGTTAAGAAAAAGGATGGATCGCTCAGGATGTGCATCGATTACAGGGAGTTGAATAAGCTGACCATCAAGAACAAATATCCATTGCCTAGGATCGACGATTTATTTGATCAGCTTCAAGGGAGTATAGTGTTTTCGAAGATTGATCTCCGATCAGGCTACTATCAATTGAGGATCAGAGATGAGGACATACCAAAGACTGCATTTCGGACTCGGTATGGGCATTATGAATTTCTGGTTATGTCCTTTGGATTAACCAATGCCCCGGCAGCATTTATGGATTTGATGAACATAATTTTTAAGGATTACTTGGATAAGTTTGTGATTGTGTTTATTGATGATATCCTAGTATACTCCCAGACAGAGACAGAGCATGAGCATCATCTGCGTCTAGTGTTGCAGCGGTTAAGAGGGCATAAGCTATATGCCAAGTTTAGTAAGTGCGAGTTCTGGTTATCGCAAGTTTCATTTTTGGGCCATATTATCAGTAAGGATGGGTTACTGGTCGACCCAAGTAAGACGGAAGCAGTGAGGGTTTGGCCTAGACCCAGCAATGTTCCTGAAGTTAGAAGTTTCCTTGGACTAGCAGGTTACTACCGGCGGTTTGTAGAGGGGTTCTCCAGAATTGCTACTCCGTTGACAGAATTGACAAGGAAGAAGACCAAGTTTGTGTGGACAGATCGATGCGAGAATAGCTTCAAAGAGCTGAAGCGGCGGTTGATTACTGCACCAGTGCTGAGCCTGCCAACAGATAATGAGAAGTTTGTGGTCTACTGTGACGCTTCCAGACAGGGTCTGGGATGCGTGTTGATGCAGGCTGGGAAAGTGATAGCGTACGCATCAAGGCAATTAAAGGAGTACGAGCAGAGGTATCCCACGCATGACCTGGAATTAGCTGCAGTGGTATTCGCACTTAAGATTTGGAGACACTATCTGTATGGAGAGAGGTGCGAGATATACACTGATCACAAGAGTCTAAAGTATTTCTTTACCCAGAAGGACTTGAACATGCGCCAGAGACGGTGGCTTGAGCTGGTAAAGGATTACGATTGTGATATCCTATACCATCCTGGGAAGGCTAATGTGGTGGCTGATGCATTGAGCCGAAGGGGCCCAGGACAGTTGTATAGTTCGAGGCAGATATCTGACAGACTAGCAGGAGAGATGACCAGAGCAGGTATAGAGCTAGTGGTTGGGAGGTTAGCCAACATTACTCTTCAGTCAACACTCCTCGAGAGGATTAAGGAAGCACAGGGAAAGGACCCCCAGTTAGTTGAGCGTAGAGAGAACGTCCTATCGGGAGCAGCTAAGGACTTCTCTATTTCTGAGATGGGTTTGTTGAAGTACAAAGGACGGATTTGTGTTCCGATTGATCCAGACATTCGGCGAGAGATTTTGGACGAGTCTCATACCACTCCCTACTCTTTGCACCCAGGTTCTACGAAGATGTACCATGACCTGAAGGTTTTGTATTGGTGGTCAGGCATGAAGAGGGACGTGGTGGACTATGTGGCTAGATGCCTAACCTGTCAGCAGATTAAGGCGGAACACCAGAGGCCAGCAGGATTATTACAGCCTCTTGGGATTCCCGAGTGGAAATGGGAAGATATTGCCATGGACTTTGTGGTAGGATTGCCAAAGACCGTGGGTCAGCATGACTCGGTATGGGTGATTGTGGACAGGTATACCAAGTCCGCCCACTTCTTACCTGTGAAGATGACTTATACTGTGGAGCAGTATGCAGAGCTTTATGTTAAGGAGATCGTTCGACTTCATGGGGCTCCGAGGTCAATAGTATCCGACAGAGACCCCACTTTCACTTCCAAGTTTTGGAAGAGCCTGCAGAAGGCAATGGGCACGCAGCTTCGGTTTAGTACCGCTTATCATCCTCAGACGGATGGACAGTCTGAGAGGACAATTCAAATACTGGAGGACATGTTACGAGCTTGTGTCTTGGATTTTGAGGGATCTTGGAGTAAGTATCTCCCTCTGATTGAGTTTTCGTACAATAACAGTTATCAGGCGACTATCGGAGTGGCTCCGTATGAGATGTTGTATGGTAGAAAATGCAGATCACCGATTCACTGGGATGAGACAGGTGAGAGAAGGTATTTAGGTCCTGAGATGGTTCAGAGGACCAATGAGGCACTTGAGAAAATTAGAGCTCGTATGCTCGCCTCCCAGAGTCGCCAGAAGAGTTATTCAGATCAGAAACGCAGGAGCGTAGAATTTCAGGTTGGTGATCATGTATTCCTCAGGGTTTCACCCCTGAGAGGAGTAAAACGATTTGGCGTTCGGGGCAAGCTGAGTCCCAGGTTTGTTGGCCCATTTGAGGTTCTAGAACGAATTGGGGAGGTGGCTTATAGGTTAGCAATGCCTCCAGCTTTATCAGGAGTTCATGACGTGTTTCATGTGTCCATGCTCCGGAAGTATGTTTCGGACTCTACTCATGTGTTGAGCTATGAGAACTTGGAGTTGGATCGGGACTTATCATACGAAGAAAAGTCTGTTCAGATCCTTGATAGGAAGGACAAGGTCTTGAGGAGCAAGACCATCCCCTTGGTTAAAGTATTGTGGAGAAACAGCAAGGTCGAAGAGGCGACATGGGAACTGGAATCAGATATGCGGGAGCGGCATCCCGAGTTGTTCAGGTAAATTTCGAGGACGAAATTCTCATGAGGAGGGGATAGTTGTAACGACCCAAATTCAGTGTTAAGGCTTAAGGGCCTGGAGTAGTGTGCCTGGAGGGCATGATGGGATTTTGTGTGTGACTTTATTAAGTTTAATGCATCATTATGATTTATTGCACGTTATATGACTATTGGATTATTTGAGATGCATGACTATGTGAATCAGTATGCATGTAGAACTGATTGTCTTAAAATGAGCATGATTGTAACTTGGCCATGTTAGGGCATAACTGTGATAATTATACTATGTGAATTGTGCCATGTGAGTGTGATGTTTTACCAGGATGCACGCATCGGGACGGTCCTAGTGAGCCAGTTAGTCTAAAAGTCACAACGGGTTGTTGTACCCGGCTCGGGAGGAGCCCAGGGGTACTTCGGGAATCTTGTAAGTTGAGTTTAGAAAGAGTGATTAGTATTGGTAATTTGGTAACCATTTGTAACTGCTGTGAGTAACAAGTTTTAAGATAGGAAGTGGTAGAATTGAAATGAAAGTGTTAAGACTTAAGTACCCTTGAAGGTTTAGCTTAGAAGGATTAGTAAGGAGGGGTAATTTGGTCTTTTGGCAAGGCAAATAGACATTATGCAGCTGGGATTTAGGGGGTACGGTTTGGGCATTTGGGTCACTTGTGGCTTTGATAAATTAGAAGAGAAGGAAAAGAAGAGGAGAGAAAGGCTAGGGCAAAGAAGAAGAAAGAAGAAGAGGTGTAGAAAGGGGCTGAAGTGGGAAGCTTAGAAGGAGATCAAGGGAACTTTTAGGGTGGATTCTACTCTTGAGGTAAGGATCTTATGCTTATTTAAGTTTGTTTTCTGTGTTGGTTGAGGAATTTAATGCTTGAGTTAAGATTTTCATGGGTTTTGATTTGGGTTGTTGAATTTGAAATCAAAGGAGTGGATCTTGTGTGTATTGATGTTTTGGATTTGATTCTAGTGTTTATGGGGTGTTAGATTGTTCATATGAGGTTTGGATTTGAGTTTTGGGGTTTAGGTTTTGGTTTGGGATGATTTGGGGAGGTTAAAGCTCGGGGAAAATTGCAGGAAAAACCCAGAATTCTGGGTCTGCGAAGGCGTGCCGCGGCAGGGTTTTTGTGTGCCGCAGCAAGGGAGCTTCTGTCTGATGGGTGCCGCGGCACAAGGATGTGGTGCCGCGGCACAAGGCAATTTTCAGGGTAGCTCTTTTTGGCAATTTTAGGTCTTAGCTCCGGGGGTTCGTGGGATGCCTCCGGGGTGTTGTTTTAAGGTTTTAGAGGTCCCGAGAGTGCGGGATTGGTCCCGGGAAGTGGTTTTGGGTTTGGTTAGTATTAAAAGTGTTTTATGTGTGTTGTGACTAGGATTTCGGAGAGGCTCGTGCTAAAGGACCGTGCTCGTGACCGTGGTACTTTGGAAAGCACGGGATACAGGTAAGAAAACCGTAACACCCGAGTTTAGGGCATGGCCCCACTGTGTGATTGTAGGGCGTGGCCCCGGATTGTATTACGTGCAAATGCTTAAACTTAAATGAACCATGATGTGTGTGAATGTTTATTTTGAATGTACTATATGTGTTATTATGATGAAACGAGCGGCAGAGGCCGGGTACGGCATAGGCCGGGGCGGCCGTGGGCCGAAAGTAACACAGCACATGGGATGCTTATATTCAGGGTGGGACCCAAGGGATACATGAGTTATCCTCGCGGTGAGAACCGAAACTCCAGGCTTTGGTAAGGCCTTGGGAGCGGCATGGCCGTACTTGTTTATTATGGTGGTTTTCCTATGTATCAGTGAATTATTGCCAGCTATTTACTTTGCATATGTTATGTGTTATTTGGGTTTTCTTGCTGGGCTTCGGCTCACGGGTGCTCCGTGTGGCAGGTAAAAGCAAGGAGTCAGTCAACCGGCCATGAGTATGGAGAGCGTGGGGGCGGCGCGTACATGTTCGGCCTGCCCGACTGCTTTGGTTGGGGGCATTTTGTATATGGCTGTATTTAACCATTCTTTTGATAGCTGATCAAGTGTAAATCTATTTTGAGTTGTAAATATTTTGTAAACCTTATTTTGGGATCCCAGATGTTTTATAATTAACGTTTTAATGAAACTAAACATTTTCAAAGAGTACAGCCTTAAACTCTGGTTTATTCACACTTTTGGTTTTAGAAACCACTTGAGTCAATTAGATGCACAATTTCTGTTTTAAACTCACTTAGTAACGGCTCTAAGGTAGTAGGGCGTTACAGAAATAGGCTACGATGTAAGAGAAGTAAATTTTCAAAGTTACCTTAAAATCGGAGGAAAACTTCTGGGCAGCAAGCACTGCGCAGATTACTTTAAAAATTTGAATGGGTTTTGCCATCCCAAAAATGATTAAATTTTGAGAGAAATTATTTGAGATGTGTATAAGGACTCCAATAAAATTTTAGAGAAAAATATGTCACGGTTTAAGAGAAATAATTTTTCTAAATTTTCCCTAAAATCTGAAAAGTAGTAATTTCGAACCTTAGCAAAAAAATAATTTTGGGAGGTAAGTTCTCTTAACCTAAAACAAGTTTTTGACGTGAGGCTTTCACCTAATTCCCGTCCTTATGACACAGAATACGTGAACGATAGTTTAAGGGATTTTGCCCAAAAATCAACTTAGGGCAAAAGTTGAAAAATGAGACTTTACCACCTTAAGTTAAATAGATGAAGTAAAAGTCTTGGAAATGAAAAGAAATAGTTCCTTGCAAAGATAATGTAAATGTGGAATTTTTTCCTTGTGAATTCTATTCACAAGTGAAGCTCTATGCTACGAGACATCCTGAAAGGGCATCACATGATGGTGAGGGAGTTGGGGTAAGAGAGTCACCCTCACTAGGCGAGGGACTTCGGCCACTTGCCGATCCAAACTTCACCCTCGCTATGCGAGGGCCCCTAGCTGGCCATCCGCGTGCGCCCCATTCCAGCAGGCATCAAGCCTCGTCCACACTCGGAGGAAGAGCGTCAGCCTCGCTATGCGAGGGACCCTCGCTATCCGAGGGTGAGGGCTGTGTTGAGGTGTCCGTGCTCCTAGCCTCGCGACGCCGCACGTCGGAGGAAGAACGTCAGCCTCGCTATGCGAGGGACCCTCGCTATGCGAAGGTGAGGGTTGTGTTGAGGTATCCGTGTTCCTAGCCTCGCGACGCTGCGCTCGGAAGGAGGAGAGGCAGCCTCGCTATGCGAGGGTGAGGGGTGTGTTGAGGTACCCGTGCTCCTAGCCTCGTGTCTATGCGATCCGCATAGGCCGGCCCTGACCCTCGGCACCTCGACTTCTCAGGACATGCATAGGATGAAGCCTCCTTGGCACAGGCATGAGATCACTTAGGGGAATCTTATTGATATGCCAAACGAACGTGGAGCATTGAACGGGAATTGATGAGGACCACCGAGTACGGAACACGTGCGTTGACACGGGGCGTACGGTTATGGAGAGAACAGAGGCACGACCCTATGATCTGCGTCTGAGGAGTAGTGGCGGTACGGACCTGTACGAAGAGTGGTGAGACCACTTGGACACCCCCGACGCCAGAGCCAACAGTACTATGTCCAAGACCATGACTCTGACACCATCAGGGTAGACACCACTACGCCCTGAGCCACTACTTTATCAGAGTACCTATGTACGTCCCAGTGGTCTGGGACTTGTTTGTATCCTGGGCCAATAGAGCCTCCCCTATAAATAGGCTCCAACCCCTCAGGCTAAGGGGTTGGAAAACTGAATGTAAAAACGAGACTTATGAAATATATGCTTCTGGTTCTCATGCTTGCCTGAGTTTTCTCCTGTTGTTTAGAGTTCTTTCTATCTAATTCATAGCTTCTTACAGTATAGAGATTGAAGTTTTCTAACCATCAATCGTTGACGAGTTCTTACCGTCAACAGTTTGGCGCCGTCTGTGGGAAGGTAAGCACCAAGCTACTGTTCTGCCATTACTTCCGGCAAGGAAAAATGCCGAGACGTTCGAAGCGTCTCAAGGAGCCTCGAGAGGTGGAGGTCCACCTTACCGGAGTCCAGCTGAAGGCCTCCATGAAGGATCCACCTCCACCCCGAGACGTAGACCCCCCAAGGGACCCTGAGGTTCACCAGAATGATAAGGAGGCCTCGTCTCCGGCCATCCCGCCCGGTGAGAGTCCTCCAAGGACAACTACTGCACCACCCGGGAACGCCAACGAGTTCCCTCCTCCCAAACCACCGAAGGTACCGAACTCCGGCCGGCAAGACCCGGGCCCCTCAACGCACAGACGCGATAAGCAACCCCGGGTCCATTCCGTGAGCTCGAGTTCTAAATCTCGTTTCTATGAAGAGGAGATTCGTGAACTGCACCGTAGAAACCAATGACTAGAGACTACCCTGGAGAACATGCAGGAGGTGCTGAATGGCCTGTTGCAAGGTAAGTCAAACGTGACCCTGCCCAAGAGGAAAGAGAAGGGTCGGGAAACCACTGTCCCGGTAGACGACGGAAGAACCAGACACTCCACCAGTAACACCCCCAGGGAAAGGCCACAAGAGCATCCTAGACCATCGAGGCCACCCCAGGAGCCAAAGCAAGGGAACAAGGGTGGCTCTCGCAACGACGTCGAGGTCACCTCAAGGAGGACACCCTCAGACCTACGAGAGGAGCTCAACAAGAAGAGGGCGAATAAGAGAACTACCCCTCCTACTGTCCCCCGGGACGGCAAAGGAAAGGAAGATGTCAGCCCATCCATGTTGAGGGACTCCCTGAAGAAGAGGAGGCAAGACCTCGATACGGAGATGAAGAGCCTGCGGAGTAAGATTGTCACCGTGTCTGGAGGGCAGAGCCTTGAGGAAGAGTTCGACTATGAATCGCCTTTCACCAAAGAGATCCAAGCCATTCGACTCCCAGCCAACTTCAAGAAGCCCCCACCAATGAGGAAGGATCGGTCCCAAAGGGATCCCAATAGGTACTGCCAATACCACAAGGATATTGGTCACACCACAGCAGAATGTATCCACCTGAAAGAAGAAATTGAGGAACTCATCCGCAGGGGGCACCTAGGTCGGTATGTCAGGAAGGAAAGGCTGAAAACGGAGGACGAACCAGTGCTATCTAGGACGCATAGAGAAGCTCCAGAGATACAGGGGGAAGTGAGAACTATTTTCGGAGGTCCAGGGCTTGGGGGAGATTCCTGGAAAGGACGAGATCGGTATGCTAGAGAAGCCAGGCGAAGTCCACCACCCTGCATTATGAGTTTGGAACAACGACCCCCAAAGAGCTTCAAGGGAGAAAATGACTCGATCACTTTCACTGAGGAGGACGCGCGGGGGGTACACTTCCCCCACAATGATCTGTTGGTGTTGACAGTTCAGTTGGTCAACCGGCGGGTGCATCGAGTCCTCGTAGACAATGGAAGTTCTGTGGACATCTTATATCGCCCCGCCCTGGAAAAGATGGGTTTGGGCATCAGGCACTTGAAGCCTTGTCAATCCTCCCTATACGGGTTCGCAGGGGACTCGATACAACCTTTAGGGGTGATCGAATTAGCACTCACTATGGGTGAACAACCCCGACAAACCACGGTCATAGCAAACTTCGTCGTAGTAGATTGCGCCTCTGCTTTCAATGCGGTATTGGGGAGACCATCCCTAAGAGAATTGAAAGCAATCACTTCAATATACCACCTCACCGTCAAGTTCCCAACTCCTGGTGGGGTAGCGAGTATGAAGGGAGAACAAAGAGAGGCGAGGGAGTGTTATAACACCTCCCTTCACAAGTCAGAGAAGCCATCAGAACCAACAGCGATGGTGATGCACGGAGGTACAGACCCACAGGGACAAGACCCCAGAATCACGAAAGGCCCAACCAGGTAAGACTAGCAATGAGACTCCCACGCCTGGTACAAGTAGTAGCTATGCTTAGTTTGTTGCAGGTTATGCTATTTTAGTAGATAAGAATCAAAGAGGTTACCTAGATAACCTCCCAAGTAGATGTAAGCCTTTTACCTATCTATATATCGTTGTAATCCGACTACCATGAATGAAACTGTCTTCCACTTCGTGTGTAACTTATTTCTTTATGCGAATATCAACTAAAGTCCCCGCCGAGATAAATCTCACCAGGTACTTGAGGGGCAGGACGACAAAAGTTACAAAAAAAAAAAATTTGTCTCTTATATTCACAAGGATTAGCTACCCTTATGAATATCAAGGGATTGGTTCAAAAGGATGACCTCCGACGAAAGGCCGACACCCCAAGAGGTGAGGCTGTAAGGAGGGAATCACCCAATAAGTCTAGATCGGCCATTAAGCCGGCTAGCCCAAAAAGGGTCTTACAAGGGACCCTTGGAAAAAAAATAGTACTATGTATAAGGACGAGAAGGACGCTTCTCGCAAAAAGTAACAAGCGCGCGCAAAGAATATAAAAGGACCCCAACAGCCCAACGGGTTAAAGTGTCCTTACAAGTATAACCAAGGTGCACCAGAAAGGTTATCTCCATCAAATAAAATAAAAAATGTAATCCACGAACAACAATGATAAGAGGGACTCATCAGAGCCCCTTAAGTTTGACAAAAAAAGAGAGAAGAAATGGTACAAGGGATTACATAACAAAAGCATACATAGACAGAGTACAAGGGGATCTACGAATCTCCACCGTGATCTTTCCACTCAGAAATCTTCTCGACGGCATGGTCCCCAAAAGGAGATAGGTCAACTGTGGGGTTAGTCCTCCAAACAGCATGCAACGTTTTCCCGATTATGCGATCCTCCACGTTCACAAGCTCAGCCTCAAGCACAGCGATCCTCCCATTCAGAGTTTGGATGGTAGCCTCCAACTGAATGTTGCTCTGAGAGGTTGAGGCAGCCCGGGCCAAGGCGGTATCCCTCTGGCATACCATCTCGGCCAGTTGGCTGGACAAGGCATCCTTCGCAGTCTGGGCCACCGAAAGGTTCCTCAGTGCCTCCTCAAGCTCGTGTTGCAACCGTTGAGCCGATGAAGAGTGGGAGGCAAGCAGCCGATGGTTCAAAATAGAGGCCTGAGTGAGGACGAAGATATGAAACAAAGCCTTAGGGGTCAGATGATACACCAGAAGTAATATAAAAGGTATTTATGTGGCTATCATAAATTAATAAACCAAGTATCGCGACAGTTACCTGCAAGGAGGCTCGCATATAGGCATTCTCTAGCTCAGCCTCAGGAACATCGTGCAGCGTCCCCCATTCACCCTCGGGGAAGTTTCCCAAGTGATGGCTCATGGCTTCCCCATATTGGCTCGCCAGGGGATGATCTTCGGGAATAGAAACATGAGCTGAGCCGGGGGAGGCGCGAGTGCTTGTCGAGGCCCGTTTTGGCAAGGATGGGGACCGAGAAGGCCCTGACCCGTCCACAGTAGTGCGAGGAGCAGAAGAGTGCGGGGTCGTCTCCTGGGGTAAAGAGACGCCTGTGGATGCCCACCTGGAATGCCCCCTCGGGGGTGAAGGAACCCCATCAAAAGAGGGAATGACAAAATTCCTCCTAGGCATAAGGGGGCAAGGGGCAGGGGCGTCAAAGGCAAACTCACCGCCAGGCGTTAACGGCGACATCCGAGAGGTAGCACCGCCAGTATGACCGTCATCGGCTACACCCTTAGCCCTGCCAGCAACAGAGTACAAGCAGGAGTAGTTCTCAGACACCACGGTCTCCTCAACATCCATATGGTCACCCGGGGAATAGACGTAATCCCTATCGGCTGCTTCATCATAATTCCTTTCATCGTGACCATATACCCACGGACTCTCAAGTACGGGTGCCGCTGGGGGTAAATCAACAGAGTCGGGTGACGCGGGGCGTGGATCCTCATATTCAGGGGAAATGGAGCATAAGGTAACTTTCTGGTCCGGGGTCAGCAGCCCACATAAGTGGAGATTGCTCTCCGTGAAAAGGGCGCTGGCTTGTTTGCGTTCCTTCGGCATAGCCAGGATTTGTATTACCCGGTCAAGAGCTGCCCGTTTCAGATTAGGACCGACGACCCCAAGAGACCTGTCATCGAACGAAAGGAAATTACCACAGTTACAAGAACTATAAAAAAAAGAGGTCGATTAATAAGAGAAATTTCTGGTATATGGGATCAGAGTGATGATAGCCTTACGTGGGGCATTGAAGTTAGAGTATCGGGTCTGCCCACTATAAGTATAGAAGTAGTATGACTTCCAAGCCCCCCTATTGGAAATAGATCCCTCCAAGAGGGAACTCCCTTTAAGGGCCGCGACTTTCTGGAGCTGGTAGAACCCGGGGGCTGATGTATTCTCCCTCAGGGTGAAGAAGTAATGAACCTCACTTGTGGAAGGCCCCCTAGAGTACACCTGATGGTACAACACATACAAACAGCTGAGCATCACCCAGGAGTTGGGGGACAATTGTAGTGGCGCCAATTCAAAGTAGTCCAGCACCTTGATGAAGAAAGAGTGGAGTGGCAGAGCTCCACCAGATCGGATTATGGCATCGCTAAACGCCACGAATCCCTTTTGCGGTGCAGACGCGCGTTCCTTGCGCTCTGGTATAACAAACTTGAGGTTCAGGGGTAACTTATGGGCTTTCAGCATGTTGCCCAATTTCTTCAGGGTAACGGTAGACCTTCCAACTTCATCAGAAGTGTCCAAGACTCTCTTCGGCATCTCGGGTACCTGGACAAAGTAAGGCAATTTATGAGCAACCGACTTTCTTAGGGTCCTAGAAGATCCCCCACATGTCCTATGTCTACCAGCTCTTTGCTTAACCCTAGGGCGCAAGACAGGGGATAGGAGAGGGAACGCGGGCGGCACCATGGAAAGGAACCCCGGCTCAACCAATTCATGTCCACCTCCTTCAAAGGAGGAATCCACGTAATCGGGAAACTCGTCACGACAGAAGGAAAAGGGCTTGGGGAGCAAGTTTTCTTCTAGGCAAGCAATTTCGGAAAGGCAATCCTGGAGGGTGGATTGTAACTGGGAAATGTATGTCGCTTGCCGAGGGGAGAGATCAGAACCCGCGTCCCCGGGATGAGATTCTAGCTCCCTCTCTAGACAGTACGCCTTATGTCTAAGGTAAGATAATCTCCTGAGGTAGAGCGCCCGCACACCCCTGCAGTTAGAAGGTTTACATGCGTCGACCTCCGAGTCGGAGGAGGACAACTCAATAAATTCGACATTAGACGGACCTTCGGGACATCGCCTAGACGCCATGGACAAGCTGAGACTCGAGGGCATGTGCGCATAAGGGCGACTCAATATCTACAACACGAGTGTGAGGGTATAAGAAAAGGGCCGGTGTATGGGTACTGGAAAGGCTATGCGAAGAAAATGCTAAACTCTGAAGGTTGAATGTCATGCAACCATCAATCTTACTCTCGTATAATCAATGCAAAACGAAAGGGAGAAGAGATGAAAGAGACATACCTGCGGGGATACGAAACTGAGGGGACGCAAGGACAGACTTACAAAGGAGCAGGAGCAAGATCGTAGGAGCGAGGTAATGCCCAGCTTTGCCACGAAGCTAAAAAGAAAAAAAAAATTAAACAAAAAGAAAAAAAAGAAGAGAAAGAAAGAAGAATGGAAATAAAAGAAGGGATACCTCAAAAATGCTTCTATTGAGAATAGAACCTTGGAGCTCTTGGAAGAGGCTTAGAGGGAATACCACTAGGCTAAGCAAGTTTTTGTGTAGAGAAGTGGTTTCAAGCCTTGGAGTATTTATAGGGAAAGTCAATGCTCCCTAGCCCTTGGATCTATTTCCCTATAAATGGTGGAGATCAAGAGTATGGGTAACCTTGGGATCCGCGATGGAGGATGATTGGTCCTTATGCAATCTTAGGATCTCTCATGGATTCCCTCAAGTGTTGGGTGACTTTTGTGTTTCTTTGGACACTAAAAGAAACACAACCCCAAGCCTCACCTCATGCTTCTTCAAGAGGCGTTGGAAAAATTGCCAAGGCAAAATCCCCCAAGATTGCTCGTGCATGTCAAGCAAGAGAAGTGGAGAGAGTCTACAAACACACTTAAAAGTGCACTTATAGACTCGGGGGGAAGTGTAAATGTGGAATTTTTTCCTTGTGAATTCTATTCACAAGTGAAGCTCTATGCTACGAGACATCCTGAAAGGGCATCACATGATGGTGAGGGAGTTGGGGTAAGAGAGTCACCCTCACTAGGCGAGGGACTTCGGCCACTTGCCGATCCAAACTTCACCCTCGCTATGCGAGGGCCCCTAGCTGGCCATCCGCGTGCGCCCCATTCCAGCAGGCATCAAGCCTCGTCCACACTCGGAGGAAGAGCGTCAGCCTTGCTATGCGAGGGACCCTCGCTATGCGAGGGTGAGGGCTGTGTTGAGGTGTCCCTGCTCCTAGCCTCGCGACGCTGCGCTCGGAAGGAGGAGAGGCAGCCTCGCTATGCGAGGGTGAGGGGTGTGTTGAGGTACCCATGCTCCTAGCCTCGTGTCTATGCGATCCGCATAGGCCGGCCCTGACCCTCGGCACCTCGACTTCTCAGGACATGCATAGGATGAAGCCTCCTTGGCACAGGCATGAGATCACTTAGGGGAATCTTGTTGATATGCCAAACGAACGTGGAGCATTGAACGGGAATTGATGAGGACCACCGAGTACGGAACACGTGCGCTGACACGGGGCGTACGGTTATGGAGAGAACAGAGGCACGACCCTATGATCTGCGACTGAGGAGTAGTGGCGGTACGGACCTGTACGAAGAGTGGTGAGACCACTTGGACACCCCCGACGCCAGAGCCGACAGTACTATGTCCAAGACCACGACTCTGACACCATCAGGGTAGACACCACTACGCCCTGAGCCACTACTTTATCAGAGTACCTATGTACGTCCCAGTGGTCTGGGACTTGTTTGTATCCTGGGCCAATAGAGCCTCCCCTATAAATAGGCTCCAACCCCTCAGGCTAAGGGGTTGGAAAACTGAATGTAAAAACGAGACTTATGAAATATATGCTTCTGGTTCTCATGCTTGCCTGAGTTTTCTCCTGTTGTTTAGAGTTCTTTCTATCTAATTCATAGCTTCTTACAGTATAGAGATTGAAGTTTTCTAACCATCAATCGTTGACGAGTTCTTACCGTCAACAGATAACTAAGGACTTGGAGACTTAACAAATCTCAAATCAACTTGAGTTAATTTAAAAGTTGATTTTTTACCATTTTTAAGTTAAGGGTCCAATTGCCATTCTTTTAAAAAATCACGTAAAAAGAGATCCAAGGTTATGGATAAAAATGGTAAGAATAGAGAGTTGAGTTTTGTAGAATCTTTTAAAGAATGGGATAACATTGTCATATATTATTTGTAAAGGGTCAAAAAGTGGTATGTTGGTAAATGATAGAAAACAATAAACTTTTGTAAGAGGACGACAAGTTGGTATTTTTCTAAAGATAGGAGTTGAGTAAAACTCCTTTTCCTAGAACAAAAATATGAGTTATCCGATAAGAGAGTTCTTTAGTTGAAGAATATTAAGATGTACGGCACGGAGAGCGTGTTGCAATGAGGCCAATTTTCTCACACTGTAACGAAATTCGGCCTTATACACTGTAAGGTGTATAAGAGGCTATAGTATAGAATCTCTAAGAGAACTTTAGTATTCGGCGCAGGTTTTGGTCTTGTATGTTTTGATGGTCATTACAATAAAATCTATATTAAACATTTTTTTTAAAAATCTCTATATAAATGTGATTTGTTAATATAAAAATTCTAAAATAAAAAATATTTTAAAATGTCTAATAAAGATAAAATTATAAAAATATTTTTAGAACAAAATAAAAATATTGTTTATGTTATTATCATATTAATTTATTTTAATTTAGATTAATATATAATAAATAAGTAAATATACTTTGATAAAAAAATCACATTTATTGTAGAGTTTTTTTTTTAAAAAAATAGTTTTTAAAAAATTCTAAAAGTTTGATTGTGCCAGCTTTACTATAACTTCTGTATAAATTTTTCAATATGTTTCTTTCTCACAGTTTAACAAATATATTTATTGCACAATTTTCTGAGAAAATAGCTATATTTCAATCAAACAAAGTATCTCCATTTTTTTTGTTCTTTATAATAAGGGGCCTTCTGGAGTCCCTCAGTTAATTTTCTAAGACTGAGTCCTGTGGTGATTTTTGGTCGTTGGATGAGGTGATTTATTAGATTGAATGGTAGGATTTGAGTTGAAGCTTAAGTGGTGTAAAATACGAAAATACCCCAAACTTCTTCCATATAACCGACAACCGTTCCTCTTCACCTTTTCTTTGGTTTGGTTATTATATTCTAAAATAACAGAAGGTTGGAAGAGCCTTAGTAAGCTTCATTCCCTCACCCAACTCCGAAGAGAACTTTCTGCAATGTGAATATTTGGAGTAGTAGTTGGAGTTCCGAATTGTCGCCGTTTTGGTTAAAAAACTTATACTATACGTACTACACGTCCTCCAACTCTTGGAAATACAGTATAACTACTGTCCTCCAACTCTTGGAAACACAGAACCATAGTGTCAACTGCATCTTGCATTCCATTCACAGTGCACCATTTTATTCCAATCTTCTCAATTTCCTTACGCATGGATTGAGCCTGCTCCATTGCTTCGTTGAACTTGCATATTTGCTCTGCAATGAAACATTGAACATCTACTGGTTCTGCTCTCCCAGGTTTTGGTTCGACGGGGTTACGAACAACTTCATAAGGAGCGATGGTTGTCAACTTGATCCCAGGTGCCGGTTCGCTGACTTGAACATGTACTGAGTTCCCCAGAGACTGTACGTAATTGTCGATGGTAGTATCCCAACTTTCTGGGACAACTTTTGGACTGTTGGACTCAGCCTAGATGTGTAACTTTTCATCCTCCTTCTTTAAATCCTTCCTTGAGGAAACCATGGGGTTCTTTTCAGAATACATGTCTTAGTGGATGTACGTATTTCAGTTAGTGGCAGAGGTAAAAGCAATGATTGAATGGTGCTTGCACTAATTGTTTCCCAAATCATCAAACTTTTATAGTGGTAGAAAGTATCTTGCACCCCTCACAAGAATCATTGTTTTGCATGCATGGGTGGGCCACTTGGAGACATGTATTTAGTACGTATAGTATAACTACTGTTTGCTAGTTGGAGTTCCGAATCGGTGTCGTTTTTAAATAATCAATACATTTAAAAAAAATTATTATTAATATTAAAAACTTGTCACCACATTATATTAATTTCTTAAACAGCATAAAAAAAATAAAACAGCTTCAGTTTTTGTTACGTTATTTTATTATACATTTGTCTAAGTCAATTATAATAGTTACTTAGTAGCAGTCAAATAGTTACATGTCCACAATCGTAAATAAGTCTCAACTCTTACTTAAATTTACTATAAAACCCTCAACTGTACTATTTATTGGACCTAAAATTACGCTTCTAACCCCAATTATTTAAACAGTGCCAACTAAAAAAACACAACCGGTTATACCAAGTCAAAATACTAAAAAGTCAATATTTTAATACCAATGTAAATTTAACACTTGGCAAAAATCTGGGCCCCACATGAAGGACTTAGTCCTGTGAGGGAAGCTAAAATTCTCCTAATAATATTCTTTCTAAAAAACGTGAAATCTCCTTATGTTTCACTTTAAATTTTAAAATCAAATATAAATTCTAAATTCTCCACTATAATTTTTTTAACAAAATAAATTCTCTGTTATCATTAGTTATTTCCGACCCTTGTCATATTCATCATTTAGCCCAATAAATTAAAATCTTTCTTAAACAAATTAGAAAATTTTACACAATTATTATTATTTAAAATTTGAGACACAAATTAGACAAACTCCAAGGACTTTGTTATCTCATCTCAATATCACTTTCTTCACTTGAAATAGTCCCTTGTTTTATAAATTTAATCTCCTCGATAGGCATTTCTTGTTTACACCATTGTTTTTCATAACTTTAAACCTGAAAATTAATGACAACACTACCACCAAATTTGAAGATAATCTAATCAACAGTACAATGTAACATAATTTTAGAGAATGCTTCTTTCAATTATTCAAAAAAGGCAGGAAAATTGGGTCATGAATGGAGGAACCAATAGAACATATTTGCATTAAGCAGGAATCTAAAAAATCTAAAAGATGTTCCCGCTTTACTTTAAATGATCTGTGCTGTACATGTCTAGTAAAAAAGAATGTTGACATTTTTCTTGGCTTGAAAAAAATTACGAGATTAGAGTATGGTATAGAAAGTTGATTGAATACCAAGAAAAACGCTTTAGCAAACCCCTCATACTTGTGTAATCATCAGTTACCAAATCTGGCTTGTAGAACTTGCACCAGAAAAGCCTCTACTTTGAAGTTGTGACCTTCAGAGACAAGCAATTTAATTTTATCTTTCCCAGTCGTTGTGATGGATTTTGAATAACAATTCCTTCTTCTAATCCGAATGCAGAAAGTTTTCAGTCCAAAAGTTCCAAGAACCAGGAAATGAACATCTTTCTTTTATTCTCTTACCTAGCTTGTAGCTGGCCTTGAAATGTCTCAGAATTATCACCCTATCAACAACCATAGATCGGATGAAATGTCTCCTCCGTCAGGGAGATGGGCTGGTAACTCAGATTCTCATTTAGCATCTTCTGTACATAAAACATCATGTAACACTGAGAGGCTCTGACGATCCTCTCGTCCACCTCGGTAATCCAAGCGTCATCACATTTGTACCACTGATTTCTCAAGCGCAAATATGTCATATAATGACCAGATTCCAATGTCCCCGAATGCGTTACTACTGCAAACACCTCAAATTCTGTTGACAAATCAGATTCATCGCCCTCAAAAGCAAAGATTCTATTTCCAAATCTGCTTCTGATGACAGAGGATGATAAATAAGGCATCATGTCTAAAGAGAAAGGAAAATGCAGATAGCTGTTGATCTTCCTCGACATTTTTCTGACCAGTGAATGCTCAAATCTTTTTATATGCAGACACAATACTAATGGGAGTCTTCTGATGGACAGTTGCTTTAGTGAGTCTTTACGTTCTCGACATTTTTCACAATAGAGTTTCTGATCCGACCCCAACTTTTCTGGTCTTGTATACAAGTCCAAACAACCTAAAAGACTGGATGAGCTACTGATTTCATTTGGTTTATCAGGCATATTGGCTACAGTTGCTGCAGAATAACTGGTGGCATCCAGGTTGAGCGAAATGTCAACACAAGGGTCATACGTTGTTGAAGTAAATCCACAGGCCATACATGTAACATCTGATCTCAACAGCCCTGAGAACGCCTTGTGAGCAATGCACTTGCAATCTCTGATTTCTACAAAAGCAAAGAGGTGATATTCCATGAGCAAAACGTACAAGTTTTAAGCATTGGAGAAAATACGTAACAAATATGAATCCCCAAACACACATTAATGGAATTCCAATTAGAACTTTCTTAGTAATAAATTCATGTTCTTCTTGACTAATATCAACAACAGAGAACTTCCAAAAACCCTTCACTTTGCTTCCAAGCAAGAAACATTACCCTCATGGCGTCTCAGCTATATTTGAGCAAGTTATCTTTAAAACAAGTAGACATTTTCCCATGAACTGACTAAAATCAGATTCAGAGCATCTGATATAAGCATTTATTACCTCTCTTAGTGTTTCTTATTTTAGACTCCTCGTGGATACCATCTAAAACAGAAATGAAGAACTCATGAGCGTCTTGCTGCTCGTAACTTGCCAGATTTGCAGAATGCTGCCACGAACTTGAAGTAAAAAGAAAATTCCATTACTTGAGAGCAAAGTTAATTCTATACGTGAATGAAAAAAAATCCACAAGAAAGCTAACAATGAAACAAAGATTTCTTCCAATTCTAAAGGCGTATACATTCAAAAAACATAGTCCATCCATTTAAACCATGGACTATGAAGAAGCATCTCAAATTTATGGAAACAAATGAAAAGCCCAAAACTACTAACACAACACCATGGGGTTTGTTACATCTTTGCCAACACAATTCCGAAATTGCACGATACAGATATTTAGTCAAATATTACTTTCATCATAAAATCATCTTATCATCATCAAGATTTGCAAGGTTGGAAGATATCTATATAATATTACACCTAAAGAGAAATTGGCAGACCTGTATAGAAATTGAGCTGGACTATAAGGAGACCGATCGCCTGAAAAAACAGCAGAGAATATACCATCAATATCACAAGGCAAACATAGGCGTTCCGCCGATTTCTTCCGGCAAGTGGAACGGTCATGTTGATTGGTCAAGAAGTAATTCTTCAATGGGGGAGCATGTAGCAAAGCTTGCAAGACAGAGTTCATGAAACAAGTACTGCCCAAGTTGTTCAATCCCCTCAAACCTAATGGATAACACGACTTAGCCCTTTGATCCCTCGTCAAAACCAAATCTTGAGGATTCTTCAAATCCACCAATCGAACCGCTGAAACCGACCTCTTTCTCTTGCGTAATCTCCCTCCAATACTCTGAATACCATAATTAACATTTGGCATATCCACCACGTGTTTAGACATCACAGCCTTGTCAAAATCAGGATCATAGACCTGATCGTGGCACACGACGCAATAAAGCTCAGCCCTTTCAATGTCGACGGCTATATCATGACCATTCTGAAACTGGGTATGCGTGAGGATGTGGTCTACGCATGAAATAGATGAGCAAACCAAACAAAAATAGAGTCTACCTCGATACTCATTACAAGAATCGCAACTGGGTATCTTTGTATTGGACATCCCAATGCTTGACCTCCCATTTGGGATGATTTTGACACACTTTAGAACTGATTTATAGCCATTAAAGCCTTGTTTAAGCTTGTTATCTGAAAGATGTTTGCAGGGTTCTGGATTTGTGGAAAGAGGATTTCTTGCTGTCATCTTTGTAAAAACAAAAAATAAAGATCGGAAAATACAGCTTTGATGTTACTGATCACAGAAACTGATTTAGAAATATATATTAACGAAGGCTATGACAGTAATCTTTAAATTAATATTAGTATGAGAAAGAGACGGCAGTTTCACCAGAAGGATCGAAGAAAATTGGGTTTGGAAGAGGATCTGAAATGGTGTAGAGGCCATAAAAAAATTCAAGGGTTGGATATAATTTTTGGTCCGTAATCGCTATAGAGAGAGGGAACGAAACTTGTAGACTCTTTGGGAGTGACTTGATGACGAACAGAAGAGAAGAGAAGAAAAAATGTATTGTTTATTCGAAAGGAACTTAATGAGTCGGATTGGTTACGTATTTTTTGAAAGTAGGATTCTTAAGGGAAAATCTCAAATAAAAGATATGATTAGTCGAATGTCACTAGTATGATTTTGAGTTTTATAATTTTTATTAAATTTAAAAATCTGAATATTATTTTAATTTTATATATAATATTAAATTTTGATTTATTAATAAATTTAATTAAGTAAAATTTAATAATATTAATTAAATTCATAATAATATTACATTGTCATTAATTTTGATTTTTTTCTAAATTAAAGTTATTTTTTATTTAATTAACTAAATATTGTTGTTATAACTCAGCCACATTTGTTGAGCAATGTTTTCTCTAACATTTTCCATCTGAGCCATATAAGCTTAACTGAAATTAATCTCTGGTGCCTCATAAATTCCTGCTTCATCTCTTTCGTGTTGGTTTTCTATTGTTATATTAGATTGACTTTCGATTCCTTCAATATCTTCAATATGTGTGACATCAACTGAATATTGTTCAAACATTAGATCATTAATATAATGTATTTTGATCCAGTTGTGGATAGCGAAGATGCTATTGGTATTCGACGATGCTTTCCAAGCAAGTATGGAGGCATTGACTTCAAAATTGGGAGCCTAGCTTTTAGAAGTCTAAAACAACGTTCAATCACATTACGCAATGATGAGTGCCTATAATTGAATAACTCCATCGCACCTCTAGGATAGTTCTCTCTTCCTCTAAAACGACGCAAGTGACAATGTTCACCACTATATAGTACTAGAAGCTCAGACATATTTGGATAGCCAGAATCAACAACATAGTATTTACCTATATTAAAATCACTTATTATAAGCAAGAGAATGTGAAATAAAATTATAATGGATCAAGACAAGTGTAATTTAAGACCTGGTGGTGGCATAGGAAAGTTATCATCTTTTCTAATTGCATCAAGAAGCACTCAAGAGTCATTGGCCATTCCTTCCAATCCAGCGTAGACATAAGTAAACGTCATATTAGAGGAGCATGCAGCCATTACATTTGGTGTTACATCTACTTTTCTTCATCTATATGCAAGTTGTTTTAGAGCTGGTACAACTGCACTTACATGAGTACCATCAATTGCTCCAACACAATCCTGCAGAATAAATCAGATAAATCATTACCAACTTCAATTAAATTGGTATCAATTATAACTAGTATTTTATTAAAATTAATAAATAAAATTTACTTTAAATCATGGGAAATACTTCGAATTATTTTGAATTTCTTCTTGCACAGTGTTAAAGTGAAGAGGCCTTATTACTTCATTTCCTAAATAACACAATACATCTAACACTCTTCCAAACTGACGACAAACAGTTTCTACCGAATGTTGATATCTTTCGGCCACAGTCCTAACCCGTTGGTTGTGTGTTACTATCCATAGAAACATGACAATAGATTCTTCAACACGAATTACCCTATCATGTTCTATGACTTCCATTTCAACTAATCAATGACATAAAGATCTAAAAGTATTAATGTCCATTCTAATTATGTAAAACAATCTATCAAGATGTCCATTTAGCAGCTCAAGTAAATATTGACGTCTAGACATATCTGAAGTGCATAGTGGTTGTCTAATCTGTTGAGATTTTTGCATCTCATGTATTCGATTAGCCATGAGAACTTGACCAGTTAATTCCTCGCTTGATGAAGAAGAAGTATCACCAAATAATATTTCAAACTCCTCATCTGAATCATCCATCTTAGGTACCTAATTATGACAATAATAAAAGTTCAATCATGACAATAAACACCAAGTCAAGTTCATTACACATTATCTAAGAAAATGTAAACTTCATGGTTTAGTAGTTCATAAAAGATATAAGTCATAATAAATAAACAATATTAATCAATGAATCAAGATAAGCATGTCGATGCTACTCATTCATTCTCATGAATATTCCGCGCCCTTTTGGGGTTGCTACAAACTCATGCAACACTTTGAGGTATATTTTATTATCCAGATCTTGAATACCATCAAGAATGTTTTGACAATCTTCCACATTGTAAGAATTAGAGACATTGCTGGTTTCCTCGCTAATCCTCCTTTCTCTCGATTCATAATATTTACGCATAGTCTCACTCCGTACTAGTGATGCCTCATTCTTGGCAGAAATACTTTGTGCAAGTTCTTCCATCAATTGGTCGAAGGCGGAATTAGCCACTTTGTTCTTTTTCTCTTTTGGTTTTGGTGCATCTGGTAGAGCATAATTAGCTTGACGATGTACATTAGTAACTTCTTCTTCCTCTCCATAATTATCACCATCAAATTCAAAACCAACATCAACATGTGCTCCAGTGCCAACAAAATGACACCCTTGTTGGCGTTCTTCAACTGAAGAAGGCAGAAGTTGAGTGGAGGCATAACTCATACCACCAATAGCTGTTGTATTATTGAATATTTCTCCAAGCATATCATAATGTTGCAATCCTTTTTTTCGAAATCTCTTCGCATTTGGATATTTCTACAAAAATCCAAAATCACACAACATTCCTACATAACATGAATTTAGAATAATCAAGTAATCAACAACACAAGTATAGTATAAGTTTATTACCTTTAGATATGTGTCCAATACTTCATCACTTGCTGTAACAGTATTTGTTTGAGGATCCCATTCCATACCATACCAGTTTGTTCCAAAAGATGAGAAAATTCTCGATGTTCCTTTCTCAACCGATTGAATTTGGATTTCAATTAAGTTATTTTATATCCCTTTCCAAAAGAATTAAATATGTCATTTTCTATTTTTAGCCATCCTTTTTTGTCCAAGGTTGTTGTTTGTAATCATTTTTTGGCCACTTCATACAGAAGACCAATAAAATGTGATTCAATAGCCTTAGGGCAAGAAGCATGATCATCAATATCTACATTCTTCGCATCCATCTAATCATAATTTTAACTATCAAAATCTATGTCTTCATAAATAATGCTTATTTTAAATTTATTAGCCCAAGTTTTCAAAATCAAACATTCAAATCAAAGAATTCCAGAGATGTAAAGAAAGTGAGAAAAAGAGCTCACCTCAGATGTTGCAGATTGAGAGCAAAAGGACTGTAATGGTGTGATGGTGGTGTGGTCGGCTGCTACTTCAAACAAAAGATGATGAGTATTTAATCAGTGACTCAGGACTCGGGTAAACTTTTCATTACAACTTTTGAGTATTTAAACAACTTTTCATTACCACAATATAGAAATCTTCCATACGATTCAATCAGTGACTCAGGACAAGTATTATCAGTAGCTTCACACCCAATTGGGAGAATGGTTGAAACATAAGGCGATCTCTACCTAGAAAAATATGATTGAAACACCCATTGTAAAACATCCAACAGGAACCCAAGGGCTCAAGCGTTCACCTATATCAGAAAAAAGAAGACCATGTGATGCAAAACTCCAGCACTTGAATGTACAAAGTTCTGCTAGTTTATTCTGATCACATACTAACCAGGTGCCATTAGCTACTTAATTTTCTAAGCCCATTTTTTAGGAATGTCTTCATGTGATGGAGAAATATAACAAGCTAAATTTCAGCCATTAATACTTCATTAGGAAAACTGATAAGGAACCAAATTTCAAACTACAGAAAGGAAACTAATCAACATCCAATAGAGACTTTTATTAAATAGCCTACGCATAGAGTATGTTAGCCAAGCAGACTTGCTTTATGGCTTTGGGTTGCCTTATAATTAGAAACAAGTCCCAGATGTTATATCATATAATATAACTATCTTTCTACTCACAAAAGCTTATCACATTGACAACAAAGATTATTTTGAGTTCATGTATTATGTCATGCAATGTCAAGAAAATTTTGCAACAAAATACTTTATTATTACCCACCTATTCTAGCTGCTTTCCAAAAGAATCCCCGGAACCTGCCAAAAAGAAAAGTTGATAAGAACACAGTAGGATTGAAATAATAATTCATAAGTTTACACCATATTACATGATAACTCTACAAGAGTTATTTTACCATATTTGTATACTAATTGTTGCTTAATTTTTGAGTTTTTAAGTAACTTATTAAGTTTTTAAGTAATTTTGAATTTATTGGTCTTATTGTAATTTTATAGATTTTTGTGTAATTTTATAGATATTTTATTATAATATGTTGTAGTTTAACTATTTGTATTATTGTTGTTAAGTTATAAGTAAAAAGATGCACTTTTGAGCTTAATTGTTTAAGTAAATTAAGTTGTAATTAATATTTTTTCAAATAATTAATATGATTTATTTTATAATTGAAAATATTTAATTATGATTTAATTTATGTTTATTTTGTAGAGAATTTGTTGCATTTTTGCTCTTGAAAAGAAAGAAAAATGAAGGAAAATGTGGTATTTTCAAGGAAAAGAAAGAAAAAAAATGGCATTTATCAAACAGGTCCAGCTTGAAGCACCTGCCCAAGCACGCGCCTCCTGCCACTCCAACCTTCAGCAAGCCCACGCACCTGCCCAGCCAGGCCCACCTGAAGCTGCCCCAGCCCGTGCACACCTGGGCCCGCCTGCCCACCTCTCGGTCCAATCTGCAGCTTCGGTCCAATCTCTTGCCACCTGTAGCCAACCAGCCACTTTCTCACACTTCTTGAGCCCAATTTGTCCCTTTGTCCCCTTGTCCCTAAAATTCCATTTTTACCCAATTTTTCTACACATTTCACTAGAAAATTCGTCATGACACCCTAAAATTTACCCTTACTTGCCATATTATTATCAATTTAATTAATCTAATCAATTTAATTAATTTTAATTGATTATTTTTATAATATCATTTTGGCTATAAATATGTAATTTCAATACCATTTTGGGGGTGCTTAATTTTTGGGTAATCATCATCTTTTATGCCATTCTCTCTTCCATATGTAATTTTAAGACCATTTTGAAGGTGCTTAATTTTTGGGTAACCATCATCTTTTCTAACATTCTCTCTTCAATTTTAGTATTTTTCAAGAGCATTTTCAAGTATGTATTTTATTTATTTTGTAATTTCTATTCTAGTTATGTGATTCTAATTTTTTTCATAAGATTATTAAGATCATGATGAAGCAACTTGTAACTAGATAATATTTATGTTGTATGTTGATTTCCCTTGTAATGCAACAAAGTTTATAGATTTTTCTTCTTCATATATGTCTTTCATCTTTAATATTTTATATTTTGGATTGTTAGATAATATTGCACTTTATTCTTCATTTTGCAAAACATAATATCCTGTGTGTAAGATGTGTCATTAAATTATATGCATCCAATGCTTAGAACAAAAATATTATGTTTTGCCTTGTAAATAATGTTATTTGATTTTTGGTTGTTTCATTAGGTTGATTCACATTAAATAGTTTGAAATTATATTTTTTTGAAAAGTGAAGAAAAATCCTATCTTTTTATAAATAATTTGTGCTTAAAATTATAAATCTATTTGGAAAATGATAGTTTAACTTATTTCAACTATCACTAAAACTTGGGAATCAATATACTAATAAGTATTATTAAACTTACATTTTGTGGATTCTAGTATCTTAATACCCTTTCTTTTACAACTTATTTTCAAATCATAATTGGTTTATTTTTATCATCTTAAATAGCTTGACTTTAAATCTTTTATTTTATATTCATGACATTAAATTTCATCAATCTTTGGAGCTAGGTTAGAATTTATTAATTTTGGTTTAAAATAATTTTATTTTTTATTTTAGACAACTCCTTTGGGTTCGACATCCTTGCTTATACGATCACTATTCTATATGAACAATTCATGTGCTTGTGAGTTATAAATATTTAAAACATACCCGTTTTGGGGTCCATCATTACACAAAGAAAGAAATCATAAAATTTAGTTATTACAATCTTTTATACCATGTCAACCTGTCCCCCAACATATCGTGGAAATCCCTCAAAACAGTTATGCAAATTCTAGTGAAAAACTAGCATCACACTAAACCTACTATCTTTGGAAGACAAGACACAAAAGCATAGTACTAGCTAGGTTCTCCTAAGAATCAAACCCCAAGTCTAATGCAAGCAAACCATGAGTTTGCAAAACAACATCTGCTCCATACTTGCAAAAAAGAAAGAAAATAAATAGAAGATAAAAGAGACACTTGGGGTGCAAAATATAAATGGCCTTTAAATAAATAAAAAAAAAATCACCTTTTAATAGGCTCAAAATTAATCTTTAAACCACGTTGCACACCCAATGACACCACATCAAACCCCTCTCCACACCAACAATTAAATAATTTAATTTGGATACCTTTAACTGCAGTTAACTCACATAGCAACAAAAGTAGGCCCCTGGCAGATTTGTAATTATTCAATAGGTAGGAAAAGTAAGGTATTGAATCAATATTTAATGGAGGTAATTACTTTCAACTTTGAACACTCGAATTAAGCATAATATCATTGCTTCCTCATCTCCTATTCCCCAAATTAGAGAGCATTCTAATAGAAGAGCCTAAAATAAAACAGTTTGTAACTCCCTCCTATAAAAATGTACTTACGAATGCATAGGAGAAGGAAAATCCTGAATCAACGATTCTAAATATTCTCAGTCCATATAAACTTTGACATGGGGAAACACAAGTGAATATTACAACTCTCATCCCTAAGTTCCAACTCTAATCTTTTACTAATGTATATATGTAACGACCCAAAATCACTAATATGGCTTAAGGGCCTTGATTAGTGTGTTGGGAAGGCATAATTGGCTTAGGTGTGAATTTATTGATTTAATGCATGATTATATGAATGTAAATGTGGTTAAATATTATATCTGTGAGAACCACATTATTATGTGGGTAGATTTGCAGTGTGCGACTTGAGGCGATCCTAGGGAGCTAGATAGTGGGAAAAGTCACAACGGGGCTTAATTTTTGACTTTGGATAAGTCAGGGGTATTTTAGGTATCGGGTAGTTATTTAGACTATCGAGTTATGGAAATAAATATATGGAGATATATTTGAGGATAGGAAGCTTAGGCGGGAATATTGGGAAAATTTACCGTTTTGCCCTCGGGGACGTTTCCGGTACCCCGAGCCTCGGGATTGACTTAACTGGCTAAGATTAGACTAAGTTAATGGAAAGAAGAAGAATAAAACACAAACCAACCTTCTCAGCTCTTCTCTTCCTTCTCTTTTCTCTTTCAAGAAACCACTGGGATTCAAGGGAAATCAGCTGGAAAATTCTGTGTTGAGCTGAATTCATGAAAGTTTAGCCTAGATCAGACTAAGGGTCACTCAACCAAGATTAAGGTAAGAGTTAAGTTGTGTTTTTGGGTGTTAGAACTCTGAGTTTTTGGCTGAATATTAAGTTGTTTATGATTTTGATGTTTAAGGGCTGAATTGAAGTTGAGTGCTTGGGTTTTAGTTCAGAGGTTGTCAAGGAAGTGGTTCAGCAAAGGAGGTAAGCTTCAATTCGTAATTTACAGGTTAAAATTTGAGTTTAGCATGACTGGTTTTGGTGTTTTGAGTTGCTGGGTTTCAGAAATCAAAATGGAAATTTAATAGTTTTTTAAGCTAGATTTCTGTTGGATTATGCTGTCAGAATTATGTTAAAAGTTTTGTGATTAATGGGTTTTGAATTAGGGTGCTTTGGGATGGTTTTGAATGAGGTTAGGATGCTATAAATGGTGGATTTTCTGGGCACAAAGGGTAGTGCTGCGACTCTGTTCTAGAGCGCTGCGGCCCTACGAAGCAAGAGAGCCAGGGAGGCTCGGCCAAAGGAGAGCGCCGCGGCGCCATAGGGCAGGGCCGCGGCGTATGTCTGCTTACTTGGGGGCTTGGGTTCTATTCTAGGGGCGGGCCGCAGCTAGGTTTCAAGGGGCGCAACCCTTAGGCTCATTTATGATCTTCTGGGGATTTTAAGCGCGGGAACTTAACCTAGGGTGCTCGGGATCAATTTCACCATCGTGCTTAGTGGAATTTGATGTCCCGGAAGCTAGTATTGTACCCGGAAACCTTTATATGAATATTAATGGAATCCATTACCTTGGTTGTGACTAGGTGTTAAAGCTAGGGCTCAGGAAACGGATCGTGCTCGAGGGACGTCGCTCGTAATCAGTGAACGTAGAAATTAAAGGTAAGAAAACTGCACTCGGTTATGTATTTGTAATGGGACTAAGGGCTCCCTAATATGTATGCTTGAAAGGATGGTATTATTGTTGGGGTTTTATGCCCTAATTAAAACCCAAATTCTTTGTAATCTCATTTTATTATCAATAAAAGAATAGAAATCATTTTTTGACTTGGTCAATCACTTTGCTCACATGTTTTATTTTCATGATTATTTGTTTAATATAAACTTCTATTAAATCCCAAGCATATAGCTAATCTTATTTATAGTGACGTAATCACAGTGGAATATAAATATGATTATATGTTCAAAATAAGTTAGTCCTAAGATTAGTCAGTGCACCGGATTTACACTGACTTGCCAATCTACCATATGATCTACTTACACATTACAGTGTTATGTTCTTTCCAGAACATTAGCAAAGTAGATAAGATCGGATGTATATGTTACATCGGACAGGACCGATATTGACAGTTGATAAGATAAGTAAACATGCCGTTATTATCTATTATAGTCATATCATATAGTTGACCATAGGTCAATTCAATCTCAATTCTGAGTGGTTAGTATTCTAACTGGTTGTATTATTTGAGTTCTTTGACTTGTTCGTTACCAGCTTACCCTACGGACTAGCCCATACTTACATCTTGGGAACTCGGTAGTATAATTGAGTGGGAGTGTTAATCATAGATATGAACATCTATAGCTTCTGATGAAGAAGTGAAACGATGGTTTCCTTTTAGTTTGGTTCAAGGTGTTAAATGATAGAGATCTCATTTCAGTAATTAAATTAGTTTACTGAAATATCATTTGCAAGGAACTAAGTGTTTTAAGGATAAAATACAATGAGGGGTAAAACGGTATTTTAGTCCTATCTCATTGTAGACCGTCTATAGAGGATTGAGTGACAATTATGGTTGTAACAATGGATAATTAATAGCGTATCTATATTTGTTATAAAGCGTTCTATGAATTCAAGAGTGCAATTCCAAGTCTATAGTGGAGTCACGAGGAATTAATAAGTTAGTAAATTTATTTGTTAGATTTATGATAACTTATTGGAGCTTGATTTCATATGCCCATGGTCCCCATTGTACCTTGGATAAAATCATCTAGATAGTCTCAATTAATTGATTTAATTATCAATTAGAATTATCAAAGTTGACTAGGTCAATTTTAGATAGTTTCACAGAGTTGTGTAATTTTGAGAAGAAAAGAGAAATTATAGCAGATTTATTAATTAAGATAAATTGGTATCTAAATTAATAAATAAATTTAAATCAAGGTTCAAATTATAAATAATTAATTTGATAAAGGATTTAAATAATTATTTAATTAATTAAATCAATAGAAAATATTACAGGCCTTGATTTTAAGTCCAATGGGCTTATAATCAAATGGGAAATTTCACGGGCCTATAGCCCATGATAATTTCGACCTAGTGTAACGACCCGAATTTGCTAATCGGGCTTAGGGCCTTGATTAGTGTGCCTGGAGGGCAATAAGTGATTTAATTTGCTTGTATGTGAATTTATGTGTATATATGATTATGATGCATGTTTAATTAAGTTAAATGTGCATGTGGGCCCCGTCTGGATATTGGGGGCATAAATGTGATAAATGAAATATATGTTGTATACGTGTGATATGTCTGTACAGCACGAACCGAGAAAGTCCTGAGGAGCGGTTAGCCAGAGAGTCACAACGGGGTTGAGATTCGGACTCGGGGCGAGTCGAGGGGTAACTCGAGTATTAGTTGAGTTATGGGATTATCGGGACATGGAATAAATATTTGGAGATATATTTGAGGATAGAATGCCTAGGTGGGAATATTTGGGGAATTTACCATTTTTGCCTTCGGGGACGTTTTGACACCCCGAGCCTTGAGGTAACCTTTAGAGAAATTATGGCAGATTTATTAATTAAGATAAATTGGTATCTAAATTAATAAATAAATTTAAATCAAGGTTCAAATTATAAATAATTAATTTGATAACTGATTTAAATAATTATTTAATTAATTAAATCAATAGAAAATATTACAGGCCTTGATTTTAAGTCAAATGGGCTTATAATCAAATGGGAAATTTCACGGGCCTATAGCCCATGATAATTTCGACCTAGTGTAACGACCCGAATTTGCTAATCGGGCTTAGGGCCTTGATTAGTGTGCCTGGAGGGCAATAAGTGATTTAATTTGCTTGTATGTGAATTTATGTGTATATATGATTATGATGCATGTTTAATTGAGTTAAATGTGCATGTGGGCCTCGTCTGGATATTGGGGGCATAAATGTGATAAATGAAATATATGCTGTATACGTGTGATATGTCTGTACAGCACAAACCGAGACAGTCCTGAGGAGCGGTTAGCCAGAGAGTCACAACGGGGTTGAGATTCGAACTCGGGGCGAGTCGAGGGGTAACTCGGGTATTAGTTGAGTTATGGGATTATCGGGACATGGAAATAAATATTTGGAGATATATTTGAGGATAGAATGCCTAGGTGGGAATATTTGGGGAATTTACCATTTTTGCCTTCGGGACGTTTTGACACCCCGAGCCTTGAGGTAACCTTTAGACTTAAGTTATATAAAACAAATAAGTGAAAGGAACTGTTTAGAAACCTTGAGAAACCGACTCATACTCTCCTAAGAACTGAAGTTAGCTTTTGCTCTCCTTTCTCTTACACTCTCTAAGGTGGAATTCAAGAGGAAACCTAAAGGATTTACCAAGGAATTGAAGGGATTTCAGCTGGGATGCTTTAGGAGCTTGAAGCTTTGGGATTGAGGATCAAAATTCTGGGATTAGGCTCAGCAAGGTAAGCTCTAAACATTAAAGTCTAGTCTTTAACTTTCTGTTGGTTCTAGAGGATTGCATGTAGCTAAGCTTGCTTAATCTTTGGGTGTTTTAGCTAAGTTTTGGAGCATACTTTGATGAGGTTTTGATGTTGTTTCTGTGCTGGAGTAATTATGTTGAATATCTAGGAGTTTTAGTTTGGTTTTGGTGGTAATTGGCTTGAAGAAGGGATGAAAAACTGATGGAAAATTTGGGTTCGTCATATGGAGCCGCGGCCCGCATGCGTGCGCAGCCATGGGAGACTGAGAAAATTCGAGCGCGCCGCGACCCGCGTGGTGGTCAGTGGAGAGCTAGCCTCTGTTTTGAGGCTAGCCGCGGCTCTAGAGGGTGGGGCCGCGACCCTTAGTGTCAGTGAGGATTTTAATGATATTTTTGATTTGGGAACTTAAAGGGTAAGGCTCGGGATGGATTTCATCATTCGGATTGATAGAATTCAAGATCCCGGAGGTTAGGGTTATGGTTTGAGGTTATTTGTTGTGTTGGAATTTGATGGTCGGATATTATTATGTGTTGTGACTAGGATTTCGACGAGGCTCACGTTAGTGGACTGTGCTCGGGGCATCGGTGCTCAGGAAGCTCGGAACTCAGGTAAGGAAACCCCTGTATCCATAGAGCTTGTGTGCAGGGTTGAGCCCAATATATTGAATAGAAATGACATGCAGGGCCTAGCCCTATATACTAGAATTGCAGAGCATGGCTCTTTATCTTTTTATGCATGAATTTTGTGCTTGTTGCTATATTGTGTTTGATATTATATGTGTGATCGGCAAGAGCTGGGAACGGTGTAGACCGGGAACGGTGTAGACCAGGAACGGCGTCAAGCACGATGAGTGCAAGGCCGAGAACGGCAAGAGGTCGGGAGCGGCGTTGAGCACGTGGGGTGCGAGTTGCCAGGGCGAGTCCCTAACAGGATACTTGGGATATCCTTACGGCGTGGTTCGCGAACCCAGAGCTTGGTAAACGCCTGGGACGGCTAGGCCGTATGTGTTTAGCCGTTGGTGGCCTGTTTATATGTTTGATTCGTGTATTGCATATGTTATCTGTTATGGGTTTCCTTGCTGGGCTTCGGCTCACAGATGCTCTGTGGTGCAGGTAAGGGTAAAGAGAAGATCAACCAACCATGAGCACAGCTGGCGTGAGGCGGCGTGTACATGTCCGGCCAGCCTGGTTGTCACAGCTAGGGGATTTTGGGAGATGCTTGTAAATGAACTTAGATTTTGTCGTCTAGTCGACTCTGATCAGTTTTGTGTTGTAAATATTTTCTAAACTATGTTTTGGGATCCCAAATGTAAATTTTTATAATTAATTGTGAAAAGCTACTTTCTCTAATGTTTTCTTTTTAATCATGGCTTAGTGACACGTTTTGAGTTAAAACCTCGATTAGTGAGTTGAAAGCACGATTTTAAACACACTTAGTAACGGCTCTAAGGAGGTAGGGCGTTACACCTAGGGCTTCAAAATGGATGTTATTTTATTGATTTTTTAATTAAATTAAATGGCCTAATTGAGTCTATAAAAAGAGTGCTTAGAGAGAAGATTTTAGAGACGACAGATAGGTCACAAGTCAGATTTTCTGATAGTTTTAGATTCTCTCCAAACACAAGTCCTTTTCTAAGCCTCTTTGTTATTTTCTCTTCTTCTCTCTATATCTATATCATGTGTTGAGAATTTCCCACACTAGTCTAGGTGATTCTAAGGATACATTGGAAGATCGTGAAGAAAATAGAAGATCGGTTCAGTTTCTTGATAATACTCTGCGACAGAAAGGATACAAGAGTTAGAGAAACTGAAGGAAGGACTCTTAATTCCACTGCGTATACTGTAAGTATTATATTATTTGTTTTTCTTTGAATTCAATTTTAGAAACATGTTTTAGGCTATCTCGTATTAATTTGTTTAATATTAGATATACATGAAAATAAATAAAGATCTTGTATAAGCTTTTTCCAACAATTATGCCATGTAAACAGTAAACCAACGGCCTAAGAGTGCCAAGGGTTACACTAGCGCATAGGGCGCGGCTTGGCCACTGGTAGCCGAGGACAACTTATTATGCACTGAGCTCGGTTTAAGCGGGCCAGAGTCAGTGGGGGTAAATAGAGGGTGTGGCCTAAGTTGTCGGCCCTGATTATTATGTGACCTGATTGTTATTAGTGATTAGTTGCATCATTGGTTCTAAATGTGTGTTGAGTGGTTAATGAGGAGTATTAAGTGTTTTATCATGCTTAAAGGATTGATTACCTGTTATTGTTGTTGTTGTTGTTGTTTGTGTTGCATATTATGTTTTCTTACTGGGCCTTGGCTCACAGGTGCTACGTGGTGCAGGTAAGGGCAAGGGCAAACTCGATCATCCTTGACTTGGAGAGCTCTGTGAGCTGAATGTAGATGACCAGCTGCTCCGCCGCCACGGTTGGAGGAAAGGCAGGAACAAGAGAACCGGAAATGTCTATTTTTCCTTAGTATGGCTGATGGTTGTCTGTATTTTGGAGATTCTGTAAACCAACTTTTAAACACTATTTTTTTTTTGGGATGCCATGTGTAAAACTGTTTAATTATATAAAATGTATCTTTTGAGACCAAAACCCTTTTTAACCCTAGCACACTCATGGTTAGTGACACGTTTTAACTAAATGACTTGGTTAGCAAGTCCTACACCTTTATAAATACACAGTGTAGCGGTCTTGGCTATCCAGGGCGTTACAACTTGGTATCAGTGTAACGCCTTGGCTACCCCAGAACAGTTACGGTGAACAGTGAACCGGAAATTTGACTCGCTACCCGAGTCCTTTGGTTAAAAACGTGATCTAAGTGTTATTATCAGGTTAAGGTGTAAAACCAGTAAAAAGGAAATGATATGTTTCATTAAGTATATAAACTGCTCATGAGCCATTAAAAACGTTTACAAGATGTTTATAATACAAAATGGTCGCTATTGTTTCAAATTTACAATCCCCGCCGCCCTAAGCGGCAAAAATAGGGTAAACCCTTAGTCCCTCTGAGAACTCCCTGACCGTGGTGGTCAAGCGGCCCGATATGTACACAACATCGCCCAAGCTCTCCACTCAAGGTTGGGTGAGCTTCTCTTTCCCTTTACTTGCACCACATAGCACCCATGAGCCAAGGCCCAGCAAGAAAACACAATAAATCATGATATATTATCAACAATGATCATAATAATCATTCAGGACCTACAGTCCAAAACAGATAGGTGACAGTAGCCAAAGTCACAAAAGTGGGTACAACTCCCTCTAGCCATGTGACGATAGGGTCACCAGGGCTTAACTGATAAGTGGTTCTTTCATAAGTTTGATCAGGATAGGTGCATGGTGATTGGTCACCAACATAACCTTCCTCCCGACTCTAGAGTCGTAACTATGGACAACATCCCCTAGCCATGTGACAAACAGTCACCGGGGCCATATGCCCTGGCTATAAACATCTGGTCTTAGACCAGGCAAGCGCTTATAAGTTCTTCGACTTTAGGGTCGGTCCTGCATTAATGCTATAGAGCCATTCAATGCATGTTCATCAACTTTAGGGTCGGTCCTTGACTAGTCAGTGCCATATACAAGTAATCAAGTGAAAGGGTGGCCCATGCGCAGGGTGGCCACCCCTTTTTATATGCGTAAAGGTTCACGTGTAGAGGGCCGTTGGATGGCCCTGATGAGGGATCCGAGGCCCTCCACTCGAAATACGAAACGACGGCTGGGCATAGGCTAGGCCATTAAATGCGGTTCTCGTAAGACGTACCGTCACCACCCACGATGTTCCACGTATCAGGCGCCTGCGTAAAAAGTGGAATACGAAGAGTTCATAGGGAAGTCTAAAAGCCCCTACTATGGTCTTATATACGACGTAATATACCACGGGCAGGAGCTTGGGGGCCAGATGTACGCCCTGATTTTACCACGGGCTGATTAGCAAACCGAGCTGCGGCCTAACCATGATTACCTCATGATCATCCCCAGGGACCGAAGCTTCTGTCATAATGTCGTGCCTTCTTAGCTCGAGGAAGCCCCAAGAGCTCGCCTTCACTGCCCAAGGCCGGGGCAGGGATTCCGAAGGTCGAAGACCGAGCTAAGTATGAAGCTCGTGATACGAGCTTCATATGGGGGCTATGACCCTTTGTGAAGTCAACACACGCAAGGTAAATGTGCATATATCAGGCATCACGTGTCTGATATCCCCCTAACTTCTCGGACACGCAGCAGGAACGTGCGTATTCAGACACCCACGACTGGGTTGGGCCGTGCGGCCCATTACCTCCTTACCTATTGATTTGACCACACTTATGTGTCAGGTTTAGGAATTAATCATGAATGTCACAGAATTGATATGACAACTAAGAAGGTCACGGGATGACCTTCTTACCAACTTCCAGGTGCCTTCTCCTGTAAATATGGAGACCCTGGGAGTTGATAGGGGTTGGAAAAATAATCTCTTGTAAGAAATACTCTGTAATCAAATACTCAGTATAAATCAATAATATTGACTAGTGGAGTAGAAGGATTTTAACCTTCGAACCACTTAAAAACCGTGTCTTGAGTCACCTCTTTCATCCTCTAAGATCATATATCTATTTCGGTTCACCTTTAGCACTAATCCCTTTCTCTTCTTCTCTTAATTACCTGTTGGCGAAGAACCGCGTCAACAGTACTCTAGGAGCAAGATATAGCTAAAAGGGTAAAATGGTAATTTTATTCCTCTTTAATTATGAACCATTAATAGAGGATTAACGTTGGATGTAATGATTATATCAATGGACACTTTATTCTTAATAAAGTACTCAGTAATTATATGTGATGGACCCAAAATGGGTATGTTTTAAATATTTATACCGTAAGTGCACGAATCGTTCATCCCAGCTCCTGAATGGTGCTCATTTGACGATCCATCAACAAAAAGTTGCCAAGTGGGAATTTCTTCTTTTTGCCCAGTACCACTCTCCTGCTGGTCGGGGACCTCAACGATTCCGATACATTCAGCGATGAAATCTGCCAAAGCTTGACCTTTAATAGCAATCCTTGGTTGGTACTTGATTTCAAATTGGCCTAGCTCAACCACCCATTTAAGTAGACGACCAGACGACTCCGGCTTCTGTAGGACTTGGCGTAGAGGCTGGTCAGTAAGGACCTTAATGGGATGTGCTTGGAAGTATGGCCGCAATTTTCGTGATGCGAGTACCAAGCAGTAAGCCAACTTCTCGATCATGGGGTATCGAGACTTCGCTCCTATCAATCGCTTGCTAACATAATATACCGGGTGCTGCACCTTATCCTCCTCACGTACTAAGGCAGCACTAACAGCATGTTCCGTGACTGCTAGATACATGAATAGGTCTTCTCCATCAACTGGCTTAGAAAGAACAGGAGGTTTGGCCAAATGCTCCTTTATGGCCTGGAAGGCTTGTTCACACTCTGCGGTCCACTCAAACTTCTTGCCTCCTTTAAGCAGGTTTAAGAACGAGACGCACTTATCCGTTGATTTCGAAACGAACCTGCTTAGAGCTGCAATCCGCCCAGTCAAGCTTTGTACATCCTTTATTTTTGTTGGAGACTTCATCTCTATGAGAGCCTTGATCTTCTCTGGGTTTGCCTCTATTCCTCGGGAGTTAACAATAAACCCAAGGAATTTTCCAGAACCCACTCCAAATGAACACTTGAGGGGGTTCAACTTCATGTATACTTCCTCAATATTGCAAAGCACTCCTCTAAGTCTCCCACGTGCCCTTCAGCTTCCTTTGACTTCACCAGCATATCGTCTACGTATACTTCCATGCTCTTGCCGATTAAGTCACGAAACATACCATTCACCAAGCGCTGGTAGGTAGCTCCTGCATTCTTCAATCTGAAGGGCATCACTCTATAGCAATACAGCCCTATTTCCGTTCGGAAGCTGGTATGCTCTTCATCTGGAGGATGCATGCTGATCTGGTTGTACCCCGAATACGCATCCATGAAGGACAAGGTCTCGTGACCAGAGGTTGCATCTACCAACTGGTCTATTCTTGGTAAAGGAAAGCAATCCTTCGGGCACGCTTTGTTTAGATTAGTAAAATCTACATAAGTCCTCCACTTTCCATTGGGTTTGGGCACCAAGACTGGGTTTGAAACCCAAGCTGGGTAGTATGCCTCTCTAATAAACCCGTTCTCCTTCAATCGCTCTACCTCCTCCTTAAGAGCCTTTGCTCGATCCTTGTCAAGCAACCTCCTCTTCTGCTACACCGCTGGATATCTTTCATCCACGTTGAGCACGTGGCTGATCACAGTTGGCGAGATACCCACCATATCCTTGTGAGACCAGGCGAAGACATCTTGATTCCTTCGCAAGAATTCTATCAGCTGTACTCTCACCTCAGCTTTCAACTTCTTCCCAATCTTGACCCCTCTTGTCGGGTCATTCTCATCTATAGGGACCTCCTCTAACTCCTCAGACGGTCCCACATCACTCTCATAATCTCCAAAGCGAGGATCAATATCTCTTCCCTCGCTTTGGGCAACGCCCTATTTGGTGACTTCATCACCTGATGGGGTCTTCTGCTCTTTTAAACTAGGAGTGCTCTCCTGGCCACACTCCTCTAACATCTCTTCATCGTTCACCACTACAAGACTCTGGTCTACATCCATCTCATCCACCTCCTCTCTTTCAACACATACAATCATGTTGTTCTCCTTGGCAACTTTCTTCGCCTTAGCTATCGAGGCATTATAGCACTCTCTAGCTTCCCTTTGGTCTCCTTGGACACAGCCTATGCTAGCGCTGGTCGGGAACTTCATAGATAGGTGCCAAATTGAAACTACCGCATGCAAGTTGGTGAGTAGTGGTCGACCAATAACCACATTGTAGGCGGACGGGCAGTCAACAATCAAAAACTCAGTCATCACGGTTTCATGCTTGGGGGCTTCCCCCGTTGTGACTGGTAACTTGATTGTCCCAGATGGTGACAGTCCTTCCCCAGTAAACCCATAAATGACGTGAGAGCAAGGCTTCAAGTCATTGATGGATAGCTTCATCTTTTCAAAAGAGGACTTATAAATAATGTTTACGGAGCTTCCCGTATCAACCAGACATCTTTTCACCTTCATATTAGCTATTTGGACTGTCACAACAAGAGGGTCATTGTGAGGATACCTCACGTGTTTAGCATCTTCTTCCGTGAAAGTGAAGGACTCACTTTCATACCTTGGGTTCTTTGATGGTCGCTCCTCCACCATCATAACCTCGGAGGTGGATGCCGCACCCAACTCATAACGAAGGGTGCGAGCATACCTCTCCCTCGCCTTGTTGCTATCTCCAGCAAGATGTGGCCCTCCACATATAGTATCTAGTGTGAAGTCCACAGGTTCAGGTTGCAAAGGTGGGGACCGTTGCCGCTTGAAACCAGGATTATTGTTGCTCCCCTCTCCCTGGGTCTTCAATGCCTTATACTTTTTTAATTTCCCCGATCGGAGGAGAAACTCTATCTCATCCTTAAGATGATTACACTCATTCGTGTCGTGACCATAGTCTCCATGGAAACGACAGAACTTGTTCTTATCCCTCTTACTCATCTCCTTCTTGATTGGTGGGGGTCTTCGGTAAGGGACCTCCTGATGACTGGCTAGATAGATCTCTGCTCGGGTCGCTGAAAGAGTGGTGTAGTTGGTGAATCGAGGTTCATACTTCGTTGGCTTGTCATTCGATCCCGACTTAGCCTTTTTCTCATTGCGGCGGTCAGACCCATTATTCCCACGTTTCTTACTACCGCCTTGATCATTTTCGCTATCCTTCGGAGTATCATCTGATCCACTCGGATTGTTCAACCCATTCTCTCCTTTCTCAATGGCATCATCCAACTTCATATACTTATCTGCCCGGTCCAAAAACTGCTGTAAAGTTGAAATTGGATGGCGGTGGATGCTGTCCCACAAAGGACTTCGATAAATAATACCGGAGGAGATTGCCACCATTTTCCCTTCATCTCCAACCGCGGTAGCCCAATTGGTTTCTCTCATAAACCTTTGAATGTAGTTCTTGAGAGACTCATCTTTACCCTGCCTAATATCCACCAAGTGGTTGGCATAAACATGAGGGGTTCGGGCAGTACTGAACTGCCTGCAGAACTCCTTCCTAAAGCTCTCCCAAGAGGTGATGGAGTCTGGTTTGAACTTCCAGTACCACTCCTGGGCAGTGTCTGACAAGGTGGTGGGGAAGACTCTGCAGCGGTAGTCATCACTCACCCCAAGCAGCTCCATCTGATCTTCAAACTTTCCAACGTGTCTTACCGGGTCTGCCTTTTCTGTATAAACTGGCAATACCGGTGCTTTGTATTTCCTTGGTGGTTGGGCTGCTCTTATTCTAGCATAAAAAGGGCTACCACTTCTGTGGTCTACCGAATCAATAACTGGTTGTTTCGACAAACTTTGGACTGCCGCCGTCAAAGCATCAAGCTGGGCTTGGATGCTCGGGGCCACTGCTGGGGACGCACCCTCGGGACCGCTTGGTCGGGCACTCCTATCCGGCGTACCATCATCGAGTATTTCTACTCGACTGGTAGGACGGATTGGCTCCTGCCCTTCGACCGGAACGGTCCTCCTTCTGTCATCAATGATGTCTCTCAGGTCCTTCTGAGCAGTGTTCTTTCCCAACTGGTCGAACACCGTACTCCGAGTCTTCTCGGAAGGTCTGCTAGGTGGAGCGTGCTCTTTGCCATTACGCTGGTTGGGATGCCTTGGTGGCTTCCCCGTTTGAGCTGGTTGATCCTCTCCTCCTCGTCGGTTGTTATTCTTCTCCTTCGACTGGTTGGTGTGATGACTGTCAGCTTCATCACGCCCATGTCCATCTTTGAAGTGGGAAGTCTCTTTGCCACGAGGAGCTCTGTTGTGCTCCTACTCAGAAGGTGTTTTCTTACTGCCTGACTTATGACTCCCTGACCTAGAAGTCTCTGATCTGTGGCTCCTTGAGGGGGTCTTAGAGTTCCCCCTCTGGGTTGAGGCAGTGCGCGATCGGACTCCCTCCTCCTCATGACCAGGTGGGTTACCACCATTCCTGCCTGGCCTATCAGTTTTCTTATGACCAGCCTCTGTGGTCCTTGCCTCTGGGGTGGGTGTCACCCCAGGCGCAGCTTGAGCATTGGCTCGGGTCAATTGCGTAGCTGCCTCCAGAGCAAGTGCAGCTTCGCGATGTCGCCTGTCGGCCTCCTCTTGCTGTCGACGGATCTCCTCGCTCCTAGCGTCCATATCCCATCTCTGCTTGGCCATTTCCTCAGCAAAGGCCTCCTGCCTAGCATTGAACTGAGCTAGCTCCTCCTGGAGCTCCTCAACTTCAGGAGCTACATCATCGAGCACGACTCTAGGCTCATTCTCACGATCTTGAACGCTGGGACCCTCTGACCTAGCATGTTCCTTAGAGGTGCTTGCCCTCTTGGAGGCTGCGGTGGTGTTCTTAGACGCCATATTGCTTCAGGGACTGTCTCTTCTTCTCTTCAGGCTCTCAATGAAAGCACCAAAATGTTGACTGTGATTTTAGCCAACGACGTGAGAACGTCAAATACGACAAGCCTTCAAGAGAATATAAACGACAACAGACAGTTTTAATCAATGAAAATGAATAACACGAGATTTTTATAGTGGTTCAGCCCCGATGGTTGGTAATAGCCTAATCCACTTAGAGATTTTATTACTGTATTCACACTCAAGATCAGATGAACCAGTGTCAACTGAGTTTCTTCAGTGCAAATATTCCAGAATACAAAAAATGGTTTCTCTCAGGAAGCACACACTTTCTCTCTCTAGAACACAGATTCACTCTCAATTTGCCCAAAAGTCCTCTTACAATCCTCCCAACCCTCTATTTATAGGCCTGGGATCCTCAACTGATATCCCCTTTAGATCGAGATATTTTATTATTCATCTTATATTTATATTACAAGAAATGTTTAAAATACAACTGATTCCTCAATTTAAGTGAGGAGTGAGAGATTCCCGGGTGTTTAGACCAATTCTTGCCAAAGTCATTCCGGGGATTTTGACGTAGTCTCACATGCATGTTGATTACTCCTTCAAGCTTTCCGTGGACCAAAGGTGGTATATGCATGGATCTCCTCGGACCAAAGGTCATGCAAGCTTGGCTCTCCTCGGACCAAGGTGGTCTGAGCCAACTCCCTTGGCACCTCACCTCAGGTAGGTCCGAGGCAATTCTCTTGGCTTCTTTCCTCTGACAACTTTGAGGCAACCTCCTCCATGACATGTCCGATCGGACATGATGGCCTTCTCCTCGGACCAAGGTCGTCCGAGGCATCCTTCTCATGCCTTCTCCTCGGACCAAGGTGGTCCGAGCCATCCTTCACATGCCCTCTCCTCGGACCAAGGTGGTCCGAGCCAACCTTCTCTCTTGCCTTTCACCTCGGACAAGTCCGAGGCATTCCTTCTCCAATCAAGGTCCGATCGGACCTTGTGGCCTTCTCCTCGGACCAAGGTGGTTCGAGCCTTCCTCATTGGCATCTCACCTCGGACAAGTCCGAGGCACTTCACTTGTGGTGCTCATGTTGGACAAATTCGAGGCAAGCCCTAGGCTCCTCCAACCATGTCCGATCGGACAATGCGTAGGCTCTTCTTGGCCAACACCTAAATCTCAATTCTTGGCTTGTATGGGACTCCTCCTTAGCTACTTACCCTTGACACGTTCGAGCCAACACTTAGGAAACCTTGGGATGCTTACCTCGGACACACCTGAGCCAAATACTTGAGAGGCTCCCAAGCTAAGGTCTGATTGGACCTCCTGCCTTTATTCCTCGAGCCAAAATCCAAACCCCTCCTTCAACCTTCTTGGACTTGGATTTAAACCAATCAATTGGGTCTTCAAACTGGGGTCTGAGCCAAGCACTCCTTAGACCAAATATTCTCCTTGGGTCTATTTGACTTGACCATGCATCTCTCAAGCAATTCAACTTCTTAACTGATGTATTGGGCTACTGCTAAGCCAGATCATCCAACTAACTCATGCCACGCGTTAATTTCATTGCCAAATCATTCTTTTCAAATTTTTGGGATAACACATACACCCAAAAATACCAAAACATCAATTTTGGTTTTTTTATTTTTTAAAAAAAAAAATACTAAACACATTTTATATTATATTATTTTTTATACTCTCTTAAATTAATAAATAAATTATATGTAGATTCTATTAATAATTTAAAAAAATATTAAAATATAAAAAGTTAAATGTTATCCACATATCATGAAGCAATAAAAAATTTAATTAGCACTCCAAAAAAAAAAATACCCAAACTATAAAAGAATAAGATTAGAAGAAAAGCATATGCCCTTAAAATAGCAAAAGATATGAACTAGAATCATAGAATGATAGAAACGTTCGAAGATAAACAGATGGAGGAGAGTTGTTATTGGTCCACAGGACTGAAATTAGTATTGCACTTGCACCAACCCCAAAAAAAAATATTTCAAAAATCCACACACAAAATTGTTGTAGGAGAAGATAGAGATATATATCTTGACCATCCGAGCTGGCAGGATATAAGGGCTCCACACGGAAGAGATACTCTCTCGAAACCGAAGTAGCATGTGGAAGTAAGGCACGCCACGTGGGAAGGAAAGGAGTCCACGGTTTTCCACGTGGAAGACTATGGGAGGCAAGCCGAGATCGCGCCCAACACCAACCTCTTATCAACATCCAAAGAAATATATCTCCTCCCTCTAAATTTGCCCATGTTTTTTCTCCACTCTCTTTCTCTCTCCACCAGATTCTGTCAGCTTCTAACGCCATGAACGCCATAGCTACAGCTGCAGCTCTCTCTTTGCCAATCTCCCTCTGTAGATCATTTAACCTTAAATACAGAAAGGTATGTATGGAGTTATCACTCTTTTGGGTACTTTAGGTTATCTTGATCATTGCTAAGTTTTGTGATATCAGTTATGAAATGTAGTTTACACTAAAGAACCAACCCTAATCCTTATAATTTTTTACTCTGTTTTCTAATAAATTTAGCTGGATTTACTATTATTACTGACAATTTATCATTCTACTGTAATATTGACGAGTTTTCTCTAAACATTATCGGGTTGCATGCTAAATACGAAAAGAGGACTGGTCAAGTCCGGTCATTAATCGGTCCAAGTACGAAAAATATGCTATTTTTCATCAAAATATACATAGGGCACATAATTTTAGAAGAATAATAGTGTTTTTTTCGTTTGTTGAATGCTGGGTTGGACTGGGATCCAGATATAGAAACCCAAATGATTAGTACATTTCTATATAGAGAAGGCAGTTTACGCACTTTGATCTTTACATGGGCTAACATGTTAATGTTATGGTATTTCAGGGTGTAAAAGCAGGGTTCAGGGTGTTTGCTGTGTTGGAGGAGGAAGCATGGGTGGAGAAGAAGAGTGCTTGGGGTCCTCTTTTCGACGTGGAGGATCCAAGATCCAAGTTTCCTCAGAGCAAAGGCAAGTTCTTAGATGTAAATCAGGCACTTGAAGTGGCTAGGTTTGATATTCAGTACTGTGATTGGCGTGCTCGGCAAGATGTTCTGACAATCATGCTTCTTCATGAGAAGGTTTCTAATGACCAAATATCATTATGTTATTCAGTTTCGTGGTTCTCTTTTATTGTTTTAAAATATCATTATGTTATTCAGTTTCGTAGTTCTCTTTTATGTGTAGGTCGTGGAAGTTTTGAATCCTTTAGCTCGTGATTATAAGTCTATTGGGACCATGAAGAAGGAGCTAGCGGAGTTGCAAGATGAACTATCACAAGCTCATACACAGGTGATACACACACACATAGATAATAATTAAAGTGACTATTTTTTAACTAATTTGGAGCCATGCTCAAGTCTAACACATGAACAACAACAGGTGCATATATCTGAAGCAAGGGTTGCCACTGCTTTAAATAAACTAGCTTACATGGAAGAGTTGGTGAATGATAAGCTATTACAAGACAGAAAAACAACCACTAAGGAGCCTGAGCCAACAACCCCTTCTCCAAGTTTTTCCTCAGAATCTTCAAATGCTGTAAAGAGAAGACCTCGAAAAAGCTTGAATGTTTCAGGTCCCATTCAACCTTACCATTCTAACTTGAAGAACTTCTGGTACCCTGTTGCCTTTTCCACTGACCTTAAGGATGATACCATGGTATGCTCGCCAACCAATCCTATTCTTTTATTCGTTTCTTTTCTTCCTGTAATCAAACTTACTAGCATTATACGGGGAAATAGAAATTATCATTAGGATACATGTATTTCATTTGGTAGAAGAATGTGTAAAAATATAACACGACACATGGTTGGTTGCTATCTCAAATAAGAGCTACCCTGTTTTTGTATTTTCAGTTTTAGTTGAGATTTACTCCTGTGTTCTGGCGCACCTTATAAGAAACTGGTTTCCTTTCTGTTTCAGATTCCTATTGACTGTTTTGAAGAACCCTGGGTAGTCTTTCGCGGAGAAGACGGAAAACCCGGATGTGTCCAGAACACCTGCGCACACAGAGCATGCCCTCTTCACCTTGGCTCAGTAAATGAGGGTCGTATCCAATGTCCATACCATGGTGAGTAAACATTTGGAAGGACATATGCACTATCGGATCAACATATAATAGATTAGATTGAGAGTGATGGAAAAGTACAATAATTCTTACTGGATTCACTAACAATTTAGCATTTTCTTTTCCACGAATATCAGGGTGGGAGTACTCAACAGATGGTAAGTGTAAGAAAATGCCATCTACTAGATTACTTAACGTGAAAATCAAGTCTTTGCCATGTTTCGAGAAGGAAGGGATGATTTGGGTTTGGCCTGGCAGTGATCCTCCCTCTCCCAACCTTCCTTCCTTAAAACCTCCTCCAGGATTTCAAGTCCATGCAGAGGTATACCACTAAGACATTTCCATGCTTTCAAATGCAAGAAGCCTAAGAAAGGAACCCTTGTTAGTATTCCTTAACAGACTTCTTTTGTTGTAATGTATTTTCCTCGAAACAGATAGTCATGGAACTTCCGGTTGAACATGGGCTACTTTTAGATAACCTTTTGGATCTTGCTCATGCTCCTTTCACTCACACATCCACCTTTGCAAAAGGATGGACCGTCCCCAGGTTCGTTTTATGTATAGCTTTACATTATATGCAATTCAACATGCTAACTTGACAAGTTAAGTGCTCGTAAAGGAAACTTGGATTTTTATGTCTAACAGTTGATGAATTTAAGCTCTAAACTTGCTTCTTTTGTTCGTGGCTATTTTTGGACGTGTTCTAAAACCCTCAGCTTGGTGAAATTCTTGACACCTGCATCTGGCCTCCAAGGATATTGGGACCCGTATCCAATAGATATGGAGTTTAGACCACCTTGTATGGTACTCTCAACTATTGGAATCTCTAAGCCTGGGAAGCTGGAAGGACAGAATACACAGCAATGCGCCACACATCTTCACCAACTTCATGTCTGCTTACCTTCATCAAGAGAGAAGACCAGACTACTATACCGAATGTCGCTAGATTTTGCTCCAATGCTTAAACACGTTCCTTTTATCGACCATCTATGGAAGCATTTTGCGGAACAGGTAAACATACTCATCCATTATCAATTACATCACATCACAGAAAACTCAACAAGAAGGTAATTGTTTCTCTCTGCATTTCTGCTTAAAATCTTTTGGTTGTATAACTTGACAGGTTTTGAATGAGGATCTGAGGCTTGTACTCGGACAACAGGAGAGAATGATCGGTGGCGCAAATGTATGGAATTGGCCAGTGTCATATGACAAACTAGGGGTTAGATATAGGGTATGGAGAGATGCAGTGGAAAGAGGAGCCAAACAATTGCCTTTCACCAAACCGATGTAAAAAAAAACAAAAAGAAATTCCCAGCTTACAGAGATAAAGTAACTTCTTCTGTTTGCTGCTGATGATCATTCTTGGCATGAATAACCCTGCAACGTCACTTCCACCAAAAGCTTGCATACGTAATAAGAAGATCGACCAAGACGATGTCATGCAGTTTGGAAATCACCAAATGAATCCCACTTCCCAGTTTGACTCGGCAGAACTGTGAATTAAATCTGAGGCACAAAATCATATTGTCTCGATATCGAAACATCCCATGTAAGCATTAAAGAAACTGTGCACTAATATTTGATCCCGTGTACAGTATAGTGTTAGTTACAATTTTTTTTTCCCTCCCTTCGTGTTTTCATGTCACAAATAAGAATATTTTCCAGTTTTACAGAGAGAGATTGAACCCCCCTTTACCCTGTAAAATGAAAATGCTTGATGTATCAATAATATGTATCATACTAGGCTCTATCAACTTCATCTTGTCCTTTTAAAATTTCTCAGTGTAGAAATGTGTATCATGTTGTAGGAAATAATGTTTTATTATTATTAAATGGTATCTGTATAAAATATTTAGTTTCTATATTTAGCTTATTTAGCGATTTATTTCATACTAGAATTTCTGTAATTATGTTAGGCTATTTTGTATTATTACCAAAAATCCTCATTCATTATGTGAATAGTGGTTATTTAAAGACATGATTCTCATTCAATAAAATATGAATAATATATAGAAGTCTAATTTCCACGTGGTCTCACTGCCATCCCTCTAAACCGAAAAATTTCAAAAAAATATTCCAGCCTTCTTTTTATCATGGCTTCTCTACTTGATGTTATCCTTCCAAAACAAACTGCCCCCACTATTTCCATCACCTCAGATGATACTTCAGTAGATTCTTCTATTATCAAAGCTCCTTCCGATGCCTCTCCCACATCATTTGATCATCAAAACTCCCTCCAAATCACTCTTCATAAACTGAATGGCCAGAATTTTCAGCAATGGTCCCAATCTGTGAAGATGTATCTCCGTTGTTGTGGTCGCTTGAGGTATCTCACTGGTGCTATCGCTACTCCTACTGCTACCGATCCTTCCTATGCCAAATAGAAATCTGAAAACTTCCTCATCATGGCTTGGCTCATCAACTTCATGGAGGTTAATATTGGTAAGACCTATTTATTCCTTTCTACTGGGGGTGCACAAAAAAATCGCTAACCCGCCTCACTCGCCGAACCCATCAAAATCCACCTGCTTTGAACTCGCCCATTAAAAAACCTTCCGAAATTAGGTTCGGTTGAACCCAACCCACCACAAGATGGGTTGGGTACGAGTTGCAATAATATAAGGAGGGTCCAACCCGCACCCGCTACTTTATTTTTTTTGTATATACATTTTTAGTAATAATCTAAATCTAAAACTACAACCCATAAATGACTCTTTAAAAATTATAAAGTTTGTGACCATTTTAATATGTTTGATGAAGATATTGGATTTTGGGATATGAATCGTTGTATTCATTATATTTATACATATATATATTTATGGTAGTCCAAATATTTTACTTTTTTTAATGAAAGCTTTTGTTGCTACGAGATTAATGGTGGTAACTTAGGAATTGCATATAAAAACATGTTTAGGAAAAATAGATGAAAAAATAAATAGTGTTACTTGTATTGATGGTTTAATATTAGTTAAATTTTTCATAGCAAAACTCAAATTGTTGAAATTATTAATGTGTGGTGGATGAGTTCATTACCATTTATAATTTATATAATTATTAGAATTTTTTTTTTTTGTAAAGTTTTAGATTCAAGTTTGAGATACTATAATATTTTATCAAATTATTATTCATGATGATATTGATGAGTTAAGATGGTATAAGTTTAAACTTTATAGTCTACAATTTTTTGTTTTTTTAAATATCATAAGTTGATAAATTTGACCTTTAAATCAATCCAACCCGCCCATAAAACCGCATAAATTCGCCCATAAAAATACCGTCCAAACCGCATACTTGTTGGGCAGTTATGGGTTACATTTTTCTCAAACCGCAAAATAAAAAAATTACACAAACCACCCAAAACCCGCCCAACCCGCTCGTCGTTGTAGCGACCCAAATTCGCTAATAAGGCTTGGGGCCCTGATTAGCGTGCCTGGAGGGCAATAATTGTTATTTTGAATTGATATGTGAATTTAATGAATATGTGATTGGAAATTAATGTTTAGGTGAATTAAATATGCATGTGGGCCACATTTGGTTGTTAGGGGCATATTTGTAATTTTAGCTCGTTGAGGGCATAAATGCAATACTTGTATATGTTGTGATTGATACCACGTGTGAGTGGTGATATAATTGTGATGCATATTCCGAGACGGTCCTAGGGAGCGGTTTTGCTAAAAGTCACAACGGGGTTAAATATCCGACTCGGGAGGAGCCTAGGGGTATTTTGGGAATATTATAACTTGAGTATGAGAATTATTAAGAAATGGTTAGTGGCACTTTGGTAACTTGGGTAACTATAGGTAACTCTTGAGGATAGTTGTTTTAAGTGGGAAAGTGGTATTCTTGCAAGAGATAAGGAAAAGTCTAGGATGCCCTTGAGGATTAGCTAGAATCTACGTTAGAAAGGAGGGCAATTGGGTCATTTGGCGTAGGTGATAGATAAGTTTTGGCCGAGGGAAAAGTTTAGAACGTTCTCACATTTTGGCTTATGCAAGAATTGTGTTTTGGGAGCTCTAGAGAGAACTAGAAACCAGGAAGGAAGGAAGGAAGATCTTTGGAGTTCTGTGGGATCAAGAGGGGAATCAAGCCAAGGAAAAACTAGAGGATTTTTCTGCATATTGAGGTAAGGAAATCTGATTAATTATTTTGTAGAATTCAGCTAAGAATGTTATGGTTTGAGAGTTGAATTGTGTGTTGTCTTGTGGATTATTGGAGTGAAGTTCAGATTGGGATTAGTTGAATTGAGCTTGGAATTGGATAGGGAAAGCAACTCAAGGTCGAATCTCCAGTTGAGGTGAGAGTTTCATGCATTTCTGAGGTTATGCTCTGTTATGGTTTAAGTTTTATGAAGTTTTAAACCATTTGGTGAATTATGGGTTTGAATGTGTATTTAAGCTAGTTGTTGTTGTTGTTTCTGGGTTACTATACTGTCTATTTGGGGTTTTAAGTTGATTTGGGACTTGGGAGTATCTTGCGGTTGATTTGGAAGAGTTTTGGCTCGAGGAAATGTTGGGGAAAAACCCAGTTTTCTGGGTTCGTGTATGAGCGTCGTGGCCCTGTTCTTCCGTGCCGCGGCGCTAGGTTGAATCAGGAGGAGGGCATCATTCTGGGCGCCGCGGCCCCTATAGGGTTGTGCCGCGGCGCTAGGCCAATTTCTAGGCAGGGGAAAATGTGTTTTCAGAGTTTTGGCTCAGGGGGCTCGGGGGACGCTTCTGCTACCTTGTGCGGGGAAACGGGGGGTCCTGAGAGCACGGGATTGGTTCCGGGAAATGATTATGAATTGATTAGTAATGAGAGTGCTATTTATGTGTTGTGACTAGGTTTCTAGCGAGGCTTGGGTTAGGGGACTGTGCTTGAGATTTCGATGCACAAGAAGCTCGGGACACAAGTAAGAAAATTGTTGTACCCATAGAGCAGGGCGAGGCCCCAGTTGTGTTGCAGGGCACAACCCTATATGATTATGTGCAGGGCATAGCCCATTGATTATGTTAATATGTGTTCGAGTGTTTGATTAATCATATTATGTATGCATATATGTGACTGAACGGCTTAGGCTGGGAACGGTGAAGGCCGAGAACGACAAGGGCTGGGAACGGGGAGGACCAAGAACGGCAAGGGGGCTGGGAGCAGCGTTTAGCACGCGGAGTGCGAGTTGCCAGGGTAAGACCCTAAAGGATACCTGGGATATCCTTACGGTGTAGACTGTGAACCTAGGGCCTGGTAAAGCGCCTGGGACGGCACGACCTTATGTATTTAGCCTGTTGGCAGATTTGTTTTGTGTTAAGTAATTGATATGCATATGTTATCTATTTGTGTGGAGTTTTCTTGCTGGGCTTCGGCTCACGGGTGCTCTGTGGTGCAAGTAAGGGCAAGGGGAAGGCCGACCAACCATGAGTATGGAGAGCGTGAGGCGATGCGTACATGTCCGGTCTGCCTGGCTATCACGGCCAGGGGTATTTTTGGAAGATTCTTTGTACTGAATCCTATTTTGTCGTGTAGTCGACTTTAAACATATTTTGAGTTGTAAATGTTTATAAACAGTATTTTGGGGATCCCTAATGCAAAACACTCATAATTTTCAATGAATGATTGCATTTTCAAATTATGTGATTTTAATTCTGTTTAGTTACACTTTTGGGCTAAATATTTGGTTAGAAAGTTAAACACACATTTTAAACTCACTTAGTAACGACTCTAAGGTAGTAGGGCGTTACAACTTGGTATCAGAGCGAGCCAAGGTTTATGGTTCCTGGAGATTGACTGAACATGTATGCTCGCTGTCAGTGACAAGCTCGACTTAGGGTTGGTTGGTAATAATATTTACATGCTTGAATATGTGCTTACATGCCCTGTTTGCCTACTTATTTCATATAGAACATGATGAACGAGTTAACATATGCATGATGCCAGGGCATGGCCCTTTGAGTGTTATATGCTATTTGTGTTATGTGGACTGCTGGTTATGGTTGGCTGGTGTAAATTGGGAGGTGGTTTTGGATTTTGTTACCATGCCTGATGGGCGGTGTCATTGATTGCAGGCATATAGTTGAGATGCCTCGACAATCATCTAGACTCCGCGACAGTCAGGCCGAGGATGACATTCAGGGTCAAGACCCTCCACCTGCCCCACAGAACTGGCAATATATGTTTGCCGAAATGGAAGCAAGATTGCAACGAACAGAAGAAGAACTTCGACAGTTGAGGCAACAGGCCCCTCCACAGGTCACTGGGCTGCCAATTCAGCAGGTTGTGGCGCCAGTGCCGGTTCAACCTGTGATGGAGAACAGGTGGGAACCTTTGTATGAAAGGTTCAAGAAGAACATCCTCCCATCTTTGAGGGTGGACTAGACCCACTGCGGGCAGAGCAGTGGATGAATATGGTTTCCTCCATCTTGGATTTTATGAGGGTTGAAGGGAACGAGAGGGTAGCTTGTGCCAGCTACATGTTCAGAGAGGATGCTCGCATCTGGTGGGATGTAGTGGTTCAGAGAAGGAATGTGATAGTTATGACTTGGGAAGAATTCAGGAATATCTTCAATGAGAAGTATTATAGTGTGGCAGTCTGAGCTGCAAAGGTTGATGAAATGAGAAGTATTATAGTGTGGCAGTCTGAGCTGCGAAGGTTGACGAGTTCATCAACCTAACTCAAAACCGGTTGACCGTTACAGAGTACGCTTTGAAATTTGACCGGTTGTCGAAGTTCGCGCCGGACTTGGTGCTGACAGATGCGGCAAGAAAAGACAGATTTGTATGGGGGTTAAATGTGATGATTGCCCGTGTTGTAAAGATCACCTTGGATCTAGAGATTACTACCTATGCTCAGGTTGTGGACAAGGCCCTTACAGCTGAGGGGGCCGAGGACCAGATTTGGAGAGAGAGAGCGCTGTTAGGCACGATGCCAGGAGGACGGTGCCTCCTTTATTGGATCTATTCGGGGTAGTGGCTTCAGTGAACATAAGAGGAAGGCCCCAGATTCTTTTGTTCCTCCTAGCTCGGATAAGAGGGCACGTGGTGCTTTTAGTGGCCGTCAGGGCGGAGGTGACAACTGGAGGAGTTTTCCAGTGTGTCCCCGGTGCAGACGACGACACCAAGGTGAGTGCAGGATCAGGGCCTGTTTTGTCTGTGGGAGTGCCAATCATCTGAAGATGGACTGCCCACAAGCCAAGAAAGAGGAGCCAAAGCAGGGCGATAGTCTCGCTCCTGCCAGAGTGTTTACTATGACTTAGACTGAGGCGGAGGCTAGCCCCTCGGTTGTGACAGGTCAGATTTCTAGTGTTGGTTCATCTTTTATTGCGTTGATTGACTCGGGAGCTACCCATTCATTTGTATTTGCTAGAGTAATAGATCAACTGTGTAGACCTAGTGATTTGTATGCTAGGGGTTTTCAGACTTTGTTGCCAACTGGGGAATTGGTAGTCTCTAGGAGATGGATTAGAGCTTTGCCAGTAGAGATAGATGGTAGGGAGTTGTCTGTTGATCTAGTTGAGCTTGCGATGGATGACTTCGATATGATCCTAGGGATGGATTGGTTATCGAAGTATGCGGCGACGATTGACTACAAGCGCAGGATGGTGACTTTTGAACTAGAAGGGGAGGTACCCTTTGTATTTGTGGGAACATTCAGTGGACCGCGGTACCTATGATTTCAGCACTGAAGGCTAGAGACCTGATGCAGGAAGGTTGCATAGGATTCCTAGCGAATGTTGTGGATGCCTCTAGGGTTGTGATAGTTGGATCGGGGGAGACCAGATTGGTATGTGAGTTTCAAGATTTATTTCCAGCAGACCTGCTAGGGTTGCCGCCACTGCGAGAGATTGAGTTTGTCATTGAGTTGGTGCCAGGAGCGGAGCCAGTATCTAGGACACCTTACAGAATGGCTCTGGCAGAGTTGAAGGAGTTGAAGATTCAGTTGCAGGAGTTACTGGATTTGGGGTTCATCAGATCGAGTTTCTCACCATAGGATGCTCCAGTGTTGTTCGTCAAGAAGAAGGATGGATCTCTTAGGATGTGTATTGACTACAGAGAGCTGAATAAGTTGACCATTAAGAACAAGTATCCACTGCCTAGGATCGACGATTTATTTGACCAGCTACAGGGAAAGACAGTGTAACGACCCGAATTTGCTAATCGGGCTTAGGGCCTTGATTAGTGTGCCTGGAGGGCAATAAATGATTTTATATGCTTTAATATGTTAATGGGTGAATTAATGTGAATATATGATAGTGATGCATGTTTAGTGAGTTAAATGTGCATGTGGGCCCCGTCTGGATATTAGGGGCATGAATGTGTTTTAAGTTATATATATGTGATATGTCTGTGCAGCATGATCCGAGACAGTCCTGGGGAGCGGTTAGCCAGAGAGTCACAACAGGGTTGAGATTCCGACTCGGGGCAAGTCGAGGGGTAATTTGGGTACTAGGTGTGTTATGGGAATATCGGGACATGAAAATAAATATTTGGAGATATATTTGAGGATAGAATGTCTAGGCGGGAATATTGGGGAAATTTACCATTTTGCCTTCGGGGATGTTCTGGTACCCCAAGCCTTGAGGTAACCCTTTAGTTTTAAGTCAAATAAAACAAAAAGAGGAATTATTTAGAAACTCTAGGAACCGACTTTTACTTCTCTTCTCAGCCAAGGCTAGTTTTATTTCTTCCCTTCTCTTTCTCTCTCTAGGATAAACACAAGGAAAACTATGGGAATCGACTTGAAGGTCTAAGGAGTTCAGCTGGGTTTTAAGGAGCTAGGAGCTTGGGGGAATTAAGGTTCAACCTTAGGGGTTTGATTCAGCAAGAGGTAAGCTTTTTCATGGAAGTTATGCTTAAGTTTCAGCTGTGTTTTCAAGCTTTGCATGTGGGTAGAATCTAATTTGTTCTTGAGATTTTAGTTGGGTTTTGGAACAGATTTTTGTTGGGGTTTTAGTGTTGATAATGAGCTGGTATGTATGTGTTAAATATCTGGGTTTGATAGGTGAGTTTTGGGTGAATTAGCTTGAGGAAAGGTGTGGAAAAATGGTGGAAAATCTGGGTTCAGTGGGGAGCGCTGCGACCCATGTGGACGCGCGGCCATGGAAGGCCAAGAAGGTTCAAGCTCGCCGCGGTACCTGGTGGGCGCGCCGCGGCTCGTGTGGGGGTCAGTGAGGTGCTAGCCTTTGTTTCGAGGATAGCCGCGACTCTTGTGGGTGGGGCTGCGACCCTTTGTGCCAGTTTGAGTTTTAAGGGTATTTTAGGCTTGGGAACTCAAGGGGTAAGGCTCGGGATGGATTTTATCACCCGGATTGATAGAATTCAAGGACCCGGAGGTTAGGGTTATGGCTCTAAGTTATTTATTGGATTAGAATTTGATGGATGAACATTGTTAATGTGTTGTGACTAGGGTTTTGGCGAGGCTCACGTTAGAGGATTGTGCTCGGGGCATCGGTGCTCAGAAAGCTCGGAACTCAGGTAAGAGAACCCTTGTTCCCATGGAGATTGTGTGTAGGGCTGAGCCCAGTGTGTTTGAATGGATTGATATGCAGGGCTGAGCCCAATGTGTTTGCATGAATTGATATATGCAGGGCTGAGCCCAGTGCGTTTGAATGGTTTGATATGCAGGGCCGAGCCCAATATGTTAGAACTGCGGGGCGTAGCCCTTTATCTAATTATGCTAGAATTCTATACTTGCTTGTTATGCTATGTATGTTATGATGTGAATGGTCGGCTTGAGCTGGGAGCGGTGTGGACCGAGAACGGTAAGGGACCGGGAGCAGCGTTGAGCACATGGAGTGCGAGTTGCCAGGGTGAGTCCCTAGAAGGATACCTAGGATATCCTCACGGCGTGGTCCGTGAACCCAGAGCTTGGTAAACGCCTGGGACGGCTAAGCCGTATGTGTTTAGCCATTGGTGGCCTTTTTATATGCATGTTATACATGTTGCATATGTTATCTGTTTGTGGGTTCTCTTGCTGGGCTTCGGCTCACAGATGCTCAGTGGTGCAGGTAAGGGTAAAGAGAGAGAAGATCAATCAACCATGAGTATAGCAGATGTGGGGCGGCGTGTACATGTTTGGCCAGCCTGGCTGCCTTGGCCAGAGAATTTTGGGAGATGCTTGTAAATAAACTCTGATTTTGTCGTCTAGTCGACTTGGTTTAAGTAATATGTTGTAAACATTTCTAAACTGTAGTTTGGGATCCCAAGTGTAAACCTTTTTTGATTTTCTATGGAAATTATTATTTCTAAGGTTTTTCCTCTGTTTATATCTTAATTACACTGTTTGATCTAAAACCTCGATTAGCGAGATGAAAGCACGTTTTTAAACTCACTTAGTGTGTTCCTGATCCGCAGGGTTCATGGCGATCTGGTTATAACCTGAGTATGCATCCATGCAATACATGAGCTCGTGCCCCACAGTGGCATCCACCAATTGGTCAATTCTCGGTAAGGGGAAGCAATCTTTGGGGCATGCTTTATTCAGATCCGAAAAGTAGATGCAGGTCCGCCACTTTCTGTTGGGCTTCGGGACCAAAATGGTATTGGCGACGCAGATCGAGTATTTTGCTTCACGAATAAAGCCGCATTTTAAAAGTCGAGCTACTTCCTATTCTAGGGCCTTTGCTCGGGTCGTGCCCAGGCGCCTCTATTTCTGGGACTTCGCAGGCATATTTTTGTCCAAGTTAAGGGTATGCATGATGACGCTTGGGTTGATTCCTATCATGTCTTCATGAGACCAGGCGAACACGTCTAGATTTTCTTGTAGAAATTTTAGCAGCTCCGCCTTTCTCTCATTACAAAGGTTTTTCCTGAGCCTAACCACCCTCGAAGGGTCTCTAGGATCGATGTTCACCTCTTCAAGCTCTTCGATGGCCTGGACCTCGGATCTATCTTCGCCTATCCTTGGGTCAATATCATTACTCAAGGTGATACCTATGCCATCAGCTTCCTAAGGTTTTTCTATCTAAGAGATAGATCTTACTTCCAGAGATTCCTCACTTCCGCCCTGAATGGTCATCGTCTGCTGCCCGGGTTGTGATTTTCCCTTCATGGAAATGCTATCACATTCCCTGGCAGCAAGCTGATCACCTCAGACGGTACATATCCCCGTAGAGGAGGGGAATTTGACTGCAAGGTGGCGGATAGAAGTTATGGCTTCCAATGCCATCAACGTAGGCCATCCCAAAATTGCGTTGTATGCGATGGGACAGTCAATAACCATGAACTCGAGGAGTTTTGAGATAGTTCGGGGTCCCTCTCCCAAGGTTATTACTAACTCGATCGTTCCTATCGCTACCGACCCTTCTCCAGAAAACCCAAACAATAACATGGAGGTGGCCTTCAGCTCGGCTACTGACAGCCCCATTTTCTCTAGTGTGAACTGGAACAGCAGGTTCACTGAACTCCCATTATCAACTAGCATCCTCCTAACTCTCCAGTTGGTGAGCTGGGCAATTATGACTAGAGGATCATAATGTGGGAACTGTACATGACTAGAATCCTCTTGGGTAAAACTGATTGGTTGTTTCTCTAATCGCTACTGTTTGGGCAGACGCTGCTCTGGGATAAACTCAACTCCGTTATGAGACTTCAGCTCATTGACGTACCTCTTCTAGGCACCTCTGCTCATGCAAGCCAAATGAGGGCCTTCGGAGATGGTGGTTCTCTCTCCTCCTATTATAGGGGGAGGGGCATCCTGATTTACCCGGGCCCCAGGCTGATTTATCGGAGCTTCCGGGGTTTGTTGACTGGTAGGGACTCGATTCTGCGCATATTGAGTCAAAGGTCCAGCTCTGATGAGTGTCTCGATCTCGTCCTTCAAATGCCTACAATCGTCAGTGTTGTGGCCGATGTCGTTTTGGAATCAACAGAATTTGGAAGGGTCTCTCTTGGCCTTCTGGTTTTTCAAAGGCTCTGGCTTTTTCCACAGAAGGCGGGCATAATTTGCTAGGAAAATGTGCTCCCTAGTGTCTGTGAGCTCGGTATAAACTGCGTAGACTGGCTTGAACTTTTCCGCGGGCTTGTTCTTCTTGGGACCGTGCTGACTTCCCTCGCTGCTCCCCCTTCTCTTGCCTTCACCCCTTTGGTTATTCTGGGCAACGGTTTGAGTCGTTTTCACGACATCCGTTTCTGCTCCAACGGGCTGATAAAGGGTTTGGTTGGTTCCCGCGACCGAGGCTCGCGCCTCTTCCAAGTTTATCCATTCTTGGGCCTTGTTCAAGAATTGATCCATGGTGCTGACACCTGTCCTTTGGATTTCTTTCCATAGCCCGCCCCCAACAAGGATTCTAGTCCTCATAGCCATGAGATTGGAACTATCGTCCGCTTCCCTAGCTCGAGCCGCAACAATTTTGAACCTGCTCAGGTAAGCTTTTAAGGGTTCCCTGGGCTGTTGGTTCACATTCACCAATGTGTCTGCTTTGATGTGAGCTGCTTGAGAGGCTCGGAATGCCCTCTTGAAATCGGTAGAGAAATTCTTCCATGAGCTAATCGACTGTTTTTTACACTACTTGAACCACTGTCTAGCTGGCCCGATCAAGGTCGAAGGGAATATCAAGCATCTCAGCTCAGGGCCGATATTATGGGCCATCATAAGGGTATTGAACATACCCAAGTGATATGATGGGTCCCTGTCTGTAACGACCCAATTTCGCTAATAAGGCTTAAGGGCCTTGATTAGCGTGCCAGGAGGGCATAATGGAAATTATGTGTGATTTTATGAGTTTAATGCATGGTTATGATTTAAAGCATGTTATATGACTAATTGAACATTGAGGTGCATGACTACGTGGTTAGTATGCATGTTAGGTGAAATAATTATGCATGTGGACCCCGTTTGCATGATAGGGGTAAATTGGTAATTTTAGCCCGCTGAGGGCATATATGTGATAATTGTATTCTGTGATTTGTACCACGTGAGTGTGGTGTTATTGTTGTGATGCATGTGCCGAGACGGTCCTAGAGAGAAAATTAACTTAAAAGTCACAACGAGGTTTTATACACGGCTCGGGAGGAGCCTAGGGGTACCTTGGGAATTTTATGGTTAAGTTGAGATTTAGCGGGTAATGGTTATTGGAGATTTAGTAACCTGGGTAACCATTAGTTACTGCTGAGAGTAACAAGTTTTAGAAAGAAAATGGTAGAAATGAAATAGAAATGAAAGGACTTAAGTGCCCTTGAGGTTTAAGTAGGAAAGGATAGGCAAGGAGGGGCAAATTGGTCATTTGGTTGGGAAATAGATAAATGGCAGCTGGGATTTGGGGGTATACGGTTTGGGGCATTTATGCCACTTGAGGCTTGATAGAAATTGAAGAGAAGAAAGAGAAGGAGAAAGAAGGTTAGGGCAAGAAGAAGAAGAGAAGGAGAAGTGGGAGTCTAGGAGGAGATCAAGGACTTTGTGTGGGTTCTCCATTTGAGGTAAGGTTTTTAGACACATCTAAGTTTTGATTTCTGTTTTGATTGGTAAAATCTAGAGCTTGAGTTGTTTTTGTTGAAGTTTTGAGTTAGTTGTTTGAGTTTTGGTTTGGTGGCTGAAAATAGGAATCAAGGGGTGGATTCTTGGGGGTGTTGATGCTTTGATCTTGTATATAGTGCCTATAGGTTGTTAAGTTGTTCATAAGAGGTTTGGAATTGAGTTTTGAGATTGAGATATGTGTTTGGGATGGTTTAAGGTGAGGTTTAGAGATTAAAAATGGTGGGTTTTTCTGGGTTCGAAGGGTCGGGCCGCGGCATGGTTCTTGGAGGGCCGCGGCCCTTGAAGGCTAAGTTGTGCTGAGGATGGAGGGCGGGCCGCGGCATGGTCCTTGTAGGGCCGCGGCCCTTACCTGTTTCTGGGCATTTTGTGGCTCTGTTTGGGGGCCATGCCGCGACATGGTTGGGCCATGCCGCGGCGCTTAAGGAATTTTGGGATTTTGAGAATTTAGGCTTGGGAATTTAACCTAGGGTGCTCGGGGTTGAGTCTTTTACCATGTTTGGTGAATTTCAACGTTCCGAGTACTAGAACTTGGCCTGGAAGCTCATTTAAGGTTGTTAAAAATGTCTTTTGTGTGTTGTGACTAGGATTTCGGGGAGGCTCGTGCTAGTGGACCGTGCTCGTGACCGTAGTGCATCGGAAAGCAAGGGATACGGGTAAGAAAACTATAACACCCGTAGGATAGGGCGTGGGCCCATAGTGTGATTGCCGGGCATGGCCCTATATTGCATGTTGCATGATGAGATGATTGCAGGGCATGGCCCCAGATTGTGTTGTGTGCAAATGTTTAACCTTAAATGAATCATGATGTGTGTGAATGATTATTTTGAATGTACTATATGTGTGATTCTGATGAAATGAGCGGCAAGGGCCGAGTACGGCGTAGGCCGGGGCGGCCGTGGGCCGAAAGTAACACCTAGCACATGGGATGCTATATTCAGGGTGGGACCCAAGGGATACATGAGTTATCCTCGCGGTGAGAACCGATACCCCAGGCTTCAGTAAGGCTCTGGGGCGGCATGGCCGTGTTTGCTTAGTCTAATGGTTGACTTGTTTATTTGTGGATTATCTGATATGATTAACCATATATATTTGCATATGTTATGTTCTGCATGAGTTTTCTTGCTGGGCTTCGGCTCACGGGTGCTCTGTGTTGCAGGTAGGGCAATGACTGAGTCAACCAACCATGAGTACGGAGAGCGTGAAGCGACGCGTACATGTTTGGCCTGCCCGACTGCTTTGGTTGGGGGTTTATTTGAAAATGGCTGTAATAATCTATGATTTTTATGATTTATCAACTGTGAACTCATTTTTAAGATGTAAATAGTTTTCAAACCTTATTTTGGGATCCCAATGTTTAATATTAGGAGTGTTATTGAAACAACGCATTTTTCTAAGATTACAGTCTTAACTTTTAATTAGTCACACTTTCGTTTCAAAACCTCGGTTAGCGAGATCTTTGCACACTGTTTTGTCATAAAACTCACTAAGTAACGGCTCTAAGGAAGTAGGGCGTTACACTGTCCCCATCGAATTTGGATAGATGGGGCATTCGGAAACCCGGCGGGTACGTCGTGGCTGCTATGCTGGGGGAAAAAAGCTCTAGCTCGTCTCCCGAGTCATATTCATCCTTGCCCTTTTCTGATAAAAGTTTCTTCATTAGCTCCTCCATCTGAGATAACCTTTCGAGGGTCCGGTCCTTGATCCCTTGGTTGTTCTGGGGCTGTTCAACAGCTCCCGCTCCATTGTACGCATTAGGCGGGTTATTGTCCCTCCAAGCTTGAGCTTGGTTTGGCGGGACATTCCCACTATCACGTACTTCAGAAGGACCATCCTCTCGACGAACATGACTTTCATTTTTGGTCGGGTCCCCTCTCTGCGAGTTGAGGCGATCTCAAAGGTCGGTTTTCGAGGCAGCCCGAGGGCTTTCAGCCGACCTTAGACGATTGCGCAGTTCTCCAACGGATCTGCCACTTCGGTGGCTATCGGTCCAATTGTTCCAATTGGAAAATCTTGGAGCTTGCTGCCAGGGGTGAGGATCCAGGACATTCCCACGTGCTCGCGAGCGATTGGAAGGAACAGTGGGAGGAGGATTCCTTCTACTGCTCCCGTGCACCAGAATATCTCGGGCAGGACGACGAATAGAGATGGGTATCTTATTGGTGAAGGGGGATGCCTAACTGGTGAAGTGATCCTGGTCCCGTCCGGCCGGATCAAACGAGCTCGCAGTAGTTCCACTCTACCGTCTCCAGCCACCTATGCCCGACGGTCTAACCGTAGAATGGGAGGGCTGGCCGGAGCAGGTTGTCTACACGAGCTTTCCCCGGACCTCCTCTGCGAGCTGCCACGATCCCTTCTGGGTGCGTTCGATGGTGGAGCCGAACTAGGAGTTGAGGTTCTGACTGATCGGCTGACTTGCTGATTGGCCCTGGGAAAGTCCTCAAACATAGCTTCCTGGTTATGGTATTACATGGGCGTAGAACTCGGGGTTGAGGTTCTAACCGACCGACTAGGTCTGGGCCGACTATCCCTGCGGGACTTGTGAGTCCTGCTTTTCATCTTTCCGACGTTAACGTCGGTTGCAAGAGGGGGTAGTCGGGCCAAGACCTCCTCAATTTGCTTACGTGCTCTGGATAGCTGACTCCTTAACTGTACGTTCTCCATTTCTATCACTGTCAGGTAACCAGGGTTCGGATTTGGCGGTCGGGGCGCCGAACTTCCAGTGTCGTCATGGCCCATCGGCTGTTTTCTCGATTGCTACTGGACCTCTTGGTTTGGTTCGTCGGATATGGCGGCATGGTGGGCCTCCTGCCCATCATGTTGATCTGCCTCGTTACCATGCCTCGACCGAGTAACCACCATGATCAAGTTTTTGTGATAGCACTAATCTAAACGCTCTCAACGAAAGCACCAAACTGTCGATGCGGTTTTTCTCCAATAGATAATTATATGAATAAGTAGGATGGATTAGTGCTGATTGATAAACTGTAATATGAAAATGATAGTAATCTAGGATGTGGAAATTAATTGCAAGGAACTAATAGTCACTCCTTCTTTAGGTGGTTCGGAGGTTAAAATCCCCCTAGTGCACCAGTCAATATTATTGATATCTCCTTAGTAGTTCTGACAAGATGTTTGTTTTTTTTTACAAGAAGAGGCCAACCCTTTGAACTATCCAGGGTTTCAATATTTATAGGAGATTGATATCTGAGTAGATATTGGGGTCATCCTGTGACCTTTTCACCCATCTTGTCATTTATGTGAAATCGATGATTAATTCCTAAACCTTACAGTGAAGTGTGGTCTAATCAATAGGTAAAGATGGGTGATGGGCCGCATGGCCCAAATCAGGCATGGGGTGTCTAAACACGCACGTTTACACTGCATATCTGAAAATTCAGGAATAGAACAGACACATGATGTCTAATATACGCACGTTTATATTACGTGGTTGACTTTACAAGGATTCGGGGGTGTCAGACCTCTGATGCATCACGAGCTAAGTGTGGCGCTAGCTCATGGTTTCTATTATGCCGATGCGATGGCTCCAAGGAGTAGTCAAACGACTAACCAACTCAGGTTGGTTAGGCAGGGGACCATAACAAACATCTCCGAGTGGATGGTTGACACGTGGCAGATCGATTTAGGCCTTTCTCTAGCTCGCCAAAGTGTATGCGGATATTTAGGGTGTACAACCACATGCACAAGGAAAATGACTTGAAAAGAGAAAAAATTTACAAGCTAATATTAGAGAAAGAAAAACTTACGAGGACGGTTGAAGTATCAGTGCTCAAAGTTTCGGAAACCATTCAATTAAAGAACTGATCTTTGTAGTCGTTGGGGTGGCCTGGGAGCTCGATGACAAAGGTAGAGTTTGGGAATCTGGTGAGGTAGTGATTTTGGTCACCTCGCTCCTTTTGTTCCGAGCTGGCTTTGAGGTAGAAAAAATATAGTATATCTGTCTGAGTGGGGACCTCCCACTCATGCTTCAAAAATAAGTATTTCAACCCCACCAAAAGCCTGTAAGAATTTGGGGGGAGCTGAAAAGGTGCCAACTTCACATAATTTAGGAAGTTGGCAAAATATTGGTCCAGGGGAAGGAAGGCCCCAGCCTTTAAATCTTCATCACTCCAGGCTGCGAAGTCGTCATGGGGAGCGGAACAGCTCCGTTCTCCTTCGAACGGAGGTCAAACAATAAGGACTCTGGTCCCGACCTCGATGTTATGGCTCAGCATAATTTGTTTGACCCTTCCTTGGGTCGTAATCTTGGAAGTGATTGTCTCTGCCTCGAAGAAAGCATTGGGGTCAACATCAACTTCCCTCTCCACCACTGTGCCGAAGTGAGGAAGGGGAGATTCTGAGGCGATCTCTTTCCCTTTGTTCGTTTGTTGAGCAGATGAGTTGGGTACATTCTTCTTTGGTGCGTTCTTCTTGGGAGCCATCAAATCGCCTAATGAACAAGAATGGCGAGTTACTTAGTAGGCGACCTAAGAGTTTGTAAAGGTTATGGAACGGAAGTACGAAGGGGAATGTTATCTCTGATATACGAGCTGAGTTAGTCTCAGCCCATTGCATGATGCGACGCGCAACCCAACGCTATGCGCCACGGTTTCCTATTAGACCCCTGATGTTTAGGGATCCGTGTGTCAGAAAATCAGGCCACTACTCTCCTTGGGGGGGGGGGGGGGGGGTTTAGAGCAAAACCACCCAAGTAGCGTGTCCGCTAAGCAACTTGGTTTTGAACCCTAAAAAAATTTCATCTTCTATATCTCGAATGGGTATTTCTTAAAATTCTCCATAAATTACCCAGACATACCCAGAAATTACCCAATTTTATGAATATCATAGTTCTAGAGATATTTTAAGACCTACTCAGTAAATCTAAGTCGAAGCCTATGTGCCAAAAACATTTAGAGAACAACCTAATATCTACTACGGTGAAGTGCGGATGAGCATGATATAAAAAAAAAACATAAATCAGTAAAAGAAAAGTTTCTTCAAAACCAAAAGACTTACAGTGTGTTCTTCGATAAAAGAAGTAGACTTGCAGGGGAGAGTTCCTGGAAGACTCCTGAGTAACTGGGATTCTGAGGGATTGTGCAACAGATGGTTTTTGGGTTTTTCTGAGAAAGAAGAAGGGTTTGAAAATGCAAAAGAGAGAAGATGTAGAAATATTTCAAATAAAAGGTGGTGAACCATAGAAATTGCCTACCCTATTTATACGTAAATGGAATAAATTAATTTGAGCCACCCGATTTGGTCAGTACAAAATCCTAGGGCTATGTTTCAAAAGAAAAAACGGCAGCAAAAAGGTGACAAGGCAATTATTGTAAGCCTCGAAACCCGAATAGATGCCAATTGTGATGTACCACGTGTCCAGAACTTGAGTAGTGGAGAGGCATGGTTTAATGCAGCAGAAGTCGAAAAGTCCCAACTGAGTAGGTCAGAAGGTGACGTCATGAACCACGAGCATGGACATGGGGGGCAAATGTGTGCCCTAATTTCAGCACGAGTCCTTCACTCCTCTCGGGTACAACTGGCAAATAAATATGTGGGAGAAATAACCAAGGAATCCATTTATTATCCACGTGGACAACTCAGTTTTCACGGTGATTATGCGAGCTAGTGATGCGTAGGTTGCGAAGCATGAGCTCATGATATTCATACAGCCTCCATTGTACGAGCTCGAAGATATATCCATTTCGTAGTAACTCAAATATATTGTGTACCCACGAATCCCCAAAGACTCGGGTATTTTTATACGATCATTTATGGTCAGCCTATAATATTTAATGTCTCAGATATTAGGAGACCATTTATTTCGTGATCAGATCATATCCTAGTATAAATGGGAATATTTTTTATTAAATGTAATAAATATGTAAATACGTGATTGACTCACGCGGTTACCCAAACCTGTCCAAGGAATTTTTCTATAAATACTGAGAATATTGGTGTTTACCCAAAAACAACTGCTTATGATGTGGCAAGTATTTCTCACATGTGGATGACATGTGCCAGAGACGAAATAAGGCAATGTTGTTCGATTATCGACCAGCTATACATTGCTTCATCAAGCCTGACTATTAGATACGACCAGGCTGGTCGTATGATTCGGTTTATTTCCTTATAAGATTGTGATCTTGAAATAATTGTGTGGATTATTTCATCTTTATTGCCTTGATACGCGGGTATTAAGGAGAGTTAAGGCCCAATGGCCCATGTAACCCCCTTTCAGCCTATAAATATGCATGAAATAGCGCAAGGAGGGGACTTTTGATCTTTGACGCTTTTTTTTTAATATTGAAAGAGAGAGCATATAGTCTAATTATTCATCATTTTACTATAATTCTCCCAAGTACTGTGAAACTCAAGAACCCCTGTTCTTTGATCACGACATTGGGATTCAATATTAATAATAACACTAAGTGGACGTAGGTCATTACCATTCATTGGTGCCGAACCACTATAAATTGTTGGTGTTTCTTCTTTACCATTAGATTAAATTCTTATTTGTCATCTTATTTCCTGTCGTGTTTTTGACTCCGTGTCGTTGGCCAAATCGAAGGTCAACATTCTAGTGCTTTCATTGAGAGATTGATAAAAAAAAACTGTAAGAAAGTCCAATGGCGAAGACATCCAAGAGAGCTGGACAGACCACTGGCGCTACATCATCCCAACCTCCTCCCCCAAACATGGCTGAGAATGAACCACATTTAGAGTTTGAAGAGGGGGAATTAGATTCAGAAACACTGAGGGAAACAATAGGGGTGTTGCAGGATGAATTGTCTAATTTAAGAGCCAATCACGAGAATGCTGTGGAGACAATGGCCGCCCTGCAGCCTTAGACGCCCAGGGGACGAAGAATCGAATGCACTGAGTAGGTGACAGCGTCCTTCTGCCAACAAAAGGAACATTGAGTCAGGCTCTGCGGTCAGGGGCCCTCCACGGCATAACAATGCACGGGGACCCAACGACCAGCGTAGGCCTCCCCCTAACGCTCGGGAAATTCCAGCCCGAGGAGGAAATAGTGTGAACAGTCGGTCATACCGTAGCCGGCCCTAGTTTAGAGACGGCTACGATTACATTTAAGCTGACTCTGGCAGACGAAATGGTGGTCGGAGGAATGAGAAAAAAGGCGGAGACAGAAGCCCCCCACTTAGGGAAAATAGGCCAGCTAGCCATAGGCAGCAAAACGTCTTTGATCGGCTAGGAGTTAGCGAGCAGAGACGCAGGGATGATGATTTAAGGGACGTACTCAACGACCATCATGAGAGGCACGATGAGTACGCTCCCCCAGCACCGGTCACCCCTGCGGTCCCAAAAGCGGTTCAGGCTCAGATTGATGCCCTGAACCAAGCAGTACAACTGCTGGTCGGGGGACGAACTTCCCACATAGAGTACGATAGGAGGAGGGGCACTCCATTTGTTCAGAGGATTGCTCTGGCTGAAATCCCCAGAAAATTTAAGATGTCGACACTGCCAAACTCTGATGGGTACGAGGACCCAGTATCTCACGTTAACAAGTTTGAGATACAAATGGATATATAGAAAGTGTCAGAAGATGCCCGCTGCAGGATCTTCCCTGCGACACTAACTAACACCGCCCAGGAGTGGTTCTTTAAGTTCCCTCCTTCTAGTATAGTATCTTAGGAGATGTTCGTGAAGGAATTGTATGGACAATTCTATGCGGGTCACGTACACCCCACAGAGGCCAACCAGTTGGTCGAGATACGCCAGAACAAGGGAGAGCCCTTAAAGGAATATGACCAGCGTTTCATACAAGCCGCAGCTGGAGCCAAGATAGTGGGTGATGAAGGCAAGATGATGGCCCTAACTTTTGGGGTTAGGCGCCATTCACCCCTCTAGAGTAGCCTAAGAAAGAATGGGGTAAAAAGTACCCAGGAGTTTTTGGATCGGGCTGATCGATATATCAAGCTCAAAGATGCGATTACCAATGAGGGGAAATCGCCAACGAAAGACAAGGGGCCAAAGGAAGAGCCCGCCAAGGCCACCAACGGGTTGGAGAAACCCAATGGCAACGGCAAAGGCAATGGGAATGGCAATTGTAGGAATGGTGGAAAACAGGAAAGCAATGAACCCTCAGCTTCTGAGAATAAATGCCCCGAAGGCAATTGATACGAGCCGAGATTCACCAACTACACGACACTTGTTGAAAGTCGAGCGGAAGTTTACCAGGAGACTAACTAAAACGTGCCTTACAAACGACCCGCACCTATAAGGAAGGATATCTCTAAGAGAGATATGATGAAATTCTGTCGTTTTCACAATGACTACGGGCACGACACTAACGAATGCAACCAGTTGAAAGATGAAATTGAGTTCCTGATTAGGTAGGGACATCTAAGAAGGTATGTGTGAGCCGCAGAAGGGTCTCAGCAAGAGGCTCAAGGTGGCAACGAGCAGGCGCCTGTACGCCAACGCTCACCACCTTTACAGCCAGCTCCTGTGGCAGGAACTTTACTCACCATCTGCGGCGACCCACATCTTGCAGTGGATAGTGGGTAGGCAAGGGAACGATATGCTCGAACCCTACGCCACGACCAAGACATCGAGATGATGAGTATGGAGGATTGAGCATCAAAGAAGGCTCGAACAGGGGAGGAATTTATAACCTTCACTGAAGACGATGCCCAGCACATACGATTCCCACACTCCGATCCACTAGTCATGGATGTGCTGATTCCAACATGATAGTGAAGAGGGTGTTGGTTGACACAGGAAGTTCGTTCAACATCCTATACAAGTCTTCACTGGAGAGAATGAAGTTGTCCATCAAGGACCTTGAGCCATGCTACCAAACCATCTATGGTTTTTTCGGCGAAGGGCTCGCCCCAACTGGGTCAATTAGGCTGCCAATTATAGTAGGTATTGCACCAGCTAACAGGACTTTACTCACTACTTTCATATTAGTTGATTGTCCTTCAGCATATAATGCTGTGATTGGGAGGCCAATTCTGGTCGACCTACGAGCCGTCACTTCAATATGACACCTTGCCATGAAATTCCCAACAAACTCTGTGATAGGATGCGTGTTGGGAAATCAGTGGGAAGCAAGGGAGTGCTACAATGCCTTGATAACTAAAGCGAAGAGAGGTGTGTCGAGGGAGGTTCCCGGAAAGGAGTTGCAAATGGCAGTTGATGAACAGGCCCAATCAGGTGATAATGTCACCAAATAGGGCATTGCCCAAAGTGAGGATAGAGACTTAGATCCTCGCTTTGGGGATTTTGAGGAAGAGATAGGACCAATCGATGACCTTGAAGAGATCCAACTCGATGAAGAAAATCTGACCAAGGTTGTGAAAGTTGGTAAAAACTTAGAGACAACAACAAAACAAGCACTGGTGGAATTTTTGAAGAAATACCTGGAGGTCTTTGCCTGGTCGCATAAAGACATGGTCGGAATAGACCCTGCAGTCATTAGCCATGTCCTTAATATAAACGAAAAAATCCCACCAATACAACAAAAAAGGAGGCTGCTCGACAAACATAGATCAAAGGCCTTAAAAGAAGAAGTCGAGAAGATCAAGGAGAATGGATTCATCAGGGTAGCATTTTATCCATTGTGGGTCTCTAATCCCATGTTAGTTCCCAAGCATTATGGCAAATGGCGAACATGCGTGGATTTCATAGACCTCAATAAAGCCTACCCGAAAGATTGTTTCCCGCTCCCCAGGATCGACCAACTGGTCAATGCCACTGCAAGGCACGTGATTCTATCTTTCATGGATGCATACTCTGGGTATAATCAGATTAGTATGCATCCTCCTGATGAGGATCACACTAGCTTTCGGACTGACACAAGACTTTACTGTTATAAAGTAATGCCCTTCGATCTGAAAAACGCTAGTGCCACTTACTAGCGACTGGTCAACCACATGTTTAGGGGGAAAATTGGAACAAACATGGAGGTCTATGTCGATGACATACTGGTTAAGTCAAAGAAGGCAGAAGGGCATATAGAGGATTTTGCAAGAATGCTTCATTGTCTTGAAAAAATATCAGATGAAGCTGAATCCCCTCAAATGCTCCATGGGGGTAGGATCAGGAAAGTTCTTGGAATTTATAGTAAACTCAAGAGGAATTGAAGCCAATCCCGAGAAGATCAAAGCCCTGATCGATATGAAGTCACCAGCAAAGATCAAGGATGTTCAAAGTTTGACAGAAAGAATTGCTGCTCTGAGTAGATTTATTTCCAAATCAACAGACAAGTGCGTCCCAGTATTTAATATACTTAGAGGCAAAAAAAAATTTGAATGGAGGAAGGAGTGCAAGCAGGCTTTCCAAGCATTAAAGACTCACATGGCGCAACCACCCATTCTATTGAAGCCGGTCGATAAGGAATCCTTCTTTGTCTACTTGGCGATCACAGAATACGCTGCTAGTGCTGTCTTAGTAAGAGAAGAAGAAGGCATACAGAAGGTTGTTTATTATGTAAGCAAAAGGCTGGTTGTGGCGGAGCTGCAGTACCTACCTATTGAAAAGTTAGCCTATTGCTTAATTTTGGCCTCTAGGAAGTTGCGGTCTTACTTTCAAGCTCACTCAATCACGGTTTTGACCGACCAGCCTCTACGGCAAGTTCTGCAAAAGCCAGAGGCCGCAGGCAGATTGTTGAAATGGGCGGTCGAACTTGGGCAGTTCGATATATCTTACTTACCGCAAGCAACGATAAACGGGCAAGCCCTGGTTGACTTCATTGCAGAGTTCACTAGATTTTCAGATAGTGAGCAGCTCGAAGAGCCTATAGAGCCTGAGTCTCAAAACCGAACTCCCTCATAGAAGTTATTTATAGACAGCTACTCTAATGAGCATCATGCAGGGGCAAGTGAGATTCTGATACTCCTGAAGGGCATCGATTTCACTGTGCAATCAGGTTTGACTTCACTGCTTCTAACAACGAGGCTGAGTATGAAGCGTTGCATGCTGGGTTACGATTGGCCAAGGACATGAATATAAAGGTACTTGACATCTACAGTGACTCTCAGCTGGTAGTAAATCAAGTCATAGGAGAATACCAGGCCCGAGGTTTAAAGATGGTGGCTTACTTAAACAAAACAAAGGATCTATTATCGCAGTTTCACAAGTACACCCTTCAGCAAGTACCTCACGACCAGAATTCAAACGCTGACGCTTTGGCCAAGTTAGCAAGTGTGAAGGATTCTGATACTCTGAACATAGTGCCAGTTGAACGGCTTTCTATGTTGAGCATCCAAGCGGAGGAGACCACTCTGGTTGTCCAGGTGGCGGATACATGAATGGAACCATACATAGAGTATTTAATGCAAGGCGTGTTATCAACGGACAAAAACAAAGCCAGGACCCTTCAGCGGTGAGCTACTAGGTATACCCTGGTCGACGGAATCTTGTACCGAAGGGGATACTCAATGCCACTCCTCAGATGTATTTTGAAAGAGAAGGGTAAAGAATTGATGAAAGAGGTACACGAAGGCTTTTGCGGGGACCACGCTGGGGGGCAAAGCTTGTCAAAAAAGATCCTGAGGCAAGGGTATTTATAGCCAACAATGAATGAAGACTCGATGGAATTCGTGCGGAGGTGCGACAAGTGCCAGAGGTTCTCTAAAATCCCACGAGCAGCCCCTAATGAGCTGAACAGATGCAAAGTCCGTGGCCGTTTGCAGTCTGGGGAATAGATTTAATCGGATCTCTGCGCACAGGAAAGGGCGGCGTCAAATATGTTGTGGCTGCCGTCGATTACTTCACTAAATGGGCCGAAGCCGAGCCACTCGCAACCATAACGACCAAGAAGGTGCTGGATTTTGTGGTCAAAAACATCGTTTGTCACTATGGATTGCCAAGGAAAAACGTCATAGATAACGGCACGCAGTTTGATAGTGATTTATTCACGAACTTTTGCGAACGACATGGGATTATCAAGAGTTTTTCTTCAATCGCTCATCCCCAAGCAAACGGACAAGTCAATGCAATCAATAAAACGCTAAACGATACTCTAAAGAAAAGACTGGAATAAGCTAAGGGGGCATGGCAAGAGCAATTGCCTGAAGTCCTTTGGTCGTACAGAACTTCCCACCGAATAGCAACAGGCCATACTCCATTTTCACTGGCTTATGGGTATGAGGCTATGTTTCCTGTTGAGTTAAATCCTTCGTCACATCGAAGGATCATGTACGATTAAGGCTCTAACAACCAACTATTAATGGAATCCCTGGACTTGATTAATGAAAAGTGTGAGCAAGCCCAACTCCGAGTAGCTGCATACCAGCAAAATTCAATGTCGGAGATCTAGTACTGCGAAGAGTTTTCTTAAACACCCGCGACCAGGCTGCTAGAGTACTCAGACCAAATTGGGAAGGGCCATACAAGATTGAAGAAGTCCTCCATCCAGGCACCTATAAACTTGCTCGCTTAAATGGAGATCTTGTTCCTCGCTATTGGAATGGAGAACATCTGCGTAAGTACTATTAGTGAACAATTCTTCTTAAAGAATCGGCTTGTATTAATTTTATTTTTTACAAGTTATTAAAAAGTGTTGGTCATTTTACGTGACTGATCGCTTATAAGTGTAAGATCTCATTGATCACTCGTACAGACACGTTTTGTCCTTTTAATATGAGAAATATAAGGGACTGTGCACAGCCAGTCATTCTTGCCAATTATTGTATTTATTACAAGTATTTTCTCATTACGTGTGTTGTTTTGCTGTATTATCATTTTAATTCCTTTGCTCCGAGTAGTAATGTTCGAACAAGTTTTGGTCAAGGAAAATGACTAAGGACCTAAAGCTCCTCAATCACTTGGGGGGCATATAAGGCATAGTAAGCAAAGCATATCGAAAGGTATGTAGACACATGAGCAAAATAAGTGAAAGCATGCTAGGGTACTTACAGTATTTTTCAAAAATTTGTATTTTGTTAGATCAAACCAAAGTACTATTCTAAGTTCGGTCATGCAAACAGATGTTATAATAAAATGCAAATATTATAATATCTTAAGGAAACCTTCTACACTGCGAGCAGTTACTTCTCGGATGTAATTTTTCAATTAAAAGTAAAAGCTGCCCATGCAGCAATAAAATTGTATAACTAGAAAATTAAAGTGTCTTTACATCACGACCCGTAGGTCGTATAGTCAAAAGATTAAAAGATAAAAAGGAAAAAGACTAAGAGGCTGGAGGGTCTTGAGGAGCATCCTGGTCGACAGCTGCATCTGCTTCATTGTCTGCACCATCTATCCTTGTTGTCAGAGAGATCTCTGGGGAATAATGAACTTTAGCCCTCTCTTCTTCCTCCAGACGAATGGCGTACTGGGACACTAAAGTCCATCTCAAGCGCTCTGACAGGTAGCTGAAGTTGGCCTTCAGGTTGTTCTTCCAAAACTCATAGAAGCAAAGATTGGTGGCTTCCTTGTACTTCTCCAAGTTCTTGGCTTCATTCTCCTCAAGCTCCTTCAAACGCTTTTCCAGCTCCTCCATCTCCAGCCTGCTCGCAATCAAATCAAGCTCAAGCTGTTTGGATTGTTGGTAGTTGAGTTTGGCATTTTCCCTAAACTTTTCTTTATCTTCGCTGGCTTTCTTCAGGGCATCCCGGCTCTCCAACAGCTCCTCGGTCAACGTGGCTTTTTGCTCGAGCAGTTCCTCTTTCAGCTTGGTCAGCTCCGCGCTTTGCTCGAGCAGCTCACCATTTTTCTTGGTCAACTCATTGTTCTTCTCGATTAAGTCGGCATTTTTCCCTTCGAACGCTTTCATAGCCTCAACGAGCCTGGTGTCAAAGTTTTTGGTCTGGGACACCATTGCACCCACACGGTGCCGGCCAGCAGTCATGGTCAGTAATCCCTACAAACAGATGAAAAGAGTAAGGCAATGCCAGAAAATCAAAAACAAATTATTCAGCAACAAAAAGCAACTTACGCTGACTATCTCATTCAGCCCTCGATTAAGAATTAGGTCAGTCTCCATGGAGATGGTGCCATCAATGGCCTTTTGACTGTGTTTGTGTTTGGAGAGCTTGTATATTCTCTCCCTGGCTAAGCTGACCACGGAGCTGGATAGGGAGCCTTCGGGCTAAGTGGGCTGAATGCGATGTGTTCAGCTAGTAGGTTCCTGAGGAGTGCGGTACTGATCGACAGGTGTTGGAGGAGTGCAATTCTGGTCGATCGGAGGCGTTGAGGCCGGTTGCTCGAGTGGAGATGGAGGGGGCGTGTTTTCGTTCGAAGGAACAGTGGCTGGAGGGTCCTCAGTTCGGGCCTTCTTTGAGGTGGTTTTACTGCTCTCCCCCCGAGTCTTCTTGTTGTCTTTCTTCCTACCTGAGGAAGCAGCGGCGGCCTTGTAATGTTCGAACACGTCTTCAGATGACATATCTGCACAAAAAGAAACAATACGAGCAGTGAGACAAGATATATAGATTGAACTCAAAATGAAATTAAAGAGATTATAAGTAAAGTACCCGTGCTACAACTACTGGTCGATACAATACTTACTAAACTACTTACTGCCTGGAAGAAATCTGAACTTAAGTTTGGAGTATACTTAAAGTTTTTGTCCCCGTCAAATAAGTGACAGGGAATTGGCAAACTATCTAAGAATGAGAAAACAGTACCATTCTCATTTGAAGACTCGTTGATGGGAGCGAAAGGTTCGGTGGCTTTCTTTTTTCCCTTTCCAGTGGGGCAGGGGGAGGGGCAGCTCACGGGATGCTGGAGCGTTCCCTGATAGTCACTCCAGTCGTCCTCCTCTTTTGAGGTTGTGACACGTCTAGGTACTGCTCGGGAATCTCCTCGCCAGTGGCACTTCCCGCTGTTGACTCCCTCACATCTTGGTAAGGTGCCAAAAGCCCGACCAGCCTAAGGTTAGCATTTGTGACCAAATGCTTGACTCTCTTCTCCATGTCAGTCATACTGGCCAAGAGTGGTCATCAGATTTCCATGTCTGGTGTGGGAGCTAGTCGCAACCATGGTCCTGAAAGGTGCTAAAAATCTAAGGGAAATGCAAAAACAATTAAAGAAAGATAAACGACCAGGGGTGTAAAAATATTACCTCCTTGAGTGAAGGCTAGGTTGTTGGCAACCATGTCTGTAGTCAGGAAGTACTCAAGGTGGTACCTCCCCACATTGGAAATAAAGGTTGTGTCACTCAGGAAAGTACGAGACGTTTCCTAGTGACAGAAGTGGAACAACTTGGTCGGGGTTGGATTTTAGGTCGAACAGATAGTTAACCTCATGTGGTGTGGGGACAGGCCATTTCTTGTGGCTATAAAGGATATAAAGTGCTGAAAGTATTCTATATCCATTGGGGGTTATTTGAAAAGGAGAGACTCCAAAATAGTTGGCCACTCCTTGGAAGAAAGGATGGAGAGGCAGGATTGCTCCTACCTCGATGTGATACCTCGACCAGGCGCTGAGGGCGCCTCCAGGAAAATTCGCCCGTTGGTCTTTGCTGGGTTGGACTAGGGTCACCCTAGGAAGTCCGTATTTTTTAATATAATTCGCAATCATCCTAACCGTTACTCAGCTAGAAGGGGCGACGTACCATTCAACATATGGTTGAATGGCATTTCGAAGTTGAGCGTGGGTTTGGATGCTAGGGTCAGAAATATTTTTTTCTCGACCACTGGTCGAGGGAATTTCAGCCCGAGGAGCAGGCTTATTTGAAGGATTGGAAGGTTTCTTTTTCTGGGCTTTAGTTTTTGCTAGACCCATACTTAGGAGGAAGGTCGATGGAGTGTTTGAGGTTGCGCGAGAAAAAGGAATTTCTGGTATTAGCAACGACAGTTGCTCCTCGTCCTCGAGCAATTGGGCTAGCAAGTCATCATCAATAGGTCTCTCACCTCCCCATGGATCTTGTATGAAAAGCTGCGAACAGAAAAAGGGGGAGATGAGAACTTGAATCCTAAAAGCTTGTGTTTAGAGTTGGAATAACGTTGCTCGCGTATAAAAGTTAAGCTTTTATACAGCCAGCAGCATTCTAGCTAAAACACTAAGTCTCTTACGAGCAGTTTGAGAAACAGATTAAAAAGCAGAAGTAAAAAGTTTTTCAGAGAAAACTTTTTCGACTCCGAGAGGGCGGGAAAAACCCAGTTTTTCAACTAGCTTAAAAATCGAATTTTTACATCGATTTTATGCCTTAAATCTACAGTCTCGACTACCAAAATGACTCATAACTCCTATAAAATATTATTTCACTACCCTGTCAAGCATCGATCAATATGCCCATTTACCCCAAAACAGTCTCAGCCAAGAACATTTAAAAGTTCAGAGATAAAAAACAGGTATAAGACAGTTTTCCATGGCATCTTAAGCGACAAAAAGATTCTAGAAACTTACTTGGATGAAGGTTAGAGTATGAGCACGAAAGTTTCAAGTGTCTGAACAAAAATTCCTTAAATAAGCAGTGAACACTTCAAGGTTTTTTGCATTTCCTGAGCTCTGAAGGTTGAGGTTCTTTAAGGTTCTTGAAGAAGAGAAGGCGAGTGAAGGGTAAAAAGTAAAAATGTGATCTGGGGTATTATTTATAGTGATCGTAGCGCCGTAAAAGAGGTAATCATGGAATTAAAATTTTCAAAGTATGGGGAAGTGCAATAGCCATCAGACAATTTTTTTGAGAAACTAAAAAGACTTGATTAGACATGATTGATCACATTTTTCAAGAAAGCATGGGCGGCTCTAACAGATTTGGTGGGGTAAGCGAAGAGTTAGTTTCCTAAGTTTACTTTATGTTGGTCGCAGTAAAGTAAACTTGGAGGGCAAATGTTTACCCAAAAACAGCTGCTTATCACATGGAAAGTATTTCTCACACATGGATGACACGTGGCAAAGAAGAAATAAGGCGGTGTTGTTCGATTATCGACCAGCTATACATTGCTTCATCAAGCCTGACTATTAGATACGACCAGGCTGGTCGTACGATTCAGCTTATTTTCTTATAAGATTGTGATCTTGTAATAATTGCGTGGATTATTTCATCTTTATTGCCTTGATACGCGGTTATTAAGGAGAGTTAAGGCCCAATGGCCCATGTAACCCCCCTTGAGCCTATAAATATGCATGAAATATCTCAAAGAGGGGACTTTTGATCTTTGAAGCTTTTTTCTGAATATTGAAAGAAAGAGCATATAGTGTAATTATTCATCGTTTTACTGTAATTCTCCCAAGATTTGTGAAACTCAAGAACCCCTGTTCTTTGATCACGGCATTGGGATTCAATATCAATAATAGCACTAAGTGGACGTAGGTCATTACTATTAATTGGGGCCGAACCACTATAAATTGTTGGTGTTTCTTCTTTACCATTAGATTAAATTCTTATTTGTCATCTTATTTCCTGTCCTATTTTTGACTCCGTGTCGTTGGCCAAATTGAAGGTCAACAATTGGACAGGAAAGGGAATGATTATTCTGTAATACCGAAACTCTGCCAAAATAGAGAGAGAAAAACAAAAATAATATAGACTCGTGGACTAGGTGGATTTTAACCACTGAACCACGTAAAAGATATGTGTCTTTGAGAGTTAATTCCTTATTTCGGTTTATTATCAAGCACTACTAAACCTTGTCATTTTCTTAATTCACTGTTGGTGAAAAACTGTGTCAACAATTCTTATTCTTAATATTGACAACGTTCTAATCATTGGGAATGATGTAGAGAAATCGTCAATAGAAAAGAAATAGTTAGCTGAATATTTCTAAATATTGGATTTAGAAAAGCCAAGAATGTTCTATACATTCAATTCTATAGAGATTGAAAGAAAAATCCTTAGCATCTGTCTCAAGCAACTTATATTGATAAGAAGTTTAAATACTTTAGTTTACAAAATCCAAGAAATGCTCATTTCCCTCCAGGTAAGGAGGATGTATTATCTAAATAATAAATGTCCATTTATTCTTTTACTAGAAAAGAGGACATGAGACAGTTTTTACTACAACTCAGTGGTAGATTGTTTAATGTATCGAATGTTATATTTTCGCATTGACATTTGTTAAACGGTGGGAATAGTCAGCAGTTATCAATCCACTACGGATTGAGTCATTGAATAATTATAAGGACTTAGTTTTGAGTATCTTAAATATAATAGAGATTATATGTATATGATTTAGGTAGAGACCTAAAATCCTAGTGGATGATCTGATATTAAATCTTCAAAGATTGATATCAGAATCAGCTTCCATAACTGTAGAGGAAACACATTAATCTAGAAATGTGTTAGACATTTTAGATTTGTATGTTTTACCACAAAAGTCAAAATATAATAGGTGTGAGCAGTTAAATAGGGTATTTGATTTAATTAAGTTCTTTGACATTCTGGAAAGCAGACTAGAATAAATAACTAGTATCTCATCGCGAAATTAATGGAGATACAACTATTCTAGAAGAACTAGAAATCATGAAAGGGTCAAACACATGAAATGAAGTATCATTGAATACAAGACAGATTTACAAAATTGATGTAATGATCTTGAAGATAACTTCAAAAATGTTTCTTACAAAACTATTACAAAGACTTTGTTAGAAAAATTTGGTCAAGAGAATATGAGTGACATATTAAAAGAGATGTGTCAATTTACTTTAGGGTAGGTGGGAGATTGTTGGGAATAATTCCCTTAAAGCAATTGTAGTTGACAAATGTTTTAAATTAAATAAATAATTGAATTGAATTATTATATATATAGACTATGTCCGATATTATATGATAATATTAAGTAAATATCAGAAAATTCCAAAGTTTATCTATGTGGTCTTAATCTCATATTGGTATGGGAGGATCGAGATTAAGATAATAAACTTAAATAGTTCGCAGCAAAATAAAGTTATGGAATGTTTAGATTAATTACTACTACTACGGTCCACTAGTATTATGAATATATGTGACCTAGATCCGGGTTACTAGTGTAGTAGGACACTTTAGTAGAGGTACTTTTCATGCTGAGAGTATGTAGAACTGGACCAAATGTGATTTGTTAATACTTGTTTAAACATTGTTTCATAGTATTAATCAAACACATCAAATGATGATCTTATACATGATGATCTTAATCTTGAGGTTGCTATGAACTCCTATATATGTCATCTGATCATTTGATTCATGTGTTAAGGTTTGTCAGAATGATCAGGCTAAGAACAATTATTTTGGGGACTCAATAATGTATATGGTTGGGGACGTAGTTTAACAGATATGGAATCTATACCTTCTTATAGATTGAATAATAGTTCCCTATTGGGTTGACTTTTGGAACTGAAAAAGTTATGAGCGCTCACGTCGCAAACTTGTTGTGACAGAACCTTCACTAGTAAAGTCAATGGTACTCTAGGAACAAGGTATAGCTAAATGGGCAAAACAGTAATTTTATCCCCATTTAATTATGAACCATTAATAGAGGATTAACGTTGTATGTAATGATTATATCAATGGACACTTTATTCTTTAACAAAGTACTCAGTAAATATATGTCTATAATTATCAAGAGTTCAATCTCATAATTTTAGTGGAGTAATCATGAGATTAATAAATATGATTATTTAATCAAAGTGCTTTGATTAATAATGTAATATATATTTGAGCTTTATATTATAGGTCCATAGATCCCCCTGGTGGCTCTATCAACACCATATCAAGGTAAGAGTTTATACAAGGGTGAAATTGTAATCTGGAAATTTGAGAAGAAATTTATTGTTCGAGTCAAGTATACAATTATATAATAATTGAGGTTGAATAATGAATTTAGAATTAATTACCAATTTTCAAAAATATATTTGAAATTTCATTATATGATAATGAATTTAGGTTAAATATGTAAATTTCGAAATTCATAAATATAAATAAATAAATAAAAATTTTAAATTAATTATTTTATTTGAGTAGGAGAAAATATGGTACGTCAAAAATAGTTTTTGATTTATTTAATTGTAAAAGATGATGATAATGATGATCATCAATTTGAATTTGAATTTAAAATTTAAATTTTGAAATATGGTTGTCAGCTTTTTCCATAAAAAGATTAACACATTATTTTGTAGGAGATTGATTATAAATAAATAATTAAATAAAAAAATATAAAATTCTTCAAAAGGGAATAACAGTACTCGCGTGACACAGTCCAAGGACTATGCCATGCGTATAGCACATATACAGATATTGTATGTGTATGATTTTTATTTTATTTATTTAATTGTTTAATAATTTGAAAATGTTTTTTTCAAATTTGGTAAGTTAGATATTTACCTAAATCAAGTCCTATCATCATTATGATATTTTATAATATTACTATTATTATTGGGAATAATACGGTAATAGGAATATCTATATATATATGATATAGAAGAAGAAGAGAACACAGACAATATACAGAAGACACTACACATATCACATACGATTTAGAATAGTTCTCAGAGTTTTTGTCAGACTAAACTCTTTCTTCTTCTTCTTTATTCTAGCCATTCTCATACCATAATCCAAGTACTCATGTGTTGAGAAATACTTGTGATTCCTAAAATTGCAAACTCATATTCTCTATGTGCCCACATACATCTTGAGGTGTAGAGAACACTCTGGAAGATCGTGGTTTGAGTGCTCAAAGCTTCAGATAGGAAGATTGATAAAAATACGAAAAGACTCAAGGACACTTAATAGGCTTCAAGAGGTAATTGATTATATGTTCTTGAATTTTTGTGTTTATATGTTATATATAAATATATTGTATATTTATATATTTGTTGCATTATTAATAATATTGTATGTTAATGTTTCTGAATTGTTTTCTTGGTCATATAAATTTATATGATTAATGAAATTTTTTATTGTTGTTGTTACAAATAAACAATGGGCCCACCATGCCAATTTCGCTGTGTGCTCTGAATGTTTTCCAACAGCCATGAGTTGGAGAGCTTTAGGGGCAGTGTGTACATATGTAGTCTACTCGACCACCACGGTTGAGATATCGCAGAGGAACTAGGGTTGGACCCTGTTTTTCCACTAAGGTCTACTTATTTTGTAATGCTTGAGTTGTAAAGGACTTTCAAACTTCTATTTTGGGATCCCATGGAAAGACTAATATTGGTATAGTATAGAATGAAAATTTTCATTTAGGAATGAGTGATGTAGATAAATGTGCTCTCTCTTCTCCCACCATTATCATCACTCTTATCATCATATGTCTGAACTTAGCTTAATTAAGTTTAGACATATATGGTTTGTTATTTATGTATGCAAAAACTACATGACATATATTAGAGGAATAAAACATAACCATACCATTATATTTCTCATATATAACTAAAAGGACATTTGTTTTCTTCATATGAGAAATAATCAGTATTTTTTAAACTTATTGTTGGTGATTAGATATCTGTAACGCCCTGGGTAACACAGACCGTTACACTGTGTGTTTAAAGTAGTGCAAGACTTGCTAATCAGGTCGTTTAGTTGAAAACGTGCTCCTAAAGTCATAAACAGGTTAGGGTTAAAAGATTTTGGACATAGATGGATAATTTTTCATTTAAATGTACGTTTAATACATGGGATCCCAAAAACACGGTTAAAGAACAAATTTACAAACTTCCAAAAGTAAAATACAAGCAAAGGCCACTCTAATGGCAATATACACATTTGAGGTTTTCTGTCCCTGTACAATCCCTCGGACGTTGCAGATGAGCAGCTGATAATGTACACCTCGCCCCCAGAGCTCCCCAACTCATGGTTGACCCATATTACCCTTTCCTTTACCTGCACTACGTAGCACCCGTGAGTCGAGGCCCAGGAAGAAAACCAAAATAGCATAGCATAAACAATTCTGACAATCAAATGATCCATAAAGCAGTTAACTACATATTCAGCATGTTATGACAGACACATAATCAGTGATAGCAATCAACAAATCACAAGCCATTCATCCCAGTATTCAATAAGCCATGAACATCAGATTAGCAATGGTAAACATATCACTACTCATCAGTTTATCATAATCATCATACAATACTCAGGGTCGACGTCCTTAGGCCGCACCCTCTATTTAGTCCACTGACTCTGGCTTGCTTAGGCCAAGATTAGTGTTAATCTTAGCTGATCCCAGCTCTCATGGCAAATCACAATCATACAACATTTGTAATCAATCATAGGCAATCTCAGTCCTAACACAGCCACACAAAAGGGTGCAGTTTTCTTACCTTTAAGTTCGAGCAGAGTGAACGAAATGATTCCGAGCATGATCCTTAGCCGGGAGCCTTGGCGATATACCTCAACTATGACTGACTTTCTCATAGGCTTCAACCTTCAAAATCTGAGCTTAAGTCTCAGCTACTCCCCTGGTTCTAGAGCTTTAATTCACCCAACTTGAATCCCCTCTCGCTTTCCTTCTAAGACTCCAATTCCAAGCCTAAGCTCCTGCCCTTTTCCTTCCTAGCTTTAGAGCAAATTAAGAGAGAGTTAGAGAGTGTAAACCGTGAGAGAGAAAGACAGAGTTCTGATAATTCCTTCAATTTCAAGTTTTCTCCATTTTTCCTAAGTTCTGAGTATATCACTTAGCTTCTAGGCAAAAGACTATTTTACCCTCCTAAGTTTACTAATTCCTCAAGTGTATCTAGGGGTAAAATGGTCATTCTCCCCCAGTTCTCGCTAATTCCTTAAATGTTCTTATTATTTACCAATTAATCCCATCATCCATTTAATTACCAATTATTTATCCAGTATCTAATAATCCCCAATATATTCCCTTAATTCCCATAAATACCCCTAGGCCCCTCCCAAGCCAGGTATTAATCCCCATTGTGACTATTTCGCCAATTCGCTCACTAGGACCGTCGCGAGCCATATGCTACAAATATATCCACATAATAATGTGGTCTCAACAATTTATCATATATAATCACATTTATGCCCTTAAAAGCTCAACAGGGCCCACATGCATATTTCATACTCATAAACATGCATTTCACATATCCATATAATCATAAATCATGCATGCCATAAAATCATACATTTAAACATTTAAATCACACATATACCAATTATGCCCTCTTAGCACGCTAATCAAGGCTCTTAAGCCTTATTAGCAAATTTTGGGTCGTTACAACTATCCCCTTTAACTGAGAATTTCATCCTAAAAATTTACCTGAATAACTCGGGATACGGATCCCACAACGCTGATTCAAGCTCCCAGGTCGCTTCCTTGACCGTGCTATTCCTCCATAACACTTTAATTAGAGGAATCATCTTGTTCTATAGAACCTTTTCTTTCCTGTCTAAGACTTGAACTGGTCGCTCCTCATATGATAAATCTGTCTGTAATTCCAAGTCCTTATATTTCAACACATGAGTTGTATCTGATACGTACTTCCGAAGCATAGAAATATGGAATATGTTATGAACTCCTGACAATGACGGTGGCAAAGCCAATCTGTAGGGCACATGTCTGATCCTCTCTAGGATCTCGAAAGGACCAATGAATCTAGGGCTTAACTTACCCTTCTTCCCAAACCTTCTCACCCCTCGCAGTGGTGAAACTCCCAGAAACACATGGTCCCCAACCTGGAACTCCACGTCCCTACGCTTGGGATCAGCATAGCTTTTCTGTCTGCTCTGCGAAGTGAGCATTCGAGCTCGAATCTTCTCAATAGCCTCATTAGTCTTTTGAACCATGTCCGGTCCAAAATACCTCCTCTCACCCTTCTCATCCCAATGAATGGGTGATCTACATCTCCTCCCATATAACATCTCATAAGGAGCTACTCCAATCGTTGATTGATAACTGTTGTTGTATGAAAATTCAATCAACGGGAGATACTTACTCCAAGATCCCTCAAAGTCTATCATGCACGATCTAAGCATGTCCTCCAATACCTGAATCATTCTCTTACACTGTCCATCAGTCTGAGGATGAAAGGTCGTGCTGAACTTCAACTGAGTCTCCATGGCCTCCTGGAATACATCCCAAAACATGGAGGTAAAGATAGGATCCCGTTCTGACACTATAGACTTAGGAACCACATGGAGACACACAATCTTCCTCACATACAGCTCTGCATACTAATCCACAGTATGAGTCATCTTCACTGGCAGAAAGTGAGATGACATGGTGTATCTGTCTACTATCACCCACACCGAATCGTGTAGCCCCACTGTCCTGGGTAAACCTCCCACAAAATCCATCGTAATATCCTCCCACTTCCACTCAGGAATACCCAAAGGCTGTAGCAATCCCGCTGGTCGCTAATGCTCAGCCTTCACCTATTGACAGGTTAAACACTTGGCCACGTACTCCACTATATCCTTCTTCATCCCAGGCCACCAATACAACGCTCGTAGATCCTGATACATCTTCGTGGTGCCTGGATGGAGTGAGTACAGCGTAGTATGAGATTCATCCAATATCTCATGCCTAATCCCCTTATTAGTTGGAACACAGATTCGACCCAGATACCGTAGCAAATCAACCTCAGAGATGGAATAGTCCTTAGCCAATCCTGCTAAGACATTCCCTCTAACTTCCTGCAATAGTGCATCTACTAAGTGACCCTCCTTAATATGCTCTAGTAGGGTCGACTGCAAAGTAATATTGTCCAACCAACCCACAAACAATTCTATCTTTGCTCTGGACATCTCCTCTGCCAACTCTCTCGATATCTAGGTAGAACTAAACAACTGTCCTGGGCCTCTCCGGCTTAGTGCATCCACCGCTACATTAGCTTTTCTTGGGTGGTAAAGAATGTCACAGTCATAGTCCTTCACCAACTCTAGCCAATGCCTCTGCCTCATATTCAGGTCCTTCTAGGTGAAGAAGTACTTCAAACTCTTGTGATAGGTGTATATCTCACACTTATCTCCATATCGATAATGTCACCACACCTTCAGTGCGAATACCACCGCTGCCAATTCTAGATCATGGGTAGGGTACCACTACTCATACTCCTTCATCTGTCGTGATGCATAAGCTATAACCTTCTCATTCTGCATCAATATGCATCCCAAACTCAACCTTGATGCATTACAATATACCACAAACTTTCCTCCATCAGAAGGAAGACTCAACAATGGTGTCGTAATAAGTCGTTGCTTCAATTCCTTAAAGTTGTTTCACACTTGTCTGACCAGACGAACTTCAAATTCTTCCGTGTCAATTTTATCATTGGTGTAGCAATCTTCGAGAACCCTTCCACAAACTGCCTATAATATCTCGCTAATCCAAGGAAACTCCTAACCATTGAGGTGTTCCTTGGCCTCAGCCAATCTCTCACTGCCTGCACCTTAGATGGATCCATCTTAATCCCATCCTCACCAATAATATCTCCAAGGAATGTCACTTTTGGTTGCCAAAACTCACACTTCTTAAACTTGATGTACAATCGGTGCTCTCTCAACCTCTACAAGACTTGTCATAAATGTTGTTCATTCTCTATCTCTGAACTGGAGTACACTAAGATGTCGTCGATGAAGAAAATCACAAACTAATCCAAGAAGTCCTTGAACACTCTATTCATTAAGTCCATGAAGGCTACTGGGGCATTGGTCAAACCAAATGATATGACCAAAAACTCATAATGCCCGTACCTCATTCGGAAGGCTGTCTTCAGTATGTCCTCGTCCTTAATCCTCAGCTGGTGATAACCAGATTGAAGATCAATCTATAAGAATAGCTTCTTTCCCTACAGCTGATCAAACAAGTCGTCGATCCTTGGTAAAGGGTATTTATTCTTGATGGTCAACTTGTTCAATTCCCTGTAGTCTATACACATCCGCAGAGTCCCATCCTTCTTCTTCACAAACAAAACCAGAGCACCCCATGGCGAGTAACTAGGCCTGATTAACCCAAAATCCAAAAGTTCCTGTAACTGTATCTTCAATTCTTTCAAATCCATCGGAGCCATCCTATACGGTGCCCTCGACACTGGCTCTATCCCCGATGCCAACTAAATGACAAACTGAATCTCCCTGTGTGGCGCCAGCCCGGGTAAATCCTCAGGGAACACGTCCAAAAACTCACAAACTAATATGGTCTCTCTCGGCCCTGTTGGAAAAACACCAGTAGTATCCACCACACTAGCTAGGAAACCTATACATCCTCCCTATAATAGGTCCCTGGCCCTCAGCGCTAATATCATGGGTATGCGGGGTCCACATACTGCACCCACGAAAACAAAGGGATCCTCTCCCTCAAGCACGAAAGTCACCATCTTCTCCCTGCAATCAATGGTAGCCCCATATCTGACCAGCCAATCCATCCCTAGAATCATGTCAAAGTCCTCCACACCTAACTCAATCAAGTCTACTAACAACTACCTACCATCAACCATTACTGGCAATGCTATAATCCATCTCCTAGATACCACCAACTCCCCAGTAGGTAGTATAGTCCCAAACCCCGTTGTATAATATTCACTAGATCTACATAATCTATCAATCACCTTACTAGAAACAAATGAATGTGTAGCTCCAGAATCAATCAATACAGTAAAAGGAGAGCCAGCGCTAGAAAGCTGACCTGTCACCACCAAGGGACTAGCCTCGGCCTCTGCCTAAGTCAAGGTGAACACTCGAGCTGGAGTCAAGTTGTCCCCTTCCTTGCTTCCTCTTTCCTCACTGTTGGACAGTCCTTCTTGAGGTGTCCCACCACCCTACACACATAACAGGCCTTTGGCCGACATTCGCCTGGATGGCATCTTCTGCACCGCGTGCACTCTAGGTAGCTTCTTCATGTATCACCGCCTCCCTGGCGACCACCCTGAGCACCCTAACCCCTCCTAACAGGACCAGCAGTGGTTGAAGTGTCAGGGGTCTTCCTCTTCAGATCACTGGGGCCCCCACCCCTACCAAACCCAGAATATGGAGGCACCGCCCTATGAACCTCACATCTCCCAGCGTTCTCCCTCGAAATCTTATTTTCTATCTCCATAGCGGTAAGAACCTTTTCAATAGGCTAGGTATAAGTCATCCCCCCAGGTACTTTGTAATTCTCACATCTCTGACTATCATAGCATTAAGTACTATGATAAATCTGTCCTGTCTAGCTGCGTCAGTAGGCACTAGGTCTAGTGCAAACTTCGCAAGTCTATCAAACTTCAGGGCGTATTCTGTAACTATAGTGTTGCCTTGTACTAACCCCACCAACTCATTTACTTTCGCTGGCCTGCTGGCAACATTATAATACTTCTGGCTAAACAAGTCCTTGAACCCATCCCAACTCAGCGTGGACACATCCCTAGTTTATGATGCCACTTCCCACCAAATGCGGGCATCCTCTCTCAGCATATAGGTGGCACATGCCACCCTATCATTACCTTCCACCCTCATGAAATCTATGATAGAGGTAATCTTTCTCATCCCCTGCTCGGCCTTTAGTGGATTTGGTCCTCCCTCAAAGGTTGGAGGATGTTGTCTCCTGAACCGCTCATACAGTGGCTCCCACCTAGTCCCAATCTCAGGTGTTGGTACAACTTGAGCCAAAATAGATTGCACAATAGGTGCAGCACTCCCTGACAGAGCCTGCTGTCTCAGTAATCGAATCTGCTATTCCTGACTCTACAATCGAGCTTGCTTGTCTGCAAGTATCTGCTGCCAGTTCTCAGGGACTGGTGGAGGGTTTTGGCCCTGGTCATCATCTCTAACCTCAGACCCAGTGCTGGCTAGTCATGTGGATCATCTTGGACGCATAGCTATCCAAGTTAATCTACAATCAATGACTCGGTGGTCATACAATGATGACAGGGTAACAATCTTCTTATGATCCACCGTTGGAACTCAACCAACCACAAGCAATCAAGATATAAGCAATTATCCAAGTATTCATCTACATGCTGTAATGACCCAAATTTTCTAATAAGGCTTAGGGCCTTGATTAGGAGGTCAAGAGGGCCATAATTGATTTATTATGCAATTAAATGATTATATGATGATAAATGCATGCATGTGGGTCCAATTTTCATTTTAAGGGCATTATGGTAATTTGGCCCGTTCAGGGAAAATTTGTATAATTTCATGCATGTTGGTAAATTATGGATGAGGCAACGTTATAATGTAGATTTGTTCGAGCTATTTGGCATGAGACAATCTTTGAATGCAAGTTAGCGGTTTGGTCATAACAGGGTTATTTACCGAGATCGAGGTGAGTCTCAAGGTAATTTGATGATTAGTATATTACCGGGAATTAAAGGGTAATGAGATATGGATTATTATTATTTGAGAATATTGGAAATAACGGGAATTGGAGGATGTTATTTATGATTAGCGGGATAAGTGGGAAATGGCATTTTTTCCCTTGGGGGCATTTTTCTCTTTTAACCAACGGACATATTTAACTAAGGAAGGTTGTACAAAACTAAACCAAAAACAGAGCCTCTTCTCCTTCTTCCTCTCAATCATTCTTTTTCTCCTTTTCCTTTGAAATTTTTGAAGCTCCAATTAAGGATTCAAGATAGGAAATCAAGCCTTGAGGGTCTAGGATTGTGTTCAGCCATTGAAGAGGGTTTAACCTTGGGCTTGAGGTAAGATTTCATCCATGGAAACTCTGGGTTTGCTCTATTTTTCAATTTTTTTTCAGTTGGAATTTTTGGATTGGATAGTTGAGGATTCAATGAAGTTTTGGGGAAATATTGATTGGGTTTTGATGCCTAAGACTTGTAGAATGGGTTTTTGGGTTCATTTTTGAGTTTGGTTTAGGTTTGGAATCAGGTTTTGAAGGTTGGTATTTGGTGAACTCGAAGTGGAAAAACTAGAGCTGAAACACCCTGGTTTTGGCGCTACAGTACCCAAGGATGGGCGCTACAGCGCTGTCCAAGGCATGGCAGCTCTGGTTGTAGCGCCATAGCGCCTGGGGGGTAGCGCTGTAGCACTATCCTATTTTTCCAGAGAATTCTTTTGGGCACTTTTGAAGGTTTTTGGCAAGGGGTTTCAATTCTTAAGGCTCGGGATCGAATTTATTAACTGTGTTAGTAGGATTAGAGGTTCTGGGAGCGAGGTTTAGATCATGAACCTTCTATTATTGATTTTATTTATGGAATTCCATATTTTGTTATGACTAGGTGATCGCTGATGAATCAAAGGATTGATCATTCTCAAAGGTCATTTTTAACTTATTTCTCACTCGAATCAGAGGTAAGAAAATTGCATCTAGTATGTGATGCATGAGATAAATGTGATTAGGGAATGAAATGCTAGTGATTGTTAAGTAAGAATGTTGAATGCCCTACATTTGGATATTTGACATATGATATATGCCTGGTTGCATTGCTTACATGTGTATGGCACTGACCCATGAGTTAGAAATTGGCACGAGTCGTATGGTATTGGCTTAAGAGTCATGAATGGCATTGATGTGTTCAACACAAGCCAAAATGATTAGATCTAATTAGCATAACCATTGAATGAATCATCATGAACATTAAGGCTTGACCGACCTCAAGTTCGATGAAAATTAAAAGCGCTTGTCTAGGCTAAAGGCTAGTTGCTTAGAGCTAGGGCCAAAAGGCTCAGGTGACTACAATGTCACATCGCTGTGGGTGTTGAGCCCAAGTTCGTGACTCCATAGTCACTTATCTGGTTAGGGTGTGGAACCCAAAGTGTGACTCTTTATTCACCTATCTGATTAGGGCGTGGAGCCCAAAGTGTGACTCACTCATCTGATTAGAGCTACAAGCTCCATTATGATTACCAAAATCATAAAGTGATATTCACTCATCTGATTAGGGTACGGAGCCCAGTGCGTGACTTAATTGTCACTTATTTGAGTCACTTATTTTAGATTGACACACTAGCCATCTATTCTCAATATGACTTGATAGTCATCAATATAAAGGGCAGGGCCCATAAATCATCTATACAAAGGGTAGGGCCCGCAACCATTACTTGCACTTATATATTATGATTCTGTAACATGTTATTACATGTTCATCAGCATATTGAGTTTTCTTGCTGAGCTTCGGCTCACGGGTGCTATGTGGTGCAGGTAAAGGCAAAAAGAAAGTTGGACCATCCTTGAGTTGGAGAGCTTAGATGACGATGTGTACATATGCAACTGTTCTACCACCACGGCCGAGGGTTTAAAGAGGAACTAGGGTTAAACCCAATTTTGCCGCTTAGGTCGGCTGGTGGTAAATATTTTATTGTAATTAACCTTTAAATTATATTTTTGGGATCCCAATGTATACAGTAAACATTTTAGTGAAACATTGTATCTTAACCAAAAAATTTAACCCTAAACCGTTAATCATACTTAGTTACACGATTATGGCCAAATGACTCAATTAACAAGTTTAGCACTGTTTAAAATGCACACCGTAACGGTCCCTCGGTAGTAGTGCGTTACACATGCACAACAATGCTAATAAGCATGTCTCAATATCATCACACAGTAGTCAAGGGCCAGGCCCTATCAGTATCTCAAGTACCCTATTAATCATACAGATTAAAGCATTCATATTCCTTTCAAACACTTAAACATATAAGCACGAATATACAATTACCAAACCCTGAGTCGATCTTGTCTTTAGCGGCGAATGTACATGTCCAACCAGTCTTTAGGAACACTTAAACCTTGACCGCTCTGATACCAAGTTGTAACGCCCTGGGTAACCACGACCATTATATTGTGTGTTTAAAGTAGTGCAAGACTTGCTAATCAATTCGTTTAGTTGAAAACGTGCTCCTAAAGCCATAAATAAGTTAGGGTTAAAAGATTTTGGACATAGACGGATAATTTTTCATTTAAATGTATGTTTAATACATGGGATCCCAAAAACAGGGTTAAAGAACAAATTTACAAACTTTGAAAAGTCAAATACAACCAAAGGCCACTATAATGGAAAAATACGCATTTTAGGTTTTCTGTCCCTGTACAATCCCTCGGTCATGGTGGGCGAGCAGCTGAAAATGTACACCTCACCCCCAGAGCTCTCCAACTCATGGTTGATCCATCTTACCCTTGCCTTTACCTGCACCACATAGCACCCATGAGCCAAGGCCTAGCAAGAAAACCAAAATAGCATAGCATAAACAATTCTGAATATCAAATGATCCATAAAGCAGTTAACCAGGTATTCAGCATGTTATGACAGACACATAATCAGTGATGGCAATCAACAAATCACAAGCCATTCATCCCAATATTCAACAAGCCATGAACATCAGATTAACAATGGTAAACATCACTACTCATCAGTTTATCATAATCATCATACAATACTCAAGGTCGACGTCCTTAGGTCGCACCCTCTATTTAACCCACTGACTCTGGCTTGCTTAGGTCGAGCTCAGTGTTAATCTTAACTGATCCCAGCTCTCAAAGGCAAGCCGCATCCTGTGCGCAAATATCAACCCCGACATTCTTAGGCCGTTTATTTCATGCTCTAATGGCATATCATAATCATACAACATTTGTATTCAATCATAGGCAATCTCAGCCCCAACATAACCACACAAAAGGGTGTAGTTTTCTTAAATTTAAGTCCGAGCGGTGTGAAAAAAATGATTCTGAGCATGATCCTTAGCCCCGAGCCTTGGCGATAAACCTCAATTATGAATGAATTTCTCACAGACTTTAACCTCCAAAATCTGAGCTTAATTCTCAGCTAACCCCCTGGTTCTAGAGCTTTAATTCACCCAACTTGAATCCCCTCTAGCTTTCCTTCTAAGATTCCTATTCCAAGCCTAAGCTCCTACCCTTTTCCTTCCTAACTTTAGAGCAAATTGAAAGAGAGTGTAAACCATGATAGAGAAAGAGAGAGTTCTGATAATTCCTTCAGTTACTAGTTTTCTCCATTCTTCCTAAGTTCTGAGTATATCACTTAGCTTCTAGGCAAAAGACTATTTTATCCTCCTAAGTTTACTACTTCCTCAAGTGTTCCTAGGGGTAAAATGGTGATTCTCCCCCATTTCTCGCTAATTCCTCAAATGTTCTTATTATTTACCAATTAATCTCGTTATCCAATTAATTTCCAATTATTTATCCAGTATAATTCCCAATATATTCCCTAAATTCCCAAAAATAACCCTAGGCCCCACTGTGACTATTTCGCCAATCCGCTCACTAGGATCGTCTCGAGCCATATGCTGCAAATATATCTACATAATAATGTGGTCTCAACAATTATCACATATAATCACATTTTTGCCCTCAACGGGCCAAAATTACAAATATGCCCTTAAAAGCTAAACAGGGCCCACATGCATATTTAATACTCATAAACATGCACTTCACATATCCATATAATCATAAATCATCCATGCCACAAAATCATACATTTAAACATTTAAATCACACATATACCAATTATGCCCTCCTGGCACGCTAATCAAGGCCCTTATGCCTTACTAGCAAATTTTGGTTCGTTACAATATCCATGTCATTTTATAGATGGATTCTTTAATAGAATGGAGATAACATGTCATAAACATTTTTTGGGATGTCATTTTATTGTTAGAAGAAGATAGTGTTATTTTGTTACGATAGTTTTCAATGTTGAAAATCGCTCTTGTTTTACAAGCAAGAAATAATACATTTTCCCTATATTTTTCAATATATATAGGGTGTTTCTATAGTCGATGTTGAGATTGGTCAAATATAATGGTTAAGATGTTTACACAATGAGGTGCAAAACACTTAACCATTTTCTCTTAAGTTGAAGTGAAAACATGAGGATTGTGTAGTAGGCATCAAAAAGTGACTTTTATGCATCTAAAATGATATAATGAGATATCCAAACATTCCCAAAAAGTTGGGAGGCATTTGGAGACATTTTGGGGTCATGCTCGGTGTGTTAATACAAAGGAATTTTCGTTGCATCGCTTGTGGGAGGCGATGCATCGCCCAAAAGAGTCTAGGAGTAAAAACCCCCCAACAGGCTATGCATCAGTTGCTGGGTGACGACACATCACCTGTGAGGCAATGCATCGCCACCTAGCTAGTGACGCAATGGGTAAGCGGTCTGTACGGGACCGTATAGTTGCATGATTTAGCTCCAAATGATGTGTTTAAAAGCTCTAATCCTATTGTTTAGCTTAATGACGGTGCCTACACTATAAATAATGGTTATTAGAGGTTAAACGTCTTAATCAAACTTTTCAACTCTCTTTCTAACCTCTCTCTCTCTCTCTCTCTCTCTCTCTCTCTAGCTTTCAAAGACCATAAGTTTTCTCCAAGAAATTTGATAAGTACTACTTGAATTGGTGAGTTTCAAAGGCTTGTTCAATCCCAAATCCTATTCTACTTTTGAAGAAGCTTCATGCAACAAAAGGAAGGCTTAGAAAAGAAATTTTGGACAACAATATTTTTATTGTGTATAAGCCTTAGATGTTCCCTAAGCTTGAAGATTCAAGTTGCTCAATACAAACGGTTGTATCTCTCAAACCCTATTCTTGTATTTTGTCTGTAACATCCCAAATTTCCTAATAAGTCTTAGGGCCTTGATCAGGGGGCCAGAATGGAAAATAATGGAATTATGTGATTATGTGAGTTATATTACAATATGACTTGATATGCATGTGTTTGGTGTATTAAATGTGCATGTGGGCTTATTTATGATTTATTGGGTAATTTTCATAATTTCGCCCGTTGTGGGTATATTTGGCATATAAGTGGTATGTATGTGGCATTGAATTACTATGTGGATATGTTTGGGTTACTGGACACGAGAGGATCCTAGGGAGCAAGTTAATGGGAAAGTTACAACAGGACTCATACTTGACTTGGAGTAAGTCAAGGGGTATATTGGGTGTTTAGCACATTACCAGGATATTGGGTAATGGGAATGATTATTTGATGATATATTGGGAGTTTGTGAGATGAGGAGTGAATTATGGGAATTTTGACTATTTTACTCGAGGGGCGTTTTTCGGACCCCGAGCATTAGGATTTTGTAACGACCCAAAATCACTAATATGGCTTAAGGGCCTTAATTAGTGTCGGGAGGGCATAATTGGTGTTGACTGTGTTTTTAGCCAACGACGTGAGAACGTCAATAACGACAAGCCTTCAAGAGAATGTAAACAACAACAGACAGTTTAATAAAGAAAATAAAGAACACACAAGATTTTTATAGTGGTTCAGCCCCGATCAGTCGGTAATAGCCTAATCCACTTAGAGTCTGTACTCAAGATCAGATGGACTGAGCCAACTGAGTTTCTTCAGTACAGATTGCAAAAATACAAGGATCCTTTCAAATACCAGCACTTTCTCTCTCTAGAATACTCAGACCCAAATTTTCTCTCTCTAGAATAGAAGAAGCAGCCACCCCTTTCTAATCCCATTAACCCTCTATTTATAGGCTTAGGGTCATACATCTGGTATCCCCTAGAATCAGGATATTTTATTATATTTATTACATTTAAATTACAAAAAACATTCAAAATGTAACAAAACCCCCATTTGTGGGAAGAATGAGAGATTCCCGCGTATCTTGATGAAGTTGTTTCTGGGAATCTTGACTTAGTCCTCCTCTAGCTAGTTGATCCACCTCACCTACTGACCACTCATGCAAGTGCTGGTCGGACATGTGCATGGTGGTATGGCATACACTTGTTGGTAGGACAAACATTTGCTGGTCGGACATGTGCATGGTGGTAGGACATGCACTCCTCTCCTCTAATATGGCACTCTCCTCTAGCATGCCATATCTCTCCTCTAACATGGCACTCTTTTATTTGGGCAACCATGCACTTGTTGGACATATGTATAAAGACCAAATTCTTGGGCTCTCCTCGGACCACATCCTTGGGGTCTCCTAGGACCACTCTCTTGGGGTCTCCTAGGACCACTCTCTAGGGTTCTCCTCGGACCAAAGTCCCTTGGGCTCTCCTCGGACCACGTCTTGGGATCTCCTAGGATGCACTCTCCCCAGCTCTCCTAGGACCACCCCCTTGGGGTCTCCTCGGACCACACCCTTGGGATCTCCTAGGATGCACTCTCCTTAGCTCTCCTAGGACCACCCCCTTGGGGTCTCCTCGGACCACACCCTTGGGATCTCCTAGGATGCACTTGGCTTGGTTATGACATCTTTCAAGCAGTCCAAACTCTTCACCAGTCTACCGGGTCACTTTATCACAACTTTCAGGAGTCAATGTATTTATTGACTATTAATATGTCTTTTACTGACCATGCACTGCCACTTGTCACCTTTATTGCCACGTCATTGATTTCCAATTTTTGGGGATAACAATTGGTTTATGTGTGATTTAAATGATTTAATGCATGATTATGTGATAGGCATGCTTATATGATTATATGGTAATGTGAAATGCATGTTTATGAGTATTAATATGCGTGTAGGCCTTGTTTAGCTTATAAGGGAATATTTGTAATTTTTGGCCCATTGAGGGCATAAATGAGATTATTTGTTGTAAATTGTTGAGACCACATTATTTTGTGGATATATTTACAGCATATGGCTTAAGACGGTCCTAATGAGCGATTTGGCGAAATAGTTACGGCGGGGATCTATACCCGGCTCGGGGGAGCTTGGGGGTATTTTCGGGGAATTTAGGAAATATATATTGGAGATTATTAGACTTTGGGTAAATAATTGGTGACTAATTGGATGTTGTGATTTAAGTGGTAAATGTTAGGAACATTTGAGGAATTAGTGGGAATTGGGAATAAATGACTAGTATACCCCTAGATTAAGTTATATGCTAGTTTTGTTTTGGGAGGGTAAAAAGGTTATTTCCTAAGACTAAGGATATATTCAGTTTTTCCTTAGAATAAAGCAGAAGGTTGGGGAAATTATTGAACGAGAAAAATATCACAGAAAGCTCTCTCACTCTCTCTCTCTCTCAAGTTGGATATGGAAGCTTAGGATCAAAGGGGTGCTTAAACTAGGCTTGAGCTGGGGCAATATTTGAAGAAAACAGAAGGAATTGGAAAGGAATTTAGCTGGGTGAGGAGCTGGAAGTTCAGAAGAGGAAATTGCTTTATTGAAGTAAGAATTTAGGCTTTCAATTCTGATTTTATGCTGGGTTGATTAGCTAAGTTTGGATTCTTGAACTTGAATTGGATGATGGAATTAGATCAAGTTCATGGAATGTTTATGGCTGATGGATTTGATTGGTGACTTCAGGTTTATTGTTAAGGTTTTGAGGATTAAGATAGGTGGGTTATTCTTTAAATTCATAGCATGATTGATGATTGAAATGGGGAAATATGTTGGGTAAAATTATGGGTTGTTTGAGTGTTCTTGGCTAGGAGAAGGAGGAGAAGAATCCAGGTTTTCTCTGGGTTCAGGGTGCGCCGCGACCCAGCCTGGGGGACCCGTGACGTGTGTGGCCCTTCTGGCCAAGGGAGCCCTCTGACTAAGGGGCGCACCGCGACTTGATTGGGCAAGTCGTGACCTGCCTCCCATTTGGCGTGAGAGCTTTATCTCTGACTTGGGGCAAGTCGCGACTTGCTGAGCAAAGTCGCGACCCGCCTGGGAGTTTTGAGCGTAGAAGATTTCTAAGTATTATTAAGGCTTGGGGGTTCGAACCTAGGGGGTCGAGACAATTTCTACTACCTGGTTTAGTAGAAATTGAGGTCCTGGAGGCTAGTTTTGTTCCCTAGGTATTTTATTTCTAATTGGAAGTTGATAGATATCGATGACTCTTGTGACTAGGTTTGTCGCCGAGGCTAGAGGCTAGGGACCGTGCTCAGAACCAGTTCACCTTCTTCGCCCGGAAACAAAGGTAAGAAAACTGCACCCGGTAATGTGGCTATGTTGGGACTAAGAGTTCCCTATATTTGTATGCAATGTTGTATGATGGTATTATGTCATGTGGACAAGAGATAAACGACCTAAGAGTGCCGAAATTAATATTTTCACACAGGATGCGGCTCGGCCATTGGTAGCATATAATAACTAAGCTCGACCTAAGTGAACCGGAGTCAGTGAGATAAACAGAGGGTTCGGCCTATGGGCGTCGACCCTGGATATTGTATGATATGTTTATTGTTGTTAATCTAATGATTATGGCATGTTGATTATCTGAATGATATATTATTGGTTTGTTGACTAATATCACTGATTATGTGAACAATGTGGTATGTTGAGTATCTAATTTATGATTTATGATCTATTCGATTACTATTACTGGTTGTGCTCTGTATATGGTTTTCTTGTTGGGCCTTGGCTCACAAGTGCAGGTAAAGGCAAGGGTAAGCTGGACCAACCCCGATTTGGAGAGCTCTAGGGATGGAATGTACATAGTCGGCTGCTCAGCCGCCATGACCGAGGGATGATACAGGGGCAAGAGATCCTAAAATGCCTATTTTGCCATTAGAGTGGCTTGTGGTTGTTCATAACCTATGAGAACTTTGTAAACTGTTATTTAACCCTGTTTTTGGGATCCCGTGTATCAAACGCTTATTTAAATGAGAATTTATCTTTTGTGACCAAAATCTTTTAACCCTAGTTCAGTTATGGTTTTACTGTCACAATTTTAATTAAATGACTTGATTAGCAAGTCTTGAACCTTTATAAACACACAATGTAACAGTCTTGGATATCTAGGGTGTTACAGATTTGCTTGAGGTTACTTAAGCTTGAAGTACCCTATCAGAAACATAAAATAACGTTTAGAATGTTCTCTCTCTCCCATTCCCTTTTTACACCATTCGTATTTTCGAAGGAAACTCAAATTTTAGGACTCGGATTCAGACAAGGATTGATGCATGGCGATTCTAGGGAAGATTAGAAGCTTATTAGCCGGAGGATTTAGCGAGAAACGACATAATCAGAGGTAATTTAAGCTATGAATTTTTGAGTTTCTGTTTCCTAAATTTTCTTAAGTTTTTTAATTTGGATTGTGTGTTTTGATGAGTTTTTGAGTTGTTTGAAACTTGGGTTTTGATGGTTTTGGGCCATTGGGATGTTTGACAATTTTTTTTTGGGATTTGGAGATGTTTGGATATGTTTATGGAGGATTTAAAATGAGAAAATGGAGGTTTTCTGGCTGGGTTTGAGTTCGAGTCGCGTCCCTGTTCTTGGGCGTCGCGACTCAAGCTTGACGAAGAAGGTGACAGGGGTTGCTGGGCTATTTGAGTCGCGGTGTCTGTTAGGAGAGCCGCGGCGCTAGTGCAGGCGAAGAAGGGCGTTGGGCCCTAACTTGAGCAGGGTTGCGGCTCTAGTGTTTGGGGCAGCAGCTCAAAAGGGGAAAAGTTGCCAAAGTGGGTTTTTAGTCATGGGAGCTTAAACTTAAGGGCTCGGGATCGATCCTGTTACCCAGTTTAGTAGGATTCGACGTCCTAGAGGCTAGGAATTGTTCCAGAAGTCTTTATTTACTAGTTTTTAACAGGATTTTATATTATGGTTGTGACTAGGTTATCGCTAGGGGCTCAGAATCAGGATCGTGCTCGAGGGTCGTTAATTGGTAACCTGTGCTTGGACCAAAGGTAAGAAAACTACACCCAGTATGGGATGCATGTGATGCATGTGATACATGTGCTTATAGTATGGCTTGAATGTGGAATATCGAGTTTATCAGAGCTTGAGTCTCTCTAAATGTGCATGAACATAATTATGCTGGTGATTGTTGATGAAGCATGTCGAGTGCTCTATAATTGAATATATGTTGCATTGTGAATGTTGGAATACATTGTTTATCTGAGCTATGCACTAACTTATTAGTCAAAAATGGCAATGGTGTTTATTACTGGTTGTGAAACTCTGACTTATCAGTCATGATCTTCAATAGCACTGAGCGTTGGTCGTATGGAATTGACTTATGAGTCAAGACCGGCAATAGCGCACTGAACGCATGTTGATATGATTAGATCTAATTAACAAGAGCATTATATGCTCGTCTGACCTAGTGGTCAAAGAAAACTAAAGAGCTTGGCTAGTCTAAGGCTAGTTACTCAGAGTCAAGGCTAAAAGGCTCAGGTGACTAGAATGTCACATGGCTTAGGGCGCAGGACCTCAGAGTGACTTAATAGTGATCTATTCAGGTCCCAGGACCCCAGATTGACTTAATAGTCATCTATTCAGGGTGGAGGACCCCAGAGTGACTTAATAGTCATCTATTCAGGGCACAAGACCCCAGAGTGACTTAATAGTCAGCAGGACCCCAAAGAGACTTAACAGTCATCTATTCAGGGTGTCGAACCCCAGATTGACTTAACAGTCATCTACTTAGAGTGCAGGACCCCATAATCATTTATTTGTACTTTCCTGCATGCATGAATAGGGTTATTACCTCAAGGCATGCTTATTATGATTTGATGACATGTTATTAACTGCTTATGAGAATGTTTGAGTTTTCTTGCTGAGCCTTGGCTCATGGGTGCTATGTGGTGCAGGTAAAGGTTAAAGAAAGTTGGACCATCCTTGAGTTGGAGAGCTTAGCTGACGATGTGTACATATGCGGCTGCTCGACCACCACGGCCAAGGGTTTAAAGAGGAACTAGGGTTAAACCCTATTTTGTCGCTTAGGTCAGCTGGTTTTAAATCTTTTATTGTAATTAACAATTTTATATGTATTTTGGGATCCCAATGTATACAGTAAATATTTTAGTGAAACATTTGCATTCTTGACCAAAATTTTAACCCTAAACCGTTAATTACATTTAGTTACACGATTGTGGCAAAATGACTCGTTTAATGAGTTTAGCACTATTTATAATACACAGTGTAATGGTCCTTGGGTAGCAGGGTGTTACATTATCATTCTATTGTATTTTTTCTATTAGTATTGATGAGTAAATGTTTCTAAGTTCTTCATATAATCATTTAATCACTTAATCCTTTATTTTCAAGATTTGCATTTATATTATGAATATAGTTCTTTGATGATCAAGATTTGCTTTCATACTTTGAATAAGATTCTTGATTAGCATCTAGGGTTGGTAATATTGAACTATTCCTATTATGCATTGTTAATTAATAAAGTGTAAACCCATAATTTCCCTACAATCAAAATCTCTATTCCAATTACTTTATATTTGTATTTTGCATAATCTACAATGAGGAAAAAAAATTCATCTTCTACAACCTTCAAATCCTTGCTTCAAGATTTGGTTTGTGTTGAACACATAACCATAATAGATCAAAGAAAACTCCCTTTGGATATGCTCTACATGAATGTGGATGTGGATTCAAAGTCTTCATCAACAAAGGATGAGACAACTCAATGGGATTGCATACTTGAGGAGATTGGTATTATCAAATTCCTTATTTCTAAATGTGTAGATTTCAAGAATTTGAATAAAATGTGTTTGCTGCCATACTTTTGTGAGTTTGAGTTTATTGTTTATGTTATGAGTACAATGGTGAATGTTAATGAACAATTCAAGGGTTATTGTTATACTTGTTTTGTTTATAAAGTTATTGATCATCATGTGAGATATGGTAATTGTAAAATTAACCATGATGAGATTCGGGTTAATACAATTGATGTTGAAATCTTTGTGACCTTAATTGAATTTAATGCATTTGATGAGGAATTGATGATAACGTTAAAAATAATTGACATAGTTCATTCATGTAGTGATGAGATTAATGCAACCTTAAGAGAAGGTGAACATTTCAATGCAATTGATGATGAGATCATTGCAAAAGAAATTAAAGATACAAAGGCCAACGCATTTGATGTTGAGATAATTGCAACCTTGAGTGAAGTTAATGCAACCCAAGGAAAGGTGCAATGATGGTGGTATGATACGTGTGCCACCATCCATGCATCCTATGATAAAACTCTTTTCAAAACCTTTGAAAGTGCAAATGAGGGACTTGAAGTCCAAATGAGAAATGAAAAGAGATCCAAGGTACTTGGAAGGGGATTTATTGATGTGTTCTTCACTAATGGAAAGAAAGTGACCCTAACTAATGTTTTCTATGTTTCAGATATGATGGGAAACATTCTAAGTGGAAGTCTATTGAGTAAATCCAGTATTAAAATGGAGTTTTAATCTGGTAAACTCATTTTGACTAAATTGGGCACTTTTTGCTCTTGATAATGACAATAATAATATGGCATCTAAATCTTGTTAAATGCTCATATAGGATATAGCACAATTGAAAGAGTTGTTAAATGAAGATTGATTAATTGTGATGTGAATGAGCATGATAAATGTGAATTATGTGTTAAATTTAAAATGGTAAAAAAAATATTTTCCAAGTGTTCATAGACAAACTTGCTAGATTTAATACATAGTGCTTTATGTGAATTGAATGACATGTTGACAAAAGGAGGAAATAGATACTTCATGACTTTTATAGATGATTGCTCTAGGTATACTTATGTGTATTTACTTAAGAGTAAGGATGAGGCATTTAATGCATTTTAAATCTATAAAGCTGAAGTAGAAAATCAATTGGAAAGGAAAATAAGGATCTTAGTAGGGATAGAGGTGGTGAATACTTTTCAAATGATTTCAATGTGTTTTGTGAACAACATGACATTATACATGAATGCACTGCACCATACACTCCACAAAAAAATGGGATAACTGAAAGAAAGAATAAGACTTATCTTGAGATGATTAACTCTATGCTTTTACATGCTAAATTGTGTTATAATTTTTGGGGTGAAGCTTTGCTTACTGCGTGTCATATATTGAATCGAGTTCCTATAAAAAAATAATAATGTGTCTCCATTTGAGTTATGAAGAGGAAAGAAGCCTAACCTAGGTTATCTTAAAGTGTGGGGGTGCATTGCTTATTGCAAGAGCATAGAGCCTAAAAGGGCCAAGTTGGGTCCAAGGGCCTATAAGTGTGTATTTGTAGGCTATGCCTCAAATAGCAAGGCCTATAGGCTATTAGACTTGGAGTCTAATGTGATAATTGAATCAAGAGCAGTGGAGTTCTTTGAGAATATGTTACATTGTGGTAGTAACTCTCAAGAACCCACAAGTGTTGGAGAATCTCGTGAAGAGAAAGATTCAAGGGTTGATGAGCAACCAATATTGCCTCGGAGAAGCCAAAGCCTTAAAGAGTTGGGATCAATTGAGAAATTTTCTCAAGCAGAAATACTCTACCTAGTACAGGGTAACCTTAAAGAATTCGCCTGGGAATTTACTATCACTACAAGAAAAAATACTTTTAATAACACCAAAAATGTGTTATCAAAACATACCATAACACTTTTTGATGTGTTAAGACCGACTATGTTATCGTAGGTCAAGGTACTTTATATAACACTTTATCATTGTTATACAGATGTGTTATTATACTGTCAACGATAACACAATTTTTGTGTTATTTTAATAAATAGATAAGTGTTTAATTATGTTATTTATAGTCGATTATATAACACATTTCAATACTTATAAATTTGTGTTATACTACACTTTAGTATAACACTTTTTTTTGTGTTATACTACACTTTAGTATAACACATTATTTGTGTTATATAATGAAGTTTGTATAACATAATTCTTTGCATAAAAAGTGTTATTGTAATAGATATTATAACACAATTTTCGTATTATAACACTAATTTATTCCATTATATTTTAATTTTTTTTATATAATTAAAATTGACTTTCTAATATATACTAGCATCATCAAATTAACTTGATTTTCAAATAACAAAAAGTAAAAACATTCAACATTGTATTAACAATCCACAAATTAGTTTAAAACATTCAACACTGTCATCAACAACAAAATGTTCTTTAAGTATTCAAGGAGTCTTAAATATTCAACATAGTGAAAAGTTAGTACTTTCAACACCAATAGTTCCTTTCTGCATTATCGCCACGAACTCGTTATAATCTATGTGCCCATCCTGCACGGAGAAAAAAAATGTGGGAGAAATAGTAAGGTCTTGGAGATGAAACAAATAGAAGTGATAGCCATATCGAATTCAACCATGAATCACAGAAAACAAATGCAAGTCTTGAAAGAATGTAGGTTTCATTTTAGTAGACAGTAAGATGTTTAAGCCAAATTCACACTAGCAGTAGCAATTCAAGAAAAAGTAAATTCAACCACAGAAACAAGATCTTAAATTCTATTGAGTCCATCTTGATATTTGCAAAACAAAACAACTAATGGCTCAAAATAAAATTTGAATGATCATATGCCCTGTGCAAGGAAAACAACTCTTTAAATCTCTAAATTTTAATTTACAGCCATTCAATTGGTGCAGTAATAGAATAATCATCAGAGAAATACTCACATTATCCTGTTCAACTTCTTGCATCATTTCTTCTAGCCGGACGTCCTCTACACCAAACTCCTCGCAAGCATGTTGAAGCTCGCCTTGAGTAATGTAGCCACTTCCATCTTTATCGAAGTAGGAAAATGCCGCGAACAAATGATCTTCTCTCTCATTTTTGTTTAAATGCAAAGTGGCTGCTACAAACACTCCATAATCAATTGTTCCACTGTTATCTACATCTGCCTGCAAATCAGTGAATAAGTTAAACTAAGAATATCTAATGTATTATTCTCCAAACAATTTATGAATTAGTTCTCTATCATATCCTTGAGTGATCACCATAATTGAAGAAGAGAATAGCATATTAAAAGGTGAGTAATCTCATTGCTTATGATGAAAGAATAATATTTCAATTTCAATGATTTCTTGCTGAGATTTGTCACCAAAGGTGAAATATCTTTTGAAGTAATTTAGAAATAGAACAAGAGTAAAGCAAATTGTCACATATAAGGATTTTTTATATAAAAAAAAAACATATATAATCAAGATTGAACAAATTTTCAACCTCTTGGTGCTTGGTTTAAAGTTGAAACCATACAAAGCCCAGAGACCATTATAAGGAAAAAGGAACTAAAAAGGCAACCCATAGTCCATACTAGTGTATATATAATCTTAAAAATCTATGCCATGATATACTAGCATATCGATCCAAACTACAGGGAAAATCTTTTTTAGTCCTAGATTTAAATCTTTTCATTTTGATCCTAAATTTTTTAAGTGTTCCCAATAGTCCTTATTAACATTAATTGTAAAATATAAAATGACACTTTTAAAAGGCTTAGATATCAATACTAAATATTAAGTTCTGTATGAAATTACAGCTACACCCTTAAATTAAATCTAACAACATGTGTGTTCAGGGCTAAAGTGGAAAAGTTTTAAAGACAAAAAAAATAAATTCTGACGTTTAGGGTACCAAAAGGAGAGCTTCTCAATAGTTTAGGTGTTCAGAATCATCTTTTAATATATACTTAGCTCTGGGAGAAGCACAGTTTTTTTAGCCTCTTCATTTGGAATCTTAACAAAAAGAATAAGGATATCCCATTTATAATAGTTTAGGTGCATAGAATCATCTTTAAACATATATGAACTTACTGCTTGCATTAAATCATAAATTTCAGATTCCTTAAGATTAGCTCCAAATCTTTTCAAACCAGCCTTAAGTTCTTCAAAAGTGATTTGACCACTACTGTAAGTGTCTATCATTTTGAACATTTCTTTTAGGCCAGCAATTTCTTCTTCAGATAAGCTCTCTGCAATTACCTGCCAAAAGAATGGTGCTTGTTAAAAGACTAAAAAATCTTCTAAAGCTAGCTGGGTATTTCTACAATGAAACATTCTTTAATCTCCTCCACCACTATACATAATAAAACATGACATCTCAATTCAAAGTATTACTAAATTAACTACACACAAGAAACATTTGGACAAGATATTTCAGCAATAGTAGCCTCATCAGCAGTAACACATACAGACACATACACATATTTTGAAAATCAAACTACATTTACCATTGTCTAGCTCACATATATCATTTTAAAAATTAAACCATTGTCCCAAAATTATCAACATCTGCCAAGTTGATGGTATGGTAGTAATAACCTGATATGCCAGAAATCAAAATCTACTCTCCACAGTCTACACAAGTAGAAAAATAATTGTATTCAAATGAGGGATGCTAAATTTCACTTTCCCAATTGCCCAAAACAGAAGCCGCCACAACATAGAAACTTCCAAAAAAAAAAAAGAACCAAATGTCAAATTGATTGGTCTTTGATATAAACTTGTCTCGAGAGGAATAAGTAAAGGATAGTTACTTCTAAGATATACCTGTGAGGCAGAAAGCTTTCTCACAAAGCCATGAAAATATTAATCAGGGTAAGGGAATTGTAAGTCAACCATTTATGATTTTTTTTCTCATTCTTGAGTAATGAGAATACCAATAAAACTCGCATTTTTTAAACTTTATATCAAACCAGGAATGCATGTAAAATAAAGAATAAAAATTGTTATGATTTTGCTAAAATAATTGGCTATACTCTAAACCTCCTACCTGCAATGTGATATCTAAACTTTCTAACCTTATTATGATTTTGCTAAAATAATTAGCCATACATTTGCCCTGTCTATTTAAACTACTTTATACCATGGTAGTATGTGGAAGCTAGTCTTGGATGAATTCACTAGCACAAAAAAATGAAACCAAAATGGCAGATACCAAGACTACATAATATCCAAAAAGAGAATTTTACAGTTATGTTCTATAAATAATTTTGGTCACAGTTATTTGCACTTTTTACATTTTGAATAATAAACTATTGTATTTAGACTATTTCCTCTAATTAGAATCCACATATGCTTCAGGTGACTGTACAAAACATGCTCTTGCAATTTCATAAAAAACTAATCATCGTAGAGTGCTGCTTTAAAGTTACTCAAATTTAAAGAAATAAAATAATCAAACATTCAAAGTGAGAAGTGAGACCTTTGAATGAAACGCCAACCTACTAACAGCTAAAATCAGAGACCCATCTATGTCGCTTGCAAAGTCAACCATTGACCCTGATGGATAACCATCATGCTTCTGCATATCAAAGTAAAATTAAGAAGTTCAAGACAATCTACACATTTTCTAGACAATGAAATCTTTAGAAGGAATTGATGGGTTAAAACTCCAAACCTCAAGGCAGCAAACTATGGAGCTACCCTCATCATGGGTTAAAACCATACATGACAAGAGGGAAAATGCAGAAACTCAAACTCCAATACTATGCTAGCGATAAAATAAATATGCTATAAGCTATATCTCCATGGAAAAGCACCAAATTATAAAGTGAAATCTACAGCTCTAAGTGTTGGAAAACCTCACCTGTTGATATTTGTCTACAGTAAACATATTAGTTTCTTTGATTTTGTATTCTGCCCATTCCACCTCATCATCATATCCAGAGACTGTTGATGGAGGTTGTTTAATGTATAATCTACAGATAATGTGACAAAAGTAAGCTCATTATATGAAAAATAAATAAAAAAATATGACATTCAATCATTAATATTTACGGTTTCTTGTTGGTATTTGGGGAAAGAAAACCTTTGCAGAAAGCTTTTTTCTCCAAAAATGAAACTAGTATTGTGTCCAAAGAACACTCATATCCTTTTATCTCTACAAGGATGGCCATTTGTCTAATCAATTTTCTCTTTCTCTTTCTTCAAAACTTCACATAGTTTGTTTTGATTATTAATAAACTAACGAGGTTTCATATAACCTTACATTTGAATAAGGCTGGCGAGTTCACCCTCCCCATAAGAGCTAACTGCAAGCTTAGTATCCAATTTATGCAATAGTTTTCCACCAGCATCAAATTGCTGAAAAAAATATATAAGACAAAATAAATAAAAAATTAAAAAACATAGCTTTTTAACATTCAACACATCGAGTGCATTATGGAAACACACATATATGTAGATTTCACAATGCTATCTACCCTCAAGGAATTTTTCACAAACACATCGATTGCATTATGTAAACAAGAAAGATCAATTGAATAAATATGCTAATAATTAAAATCCACAAAATTATAGACAGTGAGAGATAATTATAGCTTACCCAAAGAGAAAATAATCAACTGCTTGTTTTTTTCCATCACTTTAGTGCCACGGATGTGTCACGAGTTTGTTTACTGGACTAAATAAGACAAATTTAGAGAGATTCAAAGTGAGGCTTTGAGCTAAGCTTCATCTTGAGATTGAGCAAAAAACAAATCCTAAATATAATGACTAAAAATTATAAATATGATATTGTCTCTGTACAGAACAACCCACCCATATAAATGAGGGGTTTTGGAAAAGAAAATTGACGAAAATAAATGCTTAGCTTACAACCACTACCAATCACATTTATTTATTTAAAATGATAATTGTTATATTAAAATTACTACTACAGTGCATATATCATTACTAATTAATATTATCACAAAATAGCTTTATTTATAGTGTTACTCGCTTATTGTATGTGCCAATGATGACATTGTTAAGTGTTATATCTTACAAATATTATAAATTTTTAGTAGAGACTACGCATAAAACTACAATAAGCATAGTATAAGAGTGTGTTTGTGTTTTAAAAAAAGATTATGTCATATATACTGGTATATCCACTGATATTGGCAAATTGAATACTCTTGTCATAAAAAGTTACATACAATCTAACTAAAGCTAGTCAGTCTAGAATTATTAGTATAATTTATGGGTATAACAAGTGAAAAAAATGACATACTAAGGCTATTTATTTAGGTATAAAAGAATAGTCGCATAAATTGAACTAAAGTATAAAATAGACCCACGACAATTTCTCTTCGTTTTTGCCAAAAACCATTGGATCCAAACCCATGCTCATCCCACCATTCAAACCTACTCATCCATTTCATAAATCAATTGAATGGAAATTTGGACTGTTTACAGTGGGAGCTACAGAGAACCATGTAAAACAGCAAATATGGGATAGGGAACGACAAAACCGTCACAAAAATAATACCATCTTTATAGTTATTAGCAAATTATATGTTTTCTAGCTGTTACATTTTTGCAGGGCTGGTTTGGCAACTATGAGACTATCTCCTTAAGCAATCAAAATATGAAATTAACTCATTCAGATTCAAGGGCCACAATTTCATATCTGACCTCTTCCAAATGCTCGTTTATAGCAGTCACAACATCCTGTACTCCTCTAATGGCCTCCTTTTGTTCTTTATCATACATAGCATCTACTTCTGCCTCTTTAGTCCTAGCAGCTTCTGTAATCTCATGGACATGCACACACTCAAGCTCCATTGGTATCTCAAATTTGTAATCCGCATGGCTCACCAAACGTTCTGATGATCGACCAGCCTTCTTTAGTACCTGTAATGTGACCGTCTTTAAAAGTAAAATAATTTAATGTTAGCCGGGCAAGAGTAAATTTTGGAAAAATTGAGTTACAAGAAACAACATATGAGATTCCATTTGCATACAAGGTTACTATTCTAGAAGTCTGGATAATGAGTGTAGAGTCATCTTAAAGAATTGAAAATGCAAAAGAAATCACTCTGCTACAACCATAAGATCAACAATTATCCTCTGTAAACATGACATTTTTTTAAAAAGAACAATAGCTTTTATTTAAACTCGTGAAATAAAAAGAACAATCCTAGCAGAAAAGGAAAAATAATCACTGAAATAACTGTAAATTTATGTATGTCTACTGTCTAAGCAGTTTAGAGATCGTTTATGGTCAGTCATCTCTATTGTTACACAATTTTTCCATGCTGCTTCCAAATCATTATCTTACATGAACTTACGGTCCCCAAGGAAACTCAGCTAAATTATTCAAACTAAGGGAAAGGACTTTTGACTATCCAATACCAACAAAAGTAAACAATCTTTTTACTGATTTGATTTACCAGATATTGGATTGAACAATACAAACCAAAGGTACCCCTCACGAGTAGAAATAAGAAAACACCTTCATGCTTATTATATTGGTCTTTTGTTACTCTCATTTTCCTCAATAAACTATTCAATGCAAAAAAATTCTTCACGTATGGACAACTAGATTGACTTAATTTCAACAATAACATCAGGAACAAAATTTCTTAAATGCTAGAGTTGCTCCATAATCTGCTTCTCAAGCACATAGAATGATCAGTAGCTTATCAGTAATCTCTCTATAGTAACTAATAAACAAGCTTTCAGCTTTTAAATCAACAGCCTTTGTAAAGAATCCTTTCTGTCAAAAAATCATCCACATAACTCATAATTGGCAGATTGAATTTTACTATTCAGCATGCTTTTTGGGAAAAAGAAAAAATACGAGTCTTAACAAATGTCCATTTCTAATGATCTATCAGGTAAATCAACTATACATCTCATTAGAGATTCATACAAAAATTTCTAATTGGCGCTTGACTCGAGACTATTAGCTTTAAATTATTTTCAGCCACAAGAAGGCTTTTTAAAAAGATCAAATATGCATGCACCTTGCTCTTGTCCAAGAAGGGTTTTTACTTAAACTATTCTTTCCAATGATTATCATCTTCGATAATTATTTTCATTTAAATTAGTAAACGGAGCCTTGGTGTCACACATACACTGGGAATAAATAATAATGAAAAGGGACCTATACAAAGGCAAAACCATAATGCAAAATGATATGGCTCTCTAAATGAAACTTCAAAACATTCAAAATGGCAGAATAAGAAAAGGGAAGGCTTGTATTAGAGTTCTAAGATATAAATCCACAAAGAAAATAGCCAAGCAATTTTTCGAGTGTATTATAATAGTGGCAAAAAAGAAAAATAAAAGAGGCATTGGTTACCAAATTCAGTTTCTGCTTTTCCTGTTCTTGAACAGATCTCAAAAGCTTAGCTAAATCAACTCGATCGTACTCAGAATTCTGAAATAGGGACTCCATTTCAATGACCTGAACTCAAAAAAACACAGAAACCCGCTTCAGAAACTTAAATACAGAATATAAACATATATTTATATGTGAATTTCAAAATTTGGGATGTGAATATGGATACCAACTTGTTTAGAGCAGTTATTGAACTCCACTGTAATGTCACTGCAAAGCTGTTGATAGGCCAATTCATTTCCCGAAATCATATACTCTAAAAATCCCCTGTATCAAAAAAATCTCTTCAAAAAAGAAACGAAAAATGAGATGCAGAAAGAAAAAAAAATGGTAAGCGCAGAAGGAAAGAGAAACCTTTTGAGGTTGGAATAGGCTTCGGCTCGACGCTGCTGAATGGCGAGAAATTTACGAAGCAAATTAACGATGGTTGTTGAGGAATCAGAGGCGGAGGTGCCATGGCTACCATCTTCGGCCATGGGTTCACCTATTGATAATTTTTTTTCAAAATCTTCAATGTGTTGCTCTGCTCTACCTCCTATTTTTTTCTCTGATTTTACTCACTTCTTATGCTTTTCAAGAACGTTTTTTTTTTTTTGGTATATTTGTACCTAAAAATTTATAAACTAGCTACACACTATCAATACTAAGTTTACCCATTTTATTTATCAAATGCCCCAAACTTCTTGGCACCAAGCAACGGGGAAAGGGAAAGGTAGAAGGTTGGCGCCAAGCTACAGAGAAATGGGAACGGTGCTTGAACGGCGGGGACAATCAGTGGGTATCCGTTCGGGGTTGGCAGAGAGCAAACAAAAGAGAAAGGGAGAAATGGAGAAAGGGATCGGTTATGGAGGGAGAGAGAAAGAGATTTGGGGATCGGTTTGGAGAAAGAGATTATATTTTTTTTATTTACTTATTTTATAAATAAAATTTGATTATATTTGGGACAGTGTGAAATTTTTGGGAGAGGGGAAAAATTAGGCGCCAAACCACATACACTTATATACTTATTTATCTATTATAATACTTTTTTAAAAGTGTTAAATTTTTGTGTTATGGAAATGGGTTTTTGTTGTAGTGTATGATTTTTCAAGTTAAGGATGATCCCAAAACATTACAAGAAGCAATGTCTTCAAGAAACTCTTCTTTTTTAAAGGAGGCAATAAATGATGAGATGGATTCAATTATGTCAAACCAGGCATGGGAATTAGTAGACCTTCCATAAGGTTCAAAACCAATTGGGTGCAAGTGGGTATTTCGGAGGAAATATCACACCGATGACACATTACAAACCTTCAAGGCTGGATTAGTAGCCAAAGGGTTTAAACAAAATGAGGGAATCAATTATTTTGACACGTGTGAACTGGTTGCTAGGACAACCTCAATAAGAGTTTTATTTTCCTTATCAACAATATATAACATTTATGTTCATCAAATAGATGTCAAACCGACATTCCTAAATGGAGATCTCAATGAGGAGATCTATATGGAACAACCGAAGGGTTTTGTCCTAAGTGGAAATGAACATAAAGTGTATAGGCTTGTTAAATAAATGTATGATTTAAAACAAGCACCGAAAAAATGGCATGAGAAGTTTGATAAAGCCATAATTTTGGATGGGTTTAGACAAAATAATCTTGACAAGTGTTTATACTCTAAGACTTGTGATGGCTATGTCATCTTGGTGTGTCTATATGTTCATTTTGAGTAATGAGATGAAAGGAAAATAGAAATAAAGAGGTTTATATCTTCCACTTTCAAGATGAAGGACCTAGTTGAGGTTGATACCATCTAGGGTATAAAAGTGAGAAGAAATAGTCGGGGTTATGCCTTGAGTCAAGAACACTATGTTGAGAAAGTGTTTGACAAGTTTAGTCATCTCAAAATCAAAGAGGCAAATACACCATTTGATTCAAGCATAAAGCTTGAAAAGAATAATGGTAGAGTCGTGGCTCAACTTGAGTATGCAAGTGCATTGGGAAGGCTAATGTATGCCACTCATTGTACAAGAGCGAATATTGCATATGTGATTAGTAAACTAAGTAGGTTTACTAGTAATCCAAGTATGTAACATTGGAAGGCAATTGAGAGAGTTCTATGGTACCTTGAGAGGACCAAGAAGCTTTGCCTCCAATATTCAAACTTCCCGAAGATACTTGCAGGATATTCCGACGCAAGGTGGATATCAAGTGTGGGAGATAATCTCTTCGCAACCAGTTGGGTGTTTATGCGTAGAGGAAAAATGGTTTCTTGGGGTTCCAAGAAACAAACATGTATTTCACACTCAACCATGGAGGCCGAGTTTATAGCTCTAGCGGCAACCGACAAGGAGGCCGAGTGGATTAGGGATCTGATGTTGGATATCCCAATTTCTGCGGATGACGTATCGATGGTCTTGATAAATTGTGATAGTCAAGCCACATTAGCTAGAGCCTATCATGGCATATATAATGGGAATTCTAGACATATAAGTCTAAAACATGAATAAGTGAGACAATCGGTTCAAGATGGAAACATATCTATCTTATATGTTAAGAAAAATGAGAACTTAGCAGATCCATTTAAAAAACCTCTTGCGAAGAGGTTAGTAAGTTCCACTTCAAAAGGGACGGGACTGAAACTCCTAGAATAATATATTCACCAATGATAGCAACCTAACTCCAAACTTGTGAACATCAAGGGCAATAGTTCAATGGGTAAGAACAAGTCATTGGGTGAATAGTTTCAACACTAACATAATCGTGAGTTCCATCCAAGAATGGTTAGTTTTGGTTGCTATCGAGTGAGGGTTAAGCTTAGGGCTTTTAATGAAGTTTAGTTGTGTACAACAAACATAGCTAAAGGTAGCAAAGATGATGTAAGAACTTCACCTATGTGAACTTAGAGGTGGTGCCGCCTCTCATGACTGTTGGATTTTCTCCCTGGAAAGTTCATGAAATGGATGAGCACATGGCCATATGAGTGCCAAGTGAGCAAAGTGAGAAAATGAATGTTCAAGTGTAGGTGTGTGAGATGTTACTGGTCTTATCACTATGGAGTACTTGGTTCAATCTTTAAGACATCAATAACTTTGATAGGGCTTTGTGATATTTTCACTAAGGTAAAGTTCAAATCAAAAGATACTTTATTTTATGCTCCAATATGGTATAAGCTATGAAGAGAGGGTTATATTTAACCAACTAGAGGAATGCTGAGATTGGTTAAATAGGTTAAGATGTTTACACAATGAGGTGCAAAACACTTAATGGTTTTCACTTAAGTTGAAGTGAAAACATGATATTGTGTAGTAGGCATCTAAAAGTGACTTTTATGGGCCTAAAGTGATACAATGAGGTATCTAAACATTCCCAAAAAAATTGGAGGCATTTGGAGACATTTTGGGGTCATGCTCAGGGTTTTAATACAGAGGCATCTGCATTGGGTCGCTTGTGAGAGGCAATGCATCGCCCAAAAGATCCTAGATTTAAAAACCCCCAGCAGATGATGCATTGCCTGCTGGGTGGCGACGTATCGCATGTTGGGCAATGCCTCACCACCTAGCAGGCGACACATTGCCTGGGTGGTCCGTATGGGACCGTACAATTGCGTAACTTAGCTCCAAATGATGTGTTTAAAAGCTCTAATCCTATTGGTTGGACTTAATGACGGTGCCTACACTATAAATAATGGTTATTAAAGTTGAAATTTTTTTACCACACTTTTCAACTCTCTCTCTAACCTCTCTCTAGCTTTCAAAGACCATAAGTTTCTCCAAGAAACTCACTAAGTATTACTAGAATGGGTGAGTTTCAATGGCTTGTTCAATCCCAAATCTCATTCTACTTTTGAAGAAGCTTCCAGCAACAAAGGTAAGGCTTGGAACAAAGATTTTGGACAACAATATTCTTATTATGTATAAGCCTTAGATGTTCCCCAAGTTTGAAGATTCAAGTTGTTCAATACAAAAGATTGTATCTCTCTGAACCTAATCTTTTATTTTGTCATTCTATTGTGTTTATGTTGTTATTATTGATGATTAAATATTTCTAAGTTCATCATATAATCATTTAATCACTTAATCTGTTATTTTCAAGATTTACACTCATATTATGAATATAGTTATTTGATGATCAAGATTTGCATTCATACTTTGAATAAGATTCTTGATTAGCATCTAGGGTTTATAATATCGAATTATTCCTATTATGCGTTGTTAATTAATAAAGTGTAAAGCCATAAATTCCCAACAGTCGGGAAATCACTTTTGCCTTTATCGTAAGGGCATCTATGTATTTTGACACTTGGAGAAATTATAACACAAAGTATTTATATGATAATGTACATTGTAGTTATAGCAGGTATCCCATTAGTTTTCAAGAAAATATGAATAATTTACAGTGCCGAAAACATGGTTCAAACATTATGTTTTACATGTGTATAAAAGAAAAACAAGCACGCAAGCAACTAATTATTTGAAGCCTATTTTTGGCATGGTAAATTATTTGAAATTTTTAAAAGCTAGTGGGATGTCTGCTATAACTACAATGTGCATTGTTATATAAAAAAATTTGGATTATAATTTCTCTACATGCCAAAACACCCCTATGGTAGAGACGAGAGTGATACCTCTATATGATAATCTCCCTATCTTTATATACATAATCATTTTTTTACTGTTGGATGAAAGACCATCTTGTTCACTTTCATGAAACTTATTACTATATAAATATACTGGTAGTAGTATTTTACCATTCAAAGTAAATTTAGATTTATGTGATATATATAGGAATTTTCTTAGGGGTTCATTTTTGCTCCTACCGGTAGGGGCATCTTAATTTTCGGTATGTGAAGAAAGTATATTCTAATTTTTTTTATATAACGGTGTACTAGCAGACATCCCACTAATTTTTGGGATATTTCGAATATTTTACGGTGCCAAAAATAAGGTTCAAATAGTCAGCTATACGTGTGTTTTTTTTTTTTACATGCGTGTAAAACAAATAATTTAAACCCTATTTTCGCTACTATAAATTATTCAGAATTTTTCGAAAACTGGTGGGATGCTTGCTATAACTACAATGTACACTGTCGTATAAAAAAATTTGGTTCATAATTTCTTCATGTACCAAAAACAAAGATTGCCCCCTACCGATAGGGGCAAAAGTGATGCCCCTACCTGAAAAGCGTGCTATATATATTTAAATCTTGAAAAGCCGCTTACTCATTCGCAAATTATGACTTTGCCTAATCGTGTGGGCAAAGAACCAATATGTGTGTTATATAATATAATAACTTGTACTTACACGATTAGATATCACATGGACTTGGACTACATTAATGCTAATCTAAAATCAAATAGGATAATTCTATAGTATTTTCTATTTCTGGTATTTGGAAAAATTATAACCTAATTTTTTTTAATGACAGCGTATATTACATTTAAAGCAAACACCCCACCAATTTTTGGGAAATTTCGACTAATATACAGTGCCCAAATCAGAGTTCTCTGTTTTTTACTCTTATAAAAAAGTTAGTCACGAGTGCAATTGACTGTTTGAACTCTGATTTTGGCACCTTAAATTATTTGAAATATTCCAAAAATTGGTAGGATATTTGCTATAACTATAATATATACTATCATGAAAAAAAATGAAGTTATAATTTTTCCAAATGCTAGAAATAGAAAAACCCCCTACAAAAGGGGCTTTTTTAAAGCCCCTACCAAAATATTATCCTAAAATGTATAGTACTATATAAAATACAAAAATAATATGCTAGGTTGTAATGTCCCAAATTTGTTATTAAGACAGAGTGCCTTGGTTACTGTGCCTGGAGGGCCTAATTTGAATTATATATGTGATTATGGGTTATACGTACGATTGTGTGATACAAATGATTTGCGTGGTAATGTGACTAGATATGCATGTTTATGGGTATTAAATATGCATGTGGGCCCATTTCTGTAAATTGGGACATGTTTGTAATTTTGGCTCGTTGATGGCATAAATATAATTATGAATGTATTGTGAGTGAGACACCAGTGCTATGGGGATATATTTGAGATGTGTGGTCCGAGACGATCCTAGGGAGCGGATTAGCGGAATAGTCACAACAGGGTCAAATACCTAGCTCGGGGTGAGCCTAGGGGTATTTTGGGCACTTGGCGTGTATTTGGGGTTTACCGGGTAATGAGTAGTTATTTGGTGAATTATTGGGTATGTCAGGATTAATCAGGGATTTATAGGGTTACTTGAGGTTTAGCGGGAAAAATGGTGGCAAAAGACGATATCTCCCTCGGGGTCATTAGAAGGTAAGTTTTGGACCTAGGGGCCTTTTGGTCTTTTGTTAGTTTGTGGCTGACCTTGATTGAGGCTAGAAGCCTTGAGAACAATCAGAACACAAAAAGGATAAGGCACACACTCTTTTTCTCTCTCCCATGTTAGGGCTCTCTCTCTCTCTCTCACTCTTGGAGGAACTTTGGAGAATTGAAGGAAGGTTGGGAACTCTCTGAGTTCTTGAGGTTGTGGTTGAAGGATGGGACTAGAACTGGATTAGGAGCAGTATGGGGTCGTGACTACACAGCTAAGGTAAGATCTATGCTCTATTTTAGTAAATTTTCTGGTTGGTTTTGGGTGTTCTTGAGCACTGAACTTAAGGATTGGGGTGCTAAGTTAGGCTAAGGGTTTAGCTTAGTTTTTTTTATAGTAATATGCTGGTATTACTGCGTAGTTATAAGGCTAAGATGTAATTATGAGTTTGGGAATTGTTTAGGGTAGATTTTTGTAAGTTTGGCTCAAGAAAAAAGCAGGAAATTCTAGGTTTTGGGCTCGAGCCATTCTTCAGGCGTCACGGCCCGTGTGTGCGAGGAGGTCGAGGAAGCCTCTGCGTTTGCCCAGGAGCCGCGTCGCAGGTGGGTCGCGCAACAACTCGTGTCCCCTAGCTGAGAAAGCCAATGCTCTCTGACTTGCAGTGGGTCGTGGCTCAAATTAGGGGAAATGTCCTATGTGGGGTTTTACGCTCGAGAACCCAAATCTTAAGGCTCTGGAAGGATTCTACTACCCAATTTAGTAGAACTTAATGTCCCGAAGGCTAGTATTTTAATCTGAAGTTCTTAATTAGTTAGGGATTGATGCATATCTATTTATCATTACCACGCGGCTAGGTTTTGCCGCTCAAGCTCTAGTTTAGGGATTGTGCTCGGGATCGCTTTGGGTTGTCAACTTAGGACACAAGGTAAGAAAATTGTTTGTTCTTGTAAAGCTTGATTGTACTTAGTATTGTGTGCATGTTTGTATCTATTACGTCATACGTATGTTTGTGGCGGGATCGGCAAGGGCTGGGAGCGGCAAAGGTTGAGATCGGCAAGGGCCGGGAGCGGCAAAGGCTGGGATCGGCAAGGGTCGGGAGTGGCAAGGGTCAGGATCAACAAGGGTCGGGATGGGCCTTAATCATTCTGAATGCAGGCTACCAGGGCGAGACCCTCAAAGGGTATTGTACTCACCCGCTCGGTTAAGACTGTGGACATGGTGCCTGGTAACGCACCCTGATCGACGGAGACCGCTATTGTGTTGTTATGCAGCTATGTTTTTGTGTTGATGTGTTGGTGTGTTATTTTGAATGAAGATAGGAACTTGTAAATTGTTTGACGCGTTTGATTAATTATGTATTTGTTAAAGTAAATTATTTTATGATGTGCTGTGAAGTTTTCTTGTTGGGCCTCGGCTCACAGGTGCTCTGTGGTGCAGGTAAGGGTAAGGAAATGATCGATCAACCATGAGTTTGAGGGCATGGAGAGGTACGTACATGTTTGGCCTACCTGGCCGCCATGGCTGGGGTTGTTTTGAGGGACACATTGTAAACATTCGATTTTGTCGCTTAGGTTTATTGTACTCACATCTTTGGATTGTACATGTATTTCAAAACAGTATTTTGGGATCCCAATGTAACACTTTTGTAATTTTAATAAATGTCCAACCCTTAATACTTAATTTTCATTAAACGAGTCCTTATTTTGATTTAATCATAATTTTCAGTCTAATACCTCGATTAGCGAGCTAATGGAACCTTTTAAAAATCACATGGTAACGACTTTATGGTAGTAGGAAGTTACAACTTGGTATTAGAGTGTGCCAAGGTTTATGGTACCTGGTGATTGACCGAACATGTGCACTCACGGCCAGAGACAAGCTCAACTCAGGGCTGGTGGGTATTAAATGAAATATATGTTTATCTGGTATTTCAGAGTCAGAATCGTCATCAGATGGTAATGGTATTTGTACTGGATTGACTTTGTTTGAAGGTTGAAAGAGTGGATTGTCAGTGATAGTCCTTGAAGAGCGGGACGATGATGTCTCAAGATATTGTTTTATGGCTTGTCATCTTTCTTGAGTATTGTCGCCAGACATATATACCTACAATCAAAAAATTTAAACTAGTGAGTATGTAGTTAATTAAATTGAATAATAAAAAAAAAACTTACAATAGTCCCTAGCAACAGCGCCAAAAATTTGATGCGTGTTGTATACCACAACAAATTTAACAATTATTTTTCTTTCAATACTTCCAATTATTTTAGTATAATAGAAAGCACAGGTCGAACCCATGAGGACTATCGTTTACTTTATTATTCAATAATTAGCACTAAGAATTAAAATGGGGATTTAGATTTCGAACTCAAGATCAAATAACATAAACTAGAAAGCAAATAAAGATTGATATTACGATATTATGAAACAGTTAAAGGATAATCTCCACCCTCAACAATCATTCTCAATCACTAATAATAAATATTATTCTAATTTCTCAATTAAACTATTAACCCAGCAGATAACGCTAAAGTAGACAATTATCTCCCTATTACAAGTAATCAAGGCGAAGCGCTCAATAATGAACTCTTTTAGCCATGCAATAAATATATGAAGCATACAATCTATTTAACTTAGGTAAAGCATTAAGTCCTATGGAGACAAGTTAATCTAGGCAATATATTAATGAAGCATATAATTCATTTAACCTAGGTTCTATTCTTCATCACAATCAACAATTCTTTTGACATTACTATGAATTGTAATTTATCACATAAACTTAGAATTCTAAACTATTAGGTGAGTAGTAATTCTAAGATGACAATTGAACAATGTAAAACCTTAATTAGTTGGCCACCTAATAAGAAATCACAAAATTCATAACATTCAATGGGAAAAATAGAAGAAATTTAATATTGAGAGAAATTAAAGAATAATACTCGTTATCAACAATCAAGAATTCATGTCTTGGGTTTTGAATTAAACCTTAACCTAAAAAGAACCTACTCCATAATAGCAATCATAATCATAAATATAATTATAATTAAACTTAAAGAGATTAAGGAAAGAAAAGAAATTAGATTGATGAACAATAGTGTTGTAGTGTTGTAGTCTTCTCTCTAGCCATTTTTAAGTCTTTTTCTCTCAAAACCGTAATAAAAACTAATAAACTTTTATAGTCCCCTTTAAATTATATTTAAAATGTAATGAAAAATCTTAAAACAGCATCACAAGCTGCGGCCTGAATTTCTACGTGCCGCAGCCTAAAACAGAATATAAGCAAAACTGATCGCGCAGGGCGCGGCCTAAAAAATCTGGGCAGCAGCCCAATTTCACTTTTCTACACAACAGGTAGCGGCCTACTTTTTCTAGGTAGCGACCCAACTGGAACATGCAATCTATCACGTCAATTCCAATTAAAGTGTTGGGGCTTGAATTTTATGGGTCGCGGCCTATCTTCAATTTCTTCAATTCTCGAACTTAGAGAGCTTGCACGCTGCCACCACTTCATCATTTTAATGCCGAAAACCTGGAATGCTCCTAAAACTTTATTTTATCCTCATCTCGGTGAGTCTTTTTCAACCAATGATTCATAAACTACAATTACCATCAAAATGTCAAATTTTTAATCATAAAATGCAATGTAGAAAATATGTTGTAGACTCACGAAACTAAGTTAAAACTACTAAAAAAATGCTATCATAACACCATCGAAGCAAGGAAAAACTTATCAAATATTAATACAAAAATGACCTTATCAAATTCTCCCACACTTGAATCTTTATAGTCCCTTAGAAAAACACTAAAATAACAAAAATAAAAATAAAAATAATACAAACTAATCTAGACTCACTAAACAAAGGTTTTGTCAAAAGCTTGAATGTCTCTGAGAGTCACCCAAATAAGTGATGCTAAAACAAATCAGATTTTCATACTCCTTAGAATTTAACCACCATATGAAATTCACCATTTGATTTTCAAAAATAATTTAATATGCACTTAATCACAACACCAACTCAAATGTATCAAATTTAATCCATACTTGCCAAATCATTTTCTTTTAAATCAGTCCCTATATACCAAAATATTTTTCAATGAAAAGCATCCACTCCATAGACATTAATCAATCATTCTCCACTAATATAAACACACAATGATCAAAAATCAAAAGGTCTTTAGAGGCTAGTAATGTAAGGCTAAGGTTAAGGGTAGTTGAGAAAGGTACATTTAAGCTCAAATCACACCATAGCATACATCAATTCCATTCTTTGAACTTTTCCCCAAATTTTTCCATACAATTCAAGAAATACCTATTTTTTCTTACTCTTCTTTCCATAACGATCTCACTATTTCCCCCACACTTATACTTTTGCAAAATTTGCATATATGCTTTTTTTCATCATTGCAAATAATATTTTTTTTCCTTTTTATTAATATTTCAAGGAGAGAAATAGAGATCATATGCAAATTACAACCAAAACAATAACCCATAAGTATTTTTTTTTACAAACCATCCCACAAAATCAAAAATCATATATATATATAGATATATATATCCATGGTGCAACAGGTTACAATAAAGAAATATATATTTTTTTCAATGAGGTATAGGGTCAAAAATTTCAGTTCATAAAAGAAAAGTAACAGTCATCATGGCTCAAACATGGGAAACTAGGGATTATCATATAATAGGTTGGCTTGACTGACTCAAACGATCCAAAGAACTGCATTAATCATCTTCCTAATCATGTGTACTTATGATTTCGCCTCAAACAATTAATCAATGATTTCTAGAGTGGTTGGGACTTCAAATGTTTTTTTTTCAAACAAGCATAAATATTTTCCAATGCATTTAAGTGGTGAATTCAATTGTGCATAGAGTGAAAAAACACATTCACATAGGAGTTAAGCACACAAATCATACAAAATTCCTAATTGTCTAACATCACTTTAAGCACAATTCAAAGTTTCATCATCGACCAATGCTTTCAACAAGACATGGCTCAACTGAACTAAAATTATAGACATACACTAACAGACACTAAATAAAACAAAAATAGCATAAAGTTAACAAAGACATAACAAAACAAAAAGTAAACAAAGTAAAGCACCAGTTTTGTCCTTTCCCCACACTTAAACAGTACATTGTCCTCACTGGACTCGGAAAAATAGAAAATGAAGTGGAAAGAGAAGAAAAGAAAAACTCCTTCAAAATAGGTTACTCCTCATGAATATCCATATCTACAGCGCGAGCAGCATCATCATGGGCCTGATATGGCACAATGGCATTGGAACCGGTGGTGGGTATGCCTACAATCAAGTAGGAGCAGTGTATATCCAGACATATCCACATTCAAGCGAGCCTGATCCATCCTATAATAGATATCCTGATAGCTCGCATATCCAATAAACCTCTGGTTGTGAGCTAGGATATGTTGAGTATTGGCCCGAATATCTAATTGGCCATGATAAACCTCTTGCTCCAAAGCTTGAAAACGTTGTATACTATCATTAAGAAGGGGAATAGGTGCCGGGATAGAAGACCGGGCTTGATCATTAGCCTGGGCAGTGGGTTTTTCCTTTAATCTATTAAGGATACTGTGATCAATAATGCGTAATGGATGCACTTTGTCTTCAGATTAATTCCAAGGAACACCCGCCCTCTTGCATAACGCAGTGATCAATGAGGGAACATAAAAACCATTTGTCACTTAGCTCATAATTCGGATGATGGAGCCATGAATAACCTGCCCCTCATTAATGGTCTTGTCAGTGAGAATAGCATAAAGGAGGATTGCCTCATGCATATCAACTCGCCCAAGTTGGGCTGTTGGAATTAATTTTGCCCCCATGAACCGCTGGCAAGCTTTGGTATTGCTATCCAGATAAGCGGCTTTGATGTAGCAGGGAGCCCCATTACTGTACAAGGTCCATACAGCTCCCGACATTGCAATCTCTTCAAGGATAGCTTGATGATTAAGATTATCTTTCACATGGTCGTATTCATCACGCTGAAAGTGGGGAAGCTCGTCGTAGCTATTAATGTCAACTGCTTTGAATGACATTGTCACACCTCTCACTTTCACTTTGTAGTTCACATGAGCCACAACATTGGCATAAAATTCACGAACAATAGGCCCAATGCCAGGTTCGGGATGTGCACACAATTTTTCCCAACCCCGAGACTCAATTTGATGAATGAGGAAGGGTTAATCATGATGCATGAGGAGATCAAATCCTCATTCAGGAACCCACGCCTTGTCATGAGAAATGGCATTCATGTAACTCTCATAGGCTTCGTTGGACACAAACCTTTGGGGATCATAAGGAATTGGTGCCGATGAAGAAGCTTGATTCTTGTTTGTCTAGGGAGCCATGGTTGATGAGAGTGTTGAATGATAATGCAAACCCTCTTTGAATGTATGCTTGAAATATCTAAGAAATTCATAAGACAAAGTGGGATAGGATGGATTTTCGGATTTGTGTGTGTGTGTGTGAATGGGGATGGATATTTGGGGAAGGTTTAGGGAATAATGGAAGAAGAAAAAAAGTTGGTTGAATGATTTAAGGTGATGGTGATGGTGATGGTGATGGAAAAAGAATGAAGAAAACAAGGAAAATGGAGAAAATGGAGTGGATGTTCGGTTGTGAGAGTGATGGGAGAGAGAAGAGAGGTGAATGGTTGTTTTTGTTAAAAAAATGAGGGATGAAATTGATTTTAATTTTTTTTCTGAAATAGTGTGCATGGGGCGTGGCTTGGGAAATGTGTGCCGCGGGTTGGAAACAAACATGATGCTATTCTTTGATAAAGGGTTGCGGCCTAGGAAAGATGTGTCGCAACCTGAAAAGACTTCTTCTTTTGAAATAGCGTTTGTGGGCCGCGGCCTGGGAAATGTGTGTCGCGGCCTGCGAACACTCCTGAGACTTTTCTTAGAAAAAGGTTCACGACCTAGGAAAGGTGCCTTTCCTAGGCCACAGCCCTTTGTCTTGGGAGCCATGGTTGGTGAGAGTATTGAATGATAATGCACACATTCTTTGAATGTATGCTTGAAATATCTAAGAAATTCAGAAGACAAAGTGGGATGGGATGGATTTTCGGATTAGTGTGTGTGTGTGTGTGTGTGTGTGTGTGTGTGTGTGTGTGTGTGTGTGTGTGTGAATGGGGATGGAGATTTGGGGAAGGTTTAGGGAATAATTGAAGAAGAAAAAAAGTTGGTAGAATGATTTAAGGTAATGGTAATGGCAGAAAAATGAAGAAAGCAAGGGAAAATGGAGAAAATGGTGTGGAGGTTCGGTGGTAAGAGTTATGGGAGAGAGAAAAGAGGTGAATGGTTATTTTTGTTAAAAAAAATGATGGATGAAATTGGTTTTAATTTTTTTTTCTAAAATAGCATGTGTGGGTCGCAGCCTGGGAAATGTGTGTCGCAGCCTGGAAACAAACCTGATGTTATTATTTGATAATGGGTCGTGGCCTAGGAAAGACGTGTCGTGACCTGAAAAGATTTCTTCTTCTGAAATAGTGTTCGTGGGTCGTGGCCTGGGAAATGTGTGTCGTGACCTGCGAAGACTCCTGAGACTATTCTTAGAAAAAGGGTCGCGGCCTAGGAAAGGTGTGCCACAGCCTGATCCCTTTTTTTAAAAAAAAATTTCTCTTTTTTTCACGATTTTCATGGTTCTAATTGTAGAAATTAAACTAAAATTACTACAACAAAAACAAAAAATTAAATTAAAAAACGTTCAACCTAAAGAAAAAATAATAAAAATTAACTAATTTAAAAAGTAGCTAAGTTTATCTTCGCTAGCTTGGCTTAGTGCTTCATTCATCAACATATACCGAGTCAATGAGCTGAATCTTAGCAGCTTGTTCTTCGTCCATTGATTCATAATATGGCTTTAATCTTTGACTGTTCACCTTGAAAGACTTTCCGGTACTTGGACTTACAACTTCGACCGCTCCATGAGGAAAAACCTTGGTGACAATGAATGGACCTAACCAACATGACTTCAACTTCCCAGGAAAGAGTTTAAGGTGAGAGTGATACATGATTACTTTCTGACCTTCCACAAAACTCTTTCGAAGAATATGTTTTTCATGAAAAGCTTTGGTTTTCTCCTTGTAGATTCTCGAACTCTCATATGCTTCATTGTGTATTCTTTCTAGCTCATTCAATTGAAACATTCATTGTTGTCCTGCAACAACCTTATCCATGTTGCACTTCTTCACAGCCCACCAAGCCTTATGCTCCTTCTCTACCGGTAGATGGCAAGGCTTCCCATACACCAACCGATACGGTGACATACCGATAGGTGTTTTATATGTCGTACGATAAGCCCACAAGGCATCATCAAGCCTTGTACTCCAATCTTTCCGCTTTGGATTCACGGTCTTCTCAAGAATCAATTTGACTTCACGATTAGAAACCTCTGCTTTCCTGTTGGCTTGTGGATGATAAGCAATTGTCACCTTGTGAGTTACACTATAGTGTCGAAACAATGCTTCTATACTCTTGTTACAAAAATGAGTGCCTCGATCACTAAGTATAGTCTTGGGTGTACCAAAGCGCACAAAAATGTTGGAACGAATGAAATCTACCACTGTTTTTTAATTATCTGTTCTAGTTGCAATTGCTTCTACTCATTTAGACAAATAGTCCACTACTAAAAGAATGTATACATAGCCAAAATAATATGGGAACGGTCCCATGAAATCCATACCCCAAACATAAAAAATATCAAGAATTAAAATAGGAGTTTGAGGCATTTGATCCTTAGCCATTATATTACCAACTCATTGGCAACGATCACATGCCTTACAATAAGCATAAGAATATTTGAAAATTCAGGGCCAATAGAAACCGTTGTCGAATATCTACGAGCTACGTTCTTGGGTTAGAAGTGTCCACCACAAGCATACGCATGACAAAAAGCAATGATGGAATGAATTTTAGATTCAAGGACACACCTTGGAATGATTTGATCTATACAATGCTTCCAAAGATAAGGTTCATCCCATATGTAGTGGTGAGCATCATGCTTGGTTTTATTCTGTTGTGCTTGCGTGAGATCACTTGGTAACTCCTTTGAAGCAAGGTAGTTGACAATGCCGACATACCAAGGAATAACTTCTTGCATGGTTCCATGGGCAAATTATCTTCATCCCAAATAATATGACTCAAGTGGTTTGCCACCAAATTCTCAAAACCCTTGTTGTCTTTTATCTCCAAGTCAAACTCTTGAAGAAGTAGAATCCACCGAATTAGCCGAGGCTTGGCTTCTTTCTTTGCCAATAGATAGCGAAGAGCATCATGGTATAAACAATCACTTTAGTTCCAATCAAGTATGACCGAAACTTTTCGAAGGAAAAAATGACTGCAAAGAGCTCTTTTTCAGTGGTGGAATAATTAAGTTGAGCATCATTAAGAGTGCGAGAAGCATAGTATATAACATGAGGGAGTTTGTCAACTCGCTGCCGAAGAACAGCACCCACGACATAGTCACTCGCATCACACATGAGTTCAAAAGGCAACTCCCAATTTGGTGGCTGAATTATAGGAGTTGTATTCAAAGAATCTTTTAATAAGTTGAAAGCCACTAAACGCTTTTCATTAAACTCGAACTTTACATCTTTTTGAAGAAGGGTGCATAGTGTTGTGGAGATTTTAGAGAAATCCTTGATAAATCTCCTATAGAACCCGGCATGCCCAAGGAGTGATCTCACTTCTTTCACACTAGTCGGAGGTGGTAGAGAACGAATTAAATAAATCTTTGCCTTATCAACCTCTATTCCCTTGATTGAAATCAGATGACCCAAAACTATACCTTGGTTTACCATAAAATGACATTTTTCCCAATTAAGCACAAGGTTAATTTTAATACACCGCTAGAGTACCAGAGTGAGATTATGAAGGCATCGATCAAATGAGTCACCATAAACACTAAAATCATCCATAAAAACCTCGATGATGTTCTCAATATATTATGAAAAAAAATGCTCATCATACATCGCTGAAAAGCGGCAGGAGCATTACATAACCCAAATGGCATACGTCGAAAAGCGAATGTACCAAAAGGGCATGTGAAGGTTGTCTTCTCTTGATCTTCAGAAGCAATAACAATCTGATTATATCCTGAATAACTGTAAAGAAAACAATAACAAGGATGACATGCTAACCTCTCAAGCATCTGATCAATAAAAGGTAATGGAAAGTGATCTTTATGAGTTACCGCATTCAACTTGCAGTAGTCTATACAGACTCACCACCTGGTTTCCATTCTTGCGGGCACCAACTAATTTCTTCATTCTTTACCACTGTAATTCCAGACTTCTTTGGCACTACCTGAAATGGACTCACCCATTGATTGTCTAAAATTGGGTAAATAATACCCACACTAAGGAGCTTCAGTATCTCCTTTTTCACAACCTCCATCATAGGTGGATTTAATCTCTGTTGTCCTCACGTGTTGGTTTAGACCCTTCAAGTAAAATTCAGTGCATGCACATAGAAGGGCTAATCCCCTTAATATCAGCAATACACCACCCAATGGTTGTTTTATAATCCTGAAGCACTCTTATCAATTTTTCTTCTTGAACTTGGTAAAGATTTCTTGCGATTATAACTGAAAGTGTCTCGTTCTTCCCCAAGTAAACATATCTGAGATGGTTCGAAAGTGGCTTCAATTCAAGTGTAGGAGCTTGAAAAATTGATGGTTGTAATTTCTCATTAGAAACTGGTAAGTCCATAAATGAAACCTTCTTAAAACTCTTGTCCAAACCAATATTGAGTGCGATTAAGACATCCATGATCTCATCAGAAAAATCTTCATCGGTCAACACAAGATGCTATCTCAATGCAACCTCCAAACAGTCTCCATTATGCAAATCTAAGAATCGTTGAGAAAGGATATCCAACACATCAAGAGAGTAAATAGTGTACCTCACTTGGATACCTCATAGCCTTGAATCGAATTGTCTCCCCGTCAAATTCCATGGTCAATGTACTATCATGCACATCAATCTTGGTTCTTGCAGTTTTCATGAATGGTCTTCCCAACAAAATTGGAGTGGAGCATGGAATGGATTCATCTTCCATATCAAAAACATAGAAATATGCTAGAAACACCAATTCATTCACTTGAACTAAAACATCTTCAATTATACCCCTGGGATAAGCATTCGATCTATCAACAAGTTGAATAATCAATCTCTGTTTCTTCAAGTGGACTGAGATTCAATGAAGCATAAATGGAGAATGGCGTGACATTTATAGAGGCTCCCAAATCCAACATACAACGCTCAATTCTTTTATTATCAATAGTGCAAGGGATAGTAACTTTTTCACTACCCCTCAACTTTGGTGGAAGCTTCTTTTGAAGAACTGTAGAAACATTCTCCCCCACGCTAACTTTTTCATTACCCCTCAACTTGCGCTTATTAGTGCACAATTCTTTCAAAAACTTAGCATAGCGCAACACTTGTTTAATAGTTTCAAGAAGAGGAATATTCACTTCTACCTTGCAGAATGTATTAAGAATTTCTTTCTCAACCTTTTCCTTTTTTGTCTTCTTTAGTCTGCTTGGGAAAGGAGGTGGGTTGACAAAAGTAGGCATAGGCTTGGTGTGTGGGGTTGGTTGGCTTTGGAGGCACATCTTCATCAACCGAGCAACCAACTTGTGGCTTTGATGACAAATTACTAGGCATTGGAGGACTAGGTGGATCATATTGCTTCCCGCTTCTCAAAGTTATTGCACTAGCATTCTCCTTGGGATTCATCTTAGGTTGTGAAGGAAATTTATTAGACAGATTAGCCTCCAACCGATTATATGATGCTGCTAGTTGTCCCACCTGATTCTCCAATCTTTTGATGGAGGCTTGGGTAGTTTGCTGAAACTGAAGATTATTTGTAGCAATTGCATTGATTAAATCCTTAGTAAAGGGTTTGGCAATTGCTGGTTGAGTAGCTTGCGTTGCTTGTGATGGTCTAGGTACAAAATTCTGTTGAGATCGCTATTGAAAAGTGAAACTAGGTGGTCTCGCAAGTGTAAACTATGGAGCAACTTGTTGTTGATTCCTATAACGAAGATTTTGATGATCACGCCAGCCGGGATTATAAGCTTGTGAAAAGAGTTCATAGTACATTTGGTGTAATTGACCTGGGAAATTTCCTACAGCATTAACACCCTCAGTAGCATGCCCCACAACCTGACAGATTCCACATGGTCGCACTTGTTGGCCTAAAGCAAGTTGTTGTACCACTGCAGTTAATTGAGCTAATTGTTGACCAAGCTGATTAGCATTAGAGGTGCTCACTTCATTAGCTGATTTGGGTGGTGGATAGGATCTTGGCGAATGCCAAACTGTTGTGAGTTAGCAGCCATATTAGAAATCATGCTCCTAGTTGCAGCAGGAGTCTTATCAACTAGCCCCCCCCCCCCCCCCCCCCCAACTGGCTGCATCGATCATACTCCTATCCAATGGCTGTAATCCTTCATAAAAGTATTGGATTAGGAGTTGTTCACTTACCTGATGATGAGGGCAACTGGCACACAACCGTTTGAATCTCTCCCAATACTCATATAATGACTCCCCAGTCTGTTGGCGAATGCCATAGATTTCCTTCCTTATACTACCAACCTTAATTGTTGGGAAGTAATGCTTCAAGAACATTGTCTTCATTTCATTCCAGGTGTTAACAGTTTCAGGAGGAAGGTAATATAGCCATTCCTTTGGACCATCCTTCAAAGAAAATGGAAATGCTCTTAATTTAATTTATTCTTCAGTTACTAACACTGGTTTCATACTAGAGCAAACTATGTGAAACTCTGTCAAATGCTTATTCGGGTCCTCTCATGGTATCCCATGGAAAGATGGTAATAAATTTATGAGGCCCGACTTGGGTTCAAAGTTAATGCCCAACGCCGAATATTGAATACACAGAGGTTGATGGTCTAGATTCGGCGATGTCAACTCTTTCAATGTCCTTTCCTGAGCCATCTGAGACTTAACTGATATTTTAGAGTCAGAATCGTCGTTAGATGGTAATGGTATTTGTACTGGATTGACTTTCTTTGAAGGTTGAAAGAGTGGACTGTCAGTGGTAGTTCGTGAAGAGTGGGACGACGATGTCTCAAGATATTGCTTTATGGCTTATAGTATTTCTTGAGTATAGCCGCAAGACATATACACCTACAATCAAAATTTTTAAACTAGTGAGTATGTAGTTAATTAAATTGAATAATAAAAAAAATACAATAGTCCCCAGCAACGGCGCCAAAAATTTGATGCGTGTCGTATACCACAACAAATTGAACAATTATTTTTCTTTCAATACTTCCAATTATTTTAGTATAATAGAAAGCACAAGTCGAACCCACGAGGACTATCATTCACTTTATTATTTAATAATTAGCACTAAGACTTAAAAGGGGGATTTAGATTTCAAACTCAAGATTAAATAACATAAACTAGAAAGCAAATAAAGATTGACATTATGATATTAAGAAACATATAAAGGTTAATCTCCACCCTCAACAATCATTCTCAATCACTAATAATAAATATTATTCCAATTTCTCAATTAAACTATTAACCCTGTAGATAACGTTCAAGCAGACAATTATTCTAGTCTCCTTATTACAAGTAATCAAGGTGAAGCTCTCAATAATTAACTCTTTTAGCCAAGAAATAAATCTATGAAGCGTACAATCTATTTAACTTAGGTAAAGCATTAAGTCCTATGGAGACAAGTTAATCTAGGCAATAAATTAATGAAGCATATAATTCAATTAACCTAGATTCGATTTTTCATCACAATCAACAATTCTTTTGACATTACTATCAATTGTAATTTATCACATACACTTAGAATTCTAAACTATTAGGTGAGTAGTAATTCTAAGATGACAATTGAATAATTTAAAACCTTAATTAGTTGGCCACCTAACCAGAAATCACAAAATTCATAACATTCAATTGGAAAAATAGAAAAAATTTAATATTGTGAGAAATTAAAGAATAATACTCATTATCAACAATCAAGAATTCATGTCTTGGGTTTTGAATTAACCCTTAACCTAAAAAGAACCTACTCCGTAATAGCAATAATAATCACAAAAATAATTATAGTTAAAATTAAAGAGATTAAGGGAAGAAAAGAAACTAAATTGGAGAACAATAGTGTTGTAGTGTTGTAGTCTTCTCTCCAGCCCTTTCTGAGTCTTTTTTGCTCTCAAAAACCGTAATAAAAACTTAATCTCCAATTAACCCTAATAATCTTTTATAGTCCCCTTTAAATTATATTTAAAATGTAATTACATATCTGAAAACAGCGTCGTAAGCTACGGCTTGAATTTCTGCATGTCGCGGCCTAAAACTGAATATAAGCAAAACTGGTCATGCAGACCGCGGCTTGAAAAATCTAGGCAGCAGCCCAATTTCACTTTTCTACACAGTAGGCAACGGCCTACGTTTTCTGAGTAGCGGCCCAAATGGAACATGCAATCTGTAACATTAATTCCAATTAAAGTGTCGCGGCCTGAATTTTATTGGCCGCGACCTATCTTCAATTTCTTCAATTCTCGAACTTAGAGAGCTTGTACGCTGCCGCCGCTTCATCACTTTAATCCCAAAAGTCTCGAATGTTCCTAAAACTTCATTTTAACTTGATCTCAGTCAGTCTTTTTCAACTAATGATTCATAAACTACAATTACCATCAAAATGTCAGATTTATCATCATAAAATGCAATGTAGCAAAGATGTTGGAATTTCACAAAACTAAGATAAACCTACTTAAAAAAATGCTATCATAACAGCATCCAAGCAAGGAAAAACTTATCAAATACTAATACAAAAAGGACCTTATCAGATTGATTTGGAAGTTTTGTATCCAAGGCAGTCAACTGGATCAGGCAGTGTTAATGGTGGGGTTGCGGATGGAAATTAAGGCTAGAATCGTCTTTCGGCCTTGGAATTGGCAGCATATGTTTGCTAGCATGCAAGCAAGATTGCAAAGGCAAGAGGAAGAGATTAGGTGGTTGAGATAACGGGTTCTTTTAGGGAACGCTACCCTGTGTGTGTTGGGAACAATGGCACCAGTTACGATTCAACCTGAGGGTAGAAACAGATGGGAATTACTATATGAAAGATTCCAGAAGTGTCAACCTCCAGTTCTTGAGGGAGGTTTGGACCCGTTCAGAGTTGAACAGTGGACGAGCACAGTTAGCTCTGTTCTTGGCAATATAGGAGCGAAGGGTAATGAATGAGTGGCTTGTGCCACGTACATGTTGCTCGAGGATGCCCGAACGTGGTGGGAAGTTGTATCCCAAACCCAAACTGTTGTCATGATTGGTTGGGAGGAACTCAGACAATGGTTCAACAGGAGGCATTACTGTGACGCAATTTAAGTTGCGAAGACCAATGAGTTTATGAACTCAGTTCAGGGTAGTAAGATAGTGACAGAGTATGTAAGTGAGTTTCATAGATTAGCCAAATTCTCTTTTGATTTGGTACCAATGGATGTGGCCAGAAATGAGCGATTTATTTGAGAATTGAACCCTGGGATGGCCCAGAGTGTTGGGATCGCTCCAGTATATGAGATTGTTACCTACGCTTGGGCAGTAGGTAGGGCCCTTGATATAGAGGACGCAGGAGATGAGACATAGAGTAAGAGTACCGTTGGCCGGGAAGCTCAGGCAATGAAATCCCCATTTGCGAGATCAGGTAGGGGCGAAGGCCCATTAGTCAGGAAAGGAAGACCCCTAATAGTTCTACTACTCTTGGCCCTGACAGGAAGGTTCATAGTATTTAGGGTGGTCGCTAGAACGTCGATGAAGTCTGGAGGAGTTATCCAGTATGCACCAGGTGGAGGAGATGATATCTAGGAGAATGTCGATCGAAGGCATGTCCTCTATGTGGAATAGTAGGGCACATCTAGAGGAATTACCCAAAGTCAAAGATGGAAGAACCAAAGAGTACAGATAGCTCTACCCCAGTTCGAGTGTCTGTCTCGATATAGTCAGAGCCCGAGGCTAGCCCCTCGGAGGCAACTTGTAACGCCCTACTTCCTTAGAGCCGTTACTAAGTGAGTTTTAAGACAAAACAGTGCAATGAACTCGCTAACCGAGGTTTTGAAACAAAAGTGTGACTAATAAAAGTTAAGGCTGTAATCTTTGAAAATGCATTGACTTAATAAAAACTTCTAGTATTAAACAATTGGGATCCCAAAGTAAGATTTGAAAACTATTTACATCTTGAAATAAGTTTACAGTTGATCAGTTCTAAAAATCATAGATTATTACAGCCATTTTCAAATAAACCCCCAACCAAAGCAGTCGGGCAGGCCAAACATGTACGCGTCGCTTCACGCTCTCCGTACTCATGGTTGGTTGACTCAGTCATTGCCCTTACCTGCAACACGGAGCACCCATGAGCCGAAGCCCAGCAAGAAAACTCATGCAGAGCATAACATATGCAATTTATACAGTTTATCATAACAGATAATCCACATATAAACAAGTCAACCATTAGACTAAGCAAACACGGCCATGCCGCCCCCGAAGCCTTACCGAAGCCTGGGGTCTCGGTCTTCACCGTAGGGATACCACCCGTATCCCCTGGGTCCTACCCTGACCATAGCATCCCATGTGCTAGGTGTTACTTCCGGCCCCGCTTCTGTTCTCGGCCTTGCCGCCCTCGGCCATAGCCGTTCATTTCACTATAATCATATATAGCATAAATCAAACAACATTCAAACAAATATCAATTCATTTAAATCTGCACCCTAACATGTAATGCACTATAGGGCCGTGCCCTGCAATCATCTCATCATGCAACATGCAATATAGGGCCGTGCCCCGCAATCACACTATGGGCCCATGCCCCATCCTACGGGTGTTATAGTTTTCTTACCTGTACTCCGAGCTTCCTGATGCACTAAAGCTGCGAGCACGGTCCTCTAGCACGAGCCTCTCCAATATCCTAGTCACAACACACATGAAACACCCTTTAATACTAATCGATTCAAAACCACTTCCCGAGACCAATCCCACACTCTCGGGACTCCCAAATTCCTAAAACAATTCATCGGAAACATCCCCCGAACCCCCGGAGCAAAAGCTCAAATTTGCAAAATTTCCCATCCTGAAAAAGGAGTAGCGCCGCAGCGCTACCTGCAAGGGCCGCGGCGCCCAGGGAAGTCAGAGAGTTCCCTGACTGCAAACAGGCTCGCGCCGCGGCGCCCAAGAATAGGGCCGCGGCGCTCCTTCGCGAACCCAGAAAAACTGGGTTTTTCTCCTTCAATTCCTTCATCCATAATACCTCCAAACCAACCCAAACACATATCTCAACCCCAAAACTCAATTCCAAACTTCATATAGACCATACATCAACCCATAAACATCATAACCCAACTCAATAACACAATCATACTCAAATCCACCCATTTGATCTCAACTTAAGAAATCTAAACCCATAAACCAAAAACATAAACCAAAGCTTGAAAAGCTTAAACCATGCCTCAAATTCCTAAACCACAACAGAAACAAATCTTAAAATTGCATAGAACCTTACCTTGAATGAAGAATCCAACCTTAAGCTTCCTTGGTTCATCCCCTAAGTCTTCAAGTTTCAGCTCCCTTCTTCTTCTTCATGCCCTAGCTTTTTCCCTCTCCTTTTTCTTCTCTTCAATTTTTCAAGGCATCAAATGACCAAGCCCCCAAACCGTGTACCCCTTAATACCTAGCTGCAATATATCAATTTCCCAGCCAAATGACCATTTTACCCCTTCATCAAAACCCCTTGCTAACTACACCTCAAGGGCACTCTAGTCCTTTCTCCTATATTGCAATTCTACCATTTCTTTCACCTAACTTGTTACTCTCAGCAGTAACTAATGGTTACCCAGGTTACTAAATATCCAATAACCATTACCGCTAAATCTCAACTTAGCCATAAAATTCCCGAGGTACCCCTGGGCTCCTCCCGAGCCGGGTATAGAAATCCCGTTGTGACTCTTAAGTTAACTTGCTCTCTAGGACCGTCTTGGCACGTGCATCACAATAATAACACCACACTCACGTGGTACAATTCACATATCAATACAGTTATGCCCAACATGGCCAAAATTACAATTACGCCCTTCTAACACGATCTGGGCCTACATGCATACTAATATACATAGTCATGCATCTCAGATAAACAAATAACCAAATAACATGCTTTAAATCATAACCATGCATTTAACTCATAAAATCACACATAAATCCCATCGTGCCCTCCTGGCACGCTAATCAAGGCCCTTTAGCCTTATTAGCGAATTTGGGTCGTTACACAACTGGTTGACTTTCTAGTTCTTGCTTCTTTCTATAAATTGACAGGGTTAAGTTTGGTGCTACATACCTCTTAGAAGAGACATATATATGTGGCACATGCTATATGGTTGTCATGCCATGGGGCTTGAGATTTTAGCACCTTCCTGGGAAAATTGGTAATTTCCAAGAGACAGGTCAGAGTATTTCTAGTAAAAAGTTAGCAACAATAATTTATTGAGTTTGTTCTATGAGTATTTTGATGTGATCCTGAGTGTGGATTTCCAGTAGAAAGGACCAGACTGTGGTTACAGGATGCCTAGCTACTGTGAAGGGTTCCACTAGGGTTATATCATTTAGACCAAATAAAAAATTGGATTGGCCAGTGAGGTTTCAGACGGATTACGGGATTTGTGAGGATTGTTGTCTCGTCAAGGGAATGAGTGTGTAACGGGATTAAGGGAAGGATATAATCAATATCAAGGACACTAGTTGAGAAGAAAAAAATTAAAGGTTCAGTTGAAAAAGTTATTTTACTTGAGGGTTGATTAGATGGAGCATCTCATCATGGGACACGTCAACACCGTTTGTCAAGAATGAAGGATTCATTGCTCGGTTGCGAGGGTAGGACAATGCTCTCAAGAATTGAACCTCGATCTGGTTATTACCAGTTGAGGATCAAGGAAAGAGACATTTTAAGAATTACTTCTTGCACCATGTAGGATGTGATGGATTATCAATGAATAATCTTAAATGGACCAATGCTCCAGCAACCCAGGTAAGTTCGACAAGCAGAGAGTACAGGAATGGTATGGACAAGTCGTATTTGGATTGATCGAGAAAGTTTCAGACTACTCACAATTAGCAACAAAATACAAATAACAACTTCATTGATAGCACCAAGGCTAAGGAAGCATGGTTGCAGGTAAGATTTCAGAAGGGTAAAGTTCTGATTTCTCCAGAGGATATTCAAGGTCGCGTTATGTGAAGTGATGGGATCATGTATAAGGTAGTTAAGATGGAAACTGTAAGGAAAATGCTAAAGGAACACCTTAGGGTAAGGAACATAGTGAGGCCAGTAAGACACATTGGCTACTACTTGAAGCATCTTCGAGGACAACCATACCTTGACTGTAGTAACGTAAGAACCTAAACCTGGGTTGAATGGATAGTTGCGTACCAGATTTTCAGAAGTTTGAATGAAGATTGGTTAGCACGTCATGGTATTATGATATGTACATGATGGACTGGTATAGGAGGACGGTGCAATGGACACTGTCCTTGCTTAGAACGTGGAATATTCATGCAGTACGTCAAGAATTAGGGTGTGCTCATGTGTAGATTAAAAAAATGGTTGTTCGTGCTTTACGGTGGAAAGAGGAATAAGAACATAGATGCTTTATGTGGGACTTTAAGTTGACAGTAATGGACTATGGTTAGAATGAAATAATGACCGGGATTGGTTCGAAACTTGTGATTGATAATTGGCGGATACACCTTTATGAGGAATGAAACACAAAAAGAAGATCTTGTAGGAATGGTTAAGAATCCAACCACTTTGCTATGGAGGGGCTAAGATATGCATATTAGAAGAGTGATTCGAAGGATGCTGGCACTGAAGGGAAGATACAGGATGAACCTTAGGTTACCCCTTATGATTATTGTATCCAAGAAGTTTGAATGGGTGTTAAGACTACAATTTGTATACCGGAAGGTGCACGACCTAATCGTTAAGTAAATTAGAGATGATAATCAGAAACCAGAAGGAATATTATGACTTGGGTATCCTGGAGTTAGTATGGAGGAATATAATTAGGGACCCTAAGGGTGGATCACCTCAGACTACAGATGAGATGAGGTGAGTGGATGCAAAAGTTATGATTTGGCCTATTGGGCTAACACAACATGATTGGTGTGAGTGAGATATCAAAAGAGGGAGTGCGTACAAAAGGAGACGATACGTCTCCACTGCACACCAAAGTCGATAGTGTCAGATTGAGACCCTTAGGCTCCCAAGTTCTGGGAAAAGGGTCACGGAGTGGCTCTGAGTAGGATATTGTGAGACAGGGAATGAGAAGTGTTTATTCCAGAAAATGGAACTAGGGACAAGAAGTATCCTGGCTAAGAATTGGCTCAGACGACCAATGAAATTATTAAGGGTCATTAGGGTAGGAGTGTCTGCGTTATTAAAAGGACATAAGAGTTTGCAAATCTAAGTATAGGAACGTGGAGTTCCAGGATTGAGGACTTTTTATTCTTCGAGTATTATGAACTAACAAGGATAATATGGTTCAGAAAGGGAAGAGGGATTTGACTCTACATTTGATATAGTTGTGAGATCCTAATAGGGATTAGGCCAGGGGCCTACAAATTGGCCTTACCCCAGCATGGGTAGAGGCTCACAAGGTGTTACTGGTGCCAATGTTAAAGAAAGGGGTGACGAGTACGACCCCTGATTGGGTGAGGAGACCCTAGAAATTCAGGGAAACTTAATGTATAAGGAAAAGCCAATGGAAATTCTGGATAAAAGAGATAAAGTCTTACAGATTAAGACCATCGTTCTTGTGGAAGTGTTGCAAAGAAGTGGCAAGGTAAAGGACCCGACTTGGGAGGTATAGTAAGACATGCAGAATCAGTATTCTGAGATGTTTGAATAAATTTTTAGGACGAAATTTTAATAAGGAGGGGATAGTTGTAACATCTCAATTTTTTTATTAAGGTTGAGTGCCTTGATTATTATGCCTGGAGGGCCTAATTGGAATTATATGTGTGATTATGGGTTATACATGCGATTGTGTGATACAAGTGATTTGTGTGGTAATGTGACTAGATATGCATGTTTATGTGTATTAAATATGCATGTGGGCCCAATTCTGTAAATTGGGGCATGTTTGTAATTTTGGCCTGTTGAGGGCCTAAATGTAATTCTGTATGTATTATGAGTGAGACCCCAGTGCTATGGGGATATATTCGAGATGTGTGGTCCGAGACAATCCTATGGAGCAGATTAGCTTAATAGTCATAACGGCGTCAAATACCTTGCTCTGGGTGAGCCTAGGGGTATTTTGGGAACTTGGCGTGTGTTTGGGGTTTACCGGGTAACGAGTAATTATTTGGTGAATTATTGGGTGCATCGGGATTAATCGAGTATTTATAGGGATACTTGAGGTTTAGAGAGAAAAATGGTGGCAAATGTTGGTATCACCCTCGGGGGCATTAGACGGTAAGTTTTGAACTTAGGGACCTTTTGGTCTTTTGCTAGTTTTTGGCTGACCTTGATTGAGGCTAGAAGCCTTGAGAACAACCAGAATACAAAAAGGATAAGGCACACACTCTCTTTCTCTCTCCCATGTTAGGGGGCTCTCTCTCTCACTTTTGGAGGAACTTTGGAGAGTTGAAGGAAGGCTGGGAACTCTCTGAGTTCTTGAGACTGTGGTTGAAGGTTGGGAGCAGCCTGGGGTTATGACTACACAACTGAGGAAGATCTATGCTCTATTTTAGTAAATTTTCTAGTTGGTTTTGGGTGTTCTTGAGCATTGAACTTAAGGATTGGGGTGCTAAGTCAGGCTAAGGGTTTAGCTTAGTTTTTTTTTATGGTAATATGCTGGTTTTACAGTGTGGTTATAAGGATGAGATGTAATTTTGAGTTTGGCTATTATTTAGGGTAGATTTTAATAAGTTTTGCTCAAGAAAAACTCATGAAATTCTTGGTTTTGGGCTCATGTCGCGTCCCTGTTCATTAGGCGCCCCAACCCGTGTGTGTGAAGAGGCCTGGGAAGCCTCTGAGTTTGCCTAGGCACCCGGCGCAGGCGGGGCGCACTGCGGCCCATGTCCCCTAGCTGAGAGAGCCAATGCTCTCTGACTTGCAGTGGACCACGACCCTGGGGGGCGAGCTGTGACTCAAATTAGGGGAAATGGCCTATGTTGGGTTTTAAGCTTAGGAACCCAATTCTTATGGCTCGGGAAGGACTCTTCTACCTGGTTTAGTAGAATTTGAGGTCCTAAATGCTAGTATTTTAATACGAAGTTCTTAATTGGTTAGGAATTGAAGGATGTCTATTTATCATTACGTGTGGCTAGGTTTTGTCGCTCAGGCTCAGGGTTTAGGGATTGTGCTCGGGATCGCTTTGGGTTGTCAGCTCGGGAGACAAGGTAAGAAAATTGTCTGTGCCCATAGAGCTTGACTGTGCTTAGTATTGTGTGCATGGTTTGTATCTATTATGTCATACGTGTGTTTGTGACGGGATCGGCAATAACCGAGAGTAGCAAGGGTCAGGATCAGCATTAAGCATGCTAAATGCAGGCTGCCAGGGCGAGACCCTCAAAGGGTGTTGTAATTACCTGCTCGGTTAAGACCGTGGACTTGGTACTTAGTAACGCACCCTGATCGGCAAATGCTGCTGTTGTGCTTATGTGCTATTATGCTGCTATGCTATTGTGCTGATGTGTTGTTGTGTTGTTGTAAATGTAAACAGGAACTTGTAAATTGTTTGACACGTTTGATTAATTATGTATTTGTTAAAGTAAATTATTATATGTTGTGTTGTGAAGTTTTCTTGCTGGGCCTCGGCTCACAGGTGCTCTGTGGTGCGGGTAAGGTTAAGGAAATGATTAAGCAACCATGAGTTGGAAGGCATGGAGCGGTATGTACATGTTTGGCCTACCTGGCCGCCATGGCTAGGGTTGTTTTGAGGGACACGTTGTAAACATGTGATTTTGTCACTTAGGTCGACTATACCGACATCATGTGATTGTACATGTATTTCAAAATAGTATTTGGGATCCCAATGTAACACTTTTGTAAATTTAATGAATGTCCAACCCTTTATACTTAATTTTCATTAAACGAGTATTTGTTTTTGTTGATGCGGTTTTTAACCAACAGTGAATAATGAAAATAGCTGGGATGGATTAGTGCTTAATGATAAAGTGCAATAAGAAAATAATACTTAAGAATTCTAGAAAAGAACTCTCAAGAACATTTGTCATTTTTTTACGTGGTTCAGAGGTTAAAATCCCCCTAGTCCACGAGTCTATATTATTACTGTATTCCTCTCTAAATTTTTACAAAGTTTTTATATTACAGAAAACAACCAACCCCTTTTCCTATCCAAGATCTTAGAATTTATAGAGAAAATCCCTAGATAGGCCTTGGGGTCATCACATGAATTAACCCTTAGTGTGACCTGTACCACACTTAAATTATAAATATTACAATTTATCCTAAGGAATGGTCATATCATTAGGTAGAACTAATTATGGATCCTCAGAGATAATCGGACATGCGATGCCTGATCATGGATGATTATATTACGTGTCTGGGATTTCACGGATTTGCAGACATGCTATGTCTGACCATGCACGTCTATATAACGTATCCTTGTAACGCCCTACTTCCTTAGAGCCGTTACTAAGTGAGTTTTTAAGACAAAACAGTGTGCAATGAACTCGCTAACCGAGGTTTTGAAACAAAAGTGTGACTAATTAAGAGTTAAGGCTGTAATCTTTGAAAAGGCGTCGTTTCATTAAAACTTCTATTATTAAACATTTGGGATCCCAAAATAAGGTTTGAAAACTAATTACATTTTTGAAATAAGGTTACAGTTAAGAAATCATAAAATCATAGATTATTACAGCCACTTTCGAATAAACCCCCAACCAAAGCAGTCGGGCAGGCCGAACATGTACGCGTCGCTTCACGCTCTCCGTACTCATGGTTGGTTGACTTAGCCATTGCCCTTACCTGCAACACAGAGCACCCGTGAGCCGAAGCCCAGCAAGAAAACTCATGCAGAACATAACATATGCAATGTATACAGTTTATCATAACAGATAATCCACAAATAAACAAGTCAACCATTAGACTAAGCAAACACGACCATGCCGCCCCAGGACCCTTACCAAAGCCCTGGGGTATCGGTTCTCACCGCGAGGATAACTCATGTATCCCTTGGGTCCCACCCTGAATATAGCATCCCATGTGCTAGGTGTTACTTTCGGCCCACGGCCGCCCCGGCCTACGCCGTACTCGGCCCACGGCCGCCCCGGCCTACGCCATACTCGGCCCACGGCCGCCCCGGCCTACGCCGTACTCGGCCCTTGCCGCTCATTTCATCATAATCACACATATAATATAACACAACAACATGCAATCAAATATTAATTCATTTAAGTCTGCACCCTAACATGTGATGCAATATAGGGCCGCGCCCCCGCAATCATACTATGGGCCCACGCCCTATCCTACGGGTGTTATAGTTTTCTTACCTGACAATGCGATAGTTTAGATCACTTGACTCCTTGAGCACGATCCCACTCGAGCCTTAGCGCACACCTAGGCACAAACATAGGTCAAAGTCAACACCGAACCCCAAGTCCGAATACCTAGCCTCGGGACCAATCCCGAGCCCCCCGGGAAGTCCTAAATCCCCAAAACAAAGTGGCGGAATCGAACCCCGAACCCTAGGTCAAAATCCCTCATCAAAACCCAAAAATTCACCTCTGTGAACAGTGCAGCGCTACAGCGCTCTAAAGAGGGCGCTGTAGCGCTACAAGCAGAACACCCCTCCAGAAACAGGGACTAGCGCTACAGCGCCCACTGACTAGCGCTGTAGCGCTAGTTGCAGCCCAGAAATCCCAATATCGCATTTCTGCGATTTCTTTCACCCAATCTCAAACCAAACTTCCCCAAATCTTTACCAAACTCAAAATCAAGCTTATGAACACTCTCCATTCATCCCAAGCATCCCAAATCCTCAAATCCCAAGATCATTTATCCCAAATCTCAAAATCTACCATGAACAACCCTAAACCAGAAATTCAAGCAAACCACAAAGTTAAAGACTTAGAAATCATACCATTGCTGCAAATTTCGACCTTGATTCAACCCTAGGCCTCCTTAGCTTGCTCTCCCTCAAAGCTTGCCCAGAAATCCCCTGAGATTCCCATCAATCCAGCTCAAAACACAGCTCAAACCATCAAAACCCTTAAAACCGAAAATCTCTAAAACTTACCTCAAACATTGATGTGTTCTTGCCAAATCTTCAAGTCTAACCCAAGATCCTTGATGCTCAGCCTATCCTTGCTCTCCACTAAGCTTTTCCCCAAGAGAAACGGAGAGGAACGGTGCAAGAACGCACAAACCGTTCCTTGAGAAAACCCCCCCTGTTTTCTCTCTTTTCTTTCTTTCCTTCTTCTTTCTTTTCTTTTTCTTTCAGCATTCCCTCTCTCTATAAAGCCTTATAAAAACCTATCTCCAAAAGCCAAATGACCAAAACACCCTCCCTATAAATTCTAAATCCTTTTGTTCAAGTAGGGCCATTTTAGTCATTCCCCTAATTCCCGCTAATCCTCAAGTGTCTCTAATATTTTCCCGTTGCTTCCCAATACCTGATAAATCACCAAATAATTATCCCCCATCATCAAAATAAATCTCAATTTATTTCTCTGAATTCCTGTTCGTACCCCCAGGCTCGCCCCGAGTCGGGTATAAATTCCTGTCATCACTTTCCGCTAGCCTGCCCACTGGGATCGCCTCGAGTCACAAAGCACAGATACATCCACATACCACTGTGGTCTCAACAATCAACACATATCAATGCAGTTATGCCCAACATGGCCAAAATTACAATTATGCCCTTCTAACACGATCTGGGCCTACATGCATACCAACATACATAGTCATGCATCCCAGATAAACAAATAGTCATATAACATGCTTTAAATCATAACCATGCATTTAAATCATTAAAATCACACATAAATCCCATCATGCCCTCCTGGCACGCTAATCAAGGCCCTTAAACCTTATTAGCGAATTTGGGTCGTTACAACTATCCCCTCCTCATAAAAATTTCGTCCTCGAAATTTATCCAAACACATCAGTCAATAAACCCGCAGTTCTGACCATAACTTCCAAGGTCCACCGCCTTTACTTTACTTTTCAACAACACTCTTACAGGAGTAACAATCTTGCCTCCCAAGATTTTGTCTAATAGCCATGCTCCCGATAGCTTCTTGTTTACACCGCAACCCTGCTGAAACTTCAGGGTCTGCCTAGATTACAATTACCAATTCATTGTCTTCTCGATAGCCAATTCATTGACCAATTCATCACCTCTACTAGGTGGGATCAGCTTGTAGGCCCCGCTGGCCTAACCCTTAGTACAACTTCTGAATTTCATGTTGAAATAAGAGTCAGAACTCTCCCTTCTTTCTCTGAACACCTTACAGATCCTCGTCTGTTATTACGTAGAGTTACAAATCTTTCCTTCCGGAACTTTATTTCCTCAACATTTAACAATTTACCTGCTCTTTATTCTTTCAAATAGGCAGACACCCCTGCCTTGAGAAGTTTCAACGACCTCTTTGGCTTTCTCTCTGAACTAAAGCCAAACCGTAGTATTCACTATGCGTTACATTAACAAGGCACCAACAACTGCCACCACGACTAACTCGTCAGGGATTACACTTCCCTTAATACCTCAAGTATTCGCCTACTCAGCGCTTAATTCTTTAAGATCTTTGATAACTTTCAGACTGCCAATTCACTTGCAATCAACTGATAATTCCAGGTTCCCACTCTGTTCTTTTTGTCCTCTAAATCCATTCCAACAATTTAAAATACTATAGGGTCTCAATTCCGTATCATCGACGTTCTATCTCGAACCCAGTTCACTTGACCCAACAACATTAACTCCCTCAACTGAGTTAAAACTTTTCATGTCCAAACAATTTACTCAAGGTCTAAAGTGGTCTATTCCCATGATACACTACCACATCACCTAACCCCTCAGGGTCCAAAGGAAAACGCTATATTCCGGCACCCGCTCGACCCTCCCGGTACGACGTACCCTAGGAGGTGGAATGATGTCCATTCAGAATTCTCATTCACAACCCGAATCTAATTGGATCCTTCGTCCATTTCTGGTATTCCAACTTGTACCACCTTAGCAGGGTCCTTCCCTGCTTCAACCGAAGCCGACACTTCGGGTTCCATAGCTCAGTGACACTCACCAGCTAATCATACCTGCTAACGTTACGCCAATCTCAGTCGTTTCCTTATATCCTCCATCACAATCTATGGCGTTATTCCCTGACTGATACTCGCCTCACAGCTAGGAGCTCCGCCTCCAATTATATCTCCCCTCGCTCACTCGAGGATTTCAAGCACTGGTCGTCCGTCTGCTACTTTTCACCGCATCTGGGTCTCAACGTTAACCTTCTTACTAATACCCAACACTCAAGTACCTCATCATAGACCAAGTCCTTTATGCCACCACTCTTAACTTAGCCATAACACACACACATTCCAGCATTCCCAGATATTAATCAATTCTTACCTTGTCTTCTGAATTTCTTTCTGATTCGACACATTCAGTCCGTCTAACCTCAAGTTTTACTGTTCTCCTCATCTCTAATGTAGTTGTCCCCGGAGGTGCTTGTGCAGTAGATGACGCGCTTACCAGTCTAGTTATGCTTTCAATTCTTCAAATATTCATCACTGGCTTCTTTGCGGCTTCAGATCAAATCTTCTCATACCTGTCCTTTCTTCTTGTAGCTCTAATCTGAGTACTCTTGACGACACCCAAACTAACACTCTGTAGAACCTTACCTGTGACTCTGCCTTCTGCGTACAACGTCTTCAGCATAATCAACAGTTGCTCACCATTTCCGTCTGGGAGTAATCCACATGCGCCGCTCGTGAGCTTGAAGGGGACTTGCCCACACCGTTCATGCATTCTCTGCCTAAAGAACTTACCTATGCTGCGGTAGCTTGAACCGTTCTAGAGTCTCTGTTACCAACTCCTCACACCCTACCTGGTGCAAACTAGACAAATTCCCGAAATGTCTCTATCCTTGGCTTCCAACTGGTAATAACCAGGTCGTAGATCAACTCTTGGGGACATCGTCCCATCTTGTATCCAACATTGTGCTTTTCGTCCTAACCCGACGATATTAGCAATCCTCGCAGTACAACACGCTAGCTGCACCAGGCTCAGATTCCTTCGATTGCTCCAATAGACTTTCTGTCGGCCAAACCGTCTTTTACAACATTCCTTATACCAATCCTATCCGTAGTCTGACCTTGAAGTATCCCCTAAATCTTTCTTTACATACCCACGTAATTTTCCCACTGATCAGCTTCGTCTCCTTTACGTACTCCAGATGATATCCTCAACAATCCATCTGCCAGAGTTTCTAATTCCTTCTCAATAAGTATCACTGTCCTCAGCCTCTCGAATGGCACCATAGAGGCACCCTCTCTATGTCCATCACCCTCTCGGAGCATTCGCAACACCGAATCCTTTCAGTTCGCTACCTGACCAAAGCATAAGCTCGTCAGTTAAATACTCACCCTTGAGGACTCAGCCTCGAACTTTGAATGTATCGCTGCACTCTGGCTCTCCGTTCCCTCACCATGGGAAATCCATCCCAACATATCGAGTCATTCTATGCAGAAGTCCTCACCTGACCTCCTCTCAGGTGGCATCCTCTCCCCCAAGCGCATACTAACTAACCTCCCTGGTTCCTGACGCCAGCTCGATAACCACCTTAGCAATCAAGCTTCTTTCAAATCTCGAATTAGGTGCCCAAGCACTGTCTGGGGTCCTTCTACCTCAACAATCGTGAATCCAACCTTGCTGCGTTCTATCAAATAACAGTACCATCCTTTCACCCAGACCTCTCCCCTTTCTTGGCAATTCCAGAAGCCACAACCCTATCCGGGGTTCTTTTAACTTGATTGTCCCGAATCTATCTTTACTAATTCCATCAAAGGAAGCACTGCCCTTGCGGCTCTAGCACTCATGTTCTAATCATCAACCATCAGTTCCTCGACATCATGGCCCTCTCTGCCATCCACGTACATACGATAATTCCTCATATCAGGGCGGCCCAAATTCCCTAGACTATTCCAGATCTCATATCCTTAAATGGGTCGCCATCAATTCCAGATACATCCATCAATATAACTTCCTGAAATGAATTACCCGCTTCACCAAACCCATTGAGCTACGCTGTAGTTACCCCCAACAGTCCAAACCGAACTTATAAGTCCACCCGTCTCCACGGTTCAAATCATGTCTTATAATCCCTTCTAACAATCATCATCTAGGTTCTTTCCAACCCATTGAGCCAGTACCTCACCCCGAGTACCAATTCCAGGCATCCCTCTGCCTCAACATTTAACATAACCCCCTAATCAGGATCTCTCGTCCTCTTAACCAAGGGTGGAATTAACCCCGCTCATCTATTGATAAATTCCTTGTCAACTCGTACCTTCCTCAACACTAGAGGATAACACCCTATACGCCTTTCATATAGTACCCTTATCTGTCCATACTTCATAGTACACCATCACCGGTAACCTTACTGTTAAAACATCTAATTCAACCATCTCCCCAGAGAATCCGCTGTTCTTCTATCCCATCTCAACTAACAAACTCCACAGCTAACTCACACACTAGTGACCCTTTGCTGCTGCTCTCAGGGATAACTGGAGATCTCAACTCCAACTCACATCTAGAAACCCCCTTTTCAACACAATATCAGGTCCCCAAACCCTTCTAGGAACCAACACCACGAGTTCATCCGTCAAAACCGACCAACTCCTAAACTCTGTGGTTCATACTCTGAACCAACCCACCACTAGGTCCAAATATCCACAGGTATAATGCACACACAAGCATATACTAGTTCAAATCCACAATGATATACATTTAGCTACCAGATTTATCTCCACTAAGTATATCCATGCTCATCATGCTTCATACAAGCCAATATACCGATATAACATATGAATTTAATCCAGAAAATTAACCACATACACTCAATATGCGAACCATTATGCTAATATTCATCCATATGCATAATAGTATTATTCAGCATGCATCAATCTCAACATGCAATAATCAAGGGCTCAGCCCAACAGCATCTCCTGCATATGTCAACTCATTTCTCATGCTCCATATAGATAAGCAGGAAAACAGGGCATTCAAACATATATTCAGACATGTCAATCAATCATACCAACCAACCCTGAGTCGAGCTTGTCACTGACAGCGAGCGTACATGTTCGGTCGATCTCCAGAACCAATAAACCTTGGCTCACTCTGATACCAAGTTGTAACGCCCTACTTCCTTAGAGCCGTTACTAAGTGAGTTTTTAAGACAAAACAGTGTGCAATGAACTCGCTAACCGAGGTTTTGAAACAAAAGTGTGACTAATTAAGAGTTAAGGCTGTATTCTTTGAAAAGGTGTCGTTTCATTAAAACTTCTATTATTAAACATTTGGGATCCCAAAATAAGGTTTGAAAACTAATTACATTTTTGAAATAAGGTTACAGTTAAGAAATCATAAAATCATAGATTATTACAGCCACTTTCGAATAAACCCCCAACCAAAGCAGTCGGGCAGGCCGAACATGTACGCGTCGCTTCACGCTCTCCGTACTCATGGTTGGTTGACTTAGTCATTGCCCTTACCTGCAACACAGAGCACCCGTGAGCCGAAGCCCAGCAAGAAAACTCATGCAGAACATAACATATGCAATGTATACAGTTTATCATAACAGATAATCCACAAATAAACAAGTCAACCATTAGACTAAGCAAACACGGCCATGCCGCCCCAGGACCCTTACCAAAGCCCTGGGGTATCGGTTTTCACCGCGAGGATAACTCATGTATCCCTTGGGTCCCACCCTGAATATAGCATCCCATGTGCTAGGTGTTACTTTCGGCCCACGGCCGCCCCGGCCTACGCCGTACTCGGCCCACGGCCGCCCCGGCCTACGCCGTACTCGGCCCTTGCCGCTCATTTCATCATAATCACACATATAATATAACACAACAACATGAAAGCAAATATTAATTCATTTAAGTCTGCACCCTAACATGTGATGCAATATAGGGCCGCGCCCCCGCAATCATACTATGGGCCCACGCCCTATCCTACGGGTGTTATAGTTTTCTTACCTGACAATGCGATAGTTTAGATCACCTGACTCCTTGAGCACGATCCCACTCGAGCCTTAGCGTACACCTAGGCACAAACATAGGTCAAAGTCAACACCGAACCCCAAGTCCGAATACCTAGCCTCGGGACCAATCCCGAGCCCCCCGGGAAGTCCTAAATCCCCAAAACAAAGTGGCGGAATCGAACCCCGAACCCTAGGTCAAAATCCCTCATCAAAACCCAAAAATTCACCTCTGTGAACAGTGCAGCGCTACAGCGCTCTAAAGAGGGCGCTGTAGCGCTACAAGCAGAACACCCCTCCAGAAACAGGGACTAGCGCTACAGCGCCCACTGACTAGCGCTGTAGCGCTAGTTGCAGCCCAGAAATCCCAATATCGCATTTCTGCGATTTCTTTCACCCAATCTCAAACCAAACTTCCCCAAATCTTTACCAAACTCAAAATCAAGCTTATGAACACTCTCCATTCATCCCAAGCATCCCAAATCCTCAAATCCCAAGATCATTTATCCCAAATCTCAAAATCTACCATGAACAACCCTAAACCAGAAATTCAAGCAAACCACAAAGTTAAAGTCTTAGAAATCATACCATTGCTGCAAATTTCGACCTTGATTCAACCCTAGGCCTCCTTAGCTTGCTCTCCCTCAAAGCTTTCCCAGAAATCCCCTGAGATTCCCATCAATCCAGCTCAAAACACAGCTCAAACCATCAAAACCCTTAAAACCGAAAATCTCTAAAACTTACCTCAAACATTGATGTGTTCTTGCCAAATCTTCAAGTCTAACCCAAGATCCTTGATGCTCAGCCTATCCTTGCTCTCCACTAAGCTTTTCCCCAAGAAAAACGGAGAGGAACGGTGCAAGAACGCTTAAACCGTTCCTTGAGAAAACCCCCCCTGTTTTCTCTCTTTTCTTTCTTTCCTTCTTCTTTCTTTTCTTTTTCTTTCAGCATTCCCTCTCTCTATAAAGCCTTATAAAAACCTATCTCCAAAAGCCAAATGACCAAAACGCCCTCCCTATAAATTCTAAATCCTTTTGTTCAAGTAGGGCCATTTTAGTCATTCCCCTAATTCCCGCTAATCCTCAAGTGTCTCTAATATTTTCCCGTTGCTTCCCAATACCTGATAAATCACCAAATAATTATCCCCCATCATCAAAATAAATCTCAATCTATTTCTCTGAATTCCTGTTCGTACCCCCAGGCTCGCCCCGAGCCGGGTATAAATTCCTGTCATCACTTTCCGCTAGCCTGCCCACTGGGATCGCCTCGAGTCACAAAGCACAGATACATCCACATACCACTGTGGTCTCAACAATCAACACATATCAATGCAGTTATGCCCAACATGGCCAAAATTACAATTATGCCCTTCTAACACGATCCGGGCCTACATGCATACCAACATACATAGTCATGCATCCCAGATAAACAAATAGTCATATAACATGCTTTAAATCATAACCATGCATTTAAATCATTAAAATCACACATAAATCCCATCATGCCCTCCTGGCACGCTAATCAAGGCCCTTAAGCCTTATTAGAGAATTTGGGTCGTTACAATCCTGGTTTATAAAGATCCAAGGATATGTCAGGTCTCTAGCGTACCATGAGCTGAATGCATCATCAGCTCATGTCGCGGATGCTATGCCTTATAAACGTTACAAGCTCATGCTTATTACTTTGCGTTCCCCAGCTCGTGCTATTGACCTGGGGTACCACGCTGCCTTTGTGGAGGAAACAAAGACTTATGAGTCATCTACTACAGTTATTTACTTGCCAGCTGTACACGAGCTAAGAAAACTTGTGCTGAATATTAGGATACACATTTGCCCCCCAAGTCCCTGCTCATGTTTTTATGACGTCACATTCTGACTTACACGGTGGGGACTTTTAAACTTTCGTCGCGGTTGCCCAGGCTTGCCCACTATTCGAGTACTGGACATGTGGAACACTATGATTGGCGTCTGTTCGGGTTTCGAGGATTACAATAATGATCTGGCCAACTTTTTTCCGCCATTTCTCCTTTCGAAACACTACCCTTGAATCTTGAACTGGTTGGATCGGATGGTCCACGTTGTTTTAAGCCTTTTATGTATAAAAAGGGGCAAGTCATTTCCACAGTTTACCACCTTTCATTCAAAAAATTTCCTCGTCTTCTATCTTCTATTTTTCAAACCTTCTTCCTTTTCAGAGAAAAGAAAAACCTTCAAAAACCCTCTATACCCAAAATCTTTCGAACACCCAGTCGTTCAGCTGCCCAGGAGTGAATTTTCCAAATCGTACGAAGCACACCTCTTCTATCGACGATCATACTGTAAGTCCTATCACTTCTTATGGGCTCTTTCCTTATAGATTTTTTCCTCAAGGCCAGCCTAGATAACGAGGGCGATGTGATGGGTTTTACTATCAGACTCGATTCCCGAACTCGCCCTTGGTCATCGAGCTCCCCAGCCATCCCAACGACTATAAAGATCAATTTTTTATGTCGAATGGGTTCTGCAACTGTGAGAATCGATACTTCAATCGTCCTCGTAAGTCTCTTTTCCTTTCTTAGTTCGTGAAATCATTCTCTTTGTTCCTGGATCTGCTTCTCGTGTATATACTAATTAAGTAGCATTATTGTGCAACCATATTCGTGAGGACGGACAAATCTGTGACACTTGGGGGTCAATAGGACACGCTATCTAGGCTTCCGCCTAGTTTGAAGGATTACCGCCAGCTCGTGACCGATGACACGATGTTGGCATGTAAGTTAATTGATAAAGGCCAGACTCTGGCCTTGAGGAGGATAGGAGCTAATCTACCGGTGGTCCGCGAACTCCCGCCTTTCCCCGAAGGGGATGCCGAGGCCGCTAAAGTCGAGGAGCAAGAAGAAGTGGAAGTACCTCTTGTGCAGAAGAGGCAGGCACCCGAGGCAGCTCGGGACCCTGTGCTTGAGCTTGCTTCTTCGGGGGCAGTAGCTGGCCCCTTCGGCAAGGTAACCCATACCCCTTTAGGGATTTAGACAGGGTTGTCGCAGACCTTAGGTTAGTTAGGTTTAATCCAAACCAGCTCGTGCATCGCCATCCTAACGACCCAGACCATAATATAACTCTGCTCCAATGCATAGACCACTTAGTGTTACGCCATGACATGGGCTCTCCTAGAGGCACCGTAGTTGTAGACCACTTAGGTCAGTCTTTTTTGAAGAGTATGGGACCAATCTCAGGTCGTGGCAATCTCGTCCCCAGTGTATCCTTGCCCCTGGACTTAGGCAATACGTAGAGGAGTCCAGCCCCGAGACATAACCCGAGCTTTAACCTCCCCTAATTCAAGAAGTTGTAGACTTAGGCTCCCCCTCTCTTCCAGCGGTTCCAAGGCCGGAGGTCGTGGCAATAGACTCCTCCTCTAGCCCGGTGGGTAGGACTTTTTGTTGTACTGTATACGTATACATATTTTATGTAAATTGATGACCTTATATGTATATTAACGTCCTTCTCATTCTTTTCAGGCGAGGAGATGGCACAACCAGGGGTTCCCAAAATCCGCACGATTTTCCAGGAGGGAAAATCTAGCTTGAGGCCAATCGTAAAGAAGCTCTGGTATACAACAAAGAAGGCGCCTCCTACGATAGGGACTACCTCCAAATCCCCGACTAAGGGGAAAGGCCAGGGCTCGGTAGCTCTAGCTTCTACTGCTCAGGATAAAAGGGGTCGGCCTCCGCCTCCTCCTCGATTTCCACCCACCTCTGCTCAGGATCAAACAGCACCAGCTGATCCCACAGCGTCTATTGTCCCCGCCACCACCATACGCATCCCAGTCAATGCCCAGGACTTGGAGAAGAACCCTGATACCTTTTGGGGGATTCTCTACAAGACGGCGAACCATGTTGTGGAACATATCTATAAGGCCAATCCAAAGGACCTAAGGGTAATCGAGGAGAGGAGCCTAGAGAACGTCCTGGAATCCGCGCTAGGGATGAATCTCACAGTAAGCCAACTTTCCTTAGCTGAACATACACTCTTTTGATTTTACCCCAGTATGCGCCTAACTTGTTTCCTTACTTTTTGCAGTTAGTCTTGGCTCAGCACCGCAGCATAGCTCGGGCCAGGGCTAGTAATGAAGAGCTTCGGGCTGAGCTCCAGGCTGCTCAGACCGCCCTGACTGCTGCCCAAACTACCCTCGCAATTGCTCAACAAGGCGAGCTCAATGCCAAGGCTGCCCTTGCATCATCTCAAGAGAGTGAGCAGGCTACAAAGGTTGCCTTGGCCTCTCTTCAAGTCGAGGTCGCGGAGGCCAAAGCCAAGCAGCTGAAGGCCGAGATTGCTACTAAGGCTCGCTATCCTCCATGGAAAGACATTTTTTAAATTTGAGATTTTTAGATCGGGATAGACATTTTTAAGCTCGGTTATATCCAAACTTATTTTGTTTGATTTATATCATACCTGTTAGGAATTAGGCCTTCGGCCCGGTTGTGTCCCGGGTTTTAAAATTTTCAAAACTTAGTTCGTGTTAGGTTCATTGATATCTCGATCTTCTAGGGAAGCTATCGAATTATCAATTTTGCTAACTTCTAAGTGTTGGACCTGGTTGTATCCAGGGCTTTAAACTTAGTTCGTGCTAGGTCTATTGACATGTCGAGCTCTTTAAAAAAGCCGTCAAATATTAACTTTCTAAATTTCTAAGTTTTTGACCTAGTTGTGTCCAGGATTTTAAGAAATTTAAACTTAGTTCCTGCTATGTCTATTGACATCTCGAGCTCTTTAAAAAAGCCATCAAATATCAATTTTCCAAACTTCTAAGTTTTTGACCTGGTTGTATCCAGGATTTTAAGTAATTTAAACTTAGTTCGTGCTAGGTCTATTGACATCTCAAGCTCTTTAAAAAAAAACCGTCAAATATCAATTTTCCAAACTTCTATGTTTTTGACCTGGTTGTATCCAGGATTTTAAGTAATTTAAACTTAGTTCGTGCTAGGTCTGTTGACATCACAAGCTCTTTAAAAAAAAAATCCATCAAATATCAATTTTCCAAACTTCTAAGTTTTTGACCTGGTTATATCCAAGAAAGTTTTGTATCTAGTTATGTCCAGGATTTTTAATGATTCAGATGTTCTGATCCACCTCGGGTTATATGCCGCCCCAAGTAACCAGAAAGTGAACTTTCTTGGGTGCTTGGACAAATGCTATAACATGAACTAATATCTAAATGAACTACATAAAAGACAATAAATACATAACGATCCCTTCATTTCTTAATCAAGTGGCTTTTATAACTAAGCCTTACATAGATGGATGGTATCACTATTGATAATATTTCTTCAAATGCATGGCATTCCAGGTCCGTGGGACTGTTTCTCCACTAGGTCGAGCTAATTTGAAAGTTCCTTCATGCACGACCTCCACTATCTGATAGGGTCCTTCCCAGTTCGGACCTAAAGCACCATCTTTGGGGTCCTTGTTTTCCAAAAAGACCCTTCAGAGGACTAGGTCGCCCAAACCAAAGATATGCCTTTTGACCTTGGAATTAAAACAACGAGTGATTTTTTGCTGGTAATGCGCGAGCTGTAGCTGCGAATCCACTCGTTTCTCATCAATTAGGTTGAGAGATGCATTGAGCAAGTCATCATTCCACTCCTGGTTGAACGTCTAGAGCCTGTGCGTGGTTACTTTTGCTCGACGGGAAGGACGGCCTCACTCCCAAAAGTTAGGGAAAAAGGGGTGTGTCCCGTGGAGGTCTGGTGGGAGGTTCGGTACGCCCATAGTACCTGCGAGAGCTGCTCAGGCCAGACTCCCTTGGCCTTGTCTAACCTCTTCTTAAGGCTTGCTTTGAGGGTCTTATTCACAGCCTCGACCTGCCCATTGGCCTGTGGGTATGCAACCAAAGAGAAAATTTTAATTATGTCGTGCCTCTCATAGAACTCGGTGAAGAGATTACTGTCGAACTGAGTTCCATTATCTGACACAATCTTCTTGGGCTGTCCAAATCGGAACACAATATTCTTGACTACAAAGTCGAGGACTCTTTTTGAAGTGATTGTTGCCATAGGCTCAGCCTCCGCCCACTTCGTGAAATAATCAATGGCCACCACTGCATAGCGAACTCCTCATTTTCCCGTAGGTAAAGCTCCTATTAAATCAATTCCCCATACTGCGAATGGCCATGGGGACGAGATCATTGCTCGCTCAACTGGTGAAGCTCGTGCGACACTTGTCACATTTTCGGACATGGGAGATGGAATCCTTTGTTAAAGTGGGCCATTAATAACCCTGCCTTAATATTTTTAAGGCCAGGTTTTGCCCCCCGGCATGATCCTCACAGAAGCCTCCATGCACCTCCTGTAAAATAGTTTTACCCTCCTTTGGCAGAACACATCGTAGAAGAGGCAGGGAATGGCCACATCGGTACAATGCTCCATCCACAATTACATACCTTGGAGCTTGATAGAGTATCCTTCTCGCGTCTTTTCTTTCATCAGGCAACTTCCCTATTGTAAGATTTTCTATTATGGGGGTCATCTAGGTCGACTTGGTGTCGATCATCTCGACCTCCATCGTGCTTCCTGCCATGCTTGGACTCTCCAAGAATTCCACCAGTACTATGCTCAAAGTCTCAGCTTCCTTGGAGGTGGCGAGCCTCGCCAAAGCATCTACGTTAGCGTTCTGCTCGTAAGGAATTTGTTCGATGGTGCCATATTCAAATTCTGATAGCTCTTTCTTCACCTTGGCTAGGTAAGCTGCAATCTTGGTCCCCTGCGATTGGTGTTCTCCTAACACTTGATTTACCACGAACTGAGAATCGCTATAACACTGGATGGCCCTGGCCTTCAAATCATTTTCCACTCTAAGCCCGGCCAACAAAGCTTCGTATTCGGCTTCGTTGTTGGATGCTTCGAACCCAAATCGTAGCGCGGAGTGGAATCGATGCCCTTCTGGAGAGATCAATATGATCCCACCTCTGAACCTATTCTTGTTAAATGAACCATCCACGAATATTCTCCACAACACCTGTACTGGTTATCTCAAAAGTTCCTCCTGAAACCCAGTGCATTCAGCCATGAAATCAGCAAGGGCCTAGCTTTTGATCGTAGTCCGTGGTGTACGTACAGTATTTCAAACTGGATGAGTTCGATTGCCCATTTTAAGAGATTTCCCGACACTTCAAGTTTTTGCAATACCTGCCTTAAAGGTTGGTCGGTCATGACGTGGATTGAATGGGATTGGAAGTATGGTCTAAGCTTCCTAGAAGCTAGAATAAGGCAGAACGCCAACTTTTCCATTAAGGGATACCGTGATTCAACTCCGAGAAGTCTTTTTCTTATATAATATACCAGTTTTTGAATTCGGTCTTCTTCCCGGACCAACACGGCACTGGCTGCATTTTCCGTAACAGACAAATAAAGGAAAAGTGGCTCCCCCGCCATTGGTTTAGACAATACTGGGGGTTTGGCCAAATGTGTTTTTAGATCGAGAAATGCCTGTTCACACTCCTCAGTCCATTCAAACATCTTTTTTCCTCGGAGCAAGTTATAGAACGGCAGGCACTTGTCAGTGGACTTTGAGATGAACCAATTAAGGGCTGCCACTCTCCCAGTCAAGCTCTGGACATCTTTACGCGACCTGGGCGAAGGCATTCTAATAATGACCTGATTTTGTTTGGATTCTCCTCTATCCCCCTTGTGTTGATTATGAATCCCATAAACTTTCCTGATGCCACTCCGAAAGTACACTTTTGGGGATTCAACCTCATGTTATATTTCCTTAGGATCTCAAAACATTCCTTCAGATTGGGAACATGGTTATCGGCAATCTTAGATTGGACTAGCATATCATCGACAAACACTTCCATGTTTTTCCCGATCTGATCAACGAACATTCTATTGACCAATCGCTGGTAGGTAGCCCCAGCGTTCTTCAGCCCGAAGGGCATAACTTTATAACAGTAAACATTTGTTGGAGTCATAAAGCTATTATGCTCCTGGTCCGCAGGGTTCATCATGATCTGGTTATATCTAGAATACGCATCCATGAAGGACATGAGCTCGTGGCCCGCAGTGGCATCTACCAACTGATCAATTCTTGGCAATGGAAAGCAATCCTTGGGACAATCTTTATTTAGGTCGGAGAAATAGATGCAGGTCCACCACTTTCCATTCGGCTTCGAGACCAGGACATGATTTGCGACCCAGATCGGATATTTAGCCGAGCTACCTCTTCTTCCATGGCTTCAGCTCGAATTGTACCCAAACGCCTCTGTTTTTGGGATTTTGCAGGCACGCTTTTATCCAAGTTCAGGGTGTGCATGATCACACTCGGGCTTATCCCCACCATGTCTTCATGAGACCAGGCAAAAACATCTAGATTCCCTTGTAAAAAATTTATCAGCTCCACTTTCCTCTCATCGCCAAGATTTTTCCCGAGCTTAACGACTTTCGAAGCATCTCTGGGATCGATATTTACCTCTTCGAGCTCTTCAATAGCTCAGAGCTCAGATCTATTTTTGCCCACTCGCGGATCAATATCATCACATGGGGCGATACCCCTCCATTGGCTTGTTGAGGTTCTTCCGTTCCAGAAGCAGCCCCTACTTCTTGGGACACCTCGCCTTCGTCCTATATGGCCATCGTTTGTTGCCCGGGTTGTGATTTTCCCTTCATGGAAATGTTGTAGCATTCCCTGGCAGTAAGCTGATCGCCTCGGACAGTGCCTATTCCCGTAGATGAGGGGAACTTGATCGCCATATGGAGAATAGATGTTATGGCTTCGAACGCCATCAACGTAGGTCGGCCCAAAATTGTATTGTACGTGGCCGGACAATCGACGACCACAAACTCAAAAAGCTTGGAGACAGTTCGTGCTCCTTCACCCAAGGTTATCACTAACTCGATTGTTCCAATAGTTGTCGACCCTTCACTGGAAAACCCATACAGAATCATGGAGGTTTCCTTCAGCTCGGTTACAGACAATCTCATTTTTTCTAAGGTGGACCTAAATAGTAAGTTCACAGAACTTCCATTATCCACTACAGTCCTCCTAACTCTCCGGTTGGCGAGTTGGATGGTTATGACTAAAGGATCTTTATGCGAGAATTGGACATGGCTGACATCTTCCTCAGTCAAACTGATTTGTTGATTCTCCAATCGTTGTTTCTTAGACAAACGCTGCTCCGGGACAAACTCAACTCCGTTGTGAGGTTTCAGCTCATTGATATACCTCTTCTGGGCACCTCTGCTCATGTTTGCCAGATGAGGGCCTCCAGAGTTGGTTGTTATATCTCCTCCTATTATCGGAGGAGGGGTATCCTGATTCACCTGAGCTCCGGTCTGATTCGCTGGGGCCTCCAGAGTTGATAGAATGTTTTGTCCAGCGGGGTGACTGGGAGTTATTCGATTCCAGGCATACTGAGCCAACGGTCCTGCCCTGATGAGAGTCTCGATCTCATCCTTCAATTCCCTGCAGTCAAAAGTATTATGACCGATATCATTGTGGAATCGGAAAAATTTCGAGGGATCTCTCTTTGCCCTTGGATTCTTTAAAGGTTCTGGCTTCTTCCATGGAAGGCAAGCAGAATTCGTTAAGAAGATGCGCTCTCTAGTATCCGTGAGGTCGAAGTAAGTCGCATAGATCAGTTTAAACTTCTCCACAGACTTATTTTTCTTTAACCCGCTCTGACTGCCTTCACAATTTCCCTTTCTTTTGGTACACCCTTGGTTATTCTGGGCAATGGTCTGAGCTGTAGCACCAGCCACAGTTGTTGCCGCTCCAACGGGTTGAATAGGGGCTTGGCCGGTTCCTGCAACAGAAGCTCGTGCTTCTTCTAGATTAATCCACCTTTGAGCTTAGTTCAGGAACTCATCCACAGTGTTAACTCCCTTTCTTTGCAATTCCTGCCATAGGTCGCCTCCCACAAGGATCCCTGTTTTCATTGCCAAGAGCTTGGAACTTTCGTCGGCGTCTCTAGCTCGCGCGGCACCATTGGCAAACCTAGTTAGGTATGATTTCAAAGGTTCTCCAAGTTGATGCTTTACATTTTCCAGGGAGTCGGCCTTAACCTGAGCTCCCTGAGAAGCCCTGAAAGCGCTCTTGAAATCAGAAAAGAAATTCTTCCACGAGCTGATAGAGTGCTTTTTGGACTGTTTGAACCATTGCCTAGCCGGCTCGATCAGAGTCGAGGGGAATATTAGGCATCTTAGCTCAGGTCCAAAGTTGAGGGCCATCATCAGTCTAACTCCCTGGATAGCCAAGATCGTTACACTGTGTGTTTAAAAAGGTGCAAGACTTGCTATTCAAGTCATTTAGTTAGAAACGTGTTACTGAACCTATAATTGAACTAGGGTTAAAAGATTTTGGTTACAAAAGTTGCTTTCCATGTATTTAAACATTTTAGTACATGGGATCCCAAAAGAAATAGCGTTTAAAAGATGGTTTACAAAATTCCAAGTTATAAGTACGGCTACTAGCCACTTTAAGGGCAAACAAGACATTTAGGCTTTCTCGTCCTGTACCACTCCTCGGCCGTGGTGGCCGATCAGCTAACTATGTACATTCAACCTCAAAGCTCTCCCACTCAGGACTGGTCCACTCTACCCTTGCCTTTACCTGCACCACATAGCACCCGTGAGCCAAGGCCCAGCAAGAAAGCACAATAACAGAGCACGATCACCAATCAAACAATCAGATAATTCATACAGCATAGCCAAATACTCAACAGTCCAGAATATCCATATAATTAGGCATTCAGCATACTAAGTTTATCAATTAACATTAGTAACCAATTCACATATAATAACCAGGGTCGATGCCCTTAGGTCGCACCCCCTATTTATCCCACTGACTCTGGCCAGCTTAAACCGAGCTCAGTGAATATCAAGCTATCCTCAGCTACCAGTGGTCGAGCCACACCCTATGAACAAATATTGATTCTAGCACTCTTAGGCCAATTATCACATATCCCATGGCATAATACCATCTATGACATCATACAAATATAGGGAGCTCTTAGTCCCAATACCATCACATAACTAGGTGCAGTTTTCTTACCTTCGATTTTGTTAGCTTTGATTAGTGAAACCGACCCTCAAGCACGATCCCTTCTGAGCCCTAGCGTACACCTAGTCACAGCCATAGATCAGAATCATTACCAACCTTCAATTCCAAAACCTAGCCTCGGGACCAATCCTGAGCCCTCGGAATCCCTAATTCCACCAAATGGGGTGGTGGAATCAAACCCCAAGCCCCCGGGCAAAAACCCTAAGAAATAACCCAAAATCCCTCTTCTGGAAACAGGGTAGCGCTATAGCGCCATAAAGAGGGCGCTATAGCACTACAAACAAAGCCAAGAAGCTATCTGACCACATGGCCTAGTGCTGTAGCGCCTGTAGCGCTAGCCACAGCACAGCTAAACCTTGTTTTTTCTTCCTTCGATTTTCCCCGATCCAAACCTCTACAAAGTCCTTCCAAACTTCAAACAAACACCAAAACAAGCCTACCATCATCTATAACTCACCCCATATGACCCAACCACACAAAACTTCAGCACATGCACCCCAAAATTAAGAAACCACCATGATTGAGCTTGAAGCTCAAAAGCTCAACATAATACAACAGAAACTTCAGAACTCTAAGGCTAGAATTTCATACCTTCAATGGAGAATCTCAACCTAGGTTATCTCTAGTATCCTTTCAGCCTCAAGCCCTTCACTTCCTCAAGCTTATCCCCCTTGATTCAATCCAAAACTCAAGTTTAGAAAACCATTTCAGCTAAAACTAGAAATTCAAGAAAAGAACCTTGAAACTTACCTCAATTGGACTGAATAACTCTTGCTATTCCTCAAGATTTATCAAGAACCCAATTGCTAAGCCTTGACCTAGCCCTCCTCTGAACCACAACTCCAAAAGGCCCCAAGAAATGGAGAAGTAATCCTAAACCAAGAGAGAGAAGAGACTTCTATTTTTCCTTGTTTCCTTTTCCTTTTTCTTTTCTTTAACTTCTAAGTCTTTCTACAACTTCCACTAAAGCCATAAAGTAGTAATACTTATATCTGATTTTTAAACAAAATGACCAATTTGCCCTCCCATAATTCCTAAGCCTTTAAATCAATCTAGGGGCATTTTTGTCATTTGCTCCCAATTCCTGCTAATTCCTCGAATATCTCTAATATTTACCGCTTACTTCTTGACACTTAACTAATCACCAATTATATTCCTCAATATCAAATGGTGTCTAAGATTTTCTCTAAATTTCCAGACTCACCCCAAGCCGAGTATAAATCCCTGCCGTGACTTTTCTGCTACACCACTCACTAGGATCACCTCGAGTCATAAGTTACAAATATATCCACATAATAATATGGTCTCAACAATTTATTACAATTATTTACATTTATGCCCTCAATGGGCCAAAATTACGAATATACCCTTATAGCCTAAACAGGGCCTACATGCACACTAATACTCATAGTCATGCATCTCATATATCTAATTAATCATATAAGCATGCTTATCACATAATCATGCATTTAATCATTTAAATCACATATAATCTAATTATGCCCTCCGGGCACACTAATCAAGGTCCTTAAGTCTTATTAGTAAATTTGAGTCGTTACAATCAGGGTGTTGAACATTCCCAAGTAGTCGGACGGATCTCCATCTCCATCAAATTTTGATAAATGGGGCATCCTGAAACCCGGCGGGTACGCGGTTGCCGCAATGTTTGGGGAGAAAAGCTCGATCTCATCCCCTGAATCGTATTCATCCCTTTCCCTTTCTGATAGGAGTCTTTTCATTAGCTCCTCCATCTGGGCTAACCTCTCAAGGGTTTGGTCTTTGATTCCTTGGTTATTCTGGGGTTATTCTCCAGCTCCCATCCCATCGTGTACATTCGGTGGGTTGTTGTCCCTCAAAGCTCGAGATTGGTTTGGTGGGACATTCCCGTTATCACGTACTTCAGAAGAAATCCTAAACCGAGAGAGAGAAGAGACTTCTATTTTTCCTTGTTTCCTTTTCCTTCTTCTTTTATTTTCTTTAACTTCTAAGTCTTTCTACAACTTCCACTAAATCCATAAAGCAGTAATACTTATATCTAATTTTTAAACAAAATGACCAATTCGCCCTCCCATAATTCCTAAGCCTTTAAATCAATCTATGGGCATTTTGGTCATTTGCTTACAATTCCCGCTAATTCCTCGAATGTCTCTAATATTTATCGCTTACTTCTCGACACCTAAGTTATAACCAATTATATTCCTCAATATTAAACGGTCTCCAATATTTTCTCTAAATTCCCAGAAACACCCCAAGACTCACCCAAAGCCGGATATAGATCCCCGTCGTGACTTTTCCGCTACACCACTCACTAGGATCGCCTCGACACACAAGTTACAAATATATCCACATAATAATGTGGTCTCAACAATTTATCACAAATATTTACATTTATGCCCTCAATGGGCCAAAATTACGAATATACCCTTATAGCCAAAATAGGGCCTACATGCACACTAATACTCATAGTCATGCATCTCATATATCCAAGTAATCATATAAGCATGCTTATCACATAATCATGCATTTAATCATTTAAATCACATATAATTCAGTTATGCCCTCCCAGCACACTAATCAAGGCCCTTAAAACTTATTAGTAACTTTGGGTCGTTACAACTATCCCCTCCTAATGAAAATTTCGTCCTCGAAATTTACCTGAACAACTCGGGATACTGATCCTGCATCGCTGACTCAAGCTCCCAGGTCACCTCCTCGACCCGACTATTTTTCCATAATACTTTAACAAGAGGAATCGTCTTATTCCGTAGTACTTTATCCATTCGATCCAAAATCTGAACAGGTCGCTCCTCATAAGCTAAATTTGTCTGCAATTCCAAGTCTTCATACCTCAGCACATGTGTCATATCTGAGACATACTTCCGGAGCATAGAAATGTGGAATACGTCATGGATCCCTGATATCGACGGTGGCAAAGCTAACCTGTAAGCCACCTGACCGATCCTTTCCAAGATCTCAAAAGGTCCGATGAACCTAGGGCTTAACTTGCCCTTCTTTCCAAACCTCCTCACCCCTCGCAGTGGTGAAACTCAAAGAAACACGTGGTCCCCAACCTGGAACTCCACATCCCTACGCTTGGGATCAACGTAGCTCTTTTGTCTGCTTTGTGAGGCGAGCATCCTAGCTCGGATATTCTCAATAGCTTCATTTTCCTTTTGAACCATATCCGTCCCCAAACACTTCATCTCACCCATCTCATCAGCTAACTTTCTTGAGATCTGGGTGGAACTATATAACTGACCTGGGCCCCTCCGGCTTAATGCATCCGCAACTACATTGGCTTTCCTCAGATGGTAAAGAATATCATAATCATAGTCCTTTACCAACTCTATCCAACATCTCTGCCTCATATTCAAGTCCTTCTGTGTGAAGAAGTACTTCAAACTCTTATGATCGGTGTATATCTCGCACTTCTCCCCATATAGATAATGCTGCCACCTTCAGTGCGAATACCACCGCTGCTAACTCCAAATCATGGGTAGGATACCGCTGCTCATACTCCTTCAGCTGTCGTGATGCATAAGCAATGACTTTCTCAATCTGCATCAACACACAGCCTAAACCCAACCTCGATGCATCGTAGTAGACAACAAACTTCCCTTCCCCCGAAGGAAGACTCAACACAGGCGCGGTAATAAGTCGTCGCTTCAATTCTTGGAAACTGTTCTCACACTTGTCTGACTAGATAAACTTTAAATTCTTTCGTGTCAATTCTGTCATCGGTTCCACTAAATTCGAGAAGCCTTCCACAAACCGTCTATAGTAACCCGGTAGATCCAGAAAACTCCGCACCTCCGAGGCGTTCCTTGGCCTCGGCCAATCCCTAACTACCTCCACCTTAGATGGATCCACCTTAATCCCATCTGCACCAACAATATGCCCAAGGAATGTCACTTCTGGTAGCCAAAATTCACATTTCTTAAACTTGGCGTACAACTGATGCTCCCTCAATCTCTGCAAAACCTATCGTAGATGTTGCTCATGCTCTACCTCTGAACTATAGTACACTAAGATGTCGTCGATGAAGACTATAATGAATTGATCCATAAAGTCCTTGAACGCCCTGTTCATTAGATCCATAAAGGTTGTTGGGGCATTGGTCAAACCAAATGACAGGACCAAAAACTCATAGTGCCCATACCTCGTTCGAAAGGTCATCTTTGAAATGTCCTCGTCCTTGATCCTTAGCTGGTGATAACCAGATCGAAGATCAATCTTTGAGAACATCGTCTTACCCTGCAGCTGATCGAACAAGTCGTCAATCCTTGGTAGGGGATACTTATTCTTGATAGTTAACTTGTTCAATTCCCTACAGTCTATACACATTCTCAGAGTCCCGTCCTTCTTTTTCACAAACAAAACTGGAGCACCCCATGGCGAGTAGCTAGGTCTGATGAACCCCAAATCCAGAAGCTCCTGTAACTGTATCTTCAATTCCTTCAGTTCTACCGGTGCCATTCTATATGGTGCCCTCGACACTGGCTCTGTCCCTGGCGCCAACTCAATAATAAACTAAATCTCCCTACGCGGCGGAAATCTGGGTAAGTCCTCAGGAAACACATCCAAGAACTCGCAAACCAATCTGGTCTCCTCCGGTCTTGTTGGAAAAACCTTAGTGGTATCTAACATGCTAGCCAGAAAACCTATACATCATCCCTGTAATAAATCTCTGGCTCTCAGCGCTGAGATCCTGGGTACGCGGGGTCCATGCATCGCTCCCACAAAGGCAAAGGGATCCTCGTCCTCTGGCTCAAAGGTCACCATCTTCTTCCTGTAGTCAATAGTAGCTCCGTATCTAACCAGCCAATCCATGCCTAAAATGATGTCAAAGTCCTCCATACCCAACTCAATTAAGTCTACTGACAATTCCCTACCATCAACCATCACTGGCAGTGCTCTAAGCCACCTCCTAGAAACTATCAGTTCTCTTGTAGGCAAAATAGTCCCAAATCCCAAAGTATAATACTCACTAGGTCTACACAGTCTATCAATTACCTTACTAGAAACAAACGAATGTGTAGCACCAGAGTCAATCAATACAGTAAAAGGATAGCCAGTGCTAGAAAGCTGACCTGTCACTACCGAGGGACTAGCCTCGACCTTCGCCTGCGTCAAGGTGAACACTCGAGCTGGAGTCAAACTGTCCACCTTCCCTGCATTTCCTTTCTTCACTGTTGGGCAGTCCTTCTTGAGGTATCCCACTACCCCGCACACATAACAGGCCTTAGCCCGACATTCACCCGAATGGCGTCTTTTGCACCTCGTGCACTCAAGATAACTCTTCCATGAATCACCGCCTCCCTAACGGCCACCCTGAGTACCTCGACCTCTCCTATTAGGACCAGGAGTGGTCGAAGCATCAGGGGTCTTTCTCTTCAGATCACTGGGGCCTCCGCCCCTACCAGACTCAGAATATGGAGGCACCGCTCTGCGGCCCTCCCGACTTACTGCACTGTAACGACCCAAATTTACTAATAAGGCTTAAGGGCCTTGATTAGTGTTCTGGGAGGGCATAACTGGATTACATGTGATTTAAATGATTAAAAGCATGTTTATATGACTATTTGGATATCTGTGATGCATGACTATGTGTATTAGTATGCATGTAGGCCCTAATTAGGTCAGAATGGCATATTCGTAATTTTGGCCCGTTGAGGGAATAAATGTAAATATCTGTGATAATTTTTTGAGACCACATTATTACTTGGATATATTTGTAGCTTGTGACTCGAGGCGATCCTAGTGAGCGGTTTAGCGAAAAAGTCACGGCGGGGATTTATACTCGGCTCAGGGCGAGCCTGGGGGTATTTATGGGAATTTAGGAAAAATATTGGAGATTATTTGATATTGAGGAATATAGTAGGTGATTAACTAGGTGTCAAGAAGTAAACAGTAACTATTAGAGACATTCGAGGAATTAGCGGGAATTGGGCGTAATGACCAAAATGCCCTTAGAATGATTTAATGGCTTATGATTTATGGGAGGGCAAATTGGTCATTTGAGTTAAAAGCAGAGATAAGTATTATTTTGCTTTATTGCCTTAGTGGAATGTGTAGAAAGAAATGGAAGTCTGAAAGAAGGATTGAGACAAAGGGAAAGGAAAAAAAAAAAAGAAGGAAAAACAGAAGTCTTCTTCTCTCTCTATCGATTTGATTTTCTCTCATCCTTTCTGCTGGAAATTGAGGCTGAAATTAAGAGGAATTTAGGCTAAGACTTCATAATTGGCCCCTTAATTTGGCTTGAGAAGTTAGCAAGAGTAATTCAGTCCATTTGAGGTAAGTTTAAAGGTTGTTTTTTAGTTCCTAGTTTTTGGTGTTGAACTGGTTTTCTAAGCTGAGTTTCTGTGGGAATTCTAGGAAATTAAGCCTAAGGATTTGAGGAGGTGAAAGCTAAGGAAGTGTGTAAGATAACCTAGGTCGAATTCATCCATCAAAGGTAAGAAGTTCTAGCTTTAAGCTCTGAGATTTCTGTTGTTCTGCTGAGTTTTGAGCTTTAAGCTCAACCATGGTGATTTCTTTATTTTGGGGTGCATGTGATTGAATTTCATAAGTTTAGGTCATTTGGGGTGAGTTGGAGATGTTGATAGGCTTGCCTTGGGGTATGGTTGAGGTTTGGTTGAGTTTTGGAGAGGTTTGGCTCGGGGAAGTTCGAAGGAAGGAAACCTGAAGTTGGGTTGTGTTGTGACTAGCGCTGTAGCGCTAGTCATTGGGCGCTACAGCGCTAGGCCCTGATGTTTCAGAGCTTTTTGGCTCTGCTTGTAGCGCTATAGCACCCTCCTTATGGCGCTGTAGCGCTACCCTGTCTCCAAAAGGGGATTTTTGGGATATCTCTTAGGGTTTTTGCCTGGGGGCTCGGGGTTTGATTCCACCACCCCGTTTGGTGGAATTAAGCCTTCCCGAGGTTAGGTTATGGAATTAAAGTTTGGTATGGTTCTAACTTGTGACCATGACTAGGTGTACACTAGGGCTCAGAAGGGATCGTGCTTGAGGGTTGTCATCATTGATCAAAGCTACCGGAATCCAAAGGTAAGAAAACTGCACCCGATTATGTGATTGTGTTGGGACTAAGAGCTCCCTCTATCTGTATGATGTCATAGATGGTATTATGCCATGGGACATGTGAGAAATGGCCTAAGAGCGCCAGAATCAATATTTGCGCACATGGCGCGGCTCGGCCATTGGTAGCTGAGGACAACTTAATATTCACTGAGCTCAGTTTAAGCGGACTAGAGTCAGTGGGATAAATAAGGGGTACGACCTAAGGGCATTGACCATGATTGTTATATGTGAATTAGTTGTTAATGATAATTGATAAGCTTGGTATGCTGAATGCCTGATTATATGCATGTCTTGGACTGCTGAGTGTATGGTTACACTGTATGAATTATTTGATTGTTTGACTGATGATTATGCTCTATTGTTGTGTTTTCTTGATGGGCCTTGGCTCACATGTGCTACGTGGTGCAGGTAAAGGCAAGGGCAAAGTGGACCAGTCCTGAGATGGAGAGCTTTGGGTTTGAATGTACATAGCCAGCTGATCGGCTGCCACGACCGAGGAATAGTACAGGACAGGAAAAGCCTAAATGTCTATTTTTCCCTTAGAGTGGCTAGTAGTTGTACCTTTATCCTGAAACTTTGTAAACTGTCTTTTAACGTTATTACTTTTGGGATCCCATGTAAAAATGTTTGATTATAGGAAATGTAGCTTTTGTGGCCAAAATCTTTTAACCCTAGTTCAACTACAGTCTTGGTAACACATTTATAATTAAATGACTTGATTAGCAAGTCTTGCACCTTTATAAACACACAGTGTAACAGTCTTTGCTATCCAGGACGTTACATGCACTCTCCTTCTAGATCTTATTCTACACATCCTCAGCGGTAAGAGCCTTCTCAACAGCTTGGGCATAAGTTGTCCCCCCAGGAACTATTGTAATCCTCACATCCTGGGCTATCATAGCATTAAGCCCTCTGATAAATCTGTCCTGCCTAGCTGTATTAGTAGGCACAAGATCTGGTGCGAACTTCGCAAGTCTGTCAAACTTCAGGGCATATTCTGTAACTGTCATGCTGCCCTGAAACAACCCCACAAACTCATTTACCTTCGCTGCCCTGATGGCAACGTTATAGTATTTCTGACTGAATAGGTCCTTGAATCCTTCCCAACTCAGAGTTGTCACATCTCCGGTCTGTGATGCCACTACCCACCAGATACGGGCATCCTCTCTCAGTATATATGTGGCACAGGCCACTCTGTCATGCCCTTCTACCCTCATGAAATCCATGATAGTAGTAATCATGGTCATCCATTGTTCGGCCTTCAATGGATCAGGTCCTCCCTCAAAGATTGGGGGCTGCTGCTTCCTGAACTGCTCATACAACGGCTCCCATCTGTTCCCAAACTCTACTGGTTGTACAACTAGTACCACTGTAGGTGGCACAATAGAGGCAGCACTCCCTGATGGAGCCTGCTGTCGCAGAATACGGATCTACTCATCCTGGCTCTATAACCGTGCTAGCATGTCTGCCATAAGTTGCTGCCAGTTCTCAGGGACGGGCGGAGGGGTCTGGCCCATGTCATCATCCCTTGCCTCAGACCTGCTGCCGGTAAGTCGTACAGATCATCTTGGACACATAGCTATCCAAGTTAATCTGCAATAACCGACTCGGCGGTCAGGCGACAATGACAGGGTAATAATCCTTCCATGATCCACCATTGGAACTCAAACATTCACAAGCAATCAAGATATAACAGTTCATTCAAATATTCATTCACATACACAACAATGCTAATAAGCATGCCTCAATATCACCACACAACAGTCAAGGGCCAGGCCCTATCAGTATCTCATGCTCCCTATTAATCAAGCAAATATCAACAATCATATTCCATTCTATTCATTTAAGCATATAAACACGTATGCACAATTACCAAACCATGAGTCGAGCTTGTCTTTAATGGTGAATGTACATGTCCAGCCAGTCTTCAGGAACACTTAAACCTAGGACGCTCTGATACTAAGTTGTAACGCCCTGGATAGCCAAGACTGTTACATTGTGTTTAAAAAGGTGCAAGACTTTCTAATCAAGTCATTTAGTTAGAAACGTGTTACTGAACCAATAATTGAACTAGGGTTAAAAGATTTTGGTTACAAAAGTTGCTTTCCATATATTTAAACATTTTAGTACATGGGATCCCAAAAGAAATAGCGTTTAAAAGATGGTTCAAAATTCCAAGTTATAAGTATAGCTACTAGCCACTCTAAGGGCAAAAAAGACATTTAGGCTTTCTCGTTGGGTACCACTCCTCGGCCATGGCGGCCGATCAGCTGACTATGTACATTCAGCCTTAGAGCTCTCCCACTTAGGACTGGTCCACTCTACCCTTAACTTTACCTGTACCACGTAGCACCCGTGAGCCAAGGCCCAGCAAGAAAACACAATAACAGAGCATGATCATCAATCAAACAATCAGATAATTCATACAGCATAGCCATATACTCAACAGTCTAGAACATCCATATAATTAGGCATTCATCATACCAAGTTTATCAATTAACATTAATAACCAATTCACATATAATAACCAGGGTCGAAGCCCTTAGGTCGCACCTCCTTTTATCCCACTGACTCCGACCTGCTTAAACCGAGCCCAGTGAATATCAAGCTATCCCACCTACTAGTGACCGAGCCGCGCCTTGTGCGCAAATATTGATTCCGGCACTCTTAGGCCGTTATCACATGTCCCATGGCATAATACCATCTATGACATCATACAGATATAGGGAGCTCTTAGTCCCAATACAATCACATAACTGGGTACAGTTTTCTTACCTTCGATTCCATTAGCTTTGATCAGTGAAACCGACCCTCAAGCACGATCCCTTCTGAGCCCTAGCGTACACCTAGTCACAGCCATAGATCAGAATCATTACCAAACTTTAATTCCAAAACCTAGCCTCGGGACCAATCCCGAGCCCTCGGAAGCCCTAATTCCACCAAACGGGGTGGTGGAATCAAACCCTGAGTCCCCGACCAAAAACCCTAAGAAATAACCCAAAAACCCTCTTCTGGAAACAGGGTAGCGCTACAACACCATAAAGAGGGCATTGTAGCGCTACAAACATAGCCAAAAATCTATCTGACCACAAGGCCTAGCGCTGTAGCGCCCAAAGTCTAGTGCTACAGTGCTAATCACAGCATAGTCAAACCCTGTTTTTTCTTCCTTCGATTTTCCCCAAGCCAAACCTCTACAAAGTCCTTCCAAACTTCAACCAAACACCAAAAGAAGCTTACCATCATCTATAACTCACCCTATATGACCCAACCACACAAAACTTAAGCACATGCACCCCAAAATTAAGAAACCACCATGATTGAGGTTGAAGATCAAAAACTCAATAGAAAACAACAGAAACTTCATAACTCTAAGGCTAGAATTTCATACCTTCAATGGAGAATCTCAACCTAGGTTATCTCTAGTATCCTTTCAGCCTCAAGCCATTCACTTCCTCAAGCTTATCCCCCTTGATTCCATCCAAAACTCAAGTTTAGAAAACCATTTCAGCGAGAAATTCAAGAAAAGAACCTTAAAACTTACCTCAATTGGACTGAATAACTCTTGCTATTCCTCAAGATTTATCAAGAACCCAATTTCTAAGCCTTGACCTAGCCCTCCTCTGAACCACAGCTCCAAAAGGCCCCAAGAAATGGAGAAGAAATCCTAAACCAAGAGAGAGAAGAGACTTCTATTTTTCCTTGTTTCCTTTTCCTTCTTATTTTCTTTTCTTTAACTTCCAAGTATTTCTACAACTTCCACTAAATCCATAAAGTAGTAATACTTATATCTAATTTTTAAACAAAATGACCAATTTGCTCTCCTATAATTCCTAAGCCTTTAAATTAATCTAGGGGCATTTTTGTCATTTGCTCCCAATTCCCGCTAATTCCTCGAATATCTCTAATATTTACTGCTTACTTCTCAACACCTAACTAATCACCAATTATATTCCTCAATATCAAACGGTGTCTAATATTTTCTCTAAATTTCCAGACTCACCCCGAGCCGGGTATAAATCCCCACCGTGACTTTTCCGCTACACCACTCACTAGGATCACCTCGAGTCACAAGTTACAAATATATCCACATAATAATGTGGTCTCAACAATTTATCACAAATATTTACATTTATGCCCTCAATGGCCCAAAATTACGAATATACCCTTATAGCCTAAACAGGGCCTACATGCACACTAATACTCATAGTCATGCATCTCATATATCCAATTAATCATATAAGCATGCTTATCTCATAATCATGCATTTAATCATTTAAATCACATATAATCCAGTTATGCCCTTCGGGCACACTAATCAAGGCCCTTAAGCCTTATTAGTAAATTTGGGTTGTTACAATCAGGGTGTTGAACATTCCCAAGTGGTCAGACGGATCTCCATCTCCATCAAATTTTGATAAATGGGGCATCCTTAAACCCGGCGGGTACACGGTTGCTGGAATGTTTGGGGCGAAAAGCTCGAGCTCATCCCCTGAATCATATTCATCCCTTTCCCTTTCTAATAGGAGTCTTTTCATTAGCTCCTCCATCTGGGCTAACCTCTCAAGGGTTTGGTCTTTGATTCCTTGGTTATTCTGGGGTTATTCTCTTGCTCCCATCCCATCGTGTACGTTCGACAGGTTGTTGTCCCTCAAAGCTCGATCTTGGTTTGGTGGGACATTCCCGTTATCACGTACTTTGGAAGGACCTCCCTCTTGACGAGGGTAACTGACTCCATTTTTTGCTGAATTTCTCCTATGTGAGTTTAGGCAATCTCGAAGATCGGCATGGGGATCGACTTGAGGGCTTCGAGCTAAACTCAGGTGATTTCTCAAATCATTATCGGACCTGCCACTTCGACGGCCCTCGGTCCAATAACTCACATTGGAGAAAATTTGGGCCCGCGGCTGAGGATGAGGATCTGGGATATTGCCACGTGTTTGCGAGGCATAGGTAAGGGTTGCGGGAGGAGGATTTCTCTTGCTGTCCTCATAAGCAGGAACATTTCGTACAGAACGAGGCGGTGTTGGATGTCTTACGGGCGATGGAGGATGCCTAACTAGCGAGGTGATTCTTGTCCCGTCCGGACGAACCAAATTAGCCCGCAGTCATTCGACTCCACCGTTTCTAGCTCTCTGCGTCTGGCGCTCTGATCGTGACGGAGGAGGGTTGGCTGGAACATGATGTCTTTGTGAGTTTGCCCTAGACCTTCCTCGTGGGCTGCCATGGGCATTTTCAGGCGCATACGACGGTGGTGCTGAACTTGGGGTCGAGGTCCCAACCGACCGTTTGACTTGCCGATGACCCCTGGGAGGGCCATCAAGCTGAACATTTTGGCGATCTTGCTCCATGGGCGCAGAACTTGGGGTCGAGGCCCTAACCGATCGACTTGGTCTGGATCGGCTATCCCAGCGGGACTTATGAGACCCACCTTGCCTCTTTTCGACATTAACTTCGGTTGCAAGAGGGTGTAGCCGAGCTAAAACCTCCTCGATTTGCTTGTTTGCTCTAGCCAAATGGCTTCTTAACTGCCTATTTTCCAGTTCTACCGCAGTCAAGTAACCCGGGTTCGGATTCAACGGCAATGACGCTGAACTCTCAGCGTCTTCATGGCCCATCAGTTGCTTTCCTGATCGTTGCTGGATTTCAGGGCTGTGCTCATCGGAAACAGCAGTATGGTGAGGCTCCTGCCCACCAGGCTGATCCATTTCATTGTCGTGCCTCGATCAGGTGACCACCATGTTGAACTATGACTGGGATTTTGATGAAAGCACTAATCTGCAGCTCTCAATGACTGTTGACATGGTTTTTAGCCAACAGTGAATTATGAAAATAGATGGGATGGATTAGTGCTTAATGATAAACCGCAATAAGAAAAAAATACTTATGAATACCATAAATGAACTCTCAAGAACACTTGTTGTTTTTTTACGTGGTTTGGAGGTTAAAATCCCCCTAGTCCACGAGTCTATATTATTACTATATTCCTCTCTAAATTTTTACAGAGTTGTTATATTAGAGAAAACAACCAACCCCTTTTCCTATCCAAGATCTTAGAATTTATATAGAAAATCCCTAGATAGGCCTTGGGATCATCACGTGACTTAACCCTCAGTGTGACATGTACCACACTTAAATTATAAATATTACTGTCGGCCCTAAGATATTTGGCCCAAAGTTCTTTCCTCATTTGCCAAATATTCAAAACGGATCGTTTTGATCTGCAGAAGCGCCGAAGACAGAAGCTACGGGTCAGAAGCGATCTGTGCCTCTGACTTTCAAGTATTTAATTTAAAATCAACATATTTTGGAGGGAAATTTAGTTATGTTTCCCCCGCTAATCAAGGGTTCGGTTGAACCAACTAAACACTTCACATTTTTGTTCTATAAATATGATATTCTTATTCAAACAATGGGATCGAAGAAATTTCTAACTTAGGCATCGAAGTGTCTTTCTTGTAGGTATCCCCGACGGATCAAAGGCGTTCTTCACCACTGGAGCAGGATCGGAGCACCATCTATTGTCGGCTCATACCTCCAATTATTAAAAGGCACATTTGTTGCATCAATAATTGGCGTCGTCTGTGGGAAACGACATTTCTGTCTTAGCCACATCGTCGAATCAAGAAATCAAAGAACTTTTCTATCGCAACTAAGACCCTTTAAAACCTTGGAGCCATGCCACCAAAGGGCAATGGAGTGTCGGGTCCCGTCACCCAGGTCGTCCCACCAACGAACGTAAGCGACCAAATCGACAGAATGTGTCGCCTACTGGAGACCAGCCAGCAGAGATCTGACGAAGCCATTAAAGGACTGACCGAAGCTCAGGCTAGGCTCGAAGCTGAGATCGCTGAGTTGCGCAAATCCACCAAAGCTATGCGCAGCACCCAAGGCAACGACAATCTCGACCTTGTTAGACCTGAAGTTCCAGTCAACCGCATCAATTCCCCTCAAAGAACCACACGCCTCGGCAGAGAAGGATCCCATGGTCCCCCACCGCCCTCCCCAACCCATCTTCATCAAGGGGCCGAAGAAAGACGAGCAACACACTGTGACACACATGTGCGAACCAGAACAGAGCCCACCAGGTCAACTCAGCCAGCTGTTGAGATCGGGCCCCAATAGACCACACAACGGGTCGTGCATGAGTCACCAGCTGAGGACCGAACCCCCTCCATCTGATTCTTAGACAATTGGAAAGAAGAGATGATGTGGGAAATGATGCAGAAATTCTCAGACGGGAGGTCCATTCACACAACCGAGCACATGGATCTGGTATCAAGAACCACTGAGAAGTCTCCCTTGTCAGACTGGATTCAGAACGAGCCCAAACCGCGAGACTTCGTAATCCCTTCTCTACCTGCATTTAATGGAAAGGGAGACCCGTTAAACCACCTGTTTAAATTCCAGCAGAAGATGACCCTAGAAGCCAACAACAAAGCCATACAATGCAAGGTCTTTTCCACGACTTTCTCTGGGCCGACTCTGCTGTGGTTCAGGCAATTGAAGCCTGGTTCCGTCAACAGTTTTGGAGACCTCCGACGAGCCTTTCGCCAACAGTACAGTGCAAACCGTGTGGCACCAAGACCAATGGCAGTCCTCTATCGGATCGAGCAAGGGGAAAATGAACATCCAAAGTAGTATCTACAGCGTTTCATTGACCTCGTGCATCAGATCCACGACGTCGACCCAGTTACCGCGGCCAATCTCTTCGTCAAAAGCTTGCAGGTGGGATCTCTCTTGCGCAAAAATCTCACCATGACACCGCCTTATGACATGGCTGAGATTCAGATCCGTGTCGAGGACGTCTTTAGAGTCCTAGAATTTTGAGAGCGTACGCAGAAGAAATCCGCACTTAGCTCCGCTCCACCAGCGAATAATCCTCCTCCCCCGCCTGCGAGGGATGACAAGCGGAAGAGGCAACAAACGAACCACGCAAAGGAAGGGAAGAGGCCAAGATAGAATCGAGAGTCACCACAATACCCCTCCTTCGAATACACCATCCCACAGGAAGTCATTTATGAAGAGAATAAAGACAGACCCATCTGGTGTGAGTTGTACAAGATTACCACTCCTCCTGACAGAAGAGATAAAAATAGATACTGCCTCTTCCACAAAGATCACGGCCATACAGTCGCTGAATGCCACAACCTCCACAATCAGATCCAGGTCCTCATGAGAAGTGGACGGCTAACCCAGTACATTAAAGATGCAGGTAGACCCGACACCTCACAGCCTAACCCTGCTTCTACCCCAACACCACAAGCAGCCGACCCCGTGTGTACAGCCTCTACAAGCTCACAAGAACCTCTCAAGAAAGTCCCCATGATACATGGGATCGTGGAGCTCACTGAGGAACAAGAGCATGCAACAAAAATTCATAAGAGGATGGAGGAATGGGTGAAGCGATATAGATCATTAGGCCACACAGTCAATCTTGTCACTTCAGAGGACAAATGTTATCTAGCCTCTGCTATCACCTTCACCGAAGATGACTTACAGGGAGTGCACCTACCCCATGACGATCCTCTCGTCATCTCGTTACAAGTCGACCATTGCTAGCTGGGTAGAGTTTTAGTCGATGGGGGCAGTGGGGTTGACATTCTTTTCTGGGAAGCCTTCCAGAAGATGGGGCTAGAGGAAAATCAGATCCGGACCTCCACTACACCCATTTTGGGATTTAATAGCCAGAGGGTATACCCGAAGGGCGTTGTACGATTAACCGTGGTAACCGCAGAACGTACCTTGCCTGTGGACTTCCTCATCATAGACTCCATCACAAGCTACAACGCCATCATGGGGAGAAATTGGATCCACAGAATGCAGGGGGTGGTCTCAACTTTGCATTAGATGATGCGGTGCCACTCACCCAACGGACGCTACACCATCGACATAAAGGGATGTCAGAAGCAGGCCAATAAGTGCTTCCTTACCCTGAAAGAAATAAACAATTCTGGCACCTCCCCCCTTGATTGCAATCCTGACAAATAACAATCACAGCACGACCTACCAGCATGCCTCAAAGGCATCGAATTAGAGGAAGATCAAGAAAAACCCTAGAACACCCTCGATGACCTAGAGAAAATCTGTCTAGATGATGCTGACCCATCTAAAATAGTGCTGGTAAGTACCAAACTTTCTGAAAAAGAAAAACAGACCCTAATCCACTTCCTCAAAATGAGAGTTAGAACCTTCGTCTGGTCTCCGCACGACATACCCGGAATAGACTCCTCCATCATGAGTCACAGCCTCAATATATCAAATAGCTTCCCACCCATCAAGTAGGGGCAGAGGAGGTTCGCTCCTGAAGTCAACCATGTCATCCAAGAAGAGGTACAACGACTTCTGAGCACAGGAGTAATCGAAGAGTGCCTATATCCCAGTTGGCTAGCCAACTCTATGGTGGTCCCAAAGAAGAACGAGAAAAAGAGAGTATGCATAGACTACACCAACCTAAATAAAGCATGTCCTAAGGATAGCTACCCCCTACCAAAGATTGATCAGATGATAGATGCCACAGTAGGGTTTGAAAGAGTGAGCTTTCTCGATGCCTACTCCAGATACAATTAGATCCCAATGAAATCAGAAGATTGGATCCATACAACTTTCTTAACAGAAGGTGGATTGTATTGCTACAAAGTTATGCCCTTCGGGCTAAAGAATGCAGGAGCAATGTACCAGAGGCTGATGCACAAGCTGTTCTCCTCATTGCTTGGGAGAAACACGGAGATCTATATTGATGACATGGTCGTCAAATCTCAACAAAGTTCTCCACATGTGGACGATTTGACCGAATGCTTCGACATCCTCAACACTTATAAAATGAAATTGAACCCTTCTAAATATGCCTTTGGGGTGTCCTCTAGACAGTTCTTAGGATATGTGGTCAGTTAGAGAGGCACCGAGGCCAACCTAACCCAGATTGCATCACTCTTAGAGGTCAAAGAACCTAGAACCATCCAGGACATCCAGGCTCTGATAGGCAAAATTGTAGCGTTAAGCCGGTTCATATCGTGGATGTACGATCGTTGCCAGCCCTTCCTGCAATGCATAAAGAAATCTGCCAACACCACCTTGGGAACAGAACAAAACAAAGCGCTAGAAGAGTTGAAAGCTTATCTGAGCTCTCCTCCTATACTGAGCTCTTCCATCGCCAACGAAGATTTGTTCTTGTACCTATCTGTCTCACGCTTTGCTGTGAGTTCTGTGCTCTTTCGAGAAGACGCTAGTCGACAGAGGCTAGTGTTCTATTGCAGCAAGATGCTACTAGACGCTGAAACTCGCTACAGCATGATGGAAAAATTGGCGCTCGCACTCATCACAGTGAAGAAGAAGATACGACAATATTTTGAAAGCCACACCATCATTGTATAAATGGACTATCCACTGAAGCAAGTGTTGAGTAAACCCGATCTCTCTGGTAGATTATCCAAATGGGCAATTGAGCTTGGGACGTATGATGTACGGCTCTTGCCATGAAAAGCAAAAAAAGGACAAGTACTTGCTGAATTCCTTGTCGAAATACAATCCTTTACCCCAGACACCTTGCCCGAATTGCTGGAATCAGAAGATGAATGGGTATGGACAATGCATATGGACGGGGCGTCCAATTCCCAAGGAGCCGGTATTGGCATCATATTAGAAGCCCCCTCAGGACTCAAAATTGAGGAAGCCATTCATTTAGAACAATTCGCAACAAATAATGAAGCAGAGTATGAGGCTCTGATCTATGGCATAGAGCTAGCACGAGACATAGGCATTAAACATCTGAGCATCAGAGGAGATTCACATCTCATGATAGAACAGGTGGCCGGGAATTTCGATACCAAGGCACCCCATCTGGCTAGCCTACTACAAAAAGTAACTGACTTACGGTCACATTTCCACCAGTTTGAACTCGTACAAGTACTGAGGGAACAAAATCAGAAGGCTGATGCCCTCGCCAAATTAGCCTCTGGAGGGGAATGTATGCGGCAATCCTCCATATCCACAAGCCAATCACCCAAAGCACTAGAAGTTTTCTCAACCTCATTAGAGCCTGAGTGTTGGATTGATCCAATGATTCGATACTTATCCACATCTGAACTGCCCACTCGTCCGAAAGACACAAAGCTTTTGCGCCTTCGAGCACAACGCTATTCCATAATCCGTGGAACGCTATACTGTAAATCCTTCGATGGCCCCTATCTTCGGTATTTGCGTTCATCAGAAGCTAAAATATTGTTAGAAGAGATACACAAGGGAGCGTGTGGGAATCACACTGGGGGTCGAAGTTTGGCACACAAAGCACTTACAGCAGGGTACTACTGGCCGTACATGATGACAGAAGCACGTGACTATGCCAAAAAATGCGACAAATGCCAACGATTTGCACCCACCATCCATCAACTCGCTCAAACTTTACACTCAATCATCGCACCTTGGCCTTTTGCAAAGTGGGGTATGGATGTGGTAGGTGAGCTACCTAAAGCTGCTGGAGGAAAACGGTATGCTCTGGTAGCCACCGATTACTTCACTAAGTGGGTTGTGGCAGAAGCATACGTCACGGTTACAAACATAGACACCACAACCTTCATATGGAAGCACATCATCTATCAATTTGGGATACCATGGGAGATAGTCGTTGACAACGGAACCCCATTCCAAAATGCCAAAGTGCAAGAGTTGTGTGACACATACAAGATCAAATTGAGTTTTACCTCTGTCACTTACCCACAAGGCAATGGCCAAGCAGAAGCTTCCAAAAAATTCATTTTCGCCAACATTAAGAAAACTTGGAAGATAAAAAAGGAGCCTGGGCAGAAGAACTACCAAAGGTGTTATGGGCCTATAGGACAACAAAAAGGTCATCTACGGGTGAATCTCCCTACGCCATGGTATATGGAACAAAAGCTATCATCTTGACAGAGGTGGGCCTACCTACACTTCGAACAGAGATCGCTTCTGATCAAACCACAAACAACATTCAACTGATGCACAACCTTGACCTTCTGGAAGAGGTGCGAACAATAGCACAATTAAGACAAGAAAATTATCAAAAGGTTGCAAAACGCTACTACAACAAAAGAGTTCACTCACGTACATTCTAGAAGGGCGATTGGGTTCTGTACAAGGCCTCTGGCAATAGAAAGAAGCTAGAACCAAACTGGGAAGGGCCTTGCGAAATCATAGAAGTATTAGGCAGAGGGTCTTATACTCTTAAGAATGTACGTAGTGGGAAAATTGTACCTCGTACTTGGAATTCAATGTCTTTGAAACAATATTATTGTTAATAGTTGTACTGTACAATTCGAAAGTAATGCAACAACTTTCCTTTTTCACATTATTTTGGGTATCTCTTACACGCTTAGTTTTTGCTGACACGATTTTGCATAAGGATTCCTTACTTTAATAACATAACGACGACAATCGTGTAACAACTGTCACTTCACTCGAAAAGATCCTATCAAACGTATTTTTTAATATATCCTTACCTACCCATATGAGAAGCAACATTATTCACATGCACTTAAAACCACCTACCACTCTAGCTATAAATAAGTGACTATCTGAACATTTGTGGTTATCAGTTTACCATCCTTTTAAACGTCCTACCACAATACCACATAAACCTTTGGCCCCAATACAGCCATTTTCCACACCTAAGTATTTCTTTACACCTAAGACAACGTTTACCAGCAAACGAAAAATGATGCATGATAAGATGCAACATCTCGCCTCACACACAAACCCGATCGGAACAGGGCAGAACCTCAATGGATCGTGGCAGCAAGGCCACTACACGTAATCTGCATACACAGTCCTGTTGCCTCTGCCATTACACTCGATATTATGCCCAAAAGCATTCTAATTTGACTTGACTAAGCTTACGGGGAGCTAAGGCCAGCCATTTTCCAGTCTAATCTGGCCTAACTATGCGAATTGGGCTGTCCACCCAGGGTACACTACATCACCTACCCTGTCCTCTTACCTAAGTAAGAGGAGCTTCCCCCCCACCCCTCGCAGTTTACTCTGCCCTGACTACTGCAGCAGAACCATCAGCTACCACACTTTGGGTTCGAATCCAGTACACACTAACTGGTTTGGCAATCCAAGGCTGGGAGGAACTTTCCCCGCAGTCGCACCCACATCCTGTACAACAGGTGCCTCTATCGGAGTACGAGCCTACCCAAGCAAGCCTTCTCACATACTCCTCAGTATGGGTGCACTGGAAAGATGTCTGCCTCATGCTCTACCTTCCTTGACTCTGCCTCGACGCCCAACCCCGCATGCTGTCTTCTGTGTCCGGGCTAAACCACCTCGCCCCCTCTGGAAAATGGTAAAGCATCAGCCATGCTTTTTCATACACCCGAGGGGCCAATCCCATTCCAATGAGACACCAACATGACTCTCTAAACGTAAGAAAGTTTAACACGAAACAATAACGTGGGCTTCACAAAGTACAACACTCTCAGTGCTACAATCCGTTTCGACAGATGTTAAGCACGGGCATACCTATATACTCGACTCTTTTAATGATCAACGCACGAAAATGATGTAAAATTTGCAGTTCATGCAATCAGAAGACCACAGATAATCAAAAATGGCAATTGATCAGAAGCTATTATTTATAAATTATGTTACATTAATAACGATTTCAGTTACATATAACATATTGCTTTATCTACTATGTACAAGTATTCTCTTGGTAATATCTAATCCCATTCAATACGACACATGTACTCTACCATCGCACTCTCTAGCTTCGGATGGCCCAATCCATAGCGCTCACACGATATGTATACGGAATACCACTTCTTATTAATTCCTCCAGCGCCCACGTTGAGTATAACCACTGTGGGTTATCGAAGATTCGCCTAAAAAAAAGGCACCTTCATCCACTCACGATGCTCACCTGCAACAACAATATCATCAGCACCAACCAAACACCACAACACTAAGCTAAATTTCTCACACAACACTTAACTGGGCATTCTCTCCCACCATCTGTACAGGCTTTACTGTATCTCACACGCAATGGCCTAAAGGGTCTATGAAGCCTCTTATCCGAATACACCATCTGACTCTCACCTGCTGCAATACCTTCAATTAAGTACAGAACAGAGAAAAGCACATCCACTAACACACCAGACAACCAACGTGAACAAAACTCAACTTGTATTGATAATTTGTACCATTACATCTACAATTGTGTACATATTAACGGCCAAAAAGACCAAAGAATGCATATACAAGCATCAATACAAAATAGAAAATAACAAAAGCAAAAAGAAGAGATAATGTGTCGTTCATTCTATGGCACCTCTTTCGCCATCTGGACTGACTTCTGCAACTGAAGCAAGTTCTGTCACCTTCTGTTCAGAAGTCTCAGCCATGCCACCTTCTTCTACTACTTCTCCATTAGCATTGTAAATCGCCCTAGCTCATCGCCTTTCAACTTCAACTTCTCCAGATGATGCGCTGGGTAGGTGATCTGTAGATCCCCGAGCTCATTCAGATACTCATCGACATTGTAATCTTCAACTTTCACGTTGATGCTTTTACAGTACATCTCGAGCTTAGCCCATTTCTCCTCCGGGGTCTGCTTTTTATTACGCAGTGCCAGATCAAGGTATTTCGCAGTGTCCACCTCAGCCATCCTCACAAACTTCCGTTCGATGATCTCACGATCTCGAATATGCTGCCTCGTGGCTTCCACTGCCACCTCTTCTGCCCTCTGCAAAATAAATCAATCTTGTCATCAACACATGCAACATATTACTCCACCATCTTACCAATACATCAATGAATACAGGAAGAATACATACCTCAACCATCTCCTTCAATTGCCTCTCAGTTTTTAAAACCACCTCCTATTTTTACTTACACCTCTTCTCTAACTGGAGTTCCACCTCCAGCTTCTGCTTCATGGCGTCTGCAATGCTCATTTCCATCATCTTTGACTTTCATTGCAACTCTTTCTTTTCTTTCTCCAATATCTCTTTATCTGTCTGCAACGACACTACATCCTCTTGTAGGTCATTTATCATGCTGTCGAGCTTTTCCATCCGGGCTTCGTGATGAATGCAGACTTGGTTCTTCTCCATCCATTTATTGGTCATCCCCAATAGATCAACTTTCAGTCTGTCTCGTTCCACCTCGACTTCGACAGTACCTACTAGCTTCTCCTCTGTGGCAGCAACCTTCTCTTTAGCCTCTACCAGCTGCGTTTCTAACTTCTTGATGGCTTCCACAAGCACATTTTGGTTTTCTTCGGCCATCTTTCTCCCTACCCGCTCCTCTTCAAGCTTAACCACCTGCTCCGCTAGCTTAGAGTTGTTCTGCACAGCCGCTGCGTACTCCCGTCTCGCAGCAGAAGCACATACGTAGCTCTAGAAAACATCAATTACACTTATCACCAATCACACTACATACGTATCATACGATACTCACTCTATTCTATAATAACAAATCGTGCTAGTTTTCAACCAACTTACCATCCATATATGGTCTGACACTTGTTGTAGCAAGTCCCCTTGCCCACTCAGCAACCCAATAGCTTCTGCAGGAAGATGAGGTCTGCTTATGCGTAGCATCTCCTCCATCACCTCTATAGACGCAGAAGGTCCATATTCAGGCACATCTCCCACTCTGTCATTTGCTTCTCTCCCTGGTAATGCAGCAACAGAAGCAACGAGGGCAATCGGCTCCCCACCTTCTGATAACGTTGACACCATAACACTGTCAGATGTTAACGCGATTGTTCCCACTCCAGAAAGATATGGCATGGTAGGGCGTACAAGCAACCCATCTCCAACGTCTTCGCCCAAGTCACTCGGCAAATACACTGGCGTCTGCACTACAGAGGACATTAGTTGCTCCAGAAAAGCACTAGGATACTCAAAAGTACTTGTACCCTTTGGCGATACAACGATGACCTCTCCTGGGTGGGAGTCAAAAGCCATAGTTGATGTTGCGAAAACGTCAACACTTAAAGTATGAACACCTGTGACTTCGGCAGTCCCCGATTTTTGACATACGGGGAGAGTCTCAGAAGTGACGGTCAGACCTACCTCAACTTACTGAGAAGGATTGTTCACGGATTCAAAACCCCCTCTGAAGGCATCCTCCAAAAGTTGGTTCTTACGGGAGGCAGAAGTAGGGCGTCTCCCCTCTGATCCATGCTTACGGCCAGCATCAGAATCCCCAGCTAAAGCAGAAGCAGAGGGTAACGCCTCTGACGACTTCATGCAGATGCTAGGAGACTTCGCCTCGACTGGTGGACCACATTACACTCCATCTACAACCGCCGCTTCTGATGGATTGGCCAATGTAGAAGGTACAGCCGCAGCGTGCGCCACCCCTTCTAGACCTGCCTTAAAGAAGGATCCAACTGCATGTGAAGAAGAAGATGATGCAGGTAAAGAGCCAACGGGGACAGACCCTCGAGGCTTCTTGCACAACGATAGAGCCTGCCCGGTTGGTAACTTCCCTGGAGTAAGCTTGGGGATCGCTAGAGGAGAACCCTTAGCAGCAGAAGAAAATCCCCTTGGGATCTGAAGCTTGGACGACATACACTTCCCATCATCCGAATCTTCATCAGAGGACTCCTCGCGCGTCTTCCTCTTCCCTAAGGCATCCTTTGGCAGAGGCACCTGTTGAAGAGGTTGGATTTGGAGGGCGTTAGAAGGCGTAGAGGATCGCCCATGTATACAAGAAGATTTGCGTGCCAAAGCAGACTTACCAGGAGATGATTCTGCAGCAGGAGCTGAGCCAGAGCCCTCTTTCTTTTTATTTTCTGGGATCCCTAGGTGCTTGGCACATGCAACAAAGGTCTCAGAGCACGCCCTTTCACACTCGGTCTTCGATAGCGACAGAGTTGAAGAAGCAGGAGGAGACTTCTTCAAAAAAGCTCCCAGCTGCTTCGCGCATGTAGCTGTAATTTTTCCTAAGGACATGTCGCCCTTCTGCGACCTGACCCCCATGGCCCCAGGATCGACTCAATCCATGAAGCAGAGCCGGGTCATAATTTGCATACAGTAGGGGTTCATCACACCTCTGATGCTAATGGTGTTTTCCTTGGACTCGTGCAGAAGCCTCTTCTCTATCAGCAGGCTCTATCGTTCAGGACTCATGTTAACCTGAGGCCATGAGAAATCTGGTACGAGGAAATAAAGCAGTAACAAAATAAAAGCATGACTCACCTTTTATGAACACCCTGGCCAAAGGAAAATTTTCTTGAGGCAGAAATTCAGGATACCACGCTTCACCAACGACGAAGAAGTATTTATCCCAATTTTGGTGGGAGCCGTCAAAATCAGTAAAGATTGTTCAATCCTTTTTAGGAGAAAGATAGAAGGTCTTCCAGGGTTTACCCTCTATTGCCTTGTTAGTCAACTTAGTGAAGCATGCGTATATGTCATCTGATTGAATGTCGACATTCCTGAGAGTTCCTATCATCTGAGCGCCAACTATGGATTGGATAGTGTTCGGAAGAAATTGAAGAATGTGAGCTCCAGAGTTTGAAATTACTTGCACCAACAGAGCAGGGTGAGGGAAACTAAACCACTCAATGTGTCTCAGACTCATAGCAATCTCAGTGGGCTTGACTACATCCTTGAATCGCCATTTCCGTATGTTATCCAAAAAACTGGCATAGAGGACGTGGCAAGTGATTCCTGGACACGTGGCTGACACTTGGAGGAACTCTGCTAGGATATCGACCAGAAGGCACATTATAAGCAATAGGCGGCCTAGTCTTACCTGCGACCAGTCTGGTCGATGGTTCTGCATACTTCATGATGTTTCTATAAAGATCTTTGTAAATCCTGAAATTGACTCCCACAATCTCCTGAGTATCCGATTATTTAGGAGAGAATATATGTAACAAATTCATGTAATCCCCCTTGAGCCTATAAATAGAGAAAGATAGCTCAAGGAAGGGGCTTTTGGCTTTCGAATTATTTGAGACTAGAGTAATTCTATCTGAGATATTGTATTGTTCTTCAGAGGTTAGTGAAACTCATTGAACCCTAGTTCTTTGATCACTCCTTTGACTCTCATATCAATAACAATCTAAGTGGACGTAGGTTATTACCAAATTCTGGGGCCGAACCACTATAAAATATCGTGTTCTTATTATTTTCGTCATCACGTTCTTTTCAACGCATTCATCCACGTCAAGCATATTTTGACTCCGCGTCAGTTGACCAAAATCAGGGTCAACATTCTGGTGCTTTCATTGAGAGCTTGATATATCACCTTTGAAAAAACCAATGGTGAAAACTGCAAGGAAAACTGGACAGGCGGCCGCCGCTGCACCATCAAATCCTCCTCCTCCTCCTCCTCCTCCTGCAAGCGTGGCTAAGGATGAGCCACATTTGGACTTTGAGGAAGAAGAAATGGATGACGTGACGCTAAAGAGTACTCTGGGGGCGTTGCATGAAGAGCTGGCCAGTCTGAGGGCCAATCAAGAAAGTACTACTGAAATCATGGCGTGGCAGTAGCAAGAGATTGAACAGCAGCGCGCGGAGTTAAGCGAAAGGCAGGCGGAGATGGACCGACGCCAGAGCGAAGCCATGGCAGCCCTCGAGGCAGCCTTGCAATTGGCTAGGAATCAGGCCGCACCTGTCTCGCAGCCTGATCAACCTGTGAATGGGCCACCCCACAGGGGTCCCAATCCTAGCCCGCCTATCCAACCCTCGAGCCCGCAAAGGCTTGAGCAGCCTCAGGTGCCTCATGACGATGTCCCACAGGACCCTGAGGCACAGCCTCCATCCCAAGCTGGTCGCGGCAATCCCCCGCATCAGAGGCAGAATAGGACCGAGCATCAGCCTCGTAGTCCTAGACGCCATAAGGGCGACGAGCTGAACCTTCCGAACAGGGGTCAGAATCCTCCTGGCAACAGGAGGAACTCAGAGTTAGGCTTTGCGGTCCGGGGTCCCCCACAGCATGATAATGCACGAGGACACAATGACCAGCGCAGGCCACCCTCTAACGCTCGGGACACTTCAGCCCGAGATGGAAATCGAGGGAACAGTCGATCCCACCATAGCCAATCAAGATTCAGAGATGGCCATGGGTATAATGAAGCCGACTCAGGCAAAGGAAATGCCAGTCGGAGGAATGAAGAAAGAGGTGGAGGCAGGAGCCAGATACCTCAAGATGACCAACCCAATAGACGGGATGCTGGGGGGTAGCCCAGGCAAAATAATGTCTTCAACCGGCTCGGAACTAGCGAGCAACGGAGAAGAGATGAGGACTTGAGAGATGTACTCAACGATCACCGCGAGCGACATGGCGAGAACATCCCCCCAGCGACAGAGGCCACGACGATTCCTGTCGCTGTGCAAGCCCAGATAGATGCCCTCAACCAGGCGGTACAACAGCTGGTCGGGGGAAGAACATCTCATATCGACCACGACAGGAGGAAAGGCACTCCTTTCGTCCAGAGGATAGCTATGGCCGAGACTCCTAGCAAATTTAAAATGCCTACGCTTTCGAACTTTGATGGGTACAGTGACTCAGTATCTCACGTCAATAAGTTTAAGATACAAATGGACATTCAGAAAGTGTCCGAAGATGCTCAGTGCAAGATCTTCCCTGCAACACTTTTTGATGCTGCACAGGAGTGGTTTTTTAAGTTCCCTCCTGCAAGCATAGTTTCTTGGGAGATGTTCGTAAGGGAGTTTTACGGACAGTTCTACGCAGGTCGATTGCATCCGACCGAGGCAAACCAGCTGGTTGAAATTCGCCAGCAGGATGGAGAATCGTTGAAGGACTACATCCAGCGCTTTATGTGAGTAGCAGCTGGAGCAAAAACAGTGGGGGATGAAGGCAAAATGATGGCCATAACCGCAGGGGTTAGGCATCGCACCCCTCTCTGGAAAAGCCTCCGAAAAGAAGGGGTTAGAACTACCTAGGAATTCTTGGATCGGGCTGATCGTTACATCAAACTTTAAGATGCCATCGCCAACGATGGAAAGCCTCCAGGTAAGGATAAGAAGGCTGCCGAGTCCGCCAAAGCCGCCAATGGGTCTAAGCCTAACGGCAACGGCAATGGGCACGACAACGGCAATGGCAAGAATGGTGGAAAACGGCCACACAATGAGCCTTCCACCTCTGACAATAAATGAGCCAAGGGTAACCGTTATGAACCTCAGTTCACTAACTACACTGCCCTAGTTGAGTCTCGGGGAGAGGTTTATCAGGCCATGAATTCCAGTGTGCCTTATAAGAAGCCTGCCCCCATTCGAAAAGATATTTTGAAAAGAGACACTTCCAAGTTCTGTCGTTATCATAACGACTACGGACATGACACCAACGAATGTGTTATCCAAAAAATTAGCATTGATGACGTGCCAAGTGATCCCAGGACACGTGGCTGACACCTGGAAACGTTCTGCTAGAGTATCGACCAGGAGACACATTAGAAGCAGTGCAGCCCAGTCTTACCTGCGACCAGTCTGGTCGATAGTTCCGCATACAAAGCAACATTTATGGGAAGATCTTTGTGAATCCTGAATTTATCTCACACAATCTCCTGGATACCCGATTATTCAGGAGAGAATATCTGTAACAATCTTTTGTAATCCCCCTTGAGCCTATAAATAGCAAAAGATAGCTCAAGGAAGGGACTTTTGGCTTTTGAATCATTAGAGACTATAGTAATTCTCCTAGAAATATTGTATTGTTCTTCAGAGGTAAGTGAAACTCATTGAACCCTTGTTCTTTAATCACTCCTTTGATTCTTAGATCAATATCAGTCTAAGTGGACGTAGGTCATTACCAAATCTTGGGGCCGAACCACTATAAAATACTGTGTCTTATTTACTTTTGTCATTACATTTTTCTCTACGCATTCATTCATATCAAGCATATTCTGACTCCGTGTTAGTTGGCCAAATCGTGGGTCAACATTCTGGTGCTTTCATTGAGAGCTTGGTTTATCGTTGTTGAGAAAACTAATGGCGAAAGCTGGAAAGAAAACTGGACAGGCCGCCGCCGCTGCACCGTCGAACCCGCCGCCTCCTCCTCCTCCGCAAGCGTGGCGGAAGATGAGCCACATCTGGACTTTGAGGAGGAAGAGATGGATGATGCAACGCTAAAGAGTACCCTTGGCGCATTGCAGGAAGAGCTGGCTAGTCTGAGAGCCAGTCAGGAGACTGCCGCTGAAGTTATGGCGCGGCAGCAGCAAGAGATTGAACGGCAGCGCGTGAAATTGAGTGAAAGGCAGGCGGAGGTGGACCACCGCCAGAGCGAAGCCATGGCAGCCCTCGAGGCAGCCTTGCAACTGGCTAGAAATCAGGCTACACCTGATTCGCAGCCTGACCAACCTGCTAATGGGCCACCTCAGAGGGGTCCCAATCCTAGCCCACCGATCCAGCCTTCAAGTCCGCAGAGGCCCGAGCAGCCTCAGATGCCTCATGAAGATGTCCCACTGGATCTTGAGGAGCAGCCACCATCCCAAGCTGCTTGGGGTAACCCCCCGCAACAGAGGCAGAATAGGGCCGATGTAACGACCCAAATTCATTATTAAGGCTTAAGGGCCTTGAGTAGTGTGCCTGGAGGGCATAATGGGATTCTGTGTGTGACTTTAATGAGTTTAATGCATGATTATGATTTAATGCACATTATATGACTATTTGATTATTTGTGATGCATGACTATGTGAATTAGTACAACTTGGTATCAGAGCGAGCCAAGGTTTATTGGTTCTGGAGATTGACCGAACATGTACGCACGCTGCCATTGAAGAGCTTGACTCAGGGTTGATTGGTATGGTCGATTGATATATACATGAATATGTGTTTAATGCTTTGTGTGCCTGCCTAGATTGTTATGAGCATGATGAGTGAAATAACATATGCATGATGTCAGGGCAGGCCCGTTGTGTGATGTATGATATCTATATGTCTTGTTGGATTGTTGATTTTGGTTGTTGTTGAGATTGAGAGGTGGAAAATGGACCTTGTTATCATGCCTGATGAGCGGTGTCACTGATTGCAGGCATTTGGTTGTAATGCCTCATCAATCATCGAGACTCTGCGGCATTCGGGCCGAAGATGACAACCAGGGTCAGGACCCTCCACCTGCTCCTCAGAACTGGCAGCAGATTTTAGCCGAAATGGAGGCTAGGTTGAAGAGAACAGAGGAAGAGCTTAGGCAGTTGAGGCAACCAGCTCCTCCACCAGCCACTGGGTTACCACTACAGCCGAGTGTGGTACCAGCTCCGGTTCAACCTATGACTGAGAACAAGTTGGAACCTCTGTATGAAAGATTCAGAAAACAACAACCTCCTACCTTTGAGGGCGGAGCAGACCCACTGCATGCTGAGCAGTGGATGAGTACGATTTCTGTAATCTTGGACTTCATGAGAGTTGAAGGAAAGGATAGGGTTGATTGTGCCAGTTTTATGCTTAAAAATGATGCAAGAATATGGTGGGATGTGGTAAGGCAGCAAAGGGATACTGCAGCTATGACTTGGGAAGAGTACAAGAGCATTTTTAACGAGAAGTACTACAGCGTGGCAGTTCGAGCAGCGAAAGCTGATGAGTTTGTCAACCTGACGCAGAACAGGTTATCCGTCACCGAGTACACCCTGGTATTTGACCGATTGGCGAAGTTTGCGCCAGAGGTAGTGCCGACTGATGCGGCCAGAAGGGACAGGTTTATACAGGGATTGAACGTAATGATCGCCCACGATGTGAGTATTACACTGGCTCCAGAGACTACATATGCGCAAGTGGTAGACAAGGCCCTCACTACTGAGAGGGCTGAGGATCAAATCTGGAAAGATAGCGCTACTAGGCGCGATACCAGGAGGGTAGTGCCTTCTTCTTCTGGGCCTAGTCGGGGCAGCGGCCCCAGTGAGCAGAAGAGGAGAGCACCAGATTCATTTTCTCCTTATGGTTCTGATAGGAGGGTTCGCGGTTCGATGGGTGGCCGCCAGGGCGGAAATGACAGCTGGAGGAACTTTCCGATGTGTCCTCGATGCAGGCGACGGCATCAGGGCGAGTGCCGGACCAGGGCATGATTTGTATGTGGGAGCACCAGTCACTTGAAGAAAGATTGCCCGCAGGCTAAGAAGGAGGAGCCAAGGCAGGGAGACAGCCTCGCTCCTACTAGGGTTTTCACTTTGACTCAGACTGAGGCAGAGGCCAGTCCCTCAGTGGTCACAGGTCAGATTCTTAGCGCTGGATCCTTGTTTACTGCATTGATTGATTCTGGTGCTACGCACTCATTTGTTTCTGCTAGGGTGATTGATCAGCTTTGTAGACCTAGTATTTTGTATGCTAGGGGTTTTCAAACTTTATTGCCTACAGGAGAACTGGTAGTCTCTAGGAGGTGGGTTAGAGCATTACCAGTAGTTATAGACGGTAGAGAATTGTTTGTTGACCTGGTTGAACTAGATATGGACGATTTTGATATAATACTAGGAATGGATTGGCTAAAGCGGTATGGAGCAACAATTGACTGTAAACGACGAATGGTGACCTTTGAACCAGAAGGCGAGGCACCCTTTGTGTTTGTGGGAACGGTGAGTGGACTGCGGGTGCCTACGATCTCAGCACTAAAGGCTAGAGACCTAATGCAGGAGGGTTGCATAGGATTCCTAGCGAGCATTGTAGATTCCTCCAAGGTGACGGCAGTGGGACCGAATGAAACCAAAGTGGTCTGTGAGTTTCCAGACTTGTTTCCAGCAAACCTGCCGGGATTGCCACCACATCGGGAGATTGAGTTCGTCATAAAGTTGGTTCCGGGAGCAGAGCCAGTGTCCAAGGCACCCTACAGAATGGCTCCGACAGAATTAAAGGAATTGAAGATTCAGTTGCAGGAACTACTGGATTTGGGGTTTGTCAGACCGAGTTTCTCTCCATGGGGTGCTCCAGTATTATTTGTTAAGAAAAAGGATGGATCGCTCCGGATGTGCATTGACTACAGGGAGTTGAATAAGTTGACCATCAAGAACAAGTACCCATTGCCTAGGATCGACGATTTATTCGATCAGCTTCAAGGGAGTACAGTGTTTTCGAAGATTGATCTCCTATCAGGCTACTATCAGTTGAGGATCAAAGAAGAGGACGTACCAAAGACTGCTTTTCGGACACGGTATGGGCATTATGAATTTCTGGTTATGTCCTTTGGATTAACCAATGCCCCAGCGGCATTTATGGATTTGATGAATAGAATTTTCAAAGATTATCTGGATAAGTTCGTGATTGTATTTATTGATGATATCCTAGTATACTCCCAGTCAGAGACAGAGAATGAGCATCATCTGCGCCTGGTGTTGTAGCGGTTAAGAGAGCATAGGTTATATGCTAAGTTTAGCAAATGCGAGTTCTGGTTATCAAAAGTTTCATTTCTGGGCCATATTATCAGTAAGGATGGGTTACTGGTCGACCCAAGCAAGACGAAAGCAGTAAGAGATTGGCCTAGACCCAGCAACGTTCCTGAAGTTAGAAGTTTCCTTGGACTAGCAGGTTACTACCGGCGGTTTGTAGAGGGGTTCTCCAGAATTGCTACTCCATTGACAGAATTGACAAGAAAGAAGACCAAGTATGTGTGGACAGATCGATGTGAGAACAGCTTTAAAGAGTTGAAGCGGCGGTTAATTACTGCACCAGTGCTGAGCCTGCCAACGGATGATGAGAAGTTTGTGGTCTACTGTGACGCTTCTAGACAGGGTCTGGGATGCGTGTTGATGCAGGCTGGGAAAGTGATAGCGTACGCATCAAGGCAATTAAAGGAGTATGAGCAGAGATATCCCACGCATGACCTGGAGTTAGCTGCAGTGGTATTCGCACTTAAGGTTTGGAGACACTATCTGTATGGAGAGAGATGCGAGATATACACAGATCACAAAAGTCTAAAGTATTTCTTTACCCAGAAAGACTTGAATATGCGCCAAAGGCGGTGGTTAGAGCTGGTAAAGGATTACGATTGTGATATACTATACCATCCTGGGAAGGCTAATGTAGTGGCTGATGCATTGAGCCGGAGGGGCCCAGGACAATTGTATAGTTCGAGGCAGATATCTGACAGACTAGCCGGAGAGATGACCAGAGCAGGTATAGAGTTAGTGGTTGGTGGGTTAGCCAACATTACTCTCCAGTCAACGCTCCTTGAGAGGATTAAGGAAGCACAGGGAAGGGACCCCCAGTTAGTTGAACGTAGAGAGAATGTCCTAACTGGAGCAGCTAAGGACTTCTCTATTTCTGAGATGGGTTTGTTGAGGTACAAGGGACGGATTTGTGTTCTGATTGATCCAGACATTCAGCGAGAGATTCTGGACGAGTCTCATACCACTCCCTACTCTTTGCACCCAGGTTCTACGAAGATGTACCATGACCTGAAGGATTTGTATTGGTGGTCAGGCATGAAGAGGGACGTGGTGGACTATGTGGCTAGATGCTTAACCTGTCAGCAGATTAAGGCTGAACATCAGAGGCCAGCAGGATTATTACAACCTCTAGGAATTCCCAAGTGGAAATGGGAAGATATCGCCATGGACTTTGTGGTTGGATTGCCGAAGACCGTGGGTCAGCATGACTCGGTGTGGGTGATTGTGGATAGGTATACTAAGTCCGCCCACTTCTTACCTGTGAAGACAACTTATACTGTTGAGCAGTATGCAGAGCTTTATGTGAAGGAGATTGTTCGACTTCATGGGGCTCCGAGGTCGATAGTATCCGACAGAGACCCCACATTCACTTCCAAGTTTTGGAAGAGCCTACATAAGGCAATGGGCACACAGCTTCGGTTTAGTACTGCTTATCATCCTCAGACGGATGGACAGTCTGAGAGGACAATACAGATACTGGAGGACATGTTACGAGCTTATGTGTTGGATTTCAGGGGATCTTGGAGTAGGTATCTCCCCCTGATTGAATTCCCGTACAATAATAGTTATCAGGCGACTATCGGAGTGGCTCCGTATGAGATGTTGTATGGGAGGAAGTGCAGATCACCGATTCACTGGGATGAGGTAGGTGAGCGGAGGTATTTAGGTCCTGAGATGGTTCAGAGGACCAATGAGGCACTTGAGAAAATTAGAGCTCGTATGCTCGCCTCCCAGAGTCGCCAGAAGAGTTATTCAGATCAGAGACGCAGGAGTGTGGAATTTCAGGTTGGTGACCATGTATTCCTCAGGGTTTCACCCCTGAGAGGAGTAAAACGATTCGGTGTTCGGGGCAAGCTAAGTCCCAGGTTTGTTGGCCCCTTTGAGGTTCTGGAACGAGTTGGAGAGGTGGCTTACAGGTTAGCAATGCCTCCAGCTCTATCAGGGGTTCACGACGTGTTTCATGTATCCATGCTTCGGAAGTATGTATCGGATACTACTCATGTGTTGAGCTTTGAGAACTTGGAGTTGGATCGGGATTTATCATACGAAGAAAAGCCTGTTCAGATCCTTGATAGAAAGGACAAAGTCTTGAGGAACAAGACCATTGCCTTGGTTAAGATATTGTGGAGGAATAGCAAGGTTGAAGAGGCGACATGGGAACTGGAGTCGGATATGCGGGAGCGGTATCCCGAGTTGTTCGGGTAAATTTCGAGGATGAAATTTTCATGAGGAGGGGATAGTTGTAACGACCCAAATTCGCTATTAAGGCTTAAGGGCCTTGAGTAGTTTGCCTGGAGGGCATAATGGGATTCTGTGTGTGACTTTAATGAGTTTAATGCATGATTATGATTTAATGCACGTTATATGACTATTTGATTATTTGTGATGCATGACTATGTGAATTAGTATGCATGTAGACCTGTTTGAGCATATTTGTAATTTGGCCATTTTGGGCATGACTGTGTTGATATCTGTGATCTATGACTCGAGACGATCCTAGAATGAGCGAGTTAGCGGAAAAGTCAAAGCGGGAATCTGTACCCGACTTGGGTTAAGCCTGGGGAGTTTAAATGAGAATTTGGAAATATATTGAGGTTAATCTTGATGATGAGGAATGTATATTTGATGATTAATCAGGTATTGGGTAGCGAGCGGGAATTATTAGGAACACTTGAGGAATTAGTGGGAATTTGGGTAATATGACTAAAATGCCCCTTTATGGACACAAAGCTTTAGAATTAGTGGGGGAGGGCATTTTGGTCTTTAGGCTTGTAAGAGATGAATTAAAGGGGGGCTTTATACTTAGTGGATCTTGTAGAAAAGAGTAGAGGCTGAAAAGAAAGAAAGAAGGAAGAGAAAAGAAAAGAGGGAAAACAGAAGGGTTTGGCTTTAAAGAACGGTTTGTGGCTCTCCTAACCAAATTCCTTCATTTTTCTTGGAGTCAAGCTCAGTGGAGAGCTAGGGTAGGCTGAGCATCAAGGATCCTAAGCTAGACTTGAGGATTGGCAAGGGGTTAGCAAGATCACATCAGAAAGTTGAGGTAAGTTCTTGGGGATTTCTGTTTTAGGGCTTGATTGGTTTGAACTGTGTTTTTGAGCTAAATGGATGGGGTTTTTGGGGAAAACAGGTCAAGGTTGTGAAGGTGCAAGCTAAGGAGGTCTAGGGTTCAATTCAAGGTCGAAATTCCACCCACGGTATGATTTCTAAGACCTTATCTTTGTTGTTTGAGTGAATTTCTGGTTTTTGGGTTCATTGTGTTAGATTTTGAGTTTTGGGTTGCTTGAGCTTGGGATTGAGTTCTTGGGATGCTTGGGATGAGTGTGTGGTGTGGATATGTGTGTTTTTGGGTTTGGAGAAGGTTTGGGCAAGTTTGGGGTTGAAATGGGAGAAGAAAATCGCAAGAAGCGATTTTTGGTTTTGGTCTGGCTGCAACTAGCGCTACAGCGCTAGTCAGGGGGTGCTGTAGCGCTAGCCCCTGTGTCTGGTGGGGTGGTTCTGCTTGTAGCGCTACAGCGCCCTCTTTAGAGCGCTGTAGCGCTGCACTGTTCACAGAGGGGATTTTTGGGCTTTTGTGAAGGGATTTTTACCTAGGGTTCGGGGCTCGATTCCGCCACTTTGTTTTGGGGATCTAGGACTCCCCGGGGGCTCGGGATTGGTCCCGAGGCTAGGTTTTGGACTCGAGGTTTGGTAATGACTTTGACTTATGGATTTTGCTTAGGTAAGCGCTAGGGCTCGAGTAGGATCGTGCTCAAGGAGTCAGGTTGATCAAGGCCATCGAATTTAAAGGTAAGAAAACCGTAACACCCGGGATTAGGGCATGGGCACACAGTGTTATTGCAGGGCATGGCCCTAGATTGTTTTACTTGCAAATGTATGACCTTGAATGAATTATTATGTGTGTGAATGATTATTTCGAAATGTATTATGCGTGCAATTATAATGAAATGAACGGCTAAGGCCGAGAGCGGCAAAGGCCGGGTACGGCCTTGGGGCCGGAAGTAACACTCAGCACATGGGATGCTATAGCCAGGGTGGGACCCAAGGGATACATGAGTTATCCTTACGGTGAGGACCGAGACCCCAGGCTTTGGTAAGGCCTCTGGGGCAGCATGGTCGTGCTTGTTTAGTCTGATGGTTTCCTGTTTATCAGTGGATTATGTCAGCTACATTATTTGCATATGTTATGTACTATTTTGGTTTTCTTGCTGGGCTTCGGCTCACGGGTGCTCTGTGTGGCAGGTAAAAGCAAGGAGTCAGTCAACCGGCCATGAGTATGGAGAGCGTGGGGGCGGCGCGTACATGTTCGGCCTGCCCGACTGCTTTGGTTGGGGACATTTTTTAAATGGCTGTATTAATCCATTCTTTTGATAGTTAACCTGGTGTAAATCTATTTTTGAGTCGTAAATATTTTGTAAACCTTATTTTGGGATCCCAGATGTTTGATACTTAACGTTTTTCAATGAAACTAAACATTTTCAAAGAGTACAGCCTTAAACTCTAGTTTATACACACTTTTGGTTTTAGAAACCACGTAGAGTAAGTCAAAAGCACAATTTTGTTGTAAACTCACTAAGTAACGGCTCTAAGGTAGTAGGGCGTTACAGCCGAGCATCAGCCTCGCAATCCTAGACGCCGTAGGGATGATGGGCCAAACCCACCAAACAGAGGTCAACACCCTCCTGGTAACAGGAGGGACTCAGAGTTAGGCTCTGCGGTCCGGGGTCCCCCACGGCATGATAGTGCACAGGGACACCACGACCAGCGCAGGCCGCCCTCTAACGCTCGGGACATTTCAGCCAGAGACGGGAATAGAGGGAACAGTCGATCCCACCATAGCCAATCAAGGTTCAGAGATGGCCACGGATATAATGAGGCCGACTCAGGCAAGGGAAATGCCAGTGAGAGAGGCGAAGAAAGAGGTAAAGGCAAGAGCCAGGTACCTCGAGATGAACAACCCAACAGACGGGACGCTGAGGGGCAGCCCAAACAAAATAATGTCTTCAACCGGCTCGGGGGTAGCGAGCAGCGGAGAAGAGATGAGGACCTAAGAGATGTACTCAACGATCGCCGTGAACGGCATGGCGAGAACATCCCCCCAGCGACAGAGGCCACAGCGATTCCTGCCGCTGTACAGGGCCAGATAGATGCCCTCAACCAGGCAGTGCAGCAGCTGGTCGGGGGAAGAACTTCTTACATCGACCACGATAGGAGGAAAGGCACTCCTTTCGTACAAAGGATAGCTAATGCCGAAACTTCCAGCAAGTTCAAAATGCCTACACTCCCAAACTTTGACGGATATGGGGACCCAGTGTCCCATGCCAACAAGTTTGAAATTCAGATGGACATTCAGAAAGTGTCCGAAGACGCTCGGTGCAGGATCTTCCCTGCAACACTTTCTGAAGCAGCGCAGGAATGGTTTTTTAAGTTCCCTCCTGCAAGCATAGTCTCCTGGGAAATGTTCGTAAGGGAGTTCTACGGACAGTTCTACGCAGGTCGTGTGCATCCGACCGAGGCAAACCAGTTGGTGGAAATTCGCCAACAGGATGGGGAGTCAGTGAAGCACTACATCCAACATTTTATGCGAGTAGCAGCTGGAGCGAAAACGGTCGGGGACGAAGGCAAAATGATGGCCATAACTGCAGGAGTTAAACGTCGTTCTCCCCTCTGGAAAAGTCTTCGAAAGGAAGGAGTGAGAACTACCCAAAATTTTTTGGACCGGGCTGATCGCTACATCAAGCTCGAAGAAGCCATTGCCGACGATGGAAAGCCCTCAGGCAAGGATAAGAAGGCTTCTGAACCCGCCAAAGCCGCCAATGGGTCCAAACCTAATGGCAACGGCAACGGCAACGGCAACGGTAACGACAATGGCAAGAATGGTGGAAAACGGCCGTATAACGAGCCTTCCACCTCCGACAACAAACGAGCCAAGGGTAATCGTTATGAACCTCGGTTCACTAACTACACTGCCCTCGTTGAGTCTCGGGGAGAGGTTTATCAGGCCATAAGTTCGAGTGTGCCCTACAAAAAACCTGGCCCCATTCGAAAGGATATTTCAAAAAGAGACACCACCAAGTTCTGTCGTTACCATAACGACTACGGACATGACACTAATGAATGCAACCAGTTGAAAGACGAAATCGAGTTCCTTATTAGACAAGGACACTTGAGAAGATACGTACGGGCCTCAGGAAATTCCCAACGAGAAGCTCCAGGTGGCAACGAGCAGGCGTCCACGCGCCAGCACTCGCCACCCTTACAGCCTGCCCCCGTGACTGGAACACTCTTAACCATCTGTGGAGGCCCGCACCTCGCGGGAAATAGCGGAAAGGCCAGAGAACGATATGCTCGGACTCTGCGCCATGAACAGGACATCGAGATGATGACTGTGGAGGACCGTGCACCAAAAAAGGCTCGGTCAGAAGAAGGAGAGATAACCTTCTCTGATGGCGACGCCCAGCATGTCAGGTTCCCACATTCCGATCCGCTGGTCGTGGACATCCAGATGGAAAACATGATGGTGAAGAGGGTACTGGTCGATACAGGAAGTTCAGTGAATATCCTGTACAAATCAACACTGGAATGCATGAAACTGTCCGTTAAGGACTTGGAACCTTGCAATCAAACGATATACGGCTTCTCTGGAGAAGGACTCGCCCCAGCCGGATTGATCAAACTCCCAGTAACGACAGGTACAGCGCCTGCAACAAGGACATTACTCGCCACTTTTGTAGTGGTCGATTGTCCTTCGGCGTACAACGCCTTTATTGGAAGGCCCATACTGGTTGATCTACGGGCCGTCATCTCTATGTGGCACCTAGCCATGAAGTTCCCAACAGATGCAGGGGTAGGACGCGTGTTGGGGAACCAAAGGGAAGCCAGGGAGTGCTACAATGCCTCAATCACAAAGGCGAAGAGTGGGACGCCGAAGAGCACTACCTCAGATAGGTTGCAGATGGCAGTTGATACACAAGCCCAATCCGGTGATGAAGTCACCAAATAGGGTGTTGCCCAAAGTGAGGATAGAGATTTAGATCCTCGCTTTGGGGATTTTGAAGAAAATTTTGGACCCGTCAAGGACCTGGAGGAGGTCCAACTCAACGAGAAAGACCCAACCAAAGTCGTAAAGGTTGGGAGAAACTTAGAGCTTACCACGAAGAACGCACTGGTGGAATTTTTGCGAAAGAACCAGGAGGTTTTCGCCTGGTCGCATAAAGACATGGTTGGGATAGATCCTGCGGTAATCAGCCATGTCCTGAATATAGACAAGACCTTTCCACCTGTGCAACAGAAAAGAAGGCTGCTCGATAAAGATAGATCAAAGGCCTTAAAAGAAGAAGTCGAAAGACTAAAGGAGAATGGGTTCATCAGGGTAGCATTTTATCCATCGTGGGTCTCCAATCCAGTGTTGGTTCCCAAGCCTAACGGCAAATGGCAAACCTGCGTGGATTTTACAGACCTCAATAAAGCCTGCCCAAAAGACTGCTTCCCACTCCCAAGGATCAACCAGCTGGTCGATGCAACCGCAGGACACGAGATCCTCTCGTTCATGGATGCATATTCAGGCTACAACCAAATTAGCATGCATCCTCCTGACGAGGATCACACCAGCTTTTGGACCGATACGGGCTTATATTGTTACAAAGTAATGCCCTTCGGACTGAAAAATGCAGGTGCGACTTACCAATGGCTAGTCAACCACATGTTTAAAGAGCAAATCGGTGTAAACATGGAGGTATATGTGGACGACATGCTGGTAAAGTCTAAGAAGGTAGAAGGACATGTGAGGGATTTACGAGAGTGCTTTGATGTGTTAAACAAGTACCAGATGAAATTAAATCCCCTCAAGTGTTCCTTTGGAGTCGGATCAGGGAAGTTTTTGGGGTTTATCGTAAATTCAAGAGGAATCGAGGCCAACCCCGACAAGATAAAAGCTCTGATCGACATGAAGTCGCCAGAAAGGATCAAAGATGTACAAATTTTAACCGAGAGGATCGCGGCCCTAAGTAGATTCATTTCGAAATCAACAGACAAGTGTGTTCCTTTTTTCAATCTACTTAGAGGAAACAAGAAGTTTGAATGGACAGGAGACTGCGAGCAAGCATTCCAGGCCTTGAAGGCTCATATGGCACAGCCTCCCATGTTATCAAAGCCGATCGAAGGAGAAACTTTGTTTATTTATCTGGCGATTACTGAAGTTACTGCCAGTGCGGTGCTAGTGCGAGATGAAGAAGGTGTACAAAAAGCAGTCTATTATGTCAGCAAGAGACTGATCGGGGCAGAATTGAGATATTCGCCAATCGAGAGGTTAGCATATTGCTTGATCCTTGCCTCTAGAAAGCTACGCCCCTACTTTCAAGCCCATCCTATTACAATTCTAACTGACCAACCCCTTCGGCAAGTCCTCCAAAAACCGGAAGCGGCTGGACGATTATTAAAGTGGGCAGTTGAACTGGGACAGTTCGATATAACTTATTCAACGCGACCAGCAGTCAAGGGACAAGTCTTGGCCGACCTTATTGCAGAGTTCACCGAACTCCCAGACAGCGAGCAGTGCGAATAGCCTGAAGCGCCCGAGCCTCAAGATAAAACTCCTTCATGGAAGCTATTCACAGATGGCTCATCCAACGAATCCCACGCTGGAGCGGGAGTGATATTGATAATGCCGGAAGGGCATCGATTTCACTGCGCCATCAGGCTCGACTTTACTGCATCAAATAATGAAGCGGAATACGAAGCACTCCTCGCTGGATTGAAAATGGCGAAGGATATGAGCATAAAGACGCTTGATATCTACAGTGATTCATAGCTGGTGGTGAATCAGGTCCTGGGAGAATACCAAGCGCGAGGCTTGAAAATGGTGGCCTACTTAAATAAAACAAAAGACTTGCTAGCCCAGTTCATGAAGTACACCCTCCAGCAAATCCCGCGAGATCAGAATTCAAACGCAGATGCCTTAGCCAAACTCGCAAGCGCAAAGGATGCTGACACCTTGAACATCGTGCCAGTAGAAAGACTGAGTAAGCCGAGCATACAAGCCACTGAATCCAGTATGGAGATTCGGATGGAGGATACGTGGATGGCGCCTTTCTTGGAGTATCTGATGAATGGTACGCTACCAACAGATAGGAACAAGGCTAGAACTCTACAAAGGCGAGCTGCTAGATACATACTGGTCGACGGTGCAATGTACCGAAGAGGATATTCAATGCCACTACTCAGGTGCGTTACACTAGAAAAAGCTAAGGAACTCATGAAAGAGGTGCATGAAGGCTTCTGCGAAGATCACGCTGGGGGGCAGAGTTTGGCAAAAAAGATCCTAAGGTAGGGCTACTTCTGGCCAACGATGAACGAGGATTCCATGGAGTTTGTACGAAGGTGCGATAAGTGTCAAAGGTTCTCGAAGATTCCACGAGCGGCTCCAAACGAGTTGAAGAAAATGCAAAGTCCGTGGCCTTTTGCAGTATGGGGGATAGATTTGATTGGATCCCTGCCTGTAACGCCCTACTTCCTTAGAGCCGTTACTAAGTGAGTTGTTTTTAAGACAAAACAGTGTGCCATGGACTCGCTAACCGAGGTTTTGAAACAAAAGTGTGACTAATTAAAAGTTAAGGCTGTAATCTTCGAAAATGCGTCATTTCATTAAAACTTCTATTATTAAACATTTGGGATCCCAAAATAAGGTTTGAAAACTAATTACATCTTGAAATAAGGTTACAGTTGAGAAATCATAAAATCATAGATTATTACAGCCATTTTCGAATAAACCCCCAACCAAAGCAGTCGGGCAGACCAAACATGTACACGTCGCTTCACGCTCTCCGTACTCATGGTTGGTTGACTCAGTCATTGCCCTTACCTGCAACACAGAGCACCCGTGAGCCGAAGCCCAGCAAGAAAACTCATGCAGAACATAACATATGCAATATATACAATTTTATCATAACAGATAATCCACAAATAAATAAGTCAACCATTTAGACTAAGCAAACACATGTATCCACCGGGCCCCGCCCTGATTACTTTCGGCCCACGGCCGCCCCGGCTTACGCCGTACTCGGCCCACGGCCGCCCTGGCTTACGCCGTACTCGGCCCTTGCCGCTCATTTCATCATAATCACACATATAGCACATTCGAAATAATCATTCACACACATCATGATTCATTTAAGGTTTAAACATTTGCACATAATACAATCTGGGGCCATGCCCTAACCTCGGGTGTTATAGTTTTCTTACCTTTCCAATCAATAGCTTAGATCACCTGACTCCTTGAGCACGATCCCACCCGAGACTTAGCGCACAACTAGGCACAAACATAGGTCAAAGTCAACACCGAACCCCAAGTCCGAATACCTAGCCTCGGGACCAATCCCGAGCCCCCGGGAAGTCCCAAATCCCCAAAACAAAGTGGCGGAAACAAGCCCCGAACCCTAGGTCAAAATCCATCATCAAAACTCAAAAATTCCCCTCTGTGAACAGTGCAGCGCTACAGCGCTCTAAAGAGGGCGCTGTAGCGCTACAAGCAGAACACCCCTCCAGAAACAGGGACTAGCGCTACAGCGCCCACTGACTAGCGCTGTAGCGCTAGTTGCAGCCCAGAAATCCCCAAATCGCATTTCTGCGATTTCTTTCACCCAATCTCAAACCAAACTTCCCCAAATCTTTATCAAACTCAAAATCAAGCTTATGAACACTCTCCATTCATCCCAAGCATCCCAAATCCTCAAATCCCAAAATCATTTATCCCAAATCTCAAAATCTACCATGAACAACCCTAAACCAGAAATTCATGCAAACCACAAAGATAAAGTCTTAGAAATCATACCATTGCTGCAAATTTCGACCTTGAATCAACCCTAGGCCTCCTTAGCTTGCTCTCCCTCAAAGCTTGCCCAGAAATCCCCTGAGATTCCCATCAATCCAGCTCAAAACACAGCTCAAACCATCAAAACCCTTAAAACCGAAAATCTCTAAAACTTACCTCAAACATTGATGTGTTCTTGCCAAATCTTCAAGTCTAACCCAAGATCCTTGATGCTCAGCCTATCCTTGCTCTCCACTAAGCTTTGCTCCAAGAAAAATGGAGCGGAAAGGTGCAAAAATGCACAAACCGACCCTTGTGAAAACCCCTCTGTTTTTCCCTCTTTTCTTTCTTTCCTTTTTCTTTCTTTTCTTTCTTTCTCTCCACAGCCAACACTCTCTATAAATCCCACTAAGTGTAAAGCCTCATAAAACCTATCTTTAAAAGCCAAATGACCAAAATGCCCTTCCTATTAACTATAAGTCCTTTTGTCCAAATAGGGCCGTTTTAGTCATTTACCAAATTCCCACTAATCCTCAAGTGTCCCTAATATTTTCCTGTTGCTTTCCAACACTCGATTAACCACCAAATAAATATTCCCCATCATCAAAATAAACCTCAATTTATTCTCTGAATTCCTGTTCATACCCCAGGCTCGCCCCGAGCTGGGTATAAATTCCTGTCAACACTTTCCGCTAGCCTGCTCATTGGGATCGCCTCGAGTCACAAAGCACAGATACATCCACATACCACTGTGGCCTCAACAATCAACACATATCAATACAGTTACGCCCAATCATGGCCAAAATTACAATTATGCCCTTCTAACACGATCCAGGCCTACATGCACACTAACTTACATAGTCATGCATCTCAGATAAACAAATAGTCATATAACATGCTTTAAATCATAACCATGCATTTAAATAATTAAAATCACACATAAATCCCATCATGCCCTCCTGGCACGCTAATCAAGGCCCTTAAGCCTTATTAGCGAATTTGGGTCGTTACACTGCCTACAGGGCAAGGCGTAGTAAAATACGCAGTCGTAGCGGTCGATTATTTCACCAAATGGGCCGAAGCTGAACCACTCGCTACCATCACGACCAAGAAAGTCCTTGACTTTGTTATCAAGAACATCGTCTGTCGATATGGTCTACCCAGAAAGATAGTTTCAGACAACGGGACCCAATTTGACAGCGATTTATTCACCGATTTCTGCGAAAGACATGGAGTCATTAAAAGCTTTTCTTCAGTTGCACATCCTCAGGAGAATGGGCAGGTCGAAGCCGTGAATAAAACTCTTAAGGACACCTTGAAGAAAAGACTCGAAGAAGCTAAGGGAGTGTGGCCAGAGCAATTGCCTGAAGTCCTCTGGTCGTATAGAATGTCTCACCGAACTGCGACAGGACATACCCCATTTTCCTTAGCCTATGGATATGAGGCAATGTTGCCTGTCGAGTTAGATCCCCCCTCACATCGACGTCTAACATACGACCAGGATCAGAACAGCCAACTAATGATGGAATCCCTAGACTCGATTGACGAGATACGGCAGAAGGCCCAACTCCGAGTTGCTGCATACCAACAAAAAGTTGCCCGGTACTTTAACTCCAAAGTTAAAGAAAGAAAATTCAACGTCGGAGATTTGGTGCTACGACGAGTTTTCTTAAATACCCGCGACCCTACTGCTGGAGTGCTCGGACCTAATTGGGAAGGACCTTACCAGATTGAAGAAGTCCTTCATCCAGGCACCTACAAACTTGCACGCTTAAACGGAGATCTCGTTCCACGTTATTGGAATGGAGAACACCTGCGCAAGTATTATCAGTTAACAGTCCTTTTTAAAGGGCTGGCTTGTAATAATTTTCTCTTTTTTACAAGTTTAGCAAAGAGGGTTAACCACGCTGTATGGCTAATCGCTCGTATATGTAAGATTCTATTTCAAAATCACTCGTAAAGACATGTTGAGTCCATTTTTAATACGAGATTATAAGCCAACCTTTGTGAATTTATATTTACAAGTATTTGTTCATTACGTGTGTTGTTTTGCTGTATTACAAGTATCATCTTTTCACACGAACAGAAATGTTCGAACAGGTCATGATCAAGGCAAGTTACCAAGGACCTAAAGCTCCTCGATCACTTGGGGGGCATATAAGGCACATCGATAGCAAAGCATACCCGCAAGGTGTAACGCCCTACTACCTTAGAGCCGCTACTAAGTGAATTTTTAAGACAAACAGTGTGCAATGAACTCGCTAACCGAGGTTTTGAAACAAAAGTGTAACTAATTAAAAGATAAGGCTGTAATCTTTAGAAATGCGTTATTTCAATAAAAACTTCAAGTAATTAAACATTTGGGATCCCAAAATAATGTTTGAAAGCTATTTACATCTTGAAATAAGTTTACAGTTGATCAGTTCAAAAATCATAGATTATTACAGCCATTTTCAAATAAACCCCCAACCAAAGCAGTCGGGCAGGCCAAACATGTACGCATCGCTTCACGCTCTCCGTACTCATGGTTGGTTGACTCAGTCATTGCCCTGACCTGCAACACAGAGCACCCGTGAGCCGAAGCCCAGCAAGAAAACTCATGCAGAACATAACATATGCAGTTTATACAGTTTATCATAACAGGTAATCCATAGATCAACAAGTCAACCGTTAGACTAAGCAAACACATGAATCCACCGGGCCCCACCCTGATTATAGCATAACACATGTATCCACCGGGCCCCGCCCTGATTATAGCATCCCATGTGCTGTGTGTTACTTTCGGCCCCACGGCCGCCCCGGCCCACACTGCACTCGGCCCTTGCCGTTCATTTCATCATAATCACACACATAGTACATTCGAAATAATCATTCACACACATCATGATTCATTTAAGGTTAAACATTTTCACATAATACAATCTGGGGCCATGCCCTGCAATCACACAGTGGGGCCATGCCCTATTCTCGGGTGTTACGGTTTTCTTACCTGTATTCCGAGCTTTCCGATGCACCAAGGCCACAAGCACGGTCCTCTAGCACGAGCCTCACTGAAATCCTAGTCACAACACACACAAAACACTCTTTAATACTAACCAACCCAAAACCACTTCCCGGGACCAATCCCGCACTCTCGGGACCTCAAATCCCTAAAACAATACATCGGAACCATCCCCCGAGTCCCTGGGCAAAAGCCCTAAAAACCAGAATTTTTGCCTGCCAAAATGGCCTAGGGCCGCGGCACTCCCCTCAAGGGCCGCGGCGCCCAGCAGCCTGACCTCCTCCTGATGCAACCTCGCGCCGTGGCGCCCAAGAACAGGGCCGCGGCGCTCATACGCGAACCCAGATTTTCTGGGTTTTCTCTTGCGTTTTTCCCGAACTAAAACAATCCCAAATCATCCCAAACTCAAACCTAAACCCCAAAACCATATCAAAACCCCAAGTAGACCATACATCAACCCATAAACATAATAACCCAACTCAATAACACAATCACACTCAAAATCACCCATTTGATTTCAAATTTCAGAAAACTCAAACCCAAAGGCCAAAAACACAACCCAAGATTGAAAATCCTAAACCATGGCTCCAAAATCTTAAACCACAACAGAAAAGAAACCCAAGGATGTTTAAAACTCTTACCTCAATCAAGAATCCACACCAAGCTTCCTTGATCTCCTCCTAGACTCTCACTTCTCCTTCTCCTCCTCTTCTTGCCCTAACCTTCTTTCTCCTTCTCTTTCTTCTCTTCAATTTCTATCAAGCCTCAAGTGATATAAATGCCCAAACCGAACTCCCCTAATCCCAGCTGAATTTTGTCTATAACCCTTTCCGAAAGACCATTTTGCCCCTCCTTGCCTATCCTTTCCTACTTAAACCTCAAGGGTACTTAAGTCTTTTCATTTCTATTTCATTTCTACCATTTTCTTTCTAAAACTTGTTACTCTCAGCAGTAACTAATGGTTACCCAGGTTACTAAATCTCCAATAACCATTACCCGCTAAATCTCAACTTAACCATAAAATTCCCGAGGTACCCCTAGGCTCCTCCCGAGCCGGGTAAAGAAATCCCGTTGTGACTCTGAAGTTAACTAGCTCTCTAGGACCGTCTCGGCACGTGCATCACAATAATACAACCACACCCACGTGGTACAATTCACGGAATACAATTATCACATATCAATACAGTTATGCCCAACATGGCCAAAATTACAATTATGCCCTTCTAACACGATCCGGGCCTACATGCATACTAGTAAACATAGCCATGCCTCTCAGTTAAACAAATAGCCAAATAACATGCTTTAAATCATAATCATGCAATTAAATTCATAAAATCACACATAAATCCCAACCTGCCCTCCTGGCACACTAATCAAGGCCCTTAAGCCTTATTAGCGAATTTGGGTCGTTACACAAGGTATGTAAACACATGAACAAAATGAGTGAAAGCATGCTAGAGTACTTAGAGTATTTTTCAAAATTTATATTTTGTTAAATCATGCCAAAGTACTATGCTAAGTTCAGTCATACGGACAAGTGTTATAATAAATGAAAATATTATAGCATCATGCAATCTTTTACACCGCAAGCATCACTGCTTGGATGTAATTGTTCAAGAAAAAGAAAAAAGATTTACTGCCCGTGCAGCAAAGTTTAAAACAAAAATATTGTCTTTACATCACGACCCGTGGGTCGTGTAGCCAAAAGGAAAGAAAAAAAATAAATGAAAAATTTTAAGAGGCATTTGGGGCCGGAGGGTCCTGGGCAGCATTCTGGGTGACAGCATCCTCAGCAACAACTTCTTCTTCAGCACCAACCAGGCTTGGGGAAGCAGGGATCCTCGCTCTTGCCTCCTCTTCGGCCAGTTGGGCAGCACAATGCGCCAGCTCGGCATTCCTAACGTCTTTAGAAAGATAGCTGAAGTCGGCACCCTGATTGTGTTTCCAGAAGTTGTAGAAACATCGAAGCGTCGTCCTCTTGTACCTCTTCAGATTTTTGGAGTTGTCAAGCTCCAACTGCTTCACTTTGCCTTCGAGAGTGGCAATGGCCTCATCCTTGGACTTGTGCATCACTTCCAACCTTTTGATTTCGCGAAGATGGGTCATGCTGGAATCTCGATACTGCTACCTCGACTTTATTGCAGCTTCCTTTACAGCTTCAACCTCTGACAGCTTAGTCACCGCAGCGTCCCTCTCTCGAGCCATTGCCTCCAACTCTTTGGCGTGCCTAGCCTCTGCAGCCGAAAGCTCCTCGGCTGCCTTCACCTGATGCCTCTCAATGGCCTTTGCCTTAGCCTGCTCGATGGAAGCCTGGGCACGGGTACGAGCAGTAATAGCAGACAGCAAGGCCTGTAAATAAAATAAGACGGAGTTAGAACCTGTCGTGAAGACTAAAAGACTAAGGCTTGAGAAACAAAGAAGTGCTTACGCTAGAAATTTCATTTAGGGCCCTGTTCAGGATCAGGTCGACCGACATGTTTTCAGCCTCAACCATTGCATCCTTGACACGGTCACTTTTACCGATGTGTTCAAGGCGATCCCTGGCTGATCGCAGGGTGCGGCTCAAGATTTTGGCCCCGAGAGCTTCTTCCCGAGTAATTTGCTCTCCGGTAGGCGCAGCCGGAGGTTTGGGCGTGGCAGAAGGAGTCTGTTTCTCCGTAGGATTCGGGGGATGGACGGAAGTTTTCCCAGTAGGTACGTCCCTTGGAGGATCTTTGGTTCGACTTTTTTTGGTGGGCCCCTGGCTGGTCTCGCCGGTGTGCCTCCTTGATGACTTTCGCCGGAGTTGGGGAACTTCCTCTTCCTCCTCGGCCTGGTACATGTCAAAGATGTTGGGAGTGGCCATGTCTGCATACAAGTAAACACAATCAAATGATAAGGCAAGAGGCAAATGAAAATTTATTATACAACAGAAAAGAGGTAACAAAGTGAATACCCGAGCTACAACTATTGGTCGCTACACTATTGACTCTATTAGTCATATACTCATTATCTGGCATGAAGGAGTTTGGCCCTAATTTTTGGAGTATATGTAAAGTTGCCTTCCCCGTCGAACAAATGACAGGGAATTGGCCAACCATTTAAAAGTAAAATAGTGTTACCGTTCTCATCAGAAGACTCTCCCAAGTCCACAACTGGCTCTTTGGCCTTTTGTTTCCCCTTGCCTTGGGGAGCAGAAGGCCTTTCTGCGGAAGGATTGCCCGTGGGCTCCCTAATAGTAACCCCCGTCGGCCTCCTCCTTCGAGGAGACGCAGGAGGTTGCTGCTCGAGAACCCCCTCGGCAGTGGATTCGTCCACCACGGACCCTCTAGTTTCATGGCGAGGAGCCAGGAGGCCAGACAGCCTCAAGTTTTCTTCAGTTACCAGGGTCTTAACGCTTTTTGCTGCGTCAGACATCCTGGCCAAAGTATTGGACCTCAACACCATGTCTGGTGTTGGGATCGGACGTAACCATGGGCCTGAAAAACAAATTACAGTTTGAGAAAAATGAAAGGGAACACCTCGATGAAAAGTATCGACCAATCGAAGACAAGCACTTACCTCCTCGAGTGAAGGCCAGGTTGTTGCTGGTTATATCCGGGGTAAGGAAGTACTCCTTACTATACTGCCCCACATTCGAGATGTGCGTAGTGTCACTCAGGAATGTTCGGTTGGTCTCCTGGTGACAGAAATGGAAGAAACCCGTTCCGTGCTGTTGCGGGTTGGATTTGAGGTCAAAAAGGTTGTTGATCTCATGAGGCATAGGCTCTGGCCATTTCTTAAGTTTATACAGGATATAGAGTGCGGCCAGCATTCTATATCCGTTTGGAGTGATTTGGGAGGGGGCGACACCGAAATAATTGGCCACCCCCTCATAAAAGGGATGAAGAGGGAGATAAGCTCCCGCCTCAATGTGATACCGGGACCAGGCGCTGTTTGCACTTCCGGGGAGGTTAGCCCTCTGGTCCGCGGCAGGACGTATAATGGAAACCCCTGTGAGAGGGAATTTCCTAAAGCAGTTGGCAACCATCCGCAGGGTCACTGAGCTAGCCGTGGAAGTATACCACTCGACATCAGGTAGATTCTGATGGCGAGGGCGGGCCCTAGTTTGGATATTAGGGTCAAGAACAAGATTTTCTCGACCGCTGGTCGAGGGAGCCCTAGCCTGCGAGTCAGGCTAAGCAGGAGAATTTGGGCTGTTTTCGGACTCAGGCCTTTTCTTGCCTAAAGATTTGGAGCGGGCCATTGGAGGAGAAGGGTGTGGTCTGGAAGAGGAACGCGAGAAAGGGATCTCGTGGACACGGTCGGCCGGTTGTTCTTCTCCCTCGAGCAGCTGGGCGAGAAGGTCATCGTCAATGGGCCTCTCACCTCCCCACAAATCTGGCATTAATGTCTGCAAACAGAAGAATGGGGAGGTGAGGATAGAGAATTTTCAAAAGCTTTTTAGAATAACGCTGGTCGTGTATAAAAGTTAAGCTTTTATACAACAGCATTCTAACAAGAAGCTAAAGTTTTCCATATGAACAGTTTGAAAGATGGATTAAAGGGTGAAAGCAAAAAGTTTTTCAAGAAAGCTTTTTCAACTCCCCTTAGGGCGGGAAAAACCTATTTTCCAACTAGCTTAAAGATCGAATTTTTTACTTCGATCTTACGTCCTAAACATATGATCCTGACTAATCAAACTAACTCGTAACTCTTTTTGCCTACAAAACATCCTATTCACAAGCATCCCAAACCAGAAACAGATAATCTCAAACGGTCTACATTTAGAAACATGCACCACAAAAATCTGAAGCATGGGAATTCGAAAACTTACCAAGAGAATGATTGTGGTGGTGGAAAAAGGGCCTTCGGGAATCAAGAAACTCTCGAACGAGGTCTTGAAAATACAGAGGAAACGGTCTTCAGGAATGGTAAAAGCTCTGGTTTTTAGGTTTTCTTGTGAAGACGATGGTGTATGTAAAAAGAAAATAAAGACTTCGAAGGTCTTATATAAGTTTGTCTCTGGCATTAAAAAGTGTAATCATTAGTTTCCCTTTTTCAAAGTATGGGGAAGTGGGATGGTCGTCGAAATCATTTCTGGGGAACCGAAAGGACGTGATTAGACAGAGGTAGGTTACTTTTTTCCAAGAACACACGAAGGGTTCTGACACGTCAGGCGGGGTCACCGAAGAGTCATTCGTCCAAAAGTTTATTTTACTGTTCATGATAAATAAACTTAGGGGGCAAATGTTATCCAAAAAATCAGCACTGATGACGTGGCAAGTGATCCCAGGACACGTGGCTGACACCTGGAAACGTTCTGCTAGAGTATCGACCAGACACATTAGAAGCAGTGCAGCCCAGTCTTACCTGCGACCAGTCTGGTCGATAGTTCCGCATACAAAGCAACATTTATGGGAAGATCTTTGTGAATCCCGAATTTATCTCACACAATCTCCTGGATACCTGATTATTCAGGAGAGAATATCTGTAACAATCTTTTGTAATCCCCCTTGAGCCTATAAATAGCAAAAGATAGCTCAAGGAAGGGACTTTTGGCTTTTGAATCATTAGAGTATATAGTAATTCTCCTAGCAATATTGTATTGTTCTTCAGAGGTAAGTGGAACTCATTGAACCCTTGTTCTTTGATCACTCCTTTGATTCTTAGATCAATATCAGTCTAAGTGGACGTAGGTCATTACCAGATCTTGGGGCCGAACCACTATAAAATACTGTGTCTTATTTACTTTTGTCATTACATTTTTCTCTATGCATTCATTCATATCAAGCATATTCTGACTCCGTGTCAGTTGGCCAAATCGTGGGTCAACAGAATGCAACCAGCTGAAGGATGAAATCGAGTTCCTTATTAGACAAGGACACTTGAGAAGATACGTACGGGCCTCGGGAAATTCCCAATGAGAAGCTCTAGGTGGCAACAAGCAAGCGCCCACACGCTAGCGCTCGCCACCTTTGCAGCCTGCCCCCGTAACTGGCACACTATTAACCATTTGTGGAGGCCCGCACCTCGCAGGAAATAGCGGAAAGGCCAGAGAACGATACGCTCGGATTCTGCGCCACGACCAGGACATCGAGATGATGACTGTGGAGGACCACGCGCCAAAGAAGGCTCAATCAGAAGAGGGTGAGATAACGTTCTCTGATTGCGATGCCCAACATGTCCGGTTCCCACATTCCGATCCGCTGGTCGTGGATATCCAAATGGCCAACATGATGGTGAAGAGAGTGTTGGTCGATACAGGAAGTTCGGTGAATATCCTGTATAAGTCTTCACTGGAACGCATGAAGTTGTCCGTTAAGGACCTGGAGCCCTGCAACCAGACAATATACGGTTTCTCTGGTGAGGGACTCACCCCCACAGGATCAATCAAACTGCCAGTGACGACAGGTACAGTGCCTGCTACCAGGACGTTACTCACTACTTTTATAGTAGTTGATTGTCCTTCGGCGTACAATGCCGTCATTGGAAGGCCTATACTGGTCGATCTACGGGCCATCACCTCTATGTGAAATTCCCGACTGACACTGGGGTAGGACGCATGTTGGGAAACCAGAGGGAGGCCAGAGAATGCTATAACGCCTCAGTCACGAAGGCGAAAAAGGGAACATCAAAGAGCACTACCTCAGATAGGTTGTAGATGGCAATTGATACACAAGCCCAATCCAGTGAAGAAGTCACCAAATAGGGTGTTGCCCAAAGTGAGGATAGAGATCTAGATCCTCGCTTTGGGGATTTTGAAGAGAATGTTGGACCCGTCGAGGACCTGGAGGAGGTCCAACTCGACGAAAAAGACCCGACCAGAGTTGTGAAGGTCGGGAAAAACCTAAAACCAACCACGAAGCATGCACTGGTGGAATTTTTGCGAAAGAACTAGGAGGTCTTTGCCTGGTCACATAAAGACATGGCTGGGATAGACCCTGCAGTTATCAGCCATGTCCTGAATATAGACAAGACTTTTCCACCCGTGCAACAAAAAAGAAGGCTGCTCGATAAAGATCGATCAAGAGCCTTAAAAGAAGAAGTTGAAAGGTTAAAAGAGAATGGGTTCATCAGGGTGGCGTTTTATCCATCGTGGGTCTCCAATCCAGTGCTGGTTCCCAAGCCTAATGGCAAATGGCGAACCTGTGTGGATTTTAAAGACCTCAATAAAGCCTGCCCAAAAGAGTACTTCCCACTCCCCAGAATCGACCAGTTGGTCGATGCTACTGCAGGACACGAGATCCTCTCCTTCATGGATGCATATTCGGGTTACAACCAGATTAGCATCCATCCCCCTGACGAGGATCACACCAGCTTTCGGACTGATACGGGCTTATACTGTTATAAAGTAATGCCCTTCGGATTGAAAAACGCAGGTGCGACTTACCAGCGGTTAGTTAACCACATGTTTAAAAAATTAATCGGGATAAACATGGAGGTATACGTGGATGACATGCTGGTAAAGTCTAAGAAGGCAGAAGGGCATGTGAAGGATTTACAAGAATGTTTTGATGTACTGAACAAGTACCAGATGAAACTAAATCCTCTCAAATGTTCCTTCGGAGTTGGATCAAGGAAGTTTTTGAGGTTCATTGTAAATTCAAGAGGAATCAAGGCCAACCCCGACAAGATAAAAGCCCTGATCGACATGAAATCGCCAGAAAGAATCAAAGATGTACAAAGTCTAACCGGAAGAATCGCAGCCCTAAGTAGATTTATTTCAAAATCAACAGACAAATGCGGCCCTTTCTTCAATCTACTTAGGGGCAATAAAAAGTTTAAATGGACAGGAGACTGCGAGCAAGCTTTCCAGGCCTTGAAGGCGCATATGGCAGAGCCTCCCATTTTATCAAAGCCAATCGAAGGAGAAACTTTGTTCATTTACCTGGCGATCACTGAAGTTGCTGCTAGCGCGGTACTAGTACGAGAGGAAGAAGGCGTACAAAAAGCGGTCTACTATGTTAGCAAGAGGCTGATCGGGGCAGAACTAAGATATCCACCCATTGAAAGGTTAGCATATTTCTTAATCCTGGCCTCAAGGAAGCTACGTCCTTACTTCCAAGCCCATTCTATCACAGTTTTAACCGACCAGCCCCTTCGGCAAGTCCTACAAAAACCGGAGGCGGCTAGGCGATTATTAAAATGGGCAGTCAAACTAGGGCAGTTCGATATAACATATTCACCGCGAGCTGCAGTAAAAGGACAAGTTTTGGCTGATCTTATTGCAGAGTTCACAGAACTCCCATACAGCGAGCAGTGCGAATAGCCTAGTGCGCCTGAGCCTCAAGAGAAAGCTCCTTCCTGGAAGTTATTCACGGATGGGTCGTACAACGAATCCCACGCAGGAGCGGGAGTGATATTGATAACGCCGGAAGGGCATCGATTTCACTGCGCCATCAGGTTCGACTTCACCGCGTCAAATAATGAAGCCGAATACGAAGCACTCCTCGCTGGATTAAGAATGGCGAAAGACATGAGCGTAAAGATGCTTGATATTTACAGTGACTCACAGCTGGTGGTGAATCAAGTTCCAGGGGAATATCAAGTGTGAGGCTTAAAAATGGTGGCCTACTTGAATAAAACTAAAGACCTGCTAGCCAAGTTCAAGAAGTATACCCTCCAGCAAATACCGCGGGATCAGAATTCAAACGCAGACACCTTAGCCAAACTCGCGAGCGCGAAAGATGCTGACACTTTGAACATTGTGCCAGTAGAAAGATTAAGTGAGCCAAGCATACAAGCGGTTGAAGCCAGTATGGAAATTCGAATGGAGGATACATGGATGGCACCTTACTTGGAGTATCTGACAAATGGTGTGCTACCAACAGATAGAAACAAATCCAGAACTCTACAAAGGCAAGCCGCTAGGTACATACTGGTCGATGGTGTTATGTACCGGAGAGGGTATTCAATGCCACTACTCAAATGCGTTACGCCAGAAAAAGTTGAGGAACTAATGAAAGAGGTGCATGAAGGCTTCTGCGGGGATCACGCTAGGGGGCAGAGTTTGGCAAAGAAGATTCTAAGGCAAGGCTACTTCTGGGCGACTGTAACGACCCAAATTCGCTAATAAGGCTTAAGGGCCTTGATTAGTGTGCCTGGAGGGCATATTGGGATTTATGTGTGACTTTATTGAGTAAAATGCATGGTTATGATTTAAATCATGTTATATGACTATTTGACTATTGGAGATGCATGACTATGTGTATTAGTATGCATGTAGGCCCTGATTGTGTTAAAAGGGCATAATTGTAATTTTGGCCATTTTGGGCATAACTGTATTGATATGTGCTGATTGTTGAGACCACATTGTGATGTGGATGTATCTGTGATTTGTGACTCGAGACGATCCCAGAGAGAGCAGACTAGCGGAAAAGTCAAGGCGGGGATTTATACCCGGCTCGGGGCGAGCCTGGGGTATAAATAGGAATCTGATGAGTATATTGGGGTCTATTTTGATATCGAGGAATATTATTTGGTGATTTATCAGGTATTGCGAAGCAAAGGGAAAATATTAGAGACACTTGAGGAATTATCGGGAATTGGGTAAAATGACTAAAATGGCCCTACATGGACAAAAGGGTTTAGAATTAATAGGGAGGGCATTTTGGTCAATTGGCTTCTTAGAGATAAGTTTATTGAGGCTTTATATACTTAGTGGGATTGATAGAGAGAGTTAGATGGCTGTGCAAAAGAAAGAAAAAGGAAGAAAAAGAAAAAGAGAGAAAACAGAGGGGTTTTTCCAAAAGGGGCGGTTTGTGGATTCTAGCACCATTTCTCTTCAAATTTCTTGGAGCAAAGCTCAATGGAGAGCTAGGATAGGCTGAGCATCAAGGATCCTAAGCTAGACTTGAAGATTTGGCAAGGGATTAGCAAGAACACATCAACTTTTGAGGTAAATTTTTAGGGTTTTCAGTTTTTGGGTTTGGCTGGTTTAGGTTGTGTAATTAAGCTGAATGATGGGAACTTTAGGGGAATTTTTGGGCAATCTTTGAGGAAGAGCAAGCTAAGGAGGTCTAGGAATTGAATCAAGGTCGAAATCGCATCAACGGTATGAATTCTAAGCCTTTAACTTTGATGTTTGACTGAATTTCTGGGTTTAGGGTTAATCATGGTAAATTTTGAGATTTGGGATGAATGTGCTTGGGTTTTGAGGATTTGGGATGCTTGGGATGAGTGGAGAGTGTTTATAAGCTTGATTTTGAGTTTGGTAAAGATTTGGGGAAGTTTGGGTTGAGATTGGCTCAAAGAAATCGCAGAAAAAAAAATTTGGGAGTTGCCTGCCTGCAACTAGCGCTACAGCGCTAGTCTTTGGGCGCTGTAGCGCTAGGCCCTGTTTCTGGGTGGTGCGGTTCTGCTTGTAGCGCTATAGCGCCCTCTTTTGAGCGCTGTAGCGCTACCCTGTTCCCAGAAAGGGGTTTTTGGGTTATTTTTAAGGGATTTTGACCTAGGGTTCGGGGTTCGATTCCACCATCTTGTTTTGTGGATCTAGGAATTCCCGGGGGGCTCGGGATTGGTCCCGAGGCTAGGTTTTCGGACTTGAGGTTTGGTGATGACTTTGACCTATGGCTGTGTTTAGGTGTGCGCTAAGGCTCGAGTGGGATCGTGCTCAAGGAGTTAAGTGATGAAAGCTATCAAATTGACAGGTAAGAAAACTATAGCACCCGTAGGACAGGGCATGGCCCCATAGTGTGATTGCAGGGCACGGCCCTATATTGCATTACATGTTAGGGTGCAAACTTAATTGAATTGATATCAGGGCACGACCCTATATTGCATTACATGTTAGGGTGTAGACTTAATTGAATTGATATATGTTTGAATGTTATTTGAGTTATGCTATTTGTAATTATAGTAAGAATGAATGGCAAAGGAGCCGGGAACGGCAATGGACCCGAGAACGGCAAAAGAGCCGAAACGGCAAGGAGACGAGAACGGCAAGGGAGTCGAGAACGGTGAAAGGCCGAGAACGGCAGCTGGGCCGGAAGTAACACTTAGCACGTGAAGTGCTTGTAGACAGGGTGCGACTGTTGGACCCAAAACGGGTGTTTTAATATTTAAACTCGCAAGTGCACGAATCGTTTCGGAATATAATGTTCATGTAAGTACGAGGTCGAACCCATGGGAGTTGACTAACATCAAAAGAAACTATTTCAAACAAAGCAATAATATTCTAACCTAGTTCCAAATATTTGATGAGATTTTGTTTTAGAAAAATAAAAGACAAGTAATAAAAAGATTTAAGATTAAATAGAAAAATGGTTTTCAAATGATATATGTAAAATAAGATTATTAAGATGTTAGAATCCACAAAATGCAAGTTCAATAGTATTTATAAGTATATTGATTCCCAAGTTTTGATATAGTTGAAATAAATCACACTATATATTTTTTCAAAATATATTTTCTATTCAAGCACAAGTTACTCTTTCAAAAATGTAGGATTTTTCTTCACTTATATAAGATATAATTTCTAAGCATTAGTTGTGTTACAACCTAATGAAACTACAAAAAATCAAAGAGATTATGTTTAGGCAAAATATGATACTTATGCTCTAAGAATTAGATGTGAACAATTTAATGAAAAACATTTAATCAAAGAATATCATATTTTTGCATAATGAAGAACTAAGTGTAATATGCTTTAACACTCAATAATAGATGAAAAATGCATATCTTTGATAGAAAAATCCATAAACAATGTTACACAAATGGGAAATCAACATACAATAAAAAAATACTATCTAGTTACATTTTGCTTCATCATCATCTTAATAACCTTTGAAAAAGATTAGATGCTCATAACTAGATAAAAATTACAAAATAACATACTTGACATGCTCTTAAAAAGATGAAAATGGTAGAGAAAAGAGAGAAAAATATGTGTAGAAGATGTTGAAAAGATGAAGAAGAAGAGCCCCCCAAATGGTCTTACAAGACTCTATTTATAGGCAAAATGTGGAGATTAAATTAATCAAATTAAAATAAATAAATTGATTAATTTAATTGTGTTGGGAAGTGGTAGGATAAATAGAGTAAGTGTAAGAGTATTGGAAAAATGAAATGTTTGGTTGGGTAAAAGATTAGTGAAAAGCTAAGGTAAAAAAATAAATTAGGAATGTTTATTTAGGTAAGAAAAATAGGGAAAAGTGAATTGATATTTGAGTGAAAAATATTGGGAATGAAAATGTGATTTTTGGGTCTTTTTGGTGATTGTTTGGTGCTTGGTCTAGGCTGGCCGAAATGGGCTTTGGTGGAGGAAGGCATCACTTGGGCCTTGCGGACTGGGCTGGCCCACGTTGGGGCTGCTTGGAGTTGGGTCTTCTTTGCTGAAGGATTCGGGCCTATGCTGTGCATTGATGGCTTGCTGAAGAGAAGTGGCTGGCGTGCATTTGGGGACAGCTGGCATGATGAGGTTGATGCAGCTGGGAGATGTGGAGTCAACGTGGGAGGCAGGGGCTGCTTTGGTGATGTTGAGGAGCATGCGCTGGGACGAATTGGAGATGCTGAAGGCATGAATTGCATTGCTGAAGAGAAGGCAGGGACAGGTGGCGCTGGAGAGGATAGCTTGGGACCAAGTGCTTGGCAGATGGGCTGGGCTCAAGTGGTAGGCGTGGGCCTAGCTTGGGCCTAGAGAGAAATGCCACATTCCTTGTTTTCCTTTACAGAAATACCATTTTTTCACCATTCGTCTTGCTTTTCAAGAGCAAATAACATACAAAAAATTTCCTATAAAACAAACATAAATTAAATTAAAACTAAGTATTTTCAATAATGAAATATACAACGAAAGTTCAATGAAAATATTAATTAAAATTTAATTTACTTAAACATTTAAGCTCAAAATTGCATCTTTTTACTCCTAACTTAACAATATTAATTTTAAATAATTAAGCCATAACATTTTACAATAATATAACAATAAAAATACACAAAAATCTATAAAATTAAAATAAACCTAATAAATTCAAAATTACTTAAAAACTTAATAAATCAATTAAGAACTCAAGAACTAAGCAACAATTAACACATAAGAAGTGGTAAAATAACTCTATTTTGTAGAGTTATCACACCCCCAAACTTAGAATTTTGCTAGTCCTCAAGCAAAAGAAAAATAAAAACACACATTTTTTTTTATTATTTGGTGATATCAAAAATGTCCTCAAAGATTGCACATTGAAAATAATTTATAAAAAATATGAATCAAAATTAACCTTATGTAATTAATTCCATAGTCAATCTTGCTTTGAAAATATATTTTAAATTAGAAGTCCAAAACTATTTATCAAGTTATTATGTGAATTTTGGAAAAATTATTGTAATAAACTATTTATTTCACATATTATGATGAATAATTTTTTTTTCAAAATTTCATTTTTTTTTAAGCAAAATTGACCCAAGAATTAAACACAAAGCTTAAGAAAGATTCATATATTTTTTTTAAACTAAAATCAAACTCAATCAAGGGTATTATCAAAGGAAAAACGGATATCACCAAAATGGTTTTTTTTTTTCATTTTTTTTTTTTGATAGAAAATAAAGTATAAAAGCACAAAACTATATAAATATAAATTACTAGAAAGATAATATTAAACATATATAAATATATTTTTTTTTGTTTTTTTTTTTTTGTTATAATTAATATATAAAATAGATACTCTACCCTCCAATTTTTTTTTGTTTTTTTAAAAGAAATTCTACCATTTTCAAACACATGAAAGAAGTAACCATATAAACCCAATACCCCCAAACTTAATTTATGCATTGTCCTCAATGTATCATAATACAAATATAAATTAAAGCATGAAAGAGTTTAGAGTTTAGAATGGTCATACCTCATCATGGAGCATTGTCAAGAGTGTAACAAAAAAGAAACAAAAATCAAAACAAGAAGTTAACCTAAAACATAAATAAAACACACAACAAAAGTGAAATATAAAATGAAATATAAAAATATGGGTTGCCTCTCACAAAGCGCTTTAGTTTATAGTCTTTAGCTCGACTAATTTTTTTTTTTTTTAACCTACACCCAATCGATGGTGTAAAATTTCATTAATAGGGTGAGTTATGACTTTGATGCAAATGCCATAAATAATAATTGATAACATCACACCTATAAGAAAATTAGAAATATGCAATTTTAATGGAATATCAATAAAATAAGAAAATTGCATATCTATATTAGACTCCTTTTCATTTTGAGTAAATATACAAATTTGTTCAATTATGGGCTCTTGAAATGTAATTATATCTTTTTCGTTTTCCTTATGAGCCTCGAAAATTATTTCATCCAACTCTTTTGTTTCATTAGAGGGTTGGATGCATATTACAAGTTTTTCAACAACTTTATTCTCCTTTTCATTTTCAATTTGACTATTTGGATTGGGAATGGGTTGGTTGGGATGAACTTGTTTTTCCGACTCTAGAACAGTTGCAAGTTGTCCTACTATTGTTTCAATTTTTGAGATTGACTGAGATTGGGCTAGTAAGATTTGGTAGGTTGATTGCATAAACTGTTGTAGGGTATCCTCTAAAGATGGGCTCGTTTCTTGTTCAATGGGATATGATAGGTCGGATTGGGCATGACTTTGATTATGCATGTTGAATTCATGCCCTATTGGAGACTGGGTATGACTCCATGAAAATTTTGGATTATGGGTGGGGGCAAAATGGATATCAAAATTTTCATGCATATTATATATATCATTAGTTTCTCCATAATTTAAAGTTGAGTGCTCATAATAGTTGTACTCAGAATTCCAACTATAATTAAAATGTTCCATATGGTAAACTAAATGACAAACTAATTTTTTTTTTAATGACAATTAAGGTAAAAAGAAAAATAAAATAAAATTAAGAGAACAATGTTAAGAGATATTAAACAATTACATGATAATATGATTAAAAAAACAACGAAAAATAAGATAAAATTAAGTAAGTTTATCAAAAATTAGGCAAGAGTAGGGAGGCATAGCATGCCATCAACCATAACAAAATTAAGGTAAAAATTAGGAGGCACAAGTGCCATCAACTAAATGATCAACAAAAAATAAAATTAGGAGGCACTAATGCCATCAACCAACACTAATAATAATAATGATAATAATAATAAAACTTAGGAGGCACTAGTGCCATCAACTAAGATAATAAAATAAATAAATAAATAAAAGCTAGGAGGCACTAATGCCATCAACTAGATGAGATAGATTGTTCTAGTATGTAGGAGGCAAAAAATGCACTCAACTAAAAAAACATAAAAAGTAAAATAAAAAAATAAAAAAGGGTTAGGAGACACTAATGCACTCAACTAATAAGCAAGTAGGAGGCACTAAATGCCATCAACTACCAAGATATATATATAATATAATATATAACAATATAAATAAATATATGTATAACTTTCTTTTTTTTTCGATTTTTAATTTTTTTTTCGATTTTTTTTATAGATATATATATATTTTACTTTACTTTTTTTTTAAAAAAAAAAAATGATAGTGCAAATAAAAATAAAATAACTAGTAGAAGAATGTTACTTACCTTGTAAAAAGATCGTTTCTTTCTTGCAACTCCCCGGCAACGGCGCCAAAAACTTGTTGGACCCAAAACGGGTGCTTTAATATTTAAACTCGCAAGTGCTCGAATTGTTTCGGAATATAATGTTCATGTAAGTACGAGGTCGAACCCATGGGAGTTGACTAACATCAAAAGAAACTATTTCAAACAAAGCAATAATATTCTAACCTAGTTCCAAATATTTGATGAGATTTTGTTTTAGAAAAATAAAAGACAAGTAATAAAAAGATTTAAGATTAAATAGAAAAATGGTTTTCAAATGATATATGTAAAATAAGATTATTAAGATGTTAGAATCCACAAAATGCAAGTTCAATAGTATTTATAAGTATATTGATTCCCAAGTTTTGATATAGTTGAAATAAATCACACTATATATTTTTTCAAAATATATTTTCTATTCAAGCACAAGTTACTCTTTCAAAAATGTAGGATTTTTCTTCACTTATATAAGATATAATTTCTAAGCATTAGTTGTGTTACAACCTAATGAAACTACAAAAAATCAAAGAGATTATGTTTAGGCAAAATATGATACTTATGCTCTAAGAATTAGATGTGAACAATTTAATGAAAAACATTTAATCAAAGAATATCATATTTTTGCATAATGAAGAACTAAGTGTAATATGCTTTAACACTCAATAATAGATGAAAAATGCATATCTTTGATAGAAAAATCCATAAACAATGTTACACAAATGGGAAATCAACATACAATAAAAAAATACTATCTAGTTACATTTTGCTTCATCATCATCTTAATAACCTTTGAAAAAGATTAGATGCTCATAACTAGATAAAAATTACAAAATAACATACTTGACATGCTCTTAAAAAGATGAAAATGGTAGAGAAAAGAGAGAAAAATATGTGTAGAAGATGTTGAAAAGATGAAGAAGAAGAGCCCCCCAAATGGTCTTACAAGACTCTATTTATAGGCAAAATGTGGAGATTAAATTAATCAAATTAAAATAAATAAATTGATTAATTTAATTGTGTTGGGAAGTGGTAGGATAAATAGAGTAAGTGTAAGAGTATTGGAAAAATGAAATGTTTGGTTGGGTAAAAGATTAGTGAAAAGCTAAGGTAAAAAAATAAATTAGGAATGTTTATTTAGGTAAGAAAAATAGGGAAAAGTGAATTGATATTTGAGTGAAAAATATATGGGAATGAAAATGTGATTTTTGGGTCTTTTTGGTGATTGTTTGGTGCTTGGTCTAGGCTGGCCGAAATGGGCTTTGGTGGAGGAAGGCATCACTTGGGCCTTGCGGACTGGGCTGGCCCACGTTGGGGCTGCTTGGAGTTGGGTCTTCTTTGCTGAAGGATTCGGGCCTATGCTGTGCATTGATGGCTTGCTGAAGAGAAGTGGCTGGCGTGCATTTGGGGACAGCTGGCATGATGAGGTTGATGCAGCTGGGAGATGTGGAGTCAACGTGGGAGGCAGGGGCTGCTTTGGTGATGTTGAGGAGCATGCGCTGGGACGAATTGGAGATGCTGAAGGCATGAATTGCATTGCTGAAGAGAAGGCAGGGACAGGTGGCGCTGGAGAGGATAGCTTGGGACCAAGTGCTTGGCAGATGGGCTGGGCTCAAGTGGTAGGCGTGGGCCTAGCTTGGGCCTAGAGAGAAATGCCACATTCCTTGTTTTCCTTTACAGAAATACCATTTTTTCACCATTCTTCTTGCTTTTCAAGAGCAAATAACATACAAAAAATTTCCTTATAAAACAAACATAAATTAAATTAAAACTAAGTATTTTCAATAATGAAATATACAACAAAAGTTCAATGAAAATATTAATTAAAATTTAATTTACTTAAACATTTAAGCTCAAAATTGCATCTTTTTACTCCTAACTTAACAATATTAATTTTAAATAATTAAGCCATAACATTTTACAATAATATAACAATAAAAATACAAAAAAATCTATAAAATTAAAATAAACCTAATAAATTCAAAATTACTTAAAAACTTAATAAATCAATTAAGAACTCAAGAACTAAGCAACAATTAACACATAAAAAGTGGTAAAATAACTCTATTTTGTAGAGTTATCAGCGACCCCAATGGATACAGGGGATATCCTTACGGTGAGGACCGAGACCCCAGGCTTGGGTAATGCCTCTGGGACGGCATGGCCGTGTTTGTTTAGTTTGATGGAATACTCATTTATCTGTGGATAATCTGATATGTTAACTATATAATCCACATATGTTATATACTGTATGAGTTTTCTTGCTGGGCTTCGGCTCACGGGTGCTCTGTCTTGCAGGTAAGGGCAAAGATTGAGTCAACCAGCCATGAGTACGGAGAGTGTGAAGCGACGCGTACATGTTTGGCCTGCCCGACTGCTTTGGTTGGGGGTTATTTGAGAAATGGCTGTAATAATCTGTGATTTTAATAATTAATCGACTGTAAACTTATTTTAAGTTGTAAATAGTTTTCAAACCATATTTTGGGATCCCAAATGTTAAATACTAAAAGTTTTCAATGAAACAACGCATTTTTAAAGATTACAGCCTTAACTTTTGCTTAGTCACACTTTTGTTTTAAAAACCTCGGTTAGCGAGTTCATTGCACATTTTTCGTTTTAAAACTCACTTAGTAACGACTCTAAGGAAGTAGGGCATTACAACTTGGTATCAGAGCGAGCCAAGGTTTATTGGTTCTGGAGATTGACCGAACATGTACGCTCGCTGTCAGTGACAAGCTCGACTCAGGGTTGGTTGGTATGATTGATTGACATGTTTGAACATATGTTTGAATGCCCTGTTTGCCTGCTTATTTATATGGATCATGAAGAATGAGTTGACATATGCATGAGATACTGTTGGGGCTGGGCCCTTGGCTATTGCATGTTGAGATTAAAGCGTGCTGAATAATATTATTATGCATGTGGATGAATATTGGGATAATGGTTTACATGTTGAGTGTATGTGGTTAATTGTCTGAATTAAATTCATATGTAATATATGTTTATTGGCTTGTATGAAGCATGTTGAGACTTGGGTATGCTTAGTGGTGTTAAAATCTGGTAGCTAAATGTATATCATTGTGGTTTTGGCCTAAATATGCTTTGTGTATGCATGATAACTATGGTTATTTGGATTTAGTTGTGGTTGGGTTCAGAGTATGAACCACAGAGCTCAGGAGTTTGGTCAGTACCGGCAGATGAACTCGAATTGTTTGTTCCTAGAAGGGTTAAGTGGACCTGATATTGTGTTGAAGGGGGATTCTAGATAAAAGTTGGAGTTAGAGATCTCCATTTCTCCCCAAAAGCAGCAGCAGAGGGTCACTAGTGTGTGAGTAAGCTGTGGATTTTAATAGTTGAGATGGAACAGAAGGATAGCAGACTTCTCTGGGAAAATAGTTGATTTATATGTTTTAACAGTAAGGTTACCGGTGTTGGTATTGTGAGAGTATGGACAGATAAGGGTATTATATGAAAGACTTAAAGGGTGTTATCCTCTGGTTTTGAGGAAAGATCGGGTTGACAAAGAATTTATCAGTGGATGGGCAAGGTTAATTCCACCCTTGGTTATAAGGGGATGAGAGCCCATGACTAAAGAGTTGTGTTAAGTATTGTGCTAAAGGGATGCCTGGAAACGGCACTTGGGCTGAGGCATTGGCATGATGGGTTGGAAAGAACCTAGATGATGAATTGATAGTAGAGGTTATAAAGGCATGATCTGAACTGTGGAGAATGGAGACCTTATAAGATTGGTTTGGAATGATAAAGTGGCAATAGTGTAAATTTTTGGGCTTTGTGAATTGAGTAATTAATTTCGGGAAATGGATACGGACGAATGCAGTTGAAAATGATGATGACCCATTTAAGGATTTAAAATCTGGAATAGTCTAAGGTATTTGTGCCTCTCCGATGTGTGTACTCACCATTTGTATGGGGACAGTGGAGAGGGCCATGTGGTTCGAAGAACTGATGAATGATGTATAGAGCATGAGTGCTAGAGCTGCAAATGGTAGTGCTTCTTTTGATGGATTATAGTAAGGATAGATTTTCGGTAATCAAAGCAGAAGAACCCCGAAAAAGCTTGATAGCTCTTAGTTTTTCCAGAAAGGGGGGAAAACCTGATTGACTAGATAGCCGTCAGGATAGTGATGGAAATCGATGAAGTTATCTGCTTTGCATCAGAGACAGGAGATGCCACCTGGGAAGAGGTCAGGTGAGGGCATGACTTCTACATAGAATGACTCAATATGTTAGGATGGACTTCCCATGGTGAGGGAATAGAAAACTAGAATGCCTCGCTACATTCGTAGTTCAAGGCTGATTCCTCGAGGATGAGTATTCAACTGAATGGTTATGATTTGGTCACGTAACGGACTGGAAGAACTCGGTGTCGAGAATGTTCCGAGAGGGAGTTAGACATAGAGAGTTTGCCTCATGGGTGCTATATGAGAGGCTGAAGATAGTAACACTTATTGAGAAGGAATTAGAAACTTCTGGCAGATGAATTGGGATGCAAGTGGTCAAGAAGTGCATAGTAATAACAACAAAGTTTGTCTTATGGGAGCCTCAGCATGAGTCACAGTGAGAGAGTTAATCAGTTAAGAAATAACCATGGATTGTAGAGGATATCATCTGGAGTATGTTAATGAGACTGAGTGGAAACTGAGCTGACCAGTGGGAAAATTTTATGGGTATGTAAAGAAAGATTGGGGGTACTTCAAGGTCGGACTACAAATAGGATTGGTATAAGGAATGTTGTAAAAGATGGTATTGGCTGACAGAAAAATGTATTGAAGCAATCGAAGGAATTTGACCCTGGAGTAGCCAGAGCGTTATACTGCGGGGATTGTTAGCATCGTCGGGTTAGAACGAAAAGCACAATGTTGGATACAAGATGGGACGATGTCTCCAGGAGTTGATCTATGACCTGGTTATTACCAGCTGGAAACCAAGGATAGAGACATTTCATGAATTTTTATTTTACACCGGGTAGGCTGTGACGAGTTGGTAACAAAGATTCTAGATTGGTTTAAGCTACAGTAGCACATGTAAGTTCTTAAAGTGGAGAATACAAGAATGGTATAGGCAAGTCCCCTTCAAGTTCACAAGTAGTATGTGTGGATTACTCCCAGATGGAAAGGGAGAGCAAATGACTATTATGCGGAAGACGTTAGTACTAAGGGAGCAGGGTCACAAGTAATGGTATACGAAGAATCAGTTTGGGTTTCGTTAAGAGTACTCCGAGTAGAGCTACAAGAAGAAAGGACAGGTAAGAGGATTTGATCTGAAGCCACAAAGGAGCTAATGAAGAATAGAAAGCATAATAGGAGTGGTAAGCACGTCATCTATTGCATAAGTATCTCCGGAGACAACTACATCAGAGATGAGGAGAACAGTAAAACTTGAGGTTAGACGGAATGAGTGGTGTCAAGTCAGGAAAATTCAGAAGACAAGGTAAGAATTGATTGGTATCTGGCGATGCTGGAATATGTGTGTGATATGGTTAAGTATAGAGTGATAGCATAAAGGACCTGATCCATGATGAGGATATGGAACTGTGGGGGTGCATCATAGATTGGGCACGCCCAGGCGCAAATCGACGCGAGGGTGGATCGAACCTTGCGGGAGGTGAAAGAATGGATCATGGTTGATATACTTGGAACGTTAAGTTGACAGTTATGCATATCATAAGGTACTTGAGTGATGGGTATTAGTAAGAAAGATAACGTTGAGACCCAGATGTGGTGAAAAGTAACAGACGGACGATCAATGTTTATAATCCTCGATTGAACGAGGGAAATTTAATTGGAGGCAGAACTCCTAATTGAGAGGCGTGTGTCAGTCAAGGAATAACGCCATAGACTGTAATGGAGTGGACAAGGCAACGACTGAGATTGGCGTAACATTGGTAGGTAATGATTAGCTGGTGAGTGTCACTGAACTATGGAATCCAAAGAGTGGGCTTTGGTTGAAACAGGGAAGAACCCTGTCAAGGTGATACAAGTTAGGATACCAGGATCGAATGAAGGATCCAATTAAAAATTGGTATTTGAATGAGAATTCTGAATGGATATCATTCCACCTCCTAGGGTACATTGTACCGGGAGGGTTGATCGAGTGACAGAATTTAGTAAATTCTTTTGGACACTGAGGGGTTAAGTGATGTAGTGGTGTATCGTGGAATAGACCACATTAGACCTTAAGTAAGGTGTTTGGACATGAAAAGTTTCAACTCGGTTGATTGAGTTAATGTAGTTGGTTCAGGTGAACTGGTTTCAGGGTAAGACGCCGATGATACTGAATTGAGACCCTATTGTATTCTAAATTTTTTGAAAGAAACTAGAGAACAAAGAGAACAGAGTGGGAACCTAGAATTAGCAGTTGATTGCAAGTGGAATAGCAGTCTGAAAGCTTATCAGATATCTTAAAGAATTAAGCGTTGACTATGCGAATACTTGAGGTTTTAAGGGAAGTGTAATCCCTGATAAGTTATTCGTGGTGGCAGATGCTGGCGTCTTGTTAAAGTAACACGGCATAGGACATGGTAAGAGGCGAAGGATAGTGAATACTACGGTTTGGCATTGGTTCAGAGTGAAAGCCAAAAGAGGTTGTTGGAATTCTTAAGGAAGGAGTGTCTGCCTATCTGGAAGAATAAAAGAACTTGTAATTGTTAAATTTTGAGAAAATAAAGTCCCGGGAGGAAAGATTTGTATCTCTCTACGTAATAACAGACGAGGATTTGTATGGTGTTCAGAGAAAGAAGGAAGAGTTCTGACTCTTGATTCAACATAAATTCTGAAGTTGTACCAAGGGTTAGGCCAGCGGGGCCTACCAATTGATCCCACCTAGTAGAGGTGATGAATTTTGGGTATCTCTGGGATCAGGAATAAGACATTGAGGTGATTATGGTAATCTAAGTTGACCCTGAAGCTTCAGCAGGGTTACGGTGCAAGTAAGGGGCTAACGAAAGTATGGCTATTAGACAAGATCTTGTGGGGCAAGATTGTTACTCTTGTAAGAGTGTTGTTGAGAAGTAAAGTAAGGCGGTGGACCTTGGAAATTTATGGTCAGAGTTGTGGGTTTACTGACTAATGTGTTTGGGTAAATTTCGAGGACGAAATTTTTATGAGGAGGGGATAGTTGTAACGACCCAAATTCGCTAATAAGGCTTAAGGGCCTTGATTAGTGTGCCTGGAGGGCATATTGGGATTTATGTGTGACTTTATTGAGTAAAATGCATGGTTATGATTTAAATCATGTTATATGACTATTTGACTATTTGAGATGCATGACTATGTGTATTAGTATGCATGTAGGCCCTGATTGTGTTAAAAGGGCATAATTGTAATTTTGGCCATTTTGGGCATAACTGTATTGATATGTGCTGATTGTTGAGACCACATTGTGATGTGGATGTATCTGTGATTTGTGACTCGAGACGATCCCAGAGAGAGCAGACTAGCGGAAAAGTCAAGGCGGGGATTTATACCCGGCTCAGGGCGAGCCTGGGGTATAAATAGGAATCTGATGAGTATATTGGGGTCTATTTTGATATCGAGGAATATTATTTGGTGATTTATCAGGTATTGCGAAGCAAAGGGAAAATATTAGAGACACTTGAGGAATTAGCGGGAATTGGGTAAAATGACTAAAATGGCCCTACATGGACAAAAGGGTTTAGAATTAATAGGGAGGGAATTTTGGTCAATTGGCTTCGTAGAGATAAGTTTATTGAGGCTTTATATACTTAGTGGGATTGATAGAGAGAGTTAGATGGCTGTGCAAAAGAAAGAAAAAGGAAGAAAAAGAAAAAGAGAGAAACAGAGGGGTTTTTCCAAAAGGGGCGGTTTGTGGATTCTAGCACCATTTCTCTTCAAATTTCTTGGAGCAAAGCTCAGTGGAGAGCTAGGATAGGCTGAGCATCAAGGATCCTAAGCTAGACTTGAATATTTGGCAAGGGATTAGCAAGAACACATCAACTTTTGAGGTAAGTTTTTAGGGTTTTCAGTTTTTGGGTTTGGCTGGTTTAAGTTGTGTAATTAAGCTGAATGATGGGAACTTTAGGGGAATTTCTGGGCAAGCTTTGAGGAAGAGCTAGCTAAGGAGGTCTAGGAATTGAATCAAGGTCGAAATTTCATCAATGGTATGAATTCTAAGCCTTTAACTTTGATGTTTGACTGAATTTCTGGGTTTAGGGTTAATCATGGTAAATTTTGAGATTTGGGATTAATGTGCTTGGGTTTTGAGGATTTGGGATGCTTGGGATGAGTGGAGAGTGTTTATAAGCTTGATTTTGAGTTTGGTAAAGATTTGGGGAAGTTTGGGTTGAGATTGGCTAAAAGAAATCGCAGAAAAAGAATTTGGGAGTTGCCTGCCTGCAACTAGCGCTAGTCTTTGGGTGCTGTAGCGCTAGGCCCTGTTTCTGGGTGGTGCAGTTCTGCTTGTAGCGCTATAGCGCCCTCTTTTGAGCGTTGTAGCGCTACCCTGTTCCCAGAAAGGGGTTTTTGGGTTATTTTTAAGGGATTTTGACCTAGGGTTCGGGGTTCGATTCCACCATCTTGTTTTGTTGATCTAGGACTTCCCTGGGGGCTCGAGATTGGTCCCGAGGCTAGGTTTTCGGACTTGAGGTTCGGTGATGACTTTGACCTATGGCTGTGTTTAGGTGTGCACTAGGGCTCGAGTGGGATCGTGTTCAAGGAGTCAAGTGATGAAAGCTATCAAATTGACAGGTAAGAAAACTATAGCACCCGTAGGACAGGGCATGGGCCCATAGTGTGATTGCAGGGCACGGCCCTATATTGCATTACATGTTAGGGTGCAGACTTAATTGAATTGATATCAGGGAACGACCCTATATTGCATTACATGTTAGGGTGTAGACTTAATTGAATTGATATATGTTTGAATGTTATTTGATTTATGCTATTTGTGATTATAGTAAGAATGAATGGCAAAGGAGCCGGGAACGGCAACGGACCCGGGAACAGCAAAAGAGCCGAAACGGCAAGGAGCCGAGAACAGCAAGGGAGCCGAGAACGGTGAAAGGCCGAGAACGGCAGCTGGGCCGGAAGTAACACTTAGCACGTGAAGTGCTTGTAGACAGGGTGCGACCCCAATGGATACAGGGGATATCCTTACGGTGAGGACCGAGACCCCAGGCTTTGGTAATGCCTCTGGGACGGCATGGCCGTGTTTGTTTAGTTTGATGGAATACTCATTTATCTGTGGATAATCTGATATGTTAACTATATAATCCACATATGTTATATACTGTATGAGTTTTCTTGCTGGGCTTCGGCTCACGGGTGCTCTGTCTTGCAGGTAAGGGCAAAGATTGAGTCAACCAGCCATGAGTACGGAGAGCGTGAAGCGACGCGTACATGTTTGGCCTGCCCGACTGCTTTGGTTGGGGGTTATTTGAGAAAAGGCTATAATAATCTGTGATTTTAATAATTAATCGACTGTAAACTTATTTTAAGTTGTAAATAGTTTTCAAACCTTATTTTGGGATCCCAAATGTTAAATACTAGAAGTTTTCAATGAAACAACGCATTTTTAAAGATTATAGCCTTAACTTTTGCTTAGTCACACTTTTGTTTTAAAAACCTCGGTTAGCGAGTTCATTGCACATTTTTCGTTTTAAAACTCACTTAGTAACGGCTCTAAGGAAGTAGGGCGTTACACCGACTATGAATGAAGATTCAATGGAGTTTGTACGAAGATGCGATAAATGTCAAAGGTTCTCTAAAATTCCATGAGCAGCTCCAAACGAGTTGAAACAGATGCAGAGTCTGTGGCCTTTTGCGGTATGGGGGATAGATTTAATTGGATCCTTGCCAACGGGAAAAGGCGGAGTAAAGTACGCAGTCGTGGCAGTTGATTACTTCACCAAATGGGCCGAAGCTGAACCACTCGCTACCATAACGACCAAGAAAGTTCTTGACTTTGTCATCAAGAACATTGTTTGCCGGTATGGTTTGCCCCGAAAGATAGTTTCAGACAACGGAACCCAATTTGACAGCGACTTATTCACCGACTTCTGCGAAAGGCACGGAGTTATTAAAAGCTTTTCTTCAGTTGCGCATCCCCAAGCAAACGGGCAGGTTGAGGCCGTGAATAAGACCCTTAAGGACACCCTGAAGAAGAGGCTTGAAGACGCTAAAGGAGCATGGCCAGAGCAGCTGCCTGAAGTCCTCTGGTCGTATAGAATGTCTCACCGAACAGCGACGGGTCATACCCCATTTTCCTTGGCCTACGGATATGAGGCTATGTTACCTGTCGAGTTAGATCCCCCCTCACATCGACGCATAACATACGACCAGGACCAGAATAGCCAACTGATGATGGAGTCCCTAGACTCAATTGACGAGATACGGGAGAAAGCCTGACTCTGAGTTGCTGCGTACCAGCAAAAGGTCGCCCGGTACTTTAACTCAAAAGTAAAAGAAAGAAAATTCAACGTCGGTGACTTGGTGCTACGACGAGTTTTCTTAAATACCGCGACCCCACTGCTGGAGTACTCGGACCTAATTAGGAAGGACCTTTCCAGATTGAAGAAGTCCTTCATTCGGGCACCTACAAACTTGCATGCCTAAACGGAGATCTCGTTCCACGTTATTGGAATGGAGAACACCTGCGCAAGTATTATCAGTGAACAGTCCTTTTTAAAGGTCTGGCTTGTATTAAATTTTACTTTTTACAAGTTTCGCAAAAAGGGTTTGCCACGTTGTATGGCTAATCGCTTATGTATGTATAATCCTTTTTTTAGGATCACTCATAAAGACATGTTTAGTCCATTTTTAATACGAGATTATAAGGGGCTGTGCGCAGCCAGTCATTCTTGCCAACCTATGTAAATTTATGTTTACAAGTATTTGTTCATTACGTGTGTTGTTTTGCTGTATTACAAGTATTGCGTTTCCAACCGAGCAGAAATGCTCGAACAGGTCATGGTCAAGGCAAGTGACCAAGGACCTCAAGCTCCTCGATCACTTGGGGGGCATATAAGGCACATCGATAGCAAAGCGTACCATGAGGTATGTAAACACATGAACAAAATAAGTGAAAGCATGCTACGATACTTAGAGTATTTTTCAAAATTCATATTTTGTTAAATCAACCCAAAGTACTATGCTAAGTTCGGTCATACGGACAGATGTTATAGTAAATGAAAATATTATAACACTATAATGCAGTCTTTTACACCGCAAGCATCACTGCTTGGATGTAATTGTTCAAATAAAAGGAAAGTTTGCAAAAAGGAAGAAGATAGATAGTCTTTACATCACGACCCGTGGGTCGTGTAATTGAAGAAAAATAAAAAGAAAATAAATTTAAGGAGCAGTAGGAGCAGGAGGGTCTTGCTCAGCAGTCTGGTTGGCCGCATCCTCAACAACTCCTCCTTCCTCTGCGCCAGCAGCCGGCTGGATGCTTGGGGAAGTAGGGATCCTTGCTCTTTCCTCTTCTTTGGCCAATCGAGCAGTGCAGCGGGCCAGTTCAGCATTCCTGATATCCTCTGAAAGGTAGTCGAAGTTGGCACCCTAGTTGTGTTTCCAGAAGTTATAGAAACACCGAAGCGTCGCATTCTTATACCTTTCCAGATTCTTGGCGTTGGCAAGCTTCAGATGCTCTATTTGGCTCTCAAGATCAGCCATGGCCTTGTCCTTGGCAAGATTCTCCTCTTTGAGTCTCTTGCATTCGCGATATTGGACTCGGCTGGCCTCCTGGTACTCCTCCCTCTACTTCCTCAAAGCTGCCTTCGAAGCTTCGACCTCCGCCAGCTTTGCCACCGCAGCATCCCTCTGCTGGGTGACTGCCTCCAACTCCCCCACATGCCTGGCTTCTGCAGCCTGGAGTTCCTCAGCAGCTTTCGCCTGGTACCTCTCGATGGCCTTTGCCCGAGCCTGGTCGATGGTAGCTTGGGCACGGGTACGAGCAGCAGTTGCAGTCAGCAAAGCCTGTGAACAAAGGATAAAGTCAGAGTCTGTTGCAAAGAATGAAAGACGAAGGCCAAAGAGATAAGAAATGCTTACGCTGGCCATTTCGTTTAGGGCCCTATTCAGAATTTGGTCGACCCCCATATTCTCTGCCTCAGCCATTGCATCCTTACAACGGTCGTACCTCACGATGTGTGCAAGGCAGTCCTTGGCTGCTCGTAAGGTACGGTTCGAGAGTTTGGCCCCAAGAGCTTCGTCCCGCTGGGTTTGTTCTTTGGCAGCTGCAGGCGGAGGGTTCGTCGTAGCAGGCGGGGTTTCCTTCTCAACAGGAACCGAAGGCTGGGCAGAAGTTTGCCCAGTTGGCACGTCCTTGGAAGGATCTTCTGGTCGACCCTTCTTGGCAGGAGGTCCTTGGCTTGATTCGCCGTTATGCCTCCTGGACGTCTTTCGCCGAACCAGAGGAACTTCTACTTCCTCCTCAGTCTGGTATAAATCGAAGACGTTGGGAGTGGCCATATCTACACACAAGTAAACATATGCAAATGATAAGATAAAGGCAGATAAAAACTCTTTATAAAACAGAAAAGAGGTCACAAAGTTTAATACCCGAGCTACAACTACTGGTCGCTATACTATTGACTCTATTAGTCACACACTCACTATCTGGCACGAAGAAGTCTGGCCCTAGATTTGGAGTATACGTAAAGTTGCCCTCCCCGTCAAACAAGTGACAGGGAATTGGCAAGCTATTTAAAAGCAAAATAACTGTACCGTTTTCATCGGGGGATTCCCCCAAGTTCACAACAGATTCTGTTGCCTTTTGTTTCCCCTTGCCTTGGGGTGCAGAAGGCCTTTCTGCAGAAGGATTGCTAGTGGGTTCCCTGATTGTAACCCCCGTCGGCCTCCTTTGCGGAGGGGACGCAGGGGGTTGCTGCTCGGGAACCCCCTCGGCAATGGCATCTGCTACCACGGGTCCTCTTGTTTCATGGCGAGGAGCTAGGAGGCCAGATAGCCTCAAATTTTCATCAGTAACCAGGGACTTGACGATTTTTTCTGCGTCTGTCATCCTGGCCAATGCGGTGGACCTCAACACCATGTCTGGTGTTGGGGTCGGACGTAACCATGGGCCTGAAAGACAAAGTGTACTTTAAGAAAAATGAAAGGAAATTCGCTGATGAAAAGTATCGACCAGTAAAAACAGCACTTACCTCCTCGGGCGAAGGCCAGGTTGTTGCTGGTCATGTCCGGTGTAAGGAAGTACTCCTTGCTGTACTGCCCCACATTAGATATGTGCGTGGTGTCACTCAGGAACGTCCAGTTTGTCTCCTGGTGACAAAGATGGAAGAAGCCCGTCCCATACTGTTGAGGGTTGGACTTGAGGTAGAAGAGATAATTGACCTCATGGGGGGTAGGTTCTGGCCATTTTTTAAGTTTATACAGGATATAGAGTGTGGCCAGCATTCTATATCCATTCAGAGTAATTTGGAAGGGGACGACACCAAAATAGTCGGCCACCCCCTAATAAAAAGGATGTAGAGGGAGGGTAGCTCCCGCCTCTATATGATACCTAGACCAAGCACTATAAACACCTTCGGGAAGGTTAGCCCTTTGGTCTGCAGCAGGAATTTTGAGATTGACCCCTGTGAGAGGATACTTCCTGAGGTAGTTGGCAAGCATCCGAGGAGTCACTTGGCTGGTCGGGGAGAGATACCACTCGACATCAGGCAGATTCTGATGACGAGGACGGGCTCTAGTTTGGATATTAGGGTCAGGAGCGGGATTTTCTCGACCACTAATCGAAGGAACCCTAGCCTGTGAATCAGGCTAGGCAGGAGAGTTTGGGATATCTTCAGAGTCAGGTCTTTTCTTGCCTAAGGATTTAGAACGGGCCACTTGAGGAGGAGATGGGCGAGGTCTAGGAGAAGATCGTGAGAAAGGGATTTCGTGGATTCTGTCGGTCAGTTGTTCTTTGCCTTCAAGCAGTTGGGCAAGAAGATCGTCGTCGATGGGCCGTTCACCTCCCCACAAATCTGGCATTAAAGTCTGCAAACAGAAGAATGGGGAGGTGAGGATAGAGAATTTTTAAGGCTTTTTAAAATGACACTGGTCGAGTATAAAAGTTAAGCTTTTATACAGCAGCATTCTAACAAAAAGCTAAAATTTTCCACACGAACAGTTTGAGAAACAGATCAAAGGGTGAAAGCAAAAAGTTTTTCATAAAAGCTTTTTCAACTCCCCTTAGGGCGGGAAAAACCTATTTTTTCGGCTGACTTAAAAATCGAACTCTTACTTCGGTTTTACGTCCTAAAAAGTATGATCTCAACTATCAAACTAACTCGTAACTTTTTTCACCCACAAGACATTCTACTGACAAGCACCTCAACCCAGAAGTAGATAAACTCAACAGTCAAACATACAGAAACATGCATTACAATAATACGAAACACAAAGATTCAAAGACTTACCAGAAAGAAGGTCGAGAAGATTGGTAAGAGTTTTCGGAGATCACGGAACTCTCGTACTGAGTCTTGAGAACGCAAAGGGACGGTCCCCAGAAGAAAATGGAAGCTCTGGTTTTAGGGTTTCTTGAAAGAGTAATGGCGTGTGTAAAAAGAAAAAGGGAACTTTGGAGATGTTATATATAAGTTTGTCTATGGCATTAAAAGGGATTAATCATCAGTTTCCCCTTTTTTGAAGTATGGGGAAGCGGGATAGCCGTCGAATTATTACTGGGGAAGCGAAAAGTCATGATTAGACAAGAGTAGGTTGCTTTTTCCAAGAACACACGAAGAGTTCTGACACGTATGGGGGGGTCACCGAAGGGTCGTTTCCTCAAAAATTTATTTATTGCTCGTAATAAATAAACTTGGGGGGCAAATGTTATCCAAAAAACTGGCATAGATGACGTGGCAAGTGATTCCTGGACACGTGGCTGACACTTGGAGGAACTCTGCTAGGATATCGACCAGAAGGCACATTATAAGCAGTAGGCGACCTAGTCTTACCTGCGACCAGTCTGGTCGATGGTTCCACATACTTCATGATGTTTCTATAAATATCTTTGTAAATCCTGAAATTGACTCCCACAATCTCCTGAGTATCCGATTATTTATGAGAGAATATATGTAACAAATTCATGTAATCCCCATTGAGCCTATAAATAGAGAAAGATAGCTCAAGGAAGGGACTTTTGGCTTTTGAATTATTTGAGACTAGAGTAATTCTATCTGAGACATTTTATTGTTCTTCAGAGGTTAGTGAAACTCATTGAACCCTAGTTCTTTGATCACTCCTTTGACTCTCATATCAATAACAATCTAAGTGGACGTAGGTTATTACCAGATTCTGGGGCCGAACCACTATAAAATATCGTGTTCTTATTATTTTCGTCATCACGTTCTTTTCAACGCATTCATCCATGTCAAGCGTATTTTGACTCCGTGTCAGTTGACCAAAATCAGGGTCAACACCGTAGTTCAACATCCGAAAGCATCCGGACCGTAACGTTATCAGGAATGTCGAACGATTTGTGTATGCGTTCGTACGCATTTTTGTATCCATCGCGATCCATAGGTTCGGGAGATGGACGTGAAGACATGATCGAGAAGACTGAGATGATTGCTGTGAGAATAGAAGGATGGTTAACTTTACAGTTTCTTCCCAGAAAAATTTAGAGTAAAGTTTGAAAAGTTTGAAATGTGAATTATTTGAATTAAAACCAGTTAAATGAGAAATGAAATTCCTTAATCGAGTGCTTCACTCGGTAACTGTGTTTGCATTAATTTTCAAGCGTAAAATGTCAAGGGATTATACGATCGTGTACCTACAAACCACCTCGATCTACGGGGAATGCCGACTTTAGGCGAAATCTTTGGCATTGAAGAGTCGGCCCAAGGTTCGAGTGAATAAGCGTGCCTCATCCGTTCGAAGCTTGGGCTAGGGGGCATCTGTTGGGCCCAAAGTTCTTTCCTCATTTGCCGATTATTCAAAATAGATCGTTTTGATTTGCAGAAGCTCCGAAGACAAAAGCTACGGGTCAGAAGCGATCTACGCCTCTGACTTCCGAGTATTTAATTTAAAATCAACACATTTTGGGGGGAAATTCAGTTATGTTTCTCCCGCTAATCAAGGGTTTGGTTGAACCAACTAAACACTTCACATTTTTGTTATATAAATATGAGATTCTTATTCAAACAATGGGATCGAAGAAATTTTTGACTTAGGCATCGGAGTGTCTTTCTTGTAGGTATCCCCGGCGGATCAAAGACGTTCTTCACCACCGGAGTAGAATCGGAGCACCATCTATTGTCGGCTCATACCTCCAATTATAGAAAGGCACATTTGTTGCATCAACAATTACAATTTATCCTAAGGAATGGTCATATCATTAGGTAGAACTAATCATGGATCCTCAGAGATAATCAAACATGTGATGCCTGATCATGCATGATTATATTACGTGTCCGGGATTTCACGGATTTGCAGACATACTATGTCTAACTATGCACATCTATATAACGTAACCAGATTGATAAAGATCCAAAGATACGTCAGGTCTCTAGTGTACCACGAGCTGAATGCATCGTCAGCTCGTGTTGCGTTCTCATAATGAAAATATGCATCCCTAAATATGACACAACCCCACAAAATTCTTATTGCTCTAATCCTATATTTTGTAGATGAGAAAAGTGAGGAAAAAAAGACAAAATTAGAGGGAAAATTAAAGGAAAGAAAAAAAATATTTGTTTAGCTGGAAAGAAAAGTATGTGAAAGAGAAAAATAAACGGTAAAAAAACCTGGCGAGTCCCATTATTTCTTTAAGAGAATTTTTTTATAATATGCATCTAAACAAAAATTATTTATTTACTCTTATATTTATTTTTAAATAATTTATGTGAATTGTTTTTTTAATTGAATTTATATGAAATGGTTAAATTGTAATTTTACTCATATTTTTATTTTTTATTGAGATCAACCATGGGTTAAAAAAAAGAAAACAAAACAGAGAGGAGAAAAAAAAAGAAATAAAGAAAGAGTGGGACCCACTTTCCATACCGTCCATAGTGGGTTTTCCTCTTTTATTTAGTAATTAAAAAAAAAAAAAGACCCAGACGGTGTGGGGTGGGCCCACGAAAAAGCTGACGCGCTAGAGTTAGTTGAGCAGGGAAGCGTGGGACCCATGATGAAGCCAATGAGGAAAATGCAAGTAGGATCCAAAACCTCAGTGCAGTCAGAGAAGGAGGGGGTAGCAAAGTGGGACCAACAGGGGTTGAGTTGTGTTCACCTCGCTTTTTCCATTCACATCAATAATATAATTTAGGTCTTCTTTCAAAATAATATAATTTATGTCTAATAAAAAAAAAACTGTCTCACTCCCTCTTCTGACGCACTCATTTTCATGGTGTCTCCTCCTTCCAACAGTTCCACACAAGTACACAACCCCATCTGCCTCTGCCAAAATATATATTTAACAAATAAATAAATAAAACGCAAACACTGTCAGTCATTAAAACCATTTTATTATTTTTCTATTTTATTGAGCATGTTTGCTGTCCCGTCAGTTCCGCTCTTTCTCTTCCTATAGCTATAACTATGGATCCGTTTGCTTGTTAGACTTTTTGAGGGATCAAGTGGTCAGAGAAAGTGAAAGTTTTGTGGTGTTTTCTTTTCTTTCCTACTGTTCATCTTTCTTTTTCTTTTTTGGCTTTGGCTGCGGTCCTCAAAACCCTATTACTCATACTACTACTTCTACTAGTACTATTACTACTGGTGTTTCATTCTACCACAAAACCCAATCCCAATCTCAATCTACAGGTCTGTTCCCTTTTCATAATTCTTACTTTGTTTCGTTTGTTTATGTTGTCTCGCTTTCTGGGTCTCTCTCCTGTTTTTTTGTTTTGCTGGGTGTATTTGAATCTAAATCGCTGCCTTTTTCAGCTCCATGCTGGGTTTTGTTTGGTTCTCTGCTATGATCTGCTTATGGATATTTTTGATGGACTTTTTAAGAAACAGGAAGTCTTTTTTTTTTTTTCTTTCTTCTTTCTAAAATGGGAATTCTTTGAGGGATTTATGATCTCAGTGGCAGATTTCTCAATTTCGGAATTGAGATTTGAAAAAATTGAAGTTTTCTTCTTTTTTTCCTTGTGAAATTTGGAGTGGGTTTTAAATCTCTGTTTTTTATGCCCCTTTTAATTTTTTCAAAATGAAGTTCTAGGCGAAGCCGACAGTACATGAAATTCAAGAGATTTGTAATAGCAATAAATGTACGGTATTGAGTTTCTAACTTGGTAATTTTAAAATTTGTTAAGGTCTTGTCTATTTCTTAATAGGTCTGGTTATGGAATCCTATCTTTCATATTGAATGAGCATTTGAGCGAAGATGTTTAAATAAGTGGTTAATTTTGATCAGAGGTTTTTAGTTGTTTATCTTTGCCTTTGGATGGTCATAATTCATTTTGATTACAACTTACTTTCCTTTTTGCTGTGTACAATATCTTTACTCTTTTTTTTTCCTGGATCTGGCAGTTAAAACATATAATTGATCATGCTCATTGTGTATTTAACTTCATTTTGCCAATATAATCAAGCATATTCTAGTATGAAACCACAATTCATAGTTCTACGTACTAAACGCGTTTTTCTCTCTAGTTGGAAACACTCATCAGGAGACACATGAGTGCTTTTAGTTGTTACTTTCAGGAAAGATTATTTTGTTATTTCTCGATAAATTGTTGAGGTTTTGTGCTGTTTTGATACATTGATTGTCTTTTTTCCTTTTCTTTCTTTTGCACTCTAGAAAAATGTGTTTCAGTTTTAAACGAAGTGAAATGATTAATATGGGCCAATGCTTTTTTCCCTTCTTCAGAAATGCAGTTCTCCCTCTCTGGCTTGGCTCTTTATTAATTACAGCTTTGAATTTTGGTTGGAGTTGCTCTTGGTGTTGTACTATAATAACTCAAGGGACTTGCTGCTTTAGAACTGAAAGGATATCTAGATGCTGCTGTATGCATTGCATACTTCATTTTGTGATCTGTAGCCATGTTGTGAAAAGCAGCCTGTGATTTTTGAGATGGAATCGTCAACAATATTTATTCAATAAGCTCATATCCTACAAAAGGTTGGCTGTCATTACTGTCTCGGAGTTTCTTTTTAACAGGAACCTCATGGATCTCCTTGATATAAAGGCAAGTGAAATAGAAAACAATGTTGGGCACCCTTCTTCTCCGAAGAAGCCTATTCTTGTGGGGAAGGGGAATAGCATCTGTGACAATGAATTAACCAATGCAAGTGTTGGGCTGCAGAAACAAGGGTATGATGATCATGAAATTAATAGTTGCAAAACTGAAAATTTGCAAGGAATTGAAAGGAATGATCACCTTTCTTCCTCAGATTGTACAAAGGAAACTATTGATGATTTGCGGCCATCTTATATTATTTCTACAAAGAGAAATTTAGTCGTTGAGAAACAAATATTTGCTGATGGATCATCCATGGTGTTGCCCTATTGTAATGGAGTCAAAGGTGATGAGACTCCAAGGAACTGTAAAGCATCTCCTAAAGCAATTACTCCTTTAAAGAAAACTTCCATGAACAGTGATGCTAGCTTAGACATTAGACAACCCCTTGAAAGTGACTTGCATGTTGGAATGAATATGTATTGGCTTAATACAGGTGAAAGTGGATTGAAGTCTGGGATGCAGGCAACCTTTTCTGATAAGCAAGGAAAAACTGAGTCATCATCTTCAAATTCATCACACATCATTCTTCCTGCTTCTTCAAATGATAGCTGTCAGGAAACATCATTCGATATCCACTCATGTAAGCTTATCAAAATCAATGGTAGGGATTCTTCCAGTTGCACTGATTTCAAGAGTAATGTTAAAGGGCCAGCAACTGGAAACTTACAACCTGGTTTTGTGGTATGTAATCCTGAAGAGAAGCTGGAAAACACTATTTCACCTGGAAAACAGTGCAATTTGGGTAAAGTTACTGAAACCCTTGACAGTGTTAGAACAAGTAGCGATAATGTGGCAGGCATAAGTTCAGACAACTATGTTACAATGGAGAATATTGATAGTTTGAATTCTGATAGTTTTAAGAAAGAAAAGACTGAGAAAGGGGCTCATGGTAAAGCAGCCCATGAGGATGCCGTGGGGGTGCCTCCAAGAGTTGCAAAAGAGGTGGATCAAGAGTTTGAGGCAACAGGAAGCTCTTCTTCTGTGGAAGGAAGAAACAACGACATGATTCGTAGGAGCTTTATTGATTCAGTAGATTCAAATAGGAAAAGCTGCTTATCAGAAACTGTATCTGTAATCCAGCAGTGCAAAAGTCAAGATAAATCATTCACCTTTTGTTCCCTTAAACGGGTGTTAGAAACAAGAACAATGACAAGAAATGAAAGCTTGTGCTCTGAGGTGAAAGAACCATTACCGGACATGGGTTGTAAAGTGATTCATGAAGTTAGTGATGGTCCTCATGGACAGGAATTGTCATATCGAACCATGAAAGCTGTAGGTTTAATGTCCCATAATCATATTGGGCATCTCTCCCGAATTGATCTTAATGAAGATGTCATGGAACATGGTGTGGACTATGCTGAACAATTTGGGAAAGAAACTCTACGTGATCCTGCGAGAAATGTGTCGAAGCCAAAACCAGTGGTAGCTAAATCTGGAGTTCCTTTATACGTTCCACGGCCCAAAGTACAGAAAGAATTGGAACTAGGTGGTTGGAGGGGGTCTGCTGCAAATAGTGCTTTCCGACCAACTTCAATTACCCAGAAATGCATTGAATATAATAAGGCATCATCCACCAATGATGAGAAAGAGTATGAAAAACAATCCTTCGATAATAGTATTGACCTCAATGTTGCAGCTACAGGAGTTGATTTTGATGTTGACTCCTTCCATGATAAACCTTCTCTGGCAGAGTCAAGCTTCCCTTCAAATATGGAAGTGGGATCAAGGCAAGCAAGAACATTAGATTTTGATCTCAATTGTGTTGATGGAAATGATGACCCTCATCAATCATCTCTTGCAACTTCCTTATCTGTAAGAAATTTTGATTTGAATGACAACCCAACTTCTGTGGATAGTCCCAGCTTCATTCTCAATCCAGCTTCATTCTCAAGACACTTTAATCAAGCTAACAAAACTTTCAGAAGCAGGGGATCGGATAGTCCTCCAGTTTCGTCTGTGGAAAATCCAAAGCAGCAAGATTTTAGAAGTCTTAGATCCACTTATTCTGCAGATTTGAGTTCTATGACAGGCTTTGTCCCTGGTCACGTTCAACCATTTCTGGTTGCAACACCTCATATGCTTCCATCCAACGAACAACTGCAGAGGATCACTTTCCTGCAACCGCAGTTGGCTTATGCACAACAGCCACCCCATGCCTTCCGGGTTGACCAAAAAGACATCTTATCTTCAACTGCAGGCACTCATAATGTCATTCCATACATGATAGATCCTCATTCAACTACCATCCTATCACAAGTACTAGGCTCTGGTGGGTTCCCTGCCTTTCCTGGTGGCCCACAATGTTTCCAGGTTTCTCATGGATCAGGCCCCAGCAACATAGAAATGACAAGGCCTAATAGTATTGATATATACAATGGAATGAATAATGGTCTGGAGAATATGACCAGGGGAACAAATGGTGGCCAACTTTATATGCCATCAAGTAATTCAGCATCGGAAGAACAGATGAAGAGTTTCCAGCAAGTTGGCCTCTTTCCCACAGGAATGAAGAGGCGGGAACCAGAAGGGGGATGGGATTCTTCTCAGCTTAGCTTTAGACAGATGACTTGGCGCTAAGGTTTCTCCATGGCCTTAATAATCTTGTTTTTGCAGATTGCCAGTCAAAACTATTTATTAAGCTGTAGTTTACATCTGATTCTCATAGTTACAGTTGTTTAACCTTACTACCTTAGTTAAGAGAGCAAGAAAGCATCATAAGTAATGGGGTTGAGTATGATATGTTTTGACGTATGATTCTTTTGCATTATCTAATTCTCGGTTCTTATAGGAAAGGCTTCTGTACATGTCAGTTTTTTATTTAGTGAATGTAAATCACTTTGGTTAGATAGTTTTTATCTTCCACTAAAAGTAGTCGTGGATGTTTTAACGAGTAAGTGGTTTTTATGTTTTAAAAGCTATAAAAGAGAAAAAGTTATAACGTTGCACAAATACACTCAGAAGTAACAAATTAAGTGGCTTAAACCTTTTTCTCAAAAAAAAAAATATATATATTTTTTATTAAAAAAATAAATAATTAATAATGATTTAAAAAATGTTAAAATAAATAAATCATTTAAACATTAAATTTTTTACTTTAATTATGTTACGGAGAAAAGATTTATAATCTCTTGATTTTCATTGAAAAGAGATGCACATATATATACAAAACTAGAAATTTATCTTAGGTAATTATAAAATTGAAAAATTGGAATTAATGTTAATTATACACCTAATGTATACAGCTAACACTCTTCTCAAGTTGGAGCATAGATATCTATTTTTAGTAAATATATATTTTTTTTGTATTTTTTTATTATTTTACGGTTCTTAATTTAAAAAAAAAAATACGTCCTTAAATTTTAAAAAATACGATTTCAAAGTTTCATAATTACAAAAATATAGTCTTAGGAAAAACAATTAAAAAGCAACTTGAAAACAACTCTGTTGACTGCATTTTTAGCCAACGACGTGAGAACGTCAAATACGACAAGTCTTCAAGAGAATAAAAACGACACAGACGGTATAATAAAGAAAATAAAGAACACACAAGAGATTTTTATAGTGGTTCAGCCCCGATTGTCGGTAATAGCCTAATCCACTTAGAGTTGTGATTTATAGACCTATACTCAAGATCAGATGGACTGAGCCAACTGAGTTTCTTCAGTACAGATTGTGAAAATACAAGAATTCTCTCTAATTTCAGCACTTTCTCTCTCTAGAATAGACAGACCCAATTTTCTCTCTCTAGAAAGAAGAAGCAGAAGGAAGCCCCTCTCTCATCCCATAAGCTCTCTATTTATAGGCCTGGGATCCTCAACTGATATCCCCTTACAATCGGGATATTTTATTATTCATCTTATATTTATATTACAATAAATGTTTAAAATATAACTAATTCCTCAATTTGAGTGAGGAATGAGAGATTCCCGCGTATGTTGTTGAAGCTGTCTCTGGGAACCTTGACTTAGTCTCCTCTAGCTAATTGATCCACCTCCTACTGACCACTCATGCAAGTGTTGGTCGGACGTGCATGGTGGTAGGACATGTTTTCGGGGGTTGAACGTGCATGGTGGTAGGACATGCACTTCTCTCCTATATCATGGCACTCTCCTCTTGCATGCCATGTTCCTCCTTGAACCAATCTTCTTGGCTTCTCCTCGGACCAAGGTGGTCCGAGGCAACCTTCTTGGCACCTCACCTTGGACAACATTGAAGCAACCTCCTTGGCACCTCACCTTGGACAACATTGAGGCAACCTCCTCCATAACATCTCACCTTGGACAAGATCAAGGCATTCTCCTTTAACATCTTCCAAACATGTCCGATCGAACATTGTATAGGCTCTCCTTATCAGAATCTAAGTCTCCATCCTCTTGCATGAGACTCCTCCTCCTTAGCTACTTACCTTGGACACGTTCGAGCCAACACTTAGGAAACCTTGGGAGGCTTGCCTCCTACACACCCTTGGGGTCTCTTAGGACCACATCCTCCTTGGGGTCTCCTAAGACCACTTTCTCCTTGGGGTCTCCTAGGACCATATCCTCCTTGGGGTCTCCTAGGACCACTCCCCTTAACTTTCCTAGAATGCATTCTCCTTAGCCTCCTAGGATGCATTCTCCAATTTTTGGGTATAACAAACTCACTGCATCAATCCAAAATAAACTTAAAAAAATACAAAAAAATATTATATATCAGAACAACTAAATATAAAAAAAAAACCTAAAAACAACTTGAAAAAAAAAAGACAAAACCATACAAATATAATATATTTTTTAAACTGTAATATTGAAAGAAAGAAAAATTTGACTGTAAAAATATAATTTTTTAGAGAAATTAAGCATTTTCTGTAACAATCTCTAGATATTAATCTTGCACAACTTGATATAAAAGGTAATCAACCCAAATCCCCTTTAAAGCTTTCGTGAAGATGTCCCATAGTTATTTTCTAGTCTTCATATATCCTATAGAAATCAAGCCTTGTTAAATTTTCTCTCGAACAAAATGACAATCAATTTCAATTTGCTTAGTTCGTTAAAGAAACACAAGGTTAGATGCAATATGAAGAGCAACTTGGTTATCATGCCACGATTTTGTTGGGACTGAAGTTCTAAGTCATACCTCAGTCAAGAGTTGATAAATCCATATTATCTCACACATAGATAGTGCCATTGCCCTATATTCTGACTCCATTGGATCGTGACACAAAATTTTGCTTCTTGCTTTTCCATGAAACTAAATTCCCTCAAACAAAGATACAATAACCTGAAGTAGATATTCTATCTGTGTACCCTAATGTCAGCACGAGTCCTTCACTCAGTTTGGGTACAACTGGCAAATAAATATGTGGGGGGAAATAACCAAGGAATCCATTTATTATCCATGTGGACAGCTCAGTTTTCACGGTGATTATGCGAGCTAGTGATGCATAGGTTGCGAAGCATGAGCTCATGATATTCACGCGGCCTCCATAGTACGAGCTCGGAGATATATCCATTTCGTAGTAACTCAAATATATTGCGTAGCCACGAATCCCCAAAGACTCGGGTAATTTTATATGATCATTTATGGCCAGCCTGTAATATTTAATGTCCCAGATATTAGGAGACCATTTATTTCGTTATCAGATCATATCCTAGTATAAATGAGAATATTTTATATTACATGTAATAAATATGTAAATCTGTGATTGACTCACACGGTTACCCAAACCTGTCCAAGGAATTTTTCTATAAATACTGGGAATATTGGATAGAGAAGGGGACGATTAATTTGTAAGACCGAAACTCTGCCAAAATATAGAGAGAAAAACAGTAATAATATAGACTCGTGGACTAGGTGGATTTTAACCACTGAACCACGTAAAAAGATGTAACGACCCAAAATTACTAATAAGGCTTAAGGGTCTTGATTAGTGTGCCGGAAGAGCATAACTGGATTATGTGTGATTTAAATGGTTAAATGCATGATTATGTGATAAGCATGCTTATATGTTATTTGGATATGTGAGATGCATGATTATGTGTATTAGTATGCATGTAGGCCTTGATTAGATTAAAATGACATATTCGTAATTTTGGCCCGTTGAGGGCATAAATGTAATTATTTGCGATAAATTGTTGAGATCACATTATTATGTGAATATATTGGCAGCTTGTGACTCGAGGTGATCCTGGTGAGCGGTTTAGCGAAAAAGTGGCTGAAAATGTTGGGTTGAAAGGTGCAAGACCCAAAATCCACAAAAATTGGGTTGAAAGGTGGCTGAAAGTGTTGACCAAGTGCAGCCAATAGAGGCGCGCCACATGTCCAGGTGGTGGCAAGCTTAAGCTTGGGCTCATTTTGGGCCTAATTCCCTTAAAAAATGCCACCTTTTTATGGGTTTTATGCCAAAATGCAATTTTAATTCCTACAAAATAACAATAAATTAAATCATAATCAAATATTTTAATTTATAAAATAAATCATATTAATTTCATGAAAATATTAATTAAAACTTAATTTATTTTGACTATTAAAATCAATAAATGTGTATTTTTCACCACTAATCACAACCCCCAACTAGCTTATTGCTAGTCCCTAACAATTCAAGCGAAAAATAAAATTATCATGTTGAAAAATCATCTAAGCATTTTCAAAGTATCAGCAAGAAGTCAGAAATTACTATCTAAACTACTTCAGTTGCGATTCCAGAGTTGTGTGTGTGTGCACCAAACCATATTTTTTTTATCGCATGTCATAACACAAATAGTATCGAAAAATATCAAAAGTATAAAGGTCTCAACTCCAAATTCCTTACGGGCATTGAAAGTATTTGTATGGGAAGGATTACACTCTTCGAGTTGGAAATATAACAGTTTACGCTCAAATGAGAAAAAATAAACTTTTTAGGACAAACAATTTGAACAAGTATTGATCACAAGATAGGCATATCAACTTATTGGAATTCAAATGACAAGCAACCTTTGAGATTTACATGAGAAAGCTCAAAAATAAAATGAAAAATAACTAGAAATGATAAATAAGAAAAGAAAACTATTAATTCTAATATATATATATATATTCCTATACAATTACACAACAAAAATAATAATAGAAATATTTTTTTTTAACTTCCAGTAGGCCTTCCTCCACCAAGAGAAACCAGGAAAGTGTTGCTCTTGTTCTCTTTTCTTTTTTGTTTTTTTTTTTCATTTTTCATTTTTCATCATTCTTTTCCCTTTTTTTTATTTCTTTTCCTCTTGTTCTTTTTTTTTTTTGTCGACAAGAGGCAACACAAAAGTAAAAGGAAATTACAAATAAAATAAATAGAACACAAATTTAAACTTTATTACAAAGACTCATTCTTATATGAAAAACATCCCTCTAGTAAATGTCATATTTTAAATTCCAAATATGTGACTTTAGCAACTCAAATGATCAATAAAAGTTCAAAAAGTTGTTTTCTCAACTCTCACAACTCACCAAGAAATGAAAAACTTTAAACTTGAAATTTCTCTCAACTATTTGTGTTAACAACCAATTTATCACATGTTTGGAAAGTGCACAAAAGAACTCTAAAAATCACTTCTTAATATCTAAACATGGTAAGAACTGACTCAAACCAACAAGTTAGACTCATGCTTAGATAATTTTGAGAAAATTTGACTTAAAAATTCAACAAGACAATAATGTTTTCCAAATGAATGCTAATGACACAACAATAAGATTTTCCAAATGAATGCTCACCACCCCCAACCAAAAATCAGACAGTGTCCTCAATGTCAAAATGAATAATCAATGAAAAAGGTAAGGAAAGAGAACACCTGTATGATGACCATGTCCCATGAGGCGAGAGCGTAAATAGCCTGATAAAAATACCCCAAAACAAACAAAATACAAGAACGAAAAACATACAAAAATAAAAGAAAGACAGAAAAAAATTAAAAAAAAACAAACAAATCATTTAGAACATCAGAGTGTATAAATTGGATCCTTAAGAAGGACCTCTTCAACATGACTCACACACTCAATGTAATGCTTCAGTCTTTGGCCATTGACTCAAAAAATTCTCCCATTAGTTGGGTCCTCGACCTCAACGGAACTGTTGGGAAATACTTGCTTCACTACAAATGGACCAGTCCATCGCGATCGCAGTTTACGGGGGTGCAAGTGCAAGCGAGAATCATACAGATGCACTTTCTGATTTGGCTCAAAGTGTTTCCATAGGATTTTTTTATTGTGAGCGATTTTCAATTTTGCTTTATAAATCCTGGAATTGTCATATGCATCATTTCTCAACTTCTTAATTTTGGACAATTGGAGTTTGCGATTGATACCTGCGGCATTCAGATCAAAGTTTAGGGCTTTGATAGCCCAATATGCTTTATGCTCGAGCTCGACAGGTAAATGACAGGCTTTTCCAAAGACGAGCCAATAAGGAGACATCCCAATAGGGGATTTGAAAGCAGTGCGGTATGCCCAAAGAGCGTCTAGAAGACGTGTAGACCAATCTTTGCCGTCGGGATTTACCGTCTTTTCCAAAATGTGTTTTATCTCCCTATTGGCTAACTCAGCTTGATCATTAGTCTATGGATGATAAGCATTTGCAACCTTATGAAGTACACCGTCCTTGTGCATAAGAGCTTGAAAATATTTGTTGCAAAAATTTGACAACTGTAGCGTTATCATTGGTTCGATAGGGTACAACCTCGACCCATTTGGAAACATAATCCACAACAAGAAGAATGTAAAGGTAGCCAAAAGAAGGTGGAAATGAACCCATAAAGTCTATCCCCCAACAATCAAATATTTCGATAACAAGAATTGGGTTCAAGGGCATCATGTGTCGACGGGAGAGGGAACCTAACTTTTGGCACTTTACAAAAGAATGACATAAATCATTGATGTCTTTGAACATAGTGGGCAGGTAAAGACTGCATTGTAAGATTTTTGCAACGGTTTTCTTCATAGAAAAATGATCACCACAAGCATCATTGTGGCAAAAATTCAGTACACTAGACACCTCATCGTCGTGGATGCATCTTTGCATGATTTGGTCGGGGCAATACTTGAATAAGAATGGGTCATCCCAAAAGAAATTGCACACCTCAACCAGAAATTTGTGTTTGTCTTGTGAACTCTATTCAGATGGGAGTTCACCTGTTACTAAGTAGTTTACAATGTGAGCATACCACGGTAACTTAGTAACATAAAGCAATTGTTCATCGGGGAAATCATCAAGAATAGGTGGACCATCAGCAGGATCGCTGAATTCAAGTCGGGACAAGTGGTCTGCGATGACATTTTCAACACCTGTCTTGTCTTTGATTTTTATGTCAAATTCTTGCAAAAGAAGGATCCACCGTATTAGTCGCGCCTTAGCATCCTTTTTGGAAAGGAGATATTTCAAGGCGGAGTGATCTGTGAAGATTGTAATAGGTGATCCAATCAAATAAGATCAGAATTTGTCAAGAGCAAAGATGACGTCAAGCAACTCTTTTTAAGTAGTGGAATACTTCATTTGAGCACTATTGAGAGTTCGACTTGCATAGTAGACAACAAAGGGTTTCCCCTCTCTTCGTTGTCCTAACACAACTCCCATAGCAAAGTTGATGGCGTCACACATGATCTCAAAAGGAAAACTCCAATTGGGTGACTGAATGATGGGAGCAGAAGTGAGTGAATTGACAAGCATTCGAAATGATTCCTCACACTTAGGTGTCCATTCAAAAATGACATCTTTGGCTAGGAGGTTGCTTAGCGGACAAGCATTCATTGAAATTTTTTGTATGAACCTCCTATAGAAACCAGTGTAACGACCCGAATTCGCTAATAAGGCTTAAGGGCCTTGATTAGTGTGCCTGGAGGGCATAATGGGATTTGTGTGTGTGTCTTTAATGAGTAAAATGCATGATTATGATTTAAAGCATGTTATATGACTATTTGACTATTTGAGATGCATGACTATGTGTATTAGTATGCATGTAGACCTGATTGTGTTAGAAAGGGCATAATCGTAATTTGGCCATTTTGGGCATGACGGTGATGATATCTGTGATCTGTGACTCGAGACGATCCTAGAATGAGCGGGTTAGCAGAAAAGTCAAAGCGGAAATTTATACCCGGCTTGGGTCAAGCCTGGGGAGTTTAAATGGGAATTTGGAAAATATATTGAGGTTAATCTTGATGATGAGGAATGTATATTTGGTGATTAATCAGGTATTGGGTAGCAAGCGGGAAATTATTAGAGACACTCGAGGAATTAGTGGGAATTGGGTAAAATGACTAAAATGGCCCTACATGGACAAAAAGGTTTAGAATTAATAGGGAGGGCATTTTGGTCTTTAGGCTTTTTAGAGATAAGTTAAATGAAGCTTTATATTTAGTGGGATTGGTAGAATAGAGTTATAAGGCTGAGAAAAAGAAAGAAAGAAGGAAGAAAAAGAAAAGAGAGAAAAACAGTGTGGGTTTTCTTCAAAGGATCGGTTTGTGGTTCTCCCACCATTTCCCTTCATTTTTCTTGGAGCTAAGCTCAGTGATGAGCTAGGATAGGCTGAGCATCAAGGATCCTAAGCTAGACTTGAAGATTTGAAAGGGATTAGCAAGAATACATCAAACATTGAGGTAAGTTTTTAGAAGTTTCAGTTTTAGGGTTTGACTGGTTTGAGCTGTGTATCTAAACTGAATTGATGGGGATTTTAGGGGAATTCAGGCCAAGGTTGAGAAGGAGCAAGCTAAGGAGGTCTAGGGTTTAACTCAAGGTCGAATTTCCATCCACGGTATGATTTCTAAGTCTTTAACTTTGATGTTTGACTGATTTTCTGGGTTTAGGGTTTATTATGGTAAATCTTGAGTTTTGGGTTGCTTGAGCTTGGGTTATGAGTTCTTGGGATGCTTGGGATGAGTGTGAGGTGTTGATAAGTTTGTTTTTGGGTTTGGGAAAGATTTGGACAAGTTTGGGGTTGAAATGGTTGAAAGAAATCGCAGAAAACAAATTTGGGTGTTGCCTGTCTGCAACTAGCGCTACAACGCTAGTGTTTGGGCGCTGTAGCACTAGGCCCTGTTTCTGGGGATGTTTGGTTCTGCTTGTAGCGCTATAGCGCCCTCTTTAGAGCGCTGTAGCGCTGCACTGTTCCCAGAAAGGGGTTTTTGGGCTATTTTTGAGGGATTTTGACCTAGGGTTCGAGGCTTGATTCCACCACCTTGTTTTGTGGATCTAGGACTTCCCGGAGGCTCGGGATTGGTCCCGAGGCTAGGTTTTGGACTTGAGGTTTGGTAATGACTTTGAATTATGGATTTTGTTTAGGTGAGCGCTAGGGCTCGAGTGGGATCGTGCTCGAGGAGTCAGGTGATCAAAGCTATCGAATTGAAAGGTAAGAAAACCGTAGCACCCGAGAACAGGGCATGGGCCCACCATGTTATTGCAGGGCATGGCCCTAGATTGTATTACGTGCGAATGTATAACCTTAGATGAATTGTTATATGTTTGAATGATTATTTCGAAATGTACTATATGTGTGATTATAATGAAATGAATGGCTAAGGCCGAGAGCGGCAAAGGCTGAGTACGGCCTTGGGGCCGAAAGTAACACTTAGCACATGGAGTGCTTATAGCCAGGGTGGGACCCAATGGATACATGAGTTATCCTTACGGTAAGGACCGAGACCCCAGGCTTTGGTAGGGCCTCTGGGGGCGGCATGGCTTGTTTGTTCAGTCTGATGGTTTTCCTATTTATCAGTGGATTATATGTCAGCTATATTTTATGCATATGTTATATACTGTATGAGTTTTCTTGCTGGGATTCGGCTCGCGGGTGCTCTGTGTGGCAGGTAAAAGCAAATAGTCAGTCAACCGACCATGAGTATGGAGAGTGTGGGGGCGGCGCGTACATGTTCGGCCTGCCCGACTGCTTTGGTTGGGGGCGTTTTGAATGTGGCTATATTAACCTATTCTTTTGATAGTTAATTAAGTGTAAATCTATTTTTTGAGTTGTAAATATTTTGTAAACCTTATTTTGGGATCCCAGATGTTTGATACTTAATGTTTTCAATGAAACTAAGCATTTTCAAAGATTACAGCCTTAACGTCTAGTTTAGTCACACTTTTGGTTTTAGAAACCTCGAAGAGTCAGTTAGTTGCACAATTTCCGTTTTAAACTCACTTAGTAATGGCTCTAAGGTAGTAGGGCGTTACAACCAGCATGACCAAGGAATGACCTAACATCTTTGACAGTCTTAGTAGTAGGCAGATTGGAGATAAGGTCGACTTTGGATTGATCAACCTCAATTCCTCTTTCAGAAACAATGTGGCCTAAGACTATGCCAAAAGACACCATGAAATGGCATTTCTCCCAATTGAGCACAACTCCTTTCTCAATACACCATTTTAAAACAGATTCAAGATGAAGAAGACATGTGTCAAAGGAGTTTCCAAAAATGGTTAGGTCATCCATGAATACTTCCATTGATTTTTCAATCATGTCACTAACTATGCTCATCATGCATCTTTGGAATGTAGTTGGTGCATTATACAAGCCAAATGGCATATGTCGGAAAGCAAAAGTGCCAAAGGGACAAGTGAAAGTGGTCTTATCTTGATCCTCTAATGCAATCTCAATTTAATAATAGCCAGAATAGCCATCAAGAAAGCAATAGAATTTATGACCAGCTACACGTTCAAGGATTTGATCAATGAATGGGAGTGGAAAATGATCTTTGCGGGAGGCGGCATTTAATTTTCTATAATCAATGCACATGTGCCACCCTGTCACAGTTTTTGTGGGGACAAGGATCCCTTTTTCATTTTGGATCACAGTGACACCAGATTTCTTTGGCATGACTTGAGTTGGACTGACCCATTTTCTATTAGCTACTAGGTAAATAATACCAGCGTCTAGCAATTTCAAAACTTCATTTTTTTACAACTTCTTTCATTGTGGGGTTTAGTCGCCTTTGAGGGTCTCTCCGAGGGATAGCCTCATCCTCTAGATTGATTCGATGGGAGCAAATTAAAGGGCTAACACATTTGATATCAGCAAGCGTCCAACCTATCGCAGATTAATGCGTTCGCAGTAGCTCAAGTAACTAAAATTCTTGAGAATTTTGAAGGTTGGATGGGATGATAACTGGAAAGGTTTCACCGTCTCCCAAGAAGACATGTTTCAAACCCTCGGGAAGTTGGGTCAATTGAACAATTGGAACCTCTTCGGCTGAAGTTTTTGGCTGTGATCTCTCACGAGGTAGTTCTTCAAAGCGAGGTTGCCAAAACTGAGTCCTTCTATTGCACGAATCTGTGTGATTGGATATTGCAAGAGTGACTCAATAGAACTAGGACTTTCGTTGTCAGACAGAAGGAGGATTCATCAAGATTATCAAAGTTGCTTCGCAATTGAACCTCCTAGGGAATTAAAGAGTCAATCATGAATGTTTGATAGCATTCATCATCTTCTCGGGGTTGTTTTCCGATGTGGAAGATATTGACTTCAAGAGTCATGTTTCCAAACGATATCTTCATTAGACCATTCTGACAATTGATCAAAGCATTTGCAGTAGCAAGGAATGGTCTTCCGAGGATAATAGGAATTTTAGACTCCATGTTTACCACAGATTGGGTATTAAGAATAAGAAAATCCACAGGGTAATAGAATTTTTCAATTTGAACTAAAACATCCTCAACAATACCCCTAGGATTTTTGGTGGAGCAGTCAACAAGCTGTAGCACAACAGAAGTTGGCTTCATTTCTCCAAGACCGAGTTGCGAGTATACAGAGTAAGGCATGAGATTTACACTCGCGCCAAGATCAAGTAAGGCTTGGCTGACTTCATGGTTCCCAATTTGGCAAGAAATGGTGGGACAACCAAGATCTTTGTATTTCGGCGATGTCTTTTGTTCAATCATTGCACTCACTTGCTCAGTCAAGAAGCAGTCTTCTTGACATGGTGCTTCCTTTTTGCAGTGCATAGATCCTTGATGATTTTGGCATAAGCCGACACTTATTTTATGATGTGAAGCAAAGAAAGATTAATCTTCACTTGTGTCAAGTTCTCAAGGATTTCAGCTCGGTTATCAGGAAGTTTCCCAACAGGTTTCAATGCCTGGGGAAATGGTACTTTTGGAGAGGCATTGAGTGGTGGATTTTTGGGAATATCTTTTGGAGTACTAGAAGAGTTGGATTTTATGGGTGGATCATGCAAAGCTTTACTGCTTCTAGTCGTGATGGCATTTACTTCCTTAACATTTTGATCATTAGAATTTGAAGATTGGGCCATGTGTTGGCCTTGCATATTGAATTTTGGTTGGGAAGGAAGTTTGCCTTTTTCCGGAATGGCCAAAGATTCAGTCAATTTTGAGAACTGACATTTCATTTCCTTGATTTCTTCCATCATTTGGCGATTTAGTTTGGATTGTTCCTCTACGAATGCATGAAGGGTATTCTCGAGAGAATTTCTTTGTGGATGAGAATTATATTGAAATGCAGAATATGCCTTTGATGATTGAACTTGTTGCTCATTTCACCATTGTCCTCCAGACGTTTGAGCTTGGTTGGAATCTCTCCAACTGAAATTTGGGTGGTTTCTCCAACCAGGGTTGTACGTATGGGAGAATGGCTTGTTATATGCCCCTAAGGCATTGCATTGCTCCTCATAAAACCCCCCTCATTTCATTCAAAGCTAAGCAATCCTTAGCTAAATGCTCATTCCCTCCACAAACAAAGCAAGGTTCTTGTGGTTCCGCTTGAGCAATCATGTGCGGTTTTTGGCCATTTTTCGTCATCAAGACCTCAAACTGCTTTTTCAAAGCTTCGAGTTGGGTGTTAATACTATCCTCTTCTCGAAGTTGATAGATCCCTGATGTTTTGTGTCGGTTGGTGCTATCAGTAGCACTTGGACCAGTCCAGGTGTGAGACTTTTTCCCAGTTTCTTTGAGATATTCAAGTGCATCGTCTGGCTCTTTTTTGAGGAATTCATCATTGCATAGCATTTCTACAAACTAGTGCTCAAGATTCGTGAGACCTTCATAGAAGTAACTGACCAAACGCCAGTTCTCATAGCCATGGTGCAGGCACCAATTCAACAAATCTTTGAATCTTTCCCAGACTTGATATAACGTTTCATTGTCCTTTTGGGAGAATGTGGAAATATGTCGTTTTAGACTGTTGGTCTTATGGCTGGGGAAGTGTTTCAGAAAGAAGGATTTGGTCATCTCCTCCCATGTTCCAATAGACCTAGGTCTCAAAGAGTATAACCAACTTTTGGCTTTGTCCTTCAAGGAGAAAGGGAATAACTTTAGTCCCACAGAATCGGCATTTTCAGCTCGGTTATAGAACGTGGCTACTACCTCCTTGAATTCTCTAATATGCACGTATGAGCTTTCATTTTCAATTCCATGAAATGTTGGCAAGAGTTGAATCATTCCAGGTTTAAAGTCTAATGTGGGCATATTAGGAGGGAAGATAATGCATGAAGGCGTGGAAGTGCGAGTAGGATGGAGGTAGTCATTGAGAGTTCTTGGTTGGATTTCATCATTGCGAGCCATTGCGAATGGATTATTATCAACTAAAGTTTGTGGAGAAGCATGATTGGTGGATGAATTGGAAGAAGTGTTACTAGAAGTTTCGTGATGATTCATCCACTCTCAGACTAGAAACTCTGATACCAAGTATATTGAGGCGATGAAGGTGCTCGAGGAGAAGAACGCTGAACTGCTCGAGAAAAACACAGAATTTCTCGGCAAGAACACCGAACTAGTCGAGCAGAGTTCTAAGCTGGCCGAAGAGCTTCAACAGTTTAAGACTGCCCTGGACAAAGCCAATGAAGATAAAGAGAAGTTTAGGGAGTGTGCTAGACTTAACTGTCAAGAGGCCAAACAACTCGAGGTTGATTTCATCGCGAGCAGAAAGGAGACTGAGGAGTTGGAGGGGCGCGTCAAAGAGCTTGAGGAGACGAATGCTAGAAACTTGGAGAGGTATAGGGAAGCCACCCATGTAACGACCCAAAATCACTAATATGGCTTAAGGGCCTTGATTAGTGTGCCGGGAGGGCATAATTGGCTTATGTGCGAATTTATTGATTTAATGCATGATTATATGATAAGCATGCTTGTATGATTATATGAATAAAAATGTGATTAAATGTTATACCTATGAGAACCACATTATTATGTGGATAAATCTGCAGAGCACGACTCGAGGTGATCCTAGGGCTAGATAGCAGGGAAAAGTCACAACGGGGCTTAACAGTTGACTTTGGACAAGTCAGGGGTATTTTAGGTATCGGGTAGTTATTTAGACTATCGGGTTATGAAAATAAATAATTGGAGATATATTTGAGGTTAGGAAGTCTAAGCGGGAATATTGGGGGATTTTACCGTTTTGCCCTCGGGGATGTTTCCGGCACCCCGAGCCTTGGGATTAGCTTAATAGCCTAAGGATAGACTTGGGAAGACTTTAGAAAACAATAGACAGAAATTTAACCGACTCTTTCTCAGCCTTCTCTCTCTCCTCTCTCTTAAGGAAGAAAAACACTGAAATTTCAAGGGAAATCAGCTGAAGCTTGGGGAAATTGAAGGGATGAATTAGAGGTTTAGCTCAAGAACCAATCAAGAACTAAAAAAGAGCTAAGGTAAGCAATGAATTTTCGTTTCTGTGGTTAGGAATTTTGAGTAATGGATGAGTTTTAAATATTTATGGTTTTGGCATTTAAGGTTGAATTTGAGGCTGGAATCTTTGAAGTTGGGTCAGGGAACTCTTGGAGAAGTGATTCTGTAGCTGAGGTAAGCTTTAATCCAAGGTTTAATGGTTGAATTCTAGTATCTCCATGGCTGGTTTTGAGTTCTTGAGTTAGGAAGTTTCAGTAATTGAAATAGGTTTTTTATGGGTTTTTAGTCTAGCTTTCAGCTGGGTTGTGTTGTTGGGATCTTGTGGGAAGTTTTGGGATAATTGAGTTGTGGATTTGGGGTGGTTTTGAGTAAGTTTGCATGAGGTTTGGGAGTTAAAAATGGTGGTTTTTCTGGGTTCGAAGGGGTCGGGCCGCGGCATAGTTCTTGGTGAGCCGCGGCCCTTCGAAGCTGATGGATGCTGAGGAAGGAGGGCGTGCTGCAGCATGGCCTAAGCAATGCCGCGACCCTTACATGTTTTTGGTCATTGAGTGGTATCTGATTGGGGCCATACCGTGGCATGGTTGGCTAATGGCGCGACCCTTAAGGGATTTTGGGATTTTGAGATTCCAGGCTTGGGAATTTAACCTAGGGTGCTCGGGATTGAATCTTTTACCATGTTTGGTGAAATTCAATGTTCCGGAGACTAGAACTTTGTCTAGAAGCTCATTTAAGATTGTTAATGGTATCCTTTTTCTTGGTTGTGACTAGGTGCTAAGCTAGGGCTCAGGGATCGGATCGCGCTCAAGGAGTGTCGCTCATAACTAGTTCACTTGGAAACCAAAGGTAAGAAAACTGCCCCTGGTTGAATATATGTGATGGGACTAAGGGTTCCCTATTGTGTATGCTTGAATAGATGGTATTATGCCATGCAAGCTAATTAGCGAACCAACGACCTAAGGGTGCCAAGGGTTACACTAGCGCACAGGGCGCGGTTTGGCCACTGGTAGCCAAGGATAGCTTAATATGCACTGAGCTCAGTTTAAGTGGGCTGGAGTGAGCGGGTTAGCGGAAAAGTCAAAGCGGGAATCTATACCCGGCTTGGGTTAAGCCTGGGGAGTTTTAATGAGAATTTGGAAATATATTGAGGTTAATCTTGACGATGAGGAATGTATATTTGATGATTAATCAGGTATTGGGTAGCGAGCGGGAATTATTAGGAACACTTGAGGAATTAGTGGAATTTGGGTAATATGACTAAAATGCCCCTTTATGGACATAAAGGTTTAGAATTAGTAAGGGAGGGCATTTTGGTCTTTAGGCTTGTAAGAGATGAATTAAAGGAGAGCTTTTTACTTAGTGGATTTAGTAGAGAAAAGTTATAGGCTAAAAAGAAAGAAAGAAAGAAGAGAAAAGAAAAGAGAGGAAAAGCTGAAGGGTTTTGTCCAAGAACGGTTTGTGGCTCTCCCAACCTTTTTCCTTCATTTTTCTTGGAGTCAAGCTCAGTGGAGAGCTAGGGTAGGCTGAGCATCAAGGATCCTAAGCTAGACTTGAGGATTGGCAGGAGGTTAGCAAGATCACATCAGAAATTGAGGTAAGTTCTTGGGGATTTTCTGTTTTAGGGCTTGACTGGTTTGGATTGTGTTTTTGAGCTAAATGGATGGGGTTTTTGGGGAAAAGAGGTCAAGGTTGTGAAGGTGCAAGCTAAGGAGGTCTAGGGTTCGATTCAAGGTCGAAATTCCACCCACGGTATGATTTCTAAGACCCTATCTTTGTTGTTTGAGTGATTTTCTGGTTTTTGGGTTCATTGTGTTAGATTTTGAGTCTTGGGTTGCTTGAGCTTGGGATTGAGTTCATGGGATGCTTGGGATGAGTGTGAGGTGTGGTTATGTGTGTTTTTGGGTTTGGAAAAGGTTTGGGCAAGATTGGAGTTGAAATGGTAGGAGAAAATCGCAAGATGCGATTTTTGGTAGTGCTGGTCTGCAACTAGCGGTACAGCGCTAGTCAGGGGGCGCTGTAGCGCTAGCCCCTGTTCTGGTGGGGTGGTTCTGCTTGTAGCGCTACAGCGCCCTCTTTTGAGCGCTGTAGCGCTGCACTGTTCACAGAGGGGATTTTTGGGCTTTTGTGAAGGGATTTTGACCTAGGGTTCGGGCCTCGATTCTGCCACTTTGTTTTGGGGATCTAGGACTTCCCGGGGGGCTCGGGATTAGTCCCGAGGCTAGGTTTTGGACTTGAGGTTGGTGATGACTTTGACTTGTGGATTTTGCTTAGGTAAGCGCTAGGGCTCGGGTAGGATTGTGCTCAAGGAGTCAGGTGATCAAGGCTACCGAATCTAAAGGTAAGAAAATCGGAACACACGAGAATAGGGCATGGGCCCACTGTGTGATTGCAGGGCACGGCCCTTGATTGTATTGTGTGCAAATGTGTAATCTTAGATGAACTATTGTATGTTTGAATGGTTATTTCTGAATGTATTATATGTGTGATTATAATGGAATGAACGGCTAAGGCCGAGAGCGGCGTAGGCCGGGTACGGTAGTGGGGCCGGAGGTAATGCACAGCACATGGGATGCTATGGCCAGGGTGGGACCCGAGGGATACATGAGTTATCCTACAGTGAGGACCGAGACCCCAAGCTTTGGTAAGGCCTCTGGGGCGGCATGGCCGTGCTTGTTTAATCTGATGGTTTTCCTATTTATCTGTGAATTATGCCAGCTATATTATTTGCATATGTTATGTACTATTTGGGTTTTCTTGCTGGGCTTCGGCTCACGGGTGCTCCGTGTGGCAGGTAAAAGCAAGGAGTCAGTCAACCGGCCATGAGTATGGAGAGCGTGGGGGCGGCGCGTACATGTTCGGCCTGCCCGACTGCTTTGGTTGGGGGCATTTTGTAAATGGCTGTATTAATCCATTCTTTTGATAGTTAACCTGGTGCAAATCTATTTTTGAGTTGTAAATATTTTGTAAACCTTATTTTGGGATCCTAGATGTTTGATACTTAACGTTTTCAATGAAACTAAACATTTTTAAAGAGTACAGCCTTAATTTCTGATTTATTCACACTTTTGGTTTTATAAACCACTTAGAGTCAGTCAAAAGCACGATTTCTATTTTTAAACTCACTAAGTAACGGCTCTAAGGTAGTAGGGCATTACAACTTGGTATCAGAGCGAGCCAAGGTTTATTGGTTCTGGAGATTGACCGAACATGTACGCACGCTGCCATTGAAAAGCTCGACTCAGGGTTGATTGGTATGGTTGATCAATATATCTGAATATGTGATTAAATGCTTTGTGTGCCTGCTTAAGTTATTAGGAGCATGATGATTGAAATAACATATGCATGTTGCCAGGGCAAGGCCCGTTGTATGCTGTATGATATTTGTATGTCATTTTGGTCGATTGATCATGGTTGTTGTCGAGATTGATAGGTGGAAAATTGGACCTTGTTATCATGCCTGATGAGCGGTGTCACTGATTGCAGGCATTTAGTTCTAATGCCTCGCCAATCATCGAGACTCCGCGGCATTCAGGCCAAGGATGACAACCAGGGGCAGGACCCTCCACCTGCTCCTCAGAACTGGCAACAGATTTTAGCTGAGATGGAGGCTAGGTTGAAGAAAACAGAGGAAGAGCTTAGTCAGTTGAGGCAACCAGCTCCTCCACCAGCCACTGGGTTACCACCATCGCCGAGTATGGTACCAGCTCCGGTTCAACCTGTGACTGGGAACAGGTTGGAATCTCTGTATGAAAGATTTAGAAAACAGCAACCTCCTACCTTTGAGGGCGGAGCAGACCCACTGCAGGCTGAGCAGTGGATGAGTACGATGTCTGTGATCCTGGACTTCATGAGGGTTGAAGGAAGGGATGGGGTTGATTGTGCCAGTTATATGCTTAGAAATGATGCACGGATATGGTGGGATGTAGTAAGGCAACGAAGGGATACTACAACTATGACTTGGGAGGAATTCAAGAGCAATTTTAACGAGAAATACTACAGCGTAGCCATTCGAGCTGCGAAGGCGGATGAGTTCAACAACCTGACTCAATGCAGGTTATCCGTCACCGAGTACGCCCTGGTATTCGACAGATTGGCGAAGTTTGCGCCAGAGCTAGTGCCGACTGATGCGGCCAGAAGGGACAGGTTTATACGGGGATTGAACGTAATGATCGCCCGTGACGTGAGTATTACAATGACTCCAGAGACTACCTATGCGCAAGTGGTAGACAAAGCCCTCACTGCTGAGAGGGCTGAGGATCAGATCTGGAAAGATAGCGCTGCTAGGTGCGATACCAAGAGGGTAGTGCCTTCTTCTTCTGGGCCTAGTCGGGGCAGCGGTCCCAGTGAGCAGAAGAGGAGAGTACCAGACTCATTTGCTCCTTATGGTTCTGACAGGAGGGTTCGCGGTTCTGTGGGTGGCCGCCAGGGCGGAAATGACAGCTGGAGAAGCCTTCCGATGTGTCCTCGATGCAGGCGACGGCATCAGGGCGAGTGCCGGACCAGGGCATGCTTTGTTTGTGGGAGCACCAGTCACTTGAAGAAAGATTGCCCGCAGGCTAAGAAGGAGGAGCCAAGGCAGGGAGACAGCCTCGCTCCTGCTAGGGTTTTCACCTTGACTGAGACTGAGGCAGAGGCCAGTCCCTCAGTGGTCATAGGTCAGATTTTTAGCGCTGGATCCTTGTTTACTGCATTGATTGATTCTGGTGCTACGCACTCATTTGTTTCTGCTAGGGTGATTGATTAGCTTTGTAGACCTAGTATTTTGTATGCTAGGGAGTTTCGGACTATATTTCCTACAGGAGAACTGGTAATCTCTAGGAGGTGGGTTAGAGCCTTACCAGTAGTGGTAGACGGTAGAGAATTGTTTGTTGACCTGATTGAACTAGATATGGACGATTTTGATATAATACTAGGGATGGATTGGTTGACGCGGTATGGAGCAACAATTGATTGTAGGCGACGAATGGTGACCTTTGAACCAGAGGGCGAGGCACCCTTTGTGTTCGTGGGAACGGTGAATGGACCGCGGGTGCCTATGATCTCGGCACTAAAGGCTAGAGACCTGATGCAGGAGGGTTGCATAGGATTCCTAGCGAGTATAGTAGATTCCTCCAAGGTGGCGGCAGTGGGACCGAATGAAACCAGAGTGGTCTGTGAGTTTCCAGACTTGTTTCCAGCAGATCTGCTGGGATTGCCGCCACAGCGGGAGATTGAGTTCGTCATAGAGTTGGCTCCGGGAGCAGAGCCAGTATCCAAGGCACCTTACAGAATGGCTCCGGCAGAATTAAAGGAATTGAAGATTCAGCTGCAGGAACTACTGGATTTGGGGTTTGTCAGACCGAGTTTCTCGCCATGGGGTGCTCCAGTTTTATTTGTTAAGAAAAAGGATGGATCGCTCAGGATGTGCATCGATTACAGGGAGTTGAATAAGTTGACCATCAAGAACAAGTATCTATTGCCTAGGATCGACGATTTATTTGATCAGCTTCAAGGGAGTACAGTGTTTTTGAAGATTGATCTCCGATCAGGCTACTATCAGTTGAGGATCAAAGAAGAGGACATACCAAAGACTGCATTTCGGACACGGTATGGGCATTATGAATTTCTGGTTATGTCCTTTGGATTAACCAATGCCCCAGCGGCATTTATGGATTTGATGAACAGAATTTTCAAGGACTATTTGGATAGGTTTGTGATTGTATTTATTGATGATATCCTAGTATACTCCCAGTCAGAGACAGAGCATGAGCATCATCTGCGCCTGGTGTTGCAGCGATTAAGAGAGCATAAGCTATATGCTAAGTTTAGCAAATGCGAGTTCTGGTTATCGCAAGTTTCATTTCTAGGCCATATTATCAGTAAGGATGGGTTACTGGTAGACCCAAGCAAGACGGAAGCAGTAAGAGATTGGCCTAGACCCAGCAATGTTCTTGAAGTTAGAAGTTTCCTTGGACTAGCAGGTTACTACCGGCGATTTGTAGAGGGATTCTCCAGGATTGCTACTCCATTGACAGAATTGACAAGGAAGAAGACCCAGTATGTGTGGACAGATCGATGTGAGAATAGCTTTAAAGAGCTGAAGCGGCGGTTGATTACTGCACCAGTGCTGAGCCTGCCAACAGATGATGAGAAGTTTGTGGTCTACTGTGATGCTTCTAGACAGGGTCTGGGATGCGTGTTGATGCAGGCTGGGAAAGTAGTAGCGTACGCATCAAGGCAATTAAAGGAGTACGAACAGAGATATCCCACGCATGACCTGGAGTTAGCTGCTGTGGTATTCGCACTTAAGGTTTGGAGACACTATCTGTATGGGGAGAGATGCGAGATATACACTGATCACAAAAGTTTAAAGTATTTCTTTACCCAGAAGGACTTGAATATGCGCCAGAGATGGTGGCTAGAGTTGGTAAAGGATTACGATTGTGATATCCTATACCATCCTGGGAAGGCTAATGTAGTGGCTGACGCATTGAGCCGGAGGGGCCCAGGACAACTGTATAGTTCGAGACAGATATCTGACAGGCTAGCCGGAGAGATGGACAGAGCGGGTATAGAGTTAGTGGTTGGTAGGTTAGCCAACATTACTCTCCAGTTTTCTTGCTGGGCTTCGGCTCACGGGTGCTCTGTGGTGCTGGTAAGGGCAAGTATAAAGTCAACTGACCATGAGTATGGAGAGTGTGATGCGGCGCGTACATGTCTGGTCTGCCTGGCTGCTACAGCCAGGGGTATTTTTGGAAGTTGATTGTAAAGAACCCTATTTCGTCGTATAGTCGACTTAAAGTATATTTTAAATTGTAAATATTTATGAACAGTGTTTTGTGATCCCAAATGCTAAACATTTTATGATTTTTCAGTAATGAAGTTATTTTCAAAGTTTATGACTCTGTTTGTGGTTTGATTACACATTTGCCTTAAAACCTCGATTAGCGAGGTAAAAGCACGTTTTAAACCCACTTAGTAACGGCTCTAAGGAAGTAGGGCGTTATAGGTTGACTATACAAAGACTTGGAATTGTAAATATGTTTTAAACAATATTTTGGGATCCCAATGTAACTCTCTTATGATCTTAACGAAAGTACAAATATTTTTTATGAAAGTTTTATTAAATGAGTTATTATGTTAATTTAATTATACTTTTGGGTCTTACACCTCGATTAGAGAGTCAAATACACATTTTAAAACAACATGGTTACGACTCTAGGGTAGTAGGGTGTTACAATCTACTGCCAGTTCTCAGGGACTGGCGCAGGGTTCTGACTCTGGTTATCATCTCTAGCCTTGATATCAGCGTCGACTAGTCAAACTGATTGCCTTGGAGGCACAACTCTCAAAGTATATTACGACTCGGCTGATCAGGCAATGACAACAGGTGTTTGAAATCACCCCACGGTCCAATGACAAAAATCAGGAAAAAATATATGCAATCGCAATGCTAAGAGTCAATCCAATAATACTAACATACAGTAGCGATGCTAATAAGTATGCCTTATCATGCACACGTAGTAGTCAAGGGTCAAGCCCTATCAGTATATCTCATGCTTCCTATTAAAAGGGCAGATAAAGCATTTATATTTCATTTGAGTAGTTAAACACATAATCACATATATAGTTACAAAACCATGAGTCGAGCTTGTCTTTAGCGACGAGTGTACATGCCCAGCCAGTCCTCAAGAACCCATAAAACTAGACCATTGTGATACCAAGTTGTAACACCTTGGATAGCCAAGACCATTACACTATATATTTTAAATAGTGTTGGACTTGCTAATCAAGGCATTTGGATATAAACACGTAACCAATGACAATCAGTGGATTAGGGTTTAAAGATACTATTCGTAGAAATAGTTGTTTTCATTAAAAGTTTGAGTCTGTACATGGGATCCCAAAAAAATGTTTTCAAGGTATTTGCAACTTCAAATTAATTACAATATAGGCTGACCTATGCAGCAAAATTAAGTTTTGGCTCTAGTCCCTGCTGATCCTCGGTCGTCGTGTTCGAGCAGTTGCAAATGTACACGCCGCCCCTAAAGCTCTCCAACTCGTGGCTAGTCCAGCTTCCCCTTTCCCATACCTTCACCACATAGCACCCGTGAGCCAAGGCTTAGCAAGAAAACTTAAATCAACAGATTCAAATTAGAAATAATCTATGCACAATAGTCTTAGCAGTAGAAATCATCTCAACAAACACAAAATAAAATCCTAACAATAAATACAGTTAGACTAGTGCAATCGACACTTCTGTTTATTTAAGTGATGTTCAGGTCCAACGCTCTTAGTCTGATCTTAGGCCAGGCTGCATTATATACGCTTAGTGTCAGCCTCAGCTCCCTTAGGATGAACTTTCGGATTAAGTATAATAAAATGTATAGATCGTACAGTACACAATCAAATGCACCAAATACAAGCATGCTTAGAGTAATAATTACATTTATACCCATAGTCATATCCATTTATAGGGGTCCAAGCCCCGTGTGTAGTTTTCTTACCTCAAGACCCAAGCGGATAAGGTATGGCGATGCCGAGCACGATACTTATTCCTGACCCCTAGCAATATAACCTAGCACAATGTAATATTGGTTAACCATCAATTATTTAGACTATTTACAAGCTTTAAGGTAAATTTGTATCCTTCAAGACCTCGAATTCTACTAAACTGGGTAGTAAAACCCTTCCTGAGCCTTGAGGTTTGCTTAGCTGAGCTTAAAAACCCTAATTGGAAAAAAACTTATTTATTTAAGTCGTGGCGCTCCTCAGAGGCAACGCGGCCCTCTACAACTCAGGGAGCCTCCCAAGTCCATTTGTTGTACACGCATCGCGACGCGACCTACCCAGGGCCATGGCGCAAAGGCGATTTAGCGAATCCCCTAGGCCTCTAAGTTCATGCTTGTCACGGTGCCCCAAGAACAGTGTCGCCGCAAGACCCTGTGAACTCAGAATTTCCACCATTTTTCCTGAGTTCTCCCCGAGCCAAACCCATCAGAATTAACCCTAAACATAACTAAACCCAAAAATTGAGTCTAGAACTCCCAACCGCACAGCATAGGCATCACAATTACCCAAAAACACAAACCACAATCTTACCTCAACTCACCAACCAAAGCTAGCATAAAAAACTCAGTCGAAACCTAAACTAATCAGCGAATTCACAATAACATCAGTCCATAAATCTTACCTCACTAGTGATTTCGACCCCAAAATATCTCTTGACCCCAATCTTTGCTTCTATCGTTCAATTAACAGCTTCAAATTTCAGAAGAACTCTGCCTTCCCCTTCAATATTCCAAAGCCCCACCCAAAGCTATGTGAGAGAGTGAGAGAGAGATAACTAACGAGAGAGAGAGAGAGAGATAGAGTAATTGAGTGTGTTTAGTTTCCTTTTGTCTTCCTTCTACTGAGTCCTAGTGGCCAAGTCTATCCCTTGACATTAAAAGACTAAAGTGCCCCTAGATCAAAGCCTAGCTCTTTAATGCCCCAAGGGCGATACCATCATTTCCCGCATTTCCTGCTAATCCTCGAGTAGCCCTATTAATTCCCAATTAATCCAGACATACTCAAATAATCACCAAACAACTACCCATTTCTCAAAATATCCCGTCTACGTACTAATTTTACCAAAAATACACCTAGGCTCACCCCGAGATGACAGTAAAAGGCGATCCCGAGCACAGTAATCAAGGCGTTAAACCTTATTAGAAAATTCAGGACATTGCACTCAAGCTTACATATCGAAGGTTCTCGGTGCGTGGCCTATCCGAGGAAAACTTTCCCCTGAGGAGCCGCCTGAAGACGGGAGATGTAACATCCCAAATTTGCTAATAAGGCTTATTGCCTTCATTAGCGTGTTGGGAGGGCAATAACTGATTTAAAAATGGTAATACATGGATTAAATGATTGTGTGGTTAGACATGCATGTTTAGGTTTATTAAATATGCTTGTGTACACATTGTCGTTAGTAGGGGGAAATTTGTAATTTTGGCCCGTTGAGGGCATAAATGCAAATTATGCATTTTGTGCTTTATACCACAAGATTCTGGTGATATATTTGTGATGTGATCCAAGATGGTCCTAGGGAGTGGAATAGCAAAATAGTTACAATGGGGTTGAATACCTGGATCGGGCTGAGCCTAGGGGTATTTTGGGGATATATTACGTGCTTGGGATATATTGGGAGACAGGTAGCGATTTATTAATTATTTGGGTATGTTGGGGATTAAGTGGGGATCTATAGGAACACTCGAGGAATTAGCAGGATGTGGAAAATGATGATTTTGTCCTTGGTGGCATTAAAGGAATATAGACATACTTAGGGATATTTTGCACTTTTGCAGCTAAGGATAGAGTTACACCAACACTCTAGAACTAGTTAGAAGACCAAAACAATTCTCTCAGCCCTATCTCCCTCTCTCTAATCGATATTCTCTCTCTCACTCTCTAACCTTTGTAGCCTTAATGAATTTTGAAGAGTTTGGCAAAGGAATTGAAGAACTGGAGGCTTGAAGTTCTTTAGAATCAGCTCAGGTCTAATTGTCCAATGAGGTAAGAATCTATGATACTGAATCACCAAGTTTCATGTTGTGATTTTCAAACTTTTTTTAGTCTTAATCCTTAATTTTGATTTTGGTTATTGTTTGAGTTAGAGGTTAGTTTTTGGGATGTTTACACAAGTTAAGTTGTTCTGAAACAAAATGTAGATTGAATTCTTGGTATAGTGGTTGATTTGGGTGAAAATTGGTAGGTTTGGCTGAGGGAAAATTCACTGCAAATGCATGGATTTCTGGGTTTTGGGGCTCGCGCTGCGGCCCAGTTCCTCAGGCGCCGCGGCCGGCATGAACCTAGAGGCTTGGAAACCTCGGATTTTGTCAAGGCGCCGCGGCGAAGGCTAAGGCGCGCTACGATCCATTTTCCCTTGGCGAGAGCCCAAGGCTTTCTTTCTTACGGCGCGCTGTGGCCCTAATGGGCTGGGCCACAACTCAAATAGTGAATAATGGCCAATGTGTGGTTTTAAGCTCGGGAAACCAAATGTTAGGTCTCGGGAAGGATTCTACTACCTAGTTTAGTAGAATTAAAGGTCCTGAAGGCTAGTATATTAATCTAAAATTCTTAATTGGTTAAGGATTGATGGATATCTATTTATTGATGCGTTATTACTAGGTTATATGTCAAGGCTCGGGTTTAGGGGATCATGCTCGAGATCATTGTAATCAATCAGCTCTGGACACAGGTAAGAAAATTTTTTGTGCTCGTACAGCAGGGCAATTCCCGATTATCTATGTTTAGTGCTTTACGTGAATGTTATAACTTGTTATGCTATGTTGTTCATGATTGTGAACAAATGACGAAGGCTAGAAATGGCAACGACCAAGAACGACGAAGGTCGGGATTGGCGTTAAGCACGCTGAATGTAGGTCGCTAGGGCGAGACCCTCCAAGGGTTTTGTATTCACACGCTCGGTGAAGAACATGAACCTAGTGTCTAGCAAAGCACCTGGGTCGGCATAGGCCGCTATATGTTTAATTGGAATAGGTCGAATTGTGATATGCTATGCATTTAGTTTCCTTGCTGGGCCTCAGGTCACGGGTGCTCTATGGTGCATGTAAGGGCCAAGGAAAGGACGATTAACCATGAGTTGGAGAACGTTGAGTGGCATGTACATGTTCGGCCTACATGGCTCCCACGACCAGGGCTATTTTAAGGAATATGTTGTAATAGTTGTTATTGTCACTTAGGTCGACTGTATCTACATTTTTGAGTTGTAACATATTTTCAAAATAGTATTTTGGGATCCTAAACATACAAATTTAAATGAAGGCCCAAATCATTATAAATAATGTTCGTCAAATGGGTCTTTATTTTGATTTAATCACACTTTTCAACCTTAAACCTCGATTAGTGAGCTAATTGCACATTTATAAATCACATGGTAATGAATCTAAGGTAGTAGGGCATTACAACTTGGTATCAGAGCATGCCAAGGTTTATGGTTCCTGAAGATCGACCGAACATGGACGCTCGCTGCCAGAGACAAACTCGACACAAGGTTGGTCGGTATTAAATGAATTATGTGTTTAATTGCTTGTTTAAAGTTTCCATGTTTGCCTGAATAGTATTGATAGAGTATGATGATTATGTTTGCATATATGTATGATGCCAAGGCCTAGCCCCCTTGATTGTTATGTGCTTATGTGATGTGTGCGACGTGTTGAATTGATGCTTGTACTGGATGGAATGGTCTGGGAGGTGGTTTGGATGTTGTTATCGTGTCTGTTGTGTGGTGTCATTGATGGCAGGTATATTGAAGCTATGCCTCGGTGATCGATTAGAATTCGCAACAATGTCCCCAAAGATGACAACTTGGGTAAGGACAGTCCACTTGCCCCATCGAACTGGCAACTGTTGTTTGCCAAAATGGAAGCCAGACTTCATTGAACGGAAGATGAGCTCTTAGAATTGAGGCAACAGGCCCCTCCTCGGGGTACTGGGTTATAGATTCCACATGATGTGGCACCAGTGCCTGCCTAGCCTATGATGGAAAATAGATGAAAGCCTTTATACAAAAGATTCAAGAAGCAGCACCCTCCCACCTTTGAGGGTAGTCAGATCCACTACGGGTAGAGCAATGAATGAATATGACTCCTTCCATCCTGGATTTCATGAGGGTGGAGGGGAACGAGAGAGTTGGATGCGCCAGCTAGACATTGAGAGAAGACGCCCGAATTTGGTGGGAAGTTGTGTCCAAGAGGAGGGATGTGAAAGTTATGACCTGGGAAGAATTTAGAGACGTGTTCAACAAGAAATACTAAAGTTTTGTAGTTCGAGCTACAAAGGTGGATGATTTTGTTAATCTGACTCAGAAACGGATGGCGGTTACAGAATGTGCACTGAAGTTTGACCGGTTGGCAAATTTCGCGTCGAACTCAGTGCCTACTTATATGGCACAGAGGGATCATGAAAGCCCTTGATGTCAAGAAAATATTATATTAGATCCGAGGACTACCACCTATGCACAGGTAGTGGAAAAGGCCCTTACTGCTAAGCGGCTGAGGATCAGATATGTCGAGACGGTGCCGCAAGGTGCGGTGCTCGGAGGACGATGCCTCATTTCACTTGTTTTAGCAGGGGTAGTGGCCCAAGCAAGCAGAATAGAAGGGCCCGAAATTCCTTTGTTCCTCCTAGTCCAGATACGACGTGTAACGACCCAAATTCGCTAATAAGGCTTAAGGGCCTTGATTAGCGTGCCAGGAGGGCACGATGGGATTTATGTGTGATTTTATGAGTTAAATGCATGGTTATGATTTAAAGCATGTTATATGACTAATTGAACATTGAGATGCATTTCTACGTGGTTAGTATGCATGTTAGGTGAAATAATTACGCATGTGGACCCCGTTTGCATGATAGGGGTAAATTGGTAATTTTAGCCCGCTGAGGGCATATATGTGATAATTGTATTCTGTGAATTGTACCACGTGAGTGTGGTGTTATTATTGCGATGCACGTGCCGAGACGGTCCTAGAGAGCTAGCTAACTCAAGAGTCGCAACGGGATTTCTATATCCGGCTCGGGAGGAGCCTAGGGGTACCTCGGGAATTTTATGGTTAAGTTGAAATTTAGCGGGTAATGGTTATTGGAGATTTAGTAACCTGGGTAACCATTTGTTACTGCTGAGAGTAACAAGTTTTAGAAAGAAAATGGTAGATATGAAATAGAAATGAAAGGACTTATGTGCCCTTGAGGTTTAGTTGGGAAAGGATAGGCAAGGAGGGGCAAAATGTTCATTTGGTTGGGAATTAGATAAATGGCAGCTGGGTTATATGGGGTACACGGTTTGGGGCTTAGTTATTTTGGTCATTGATTGGTTTTGTTAAAAATAAAGAGAAGAAAAACTAAAGAGAAGGAAAGTTAGGGCAATGAGAAGAAGAAGAAGAAGAGAAGTGAAGGAGCTGAAATTTGGAGACTTAGGAGATGAATCAAGGGAGCTTAAGATGGGATTCTCTACTTAAGGTAAGGATTTATGCATATTTAAGTTTGACTATGTTTAGATTTATGAAACTTAAAGCTTGGGTTAAGTTTTTAAAGTTTGAGTTTGAAGTTGCTGATTTTTGCAATCTAAGGGTGGATTGTTGGATATGTTTGTGTTTTGAGCTTGAATCTAGTGTTTATGGGTTGTTAGATGGTCCATTTGAAGTCTTAAATTGATTTTGGGGTTTGGGTATTGGTTTGGTATGATTTTGGTAGGTTTTAGTTCGGAGATGATGCAGGGGAAAAACCCAGAATTCTGGGTCTGCGAAGGCGTGCCGCGGCACAGGTTTTTCGTGCCGCGGCAAGGGAGCCCCTGACTGATGGGTGCCACGGCACAAGGCCAATTTCAGGTTGACATTTTTGGCAATTTTAGGCCTTTGCTCCGGGAGTTCGGGGGATGTCTCCGGGGTGTTGTTTTAAGGTTTTAGAGGTCCCGAGAGTGCGGGATTGGTCCCGGGAAGTGGTTTTGGGTTGATTAGTATTGAGGGATGTTTCTTATGTGTTGTGACTAGGTTGTTGGTGAGGCTCGTGCTAGAGGACCGTGCTCGCGGCTTTAGTGCATCAGGAGGCTCGGAATACAGGTAAGAAAACTATAACACCCGTAGGATAGGGCGAGGGCCCATAGTGTGATTGTCGGGCATGGCCCTATATTGCATGTTGCATGATGAGATGATTGCCGGGCATGGCCCTATATTGCATTACATGTTAGGGTGCAGATTTAAATAAATTGGCATTTGTTTGAATGTTGCTTGATTTATGATATATATGATTATAATGAAATGAACGGCAAGGGCCGAGTGCGGCGTAGGCCGGGTACGGCAGCGGAGCCGGAAGTAACACTAAGCACATGGGATGCTTATGGTCAGGGCAGGGCCAGGGACCCAGAGGATATGTGTGAGATCCTTGCGGTGAGGACCGAGACCCCAGGCTGCGGTAAGGGTTCTGGGGCGGCAGGGCCGTGTTTGCTTAGTCTAATGGTTGACTTGTTTATATGTGGATTATCTGTTATGATAAATTGTATAAATTGCATATGTTATGTTCTGCATGAGTTTTCTTGCTGGGCTTCGGCTCACGGGTGCTCCGTGTTGCAGGTAAGGGCAATGACTGAGTCAACCAACCATGAGTACGGAGAGCGTGAAGCGACGCGTACATGTTTGGCCTGCCCGACTGCTTTGGTTGGGGGTTTATTTGAAAATGGCTGTAATAATCTATGATTTTTAGAACTGATCAACTGTAAGCTTATTTCAAGATGTAAATAGTTTTCAAACCTTATTTTGGGATCCCAAATGTTTAATACTCGAAGTTTTAATGAAACGACGCATTTTCAAAGGTTACAGCCTTAACTTTTTATTAGTCACACTTTTGTTTCAAAACCTCGGTTAGCGAGTTAATTGCACACTATTTTGTCTTAAAACTCACTTGGTAACGGCTCTAAGGAAGTAGGGCGTTACAACTTGGTATCAGAGCGAGCCAGGGTTATTGGTTCTGGAGATCGACCGAACATGTACGCTCGCTATCAGTGACAAGCTCGACTCAGGGTTGGTTGGTATGAATGATTGACATGTCTGAATATATGTTTGAATGCCCTGTTTGCCTGCTTATTTATATGGAGCATGAGGAATGAAATGACATATGCATGAGATGCTGTTGGGCTGGGCCCTTGATTATTGCATGTTGAGATTGATGCATGCTGAATAATACTATTATGCATGTGGATGAATATTGGCATAATGGTTTACATATTGAGTGTATGTGGTTAATTTTCTGAATTAAATTCATAAGTTATATCCGTTTATCTGCTTGTATGAAGCATGTTGAGACCTGGATATACTTAGTGATGTTAAATCTGGTAGCTAAATGTGTGACATTGTGGATTTGAACTAGTATATGTTTATGTGTACATTATACCTGTGGATATTTGGACCTAGTGGTGGTTTGGTTCAGAGTAGGAACCACAGAGTTCAAGAGTTTGGTCAGTTTTGACAGATGAACTCAAGTTGTTGGTTCCTAGAAGGGTATGTGGACCTGATATTGTGTAGAGAGGGGGGATTCTAGATATAATTTGGAGTTGAGGTCTCCAGTTATCCCTGAAAGCAGCAGCAGAGGGTCACTAGTGTGTGAGTAAGCTGCGGAGTTTGTTAGTTGAGATGGGAGAGAAGAACAGCGGATTTCTTTGGGGAAATGGCTGATTTAGATGTTTTAACAGTAAGGTTACCAGTGTTGGTCTACTGTGAGGTATGGACAGATAAGGGTATTAATGAGAGGCTTAAAGGGTGTTATCCTCGGGTTTTGAGGAGAGTTCAAATTGACAAGGAATTTATCAATAGACGGGCAGAGTTAATTCCACCCTTGGTTAAGAGGATGAGAGATCCTGTTAGAGGGTTGCGTTAAATGTTGAGGCAGAGAGATGCCTGGAATTGGTACTCGGGATGAGGCACGGGCCCGATGGGTTGGAAAGAACCTAGATGATGAATGGTTAGAAGAGATTTTAAAGACATGATTAGAACCGTGGAGACTGGTGGGCTTATAAGTTTGGTTTGGACTGTTGGGAGTAACAACAGTGTAAATCAATGGGTTGGTGAATCGGGTAATTCATTTCAGGAAGTTATACTGATGGATGTACCTGGAATGGATGGCGACCCATTTAAGGATATGAGATCTGGAATAGTCTAAGGAATTTGGGCCGCCCTGATGTAAGGAATTATCGTCTGTATGTGGATGGCGGAGAGGGCCATGTTGTTCAAAGAACTGATGGCTGATGTATAAAGCATGAGTGCTAGAGCCGCAAGGGCGGTGCTCCCTTTGATGGAGTTAGTAAAGGTAGATTCGTGATAATCAAGTTGATAGAACCCCGGATAGGGTTGTGGCTTCTGGAATTGCCAAGAAAGGGGAAAGGTCCGGTTGATAAGATGGTACTTTTATTGTTAGAATGCCGCAAGGAAGGATTCTCGATTTTTGAGGTAGAAGGACCCCAGACAGTGCTTGGGCACCTAATTTGAGGCTGGAAAGAAGCCTGATTGAAGAGGTAGTTATCAAGATGGCGATAGGAACTAGGGAGGTTATTGGTATGCATGAGGGAGAGGGTGCCACCTGAGAGGAGGTCAGGTGAGGGCATGACCTCTACATATAAGGACTCGCTATGTTAGGGTGGATTTCCCATGGTGAGGGAAATGGAGAACTAGAATGCAGCGATACGTTCGAAGTTCGAGGCTGATTCCTCGAGAATGAGTATTTAACTGGCTGGGTTATGCTTTGGTCATGTAACGAACTGGAAGGACTCGGTGTTGAGAATGTCCAGTGAGAGAGATGGACATAGAGAGGTTGCCTCAAAGGTGCTATTTGAGAGGCTGAGGATAGTAACAGTTATGGAGAAGGGATTTGAACTCTGGCAGATGGATGGTTGAGGATATCATCTGTATTACGTAAAGGAGACAGAGCTGACCAGTGGGAAAGTTATGTACGTATACAAAGAAAGATTTAGGGAATACTTCAAGGTCAGACTACGGATAGGATTGGTTTAAGGAATGTTGTAAAAGACGGTTTTGGCCGACAGAAAGTCTGTTGAAACAATCGAGGGAATTTGACCCTGGTGTAGTCAGTGTGTTACACTGCGGGGATTGTTAGCATCGTCGGGATAGAACGAAAAGTCTAATGTTGGATACAAGATGGGACGATGTCCCCAAGAGTCGATCTATGACCTGGTTGTTACCGGTTGGAAACCAAGGACAGAGACATTTTGTGAATTGTCTAGTTTGCACCGGGTAGGGTGTGAGGAGTTGGTAACAAAGATTCTAGAATGGTTCGAGCTACAGCGGCATAGGTAAGTTCTTTAAGTAGAGAATACAATAACGGTATGGACAAGTCCCCTTCAAGCTCACGAGCAGTGCATGTGGATTAATCCCAGACGGAAATGGTAAGCAACTGATTATTATGCTGAAGATGTTAGTACTCAGAAGGCAGAGTCTCAGGTAAGGTTCTTCGGAGTGTTAGTTGGGTGTCGTCAGGAGTTCTCAGATTACAACTGCAAGAAGAAAGGTGTTATCCAATAAATTAGCATTTGTGACGTGGCGAATAATCTCTTGACACGTGCCTGACACCTGGAGCGTCTGCTAGAGTATCGACCAGGAGACACACCAGAAGCAGGACAGACCTGTTTTTACCACGACCGGACTGGTCGGTGGTTCCGCTGGCAAAGCAACATTTATGGAAAGATCTTATGTATCCCGAATTTATTTCATGCAATCTTCTTAATATCCCATGATTCAGGGGATAATATTTGTAACAATATTGGGCAACCCTCCATGAGCCTATAAAAAGCAGGAGATGGCTCATGGGAAGGGACCTTGGGCAGCCCGAAAACCATAGAAATATAGAAATTATCTGTGAAAACAAGTATTGTTTATGAGGAGTGTTGAAACTCATTGAGCCCAAGCTCTCTGATCACACTTTTTTTCCCATATCAATATCATTCTAAGTGGACGTAGGTCATTACCAGATTCTGGGGCCGAACCACTATAAATTACTGTGTTTTCTTTACTTTTGTCATTACGTTATTATCTATACATATTCGTCTATATCATTCATATTTTGACTCCGTGTCAGTTGGCTAAAACGAGGGTCAACATTCTGGTGCTTTCATTGAGAGGGCGACTCATCATTGTTGATAAAACTAATGGCGAAAGCAGGGAAGAAAGCTGCTCAGACCGCCGCCGCTGCACCGTCGAATCCGCCACCTCCTCCTCCCCCTGCAAGCATGGCGGAAGATGAACCGCAACTAGATTTTGAAGAGGAGGAAATGGACGATACGACTTTGAGGAGCACCTTGGGCACGTTGCAGGAAGAGCTGGCTAGTCTGAGAGCCAATCAAGAGACTGCCGCAGAAGCTATGGCAAGGCAGCAGCAGGAACTTGATCGTCAGAGGGCGGAGTTGAGCGAGAGACAAGCGGAGGTGGATCGCCGCCAGACTGAGGCCATGGCAGCCCTTGAAGCGGCCTTGCTGTTGGCCAGAAATCAGACCGCGCCTGCCTCGCAGCCTAATCAACCTGAAACTGGGCCACCCCAGGGAGGTCCCAATCCTAGCCCACCGGTCCATCCTTCAAGTCCGCAAAGGCCTGAACAGCCCCAGATGCCCCATGACGACGTCCCACTGGACCTCGAGGCAGATCCACCATCCCACGCTGCTCGAGGTAATCCCCCGCAGCAAAGGCAGAATAGAGCCGAGCGACAGCCTCGTAGTCCTAGACGCCGCAAGAATGATGGGCCACACCAAGCGAACAGGGGTCACTACCCTCCTGGTAACAGGAGAGACTCGGAGTTAGGCTCTGCGGTCCGTGGATCCCAACAGCATGATAATGCACGGGGACATCGCGACCAGCGCAGGCCACCCCCTAACGCTCGGGGTGTTTCTGCCAGAGACGGGAACAGAGGGAACAACCAGTCTTACCATAGCCAGTCAAAGTTCAAAGATGGCCACGGCTACAACGAGGCTGACTCAGGCAAGAACAATGCTGATGGGAGGAACGGAAATAAAGGTAAGAGCAGGAGCCAAATACCTCAAGATGATCAGCCAAATAGACAAGATGCTGGGGGGCAACCCCGGCAAAATAATGTCTTCAACCGGCTCGGAGGTAGCGAGCAACGGAGAAGAGAGGAAGATCTAAGAGACATACTCAATGATCGTCGAGAGAAGCATGGTGAGAACATCCCCCCAGCAGCAGAGACCGTAGCTATTCCTACTGCCTTGCAAGCCCAGATAGACGCACTAAATCAAGCTGTGCAACAATTGGTCGGAGGAAGAACCTCTTATATTGACCACGATAGAAGAAAAGGCACTCCATTTATCCAAAGAATAGCCAACGCAGAGACTCCCAGCAAGTTCAAGATGCCCACGCTCCCGAACTTTGATGGATACGGAGATCCCGTCTCGCATGTGAATAAGTTTGAAATCCAGATGGACATTCAGAAGGTGTCCGAAGACGCTCGGTGCAGGATCTTTCCTGCAACACTTTCTGAAGCCGCGCAGGAATGGTTCTTTAAGTTCCCACCTGCAAGCATAGTTTCCTGGGAAATGTTCGTAAGGGAGTTCTACGGACAGTTCTACGCAGGTCGTGTCCACCCGACCGAAGCAAACCAACTGGTTGAGATCCGCCAGCAAGATGGAGAATCACTAAAAGATTACATCCAGCGCTTTATGCGAGCGGCAGCCGGAGCAAAGACAGTCGGGGACGAAGGAAAAATGATGGCTATAACCGCGGGAGTGAGACGCCGTTCGCCCCTATGGAAAAGTCTTCGTAAGGATGGGGTCAGAACCACCCAGGAATTCTTAGACCGAGCTGATCGGTATATCAAACTCGAAGAAGCCATTGCCGATGATGGAAAATCCTCGAACAAGGGCAAGAAGGCTACCGAACCCGCCAAAGCCACCAATGGCACCAAACCAAATGGCAACGGCAAGGGCAACGGAGACGGCAACGGTAATGGCAAGAATGGTGGGAAACGGCAACACAATGAGCCTTCCACCTCCGACAATAAACGAGCCAAGGGTAATCGTTATGAACCTAGGTTCACTAACTACACTGCCCTCGTTGAGTCTCGAGGAGAGGTTTACCAGGCCACAAGCTCTAGTGTGCCCTACAAGAAGCCTGGGCCCATTCGAAAAGACATTTCGAAAAGAGACACTACCAAATTCTGTCGTTATCATAACGACTATGGACATGACACTAATGAATGCAACCAGCTAAAAGATGAAATCGAGTTCCTCATTAGACAAGGACACTTGAGAAGGTACGTACGGGCCTCGGGAACTTCCCAACGGGAAGCTCCAGGTGGCAACGAGCAGACGTCCACACGCCAACGCTCGCCACCATTACAGCCTGCCCCCGTAGCCGGAACACTTTTAACCATCTGTGGAGGCCCACACCTCGCTGGGAATAGCGGAAAGGCTAGAGAACGATATGCTCGAACTCTGCGCCACGACCAGGACATCGAGATGATGACTGTGGAGGACCGAGCGCCGAAAAAGGCCCGCTCAGAGGAGTGCGGGATAACCTTCTCTGAGGGCGATGCCCAACACGTCCGGTTCCCACATTCCGATCCGCTGGTCGTGAATATCCAAATGGCCAATATGATGGTAAAAAGAATACTGGTCGATACAGGAAGTTCAGTGAACATCCTCTATAAATCAACGCTGGAACGCATGAAGCTGTCCGTGAAGGACTTGGAGCCCTGCAATCAAACCATATACGGCTTCTCTGGAGAAGGACTCGCACCAGCCGGAATGATCAAACTCCCAGTAACAACGGGTACAGTGCCTGCCTCAAGGACATTACTCGCCACTTTTGTAGTGGTCGATTGTCCTTCAGCGTATAACGCCGTTATTGGAAGACCCATACTGGTTGAACTAAGGGCAATCATCTCCATGTGGCATCTAGCCATGAAATTCCCAACAGACGCAGGAGTAGGATGCGTTTTGGGAAACCAAAGGGAGGCCAGGGAGTGCTATAACGCCTCGATCACAAAGGCAAAAAGTGGAGCATCGAGGAGCGCTACTCCAGAACGATTACAGATGACGGAAGATAGACAAGCCCAATCAGGTGGAAAAGTCACCAAATAGGGTGTTGCCCAAAGTGAGGATATAGATTTGGATCCTCGCTTTGGGGATTTTGAAGAAAATGTTGGACCCGTCGAGGACCTGGAGAAGGTCCATCTCGATGAAAAAGACCCGACTCGAATCGTAAGGATTGGGAAGAATTTAGAACCTACCGCGAAACAGGCGCTGGTGGAATTCTTGCAAGAGAACCAGGGAGTTTTCGCCTGGTCACATAAAGACATGGTCGGAATAGATCCTGCGGTGATCAGCCATGTCCTGAACATAAACAAAGTTTTTCCACCGGTGCAACAAAAAAGAAGGCTGCTCGATAAAGACAGATCAAGAGCCTTGAAAGAAGAAGTCGAAAGACTTAAAGAAAATGGGTTCATCAGGGTGGCGTTTTATCCATCATGGGTCTCCACTCCGGTGTTGGTCCCCAAGCCTAACGGCAAATGGCGGACCTGTGTGGATTTTACAGACCTTAATAAGGCCTGCCCAAAAGACTGCTTCCCACTCCCGAGGATCGACCAGCTAGTCGATGCAACCGCTGGGCATGAGACCCTTTCGTTCATGGATGCATATTCAGGCTACAATCAGATCAGCATGCATCCCCCTGATGAGGATCATACCAGCTTTCGGACCGATACGGGCTTATATTGTTACAAAGTAATGCCCTTTGGACTGAAGAACGCAGGTGCAACTTACCAACGATTGGTCAACCACATGTTCAAGGAGCTGATCGGAGTAAGCATGGAAGTATATGTGGATGACATGCTGGTAAAGTCCAAGAAGGCTGAAGGACATGTGAAGGATTTGCAAAGGTGCTTTGATGTGTTAAACAAGTACCATATGAAGTTGAATCCCCTCAAATGTTCCTTCGGAGTCGGGTCAGGAAAGTTTTTGGGATTTATAGTGAATTCAAGGGGAATCGAGGCCAACCCCGACAAGATAAAAGCCCTGATCGATATGAAGTCGCCAGAAAAGATCAAGGATGTCCAAAGCCTGACCGGAAGGATAGCTGCCCTTAGTAGATTCATCTCAAAATCAACTGACAAGTGCGTTCCATTCTTCAATCTACTTAGGGGAAATAAAAAGTTTGAATGGACGGAAGACTACGAGCAAGCATTCCAGACAATAAAGGCTCATATGTCGCAACCTCCTGTCCTATCAAAACCAATGGAAGGAGAGACTTTGTATATTTATCTGGCGATTACCGAAGTTGCTGCTAGTGCGGTACTGATACGGGAAGAAGAAGGCGTGCAGAAAGCTGTTTACTACGTCAGCAAAAGGCTGATCGGTGCAGAATTAAAATACCCACCGATCGAAAGATTAGCGTATTGCCTAATTCTAGCTTCCCGAAAGTTTCGACCGTACTTCCAAGCCCATCCTATCACGGTTTTGACCGACCAGCCCCTTCGGCAGGTCCTCCAAAAACCTGAGGCGGCTGGACGACTGTTAAAATGGGCGGTCGAATTGGGACAGTTCGACGTGACTTATTCACCGCGAGCAGCAATAAAAGGGCAAGCCTTAGCCGATTTTATTGCGGAGTTCACCGAACTCCCCAGCAACGAGTTGTGCGAGAAACCTGAGGCGCCCATGCCTCAAGACAAGACTCCTTCGTGGAAACTATTCACAGACGGATCATCTAATGAATCTCACGCTGGAGCGGGAGTGATATTGATAACGCCCGAAGGGCATCGATTTCACTGCGCAATCAGGTTCGATTTCGCAGCGTCAAACAATGAAGCGGAATACGAAGCACTCCTCGCTGGACTGAAAATGGCCAAGGAGATGAACATAAAAGCGCTCGATATTTTCAGCGACTCTCAGCTGGTCGTGAATCAAGTCCTGGGAGAATATCAAGCGCGAGGGTTAAAAATGATGGCCTACCTTAATAAAACAAAAGATTTGCTAGCACAGTTTACAAAATACACCCTCCAGCGAATTCCGCGAGACCAAAATTCGAATGCAGACGCCTTGGCCAAACTTGCAAGTGCCAAAGATGCTGACACCTTGAACATAGTCCCAGTAGAGAGATTAAGTGAACCAAGCATTGATGCAACCGAAGCCAGCATGGAAATTCGAGTAGAAGATACATGGATGGCACCTTACCTGGAGTATCTGACAAATGGGACATTGCCAGTAGATAGAAACAAAGCCAGAACTCTGCAAAGACAAGCTGCTAGGTACATACTGCTCGATGGTGTTATGTACCGAAGAGGATATTCAATGCCACTGCTCAGGTGCATTACATCAGAAAAATCCAAGGAACTCATGAAAGAAGTGCATGAAGGCTTCTGCGGAGATCACCCTGGGGGGCAGAGTTTGGCGAAAAAAATTCTTCGACAGGGCTATTTTTGGCCAACGATGAACGAGGATTCAATGGAGTACGTACGAAGATGTGATAAATGTCAGAGGTTCTCCAAAATCCCACGAGCAGCTCCAAACGAGCTAAAGCAGATGCAAAGCCCGTGGCCTTTCGCAATATGGGGAATAGATTTAATTGGATCACTACCGACAGGAAAAGGAGGAGTAAAGTACGCAGTTGTGGCGGTCGATTACTTTACAAAATGGGTCGAAGCTGAACCACTCGCAACCATAACGACCAAGAAAGTTCTCGACTTTGTCATCAAGAACATTGTGTGCCGGTATGGTTTGCCCAGAAAGATAGTTTCAGACAACGGAACCCAATTTGACAGCGACCTGTTCACCGATTTCTACGAAAGGCATGGGGTAATCAAGAGCTTTTCTTCAGTCGCACACCCCCAAGCGAATGGGCAAGTCGAAGCTGTAAACAAAACCCTCAAGGACACCCTAAAGAAAAGACTTGAAGAAGCGAAAGGAGCATGGCCAGAACAACTACCGGAAGTCCTCTGGTCATATAGAACATCTCATCGAACAGCCACAGGGCGTACCCCATTTTCCTTAGCCTATGGGTATGAGGCCATGATACCCGTCGAGATAGATCCCCCCTCACATCGGCGTTTAACGTATGATCAAGAGAAAAACAGCCAGCTAATACTGGAGTCCTTAGACTCAATTGATGAGATACGAGAAAAGTCTCAACTCTGAGTTGCTGCTTATCAACAAAAAGTCGCTCGGTACTTTAACTCCAAAGTTAAAGAAAGAAGATTCAACGTCGGAGACTTGGTGTTACGACGAGTCTTCTTGAATACCCGCGACCCCACTGCCGGCGTGCTCGGACCCAACTGGGAAGGACCTTACCAGATTGAAGAAGTCCTTCACCCAGGCACCTACAAACTTGCACGCTTAAACGGAGATCTCGTTCCACGTTACTGGAATGGAGAACACCTGCGCAAGTATTATCAATAAACAGCCCTTCTTAAAGGACTGGCTTGTTCAAATTTTCCCCATTAATTTTTACAAGTTTTGCAAAGAGGGTTAGCCACGGTGTATGGCTAACTGCTCGTATATGTAAGATTCTGTTTCAGAATCATTCGTAAAGACATGATTAGTCCATTTTTAATACGAAATTATAAGGGACTGTGCTCAGCCAGTCGTTCTTGCCAAACTTTGTGAATTTACATTTACAAGTATTTGTTCATTACGTGTGTTGTTTTGCTGTATTACAAGTATCATTTTTCCGCGCGAACAGTAATGTTCGAACAGGCCATGGTCAAGGCAAGTGACCAAGGACCTAAGAGCTCCTCGATCACTTGGGGGGCATATAAGGCACATCGATAGCAAAGCATACTCTCAAGGTATGTAAACACATGAACAAAATGAGTGAAAGCATGCTTCAAGTACTTAGAGTATTTTTTCAAAATATATGATGCCAAAGTACTATGCTAAGTTCGGTCATACGGACAAACGTTATAATAAGTAAAAATATTATAACACCAAGAGTTAAGCTTTTACACCGCAAGCATTGCTGCTTGGATGTAATTGTTCAAACAAAAAGATTTACTGCCCGTGCAGCAAAGTTTAAAAAGAAATTATTGTCTTTACATTGCGACCCGTGGGTCGCGTGTTTAAAAAGAAAGAAGAACAGCTAAATAAATTAAGAGGCATGGGGGGCAGGAGGATCCTGGGCAACAACCTGGTCAGTCTCTTCCTCGATGGTTTCTTCGTCCAAACCAATGACGCTTGGGGTTGCAGGAGTCGCAGCTCTCGCCTCCTCTTCAGCCAGTTGAGCAGCACACCGAGCCAACTCCGCAACTCTGACCTCCTCTGAAAGGTAGCTAAAGTCAGCACCCTGATTATGTTTCCAAAAGTTATAGAAACATCGGAGTGTCGCCCTCTTATACTTTTCCAGATTCTTGGAGTTGTCAAGCTCCGACTACTGCACCTTGCCCTCGAGAGTGGCAATAGTCTCGTCCTTAGACTTGACTACCCCCTCCAGATGCTTGATCTCGCGGAGATGAGTTTTATTGTACGACCGGTACTCTTCCCTCAGCTTAACCGCTGCATCTTTAGCAGCTTCAGCCGCAGACAGTTTGGTCACCGCTGCATCCCGCTCTTGGACCACCGACCCCAACTCCTTAGCATCTTTGGCTTCAGCAGCCAAAAGCTCCTCAGCCGCCTTCACCTGATGTTTCTCGAGAACTTTAGCCTCAATCTGCTCAAAGTAGGCCTGGGCTCGGGTACGAGCAGTAATGGCAGAAAGTAAGGCCTGTAAACGAAAGAAAAAGAAGTCAAGACTCATCGCGAGAACTGAAAAAACAAAGACTCGAGAAACAAAGAAATACTTACGCTGGAGATCTCGTTCAGAGTCCTGTTCAGGATCTGATCGACTGGTAGCTCTACAGCTTGGATCATGGCAGCACCAACACGCTCACCTCTGCCAATCCGTTCAATTCGATCCTTAGCGGATCGAATGGTATGGCTCACGAGCCTGGCCTCATGAGCCTCTTCGCGAGACAGATGCTCCCTAGCAGGCGCAGGTGGAGGATTGGACCGAGCAGGGGTGTTTTGCTGTTCAGAAGGAGCGGGAGGAGGGGTAGGAGTTCGCCCAGTTGGCGCAGGACTTTGCCCGGTTGGAGTGCCCTGAGGAAGGTCTTCTGGTCGACTCTTCTTGGCTGAAGGGCCTCGACTGGTTTCACCAGTTCGTTTCTTTGACCTCCGTTGAAGTTGAGGGACTTCCTCTTCCTCTTCGGCCTGGTACATGTCAAAGATATTGGGAGTCGACATATCTGCATGAAAATAAACACAAGAGGTTAATAAGGGAAGAAAAAGGTGGAAAAAAGTAATACAACAGAAAGAAGATAATAAAGTGAATACCCGAGCTACAACTACTGGTCGCTATACTATTGACTCTATTAATCATATACTCATTTTCTGGCATGAAGAAGTTTGGCCCTAGATTTGGAGCATATGTAAAGTTGCCATCCCCGTCAAACATGTGACAGGGGATTGGCAGACCATTTAAAAGCGAAATAACGTTACCATTGTCATCAGAAGACTCTTCCAAGTCAACAACTGGTTCTTTGGACTTTTCTTTCCCCTTGCCTTGGGGAGCAGAAGGCCTTTCTGCAGAAGGGCTGCCCGTGGGTTCCCTGATCGTAACTCCTGTTGGCCTCCTCCTTGGAGAGGGCACAGGAAATTGCTGCTCGGGAACCCCCCCAGCAGTGGGTTCGTCCGTTTCGGACCCTCTATTGTCATGGCGAGGAGCCAGAAGGTCAGACGACCTCAAATTCTTTTCTTGTGTCAAGGTCTTGACACATTTGGTAGCGGCAGACATCTTGGCCAGAGTGTCAGACCTCGACACCATATCTGGTGTTGGGGTCGGGCGCAACCAGGGGCCTGAAAAGCAAGTCGAGTTTGAGAAATGACGAAAGGAAATACTCTATGATAAAGTATCGACCAAGGCAAAGACAAAATTGTACCTCCTCTCGCGAAAGCCAAGTTGTTGCTGGATATATCCGGAGTAAAGAAGTACTCCTTGTTGTAATGTCCCACGTTTGATATGTGGGTGGTGCCACTCAAAAACGTCCGGCCAGTTTCCTGATGGCAGAAGTGAAAAAAGCTCGTCCCGTTGTGTTGAGGATTGGACTTAAGGTCAAAGAGGTAATTAACCTCATGAGGTGAAGGTTCTGGCCACTTGTTAAGTTTGTACAGGACATAGAGTGCAGCCAACATCCTATATCCATTAGGGGTTATTTGAAAGGGAGCGACGCCGAAATAATTGGCCACCCCCACAAAGAAAGGATGAAGAGGGAGATAAGCCCCCGCTTCAATGTGATACCGGGACCAGGCGCTGTTTGCCCCTCCTGGACGGTTAGCCCTCTGCTCCGCAGTAGGACGTGTAATGGTTACCCCCGTTAGGGGGTATTTTCTGAAGCAGTTCGCGACCATCCGAGGGGTCATCGAACTGGCTGGAGGGGTGTACCACTCGACATCAGGCGGATTGCGATGACGAGGACGAGCCCTAGTTTGGATATTGGGGTCAGGAGTAAGATTCTCTCGACCACTGGTCGAGGGAGCCCCCGCCTGCGAATCAGGCTGGGCAGAAGGAGAAGGGTTACTTTCAGATTCAGGCCTTTTCTTGCCAGAATATTTTGAACGGGCCATTGAAGGAGAAAGGTGCGGTCTGGAAGAGGCTCGTGAGAAGGGTATTTGGTGGATGCGATCGGCTAGTTGTTCTTCTCCCTCGAGCAGTTGGGCAAGGAGGTCGTCGTCGATGGGTCTCTCACCTCCCCACAAATCTGGCATTAAAATCTGCAAACAGAAGAATGGGGAGGCGAGGTCAGAGGGATCTAGGAGATTCTTAAAGTAACGCTGGTCGAAGTATAAAAGCTAAGCCTTTATATAACAGCATTCTAACTAAGTCTCTCTGCGTAAACAGTTTAAAAAACGGACCAAAAGGGTGAAAGTGAAAAGTTTTCCTGAAAAGCTTTTTCGACTCCCCTCACAACGGGAAGAAATTATTTCCAACTGGATTAAAAAATCGAAATGCTACTTCGATCCTACGTCCTAAAAAGTGCTAATCCTAGGTTTTAAACCTACTCAAAAGCATACTTTGACTACAAAAAACATCTTATCTACAGGCGTTCAAAAAACCAGAAACCAAGAGATTCAAACAGTACACCATTTAAAAGCATGCACCACGAAAGGTTAGAAGCATGGAGTTTCAGAGTAACTTACCAAGGAAAGTGGTCGTGAAGATGGAAATGAGAGTTTCGGGAGTCAATGAGCCCACCGTCTGATCCTATAGCACGAAGGAAGGTTCGCCGGAGAGAGTAAAGCTCTGGTTTTTAGGGTTTTTCGACAAAGAGATGACGTGCGTAAAAAGGAAGGAAATGGCTCAAGTAACCTTATATAAGTTTGTCTTTGGTATTCAAAAGGCGTGATCATTAGTTTTCCATTTTCGAAGTATGGGGAAGCGTAATGGCCGTCAAAATTGTTTCTGGGAAACTGAAAAGCCTTGATTAGATAGGAGTGGTTTGCTTTTTTCAAGAACGCACGAAGGGCTCTGACACGTCAGGAGGGGTTACCGAAGGGTCGTTCGCTCAAAGTTTATTTACTGTTCGTAGTAAATAAACTTTGGGGGGCAAATGTTATCCAATAAATTAGCATTTGTGACGTGGCGAATAATATCTTGACACGTGCCTGACACCTGGAGCGTCTGCTAGAGTATCGACCAGGAGACACACCAGAAGCAGGACAGACCTGTTTTTACCACGACTGGACTGGTCGGTGGTTCCGCTGGCAAAGCAACATTTATGGAAAGATCTTATGTATCCCGAATTTATTTCATGCAATCTTCTGAATATCCCATGATTCAGGGGATAATATCTGTAACAATATTGGGCAACCCTCCATGAGCCTATAAAAAGCAGGAGATGGCTCATGGGAAGGGACCTTGGGCAGCCCGAAAACCATAGAAATATAGAAATTATCTGTGAAAACAAGTATTGTTTATGAGGAGTGTTGAAACTCATTGAGCCCAAGCTCTCTAATCACACTTTTGTTCCCATATCAATATCATTCTAAGTGGACGTAGGCCATTACCAGATTCTGGGGCCGAACCACTATAAATTACTGTGTTTTCTTTACTTTTGTCATTACGTTATTATCTATACATATTCGTCTATATCATTCATATTTTGACTCCGTGTCAGTTGGCTAAAACGAGGGTCAACAAAAGGACAGGTAAGAGAAGAATTGATTTGAAGCCGCAAAGAAGCTAATGGAGAGCGTCTGAAGAATTGAAAGCATAACAAGACTGGTAAGCGCGTCATCTATTGCACAAGCACCTCCGGAGACGACTATAGCAGAGATGAGGAGAACAGTAAAACTCGAAGTTAGACTGACTGAGTGGTGTCAAATCATAAAGAAATTCGGAAGATAAGGTAAGGTTGTTTAGTATCTGGTAATGCTGGAATATGTGTATGTTTTGATTAAGTATAGAGTGATTACATAAAGGACCTGATCTATGGTAGGGTTATGGAAATGTGGGAGTGCATCACGATTGGGCATGCCCAGGAAATAAATTGACGCGAGAATGGATCGAGCCTTGCGGGAGACGAAAGAATGAACCTGGTTGATACACTTGGAACATTAAGTCGACTGTTGTGTATGGCGTAAGGTACTTGAGTGTTGGGTATTAGTAAGAAGGTTAGCGTTGAGACACAGAGGTGGTGAAACGTAGCAGACAGATGATCAGTGTTTAAAATCCTCGAGTGGGCGAGGGGAGATATAATGGGAGGCGTGTATCAGTCAAGGAATAACGCTATAGGCTGTAATGGAGTGGACAAGGCAACGACTGAGATCGGCATGATGTTAGTAGGTAATGGTTAGCTGGTGAGTGTCACTGAGCTACGGAATCCGAAGTGTCGGCTTGGGTTGAAGCAGGGAAGGACCCTGCTAAGGTGGTACAAGTTGGGATACCAGGAATGGATGAAGGATCCAATTAGATTCGGTTATGAATGAGAATTCTTAATGGATATCATTCCACCTCCTTGGGTACGTCGTACCAGGAGGGTCGAGCGGGTGACAGAATCTAGTGCTTTCCTTTGGACCCTGAGGGGTTAGGTGATGTGGTGGTGTGTCGTGGGGATAGACCATAATAGACCTTGAGTGAATTGTTTGGACGTGAAAAGTTTTAACTCGGTTGAGTGAGTTCATGTTGTCGGGTCAAGTGGACTGGTTTCAGAGTAGAATGTCAATGATACGGAATTGAGACCCTATAGTATTTTAAATCTTGGAAAGGATCTAGAGAACGAAAAGAACAGAGTGGGAGCCTGGAGCTATCAGTTGATTGCAAGTGGAATGGCAGTCGGAAAGTTTATCGGATATCTTAAAGAATTGAGCGCGGAGTAGGCAAATACTTGAGGTATTAAGGGAAGTGTAATCCCTGGTAATTTAGTTGTGGTGGCAGTTGCTGGCGTCTTGTTAAAGTAACACGACATAGGACATGGTAAGAGACAAAGGGTAGTGAATACTACGATTTGGCATCGGTTGCGAGAGAAGCCAAGTGGTTGTTGGAACCCTTGAGGCAGGAGCGTCTGTCTATTTGAAAGGATTAGCAGCTTGTAAATTGTTATATGTTGAGGAAATAAAGTTCTGAAAGGAAAGAGTTGCGTCTCTGCGTTATAACAGACGAGGATCTGTAAGGTGTTCAGAGAAAGAAGGGAGAGTTCTTACTGTTAGGCCAACGGGGCCTACAAGTTGATCCCACCTAGTAGAGGTGATGACTTTTGAGTATCTCTGGAATCAGGAATAAGACAATGAATTGGCCATTGTAATTTAGGCAGACCCTGAGGCTTCAGTAGGGTTGCGGGGTAAACAAGGAGCTATCGAGAGCATGGCTATTAGACAAAATCTTGAGGGGCAAGATTGTTACTCTTGTGAGAGGGTCATTGAAAAGTAAAGTAAAGGCGGTGGACCTTGTGATTCAGGGTCAGAGTTGCGGGTTACTGACTGATGTGTTTGGATAAATTTCGAGGACGAAATTTTTATGAGGAGGGGATAGTTGTAACGACCCAAATTCGCTAATAAGGCTTAAGGGCCTTGATTAGCGTGTCAGGAGGGCACGATGGGATTTATGTGTGATTTTATGAGTTAAATGCATGGTTATGATTTAAAGCATGTTATATGACTAATTGAACATTGAGATGCATGACTACGTGGTTAGTATGCATGTTAGGTGAAATAATTACGCATGTGGACCTCGTTTGCATGATAGGGGTAAATTGGTAATTTTAGCCTGCTGAGGGCATATATGTGATAATTGTATTCTGTGAATTGTACCACGTGAGTGTGGTGTTATTATGGCGATGCACGTGCCGAGACGGTCCTAGAGAGCTAGCTAACTCAAGAGTCGCAACGGGATTTCTATATCCGGCTCGGGAGGAGCCTAGGGGTACCTCGGGAATTTTATGGTTAAGTTGAGATTTAGCGGGTAATGGTTATTGGAGATTTAGTAACCTGGGTAACCATTTGTTACTGCTGAGAGTAACAAGTTTTAGAAAGAAAATGGTAGATATGAAATAGAAATGAAAGGACTTATGTGCCCTTGAGGTTTAGTTGGGAAAGGATAGGCAAGGAGGGGCAATATGGTCATTTGGTTGGGAATTAGATAAATGGCAGCTGGGTTATATGGGGTACACGGTTTGGGGCTTAGTTATTTTGGTCATTGATTGGTTTTGTTAAAAATAAAGAGAAGAAAAACTAAAGAGAAGGAAAGTTAGGGCAATGAGAAGAAGAAGAAGAAGAAGAAGAAGAGAAGTGAAGGAGCTGAAATTTGGAGACTTAGGAGATGAATCAAGGGAGCTTAAGATGGGATTCTCTACTTAAGGTAAGGATTTATGCATATTTAAGTTTGACTATGTTTAGATTTATGAAACTTAAAGCTTGGGTTAAGTTTTTAAAGTTTGAGTTTGAAGTTGCTGATTTTTGCAATCTAAGGGTGGATTGTTGGATATGTTTGTGTTTTGAGCTTGAATCTAGTGTTTATGGGTTGTTAGATGATGCAGGGGAAAAACCCAGAATTCTGGGTCTGCGAAGGCGTGCCGCGGCACAGGTTTTTCGTGCCGAGGCAAGGGAGCCCCTGACTGATGGGTGCCGCGGCACAAGGCCAATTTCAGGTTGACATTTTTGGCAATTTTAGGCCTTTGCTCCGGGAGTTCGGGGGATGTCTCCGGGGTGTTGTTTTAAGGTTTTAGAGGTCCCGAGAGTGCGGGATTGGTCCCGGGAAGTGGTTTTGGGTTGATTAGTATTGAGGGATGTTTCTTATGTGTTGTGACTAGGTTGTTGGTGAGGCTCGGAATACAGGTAAGAAAACTATAACACCCGTAGGATAGGGCGAGGGCCCATAGTGTGATTGCCGGGCATGGCCCTATATTGCATGTTGCATGATGAGATGATTGCCGGGCATGGCCCTATATTGCATTACATGTTAGGGTGCAGATTTAAATAAATTGGCATTTGTTTGAATGTTGCTTGATTTATGCTATATATGATTATAATGAAATGAACGGCAAGGGCCGAGTGCGGCGTAGGCCGGGTACGGCAGCGGAGCTGGAAGTAACACTAAGCACATGGGATGCTTATGGTCAGGGCAGGGCCCGGGACCCAGAGGATATGTGTGAGATCCTTGCGGTGAGGACCGAGACCCCAGGCTGCGGTAAGGGTTCTGGGGCGGCAGGGCCGTGTTTGCTTAGTCTAATGGTTGACTTGTTTATATGTGGATTATCTGTTATGATAAATTGTATAAATTGCATATGTTATGTTCTGCATGAGTTTTCTTGCTGGGCTTCGGCTCACGGGTGCTCCGTGTTGCAGGTAAGGGCAATGACTGAGTCAACCAACCATGAGTACGGAGAGCGTGAAGCGACGCGTACATGTTTGGCCTGCCCGACTACTTTGGTTGGGGGTTTATTTGAAAATGGCTGTAATAATCTATGATTTTTAGAACTGATCAACTGTAAGCTTATTTCAAGATGTAAATAGTTTTCAAACCTTATTTTGGGATCCCAAATGTTTAATACTCGAAGTTTTAATGAAACGACGCATTTTCAAAGGTTACAGCCTTAACTTTTTATTAGTCACACTTTCGTTTCAAAACCTCGGTTAGCGAGTTAATTGCACACTGTTTTGTCTTAAAACTCACTTGGTAACGGCTCTAAGGAAGTAGGGCGTTACACGACGACACGGGCTGCTTACAATGGCCGTCTGGGCGGGGGAGAGAACTGGAGATTATTCCTAGAGTGTCCATGGTCCATGCGAAGACATCAAGGAGAGGGGAGAGTCAGAGCATGCTTCTCTTGTGGGAGTGTCAGTCACTGGAGGAAGGACTGCTCACAAGCCAGAAAAGAAGAACCGAAGAAGAGTGACAGGATCGCTCTAGCCAGAGTATTCACCTTTTCCTAGACCGAGGCTGGGCTAGTCCCTTGGTCGTGATAGGTCAAATTTCTAGTGTCGATTCTTCATTTAATGCATTGATTGATTCAAGAGCTACTCATTCATTTGTATTTTCTAGAGTGATAGTTCATTTGTTAGACCTTCTGATATGTATGCTAGAGGATTCAGGGCATTTTTGCAAACTGGGGAAATGGTAGTCTCTAGAAGATGGGTTAGAGCATTACCAGAAGAGATAAACAGTAGGGAGTTCTTTGTGGATTTGATTGAGCTAATGATGGATGACTTTGATTTGATTATGGGATGGAATGGTTATCAAAGTAGGGGGCAACGATAGACTACAAGCAAAGAATGGTGATCTTAAAACTGGAAAGGGGAGGTACCCTTTGTATTTGTGGGGATAGTGAGTGGGCCATGGGTACCTATGATCTCTGCACTGAAGGCTAGAGACGTAATTCAAGAAGGTTGTACAGGATTCCTAACAAAAATATGGATACCTCTAGGATTGTTTCAGTTGGATCGGATGAGACCAAACTTGTATGTGAGTTTCCTGATGTATTCCCAGCAAACCTTCCAGGGTTGCCACCACAACAAGAGATCGAGTTCTTCATATAGTTGGCACCAGGGGTGGAGCTAGTATCTATGACACCTTATCGAATGGCTCCAGCGTTGAAGTAACTAAAGATTTAATTGCCTGAGTTACTGCACCTAGGATTCATTAGGCCCAGTTTTTCTCCATGGGGAGCTCCAGTGTTGTTCATCAAGAAGAAGGATGGATCCTTAAAAATGTGCATTGACTACAAAGAGCTGAATAAGTTCACCATTAAGAACAAGTATCCACTGCCCAGGATCGACGACTTGTTTGACCAGCTACAGGGAAAGACAATACTCTCTAAGATTGACCTTTGGTTCGGCTACTACCAATTAAGGATTAAAGAGGAGGACATACCAAAGACTGCATTCCGTACAAGGTATGCACATTATGAATTCCTGTTCATGTCCTTTGGATTAACCAATGCCCTAGCAGCCTTTATGGACTTGAAGACTAAGGTCGTCAGGGATTATTTGGATAAGTTTATGATCGTGTTCATCGCTGATATACTGGTGTACTCCCAGTCAGAGACAGAGCATGAGCAACATCTTCGTTTGGTACTACATCGGTTGAGAGAGAATAGGCTATATGCTAAGTATAGTAAATGTGCGTTTTGGTTACCCCAAGTAACAATTTTGGTCCACATTGTGAGTAAGGAGGGGATTCTTGTGGACCCAAGTAAAATTGTGGCAGTGAGAGATTAGCCCAGACCGAGCAGTGTACCACAGGTTAGGAGTTTCTTGGGATTAGCAAGGTACTATCGACTGCTCATTGAGGGATTCTCTAGAATAGCCACACCATTGCCCAAGTTGACGTGTAAGAAGACCAAGTATGTCTGGATAGATAGTTATGAGAATAGTTTCAAGGAGTTGAAGCGACGACTGATCACTACTCTGGTATTAAGTCTACAATCAGACAATGAAAAGTTTCTAGTCTACTACGATGCTTCGAGGCTGGGTTTCGGTTATGTATTGATGCAAGTTGGAAAGATGATAGCCTACGCGTCAAGACAGTTGAAGGAGTATGAGCAGAGGTATCCCACTCACGATCTGGAATTCGCAACGGTGGTATTTACACTAAAGGTTTGGAGGCCTTATCTGTATGGTGAGAAGTGCCAAATATACATCGACCATAAAAGCTTGAAGTATTTTTTCACTCAGAAGGACCTAAATATTCACCAAAGGCATTGCTTGTAATTGGTTTAAGGGCTATGACTATGACATTTTATACCTTCTTGGGAAGTTCAATATGGTGGCCTATGCATTGAGTCAGAAGAGCCCAGGGCAGTTATTTAGTTCGAGGTATATATCAGGGAGGTTAGCTGAAAAGATGACCAGAGCAGGAATTGAATTGGTAGTGGGTCAGCTAGTCAATATCACTCTTCATTCCACACTCCTTGAGATGATCAAAGAAGTGCAGAGGGAGGACCCCCGGTTGAGGAAACACATGGAGGATGTCTTAGCCGGAGTGGCTAAGCACTTTTCTATTTTAGAGGTGTGTTAATTGATGTATAAAGGTCAGATTTGCGTTCTGATGGATTCTGGTATCAGGCAAGAGATTCTAGGTGAGCATCATACCACTCCCTACTCCTTACATCTGGGTACGATGAAGATTTAACAAGAGTTGAGGGCTCTGTATTGGTCCCCAGGGATGAAGAGGGATGTGGCGGCTTATGTAGCCAACTGTTTGACCTGTCAACAAGTGAAGGCTGAAATTCAAAGGCCAGCAGTGTTGCTGTAGCCTTTATAGATTCCGGAGTTGAAATGAGAGGATATGACCATGGACTTTGTGGTTGGATTGCTAAGGAGTGTAGGATAGTATGATTATGTGTCGATGATTGTTGATAGGTACACCCAATAAGCCCACTTTTTTCCTGTTAAAAAATCTCATACAGTGGAGCAGTATGCTAAGTTGTATGCCAAGGAAATTGTGCGACTTCATGGCGCTCCGAGGTCGATAGTATTCGACAAGGAGCCCACCATCACCTCTATCTTTTGGGAGAGCATGTAGAAGTCTATGGCCACCCAGTTGTAATTTAGTACCGCCTATTATCCTGAGATGGATGGATAGTCCGAGAGGACGATTCAGATACTAGAGGATATGTTGTAGGCCTGTGTACTGGATTTCGGTGGATCTTGGAGTATGTATCTCCCTTTGATTGAAATTTTCCATAATAACAACTATTAGGTGACTATCAAAGTGTCTCCATCAGAAAAGTTATATTGGAGGATGTGCAGATCGCCCATCAATTGGGATGTATCTCCTTTTGATTGAATTTTTCTATAATAACAGCTATCAGGAGACTATTGGAGTGTCTCCATCAGAAATATTTTATGGGAGGAAGTGCAGCTCGCCCATCCATTTGGATGAGATGGGTGAGAGAAAATACTTAGGTCTTGAGGCTGTTCAGAGGACCAATGAGGCAATTAAGACGATTAGAACTCACATGCTCCCCTCCCAGAGTTGACAGAAGTGTTACTCAGATTTTGAGGCACAGGAGTGTTGAGTTTCAAGTCGGTGATCACGTGTTTCTCCCTTGAGTGGGGTAAAATTATTTGGAGTGAGAGGCAAGTTAAGTCATAGATTTGTTGGCCCCTTTGAGATTCTGGAACGGGTTGGAGAGGTAGCCTACAAATTGTCTATGCCTCCAGCTTTATAAGGGGTTCACAACGTATATCATGTGTCCAGCTCTAAAAGTTTTTATCAGATTCTACGCATGTAGGTAGTTATGAGAACCTGGAGCTTGATCAAGGTTTGTCTTATGAGGAGAAGCTGGTTCAGATTGTAAACCAAAAAGAATAAGTCTTGCAGAACAAGACCATTGCCTTAGTAAAAGAGTTGTGGAGGAACAACAATTTTGAAGAGGCAACTTTGGTGCTTGAGACTGAGATGCGGAATCAACATCCCGAGTTATTCAGGTAAATTTTGAGGACAAAATTTTTGTAAGGAGGGGATAGTTGTAACGTCCCAAATTTGCTAATAAGGCTTAGAGCGTGATTAACGTGTCGAAAGGACAATAACTGGTTTAGTTATGTTAATACGTGGATTAAATGATTGTGTGATTAGAAATACATGTTTAGGTGAAATAAATGTGCATGTGGCCCATTTTGGTTAGTAGGGGCATAATTGTAATTTTGGCCCGTTGAGGGCATAAATGCAAATTATATGTGTGTTGTACTTTATACCACAAGATTGTTGTGATATATTTGTGTTCTGTGATCCGAGATGATCCTAGGGAGCGGAATAGTGAAATAGTCACGACGAGGTCAAATACCTGGCTCGGGGTGAGCCTAAGGGTATTTTGGGGATATAGTAAGATTTTGGGAATTACCGGGTGACGGGTAGTGACTCAGCGATTATTTGGGTATGTCGAGGATTAAATGGGGATTTATAGGAACACTGGAGGAATTAGCAAGATGTGGAAAATGACGATTTTTCCCTTGGCTTTTTACAACTGTGGATAGAGTTAAACAAACACTCTAGAACTTGTTAGAAGACCAAAAAAATTCTCTTAACCCTATCTCCCACTTTCTAATTGATACTTTCTCTCCCTCTCAAAGTGTAATGCCCTGGATAGCCAAGACTATTACACTGTGTGTTTACAAATGTGCAAAACTTGCTAATCAAGTCATTTAGTTAGAAACGTGTTACAGAAACTACAGTGGAACTAGGGTTAAAAAATTTGGCTCACAAAAGTTTCATTTCTTATAATCAAGCATTTTTAAAAGGGATCCCAAAAGTAGTAACGTTAAAAGACACTTTACAAAATTTCAGGATAAAAGTATAGTTACTAGCCACTCTAAGGGCAAAACAGACAATTAGGCTCCTCTCGTCCTGTACCACTCCTCGGCCGTGGCGGCCGACACTACAAGAAAAAATAGTATTCATAACACTTAAAAACTGCTAACCGGGAGTATTGATAACGCTTCTGAAAATGCTAACATAGCCCATGTTATTAAAAGTCCTGTCTTTTCTATAACAGTATTCGAATGTTATGTTCGAGGTTATCTTAAACTATTCTATAACACATTTTTAGTTGCTATAATATTCAAATAATAACATTTAGTTAGAGTATTTGATTATAAATTTGGAGTTTAATCTTATACTTTATGCATAACACTTTTCCACTGTTACATTTGATTATTTTGATAGCATTTTTAGTTTGTTATATTATATAAATCATAACGATTTGTTATTCTTATAATATATTTCTAAATCATAACATATTAAAAGTCTAGTAATAAAATTTTGTTACTTTAGTGTGGATAATATATTTTAAATTTTATTTTGATAAGTATACTTATAAGATTTTTTTTAATTAAAAGATTTTCATTATTGTATTTTGATAAAAAAAAAAAAATCAAAATTAATCATAAAATGTAATTCTCAATAGATTGATAAACCACAAGTATTACATTAAACAATAACTAATTCAAACCATGAATATGTCTACTTCATGAGATCTTAGTTCTAACTTAAATTTGAAAGCATAACATAATAAAGTTTTATAATCTTGAACATTTTTTACTTTAAAAATGAAAAACAGAAACATTACAAGATACACAAAAGTAAATCATGCATGAAACTTGCTCCATCCTTCAATTCATCATCCAACCAAGTACTTGATGCTGAAGTTATTTGTTGCCATCTGAAGCTCTCTAAATTGAAATCTCCTCAGGTTTCCAAGGCAAACCTCCTCATGATGTTGCTCTGAAATTTTTTAAAGCCTAAAACTGTTAATCTCTTCTTCTTCTGTTTCTTTTTTAATGATATTGCTTAAAAAATGATTTAGGTTTACTAACTGTTGACGTCAAAGAAAATTTGCTGGTTGTCTCTATACCTCCACCAAAGAAGGAAACCAAGGAAGACTAGTAAAGAAAATAAGTAAATAATATGGTGAAACAGAGCAATGAAACAAAGGAAAATGGATTTCAGCATATCACATAAAGATTACATTCACAATTAGATAAAGCCCAAAAGTCTCAAGCATTACAGGGAGAAACAAATAACATATTCTCTAATTAGGAATTATAAATGGCTCACCAACTCCAAGGTGAATGTTAACACTTGCATAACAAGTTGTTCCTGTGAGATTCTTGTTTTCCCTGAAGCAATAAATTAACATAATGATCAGAAATTTGAAGGTTCAAGCAAATTTGTATCCAAGAACACAAAATTGATAATGAGAAACACACAAGTATCACCCTAATGTTTGCCCAAACCAATCTAAAAACTTGTTATTTAATATTAACATTTATAAGTTAAAACTCAGCATAGTGATAATCATTACACATGATATAAACACCTTCCACTTTACTTAAGACCATAATATTTCTCAAATATCTGTTACTTGTATGGAATGTGCTTGTGCATCTGAAGATCGCTATACTTTTTTGCAAGACCGTAGTCTATGATATATACCTGCAATAAAGATTACAAATAAAATTAAAAAACAGAGTGTTAGGCTATCCCAACATCAAACTGTGAATTAATTATTATAGTTTGATAGATAGCATAACCAGGGTTTGGTGAAGCCACCATTAAACAACTAAACAACATAAAAATAAAATAAAAAAAACAACAACAAAATGGAACCCATGGCACCCCAACCTAAATCATTTACTATAAATAAGAATTTAGGCATACAATGGAACCATGAAACACACAAATTTTACTAAATGGAGCAAGAAAATTTCTTGAGCTTGTGAAGCAGAAGTACCAAAATAGAAGACAAACCCATATATTTAAAGCTTCTTCACTGATGAAAAGATCACAAGCAGCAGCCAAAAGTAAATCCACCTACAATGATATTAAAGTGAGATTTACCCCATATTTCAAAAGCACAAGACTTAACCCAATTTTTCCTTTGGGGATACATACCCTGGAGCATATTCTGGCAGAGCTATTCTGTAACCAAAATCTTTAAAGGTGAAGCCAACAGGTGCTATGGCCATTACTAAAGGAGATGAACTCTCTGAATGAAACTGAAATCCAAGAGATGAACCAATAGCAGGCCGCTCCACCCCAATAGAGACGATTGTGATGATTGCAGCTATGCCCAGTGCAATGGCTATTTTAGCCAGAAATGAAAATTCAAAATCAGTGCTAGCATCTTTCAAGTCTCCAAGGACAAGAACATAATTTATATCATGTATGTATGCATTCTCTTCAGGTACTTTAGCCTTGTAGTTTTTGACATCATCCTGTTGATGACTTCTTGTCCTGTGAGTTCAAAATGAAAGTTGTATCATCATTTTGAAGTTAAGTAGAATCAAAAGCTGATAGATTGTAAGAAAATCATCTAAGACTAGACATTTGAAGTTGAAATTCTTTACATGATACTAAAATAAGTTTTCTCCCATCATTTCAACTAATGAGAGGTAAGTCCAGTGGTCAGGTCCATGGTTAGCTTGTATGAAATTTGTTGAATATGTTACAGTGGCCAACATTGTAGGACTTAGCTAAGGACCCTTAAAGAAGTATAAAACTAATTTTATACTTAGATTAGAGTTAACTCAATAAAACTCTCTGAAGCTTTTATTGGAAAGTGAAATAAAGAAATGTTGTCTTCAATCATTTAGATTGAAAAGTGATTGTATAGAGTAGTGACTCAAATAGCTTCATGTGTGGATTCTTTTTTGTTAATGGCAAAAAAGCATTAAACATTTGATTGACCCATCAGATACACTAAGTATCTTGTCTTTTCTCTCGGAGGCAGCCAACCAAAAAAGCTTTAACTAAATTACAAAGAGAGAAAAAAAATACAGAGATAGATACATATATTAGCAATATGACATCACCAAATTAAACAACAACAATATTAAAGCACTATTAATATTAAAGGACATAAATATTATATTCGTGCATGGTTTATACTACTATAGCAAGCCAACGAGTACCAAATTGCATTATTCTTTTGTACCAAATTGCAACTGACAACTTAACAACCACAATGCCAATCAATATCAATATGAATGCATCTACAAAATATGCACAGGACTACCAGTGAAATGATCAAGACATGAATTTCAAACTTGATATGGAAAGATAGGATATTGAGAGAACTAGCACTATCACTAAACTAATTCATTCAAATACATTTTAAATTTTAGAAATAGATTAAGGAGCCCAAATTTTACAAATATGTATAAAATTGAAAGTTAACAGAATAAATGGAATGATCTAACAGAGTTAGTAAAGCAGAACAATACAATTTTCATTTACCAAACAATGTTTATGAATTTCTCATAATTAACTCTAGAGAAAAAGAAACTACTTAAATTATAAATGACTTGCAAGATGAGATGAGATGAGATGAAAAGACACATACTGGCTCATGCAGCACATTAGCAGTTTCAGTCCTGGAAGTCCATTCCTCCAAATCAAGCTCTCTAGCTATGCTGCAAGTTATTCAACATATTTATGTGTGAGGTAGATTCTAACTACAATAAAATGAACCAAAAATATTCTGGTTGAGATCCCTGTGGTCAGAAAGGAGCCCATATTGGACTCAAATTGAAGTCTATGGTTTCAAATTTTGCATATTAAAGCTAAAGTACCAAGAGAAAGTTGAGCCCTTGAGTTCAAATCTTGTGTACTCTTTAACTGTACAAGAATATTGTAAGCCAATCAAATCTGAAGTGTCAACTAAAATTCCCCAAAATTTCCCATATCAGATTATCAAATCAATTTCAAAAAACAAATCAAAATATATATTCCTAATTAACAAGCAACAAAACCAGAAAAAAAAGCTTCGAACAACTAAGAAAATCAAGAACACCGGATTTACAAATTAAAGAAAACTTATTGTAAAACTTCTAACTCTGTCTAAATCCAAAACAAACAATGAGAAATACATATAACTTATTTGGCCATTTTATTAAAAAGAAAGAAAAAAAATGGGAAAAAGACCAACATAGAGAAGGGAAGAGAGAAATACAAAACAAAAAAGTTTTGGAAAAATGTACTTTCAATAAAATAAATCAAAGATCACTTTAACATACATTTTAAATCAAGTTAATGGTACTTTAGCACTTTAGAAAACACAATCAAAACTATTGTTTTTTAACTATACTTTAGAAGAAAAACGGTTAAAACAACACTACATCTGTATGAAAAGAAGAAAGACTTAAAAATTTTATATTACCAAAACAAGCTAAACCAGCAGCAGAGGAAGAAGCTAAACCAACAACAGTGGGGAAGTTACTAGGCAGCCACATAAACGCTCAATGGATTCTTTCCCTCCTTGTTATTAATATAAATTAAATTATAAAATAAAGTTGATAAATACCTACTCATCTCTCTTAGTTCAAAAACAACTTCAGAATAGAGGAAAAGCTGGAAGGAATCAAAGAACTCAAGAAAATAAAAGGCCAGGCAAGAAACAAGAATAAACTGAAGCCATATATTATATTAACTCAATGACTAAGAAACAAAATGAAAAACTGAGTTGAGTACATACCATGTTGAGTAATTGGAGCTGAGCACTTGGTCATTATCAAATAAGAATGGCAGGTTTCAATAATTTCATAAATTGCTTGCATATGGAAGCAAATTTTCAATTATCAAATGGCCAAAATCTCACAATCCAATTTGGTTGTATCCTCAATTAGACAAGTGCCAATGATCTCCATTTCATCATTACAAAAAAATACATAAAGGTAGTGTGCAAAACATAGTATGTCAGGCATAAAGATAACCAATAAAATAGAAGAACAAATTTACTAAACATGTAAAATTTAAATGTCTTTTCACTTCTGTGATCAAGAACCTAAAACATGCAAATGAAATACAATTGCAAAAAAAAGATATGCAAATAATAATAGTTTAACTTTAAGAGAGTAGAGAGTAGAGCTTCAGTTCACACTTATAACAAAAGCTTAATAAAATCAAATAATACAACATCCATAAATCAAATCTGGACAATCCTAACTTCATACAAAAAAATGCAGCAAAAAGGACTAAAGGAGAGGTAACTACAAAAATACCAACACAAGCAATTCTAACCATTGTAGAGACTAACTACAATTAGTTACAGGAAGAGTCTAGATTAACATTAATACTAATAGAACTAAAGACACTAACAAATACAAATAGTAAGGTATTGACTAAGTGTTGTCGTCAAGAGAATACTCAATAGTTATATGGTTAATTAGTTTATTTTAAAATCACTCTTAATTTACCTAAAAGTTCCATTTACTTTGGGTGAATTAATTCCAATGAGTCAAGAATCTCAATCTATCCAGTAGTTTGAATAAGTATATACCTTACTTAACCCTTCATATTAGTTGTGCATGGAGGCATTCAAACTAAGGAAAATCAACTAAACAAATAGCTACTGTGCAGAGAAATGAAATAAGAAAGGGAACCCTTCAAACATGTTCTTCAACACTCACAAAAACCAACATAATCACAACCAAAAAGAAATACAAAATGAAAAGGTGACTCTTATTTATAGACCTCCAACCAAATAGAAATAAGATAATCATATGTTGAAAAAATTCCAAGGCAGTATCCAAATATATTCATCAAAATAAGAAAACATAACAATACAAAGTCTGTCATAGAAGAAATAAGACCAACAAGCCAAAAATGCCACAAAAGATAATGACATACAGAACATGACAAATTTCCCATAGGCCCAAACAACCAAACTCTAAGGCACACTGAGGATTATCTACTCCAAATCCATGATTTAAAACACTTAGATTTAACACAAAATAAGTAGCATGAAAGCAGAAATGAAAAATAACTGAGAAATTAAGAGAAGAAACACAACTAAAATTACTTGGTTCCAGTCACACAAAGCAATAGTACATACTCAAAAATTACAACTCGAAGATTGAGTTTTTCAACACCTTTCTCTCTGACAAAACTAGTTCTCACAAACACAAGCTCTGAGAAAATTACGCTCAATCTAAAAAATGAGAGACAAACGAGCCTATACATATGAAAGTCAGGATTTTAGAAATAATTCTAACACAAGCGCGCACACACACACACACACACACACACACACACATATATATATACTGATAATATTCAAAATATTTTCTTGATATTGAAATCTGAAAAAAAAAAAAACACAAACTATACCTCTCACAGAGATAAACAGAGGTCTTTTGTTCTTGATCATAGCCAGCAGGAGAGATAAATAGAGAGGAAGGGACGAGAGACCCAACGACTTCAACACGGGTGTGGTCTTGGTGTGTGTTATCCAATAAATTAGCATTTGTGACGTGGCGAATAATCTCTTGACACGTGGCTGACACCTGGAGCGTCTGCAAGAGTATCGACCAGGAGACACACCAGAAGCGGGACAGACCTGTCTTTACCATGACCAGACTGGTCGGTGGTTCCGCTGGCAAAGCAACATTTACGGAAAGATCTTATGAATCCCAAATTTATCTCATGCAATCTTCTGAATATCCCATGATTCAGGGGATAATATCTGTAACAATATTGGGCAACCCTCCATGAGCCTATAAAAAGCAGGAGATGGCTCATGGGAATGGACTTTTGGAGCCCAGAAATCATAGAGATTATAGAAATTATCTGAGTAAAACTTGTATTGTTTATGAGGAGTGTTGAAACTCATTGAACCCAAGTTCTTTGATCACACTTTTGGTCCCATATCAATATCATTCTAAGTGGACGTAGGTCATTACCAGATCCTGGGGCCGAACCACTATAAATTACTGTGTTTTCTTTACTTTTGTCATTACGTTATTATCTATACATATTCGTCTATATCATTCATATTGTGACTCCGTATCAGTTGGCTAAATCGTGGGTCAACAGTGTGCTTCAGCTGCGTGAGGGAGGCTTTAGCAGGGTTGTGGTCGTGGTTTGCTTCAACGGTTTGCTTTTGGTCTATAAATGGCAACATGAACACAATCAATATTAAAATAAACTGCAAAAAATAAAAAACCATCAAAGAGCATGATCGAGTGTTACATATATAATGGCAAGAAAAAACTATAAAAATTTGAGAAAATTCGGACCATTAAATGTTTGAGGTTTAGGATTTTAAACTTTCAAATCCATAAATCAACACCAAAAAAAATCAAAATTGACAGGCTCAGTTACCTTAGTTTACATATAAATCATACTTCATATATCATAAATTAAAAAAATGGGTTAAAGTTACCTTACTTCACAAAATGGACAGACTTGGTTGCCCATCGCCCATGGAGGAAAGGCCTCTGGTTCGCGCTAGGGAGAAGAAAGGGTCAAAGCACTTTGGGGAGCATCTGCTTCGCCCCTTATTGCGTCTTTTCATCATCATCCCAAAGCCCTTTCCTGGGACCCTTCATCATTGATCCTTAGCACCCACATCTAAAAGAGAATGAGAGAGAGAGAGAGAGGTGAACGATGGTTCCAAACCAGAGAGAACGAAAGAGAGAGTCACTGTGAGTGGGATGAACGAGAGATTGAGAGAAGGCAAGAGATTGGAGTGTGTGTGGCTATTTTTAGAGGGAGAGAAAAAGAGACAGAGAGGGGAACGCGGTTAGGGTTGATTTGCGAAGAAGAAGATACAAGAGAGAGAGAGAGAGAGAGAGATACTTTAGGACTAATAGAATATTAGAGGGGGAGATGGAAAAGCTAGTGGCGGGCTTTAAAATTTACTGTACCAAGAGTGCGCCTAATTTTTCTATTTAACCATAGCGTTTTTTTAAAATTGTGATTTTTCGGTGTTATATTAGGCTAAAATTCTTGTAGTGCGATCAGCTGACTATGTACATTCAGCCCCAAAGCTCTCCATCTCAGGACTGGTCCACTTTGCCCTTGCCTTTACTTGCACCACACAGAAATAGTGAGCCAAGGCCTAGCAAGAAAACACAATAACAGAGAATGATCATCAAACAAACAACTAGATAACTCATACAGTATAATCATATACTCAATAATCCAAATATTCACAATAGTCAAGTATTCAGCATGCCAAGTTCATCATCTCATACTAATAACCAATTCACATATGATAACCAGGGTCAACGCCCTTAGGTCGTACCCTCTATTTATCCCACTGACTTCAGCCCGCTTAAAACAAGCTCAGTGAATATCCAGCTGTCCTCAGCTACCAGTGGCTGAGCCGCGCCCTGTGCGCAAATATTGATTACGGCACTCTTAGGCCGTTTATCACATGTCCCATGGCATAATACCATCTATGACATCATACAGATATAGGGAGCTCTTAGTCCCAATACAATCACATAACTGGGTGCAGTTTTCTTACCTTTAGATTCCGATAGCTTTGTTCAATTCAACCCTCTAGCACGATCTCGCCCGAGCCCTAGCGTACACCTAGTCACAGCCATAGATCAGAATCATCACCAAACTTCAAATCCAAAACCTAATCCCAAAAACCTAACCTCGGGACCAATCCCGAGCCCTCGGGGAGCCCTAACTCCACCAAACGGGATGGTGGAATCAAACCACGAGACCCTGGGCAAAAACCCTAAGAAATAACCCAAAAATCCCCTTCTGGGAACAGGGTAGTGCTACAGCACCCTAAAGTGGGCGCTACAGCTCTACAAACAGAGCCAAAAACACCCAAGCATCCAAGCCTAGTGCTGTAGCGCCCTAAGGCTAGCGCTACAGCACTAGTCACAGCAAGACAACACCCTGCTTTTAACCCTTCGAACTTCCTCGAGCCAAAACCCTCCAAAATCTGTCCATACCTCAACGAAACTCCAAAACAAGCCTACCAACATCTATATCTCACCCCATATTACCCAACCATACAAAACTTAATCACATGCACCCCAAAATAAAGAAATCGCCATAGTTGAGCTTAAGGCTCAAAACTCAGCAGAACATAGCAGAAACTTGAGAACTTAAGGCTAGAACTTCTTACCTTTGATGGATGAGTTCGACCTAGGTTTTCTTCCACACTTCCTTAGCCTTCACTTCCTCAAAACCTTGGGCTTAATTCCCTAGAATTCCCAAAGAAACTCAGCTTAGAAAACCAGTTAAACACCAAAAACCAGAAACTGAATAACAACCTCAAAACCTTATCTCAAATGGATGAATAACCTTTGCCAATTCCTCAAGCCAAATCAAGGACCCTAGTGTTGAGCCTTAGCCTAAGCCTTCTCTGAATCTTAGCTCAAAATTCCAGAAAAAATGGTGAAGAAACCTCAAACTGAGTGAGAAAGGAGACTCCTACTTTTCCTTCTTCTTTTCTTTTCTTCAGACTTCTAAAGCTTTCTACATATTCCACTATGGCAATAAAGCCAAAACAACACTTATCTCTGATTTAAACACCAAAAGACAAAACTACCCTCCCAATTAAAACTAAGCTTTTAAACGTCCTAAGGACATTTTAGTCATTATTCCCAATTCCCGCTAATTCCTCGAGTGTCTCTAATATTTACCACTTACTTCCCAACACCTAACTAATCACTAATTATATTCCTCAATATCAAAATAGACTCCAATATATTTCCTAAATTCCCATAAATACCCCCAGGCTCGACCCAAGCCGGGTATAAATCCCCGCCGTGACTTTTTCGCTAAACCGTTCACTAGGATTGCCTCAAGTCACAAGGTACAAATATATCCACATAATAATGTGGTCTCAACAATTTATCATAGATATTTACATTTATGCCCTCAACGGGCCAAAATTACAAATATGCCCTTCTAACCTAATCAGGGCCTACATGTATACTAATACACATAGTCATGCATCGTAGATATCCAAATAGTCATATAAACATGCTTTTAATCATTTAAATAACATATAATCCAGTTATGCCCTCCCGACACACTAATCAAGGCCCTTAAGCCTTATTAGTAAATTTGGGTCGTTACAACTATCACCTCCTAATGAGAATTTCGTCCTCGAAATTTTCCTGAATAATTCAGGATATCGATACCGCTTCGCTGATTCAAACTCCCAGGTCGCTTCTTCGACCCTACTATTTGTAAAGCCCTAAACTCCAGGGACTGTTAATGTGCGCATTTTAAACAGTGCTAAATTCGCTAATATTAAGATGCAACATTTCATTAGAATGTTTACTATATACATTGGGTTCCCAAAAATATAATTTAAAGGTCTATTACAAGAAAATATTTATAACCAGCTGATCTAAGCGGCAAAACAGGGTTTAACCCTAGTTCCTCTCCTTCAAACCTCGGCCGTGGTGGTCGAGCAGCTGCATATGTACACATCGTCACCTAAGCTCTCCAACTCAAGGATGGTCCAGCTTTCTTTTGCATTTACCTACACCACATAACACCCGTGAGCCGAAGCCCAGCAAGAAATCTCAACATGCTCATAAGCTATCATATCATGATATCAAATCATATCTGGCATGCGTAGAAAATATAGTTCTATTCAAGCATGCAAATAAACTTGGATAATGCTGGGGAATCTAGAATAAGAAATCATGCCCTCCTGATTGGATGACTATCAAGTCAATCCTAATCAGATGAGTGATTTAACACTTGAGGTTCTGGTAAACCATACTGAGTGACTAACAAGCAAGTCACTACGGGACTCAGCACCCAAAGTCATGCAAATGGTGATCAGAATGATCATACAGAGCTTATAGCCCTGAAGAGATGAGTGAATATCACTTTGAGGTTCTGTTAAACCATAATGAGTGACTGACAAGTAAGTCACTATGGGGCTCAACTCCCATAGCTGTGTGATGGAACCGTCACCTGGGCTTTCTTGCAATGGCTCTGATCAGATGAGTGACTGTTGGGTAAGTCACACGGGGCTCGACACCCACAACCATGTGACTAAATAGTCACTGTGGCTCTAAGTAACTAGCCTTTGGCTAGACAAGCACTTATAGTATTCATCGAACTTGAGGTCGGTCCAGCATTAACGCTCTTCTGAGTCATTTAATGCAGATGTCGATTAGATCTAATCTTTGTTGGCTTGTGTTGAACACGCTAAGGCTGTTCCTGACTTATGAGTCAGTACTGTGTGACCAGTGCCCAGTACCACTGCCGAACATGACTAATGAGTCACACACTACTAGAAAATATGGCTTTTACTTCAGTTTTTAAGCTTGATTTACTTCGGTTTTCGCTAAAATTCGCAACTGCAGTAATTCGGAGCGAAGTAAAAAATAGTTAAAAACCGAAGTAGAATCCACACTTTCTACTTCGGTTTTTACATAATAACCGAAGTAGAAAGTGGGGCATGCATCCATCCTGGCTAAAAATCGAAGTGGAAAGTGCCATTTTACTTCGGTTTTTACTTAAAAACCGAAGTAGAAAGTGCCCCCTTTTTTTTAATAATTATTTCTGATTATTTTTAAATGGCCGAATTCTATTTATATATATATTTTTGGCCTAATTTTATTTAAATGGTCTAATTATATATATATATTTTGGCCTAATTCTTTTTCAACGGTCTAATTATATGAATTTACAGTTATATATATTTTTACAATTGGAATTGGTTGAGAATTTTTTTTGAATGAAAATATGATAACTTACATTAATTAAAAATGTCATACATAAGCATTTAAAACACAAGTACTTAAGTAAGATAGCTAGCCTTAACATTAATACATTTACATAAAACTAAACTTACAACTAAACGAACTTATAAACAAAATAGGCTTACTGATAAATGTATGTCATCAATCGACCTAACCATTCCTGCTGGATTGGAAAGAGGTCTGCAATCTCACAATATTGCTTCTTCCCATCAAACTGTAAAATTAATAAATATAAATTAATTTGATAGATTATCGATACCAAAATAAGTTATAAAAAATGAACTTACTTTTTCTTTTAAGGTTTCTATTGCATTTGATGCCCGTACAAGATCTCTAATGTACTTCAACAAATAAATACCACATTCATGACTTTGTGGTTGTGTTGGACATCAAACATTGAATATCTTTGTAGGATTTCTGAGTAATTCATTGGAAGAAGCCTTATAATATGCACTATTTAAAAAGAAAATTATCAAAAGTTATTAAAATGTAGTTACATGTAATAGTTGTTGCATATTAAGAAATATTTTAAAAATTTTAAAACTGACCTCATTATCATTGAATCAATTTCTTCAGGACGTTTATGTGCTTTCAGTGGATCCAAGAACACGATTTTTCCTTTTGGCATAGCAATCACCAACATCCAATGTTCCCTAAAATAATAAGTGTGTTAAATAAAATAATTAAATTTTTAATATATGAATAATCAAATAAGAAAAGTTTATAGTATTTCTTACCGTATGTTCCAAGGTATAAAGTATAGTTGACCAACTCTATCCATGGTCATCAACCAATTTGCCAAGTCAATGGTTGATCATTCTACATCGTCAACATTATTAATGCTAAGACGCTCAGTGTCAAAAAACTTGTAAAAGACATGCTGATTTGGAAATAGGGACTCCCAAATGCATCTGAAAAAATTTCTTAAGTGTTAAATATTTTTGAAAATTTTCGGCAGAGCTTCCCCTATAAATAGGACTACCCAAACCTTTAAACATTCAATCTACTATGAAAATTTACAACAGATCACAGAGCATTACTCATAACCATTCTAAATTTCATATCATTACAAAGAATTAATTGAAGGGATACCTTAATCCGAATATCATTGTTGAGCCTCCAATCATATGAAAAGTAGCAACTTGTTCCACATCCTCTGAAGTTATAAAGATTGACTCGCGATTCATGAATGATGGGTCCACTAGAATTGAGACGACTGCTTTTATTCCCTTAACTCTGCAAAATTCTCTCACCATAAACTGAAGGCTACCATCGATGCGATTCATGATGTGATCGGCAAATGGTTGGCCTTCGGTCAGAGTGTTATCTGGATTGACGTGAGACCCAACTGATGACAGATGTGGGCTAGTCAGAGAATTACGGTTCGTCTTATCCTTGGATGGGCTTTTTGACATAGGAGGTTTCTTTTTTAGAGGACCCTATGCAACATCAAGTAAAAATAATATTAAAATAATGAATACGTCATAAGTACTTGATCAGTCATAACTAATTCTTTTGGCCGAGGAATGAATACGTCATAAGTATCTCGAACATAGCGTATCTCCCCAACAAAACATGGGATTTCAGCATCCTCTTGTAACATTTTGGTGACTCGCACCCTCGCGTATTCGTCTGTCAATCGAACACCATGAATAGTCAGTGGACCAACCCCATCAATGATAACACCCTCTGCCACCACATTATGAATATTATCTTAACAAAGTAACACATCTTGCATGTACGGTGTGTGATACTCTTCGTCATTCTGCATTTACGGTGTGTCATCCTGCATGTACGGTGTTGTCGTGTTAATCCATATCATCTATCCCACCTTCTTGTTTAGCTCTTTCCTCCTCTAAAGCTATAAGTTCTGCTATGAGCCTCGCAATTTCTGCATCTTTCTTACTAACAACATCAGCCATTTCTGTTGCTATTTTTGGTTTTCCTCCAAAGACGGACGAAATCTTCGCAAATGACCTACAATAATCAACCAAATTTATTTAAAAACTAAAATATTGTAGAATGAAGTTAAATGCAACAAATAAAAAATAATATCATACCCAAGTGCTCTAACACGGCCTAGGTGCTCAGGTGTCCCTAAAGCTTGCGTTAATATGTCATTCAGACCCTTTGCAATGATTTCTCCACTACTAACTTTTTCTTTCAGCTCATTCTGTGAAACAAACCAGTGATCACTTATATTAATGACTTATAAGAACTTTATCATTCTTACATTACTTTAAAATACTTGCTTGAAACCACTTACAATTCTTGCTTCAATTTGTTTGTCCAAATCTGTGACAAGAACTTTCTTCTTTTCTCGTTCTCTTATCCAAACTTGGTACCGTTCTACATCTGCCACACCTAGTTCATTTTTCTACAACATACAACAATTAATTAAAGTTGGTGAGTGCAATATTCTTCATAACAGGTTGACAGTTGTAAAATAGTGATGTGAATTACTTACCAAGTCCTCTCTAACATTGGCAAGCCCTCTACGAGATGTACGATGCCTCAAAGTATATTTGAGAGGTCTTTCACGTTGTGCTTCCCGCAAGGCCTACATAAAATAAGTAACAATAAGTTCTTAAGCAATTATTAATATTTCAAAACTAATAAATCATATACGTAATAGATATACATAATAGTACCATAAACTCAGGAGATAAACGGTGGCTAACAAAGGTCCTCCAATCTTTTAGGAAGGATTTGGAGTTCATCTATCAGACCGTCTTTTGCCAAAGGGTAGATGTAGTCACTAGTGACGTTGGTCTTAAAATCTCTCATCATTCTTCCTGCACATTTAATTAATTCTTGTTTCCAATTTTCTGGAATGTTAAAGCCACCTTGAAATAGAATGAAAATGATTAATGAAATGCAAAGTAATTCATGAAAATGATCAATATATTAAAGTAATTAAAATATTTTCTTACATATACATCCTCCCATATTTTATTCTTCAATTCATGTGGGACTTGTCTCCAATCCTCCCATATTTTCTTTACTTCATATGTAGACTCCGAAAAACAATTTTCTAGCGTAAAAATCTCCTTGAAAGCAGCTAAAAATTGACTAAAATACTTATCACTAACTCCATTTTCTGCTTTTATGTTATAAAATTTAACCATTGTGGGCAATCTTAGTTTATTGCAACCACTGAACAATTGTCTATCTGCATCTCTAACCATACTATCAAATTTTTCTGGATTATGAAAAAACTCTTCTTGTGCTTCATCAAGCAATTCTTTAGGATGATCATCAAAATCATTACTCTCAAAATCATCTACACCTCGCCTACCTAATGGATATGGGTCGTCATTTAATAATTCTCCATGCCAATACCATTTACTATAACTTATATCAAATCCCCGACAAAATACATGATCCTTTATCATGGTAATATTCCCCTTTACTCCATTACCACAATCGATACAAGGGCAACCAATTTTTTGTGGATCACTACAATTCTTTAGGCAAAAGTCTAAAAATTTGTTGAATCCATCTTGAAATTGTGATGTTTCTCTCCTCTCAAGCAACCATAATTTATCCATACTAATAACAATATTAAATTCCTAATAAGTTAGAAAAAAACTTATATTAGGTTCTAATCTTATAAAATTTTTAAAAAATTCGGCAGAGTATCCTCTGTTTCTATAGCATACCGTAATTTCATAATTACCTATAAAACTAATTAAAACAAACACAATAATCAAGCATAGATGAATCCATCATTATTAGGTTCTAGTCTTATAAAATTTTTAAAAAATTCGTCAGAGTATCCTCTGTTTCTATAGCATACCATAATTTCATAATTACCTATAAAACCAATACAAAAAAACACAGTAATCAAGATAGATGAATCCATCATTATTAGGTTCTAGTCTGATAAAAATTTTAAAAAATTCGACAGAGTATCCTTTGTTTCTATGGCATACCACAATTTCAAAATTTCCTATAAAAATAACACAAACAAACACAATAATCAAGCATAAATGAATCCATCCTTATATCACCACAGCACGCAAATTTCTCAGAGCCTACTTCACGAATTTTCAAACATAACTTTCACTAAATCCAATATACATGATTTAATTAGCCTTATCTTTATACATAAATCTTGTAGTAATATAAATAAAAATAAAAAATAACTAACCTTCAACATTACTCTTCAATTCACCCGAAATGAAGAACAAAGTTCACCACTCAATCAACGACCCTACTAGAACATTATTTACATAATTAGTAAACTACATAATTAATTATCAAACCAATAAATAAAAAAAATCAAACTAGTTAAAGAAACTAATGAACAACACTTTGATCATCTTCAAGCTATTTATTTTTTTTAAATATTTAAAAAGCAAATTTATCTATTGTTACAATTTCTAAAATTCACTAATATACATATATATATTTATAATAAACCAAATTTTCATCACATTATTTAACCTAACAAAATAAACAAATAATTAGAAAAGTTAAGAAAATATTAATAATATTAATTATAAAATTCGGAATAAAAAAAACATAGAAAAATAAAAAATTATCATCAAAACCATATTTTAGTAATCCATACCTGTTTTGAAGCTCAAAAGACATTGCAATGACAAAGCTCCGGTCAAAATCCAGCAAGAAACACCAAGAAATCATGAGAGAAAATACCCATGCCAAATGTATTTTTTTTCTCCAAAACACAAAAAAAAAGATTTTTGGACTATATTTGGTTTCATAATGAAGAAATCTAGCAAGAAATAAAAGAAGAAAAAAAAGGTTTGGAGAATGAAAATGGGTTTTGGCTCACGGTTGTTAATGGAGGTTTTTGGGGTGTTTTTGTACATAGGAGAGAGAGGGATTTGAGGGATATGACCGTTCGGAATGGGGGAGAGGGTTATATAACCCTTTTACTTCGGTTTTTAGGTAAAAACCGAAGTAGAAAGTGCACTTTCCACTTCAGTTTTTACCTAAAAATCGAAGTAAAAGGGGCTGAGGAAATCTGGGGTGTGCACCTTTTACTTCTGTTTTTAGGTAAAAACTGAAGTGGAAAGTGCACTTTCTACTTCGGCTTTTACCTAAAAACCGAAGTAAAAGGTGCACAAGGGCTGCATTTGGCTTGGCCATTTTTTAACATCTTTATTATCTCTAAACATAAGTCACAGGCATGTGCAACCAAACACGACCCTCTTCACTTTGAATTTTTAACTTCGTTTTTTTAAAAAAGCGAAGTAGTATGCCATTTGTTTCAAAGCTCCAATTTCAAAAGCGAAGAAAAAGAGTTTGAAAAGGTTTTTAATTCTGTTTTTTTTTATGCTCAGTATAAAAACCGAAGGAAAAGCCTATATTTCTATTAGTGACAGCTTCACAGTTGATACTGACACCTTTACCAATTCGAACTATTCAGTCACTTCCATCCACAAGTAAGCAATGCTATCAAACATATATCATAAGTCAAATATCCAGATACAGGGCATTCAGCACGCTTACTTAACAATTGCTAGCATCATTGGAATCATGCATAAACACAGAGACTCAAGCTATGAACAGTCTCATATTCAATATTCATGGCATGCCCTAATCACATGATTCTCGTGCATCACATGCATCACACTTAAACATCCAACATGCTTTAATAATAACCATATACAAGTGAGCAAGATTGCTAAGCATTCAATATGCTATCAATGTTCACATTTAAACATCAAACATGCATCAAGAAAAACCATGCATGTCACATATGGGGTGCAGTTTTCTTACCTTTAGTCCAAGCACAGGTTACCAATAAACGAGCCACAAGCACGATCCTTACACCAAACCTCTAGTGATAACCTAGTCACAACCACAAATGGTGATCCAATGAGTTCAAGTTCTACAACCAATCCCGAAACCAAGACCTAGCCTCCGAGACATCAAATTCCACTAAACCGGGTAGTAGGAACGATCCCGAGGCCTAAGGTTTGAGTTCCCCTAACCAAAACATCAATTTGGCCAAAAATGACATCAAGCGCCGCGGCTCTCCAGGCAAGTGCCGTGGCCCTCAGGCCAAACAGAACCTCCACTTGCTTCTTCAACCCTGGGCCGCAGCACCCAAGAACAGGGCCGCGACCCAACCTCGGACCAGCCATTTTTCCCAATTTTTAACCTTTTAAAACCTTCCAAAAACCTATCCAAACATCTCCAAACTCAAAAATCAAAGTTCCCAAACATCCCCATCATCCAAAAGCAACAAAACCCAAGTCTCAAACCAATCAAAAACTCATCAAAACACAAATTCCAATTCAAGCTTAAAAACTTTAAAAACTTTAAAACTTAAAACTTGAATTACCTCCGATTGAGTTGTTTCCAACTAAATCCTCCGGCTAATAACCTTCTAATCTTCCCTAGGATCGCTATGCCTTGATCCTCGCTTGAATCCGAGTCCTAGAACTCAAGTTTCATTTGAAAATACGATGGGGAGACGAAAATGGAACTTTGAGGGAGAGAGAACGTTCTGAACGTCCTTTTTATTTCTTAAAAGGTTAGTTCAAGCTTAAGTAGCCTCAACCAAATCCTAATGCTCGGGGTCCCGAAAACACCCCTAGGGACAAAATAGTCAAAACCTCCAGAATTTCCCCCTGATCTTACAAACTCCCAATTTATCATCAAATTATTTTTCCTATTACCCAATAAACCGATAATGCTCTAAATACCCCTTGACTCACTCCGAGTCAAGAATAACTCCTGTTGTGACTTTCCCACTAGGTTACCTCCTAGGATCGTCTCGTGCTAAGTAACCATAGCATAACCAAATAATAATAAAGCACCACAAACGTATCACATGTATGCCAAATATGCCCGAAATGGCCAAAATATGAAAATCACCCAATTAATAAGAAATGAATTCACATGCATATTTAATACACCTAAACATGCATATTATCATTTAATATCATATTAAATCAATTATTGTCCTCCCAGCCTCCTAATCAAGGTCCTAAACCTTATTAGGAAATTTGGGGGATTACACTATTCCTCCACAGTACTTTAACTAGAGGAATTGTCTTATTCCGTAGTACTTTATCCTTCCGATCAAAATCTGAACTGGTTGCTCCTCATAAGCTAAATCTTTTTGCAATTCCAAGTCTTCTTACATCAACACATGTGTCTCATCTGAGATGTACTTTTGGAGCATAGAAACATGGAATACGTCATGAACTTCTAACAATGATGGGTGCAAGGCTAACCTGTAATCCACCTGACCGATCCTTTCCAAGATCTCAAAAGGTCCAATGAACCTAGGGCTTAGCTTGTCCTTCTTTCCAAATGTCCTCACCCCTCGCAATGGTGATACTCGGAGAAATACGTGGTCCCCAACCTGGAACTCCACGTGTCTATGCTTGGGGTCAGCGTAGTTCTTCTGTCTACTCTGTGAGGCGAGCATCCTAGCTCAGATTTTCTCAATAGCTTCATTTTTCTTCTGAACAATATCTAGCTCCAAATACTTCCTCTCACCCATCTCATCCTAGTGAATGGGTGATCTACACTTCCTCCCATATAACATCTCATAGGGAGCCACTCCAATCATTGATTGGTAACTATTGTTATATGAAAATTCAATCAACGGGAGATACTTACTCCATGATCCCTCAAAGTCGATTACACATGCCCTGAGCATATCCTCTAATACCTGAATCGTCCTCTCAGACTGTCCATCAGTCTGAGGATGAAAGGTTGTGCTGAACTTCAACTGTGTCCCCATGGCCTTCTGTAAACTACCCCAAAAATTGGAGGTAAAGATAGGGTCCCGGTCTGACATTATAGACTTAGGAACCCCATGGAGACGTACGATCTCCCTCACATACAAATTTGCATACTGGTCCACAGTATATGTCGACCTCACTGGAAGAAAATGGGTTCACTTAGTGTATCTGTCCACTATCACCCACATCGAGTCATGAAGCCCTAATGTTCAGGGTAAACCTCTCACAAAATCCATCGTAATATCCTCCCATTTCCACTCGGGGATACCCAAAGGCTAAAGCAACCCTGCCAGTCGTTGATGCTCAGCTTTCACCTGTTTACAGGTTAAACATCTGGCTACGTACTCCACAACATCCTTCTTCATCCTAGGCCACCAATATAATGTCCGTAGATCCTGGTACATCTTCGTGGTACCTGGATGAAGTGAGTCCGGCGTCGTATGTGACTCATCCAATATCTCTCGTCTGATCCCCTCATCAGCTAGAACACAAATCCGCCCCAGATACCGAAGCAAACCAACCTCAGAAATAGAATAGTCCTTAGCTACTCCCGCTAAGACATTCTCTCTAATCTCCTGTAACTGAGCGTCTAACAATTGACCTTCTTTAATCCGCTCTAGTAGGGTCGACTGCAGAGTAATATTAGCCAATCGACCCACCACCAATTCTAATCCCGCTCTGACCATCTCATCAGCTAACTCTCTCGAAATCTGGGTGGAACTATATAACTGATCTGGACCTCTCCATCTCAATGCATCCGCCACTACATTGGCTTTCCCTAGATAGTAAAGAAAATCACAATCATAGTCTTTCACCAACTCTAGCCAACATCTCTACCTCATGTTCAGGTCCTTCTGGGTGAAGAAATACTTTAGACTCTTGTGATCACTATATATCTCACACTTTTCCCCATATAGATAATCCCGCCAAACCTTCAGTGCAAATACCACTACTGCTAACTCCAAATCATGGGTAGGATACCGCTGCTCATACTCCTTCAGCTGTCATGATGCATAAGAAATGACATTCTCGTTCTGCATCAACACATAGCCTAAACCAAACCTCGACGCATCGCAGTAGACAACAAACTTCCCTTCCCCCGAAGGAAGACTCAACACAGGTGCAGTAATAAGTTGTTGCTTCAATTCTTGGAAACTGTTCTCACACTTGTCTGACCAGATAAACCTCAAATTATTTCGTGTTAATTCTGTCATCGGTGCCGCTATCTTCAAGAAGCCTTCCACAAGCTGTCTGTAGTAACCTGCTAGACCAAGAAAACTCTGCACCTCCGAGGCGTTCCTTGGCCTCGGCCAATTCCTAACTGCCTCCACCTTAGATGGAACCACCTTAATCCCATCTGGACCAATAATATGTCCAAGGAATGTCACTTCTAGTAGCCAAAATTCGCATTTCTTAAACTTGGCATACAACTGGTGCTCCCTCAACCTCTGTAGAACTTGTCGAAGATGAAACTCGTGCTCTGCCTCTGAACTGGAGTACACTAAGATGTCATCGATGAAGACAATAACGAACTAATCCATAAAGTCCTTGAACACTCTTTTCATTAGATCCATAAAGGCTGCTGGGGCATTGGTCAAACCAAATGACATGACCAGAAACTACTAGTGCCCATACCTCATTCAGAAGGCCGTCTTCGGTATGTCCACGTCCTTGATCCTTAGCTGGTGATAACCAAATCGAAGATCAATCTTCGATAACCACGTCTTACCCTGCAGCTGATCGAATAAGTCGTCAATCCTTGGTAGGGGATACTTATTCTTGATAGTCAACTTGTTCAATTCTCAACAGTCTACACACATCCTCATTGTCCCATCCTTCTTCTTCACAAACAAAATTGGAGCACCCCATGGCGAGTAACTAGGCCTGATGAACCCCAATTCCAGAAGATCCTGTAACTGTATCTTCAATTCCTTTAGTTCTATAAGGTGCCCTCAACACTGGCTCTGTCCCTAGCGCCAATTCAATAACAAACTGAATCTCCCTACGCGATGGCAATCCAGGAAAGTCCTCAGGAAACACATCCAAGTACTTGCAAACCAATCTGGTCTCCTCCGATCTTGTTGGAAAAACCCTAGTGGTATCTACCAAACTAGCTAGGAAACCTATACATCCTCCCTATAATAGGTCCCTAGCTCTCAGCACTGAAATCCTGAGTACGCGGGGTCAATGCACCGCTCCCACAAAGACAAAGGGATCCTCACCAACCGACTCAAAGGTCACCATCTTCTTTCTGCAGTCAATAGTAGCTCCGTATCTAACCAGCCAATCCAAGCCTAAAATCATTTCAAAGTCCTCCATACCCAACTCAATCAAGTCTACTGACAACTCCGTACCATCAACCATCACTGGCAGTGCTCTAATCCACCTCCAAGAAACTACCAGTTCTCCTGTAGGCAAAATAGTCCCAAACCCCGAAGTATAATACTCACTAGATCTAAACATTCTATCAATTACCTTACTAGAAACAAATGAATGTGTAGCACCAGAGTCAATCAATACAAAAAAAGAGAGTTAGCGCTAGAAAACTGACCTGTCACTACCGAGGGACTAGCCTCGGCCTCTGCCTACGTCAGGGTGAACACTCGAGCTGGAGTCAAGCTATCCACCTTCCCTGCATCTCCCTTCTTCACTGTCGGGTAGTATTTCTTGAGGTGTCCTACCGCCCCGCACACATAACAGGCCTTAGCTCAACACTCACCTAGATGGCGTCTTCTGCACCTCGTGCACTAAGGATAGATCCTCCATGTATCACCTCCTCCCTGATGGCCACCCTGAGTACCTCGACCCCTCCTATCAGGACTGGGAACAGTCGAAGTATTAGGGTTCGTCCTCTTCAGATCACTGCGCCCCTCCCGCCTTGCTGCACTGTCTCTCCATATCTTATTCTCCGCTTCCTCAGCGGTAAGAGCCTTCTCAACAGCATGGGCATAAGTTGTCCCCCCAGGAACTAATGCAATCCTCACATCTCGGGCAATCATAGCATTAAGCCCTCTGATAAATGTGTCATGCCTAGCTGCATCAGTAGGCACAAGATCTGGTGCAAACTTCGCAAGTCTATCAAACATCAGGGCATATTCTATAACTGTCATACCTCCCTGAACTAGCCCCACGAACTCATTTTCTTTTGCTGCCCTGATGTCAACATTATAGTACTTCTAACTTAATAGGTCCTTAAATCCTTCCTAACTCAATGTAGTAACATCTCTGGTCTTTGATGTCACTTCCCACCAGATACGGGCATCCTCTCTTAGCATATATGTGGCATAGGCCACTGTGTCATGTCCCTCTACCCTCATGAAATCCATTGTAACGCCCTGGATAGCCAAGACCGTTACACTGTGTACTTATAAAGGTGCAAGACTTGCTAATCAAGACTTTAGTTTAAAAACGTGTTACTAAACATGTATGGGCTAAGGTTAAAAAAAGGTTTTTGTCTCAAAAGTTTCATTTTATATAATCAAACTGTTTATACACGGGATCCCAAGAGAAACAGAGTTAAAAGTAGGTTTACAAACTTCCAAAAGTACATAAACAATTGCTAGCCATACTAAGGCAAAATACACAATCTTTGGGTCTCGCGTCCCTGTTTAAACCTCTACCGTGGCAGCTGAGCAGCTGGCTATGTACATTCCGCTAGCAGAGCTCTCCAATCAAGGCAGATCAAACTTGCCCTTGCCTTTACCCGCACCACGTAGCACCCATGAGCCAAGGCCCAGCAAGAAATCATGTGCAACACAAACAGTGATAACAGATAGTAAATTCATTAAGCATGAACTCTCATCAAGAAATCCACATAATATCATTCAACATATATTCAGAGTTATGGATGCAGTCAAACACTTATAGCATTCATATACGATAATAATCAGGGCCGACAACTTAGGCCGTACCCTCTGTTTACCCCACTGACTCCGGCCTGCTTAAACCGAGCTCAGTTAGAAGTACCAGTGGCCAAGACGCGCCCTGTGCGCTAGTGTAACCCTTGGCACCTTTAGGCCGTTGGTTCACTAATTAGCTTACATGGCATAATACCATCTTTTCAAGCATACTTAATAGGGAACCCTTAGTCCCGTCACAAATATTCAACCAGGTGCAGTTTTCTTACCTTTAGTCTTTGCAGTTATTGATTATGAGCAACACTCCTCAAGCACGATCCGTTCTCGAGCCTAAGCGTTTATCACCTAGTCACAATCAAAGTATTAGGTTCCATTAATATCCAAACATAGGTTTCCAGGTACAAAACTAAATTCCGGGAATCCGAATCCCACCAAGCACGGTGGTGAAATCGATCCCGAGCATTCAAGACCACATTCCCATCCTTAAAAACCCCTAACGTTCAAGTACACAACTAAGGGCTGCGGCCCTTGAAGCTTAGCGGCGGCCCTAGCTTCAAAACAGAACCAAGGATCACTCTGGGCAAAGACACGTGCTGCGGCCCTTGCAATGGGCGCCGCAGCGCTCACCCCTGGCCGAGCCTCCTTGGCTCATCTTCAACCTAGGGCCGCAGCGCTCTAGAACAGAGCTGCGACCCTTTCCTTCGAGCCCAGAAAACCCACAATTTCCAACATCTAAACCTCATCCAAAACCATCCCAAAGCTTCCCATTTCAACACCCAACAACCCCAACACTTTCAAAGCATGTTAAGCCACACAATTCAACAGAAAATTCAACCTAAAGCTCATAGAAATCACACACTTAATTCCTGAAACTTAAGAACATAAACACTCAAAGCTAACCAGTCAAAAACTCAAATTCAAACCTCTAATTCACGATTTAAAGCTTACCCCTTCAGTTGGATCCTTTCTCTAATCAAAACCCAGCTAGTTTCCAAAGCTTTCCAGCTCAAATTCCACCCTAAGCATCAATGGTACAAACACCTCAATACCCAGCTGAAAACTCAGAATTTTTAAACCAAAGAGAGAGAAATCCCTGTTTACCTTAGTGTTGATTCAATTCCTTGGATGAGTCTTGAACAAAGCCTCAAAATCTAGCCTCATTTCCCAGCAATTCCCAGCTCAATAGTCCCAGAATTTCTCTGCTTCTCCTTTGAGTTTTCACCTAGTTTCCCTTGTGTTTTCCTTGAGAGAAAAGAAAATAAGCTGAGAAATAAAGTTGGTTTATTTCTTTCTACGGTTTTCCTTAAGTTTGTCTTATTCGTTAAGTTAATCCCAAGGCTCGGGGTGCCGGAAACGTCCTCGAGGGAAAAACGGTAAAATCCCCCAATATTCCCTCCTAGATTTCCTAACCTCAAATATATCTCCATATATTTATTTTCATAACCCGATAGTCTAAATAGCTACCCGATACCTATAATACCCGTGACTTATCCAAAGTCAGCTGTTAAGCCCTGTTGTGACTTTTCCCCGCTAACTAGCCCAATGATCGCCTCGAGTCGTGCTCTGCAGACCTACCCACATAATAATGTGGTTCGCACAATTGCCATATACACATATCACATTAAAGCCAATATAATCGCAAAAGCATTATTAACCATATAATTATGAATTTAAATCAATAAAGTCATGCAAACCACATTTAACCTAGTAATGCCCTCCCGGCACACTAATCAAAGCCCTTAAGCCTCATTAGTGAATTTGGGTTCATTACAATTATCCCCTCCTAATGAGAATTTCGTCCTCGAAATTTACCTGAATAGCTCGGGATATTGATCCCGCATCGCTGTCTCTAACTCCCAAGTCGCTTCCTCGACCTTGCTATTTCTCCACAATACTTTCACTAATGGAATTGTCTTGTTCCGTAAGACTTTGTCATTCCAATCCAAAATATGAACTGGTCGCTTTTCATAGGACAAGTCTATTTGCAACTCTAAGTCCTCATACTTTAATACATGTGTTTTATCAAAAACACACTTCCGCAACATGGAGACATGAAACACATTATGAACTCCTGATAGCGACGCTAGCAAGGCCAGCCTATAAGCCACCTATCAAATCCTCTCCAGGATCTCAAAAGGTCCAACAAACGAAGGGCTCAGCTTGCCCTTCACTCTAAACCTCCACACTCCTCTCAATGGTGAAACTTGCAGAAACACGTGGTCCCCAACCTGGAAGTCCATGTTCCTACGCTTAGGATCAGCATAGCTTTTCTGTCTACTCTGCGAAGCAAGCATTCTTGCTCGAATCTTTTCAATAGCCTCATTGGTCTTCTGAACCATGTCTAGTCCTAAGTACCTCCTCTCACCCATCTCATCCCAATGTATAGGTGATCTATAGTTTCTCCCATATAACATCTCATAAGGAGCCACTCCAATCGTGGACTGATAACTGTTTTTATATGAAAATTTGATCAACGGAAGATACTTACTCCAAGATCCCTCGAAATCAATCACACATGCCCTAAGCAAGTCCTCCAATACATGAATCATCCTCTCAGACTGTCCATTAGTCTGAGGATGAAAAGCTGTGCTAAACTTCAGCTGAGTCCCCATGGCTCTCTACAGAGCTCCCCAAAACTTGGAGGTAAAGATAGGGTCTCCATCAGATACAATAGACTTTGGAACCCCATGGAGATGAACTATCTCCCTCACATACAACTCAGCATACTGTTCCACAGTATAGGTCGACCTCACTGGTAGAAAATGAGCTGACTTGGTGTATTTGTCCACTATCACCCACACCGAGTCATGAAGTCCAACTGTCCTGGGTAATCCTCCCACGAAATCCATCGTAATATCCTCCCACTTCCACTCTGGGATACCCAAGGGCTGAAGCAATCCCGCTGGTCGCTGATGCTCAGCCTTAACCTGCTGACATGTCAAACATCTAGACACATACTCTACCACATCCTTCTTCATCCCGGGCCACCAATATAACATCCGTAGATCTTGATACATCTTCGTGGTACCCGAATGAAGTGAGTATGGCATAGTGTGAGACTCATCCAGTATCTCTCATCTGATCCCCTCATCTGCTGGAACACAAATCCGTCCCTAATACCGAAGCAAACCTGTCTTAGAAATAGAATAATCCTTAGCTGCCCCCGCTAAGACATGCTGCCTAACTTCCTGCAACTACGTGTCCACTAACTGACCCTCCCTGACCCGCTCTAACAAGGTCGACTACAAGGTGATATTAGCTAACTGGCCTACCACCAGTTCTATCCTCGCCCTGGCCATCTCATCAGCTAATTCCCTTGAGATCTGGGTAGAACTATACAACTGCCCTGGGCCCCTCCAGCTCAACACATCTGCCACCACATTGGCCTTCCCAGGGTGATAAAGGATATCACAATCATAATCCTTAACCAACTCCAACCAGCGTCTCCGTCTCGTATTCAGATCCTTCTGAGTGAAGAAATACTTCAAACTCTTATGATTAGTGTATATCTTGCACTTCTCCCCATACAAATAATGATGCCACTCCTTCAGTGCTAATACCACTGCTGCTAATTCCAAATCATGAGTCAGATATCGCTGCTCATACTCCTTTAGCTGGCGAGATGCATAGGCTATAACTTTCTCATTCTGCATCAACATGCAGCCTAAACCCATCCTCGATGCATCACAATAGACCACAAACTTTCATTCCTCCAAAGGAAGACTCAACATAGGTGCAGAAATAAGTCGTCGCTTCAACTCTTGAAAGCTGTTCTCACACTTCTCTGTCCAAACAAACTTCTGATTCTTCCTTGTCAACTCTGTCATTGGTGAAGAAATCTTTGAGAACCCCTCTACAAACCGTCTGTAATAACCGGCCAACCCAAGGAAACTTCGCACCTCTGAGGCATTCCTTGGCCTCGACCAATCCCTTACTGCTTCTACTTTGGACGGATCCACCTTAATCCCTTCTGCCCCAACTATGTGCCCAAGGAAAGTCACCTCTGGCAACCAAAACTCACACTTCTTAAACTTAGCATACAACTGATGCTCCCTTAACCTCTGTAGAACCTGTCGGAGATGTTGCTCATGCTCTGTCTCTAAACTGGAGTAAACCAAAATGTCATCGATGAAGACAATGACGAACTGATCCAAGAAGTCCTTGAACACCTTGTTCATCAGATCCATAAAAGCTGCTGGGGCATTGGTCAGACCAAAAGACATGACCAAGAATTGATAATGCCCATACCATGTCCGGAAGGCTATCTTCAGTATATCCTCATCCTTGATCCTCAGCTGGTGATAACCAGATCGAAGATCAATCTTTGAGAACACCATCTTTCCCTGCAGCTAATCAAATAAGTCATTGATCCTTGGTAGAGGGTACATATTCTTAATAGTCAACTTGTTCAATTCTCTATAAGCTATGCACATCCTCAAAGTCCCGTCCTTTTTTTTACCAAACAACACTGGAGCACCCCATGGAGAATAACTAGGCCTGATGAATCCCAAATCCAGATGTTCTTGCAACTGTATCTTCAACTCTTTCAGTTCTGCTGGTGCCATTCTGTACGGTGTCCTAGATACTGGTTCTGTCCCTGGTGCTAACTCAATCTCAAACTGAATCTCCCTGCGCGGCGGAAACCCTGGCAGATCCTCAGGAAATACATCTAAAAACTCACACACCAATCTGGTCTCTCCCAGCCCTACCGGCATAACTCTAGTAGTATCCACTACACTGGCCAGAAAACCTATGCATCCCCCCTGCAACAAGTCTCTGGCTCTCAACGCAGAAATCATGGGTACGCGGAGTCCAGACACTGCACCCACAAAGACAAAAGGGTCCTCGCCCTCAGGCTCAGAGGTAACCATCTTCCTCCTACAGTCAATCGTAGCCCCATATCTAACCAACCAGTCCATCCCCAGAATCATATCAAAATCCTCCATATCAAACTCAATCAGATCCACCGAAAGTTCCCTACTATCAATCATCATAGGCAGTGCCCTAATCCATGTTCTAGAAACTACAAGTTCCCCTGTAGGCAATAGAGTCCCAAACCCTGCAGTCCGATACTCACTAGGTCTACACAATCTATCAATCACTCTACTAGAAATAAAAGAATATGTAGCACCAGAATCAATTAATACTGTAAAAGGAAAGCCAGCACTAGAAAGCTGACCTGTCACTACTAAGGGACTAGCCTCGGCCTCTGCCTGAGTCAAGGTGAATACTCGAGCTGGAGTCAAGCTATCCACCTTTCCTGCTTCACCTTTCTTCACCGTTGGGCAGTCTTTCCTGAGATGTCCTACTGCCCCACACACAAAGCGTGCCTTGGCCTGGCACTCGCCCAGATGGCATCTTCTACACCTCGGGCACTCTGGATAGGTCTGCCATTCCTCACGGCCACCCTGACGGCCACCCTGACCACCCCCGACCCCTCCTATCAAGACGAGCAGCGGTCGAAGTGTCAGGAGCCTTTCTCTTGAATTCATTGGGGCCTCCGCCCCTACCTGTCCCTGAATAAGGAGGCACCGCTCTGCGGCCCTCGTGCCTCACCGCACTTTCCCTCCATATCTTGTTCTCCGCTTCCTCAACAGTAAGAGCCTTCTCAATGGCCTAGGCGTAAGATGTTCCTCCAGGTACCGTTGTGATCCTGACATCCCGGGCTATCATAGCATTAAGCCCTCTGATAAATCGATCTTGCCTAGCAGAATTGGTAGGTACAAGATCCAGTGCAAACTTCGCAAGCCTATAAAATTTTAGGGCATATTCAGTAACAGTCATATTGCCCTGCACAAAACTCACGAACTCATTGACCTTTGCTGCTCTAACAGCAACATTGTAGTACTTCTGACTAAACAAGTCTCTAAAACCTTCCCAACTCAAAGTAGTAACATCCCTGGTCTATGATGCCACTTCCCACCAGATACAGGCATCCTCTCTCAACATATAAGTGGCACAGGCCACTCTATCATGCCCCTCTATCCTCATGAAATCCAGAATTGTAGTAATCATAGTTATCCATAGCTCGACTTTCAATGGATCTGGTCCACCCTCAAAGATTGGGGGTTGCAGTTTCCTGAACAGCTCATATAACGACTCCCATCTGTTACCAACCTCCCCAGACTGCACAATTGGTACCACTGCAGGTGGTACTATAGGGGCAGCACTCCCTGATGGAGCCTGCTGTCGCAGGATGCGGATCTGCTCGACCTGACTTTGTAATCGAGCCTGCATGTCTGCCATTAACTGCTGCCAGTTCTCATGGACTGGCAGAGGATTCTGGCCCTGGTCATCATTCCCATTCCCAGACCTAGTGCCGGCTAGTCGTGTAGATTTTCTTGGACGCATAGTTATCCAAGTCAATCTGCAAATAACGACTCGGCAGTCAGACCATGATGACAGGGTAAAACCTTCTCCAAGATCCATCAATAGAACATAACCAATCACAAACAACCAATATATAAGCATCCATTTTCATGCACTGGCTGCTAATAAGCACGCCTCCAATCTCATTACACAATAGCTATAAAACAGGCATTCACCCATGCACAATATACAATTAATCATCCATATATTCATTTACATGCACGGCAGTGCTAATAAACATGCCCCAATATTTCACACAACAGTCAAGGGCCAGGCCCTATCAGTATCTCATGCTTCCTATAAATCCAATAAATAACAACATTATAAATCCATTTCAGGCACATAAGCACATAAACACATATACACATTACCCAACCCTGATTTGAGCTTGTCTCTAGCAGCGAATGTACATGTCCAGCCTGTCTTCAGGAACCCTTAAACCTACGATGCTCTGATACCAAGTTGTAACGCCCTAGATAGCCAAGGGTGCAAGACTTGCTAATCAAGACTTTAGTTTAAAAACGTGTCACTAAACATGTATGGGCTCGGATTAAAAAAAGGTTTTGGTCTCAAAAGTTACATTTTATATATTCAAACTATTTATACACGGCATCCCAAGAGAAACAGAGTGAAATGTACGTTTACAGACTTCCAAAAGTACATAAACAATTGTTAGCCATACTAAGGCAAAATAGACAATCTTTGGGTCTCGCGTCCCTGCTTAAACCTCAACTGTGGCGGCTGAGCAGCGGACTATGTACATTCCGCTTGGAGAGCTCTCCAATCAAGGCTGATCAAACTTACCCTTGCCTTTACCTACACCACGTAGCACCCATGAGCCAAGGCCCAGCAAGAAAACATGTGCAACACAGACAGTGATAACAGATAGTAAATTCATTAAGCATGAACTCTCATCAAGAAATCCACATAATATCATTCAGCATATATTCAGACTTATGGATGCATTCAAACACTTATAACATTCATATCAGATAATAATCAGGGCCGAAAACTTAGGTCGCACCCTCTGTTTACCCTACAGACTCCGACCCGCTTAAACTGAGCTCAGTTAGAAGTACCAGTGGCCAAGTCGTGCCCTGTGCTCTAGTGTAACCCTTGGTACCCTTAGGCCGTTGGTTCACTAATTAGCTTGCATGGCATAATACCATCTTTTCAAGCATACTCAATAGGGAACCCTTAGTCCCGTCACAAATATTCAACCAGGTGCAGTTTTCTTACCTTTAGTCTTTGCAGTTATTGATTATGAGCAACACTCCCCAATCATGATCCGTTCCCGAGCCTAAGCGTTTATCACCTAGTCACAATCAAAGTATTAGGTTCCATTAATATCCAAACATATGTTTCTGGGTACAAAACTAACTTCCAGGAATCTGAATCCCACCAAGCACGATGGTGAAATCGATCCCGAGCATTCTAGACCACATTCCCATCCTTAAAAACCCCTAACGTTCAAGTGCACAACTAAGGGCTGCGGCCCTTGTGTAGAGTCCAAGAACTTTACTTAGCTAAGTTAGATAGTAGTATAATAGTAATAATAGTATTATCTTTATAACTATGGATTTTTGGTTCAGACCAGGATTTATTTGGACACTCATAGTAGTACTTGTAGATTTTCTAAGTTTAACCTATAGATTAGGAATATTAATTTTAACCTAAGGTTTGATTAATATGACTAATATTGAGGATAATATTTATTATACTATAAGGTTTAGATAAGAACCAATAGGATAATATCACATGTTATGTATAGGTTTATTAATGATTAAGTATTTTGAGGATTAAATATATTAAGGTTAAAATTTGAATACTCTAAGGTCAGTCAGCAGCTTTGAAAACGTTAAAGGGCTTAGTCAAGGCTGTTTACTCAATTCAAATTAAGCTAAAAATGTGTAATTTCGTGTTTAAATATTCAGCGTATGCTGATATATCGCAGCTATAGGGGGCGATATATCGCAGTACGAAGATACGAAAAACACAAAACGATGCACGATTGCCTCAGGCATAATGGTCCAGGCGATATATCGCCTATAGGGAGTGATATATCGCCTCCCTCAGCATATTTTGAAAGTTTTCAAAAACGTTTTCCATTCAAACCTTCAACCTCCTGATAAGTCCAGCACCTTTCTGAACGAGTCTTCAGCCTCTGCAGAACGATAATTCAAATTATTTTCACTTAAAAAGCCATTATTTTTATTCAAGTTAAATGAGATCTTTTCATTCCTAAAATCTATAAATAGGACCTAGTACCCAACCATTTATTCATCTATTACTCTAAGTTCAGAGGCTGCAAGTTGCTAGGTGAGTGTGAGAGTGTAAACACTTGGGTTGGGAATTATAAGCTTGATCATTATAAGCTTATCAAACACTTGGGGAAGTAAGGTTTATTCACATTTCGGTTCAAGGTTTAGATTGGTCATATAAGTCTTCAAGGTATTTCCAAACTCTAGTCCATTTCTGTATTATGTTCTTTAAAAAATTCTCATAGTCTTCTACTCATTCTAACCTTATTCTTATTCTTGGTTAGGAAATCCAAGTTCTTAAGCACAAGGTTTTTGGTAAGTATATTTTGATAGCATAGTCCCTTTTTCACTTTCATCCCTTTTCTTCAATATACTCACCATATTATAAATGGTTTTTAGGAGTGTTCCAAGGTCCGAAATCAGTTCCCATATCCCGGTTATTTTGGTAAGGAAAATATGATAGGATTTATGTGTTATATGATTTTATATGTTATCTTATGATTTTATGTTATGTAATATGTTATGTTAAGTATGATTGTAGACTTAGGCATATGACCTGTATGACTAACAAGCCCCAAATAGATTATGGGCATATGACTTGCTTAGCTAGCAAGACCCCACTAATCTAATGGGCATATGACTTGTTTAGTTTATGGGACCCCAAGTAATCATGGCCATTATAGTATGTATGTGACATAAGTGTTATGGTATGTTTTATGTTGCATTATGAATTTCTATGGGTATGACTACATGTTAGATTTTCCTTGCTGGGCATTAGGTTCATTCTTTTTATGTTTATATGTGCAAGAAAATAGCTATAGTGGCGGAAAGGTTCTTGGCAGCTTGGGGAATGCGTATTGAGGCAGAATGGATTCAAAGAGCCGAGAGTTTCGAATCGAGGATGTAGTTTTCGAATCGAGGACCACTCAGTGTAATAACCCGAATTTTTTTATTTGTTTATTGTATTTTATGTAAACATTATTCTGTGAATTAATTTTTTTTTTTAAGAGTATGAATAATAATTAAAATAATATTTGGTGAATATTATTTTAATTAAAGAAATGTGAGTTGATCGCTTGAGACCATAGTGTGGGGATTTAGATGTGAAATAAATCTAAGATGGACATCTTGCTCAAAGAGTTTAAGTATATGATTTTACGTGTTTGGAATCCACGTAAAATCTTAGAATTATTTTAGGCTATGATTTTGTGACTTATTCACCAAGAGTCTATGAATAATTCAAGAGGAATTTTATGGGATTAAAGTTGTGATTTTATGTTGAAAGGATTCACATAAAATCATAAACATAAATTTAAGCTAAAGTGAGACATTTTGGTATTTACACTATAGTTTTTATTTAATTATTTTTAGATATAGTTAAATGCATTTTCTGAACAAATGCATAGGTTCGGCTGGTGGGAATTTTTTTTGAATATTCAAGGCAATTATTAGAGGGTTCAAAGGAGGGAATTAGAACCATTGTCTTTCTTCATTAGTGTTAGTCATTTTTTAACGTGAGAGGATAACTGTGAGAGATTAGAGACAGCGAACACATTGTGTTCTTGTTTTGTACGTTCAGTTCGGGTCCAAGAAGGAGGAATCAAAGGTGAGTTTTCTTTGGTTTTTCTTTGGGTTACAGTCCTTAGACACATCCTTAGAGCCTATATTTTGATTGTAGAAGAAAGCAAGAGGAAGAAGGGAGAGTTATTGGGAATTCGGTACATGAATAGTCAGAAGAAAAACGTAAGTCCGAACATACATTTGCGTTGATTTTTCTCTTAGATTATGAGTACCAAATTCATGGCAAATAGTTTTGTTGTGTTCATAGTGTTGTGTACTAAGTTGAGGAGAAGAAGAAACCACCAAGAACCGGCCACATTAAGAGGTATATATTCATAAATTTCCTTAGTAGTTTACGGTACCGATTGTTCTTCATTTATGTTCATAGGTTGGCTATGGATTTGTGGGCTATTTTGTATGGATCTAATTAGTGTTTTGGGTCTAGAAACATACATTAAGGGGTTGGAGATAGTTTAATATATGTGGTCTTGAAGTTTGAGATGATTTGGTGGTGGTTGAAGAATGGTGGAAATGGGTGGCCGTGCATGGGGAATACAACTTTGGGTGGTCACGCGTGGAGGCCGGTGGTGGGGCTAGTGGTGGCCGAAGTGATGAGCATGGTGGTCTATGGAGTGAGGTCGTGGCTGCCATGGTGAGAAACCTTGGTTGGGATGGCCATGGCTTAATGTGTATAAGGATGAAGATGATGGGGGTAGTCACGTGCATGTAAGAGCATGTGTCCAAGTAGTTACTAATGGTTACTGATTAGTAACCAAAAGGACCAAAAATGGTAGTTGGTCCCAAAACTTTAGAATTTTATCACTAGGATCGGGATTAGGTACCCCAAAGTCTACAAACTGATATTTGAGGATCAAGGTTTAGAAAATTTATCTAAGTAATATCTAAGATTAATGATTTACGAGCTAGGCTTGGGAATTATTATTTAAGCTTCAAGAAAAATTCTAAGTTCGGGAATTAGTTTCAAAGTTTAGATTTGATGACTTAAAACCTACGAAATATTTTCAAGGACTTAGAAAATATTTTAGGAAGTACAATATTACCGATTTTAAGTCTCAAGGTCAAGAGGTGGGCTCGGGGCTCGTGAATTGGACTCGAGCATCGGAAAACGGAATTTTAAGAAATAATTTGAGTATTGATTTGAAATCTCGAACGTAGTCTAAGATAAAATTATTATTGGAAATAAAAAATTTCTAAGTTGATTTTGGGATTCTGAGAGGGGTATTATGGTCATTTTACCTCAAGGGCTCGGGTTTGGGCCAGGGTTGGGAATTTTAGTTTTGTTTTTTTTAAATTCCCTTATATATTTTAGAATCTTAGTAAGCATAAACTGAGACATATTGTCCCAATATGATTATAGGGTCTAAACGCGATCGGAAATACTCACAAATACATAATTCACGAAAGCTAAGGACAAGAGGTAAGGAAGTATACACCAAGAGTAACTTAGCTTGTTGTGATTCTAGTGAATTGTTTGCATGTTTGTAGATTGCTGGTTAAATTCTAGATGTTATATATGTGTGTGATTATATGGCTGGATGCGCATGATAGTACCCATCTATTGGGTTTGAATGTGCTTAGTGCAGTAAATTTATCATGAATGTATGTGCAATGTTTATGACTGTCAAGGGAAACCTTGTGAGGGTGGATCCCATGCAGCCGTGTAGTGGGGTTCGCCGTCCAGTTCGTAAAGTCATCGAGTTTTAGCGGAGTTTACCCTTTTGGCACGGGATGTGAGTATTCTCTGGGCCGCGGAGGCCACCCGGGGATCATGACCCCACAGATAGCTTGATGGCTCAGTACAAGGCCTTGTGAGAGCGGATTCCCCATGCAGCCGTACAGTGGGGTTATCCGCCAAGTCAGTAGAGTCATCGTGTTTTAGCGGAGTGTACCCCTTTGGTACGGGAGGTGAGGTTGCTCTGGGCCGTGGAGGCCACACTGGGATTAAAACCCCACAGATAACGCGATGGCTCAGTTATATGTTTTCAGTATGTTACGCAGCACTTTCACTTATGTGAATATGCTAGACGTGTTGCTCAGTTTGCAGTTTCGAGATATGCATTTCTGTTATGAAAAGTTTGTTTAGAATAGTAGAATCATGAGTTGTAGCTAGCTTCCTTACTGAGCGTTATAGCTCTTCAGTTACTCTGTGTGTGTAGGTAAAGGCAAAGCTTAAGGAGCAGTGCAATGAGCTGGAGGGGATTCTGTCTGAAGTATGCATACTATGAAACAACCGACCTGCAGGGGTGTCAAGGTTCTCTTAAGTTTTCCGCTGAGTCCAGTAATAGTTTCATTGGTTTCATGTTTACTAGTTTATCTAAAGAAAGCCATGTGGCTATAGACTATTTCTTAAGTTACGTTTAACTACTTTTTGTTTTTAAAACTATGGGATCCCATCCAAATACTATTTTATTTCAAAGTACTCCCATGTAAAATTTTCTAAAAGTTTACTCTAAAGTTTATTTAGTTTTTAACGTCCGATTTTTACCAAAGTTGACCGTAAGGGTCCAGTTGACCCCGGATAGTCATAGTCGTGTTCGGTGGGTCTAGTTAAGAAAAGTCGGGACGTTACATTTGGTATCAGAGCTTACGTTACTTAGGCTCCTGTAGACCCTCACAGTATGCATATGAAGATCAGAAAGGCCCCAGCTACTGCACTGTAAGTATATTTTTAAGTTCCGCAAGTACTTTTGAGTTTAACCATAATTGTGGGTTTCACAATGACTAGATAGTGGTGATGATGAAGAGAGCAGTTATGTCCGGCTGAGGACGAGGGGCTAAGGAAACCCGAGATTATTGGGTCCAAAGGACTAGGGAAATGAAAATGAGCCCTGAGGGTAACTATGATGATTTTGAGAGGTTAATTAGGCATATCATGGCAGTGAACTATGCCATTCAAGAGATTAAGTGGATAGGGGGTTTACTTTGGTGCCAAGAGTGTTTTGAGGTTCTAATGAGCACAATCTCTTGGCAGAGTGTTAGGGATGCTCTTAACCAGGCTTGGAGTGAGGTAGCTCACTTAGAAGGTCAAGCCCAAAATCAATATTCGGCTATGGGGAAGAGATTCCCTAGGATCTACGTTGAGAACATAGCCAAGAAAGTTAGGTTTAACCCTTTAGGGATCAAGAAATTAAACTATAGTAAGAAGAGGTGGGTATAAGGAACCCCTAAGCTACCCAAGGGAGTGATTAGGGAATTATCTCCAGGACTTAGGAAAGAATATGAGGATTCGTTCCCAGTCCATATGGTAGTTTATGACACTAATAGTAGTCAGCCCAGGGCTAGAATTGGGATTTAGAAGTTATTTCATTTCCGGTCAGTGAGGAAACAAGGGGTTCTGTCCTTGTTCTAGGATATGTTTGCATGATTTTTTTATGATGTTAGACTGTTGTGTTTCATTTATTTTCAGTTGACTACTTATGTATCGAAATCATGTATCAAGTTTGAAGTAATATTAATGATAAGTTGTTATGCTCTTTTCTCTTTATTATACATTGTTATGAAGTATGTTAGGTTTGAAACTCAGTTTATATTATTGTTATTGTTCTTCTTGAGTATTGAGTAGAATGTGTTAGGCCTTTTTCTAAATGGATAGAAGATTTATCATTCATAGTTTAGGCCGTTTTGCTTAAGGATTTCAACGAATCGCGATGCCTCCACGAAGAGCTGTACGACGAAGAGCGAATAGGGCTCAGGCACTAGAAAACCTGAACCCAGGAAATGCCAACATGGATGCAGCTACGTTGTTTGGAGTTAGTCAGGCACAGGCTGAAGAGATTGCTCGTCTTCGAAAAGAACTTAATTGGGCACCTAGGGTTGGAAGGCCACCAGCCCAGCAAGTTGTGGAAGTGAGGCCACAATAACTTGCTCAACCAAATCTGGTATGCGAACATTTCCGGAAGCTGCACCCCTAACCTTTCGAAGGAGGCATGGATCCTATGGAAGCTGAAGAATGGATGAGTTTAATTGAGCCCATTTTTGAATTAATGCAGTTGGAAGACCGAGCTAAAGTATCTTGTGTTACATATATGCGGAAGAAGGACGCTCGCATGAAGTGGGAGAACATGAAGCTTATCTAGAATGTTAGAGTTATGACATGGGCGGAGTTCGTACAAGCTTTCAACGAACAGTTTTACAATGAGACTATCAGAGCTTCTAAGGTGGATGAATTTGTGAACCTGATCCAAGGAGATAACACTGTAGCTCAATATGCGCAACAGCTCAACAGGTTGGCTAAGTTTACTGGAACTTTAGTAGCCAACGAGGAAGCTAAGGTCGACAAGTTCATGAGAGGGCTCAAGCCAATGATTGCCCGAGATGTAGAAATGACTAGTGCGGAGAGGATCACTCATGCACATGTCATATTCATATAGCCAATCTCTTATGCAATGTGTTAGTTGATCCGGGTGCTACCCATTCTTTTATATCAACGTGCATGATTGAGAAAATAAGAAGACCTAGAGAGATATTTTTGATAGGCTTTAGTACGATGTTGTCGTCTGGAGAGAGGATGACATCTAGAAGATGGGTACACGCGGTGACGATAACTTTAGATGGATGAGAACTCTATGCTGACTTGATTGAGCTGGCTATGAATGAGTATGACATGATACTTGGAATAGATTGACTCTCCAAGTATAGTGTAAACATCAATTGTAGAAAAAAAAATCGTAGTGTTCCAACCCGAAGGGGAAGAGAAGTTCGTGTTCAAGGGAGAAAGTACGGGGCCCAAAATGCCAATCATCTCAGTGCTCAAGGCAAAGAAGATGATGGGAAAAGGGTGCCAAGCATTCTTGGCTAGTATAGTGGACACAACTAAGAACACGCCACAACGACTTGAGGACATTAAAGTGGTGTGTGAGTACCCCGAGGTGTTCCTAGAAGATCTACCAGGCTTACCCCCGAATCGAGAGGTCGAGTTCGTGATCGAGTTAGCACCAGAGACAACCCCTATTTCAAAAGCACTGGATAGGATGGCGCCTTCAGAATTAAAGGAGTTGAAAGAACAGCTGCAAGAGCTGCTTGACAAAGGATTCATTCGACCAAGTCATTCACCATGGGGAGCTCCGGTACTATTCGTCAAGAAGAAGGATGGATCGATGCATACGTGCATTGACTATAGGGAACTAAACATGGTGACGATAAAGAACAAATATCTGTTACCTAGAATTGATGATTTGTTTGACCAAATTCAAGGGGCAGCAATATTCTCTAAGATAGATTTGAGGTCAGGATATCATCAGCTTAAGATAGAGGAAAATGATATACCCAAAATCGCTTTTAGGAATCGGTATGGACATTATGAGTTTTTACTAATGTCATTTGGTCTAACAAACGCCCTTGCAACATTCATGGATTTAATGAATAGGGTGTTCAAGGAGTATTTAGACAAGTTTGTAATTGTCTTTGTTGATGATATTTTGATCTATTCGAAGACAGAGGAGGAGCATGAGGATCATTGAGAAAGACGCTTCAGAGGCTCAAAGAACAACAACTATATGCCATGCTAAAGAAGTGCGAGTTCTGGGTAGAGGAAGTGGCAGTTCTAGGCCACATAGTAACCAAGAACGGAGTAGCAGTGGACATGGTTAAGGTTAAGGCTATCAAGGATTGGCCAAAACCAAAGAATGTCACTGATGTAAGAAGTTTTCTTGGTCTAGCGGGCTATTACAGGAGATTCGTGGAAGGATTCTCCAAATTGGCAATGCCACTAACAAACCTTACTCGCAAACTACAGAAGTTCGTGTGGTCTGATAAATGCGAACAAAATTTTTTAGGAGTTAAAGAAGAGATTAATTACTGCTCCAATGTTGTGTGTACCCCAAAAGTGACAAAAGTTTGTAGTCTACTGTGATGCATCCAAGATGGGTTTGGGATGTGTATTGATGCACACCGGAAAAGTGGTGACTTACGCGTCCAGACAACTAAAAGAATATGAACAGAGATATCCAATACACGATTTCGAGTTGGCGGCTGTGGTTTTTGTCTTGAAAATATGGAGACATTATCTCTATGGGGATAAATGTGAAATATACACGGATCACAAAAGCCTTAAATATTTTTTCTCAGAAGGAGTTAAACATGAGGCAAAGGAGGTGGCTCGAGCTAGTTAAAGACTATGATTGCTAGATACTCTATCATCCTGGAAAAGCTAATGTGGTGGTTGATGCCTTAAGCCGACGAAGTCATGGCACCATTGCAGCTTTAGGATTGGTGGAAGCTTCGTTACAAAAAGAGATAGTGAAAGCTGGGATAGAAATAGTTACAAGCGAGTTAGCCAATCTCACATTGCAATCAGATCTCATGGAAGAGATTAAAGAAAAGCAAAAATTGGATGACAATCTGGTTAAACAAGAAACCTTGTTATAAGAAGAGAATAGTGGGAACTTCACAATGTCGGAATGCCAGATAATAAGGTATAAGGGCAGGGTTTGTGTTCCTAGCGACCAAGAGGTCAAGGATAATATTCTTGAAGAAGCACACACAACGCCTTACTCGTTGCACCCTGGCGCAACAAAGATGTATCAAGATCTTAAGACCATGTATTGGTGGCCGGGAATTAAGAGGGACATAGCCGGGTACGTAGCCAAGTGCTTGGTTTGTCAACAAGTGAAAGCAGAACACCAAAGACCTGGTGGGTTACTGCAACCGTTACCAATACCAGTATGGAAATGGAAAGATATCGCTATGGACTTCGTGGTAGGTCTACCAGTGACTACAGAGCGTCACGATGCAGTTTGGGTGGTTGTGGACCGCCTTACTAAGTCAGCTCATTTTATTCCGGTGAAAATGACGTACACTATGGATCAATTTGCAAGGCTGTACATGAAAGAGATAATCAGACTCCATGGCGTACCAGTATCTATAGTTTCAGACAGAGACCCGAGGTTCACATCAGGTTTCTGGGAAAGCTTGCAGGAGGCAATGGGTACGAAGTTGAAACTTATCACAGCCTTTCACCCGCAAACAGACGGGCAGTCAGAAAGAACCATCCAGATACTGGAGGATATGCTGCGAGAGTGCACCTTAGAATTCAAGGGTTCCTGGAAGGATTACTTGTACCACATGGAATTTGCGTACAATAATAGTTACCAAACAACCATCAGAATGGCCCCATACGAGATGCTTTATGGCAGGAAGTGTCTCTCACCCTTACATTGGGATGAGATAGGAGAGAGGCGACTAGCTAGGCCAGAACTGGTACTTGAGGCTACAAGTGCTATAGAAAGAATAAGAAAGCATATGCTCACCGCTCAGAGTAGACAACAAAGTTATGCCAGTGCCAAAAGGTGGGACATCGAGTTCGAGATGGGAGACAAAGTCTTCTTGAATGTCTTGCCAACATAAGGTGTTAAGAGGTTTGGGAAAAAAGGAAGGTTAAGTCCCAGATATGTAGGTCCTTTTGAGATCCTCGAGAGGATAGGACCAGTTGCTTATCGATTAGCCCTACCTCCCGCATTGGCTAGTACCCACAATGTATTCCATATCTCCATGCTCAGGAAGTATGTGTCCGATCAGTCCCATGAGCTTAGTTACGAACCGCTAGAGCTACAATCGGACTTAAGTTATGAAATTAAACCACTTAAGATACGGGAACGGGGAATCAAAGAGTTGAGAACTAAAAGGATACCCCTGGTTGATGTCCTGTGGAGCAATAGCGCAATTGAAGAAGCTACTTAGGAGCTGGAGGATGACATGCGTGAGAAGTATCCCGAGATGTTTGAGTAAGAAAATTTTCGAGGACAAAATTCTTTTAAGGTGGGAAGGGTGTAATAACCCGAATTTTTTTATTTGTTTATTGTGTTTTATGTAAACATTATTCTGTGAATTAATTTTTTTTTAAGAGTATGAATAATAATTAAAATAATATTTGGTGAATATTATTTTAATTAAAGAAATGTGAGTTGATCGCTTGAGACCATAGTGTGGGGATTTAGATGTGAAATAAATCTAAGATGGACTTCTTGCTCAAACATTTTAAGTATATGATTTTACGTGTTTGGAATCCACGTAAAATCTTAGAATTATTTTAGGCTATGATTTTGTGACTTATTCACCAAGAGTTTGTGAATAATTCAAGAGGAATTTTATGGGATTAAAGTTGTGATTTTATGTTGAAAGGATTCACATAAAATCATAAACATAAATTTAAGCTAAAGTGAGACATTTTGGTATTTACACTATAGTTTTTATTTAATTATTTTTAGATATAGTTAAATGCATTTTCTGAACAAATGCATAGGTTCGGCTGGTGGGAATTTTTTTTGAATATTCAAGGCAGTTATTAGAGGGTTCAAAGGAGGGAATTAGAACCATTGTCTTTCTTCATTAGTGTTAGCCATTTTTGAACGTGAGAGGATAACTGTGAGAGATTAGAGACAGAGAACACATTGTGTTCTTGTTTTGTACGTTCAGTTCGGGTCCAAGAAGGAGGAATCAAAGGTGAGTTTTCTTTGGTTTTTCTTTGGGTTACAGTCCTTAGACACGTCCTTAGAGCCTATATTTTGATTGTAGAAGAAAGCAAGAGGAAGAAGGGAGAGTTATTGGGAATTTGGTACATGAATAGTCAGAAGAAAAACGTAAGTCCGAACATACATTTGCGTTGGTTTTTCTCTTAGATTATGAGTACCAAATTCATGGAAAATAGTTTTGTTGTGTTCATAGTGTTGTGTACTAAGTTTAGTAGAAGAAGAAACCACCAAGAACCGGCCACATTAAGAGGTATATATTCATAAATTTCCTTAGTAGTTTACGGTACCGATTGTTCTTCATTTATGTTCATAGGTTGGCTATGGATTTGTGGGCTATTTTGTATGGATATAATTAGTGTTTTGGGTCTAGAAACATACATTAAGGGGTTGGAGATAGTTTAATATATGTGGTCTTGAAGTTTGAGATGATTTGGTGGTGGTTGAAGAATGGTGGAAATGGGTGGCCGTGCATGGGGAATACAACTTTGGGTGGTCACGCGTGGAGGCCGGTGGTGGGGCTAGTGGTGGCCGAAGTGATGAGCATGGTGGTCTATGGAGTGAGGTCGTGGCTGCCATGGTGAGAAACCTTGGTTGGGATGGCCATGGCTGAATGTGTATAAGGATGAAGATGATGGGGGTAGTCACGTGCATGTAAGAGCATGTGTCCAAGTAGTTACTAATGGTTACTGATTAGTAACCAAAAGGACCAAAAATGGTAGTTGGTCCCAAAACTTTAGAATTTTATCGCTAGGATCGGGATTAGGTACCCCAAAGTCTACAAACTGATATTTGAGGATCAAGGTTTAGAAAATTTATCTAAGTAATATCTAAGATTAATGATTTACGAGCTAGGCTTGGGAATTATTATTTAAGCTTCAAGAAAAATTCTAAGTTTGGGAATTAGTTTCAAAGTTTAGATTTGATGACTTAGAACCTACGAAATATTTTCAAGGACTTAGAAAATATTTTAGGAAGTACAATATTACCGATTTTAAGTCTCAAGGTCAAGAGGTGGGCTCGGGGCTCGTGAATTGGACTCGAGCATCGGAAAACGGAATTTTAAGAAATAATTGGAGTTTTGATTTGAAATCTCGAACGTGGTCTAAGATAAAATTATTATTGGAAATAATAATTTTCTAAGTTGATTTTAGGATTCTGAGAGGGGTATTATGGTCATTTTACCTCAAGGGCTCGGGTTTGGGCCAGGGTTGGGAATTTTAGTTTTGTTTTTTTTAAATTCCCTTATATATTTTAGAATCTTAGTAAGCATAAACTGAGACATAATGTCCCAATATGATTATAGGGTCTAAACGCGATCGGAAATACTCACAAAGACATAATTCACGAAAGCTAAAGACAAGAGGTAAGGAAGTATACACCAAGAGTAACTTAACTTGTTGTGATTCTAGTGAATTGTTTGCATGTTTGTAGATTGCTGGTTAAATTCTAGATGCTATATATGTGTGTGATTATATGGCTGGATGCGCATGATAGTATCCATCTATCGGGTTTGAATGTGCTTAGTGCAGTAAATTTATCATGAATGTATGTGCAATGTTTATGACTGTCAAGGGAAACCTTGTGAGGGTGGATCCCATGCAGCCGTGTAGTGGGGTTCGCCGTCCAGTCCGTAAAGTCATCGAGTTTTAGCGAAGTTTACCCTTTTGGCATGGGATGTGAGTATTCTCTGGGCCGCGGAGGCCACCAGGGGATCATGACCCCACAGATAGCTCGATGGCTCAGTACAAGGCCTTGTGAGAGCGGATTCCCCATGCAGTCGTACAGTGGGGTTATCCGCCAAGTAAGTAGAGTCATCGTGTTTTAGTGGAGTGTACCCCTTTGGTACGGGAGGTGAGGTTGCTCTGTGCCGTGGAGGCCACACTGGGATTAAAACCCCACAGATAACACGATGGCTCCGTTATATGTTTTCAGTATGTTACGCAGCACTTTCACTTATGTGAATATGCTAGATGTGTTGCTCAGTTTGCAGTTTCGAGATATGCATTTCTGTTATGAAAAGTTTGTTTAGAATAGTAGAATCATGAGTTGTAGCTAGCTTCCTTACTGAGCGTTATAGCTCATCAGTTACTCTATGTGTGTAGGTAAAGGCAAAGCTTAAGGAGCAGTGCAATGAGCAGGAGGGGATTCTGTCTGAAGTATGCATACTGTGAAACAACCGACCTGCAGGGTTGTCAGGGTTCTCTTAAGTTTTCCGCTGAGTCCAGTAATAGTTTCATTGGTTTCATGTTTACTAGTTTATCTAAAGAAAGCCATGTGGCTACAGACTATTTCTTAAGTTACGTTTAACTACTTTTTGTTTTTAAAACTATGGGATCCCATCCAAATACTATTTTATTTCAAAGTACTCCCATGTAAAATTTTCTAAAAGTTTACTCTAAAGTTTATTTAGTTTTTAACGTCCGATTTTTACCAAAGTTGATCGTAAGGGTCCAGTTGACCCCGGATAGTCATAGTCGTGTTCGGTGGGTCTAGTTAAGAAAAGTCGGGACGTTACATTTGGTATCAGAGCTTACGTTACTTAGGCTCCTGTAGACCCTCACAGTATGCATATGAAGATCAGAAAGGCCCCAGCTACTGCACTGTAAGTATATTTTTAAGTTCTGCAAGTAATTTTGAGTTTAACCATAATTGTGGCTTTCACAATGACTAGATAGTGGTGATGATGAAGAGAACAGTTATGTCCGGCTGAGGACGAGGGTAAATAGCAACCCGATACCTATTATACCCCTGACTTATCCAAAGTCAGCTGTTAAGCCCTGTTGTGACTTTTCTTCGCTAACTAGCCATAGGATCGCCTCGAGTCGTGCTTTGCAGACCTACCCACATAATAATGTGGTTCTCATAATTACAATTTACACATATCACATTAAAGCCAATATAATCGCACAAGAATTATTAACCATATAATTATGCATTTAAATCAATAAAGTCATGCAAACTACATTTAACCCAGTAATGCCCTCCCGACACACTAATCAAAGCCCTTAAGCCTCATTAGCGAATTTGGGGTCGTTACATCCAGGATAATAGTAATCACGGTCATCCACTGTTCGACCTTCTGTGGATCAGGTCCTCCCTCAAAGATCGGGGGCTGCTGCTTCCAGAACCGCTCATACAATGGCTCCCATCTGTTACCAACCTCCATCGGCTGTACAACTGGTACCACTGCAGGTGGCACAATAGGGGCAGAACTCCCTGATGGAGCCTGCTGTCGCAGAATTCACATCTGCTCATCCTGACTCTGTAGCCGTGCTTGGATGTCTGCCATAAGTTGCTGCCAGTTCTCAGGGACTGGTGAAGGGGTCTGGCCCTGGTCATCATCTTTAGTCTCAGGCCTGGTGCTGGCTAGTCCCATAGATTTTCTTGGACACATAGTTATCCAAGTTAATCTGCAATCAATGACTCAGCAGTCAGACTATGATGACAGGGTAATAATCCTTCCATGATCAACCACTGGGACCCAAACATTCACAAACAATCAAGATATAACAGTTTATCCAAGTATTCAAATATTTTAATTCACATGCATAGCAATGTTAATAAGCACACCTCAACATCATCACACAATAGTCAAGGGCCAGGCCCTATCAGTGTCTCATGCTCCCTATTAATCAAGCAAATATCAGCATTCATATTCCATTCTAACCAATGAAGCATACAATCTTGTATACACAATTACCAAACCCTGAGTCGAGCTTGTCATTAACAGCGAATGTACATGTCCAACCAGTCTTCAGGAACCCTTAAACCTAGGATGCTCTGATACCAAGTTGTAACGCCCTGGATAACCAAGACTGTTACACTGTGAGTTTACAAATGTGCAAGACTTGTTAATCAAGTCATTTAGTTAGAAACGTGTTATAGAAACTACAGTTGAACTAGGGTTAAAAGATTTTGGTCACAAAAGTATCATTTCTTATAATTAAATATTTTTACATGGGATCCCAAAAGTAGTAACGTTAAAAGACACTTTACAAAATTTTAGGATAAAAGTACAATTACTGGCCACCCTAAGGGCAAAACAGACAATTAGGCTCCTCTTGTCCTGTACCACTCCTCGGCCATGGCGGTTGATCAGCTGACTATGTACATTCAGCCCCAGAGCTCTCCATCTCAGGACTGGTCCACTTTGCCCTTGCCTTTACCTGCACCACATAGCACCCGTGAACCAAGGCCCAGCAAGAAAACACAATAACAGAGCATAATAATCAAACAAACAACTAGATAACTCATACAGTATAATCATATATTAACAATCCAAATATTCACAACATTCAGGTATTCAGCATTCTAAGTTCATCATCTCGTACTAATAACATTTTCACATATGATAACCAGGGTCAACGCCCTTAGGTCGCACCCTCTCACTACTACAAAACTGGGTTTTCCCGACACCCAACCACGACAGTCAACTCTGTTGACTGTTGTAATTGCTTAGTGGGACTCTACGCCGACAGTTAAAAACTGTAGGCATAGAGACCAACGCCGACAACTAACAACTGTCACCGTTGCTTTTGACTGTTGCTATTGACCCCAACGCCGACAGTTAGTTCGAGACCAATGTCGATAGTTAAAATGTGTCGCTATTGACCCCAACGCTGACAATTAATTCGAGACCAATGCCGACAGTTAAAAGGTGTCACTATTGACCCCAACGCCGACATTTAAGTCGAGACCAATATCGACAGTTAAAATGTGTTGCTATTGACCCAACATCGACAATTAATTCAAGACCAATGCCGACAGTCATAAAATGTTGCCAAAATTCAAATAAAAAATCTAAAATTATAATTAATGAATAGTATAATTTTAAAAATAAACTAAATTATATATATTAATAAAAATAATATATTTATTAAAAACTTTTAAAACTAGATTTTTTTGTTTCTAAATTTTTCATATTATTAACTTTTGTATTTATAATCATTTTTATATCAAATTTTATATTTATTATTCGTTTAACATATTTATAAAATTAATATTACTTGTAAATGTATTATTTTAAATTTGATATCTTCTAAATAATTTAATAAATATTTATTAATAATTTTTAACATTATATATTATAGTAATTTAGTTGAAAATGAGTTATTTAAATAATTTATTTTTTAATATCTTAATAATTATTTTTTTATTATATTGTATTTTTAATTAATTATGGTATATTAAATTAATAATACATATTGAGATAAAAAGTTAAAATAATAATTGTTTTTTTAAACTAAAATTAAAAAATAAATATATGTTATCTATTTTGTCAAAAAAAACATATACGTTGTCTGTAATTAATAATGAAACCCTTTTATCAAATTAATAATAATAATAATAATACAATCTTAAATCCCCAAATACCCGCTTTCTTTATTGTTTGCCGCTCCCTCCCCAAATTCCCTATTTTTCTCTTAAACTCCATTTCTTCTCTCTTTCTCCATATCCTTTCTTCTCGCAAATCCATGGAAGACCACAGCCAAGCCTGCTGGGTGAGCATTCGTGAAGGCGGAGCACAAAGAGGCTTGCGAAGGCCTGACGTTGCTCACAGCGGAGGTGTGCGGTGGCTCGCAGCGAAGGCGGAGCTGGGTTGATGATGGGCGCAAGGATGGGCTGGATCTCTCGAAGTGGAACAGGAATGGTTTCAGCATCTATTTGTTTTTTAGTTGCAGAGATTGTTTTTGTAAGGTTAAACTTAAACCTATGTGATAAATTGCAGAGATTGTTTTTTAGTTGCAAAGATTAATATTTAGTTGCATAAATTTTTCTTGGTAAAGCTTGTTGAACCCAAAATTTGCTGAGAATTACATGGTAAATTGTATTTGACTATATTGGCTTTATTTAGCTTTTTGGTTTGACACTTTAGCTTATCGATTTTTTTTAAAATTTTTTTGAGTCATTAATAGTATGTTGGCTCATCAAAAGTGGTTTGCTAACGCATTTTACATTCAGATGTTCTGGGATGAGGATTTATAGATTGAGAACTTTAATGGGTCAATATTGATATTTTTATGTATTATATGTTTTTTATAATTAGTATGTTCTGATGGTTTATATATGTGCACAGAGAATGAGAGTGGTGAGTTTGATTATGTGGATGTGAGTGAGAAAGGACCACCACACTAGAGAGAGTTAAAGGAAGAATGGAGGATGAGAGTGAGTTTAATTGTTGGTTTAGCTCTTAAATTTTGGATCCTTTCATTCATGAATGCAAGTATCAGTAATGTGCAGGTATATATATATATAGCGCGGAAAAGAAAGTGATGAAATTTCATGGTAATTTGCAAGTACATATATATAAATTGCTATGTTATAAACTTCAATTTATATTTTTTGGTCTCTTGTATATTTCTCATCACTGATTTTTAGTGCATTGAAACATAATGTTATGGTTTATACTTACAGAATGGTCATAAAGCTTTAATTAATCATACATGTGGCTCATTAGATATAATTGCAATTAAGGTGTGTAGTATAAAGTATATAGCAGAAGTTACCTATTATCAGTACTCTCTTCGCGTGTATGATTCCTTTGTCTTTGACATTAAATACATATGAGCACCAAATCTATATATAAATATATATATATATACATACATGTGCAAGGATAACACATGCACACACGAAAGAGAGCGAATGATTAAAGAGAGCAAGGATAACACATGCTCCTGTGATTGGAGAATAGGACAAATCATTGGTTAAACTTCTCATTTTTGTTTTATTGATTGCTTTCTTGCATTCTGCTTACAACAGACTGTCTTTACCACAAATAAAGACTATGGAAAAGAAGAGAGAGAAGAACAATGGGCTGCAACGCAGAGGACACTCCATGGTCTTCAACCACCGGAATCCACCCGAAAAAAGTAGTTACAGGGAGCTTTCATAGATTGCAGAACAAGCCAAGCGCCAGGCTGAGGTGGCAAGGTGAGCAAGCGCAGCTTTCTAATTTTAAGTTGTATTGCTTGCCATACTAGGCAGGTTTATAAGGGTCTATTGCCTTAGCAAAGTGTTTTTACTCATATTTTGATCATAAGAACTGTTGTGATTGAATTTTTTCGAGCTGCTTAGAAGAAATGTTTGTTTCGATTTATGATTGCAGGCTTAGGGAGTTGCATACACTCAAGGGTCATGTTGAGTCAGTGGTGAAGCTGAAAGGTACCTTTCCTAGCACACTCTCACTCTCACCAGGTATACACACACACAAATATATATGTTTTTTTTTTTGTTTTATTCATTTTATTTTATTTTTAACTTTATTTTTTCTCTCTCCCTCTCTCTTATCTGCTACTACAAAGAAAATTACCCAAAACCAGTTTTGATTTTGTGGTATATATGTGTATTTATTTATATATGATCTACAGTTGATAAATATATGAGATTTGTAGTTCGTTTTTGTTTTTGTTGATAAATAAATATGATCTATAGATTTGTTTTTGTTTATATCTGTATTGTAGAAAATCTGTATAAGTTCAGCTTCAAGATCCCAATAACATAACAGCAAGTTAGTCCAATTTATTGAACTGAAACTTAACAAGCACAACTCTTGTTAGAACATGAACTAAACAGAAGAACAGAGTGGTAATAACAGAAACAAATCAAACTAATGCAAGAACAGAAAACTAAATAAAGAAGAAATAACACAGTGAGTTATACTGGTTCAGAACAAGATCAGTAATGATCTTGTTCCTAATCCAGTTTTAGGAACACTTCTCTCTCTCCTTTATTAGATCAAATCTGAAACAATAGAGTACATCCACAAAGCTGAATCTTGATGAGATATCTCTCACAAACAAGTGTATTTCTCTCTCATACTCCCCTGAGTTTTCACGTTCAAAACAGTGGTGAAAAACTCAGATACAATATCCCAGAACCCCAGCTTTCCTTTCTCTCGTACTCTCTTCCTTTCTTTCTCTGACTCTCAGATTTCTTGAGCTTCTTTTCTGTATGTCAAGTGAGAACAAAGTCTGAATATTTATAGAACTTAAGATGACTAGACATTGGTTGCTGAGTTGGATTAATCTGTCATAACAGATGTTAGTTAGGAGTTGGAGAAACTAACTCCACATATCTATAGTTTTTTTATTTTGTTTTTGAGATCTGTTTAATGGAGTGAAAAATTGAGACTTTAGTGGAAAAATGTCTAATTTGTGTATGATTGTCATTAGTTACACTGATTTAAGGAGGTTTTGTTATATTCTTGGTTTTCCAACTTTAAAGCTTGTGGTGCTTGATTACATGATTTGTTATGTTTTACCGGTTAAATATTTTATTGTATTAATTTTATTCTCTCTTTTTTGTGTCTGAAAGGGGAAAGTTTTTGGGTTTTCTATGTAAATTATTACCTGTATTTTAGTTGGACACTTTGATCATGATTTTGAGCATGAAATCTATTCATTTCCTCTAACCACACTTCATATATTGTGATACTTTTCAGCTTAGTAGTAATTATGAATATGATGATTTCTTTCAGTTTCTTTATAACTGCCATATTCTTTGTCTCTCACTATGATCTCAATATTTCTCCTCTCATCGTTGATACAATGTTTATCTGATCTCAGTCCCATTTATTGAGAGAAATTTTCAAGACTAATGCATGTTCAACTTACGAGACTGCATGACAAAACCCATACATTTAAGGTGCCTACTGCCCTACTACTACTCTAGTATCATAACCAGGAAAAAAAAAAGCAATAACTAGATTTTATGACTAGTAATTTCTATGGAACTAATTTGAAAAATAATGCATCAGGGACAAAAAAAAATGAATCAAGAATAATTCTAGTGATAACTGAGTGAATATAATGCATTGATACTGCATTAGTGTGGGATACTTTGTTTTTGATATTGCTTTGTTTAGTTAGATTTGGATAATTTTTCTTTTTATATTTTTATGATGATTAAATTGGGGATATTTAATCTAATTTGATATAATATTTTCATCTTTTTTGGTGTATTCAGGTTTATGTGTGCTATTTTATTATTGCATGTTTTATATATAGAAATAACTACATACAAGAATTGAAACACATTCTTATGTTATATCTGCTTGAAACTTATACTTTTAGATTAAACATGTACAAATAGTAAGGAGTTCAAATTTTGTTGATAATTTGAAATCATAGTATGAAAACAGATCCTAAATTTGAGACTACTGTAGAAATGACTCTTTTTATATATTGTCTTTCTGAGCTGAAATTATATTCAAAAGTTTGGTTAAATTTTGTCTCATGACTTATAATTCTTCTAGTATCTTGTAGGGTGACTCCATTTATTGATTTTGTTGCTTCTAGGTAAGTTCACGGTAGAAGGTAACAAGTAGCACCTCAAGAATGTGTGAGACTGTTGAAACAAGTTTGCTTTTACAGTATAGGGCAAAGGTATATCTCTATTTCTTTTTGTCTTTCTCACAGTTATGATTGTCATACTAATCACAGTCAGATTAAAATCTTGACACTAATCATAGTCTGAACTATTGAGAATCCTAACTTTTTTTTTTTGAATTGTTGTAGGAAGTAGTACAAATTCTTACTTTGTAAAGACTATTGGTAACGAGGGTGAGTACAAGGACAAGAAGAAGAAATATATGTTGTATGATAATGAATTTAGTGTTTTATTTTATTTGTAATTTTTATTAGAGTAAATGATTCTTTTTTGAGTGGTTAATTATTTACTTTGTAAATCTAGTTATATATTTTTTAAGTTCAAGAAGATTTTGTTTATAGACAAGGTTATAAAATTTTTGAGTTATATTTGTCAAAATTTTGTTTTATTAGATTTATAAATACTTTGTTTAAGTTTTGTTATTTTAATCTATAATTTTTTAGATTTGTATATAATGTTTCATTTACATCATAATTTTTAATTTAAAATAAAAATAAATATTTTTTTTGCAAGCAACGACGACATCTAATAACCGTCGGCATTGCTAGCAACGGCGACACTTAATAACTGTCGGCGTAGCCAGCAACGACGACACTTAATAACTGTCGGCGTAGCCAGCAACGACGACACCTAATAACTGTCGGCGTAGCTACCCCTACACCGGCATAGACAAATACGACAGTTAGTTAACTGTCATCATTGCTCAATACCGACAGTTAAAAACTGTCGGAAAATCCCATTTTTGTAGTAGTGTCTATTTATCCCACTGACTCCAGCCCGCTTAAATCGAGCTCAGTGAATATCAAGCTGTCCTCAGCTGCTAGTGGCCGAGCCGTGCCCTGTGTGCAAATATTGATTACGACACTCTTAGGCTGTTTATCACATGTCCCATGACATAATACCATCTATGGCATCATACAGATATAGGGAGCTCTTAGTCCCAACACAATCACATAACCGGGTGAAGTTTTCTTACCTTTAGATTCCGATAGCTTTGTTCAATTCGACCCTCATGCACGATCCCGCCCGAGCCCTAGCGTACACCTAGTCACAGCCATAGATCAAAATCATCACCAAACTTTAATTCCAAAACCTAATCCCAAAAATCTATCCTTGGGACCAATCCCGAGCCCTTGGGAAGCCCTAACTCCACCAAACAGGGTAGTGGAATCAAACCCCGAGCCCCTGGGGAAAAACCCTAGGAAATAACCCAAAAATCTCCTTTTGGGAATAGGGTAGCGCTACAACGCCCTAAAGTAGGCGCTACAGCGCTTCAAATAGAGCCAAAAACACCACAAGCATCCAAACCTAGAGTTGTAGCGCCCAGCGCTAGTCACAGCCAAACAACACCTTGCTTTTACCCCTTTGAACTTCCTCGAGCCAAAACCCTCCAAAATCCTTCCAAACCTCAACCAAACTCCAAAACAAGCCTACCAACATCTATATCTCACCCCATATGAACCAACCATACAAAACTCAATCACATGCACCCCAAAATAAAGAAATCACCATAGTTGAGCTTAAAGCTGAGAACTCAGCAGAACATAGCAGAAACTTCAGAACTTTAGGCTAGAACTTCTTACCTATGATTGATGAGTTCGACCTAGGTTATCTTCCAAATTTCCTTAGCCTTCACCTCCTCAAACCCTTGGGCTTAATTCCCTAGAATTCCCACATAAACTCAACTTAGAAAACCAGTTAAACACCAAAAACCAGAAACTGAATAACAACCTCAAAACCTTACCTCAAATGGATGAATAACCTCTGCCAATTCCTCAAGCCAAATCAAGGACCCTAGTGTTGAGCCTTAGCCTAAGCCTTCTCTGAATCTTAGCTCCAAATTCAAGAAAAATTTGTGAAGAAACCTCAAACCGAGTGAGAGAGGAGACTTTTCCTTCTTCTTTTCTTTTCTTCAGACTTCTAAAGCTTTCTACATATTCCACTAAGGCAATAAAGCCAAAACAACACTGATCTCTTATTAAAACACCAAAAGACCAAACTTCCCTCCCAATTAAAACTAAGCTTTTAAGCATCCTAAGGGCATTTTAGTCATTATTCCAAATTCCTGCTAATTCCTCGAGTGTCTCTAATATCTACCGCTTACTTCCCAACACCCAACTAATGACTAATTATATTCCTCAATATCAAAATATACTCCAATATATTTCCTTAATTCCCAGAAATACCCCTAGGCTTGCCCCGAGCTGGGTGTAAATCTGCGCCGTGACTTTTTCGCTAAACTGCTCACTAGGATCGCCTCGAGTCACAAGATACAAATATATCAACATAATAATGTGGTCTCAACAATTTATCACAAATATTTACATTTATGCCCTCAACGGGCCAAAATTACGAATATGCCCTTCTAACCTAATCAGGCCTACATGCATACTAATACATATAGTCATGCATCGCAGATATCCAAATAGTCATATAAACATGCTTTTAATCATTTAAATCACATATAATTCAGTTATGCCCTCCTAGCACACTAATCAAGGCCCTTAAGCCTTATTAGTAAATTTGGGTCGTTACACAAAGCTTGGAAGCCTTAGTGAATTTTCAGTAGTTTGGCTAAGGAATTGAAGAACTGGAGGCTTCAAGTGCTTGGGAATCAGGTTAGGTTGAATTGTCCATTGAGGTAAAAATCTATGCTACCGAATCACCAAGTTTCCTGCTGTGATTTTCAAACGTTGGTTAGTCTTAAACCTTAAGTCTGATTTTGGTTATTGGTAGGGTTAGAGATTAGTTTTTGGGATGTTTAAACGAGTTAATCTTCTTTGAAACAAACTATAGACTGAATTCTTGGCATAGGGGTTGATTTGGCTAAAAAATGGTTGGTTTGGCTGATGTAAAACTCAATGGAAATGCATGGATTTCTCACTTTTGGAGCTGGCACCACGGCCCGCATGAATCCAGAGGCTTAGGAACCTCAAATTTTGCCTAGGCGCCGCAGTGCAGGCTAAGGCGCACCGCAACCCGTGTTTCCTTAGCGAGAGCCCAAGGCTCTCTCACTTGTGGCGCGCCATGGCCCTAATGGGCTGGGTCACGGCTCAAATAAGGAATTATGGCCAATGTAAGCTTTTAAGCTCGAGAACCCAAAAGTTAGCGCTCGAGAAGGATTCTACTACGCATTTTAGTAGAATTCTAGGTCCCAAAGGCTAGTAAATTAATTCGACGTTCTTAATTGGTCAGGGCTTGATGGATGTCTTTTTATTGATGCGTTGTGTCTAGGTTATACATCAAGGCTCGAGTTCAGGGGATCGTGCTCGGAATTGCAGTAATTAGTCATCTCGGGACACAGGTAAGAAAATTTTTTGTGGCCATAGAGCAGGGCATGGCATGATTATTTGTGTTTAGTGCTCTATGTGAATGTTATGATTTGTTATGCTATGTTGTGCATGATTGTGAATGAGGAGTGAAGGCCGGGATCGATGTTAAGGACGCTGAGTGCAGGCCACCAGGGAGGGACCCTCCAAGGATGATGTATTCACCTGCTCGGTGAAGACCGTGAACCCAGTGCTTGGTAAAGCACCTTGGTCGGCATAGGCTGCTAATATGTTTAATTTGTTGTCTGTTTAAACTGTATATTATCGAATTGAATTGTGATATGATATGCGTTGAGTTTTCTTGCTGGCCTCGGCCCACGGGTGCTCTATGGTGTAGGTAAGGGCAAGGGAAAGGTCGATCAAACATGAGTTGGAGAGCATGGAGCGGTGTGTACATGTTTGACCTACTTGGCTGCCACGGGTAGGGTTGTTTTGAGAAATATGATGTAATAGTTGGTCTTGTTGCTTAGGTCAACTGTATCTACATTTTTGAGTTGTAATATATTTTTGAAACAGTATTTTGGGATCCCAAATGTATAACTTTACGAATTTAAATGAAGGTCCAAATCTTTATATCTAATGTTCGTCAAATGAGTCTTTATTTTGATTTAATCACACTTTTCAACATTTATAAATAACATGGTAACGACTCTAAGGTAGTAGGGTGTTACGGAGACAACCTACCTTCTGAGTACACAATGAGCTCAACAAAGATCACTAAATGTCCTCGGAGAATCTAACTACTCTCGGAGACTGCCACATGTCCCTTGGTGAAAACAAAAAAGACACTAGGAATAAAGTTGTGAGTCTAAAGACATAATACATTAATCGATCACATTAATGTAACTTTACAATAAACATGTGTAGTGTCCTAAAGAGTGAGTAGGGATACGAGGAGTCTTTTATCTCTATGGAAGATAGGGGAAAACCCGAGTGAGAATATTATAAATTCAAAAATTAGTTAACTCGTGGTTGGTCTTAGTGAACCTAAGTATAAAATAAAAATGTACAAAGTGTATTAAGGGACCAAACATAGGTTTTTAATTTAGGTAGAGAGTGTTGAAAACATCTTAAAGTCTATGATAGTTCTAAGAGAAATATAAGGCTTGGTATCGTGAGAAATACATAATTGTCATTGTATATGATCAATACCAAGTTGCAAATTGTTTAAAATTAGATGTTAGGAATGGTATTGGGGAAGGCACAATATGCAAGGCTTGTTAAAGGAGATTATAGTAAATTGATAGCTAAAAATTACTAGCGAGGCAGAAGTGTAAAGGTTCTTTGTTGAGGGTTTATACAAATGGTTGTTCCTATGATTACCACAGACCTTAGCGTTAGCAAGGAATAATGTTTTGACCGTTAAGGTCTTGAGCGTGAAGTATTACCATGATTACTAAATACGTTGACACGCCTTTGTGAATGGCTATAATTCAACGCTAGTTGAGGGCTTATGTTGAACTTGGTTCTGTGATAGGAGATAAACAAAAGGTTATGTTGTTTAGAAGCTAATAAAAGTAGACATTGAGTTGTCGTGTGAATATTTGATTATTTGAGACAATGGTGGTAGATTGTAGAGTGTTACGGTTCTTCTATATATGTTTACGTTTATAGTTATCAATTTCCATCATGCATCATTTGTCACAATGAAATTACATATACATTCATACATTGCATGAGATTTAATTACAAGGCGTTAGCTCATTATGTTGTTGTTCAAATATTTTTTAGATGTGGCTTAATCCTTCGACAACTTGTGGACCCCGAACTCTGCAGCTAGGACAAAATTTAATTTATAAGTAATGACTCTAACTTTAGTAAAGTTTAAATTTTTAAAATTTTCCTCATTTTTATAGATATTGCTTTACATTTTTTTGAGCTAGATGTCATGCATATTTGTAGGACTTGTCCTATGAGTGTGTGGCAAATGTACCCGACGTAGCGGGGCATTACATTGGAAAAATGAAATCAAGAACTTGTAATATTCTCAGTTAGAATACACAGGTTCAGCATCCATCAATCGATGGTCGTTTGAGACTTGACCTCAATCATAAAATGAGTAATGGACTGATTTTGTGATTTTATGACTTTTGACTTGTTGGGTAAGGTTTAATATTCATATATGACTAAATTCCTGATATCTTAGAGTCGTAGAACTACATGTGGCTGGGAACATACTTCATACAGGACTTGAACATAGAATCCTCAAATTCTATCATTGAACACAAATTTAGTTTTGTAATTAAATTTATAGAATTATGTTCATCATAGGATCAATTGAACTAATTGATAGAAATGTAATTATAGAGGTTAACAAAAATTAAAACCTAGCTCTATTTATGAAGAACTAGTAAAGTATCATGACTCATGAAATGACTAAATCAATGGACGAATTTATAGTTATAGCTTCTAATAATATATTAGTGTAATTTTTAGTGTTCAACTTTGAATATCTAGTGGAATAATTCATATTTCATAAGTTAATTAATGGAACTAAGAGGTATTGAAATTAATTAAATTATTGGAGATCAAAACTTTTGGCCAATGATGTCCCTATACTAGCTCGATAATACAAATGTAGGATTTTGTATTAAAATGAAATAATTGAAATAATAAAGTATTGTTTTTATTTTTCCAAAATAACATTATCTGAGGAATAATATTTATAATATTATTTATGAAATAATATTTAATGGCAAATAAAATTATATAGATAATTTTGTGAAATTAACTTTTTATTGACATTTAATTTAGTAGTATACAACATAAAATAATACGATAAAGACCCAACAAATAGAATATTATTAAGATAAAATACTACAAAGCCCAAAGTCCTGTAGTTGGCACCAACTACAGTCCAAATGGATTGTGGCCCACTAATAAGCCTAAAAGAATTAGGTTTTAAGTCTCATCTTTGGTTGCTCTATAATTAGAACATAATATCAATGAGAGAATAATAGTGTTACACTTTATTTGCCGAGGGAGAAGTTACAAAACTTTTGTTCTCTCTATTTTGTGAGAAGAACTGTAACGCCCTACTACCCTAGAGCTGTTACCACGTGATTTTAAAATGTGCAATGAACTCGCTAATCGATGTTTTAGACCTAAAGGTGTGATTAAGTTAAAATAAAAATTCATTAATATTATGTAAAAGTTACATGGGACCCCAAAATGTTGTTTAACACATATTTACAACTCAAAATTCTTTACACAATCGACCTAAACGACAAAATATGTCATTTACACAACGTTCCTCTAAACTACCCCAGCCGTGGTGACTAGGTAGGAAAAACATGTACGCACCGCTCCATGCTCTATAACTCATGCCTCGTCGGCCTTACCATTGCCATTACCTGCACCATAGAGCACCCATGAGCCAAGGCCCAGCAAGAAAAATCCACAAACATAGCCTATAATATTAAATTTCAGTAAATGCAAAACTAAACAAACACAACAAACAATTCACCACAGCGGCCTAAGCCGATCAAGGTGCGTTACCAGACACCAGGTTCACGGTCCTAACTATGCGGGTGAATACAACACCCTTAGATGGCCATGCCATGGTGACCTGCATTTAGCATGCTTATCGGGGATTCTAGACCTAGCAGATCCCAACCCTTGCCACTCAATCACATCACGTAAATGTAACACAATAGTTATAAACATCTATACATTACGCTAAACATAATACAAGCACAAATAATCGGACCATGCCCTCCTATATGGGCAGAAACAATTTTCTTACCTTGAGTCCCGAGCTGACAATACAAGGCGATCCCGAGCACGATCCCTAATCCTGAGCCTTAGCGATAAAGCCTAGTCACAACGTAATAATGAATAACCATCACAACCTAAACCAATTAAAAGCTTCAGAATAAAAAAAATACTAGCCTCTGAGACCTCTAATTCTACTAAATTGGGTAGTAGAATCCCTTCTGATCACTTAGGTTTGAGTTCTCGAGCTTAAAATCTTGTTTTGGCTATTTCCCTTAATTAGAGTTGTGGCTCAGCCCATAGGGCACCGGCGCGATACAAGTCAGAGAGCCCAAGGCTCTCTCCTGGGGGACACGGGCTGCGACGCGTCCCAACTTGCGCTGCGGCGCTAATGCACCAAGGCTATCTCATGCACACGGGCTGCAGTGCTTGAAGAAAAGCGTTGCGGCTCGACCTCAAAACCCAGAATTTCCCTTGCATTTTCTCAAGCCAAGATCACTAAATTAGACCCCAAACTTGCACCAAGGTCCCAGATGAGTTTAAAACGGTAAGCAACACATCATAAGCAGTACAAACACCTCATAAACCAAACCAGTTCTCTAATCCAAACCAGATCCCAACCAAAGCTTGAAACTTTGTTAAACCTTAAACCTCAGCAAAAATTTCCAAGAAAACATAGATAACCTTACCTCAACTAAGAATTTCGACCCCCCTGAGCAGTTCCACTTAATCCTAGCTTCAATCCTCAATCTTCAAGCTCCAAATTTCGGAGCTTTTCCTTTAAAAATTCCAAAGCCCCCCAAACCTCGGAGAGAGATGGATACACGAGACAGAGAAAGGGAAAAAGCTGAGTGTTTTTTTTTTCTGTTTTCTCCTTGCTTGCTCAAAGTTCTTAGCCTAAGTCTATCTTTAAAATCAAAAGACCAAAAAGCCCCTATTTTTATACTTAGTCCTCTAATGCCTCCAAGGGAAAACTCGTCATTTGACACATTCTCGTTGATTCCTCAAGTAGTCCTATAAATCCCCAATTAACACTGGCATACCTAAATGATAGCCAAATAGCTACATGTTACCCGATCATCCCTGAATACGCACTATGCTCCTAAAATACCCTTAGGCTCACCCCGAGCTGAGTATTTGACCCCGTTCTGACTATTCTACTAATCCACTAATCTGCTCACTAGGACCGCCTCAAGCCCAATTTCGTAAATAGACCCACATAATAATGTGGTCTCAATCGTAACACACACATAATTACAATTATGCCCCTAATGGGCTAAAATTAAAAATATGCCACTTGTTAACTCTAACAGGCACACATGCATACCTATGATGCATGTCTAGTCATATCGTATCATAGCTCAAGCAATCAAATAATGGTGTACATTTGGGGCGTTACAAAAAACTCTGTCATGTGTTGAGATTCAAATAGTGTTATTTGTATATCTTATTGGGTTTTATGCCCTTTATAAAACCACATTTTTTATATAGTACTTTTTATTATCGATAAAGAAGTCGAAATCATTTTTTTATCAATTGCATTGCTTGCTTGTTTTCACTACTACAAAATTGTACTTAGATGACACACATTAGATGAATGTTTTATTAAAGCTGTCTTCTTGTGTTAAAAATAGTCATTGTACGACAGTAGCTCTGGAACTGTAGTACCTTGTGAGTTAAATTTTTTTTTTTTTGACAGAGAAAATGTTAAAATTAATGAAAGTTTTAAATAAGAAACATATGCATACAATTTCATTTCTGTTTGGTAAATCATGGTGCATTTGTTTTCCTTTCTTGATACAAATGGGAGAGCACTTTTTGTAGTAGAAATAATATATACCATGAAACTTAAAATTTATTGTTAGTTCATTCTTTTGTTATTTGTATCAAGGCATATGTTCGTTAGCAATTCAGATTTTTTTTGGTTATTTATTATTATAAGATTCCTATAATTTTGGATATGTTTTATTAACTTAATTACCAACTATTTATAAATTCATTTATCCAATATTTGTTATTTCGACAGTATAATTAAAGAGTGAGAGAAATGTGTCTACGAAAGACCTGAGGTAAATTTTATTCACAACCTTATAATCTTGGATGAGTTTTGTACGCCCTGGTTTTCCCACGGGCTGGTTAGCAGATCGAGCCTCGGACTAATCAAGGTTAGTCCGGAAGCCTCCCCAGGTCAGAGATCTGGTTTTCCAGGTCAGAGATCTGGTTTTCCAGGTCGTACCCACTTAGCTCGAGGTATCCTCAAGAACTCGCCAATGCTGCCTAAGACTGGGGGAAGGAGTCCTTCAGGCCGAAGGTTAGGTCAGTGAAGCAGCTCGTTGTGCGAGCTTATGCTCGTGGATTCCTGATCCCTTGTGAAGTCAACACACGCAAGATAAACGTGCCTACATCTGACATCACGTGTCTGATATCTCCCTGACTTTCCGGGCACGCATCAGGAACGTGCGCATTCAGACACCCACGGCTGGGTTGGGCCGTGCGGCCCATTATCTCCTTACATACTGATTAGACAACACTTATGTGTCAGGTTTAGGAATTAATCATAAATGTTACAGAGTTGATATGACCAATGGTAAGGTCACATGATGACCTCCCTACCAACTTCCAGGGGCCTTCCCCTATAAATATGGGGACCCTGGGAGTTGATAGGGGTTGGAAAAAATAGTCTCTAAAGAGCCATATACTTTGTAAAACAAATACCCAGAATACATCAATAATATTGACTAGTGGAGTAGAAGGATTTTAACCTTTGAACCACTTAAAAAACGTATCTTGAGTCACATAGTTCATTCTCTAAGATTTCATATCTGTGACGGTTCTACTTTCAGCACTAATCCCTTTCTCTTCTTCTCTTAATTACCTGTTGGCGAAGAACCGCGTCAACAGTTTGGAGCTTTCATTGAGAGCAAGTTCGATTAGTGCTACCACAAACATCCAACTATGGTAACCACTCGATCCAAGCATGGTAACGAAACAGAACAGCATGATGGGCAGGAGGCCCACCATGTTGCCATCCCTGATGAACCAATTCCTGAAGTCCAGCAGAGGCCAGGAAAGCAGCCGGCGGGCCAGGACGACACTGGTAGCTCAGCACCCCGGCCACCTAATCCAAACCCGTGTTATTATAGTGCGGTGGAAATGGAGAATGCTCAACTGAGGAGCCAGTTAGCAACAGCCGGTCGGCAGATCCAGGATTTTCTGGCCCGACTACCCCCTCTCACAACCAACGTTAACGTTGGAGAGAGGCAAGGTGAGGCTCCTAAGTCTCGCCGGAGTAATCGGTCCAGACATAGCCGTTCAGATAGGCCTCATGCAGCCAACTCTGCCCCTTCATCACACCATCAAGAGGCAAACTTCAGGGAAATACCTGGGGTCAGACAACAGGAATACAGCCGTTCAGTGAGGACGTCAACCCCTAGCTCTCAAACTTCCTGGAGGGTGCCCAGAAGAGCTCGAGGAAACTCTCGAAGGAGATCCGGGGCGGGCCAGCAGCGCCAGCCCGTCCCAGAAGACCGTCCTACGCCTCGTCCAGCTCGCCCTGCGCAGGACCAGCAAGCTGGCAGGGCCGAACGACCCCCACCAAATTTGATCCGTACGGACGGAACTAGGATCGCCTCCCCAGTCAGGCATCCTCCTTCTCCAATCAGATACCCATCTCCTCAGCCCATTCGGGACGTCCCAGCCTACGGGGGTAGTAGGAGAGACCCGCCGTCGGCTGGGCCTTCCTGGCGCAGCAGGGTGCCAGGGGAAGGATCAGGTCGTAACCGCCAAAGACGCACTCCAAGCCTATCCAGCAGGAGCCACTGGACCGGTAGTCGCCGGAGTGATCTCTCGGGAGGAGACCTGCGTCAGCGACTGAGTTCGGCACAAAGTCACCAGACTACGCAGGGAGGCGACCTCCGAGATCACCTCAACTCCCACAGAGACGATCGAACCAAAGAGGGTAGGCAGGCCCACTCGGCGGGGGTCCGATTCGAAGTACGTAACGGAGGGAATGTCCCAAATAACCTATCTCAAGATAGGAGGGGCAACAACCCACCTAATGTGTACAATGGGTCCGGAGCTGTGGAACAGCCCCGGAATAACCCAGGATCTCAGGACAAAACCCTTGAGCGCCTAACTCAGATGGAGGAGCTGATGAGAAAGCTCCTGACAGAAAAAGAAAAAGACGAGTATGATTCTGGCGACGAAATGGAACTCTTCGCCCCCAATATAACAGCGACGGCCTACCCATCTGGTTTCCGTATGCCCCATTTGTCAAAATTCAACGGGGACGGGGACCCGTCGGATCATTTGGGGATGTTCAACACCCTAGTGATGGCTCATAACATTGGCCCGGAGCTGCGTTGCTTGATCTTTCCTTCCACACTGATCGGACCTGCCAGGAAGTGGTTCAACCAAAGTAAAAGACAGTCAATCAGTTCCTGGAAGAATTTTTCAGCTAACTTCAAAAGGGCATTCCGCGCCTCCCAGGCCGCCCGAATCCAGGCAGACTCCCTAGCTAACGTGAGGCAACAACCCGGTGAAACGCTAAAAGCCTACTTGAGCAGATTCACGAATGTCGCTGCTCGAGCTCGGGACGCTGACGATAGCTCTAAGCTCATGGCCATGAGAACCGGAATCCTGGTCGGAGGAGACCTGTGGAAAGATATTCAGGGGAAGGGAGTCGGCTCGGTTAACGAATTCCTTAACAGAGCCCAAGAATGGATAAACTTAGAGGAAGCTGAAGCTTCAGCCGCGGGGACCAGCCAGGTTCCCGAGAAGCCCGCTGGGGCAGGGCCGGAGATCGCGGTGGCAATCCCCGGCGACGCACAGAACAACCAGCCCAGCGGTGGCAAAAGAAAGGGAAACGGTGAAAATAGCCAGCACGGTCAAAAGAAGAATAAGTCTGTGGATAAATTCAAGCCCGTGTTCACAACATATACCGAGCTCACCCAGTCCAGGGAAAACATTTTCCTGGCCAACGCTGCTCGGGTCCCCTGGAAGAGGCCGGAGCCATTGAAGCACCACAAGGGAAAGAGAGATACTTCGAAGTTCTGCCGTTTCCATAATGACATCGGCCACAATACCGACGATTGCAGACATCTAAAAGATGAAATCGAGACGCTCATCCGAGCAGGCCCCTTGGCGCAATATTCACGAAACAGGGTCCCAGCGGGTCGACCAATTCCAGAAGTCCCAGCCAATCAGCCCGGGCCTCGGGTAGATCAGGATGTCCCTCCTCCCATGATCGAGGGAGAGATATCCACCATCTCTGGAGGGCCGCATATGGCTGGCACGAGCAGAGGCGCACAGAAGAGGTATGTGAATGAGTTAAAGGCTCATAACGGAGCGGAGTTCGTCCCGGAGCAACGTCAGTCAAAACAGCAACGGTTAGAGAAACAACCGATAACTTTCACGGAGGAAGACGCAGGCGATGTCCAATTCCCTCATAACGATCCCTTGGTTGTAGCAGTCCAGCTCGCCAACCGAAAAGTAAGGAGAGTGTTGGTGGACAATGGGAGCACGGTGAACCTCCTATTCAGATCCACCTTAGAAAAGATGGGTCTGACTGTCGCCGAGCTAAAGGCCACCTCGATGATGCTATATGGTTTCTCGGGAGAAGGATCAGCAGCGATAGGAACGATCGAGCTGGTGATCACCCTAGGAGAAGAGTCTCGGACAGTCTCCAAGCTGCTTGAGTTCGTGGTCATTGACTGCTCTGCCGCCTACAACGCCATTTTGGGTCGACCTGTGCTCATAGCTTTCGAGGCCATCACTTCAGTTCGACACCTCGCCATGAAGTTCCCTACTTCAACAGGAGTCTGTACCATCAAGGGCGATCAGCTCGCTGCCAGGGAATGCTACAGCATTTCCATGAAGGGAAAGTCAAAACCCGGGCAGCTGGCAATGCCCATTCAGGGCGAAGAGGAATCTCAGGGACCAAAGGCGGCTCCCAAGATTGAAAAACCTCAGATTTCCGAAGAGAAAAAGATCGCCCTAAATGAGGACATTGACCCCCGAGTAGGCGAGGACAGATCCGAGCTCCAGGCTATTGAGGAGCTCGAGGAGGTGAACATTGACGAACAAAATCCGTCACGGACGGTTAAGCTTGGGAAGAATCTCTGCAGCAAGAGAAAAGCGGAGCTGATTGCATTTCTGAAGAATAGCTTGGACGTATTCGCCTGGTCCCACGAGGACATGGTGGGGATTAGTCCGAGTGTCATCATGCATACACTCCACCTGGATAAAAGTGTTCCTGCCAAATCCCAAAAGCAGAGGCATTTAGGAACGCCCCGAGCCGATGCCCTTGAAGAAGAAGTGGCCCGGCTCAAAAAATGTGGCTTTATCCGCGAAGCCAAATTTCCAATTTGGGTCGCTAATCCCGTGCTGGTTCCAAAGCCCAACGGGAAGTGGCGGACCTGTATTGACTTCTCCGACCTGAATAAAGCTTGCCCCAAGGATTGCTTTCCATTGCCAAGGATCGATCAGCTGGTGGATGCCACGGCGGGGCACGAGCTCATGTCCTTCATGGACGCGTACTCAGGCTACAATCAGATCGCGATGAACCCGGCGGACCAGGAGCATACCAGCTTCATGACCCCAACGAATGTCTATTGCTATAAAGTCATGCCATTTGGTCTGAAGAATGCCGGAGCTACCTATCAGAGGCTAGTAAACAGAATGTTCGCGGACCAGATCGGAAAGAACATGGAAGTGTATGTTGATGACATGCTTGTCAAATCAAAGACTGCCGACAACCATGTTCCCGACCTGGAAGAATGTTTTAAAATACTGTGAGAGTACGGCATGAGGCTCAATCCTCAGAAATGCACGTTCGGTGTTGCATCAGGGAAATTCCTGGGGTTCATAGTCAATACCCGAGGAATCGAGGCAAACCCCGACAAAATCAGGTCACAGCTCGAGCTTCCTTCCCCCAGGTCACGGAAAGACGTCCAAGTCCTCACAGGAAGAGTGGCTGCACTCAACCGGTTCATTTCCAAATCAACCGACAAGTGTTTGCCCTTCTACAACCTGCTCCGGGGAAACAAGAAGTTTGAGTGGACAGTAGAATGCGAAAGCGCATTCCTCGACTTGAAGGCGTATCTGGCTGAGCCGCCCGTGCTGTCCAAGCCCAGGGTAGGAGAACCTCTTTATTTGTACATGGCCGTCACTGAGGATGCAGCAAGCGCCGTGCTAGTGCGAGAAGAGGACCAAGTTCAAAAGCCAGTCTACTACATCAGTAAGAGACTCCTCGGAGCAGAGTCGCGATACCCACTGATGGAAAAACTGGCGTTCTGCCTAATCACGGCCTCGCGAAAGCTCAGGCCGTACTTCCAGTCCCACTCTGTACACGCATGACCGATCAGCCTCTAAGGCAGGTGTTGCAAAAGCCGGAAGCATCGGGACGTTTGCTAAAGTGGACGATCGAACTCAGTCAGTTAGAGATTTTCTATACTCCACGAACTGCCATAAAAAGTCAGGCCTTGGCCGACTTCGTGGCGGAGTGCGCAGGATTCCAGGAGAATCCATCAGAAGGCTTGCCTCAGGTCGCCTCCCCACATTCGTCGTGGAAGATCTTCGTCGATGGTTCATCTAACGAGAATGGCTCCGGGGCCGGAATCATCTTGATATCCCCCGAGGGACATAGATTCCACTCGGCGCTAAGGTTCGGGTTCAGGGCGTCTAACAACGAGGCAGAGTACGAGGCTTTGTTGGCTGGGCTTAGGGTAGCTAGCGAGCTAAAGGCGAACTTCGTCCAGTGCTTCAGTGACTCCCAGCTCGTGGTGAACCAGGTTCTGGGAGAATATCAGGCGCGGGGACCAAAGATGGCTGCCTACTTGGCGAAAGTAAAAGCCGAGCTGTCCGCGTTTGGGCAAGGTTCGATCGAACAAATACCTCGGGAGCAGAACGCCAACGCAGATGCTCTCGCCAAACTCGCCACCTCGGGAGAGGCAGAAACCCTGGGGTTGGTGCCAATAGAATTCTTGGAAAAGCCAAGTATAGAGGGAGATCGGGTAGAGATCGAGATGATTGATATTAGGCCGACCTGGATGACTCCCATTCTTGAGTATCTCGTCGAGAGCAGGTTACCCGAAGAGCGTAACGATGCACGACGAGTCCTTTATCAAGCTCCTAGATATACGCTAGTCGAAGGAGTGTTGTACCGACGTGGGCACTCCCTACCTCTCCTTCGGTGCGTTCTTCCAAGCGAAGTGAAGGCCATCCTGCAGGAAGTTCACGAAGGATTCTGCGGAGACCACACTGGGGGGCAAAGCCTGGCCTTAAAGGTTCTCAGAAAAGGTTATTATTGGCCGACTCTGTCCAAAGACTCAGTCTCGCATGTGAAAAGGTGCGACAAGTGTCAGCGATTCGCTGTGGTTGCCCAAGCTCCTCCGGTCGAGCTAAAAATGATCTCGGCTCCTTGGCCATTTGCCGTTTGGGGAATAGATCTAGTGGGCGCCCTGCCCACCGGGAAGGGCGGGGTCCATTACGCTGTGGTAGCCATTGACTACTTCACCAAGTGGGCCGAGGCAGAGCCATTGGCGACAATAACGTCAAAGAAAGTACTCGAATTTGTGGTGAAAAGCATCATTTGTCGATTTGGCCTTCCTAAGAAGATCGTCTCCGACAACGGCACCCAATTTGACAGCGGTCTGTTCACCGAATTTTGTGAAAGGCACGGAATTGTGAAAAGTTTCTCGTCCGTGGCCTATCCCCAGGCGAACGGCCAGGTCGAGGCTGTGAACAAAACTCTAAAGACAAGCCTCAAGAAGAGGCTAGATGAGGCAAAAGGGGTCTGGCCAGACCAGCTCCCCCAGGTCCTGTGGGCGTACTGGACCTCGCATCGAACTCCCACGGGTCACACTCCTTTCTCCCTAGCCTTCGGGAGTGAAGCAGTCCTCCCCGTGGAGGTTAAGGTTCTGTCGCATAGAGTCCAATCCTACGACCAAGACCGGAACCACGAACTCCTGTGCCATTCCCTAGATCTGATTGATGAAAAGCGGGAGGATTTGCAACTCCAACTCGCCCATTATCAGCAAAAGATCACTCGCTACTTCAACACCAAGGTCAAAAAACGCGTCTTTAGCGTTGGCGATTTGGTCCTAAGGAGAGATTTCCTGGCCGGAAAAGATCGCAAAGATGGGGTTTTGGGACCAAACTGGGAAGGACCATACCAGGTCGTCGAAGTCATCAAGGAGGGAACTTATAAGTTAGCTTGACTTGATGGAGGGTTGATCCCGCGGACCTGGAATGCCATCCACTTAAAGAAATACTATCAGTAATCCACTTGTAAGGCCTGGAGGGCCACTTTCTATGTATAAATAAGAATCGAATGTTTCTTTTTATTTGCAAGTGTGATTTTAAAAGTAACCACGAAAGACCCTTTCCCAGTTACTTGGGGGGCATATGGTACCTGGACATAACCAGGTCTCCTTAACGACTTAGGTGTTGACTCTTATCTATGGGTAAAAGTTAACACGAACTAAGTTTTCAAAATAAGTTCCTGGTTTTAACCGGGTCATAAAACTTAGAAGTTAACTTAAATTTATTGATCGTGGTTCTTCTTAAAGAGCTCGGGATATAGATAAAAGTTAACACGAACTAAGTTTTCAAAATAAGTTCCTGGTTTTAACCGGGTCATAAAACTTAGAAGTTAACTTAAATTTATTTGATCGTGGTTCTTCTTAAAGAGCTCGGGATATGGATAAAAGTTAACACGAACTAAGTTTTCAAAATAAGTTCCTGGTTTTAACCGGGTCATAAAACATAGAAGTTAACTTAAATTTATTTGATCGTGGTTCTTCTTAAAGAGCTCGGGATATGGATAAAAGTTAACATGAACTAAGTTTTCAAAATAAGGTCCTGGTTTTAACCGGGTCATAAAACTTAGAAGTTAACTTAAATTTATTTGATCGTGGTTCTTCTTAAAGAGCTCGGGATATGGATAAAAGTTAACACGAACTAAGTTTTCAAAATAAGGTCCTGGTTTTAACCGGGTCATAAAACTTAGAAGTTAACTTAAATTTATTTGATCGTGGTTCTTCTTAAAGAGCTCGGGATATAGATAAAAGTTAACACGAACTAAGTTTTCAAAATAAGGTCCTAGTTTTAACCAGGTCATAAAACTTGGAAGTTAACTTAAGTTTATTGGTCGTGGCTCTTTCTTAAAGAGCTCGGGATATAAATAACGGTTAGCATGAACTAAGCTTATATATATAAAAAAAAAATATATATATATAAGTTAAGATTGCCAAGTAAATCGTCTCGAGGTGAAAACACCTCATGAAAAGGTTACAAAGAAAATAAAAAATAATTAAAAATGCCCAAAGAGAAGTGCCCTAAGCCCCATCAGCTGGTCCTTTGGAGGTCGCGGTCTCGTCCTGCTCCACCGCGCCAGAGGCCTCCCCAGTCTCCGAGGGCGGTGCCTCTTTGTTTAGGCGGGCTTGGAGCTTCGGCAGCAAAAAAGCCCAGAGGTCCGGTGACATAAAAGAGAAGTCAGCATCCGGGTTATGGGCCCAGCAGTGATAGAACAGGTCCTGCGAGGACTGCTCCGAGATGGCCCGCTCGGCTTCCAAGGCGGCCTCCAGGGCAGTCTGGGCCTCGGTCTTCGCTGCCTCGAGATCTGCTCGCGAAGTGGCAAGGGAGGTTTTAAGTTCTCGGTTCTCGGAGCGACTCCTCTCTAGCTTGGCCTTCGAAGCCGCCAGCGCATCTTTCGCCGCCTGAGCTTCCTGAAGGGCGGCCTGGCGCTCAGCCTCAATCCCCTCGAGCTGAGCCTTGGTCCTGGCGATACCTCGATGAGCGGCAGCAATGCCCTGCAAGAAAGGAAGGATAAGTTGGCTAAGTGGAAAAACAAGGCATTGTGTAAGTGTTACAGCTTTAAAAGAGTGGGGCAGATTACCGTTAGGGTCATGTCCAGCGAAGACTCTATGACTCGGACCGGGCTCGTTGCCTCGATAGCCCGAAGATCCTTCTCTTTGAGCTTGTAGAAGCGGCCTACGGCATAGCTCGCCGACTCATACACCGTCCCCCAGAATTCTTCTGGGATCTTTCCCAGATCCTGGGGGTCGACCGGGATGCGTACGTCCGAGGTCCCGACCTCCAGTACCACGTTCTGGGTGGCTGGTGGAGACCGCTGGGGCAGCGGGGGCATGTGTCCTGCTCGTGCAGCGGGGAGGATCGCCCCCTCGACCTGGGATGGCGGGGTATTTTCCTTCTCCTTAGCCGGGGATTTGGTGGAGGCCCCGGCCGCGCTCTTGGACTCTCGGAGCCTTTTCAACCTTGGCCCTGCTGGGGGATTCCCGCCGAAGACTACACCCCGCAAATTACCCCCGGGCTGAGACATCTTTTCTGCCAAAGACAAAAACATGGTTATTACAAGTTAGCAAACATGCAGAGGTTAAAAGCAAAAAAGTATACGAATATTAAGGGAGCCCTACCCCCCGAGCTGGAAGAGCCTAGGAAAATTATCTCACGAACTGGCGCGGATTCTAGGTCCGGTTCTGACTCGGGGCTTGACTCCTCTACATATTGTCTAAGCCCCGGGGCATAGGCACCCCTCTGAAGTGATGGCCATGTGCGTAAGTTGGTCCCATACTCCTAAAAAAGGATCGACCTAAAAGCTAGGGTGTTATCTACTACTATGGTACCCCTAGGCCGGCTCTCTTGGTGATCCAGCACGAGCCGGTCAACACAATGGAGCAGGAGTGTGTTCAGGTCCGGGTCCCTCCCGTGACGATGGACGATCTGCCTAGGATTGAACCTAACCAGCCGGGGGTCTGCGGTGGCCCTATCTACATTCTTAAACAAATAAGGGTTACCTTGACCGGAAGGACCTGCGACTGCTCTAGTTTGGATCCTCTCCTCGTCCATCCCCTGAGCGACTTCCAAGGTCCTCTTTCTATTCCTCACGAGCGGAACTTCAGCTGTTTCGTCCTCCTCGTCCTCCTTTTCCGCGACCTCCTCCATGGTGATAGGCCTGGTGTCGCGGGCTGGGGGCGGCCCCCGAGGCCTCTTCAGGTTTAGAGTCTGGTTTGGGAAGATCAATTTGCAGAACACCATCGTCTCGTCTGCCACGAGCACGCGGTAGTCCTTTTCACTGGGGGGCAAGCCCGCCAGTGTTTCATATTGACCCCCGAGGGTCGCAGACTTCTCGGTCCTCGCGTAGATGGGTGCAAGATTGGGCTGGAATCAGAATGGAGTACGAGGGAGCTAAAATTAAACAAAACTCAAAAGGCAAGCTAGGGTCAGGGTTCACTTACGAGGATGATTGAAGTAGTGGTGCTCACAGTTCCGGAACCCAGTTGACATGAAAAACTGGTCCTTAAAGTCATTTGGATGACTTGGTAGCTCGATGATCGCCGCCGTATTTGGAAAACGGGTTAAATAGTAAAACCCGTCACCTCACCCCCGCTGATCCGGGCTGGCTTTGAGGCAAAAGAAATATAAAATATCAGCAGGAGTAGGGACCTCCCACTCCTGCTTCTTGAACAAGTACCTCAACCCCGCCAGCAGACGGTAGGAGTTGGGGGGTAGTTGAAATGGGGCCAGCCCCACGTAGTTCAGAAAGTCAGCGAAGTACTGGTCCAGGGGGAGGAAGGCCCCTGCCTTGAAGTGCTCACCACTCCAGGCCGCGAACGATTCGTCTAGCGGTGTACAGCTCCGCTCGCCCTCCGCAGCAGGTCGGGCTATGACTGAGGCCTTCCCCAGTGGGATCTTGTGGGTGAGGAAAAGTTTATTGATCTTCGCCTGGTCGGTCACCTTTGAGACGATCCTCTCCGCCTCAAAGAATGCGTCGGGGGCCACCTCGACTTGTCTCTCCACGGCCGGGCCAAAGTGGGGGATCGGCGAGCTGGGCATCACCGCCTTTCCTTTCTCTTTCTGGGAGATCGAGCTTCCCACGTTCTTCTGAGGCAAGTCCCTTTTTCGAGCCATCTGGTCGCCTATCGAACAAAAGAAAACACTTTAGAAAAGGCGACCCAAGCGGAAGGACGAAGCAATTATTATTTACACGAGCTGAGGTAAGCCCAGCCCGTGGAGAGTGGAACCACGCGGTTCGATGAACACGCGCATATGCTCCCAACAGATCCCAGGTTACTCGGAATTCGTGTGTCAAAGGGCTCAAAGTAAAAATTTGCCTTGGGGGGGAAGTTCCAACAGGAAGAACGATGCAAAACCACTTTTGAAGCGTATCCCCTAAGCTACCCGGTTTTGCACCCAAAGTTCCTAAAAATCCTAACCAGAAATTGTTCCTGAAGAAGCATCTTGAAACCCATACTCTAAGGCAATTTCCTACAACAAGTGTGCCCTAGCCTAAAAGGGGCTGTCACCCTCCTACCCACGCAACCCAGAAAACCCTTGCATGCGGCTACAGTAAATTTTTTTTACCTAAGCTACAGTGGCATTTCTTTTTCAAAATGAACAGGGTCAGAAAACTTACAGTATATGGCTGGATGGAAAACGTGAGTGTTGCGTTGGTAGGAGCCTCGTCAATGCAGTAGCTTCCAAAGCTTTGGAGAAACTCATGCGCCTGAGCTTCAAGAACAAGGAAAATGGTGGCAGTAGAGTCGAGGGTTTCGTTCTTCTGAAAATCAGAGAAGGAAGAAGGAAAGAGATTTGGGGAAATTTCTGAATGAAGGGGTGGTCCGTGCGTAGGATGGCCACCCCATTTTTATATAAGGGAAGGATCACGTGAAGAAGGCTCTTGGATGGCCCTAGTGAGGGATCCGAGGCCTTCCACTCGAAATATGAAACGACGGCTGGGCAATAGGCTAGGCCATTAAATACGGTTCTCGTAAAATGTACCGTCACCACCCACGGCGTTCCACGTATCAGACGCCTGCACAAAAAGTGGAATGTGAAGGGTTGTAGGGAAGTCTAAAAGCCCCTACTGTGGTCTTCTATACATGACGTCATATACCACGAGCAGGAGCTTGGGGGGCAGATGTACGCCCTGGTTTTCCCACGGGCTGGTTAGCAGGTCGAGCCTCGGACTAATCAAGGTTAGTCCGGAAGCCTCCCCAGGTCAGAGATCTGGTTTTCCAGGTCGTACCCACTTAGCTCGAGGTATCCTCAAGAACTCGCCAATGCTGCCTAAGACTGGGGGAATGAGTCCTTCAGACCGAAGGTTAGGTCAGTGAAGCAGCTCGTTGTGCGAGCTTATGCTCGTGGATTCCTGATCCCTTGTGAAGTCAACACACGCAAGATAAACGTGCCTATATCTGACATCACGTGTCCGATATCTCCCTGAATTTCCGGGCACGCATCAGAAACGTGCGCATTCAGACACCCACGACTGGGTTGGGCCGTGCGGCCCATTATCTCCTTACATACTGATTAGACCACACTTATGTGTCAGGTTTAGGAATTAATCATAAATGTTACAGAGTTGATATGACCAATGGTAAGGTCACGTGATGACCTCCCTACCAACTTCCAGGGGCCTTCCCCTATAAATATGGGGACCCTGGGAGTTGATAGGGGTTGGAAAAAATAGTCTCTAAAGAGCCATATACTTTGTAAACAAAATACCCAGAATACATCAATAATATTGACTAGTGAAGTAGAAGGATTTTAACCTTTGAACCACTTAAAAAACGTATCTTGAGTCACATAGTTCATTCTCTAAGATTTTATATCTGTGACGGTTCTACTTTCAGCACTAATCCCTTTCTCTTCTTCTCTTAATTACCTGTTGGCGAAGAACCGCGTCAACAAGTTTACCTTGTATTTTCTTGCATTTGCTTATGTCATGAGTATTATGAATTATCTAAGGTTGGTTTTGTAACGACCCAAATTTACTAATGAGGCTTAAGGGCCTTGATTAGTGTGCCGGGAGGGCATAATTGGATTATATGTGATTTAATGATTAAAAGCATGTTATATGATTATTTGAATATCTGAGATGCATGACTATGTGTATTAGTATGCATGTAGGCTCTGGTTAGGTTAGAAGGGCATAATCGTAATTTTGGCCCATTGAGGGCATAACTGTATATATTAGTGATAAACTAATGAGATCACATTATTATGTGGATGCATTTGTAATCTGTGACATGAGGCGATCCTAGTGAGCACTTCAGCGAAAAAGTCACGATGGGGATTTATACCCGGCACGGGGCGAGCCTGGGGGTATTTATAGGAATTTAGAGAATATATGGAGTCTATTTTGATATTAGGGAATATAATTGGTGATTTGCTAGGTGTTGGGAAGTAAGCGGTAAATAGTAAAGATACTCGAGGAATTAGCGAGAATTGGGAATAAATTACCAGAATGCCCTTGTTGGGTTAAGGGCTTAAATTTTAATGGGAGGGTATTTTGGTCATTTGGTTTATAAGGGGATAAGTGTTATTGAGTTTTATACTTTAGTGGAATGTGTAGAAGGCAGTAGAGGTCTGAAGGAAAGAAAGAAGAGAAAAGGAAATAAAAATGGGAAATTGGGATTCTATCTCTCTCTCATTCGGTTGGAGGTCTCTTCTCCATTTCTTGAAGGATTTTGGAGCTAAAACTCAGAGGGAGTCTAGGCAGGAGCTTGAGGCTAAGATCTTTGGTCTGGTTTGAGGAATTGGCAGGGGATACTCATCATTTGAGGTAAGGTTCAAAGTAGCTTTTCAATTTCTAGTTCCTAGTATTGTTGTGGATTTTGAGTTGGGTTTTGATGGGGAATTCTAGGGAATTGAGGCTGAAGCTTTGAGGAGGTCAAGGCTAAGCTAGTGTGGAGAATAACCTAGGTTGGGCTCATCCATCAAAGGTAAGGAATTCTAGTTCAAGTTCTGTGGTTTCAGTTGTTGTTTTTGTTGAGTTTCTGAGCTTTAGGTCCAGCTATGGTGATTTCCTTGATTTGGGCTACATGTGATTGAATTTTGTGTGGTTGCGACTTATGGGGTGAGTTGAGGATGTTGGGAGGCTTGCTTTGAATTTTGGTTGAGGTTTGGTTGAGTTTTGATTAGGTTTGGCTTGGGAAAATTCGAAGGAGAAATTGTTGTGCAGGGCTGTGCTATGACTAGCGCTTCATCGGGATTGGTCCCGAGGCTAGGTTTTGGACTTGAGGTCTGGTGATGATTCTGATCTATTTCTGTGACTAGGTGTACGCTAGGGCTCGAACGGGATCGTTCTTGAGGATCAAATTGAACAAAGCTAGCGAATCTAAAGGTAAGAAAACTGCAGCCGGTTATGTGTTTGTGATGGGACTAAGAGCTCCCTATATCTGTATGATGTCATAGATGGTATTATTCCATGGGACATGTGATGTACGACCTAAGGGTGCAGTAAATAATACTTGCGCCCAGGGTACGGCTCGGCCACTGGTAGCGGAGGACAGCTTAACATTCACTGAGCTCGGTTTAAGCAGGCCGGAGTTAGTGGGACAAAAAGAGGGTGCGGCCTAAGGGCGTTAACCCTAGTTATCATATGTGAATCGATTGATGATATGGAATGATATACTTGGTATGCTCAATACTTGAATAACATGAATGCTTAGACTGTTGAGTACATGCTTATGCAGTATGAGTTATCTAATTGTCTGCTGAATAATTATGCTCTGTTATTGTGTTTTCTTTCTCGGCCTTGGCTCGCGGGTGCTATGTGGTGCAGGTAAAGGCAAATGCAAGTTGGGCCAACCTTGAGGTGAAAAGCTGCGGGGCTGAATGTACATAGTCAGTTGTTCGGCCGCCACGGCCGAGGAGTGGAACAGGGTGAGAAATGCTTAACTGTCTGTTTTGCCTTAGAATGGCTAGTATCTATATTTAAATCTTGATTCTTTTGTAAACGGTCTTAAACTTATTACTTTTGGGATCCCATGTAAAGAGAAATTTTTTATTTATAAGAAATGAAGCTTTTAAGACCAAAATCTTTTAACCCTAGTTCAACTATAGTTTCAGTAACATGTTTTGAATTGAATGACATGATTAGCGAGTCTTGCACCTTTATAAACACACAGTGTAACGGTCTTGGCTATCCAGGGCGTTGCAGGTTTGGAATGTCTTTCTATAGTCTCTGACCATCTTCATCTATACACTTACATATAATTTCTAGGTTCTTTTATTTTCAAAGAATTTCATGATCAAGTAATTTTTTTTTTTTTTGGTACTCTCTTAAAATAAAATACCTTTCTAATCAAGTTTTATGTTTGTTAAAGGAACATTGAAGATTGATTTTCTAGAATTTTTGTTGAGTCTTGTCTAGAGGAAACTATGGTTGTCTATGTTGATCATCTTCTAACATGGGTATGATTTTTCGCAAATAAACAAGATGACTTGTCGCATTTTCAATTTAACTAAGTTATAACATATTCTTTTAGTGAAAATAAGAGGATATGGATTCTTTTACAATTTATGTATAATTAGAATCATAATTCTGCATTGTGAACTATTTTGATGATTTGAAATGTTATGCAAAATTGATTGGAGGCCCTAGGATATACGTACATGTGTTTGATGCAGGATTTAATTTTGGGGAACCTGTAAATACAATGTTTTTATTTATCTTATATATATTATTAAGTTCTACTAGATATTATTATGTAGTCTTCTTCGAGGGTAATGGTGGCTAAATAGATAGTGATGTCAGGTTTGATTATGTTATGCATCAAAACTAATATATCATGTTGTATTGCCGGTCTACTATTCTTTGATTCTCTTTGTTTCTCTTTTTATTTCCATTTCTAATGTTTTTTAAATGAATGTATTATATCTATTTGAATTGTCAGTATACTCTTACACAGAAGTTAATCCCATAATGTGTGCACATACACATTTTTACATTATATCAACCTTGAATTCTCAATTCTTCAGTCTTGATCAATATCATTGAAATGTTCATGCTAAAGTATTATTGATCTCAAAAGAAAGACGTAAGATGTTCTTTTTCATAAAAAAAAACTAAAAGATATTTTTTCCTTACAGGTGTGCTCATGGTGTCGATTTGCATAACATGATGGGATGAAGACACACACTCGAGAAAATAATGAGACTCGGACTCAATGGTGAGCACCAAAGCTTCTATGAGTGTGTGGATGACTCACGACTAGGGTAACTATGGTGTTAGTTATGTCAAAAATAAAATTAAGTTAAAATATGTAGTTTATAGTTGTGCTTAGTAAAAAATAAGAATACTTTTGATCAATTCTGTTGATTCTGTTTGGATATACTATATTGATTATGCTAATAAGAAAATTTGGATGTATGGTTTTAACAGGGAAATAGATATTCTAAAACAAAAAACAAAAAACAAAATATTTTTTTGTTCACGGTACAATAGTTCCTACAAAATTGTCGTCTCGTGTAAATTTGGGTAGACGATTCACAAATATGCGTCGTGCCATGGCAATATCGGATGACCACTCATAGAAAATAGTTGTCCCATTTTCATGCATGGGACGATGTTTGCACGAGAATTGTAGTCACATGATGTACACGAGATCAAGATCCCTCCAAAACTGTTGCCTTATGTAACACAGGGTACAACACTTTTATTTGAACATCATCTCATGCTAGTGTATGGCACTACACTACATGACACGACCGTATTAGAACTGATGTATGAGAATTCTTACGATAGTTTTAAACTGTCATCCCATGTCAATTTTTTAGTAGTTTTTATTACATTATAATTTTCTTAATACAAACATATATAAAATCATGAGCATATGAATAGTTACACTTATAATGACTAGGTCACGGTAGATTATCATATGTTTAAAAAGAGTTAGTCCTAAGATTAAATAGTGCACATGATTTTCACTGATTTGTTAATCTATGATATGAACTACTTATATATTAGGTGTGATGTCTTGTCCATGACATTAACTAAGTAGAAAAAATCGAATGTCTTTTGTTAGACTGGACTAGACCAACACTTATTATTGATATATCAATAAGTATCGTTACTATAGAATCTATTCAAAGTCACAACGTTGATCATAGGTGAAGTTGATCTAAATTCTGATTTATAATATTTCTATTAATTATACTATATGAATCTTTTAATTTGTTCATTAAAGGCTTACCCTACGACATATTCTATACTTACATCTTGGAGATTCATTAGTGTAATTGAACGAAAGTATGTATAATAGATATGAAATCTATAGCTTCTATATAAGAAGTGAAAAGATTACTTCCTTAATAGCTTAGTCCAAGTGGTTAAATAAGTGAGCGCACATCTCAGTCATTAAGTTCACATATTTTTCATATATAAGGGACTTAGTAGGAGTTAAGGATAAAATACTGATGTGGGGTAAAACAATAATTTACACCCATCTTATTAGTAAGTCATCGATAAAGGAATGACTGACGATAGTGATTATAACAATGGATAGCGACTTTACATGAGTAATAACGTTCTATAAATTCAAGAGTTCAATTCCGAGTCTACAGTGTAGTCAATTAGAAATAATAAATTGTTAGATAATTAATTTAATATATAAACTCGTGAGAATTTATTGAAGCTTGTATTAATGGATCCATGGTCCCCATGTCTTCTCTTTTTAAATCAAGTTGAATTGTCTTAAACTATTGATTTAATTACCAATTAAGAATATCTGATTGACTAGGTCAATTTATTAATATTCACAAGTATTAAGAATTTGGGAATAAAAAAGAGTCTTTTGGGAAAAATTTATAAATATTGAAAAATTCGTGTCGATGTAAATAAATAATATTAAATCAAGTTTCAAATCATTATTAGTTAATTTGAATAAATATTTAATTGATTAATTATAGGACAAATAAATAAAATGATTTGAAATTGGCCCAATTGAGATTTAAATTTAATACAAAGAGATTTGGGCCCAACTAGTTATGTAGGGTTCCCAAGCTCTTTAATTTTAGTTTTTTATTTTAATTAATTTAATTAAAATAAAGTCGATTTAGTTGCCTATATAAGGAATGTGATGTCTAGGGTTCTCAATTTGTGTTTCATTTTATTCTTTGGGTAAGTGAATGAAAAAGGAATCCTAGACACTCCCCTCCTTTTCTTGGTCATCCATCACACTCTCCTTCTCCCTCTTAAATTATGTCTCATGTGCTGAGAACTTGCCCAAACTTTGTTAGACTTGATTTAGAGATTGGCTTGGAAGACTTTGGTATCGTTGTACGCATTTATTTATACCTGAGGATGTTTTGATGTTTTCTAGTTTTATTACGTATATGAAATAAGACGCATGCATCTAGATGAAAATTTAAGATCCTACATAGCCTACCAAATAGCATAGACATCCACTTGTGTCCTTCTTTTGTGCAAATCATAGTGTGGAAAGATCGTTGATATTTTCCTAAAAATTAGCCTGGTGACATGGCACAAGAATGGGACATGTAGAAGGCATATGACATATCATTAATGAAGGACTGGTCAACCCGTGAAAAAATAGAAAAATGGGATTTATCATTCAGAATAAGTTAAGAAGCTAGATGGAGCAGCTGGTACAATAAGTTGCTTGCATGATACGACCGGAGTTGCTCGAGGGAACGCGACAAAAGCTCAAAATTAGTTAAAATCGAGATATTTATGTTATAGTCGGTTACTTTTGTATGATTTGAATCATGTTTGTCACGCAAATTATGTGAGGCCCATGGCCCATCTATGTACATGCTTGAGCCTATAAATGGAGGATTCAAGGATCCATTATTTTTTATGCTATAATTCTTTATTTTAGAGAATTCATAAGCTTCAGGTGTTGTTATACACATTTCTTGTATCCTTTCTCTTACTTGTGAAGCTCGGTTGATTCAATTCATCTGATCACAAGTTTTGGGAACTTTAAATAAATAATAGCACTAAGTGGATGTAGGTTATTACCGACTATCGGGGCTTAACCACTATAAATTTGTGTGTTATTTATTATTATCAAGTTCAGTTCTTATTTCCTATCGTTTATTTGACTCGATGTTGTTGACCAATTCATGGGTCAACATTTTAGTGCTTTCGTTGAAAGCTGAAGTCAAGGAGACCTAAAAATAAGAAGATATGGCCAAGTCCAAAAGAAGAACCCAGGGTCAACAAACTGGTTAGGCGTCTGAGAACCACTAGAATTAACTGCTAAAGAGCCTCAAGTTGAGTTGAAAGAAGACAGCGAGGGGTTGGATGTTGAAACCCTGCGAGTAGCTGTGGGGATGTTGCAGGATGACATAGCCACACTAAAGGCTAACCAGGAGAATGTTGTTGAGACAATGATCATCCTAAGACAGAGATTGACAAGCAGAGGCGAGAACAAAATGGTTGACAAGTTGAGATAGATCGTCATCAAAGATATGCAACTATTGCCTTAGAAGCTACTATACAATTAACACAAGGGTGTCGACCTCCCTCAAATCCGCATCAACCTCAGCATCCTCAGAATCCACCACCTCCACAAAACCCACCTCAACCAGAATAACCTTAAGTTGCATAGCCAGGAAGACAGCCCCATAATTATGGTAGACCCAACGAGAAGCATCAACCTCCTCGGTCTACTAGGGTAAGCGAGCAACAACCTCAACAAAGTAGGGACGAGCAGCGTCCCAAGCCCAAGACGTCTCGTAACAGATGAACAAGTCCTAACTAGGAGAGGACCAAAAAATGTCCCCTAAGGAAGTTCCAGGCAACCAGACATTAGCTCTAAGGTCAGCAGTCCCAGTTGACATAATATTACCTCGGAAGTCAACAACCAATGCATGCCCCATGGGCCTTCTCCGGTTTAGCGAGATGTTTTTAAACGAAGGGAAGGTGACAACTTATATAGTCGATCACGTACTCATTAGTAACAGTTCAAAGATGGGCACGATTATAATGAAGGATATTCTGAGTATTATAGGAATCAAAGGAGAAACGATGGTCGACCAACTAATAAAAGGCCATGGCAGCAAGAACTAGCTAGCCAGAATGCAGGGGCAGGCAAGACAACCCAATCTTCTTAATTGACTATGAGGATTGGAACAAAGATGAAAAGAAGAATATCTAAGGGATATACTAAATGACCAAAGCAAAATACACAATCAACATATACCTACTATTGCTCCTACCCCTACCATACAAACTATTGTTCAAGCCCAAATAACTGTATTGAACCAAGCAGTCCAACAGTTGGTCTGAAATAAGACATCGCATATAGAGTATGAACAAAGAAAGGGAAATCTCTTCATTAACAGGATTCCACTAGCTGAGGTCCCCAGTAAGTTTAAGATGCATGTACTACCCAACTATACTGGGAAGGAAGACTTGGTGTTTCATGTAAACAATTTGAGATACAAATGGATATCTAGAATGTATCTGAAGATGTTGGGTGCATAATTGTTCCTACGACTTTGTTTGATGTAACTCAGGAATGATATTTCAAGTTCCAATCGTCCAGCATAACCTCGTGGGAAATGTTTGTCAAGGAATTCTATGGACAATTTTATGTTGGTCGTATACATCCTACAACAGCTAATCAGCTGGTTGATATAAGGCTAAAAGAATGAGAGCCTCTAAAAGAGTACATTCAGATATTTATGAGAGTCATTGCTCATGCCAAGATTGTGGGGGATGAAGAAAAGACGATGGGCATAAAATATGGGGTGAAGTGCCAATCCCCAATATGGAATAGTTTACGAAAGAATGGAGTTAAAACTGCACAATAATTTTTTGACTGAGAAGATAAGAATATTAAACTAGAGGAGGCCATTGCCAATGAAGGGAAGGCTCCAATCATGGAGCAGGGGAAAAAAGAAGAGCCATCTAAAGTTGTTAGTGGCTCTAACAAGCCCAAAAACAATGGTGGTAAGGGAAATAACAAAAACTATGGGAAATGTGCTAGCAGTGATTCAGTTACTTCTGATAATAATTGCCCTAAGAAAAATAAGTATGAGCCTAGGTTCACTAATTATACTACACTGATCGATAGCCGAGCAGAGGTATATCAGGCTAGCCATACCACTGTACCCTTTACATGACTAGCCCCCATCAGGAAGGACATTTCTAAGAGAGACACCACTAAGTTTTGTCGCTTCCATAGTGACTTTGGCCATGATACAAATGAATGCAACCAACTAAAGGATGAAATTGAATTCCTAATTCGACGAGGACATCTAAGGAAATATGTACGAGCATGGGTTGATCACCAACAAGCAGCTAATGGAGGCAACGAGTAGGCCTAAGGGTGCCAACACTCGCCTCCTTTACAGCCTACCCCTGTCACAACACTCTTGACATTTGTCGTGGACCACACTTAGCTGGTGACAATTGTAAGGCAAGAGAAAGATATTTTAGGAACCTACGCCACGAACAAGACATTTAAATGCTTACAATCGAGGAGCGATCTCCCAAAAAAGCTCGAGCGGAGGAAGATTGTATAACTTTCTCTAAGAAAGTCGTACAACACGTTAGGTACCCCCACACAGATCCTGTGGTCGTACATGTCCAACTAGCCAACATGATGGTGAAGAGAGTTTTGGTGGATATAGGAAGCTTAGTAAACATACTATAAAAATCATCCTTAGAAAGAATGAAGTTGTCAGTACAAGACATGGAACCCTGCAACCAAACCATTTATGGTATTTCTGGTGAAGGACTTGTGCCACCTGGGTCGATCAGGCTTCCAGTCAAAGAAGGAACTGCATATACGAATTGGACAATACTCACTACTTTTATAGTAGTTGATTGCCCTTTTGCCTATAATGTTGTTATTGGAAGACCCATCTTGGTAGAGCTACGAGCAATAACCAATGTGTGGCACCTAGCCATAAAATTCCCAACAGACTCGGTAATTGGGTGCATATTCAAAAACCAAAGAGAAGCCAGGAAGATATAACTCCTCTATTACAATGGCAAAGAAGTATGGTGATGGGAGTGGGTTCATTGAATCGAGCAGCTTAAACAGATTGGAAAAATTGTTGCAAGCAGTTAATGAGCTAAATGTCGAATCCGGTGAACATGTCACCAAGTAAGGTGTTGCCCAAAGTGAGGATAGATACATAGATCCTCACTTTGGAAATTTTGATGAAGAAGTTGGACCCATGGAGGATCTTGAAGAGATCAAGATAGAAGAAAAAAAATCGACCAGAGGTTTAAAAGTCAATAAAAACATAGAAACACAACTAAGAATAAAATGGTGGAATTTTTGTGAAAGAATGAAGAAGTTTTTGCTTGGTCGAATAAAGATAAGGTAGCATCAATCCAGAAATTATTACCCATGTCCTAAACATCAACAAAAATCACCCACCAGTGCAGCAAAAAAGAAGGTTGCTCGACAACGATAGGTCTAAGGCATTGAAGGAATAAGTTGAAAGTCTCAAAGAAAATAGGTTCAATTGGGTAGCGCTTTATCCATCTTGGCTCTCCAATCCTGTATTCATCTAAAAAACAAATGGTGAGTGGATGACTTGCGTGGATTTGACAAACCTAAATAAAGCATGCCCAAAGGATTGTTTTCCACTACCAAGGATCGACCATGTAACGACCCGGATTTTCAAGACTCAATAATGCGGAAATATAAATGTTTTCATTTAACAAAATGTCTCAAAAACCCATAGAAAAAAAAACTTTTTAAAAAGTCGTATGGCCATACTTAACATTTAGTTACAAACATGTTTTATAAAGATTAGAGTGAGCCTAGTTTAGGAAAATTACACAACATTTCCAAAAATAAAAAGGCTTCCCAAAAGGTCGGTCCACATGTACATTTGCAAGGAAGACTCCAGCGCTCACTGCTCTACCCTGCCCTTGCCCTTACCTACAACATGAAACAACTAGGTAAGTGAAAACGCTTAGTAAGATCAACTTTCAAACAAAGCAGATAGAGAAATAGGGATCCGGACCCATCCGGACCCATCCGGACCCTACACAATCAATTTCAAGAACGCTAAAGCGTCCTGGCAAACTTATGGTCATGCCTGATAACCAAGGATAAATTAATTCATATCTAGATAAAAATCCTGCACTCAGAAAATCCCAGAACAAGCAGATATATTATATCACAACTATATCTTACCAACAATTATATCCCTGCACTCAGAAAATCCCAGAGCAAGCAGATATATTATATCACAATATAATTCGAGACCAACGCTCGATAATTTCCAACAATTCAGGCGTAATGCGCCCTCCAACATAATTGCTAATCTGTAAAAGAGAACCGAGTCTCCACACTAAGATCTAGCCAATACATATTCTCATCAAGGGTAACTATCGTGTTACCTAGGGCATCGCTACTCATCCAAGAGTGTAATCCAATTTACACGGTTTTACGGAGACTTCTATGTTAATCAGTGGTGCTGGTGAGCAGTTTCCCCTAGGGTGTTCAGCCTCACTCAATCTTGGCAACCCCTAGTATCTCTAGGCACTCTCACTGAATGGCCAATATTCTCGGGTGCTATCCGGGAATAACTTATCAGAGCACTTGCTCGGATTCTAACCGTCCAATGATTAAGTAAGCATGAGGGGCCCTAGGTCCCATTTATTTTGGCGCCCCTAGGTTTAACCAGCTTATCCTCATCTCATGGCCACTCGTCACGGTAATGAACCAGACATAAATAAAATCAAACAGTGTGACGGGGATCAACCGTCTAGGATATGACGGACATCTACCGTTCATATTTTCTAAATCAGCACTCACTAGACTAACATCTCTAAGCAACTTTCTATGACAGTCTATATATGTGCATGTATCCCTATACTAACATACAAGACAATAATCATTTCATGTTGCAGTCATACAATATAAGTTGACTTACTTGGAGTCCTTAGCGCTCAGCAGGTTTTCACCCTCCAACGTTTAGTCCAGTTACACTTAGCCAATATTGTAGTTATCCATACAGTATACTCGGATTAATTATGGCACTCATAATTCATTACTATTATTTTGGGCAGTTTGGTCATTTTAATAAAAGTCATTTGTAAGGATTTATAATCCTTATTTGGTTTTAAAACTATTAAGGAAAGTCATACAAAATATTCGAGACTAAACCCTAAGTCTCGGGGAGACCTATCCTAAGGTCTCGATACCTAGGCTCGGGTATCACAATGGTATTTCCCCACAACCCGCTAAAAATCTTATTCTTTCAAGGTATCGCTATTAACCCGCACTTTCGACTAGTCGGTTAAAATATGTAAGATTTTAGCCGGTATTATATCCAGAAAATACAAATAAATTCCTTAATTATTTTTAAAGAAAATAAACTCTTTAAATTTTCCTTTTATTTTTCTTAAGGTTTTAATATCTAAAAACCGTTTTAAGAAAATTGCCTAATTTGTCTTAATTAGGAAAACCGTTAAAAATTTCTCATCTTGACTTATTAATTTTCCAACAGCAATTAATCAATTTTTACTTACTAGAAAAATAATTCATTTAATTATTTTCTCAAAATATAGGGTTTTAAACCCTCTTTTAATTTATTAACTATTAATAAATTAAATCTTTTATTTTTAGAAAGAATAAAAACTCTTTAATAAAAATAATTCATTTAAACTCAAAGGGGTAATTTTAGTGAAAATATGATTTCAAGAATTACCAATTTATATCTTGAAATAAGCAAAATTTTACTTTTTACCTTATGTTCCAAAATCTCATTTTTACACTAAGTGTGAAAAACCTATTTTTCACATTTTTAACTACATACTTCGTTAGTTCATAACTTGAAATTTACTTACCCAATTGTTACCAAAATTTCCCAATTCCATTTTTGTTATGCCATTCAGGTCTTTGTAAAATCTTAGGTCAAAATGAGCATTTTTGATTGGTGAAATCATTTTCCAACAATGAGGTAAAAATGACCTTATTTTAAAGTCCTTATTTTTTCCCAAACTTTGACAGTTAATAACTTTCAAACCGTTCAATATTTTCTTACCAAATTTTACAGTGGAATAATAGGTTATGGCAGAAATTTGTCCACAAAATTTTAGAAAAAACTGGGTTCATTTGCCCTATACAGTGGTTGTCCAAACTTGGTTCCGAAAATAAGAATACGAAAAAACAGTTTTTTACCTAAACTTTGAAATAGCATAACTTACTCATTTCTAAACATTTTTTAGTATTTCAAAAGCTCAATTTTATGTACTCAATCTCAACAACATCACAGTACAATTTAAATTTTATAAAAACAATATACAGTGGCTGCTTGATCCCTTGGAATTCACAGCTTAAAACATGTTTTGTTTTAGGGTATCCTACAAAACCCTTGGGGGTTTTGGTTCCCATTTTCAAAAATCAAAACACATGCATCATAAAAATTATTAAACAACTAGCATAACCTTATTACATCACCAACAAGAAACTTTAAGCATTAAATATACAAAATAATGCTTAAAACTAAAAACCCTACAACAAAATAATCAAAAGTAAACTTTTTACCTCTTTGGTGTTCTTGCTTAAGGTTTGGACCTTCCTATTAGCTTTGGCTCCTCCAAAACCTTTCAAAAACCCTAACCAACTTCCCCCAACAACATAGTTAATTATCTATTTGAAACTCTATGCTTAAAACTTTACAAAAGCCTAGATTAGTGAAGCTTTACCTTAGGGAAAAATACTTCCTACACCAAGACTTAGCCTCCAAGTTTTCCTTGGTGTTCTTGAGGTTGAATATTGAGGGAACACTTTGAGAGGTCCTCAAAAAATCAGATGAGTGAATGAGAGAGGGAGAGTGATCGGTTCTTAGTGTGGGAATTGCTCACAAAACTCTTCAAAATATCACAAAGTACTTGAGTGCTTTTCTACCCACTTGCCCACTTGACTTCTTCATTAAATGAGATTTAATCTTTATAAAATTGGGTTCACACCACTCTAAAATACCATATGGCCGACCAACCCTTGCTATATATATGATCATTTCAATTTTTTTTTATTTTTTATAAAGGTTATTAATGTTTCATAAGAAGAAAAGTCCAAATTGGCTTTTGACACATTTTTCACTCTTATTAAGTTTTAATCACCAAACTTAACATTAATTAATTAAATTTAATGTCTCTCACATTTAATTTAATTAATCACATAATAAAATTTAACCTAAGGTCCATTCATGGAATAAAATTCCCCATTTCGGCAAAATTAGGCATTTGCCACAAAATGCCTTAAAATTTCCATTTTCTTTTAGGTTTATTATTTTTGACCAAACTTTAACTTTTATGAATGTATTTTATGCCCAAAATATAATTGCCATGATTTTTCGTTTTATTTTCCGAGATTTTTACCCGATCAGGGTTTTTGTGTCGGTCCAGGACCGAAAGTCTTATCTTGACTTTTAAAATCACAAAATTCATAATTTGGCTAGCAATAACTCATGGAATACTTACAAACAAAATATAATATTATTTAAAATAATATTCTTAACCCGGGGGAAAAATCCCGACTCGAGTCGTTTAAAGGTACCCGAAAACGTAGGACGTTACAGACCAGCTGGTCAATGCCACGTGAGGGTATGAGACGTTATCTTTTAAGGATGCATACTCTGACTACAACCAAATAAGCCTACACCCACAAAACAAGGAGCACACTAGTTTTCAAATAGATCCTGGGCTATACTGCTACAAAGTAATGCCTTTCGGTTTGAAAAATGCTGGTGAGACTTACCAATGACTAGTAAATCACATGTTGAAAGACTAGATCGGTGATAACATGGAAGTATATGTTCACGACATGTTGGTTAAGTCGAAAAAAGTTGGTGAGCATGTCAAACACTTACAAGATTGATTCAACATCTTGAAAAAATATAAGATGAAGCTTAATCCACTTAAGTGTTCTTTTGGAGTAGGCTTGGGGATGTTTCTTGCATTCATAGTAAACTCACGGGGAATAGAAGGTAATCTAAAAAAGATCCAATCCTTAATTGACATGAAATCACCAACCAAGATTAAAGATGTACAGAGTCTAATAGGAAGAATTGTTGCCCTTAGCAATTTTATCTCAAAATCTACAGAAAAGTGTGTTCCATTTTTTAATCTGCTCAGGGGAAACAAGAATTTCGAATGGAGGGTTGAAGGAGAAACCTTCTACATCTATTTAGAAATAACAGAATATGTTGCTAGTGTTGTCTTAATAAGAGAAAAAGATAAAATCCAAAAAACAGTATATTTTATAAGCAAACGACTGGTAGGAGCAGAATAACGAAACCCAGCCATTGAGAAGTTAGCCTACTGCCTAGTTTTGGCATCACGAAAGTTGCAACCCTATTTTCATGTTCACCCCATAACGATACTTACCGACCAGCCATTACCATGAGTTTTACCAAAACTAGAAGCCGTTGGTTGATTATTAAAGTTGGTTGTAGAGTTAGGGCAGTTTAACATTTCTTATTTACCATGAGAAGAAATAAAAGGACAAGCATTGGAAGACTTTGTAGTGGAATCACTGGTCTCCCAACAAACGAGCAAGCACCAGAAGCACAAGTGCAAGTGCAAATCCCAATTTGAAAGTTGTTTATTGACGGGTCTTCTAACGAGCACAACTCTAGGGCAGGATGAATTCTTATTAATCCATAGGGACATCGGTTTCACTATGCACTTAGATTTGGATTTACTGCATCCAACAATGAAGTTGAATATGAAGCACTACTCATAGGATTAGGACTAGCCAAGGACGTAAATGTTAAATCACTATACATATATACAGTGACTTACAACTGATAGTTAATAAAATCCTAGGAGAACATTAGGCCAGAGGTTTGAATATTGTCATTTATCTTAACAAAGAAAAATACTTGTTGGCACAGTTTGACAAATACACTTTGCAATAAGTACCTCACGACCAGAACTTAAACACAAACGCATTGGCCAAGCTAGCAAGCGTCAAAGATTTTGATACACTAAACATAGTATCGGTCGAGCATTTGTCAACTCCTAGTATACAAGTAGAAGACTCCACCATGGTCATAAACACACCCGATACATGGATGACTCCCATTATGAAGTACCTCGATTAGGGATTTTTACCACTCGAGTGAAATGACAGATGGGATTTTGTATAGAAGAGGATATTATCTGTCGTTACTACTATGCATTCCCCAAGAAAATGCTAAAGAATTGTTAAAAGAGGTACATGAAGGTTTCTGCCGGGACCATGCTGGGGGGGAGGGGAGCCTAACAAAGAAAATCCTGCGACAACGGTACTTCTGGCCCACTATGAATGGGGATGCTATGGAATTTGTGCGAAACTGTGATAAGTGCCAATGTTTCTCCAAAATTCCTCGAGCAGCTCTAAACGAGTTAAAACAAATGTAAAGTCCTTGGCCATTTGCTATTTGGGGAATAGACCTGATTTGTTCTTTGCCAACACAAAAAGGTTGTGTAAAATATGCAGTAGTAGTTGTCGACTACTTCACCAAATGGGTTGAAGCTGAACCACTTGCAACAATCACTACCAAGAAAGTTTTGGATGTTGTCATCAAGAATGCAATGTGCCGATATGGACTGCCAAAGAAGATAGTTCTAAAAAATGGCACACAATATGACAACGACCTATTCATTGATTTCTGCAAGCGACGTGGCATTACTAAAAGCTTCTCCTCTGTAGCCCTTTCAAAAGCAAATGGACAAGTCAAAGCCGTGAATAAAACTATAAAAGTTACCATGAAGAAAAGACTCGAGAAAGCAAAAGGGTCTAGCCAGAAGTACTACCTAAAGTCCACTGGTCGTCTACAACAGCGCACCAAAAAACAACGGTCCATACAACCATTTTATATGACATATGGTTTTGAAGACTTACAATATACCCGGATACAAATCACCAGCTGTTGATGGAGTCATTAGAATTGATAGAAGAACGAAGAGAAAAAGCTCAACTACGAGTAGCAGCTCATCAACAAAAGGTCGCTCGATATTTGAACTATAAAGTACGCGAAAGGAAGTTTGTTGTTGGTGACTTAGTACTTAGAAGGGTTTTTCTCAATACTAGCAAACAGACTGTTTATGTCCTTGGAAGAAATTGTGAAAGTCCGTATCAAGTTGAAGAAATTCTACAACCAGGAACATACAAACTTGCTTGCTTAAGCGGATATCTCATTCCTCGTTATTGGAATGGAGAGTACCTACGCAAGTATTATCAATGAACATTTCTTTTTAAAGAATTGGCTTGTATTTGCAGTTTATTTTTACAAGTTTTGAACAAGGGCTGGTCAAATTTACTGGTCGCTTATAAGGGTAAGATCATTTGATCACTCGTACAAACACGAATTTTTGTCCATATTTTATGAGATAATAAAAGGAATTGTGCACAGCTAGTTATTCTTGTCAATTATTGCATTTTTAATATAAGTACATCCTCTTTTGTGGCATAAGAATGGGACACGTGGAAGGCATACGACAAATCATTAATGAAGGACTTATCGACCTGCGACCAGGTAGAAAAATGGGATTTGTCGTTTTGAACAAGTACAAAAGTTAGATGGAGCAGCTGATATAGTAAGTTGGTCACATGATACGACCAGAGTTGCTCGAGGGAACATGACAAAAGCTCAAAATCAGTGAAAATCGAGATATTTATGTTATAGTCAGTTACTATGTATTATTTGATTCATGTTTGTTATGCAAATTATGTGAGGCCCATGGCCCATCATGTATATGGTTGAGCCGATAAATAGAGAACTCAAGGAGCCGTGATTTTTTACGATGTAATTCTTTATTTTAGAGAGTTCATAAGATTTAGATGTTGTTATACACGCTTCTTGTATCAGTTCTCTTACTTTTAAAGCTCAGTTAATTTAATTTATATGATCGCAGGATTTGGGAACATTACATAAATAATAGTAATAAGTGGACATAGGTTATTACAAACTATCGGGGCCGAATCACTATAAATTTGTGTGTCGTATATTATTATCGAGTTCAGTTCTTATTTCTTATTGTTTATTTGACTCAGTGTCGTTGGCCAATTCGTGGGTCAAAATTTGGTTAGGAAGTTATTCTACATGTGTTCTACGTTAAGATAAAATATATTTGTAATTTTATTGTTTTAATAAGATTGATGGTGCATGAGAAAGAAATCATTCTAGTTATGGTTTTTTAGATTAATTCGTTCTCATGCTTTAATAATTGTTATTATTGAATATAAATCTTATCTCATGCTTCCGTTGCACTTTCAATCACATGATCAAAAACATACATTATTAATGACCTAGATCAGGATTACTTATGTAGATATACATCTTTGTACTGGTTCATTAACATTATACAAGACTTAACTTGATATAAAATCTCTTTATTAGATATTGTTTACCATAAAGAGTTGTAATCATACAATGTTCATATCAATCTTAAACTTGAGTGATCATGAACTCTTGTTTATGTCAAATGGATCTTTTGATTCACTCATCAATGTTTGTTTAAAAAATAGGTTAAAACCATTATTTTAAAGATTCATTGGGGTAAATGGATGAGGACATGATTGACAGATATGGAGTCCAATCCTTCTTCATGGAAGATTGAATAATGGTTCCCTTAATAGTTAATTTTGGAATTGAATGGTTTTGAGCTCAAATTAATAATTAAGATTATAAATTAACCTTTCACTAGTAGTTTATTCCAGCTCTAATTATGAACCAATAATTGGAGGATTGAATTACATGTAGTGATTATGTCAATGGACTATTAGAGATAACTCAATAATTTATTATACAACTATAAGAGTTTAATCACACATTTTTAGTGGAATAATATTGGGATTAATAAATCAAGATTTATTGAACTAAAGAGTACAAATAATAAATCAAATTAATTGGATCTTGCAACTATATGTCCATAGGTCCCTAAATTGGCTCTGTAAACACTATATAGTATAAAAGAGCAAGTCAGAAAGAAATTTTATATTTTTAAAGAAAATAGTTTTCTACGAAAATATGTAGTTATGAGATGACTCTACTAAAAAACAGTGGTTTAGCATCAGTTACAGACAGACGCAATGTAACGCCCTGGATAGCCAGGACCGCTACACTGTGTATTTATAAAGATGTGAGACTTGCTAATCAAGTCATTTAATCAAAACGTGTCATTAACTGAGAAGCTCTAGGGCTAAAAGACATTTTGGCCCCAAAAGATACACTTTATAAGTTATAAACAATTTAAAGAAGGGATCCCCAAAATCAACAATGTTTAAAAGCTGGTTTACAAAATTCAACAGTTAAGAGTAAACATCAGCCATACTAAGGCAAAATACAAGGTTCTGGTCCTCTCGTCCCTGTAACCTCCTCAACCGTGGCGGTTGAGCGGCCTGATATGTACATTCACCCTGCAGAGCTCTCCAATCAAGGTTGACCGATCTTGCCCTGCCTTTACCTGCACCACGCAGCACCCGTGAGCCAAGGCCCAGCAAGAAAACATCATACACAATATAAACAACATTATCAAACAGACATTCCAGTAAGCATGTTCAGATATTCAGTCCACATCATATAAGCACACTTCAAGGTACAAGTAACCTCAACTATACTCAGGTTATTCAGCAATCTCATTAATCACACTCATAGCCTAATATAATAATCAATTAACACAAATACTAGGGTCGACACCTTAGGTCACACCCTCTGCTTAACCCACTGACTCCAGCCCAGCTTAAACCGAGCTCAGTGCATAATAAGCTGTCCTCGGATACCAGTGTCCGAGCCGTGCCAATTGCATAAGTTAACCGTGGCACGCTTAGGCCATTGGTTTACAATTTACATGGCATAATACCATTCTTTCAATCATATATACCAGGGAGCCCTTAGTCCCGTTCAAATATTCAATCGGGTGTAGTTTTCTTACCTTTAGCTTTCAGATGACTTAGCTACGGGCGATACTCCTTGAGCGCGATTCGATCCTCGAGCCCTAGCTTAACACCTAGTCACAACCATGATAAAGGATACCATTAACAATCTTCAATGCGTTCCCAAGCCAAGTTTTAGTACTCGGAACATTGAAATTCACCAAATATGGTAAAAGACTCAACCCCGAGCACCCTAGGTTAAATTCCCAAGCCTAAAATCTCAAAATCCCAAAATCCCTTAAGCGCCGCGGCATAGGCCACCCATGCCGCAGCATGGCTCCCAAACAGAACCTTCTAAGGCCTAGAAACAGGTAAGGGCCGCGGCATTGCTTGGGCCATGCTGCGGCCCGCCCTCCTTCCTCAACAAGCAACAACTTCGAAGGGCCGCGGCTCACCAAGAACCATGCCGTGGCCCGACCCTTCGAACCCAGAAAAACCCACCATTTTCAATCTCTAAACCTCACCTTAAGCCACCCCAAAGCCCCCAACTCAAAACCAATTAATAATAACAACATTAGAATGATTTAAGCAACACAATCCAACCAAAAATCCAGCCTAAGACTCAGCAAAACCCCAATTCCAACTTCTGAAATTTCAAACCCACAGAACTCAAAACCAGCCATGAAAACTCTCAAATTCAACCATCAAACTTTAAATTAAACCTTACCTCAGATGTAGAATCGATTCTCCAAGAGTCCCCTGACCTATCTTCAAAGTTTCAAGCCTCAATTTCCACTTTAAACACCAAAATCACAGATATTTAAAACTCAGCCATTTCTCTAAATTCCCCAACCTTAGAAATGAAAATTCAAAACTTACCTTGGCTCTATCTCAGACCTTGATCAGTTGCTGAGCTAATCCTCCAGACTATTTCCCCAAGTTTCAGCTTAATTCCAGCAATTCCCTCTCAAGTATCAGTAGTTCTTCCTTTGCTAAGAGAGAGAAGAGAGAGAAGGAGAGTTAGGGTCGGTTTACACTTTTCTGTCTAATATTTTCTAAGTCTTCCAAGTATATCCCTAGATTATTAGACTAAACCCAAAGCTCGGGGTACCAGAAACACCCCCGAGGGAAAAATAGTAAAATCCCCCAATAATCCCGCCTAGACATCCTAACCCCAAATATATCTCCAATTATTTATTTTCATCACCCGATAGTCCGATTCACTACCCGATACCTAAAATACTCCTTGACTTGCCCAAAGTCAATTATAATGCCTTGTTGTGACTTTTCCCGCTATCTAACCCTAGGATCGCCTCGAGTCGCTGGCTGCAGAATTATCCACATAATAATGTGGTTCTCACATATACAACATGTCTATTTCATATTATCACATAATATCATCAATTATCATATAATGTCATTTAAGCACTATTAATCACATAATATCACATTCAAATAAGTACTATTCACCCAAATCCCATTTATGCCCTCCCGGCACACTAATCAATGTCCTCAAGCCATATTAGCGAATTTGGGTCGTTACACGCAATTTCCAATTGCGTCTATTTTGAAACTGACGTTGTTGGTGGCGATGCGATTGACCTATCTAGAAGCGTGGGTCTGTAACATACGCTATTGCTTAGATACGTTGATCTGTAACCGACGCATCTGAGGATCAGATGCGTCGGTTCCTGGATGACGATTTGGTTTGCATCTGTGCAGTTGTGACGCGAATATGTTTAAAAATTGTGTTTCCATTTTCCACCTGCAGCAAAACTAAAGCAGGAAGGCAGAAACATAAATAGAAACTCGTATATACATTTCAGAAGTATATATTTATATGAAACTATATATACAATGATAGAGATACATTATTAAAAAAATAATATAAATGGTCGAGAGGAAAAAATTACTAAATGAATTTCTAATCAACATCTACTAACTTTACCATTGTTTAGAGACAAAAAATTAGTTAGCTATTTAACTAATCTAAGTCAAAGACAAATATAAGTTAACTAGTAAACCAATATAAGTCAAGATCGACATATGCAGAAGGTAGATACAAGCTAGAACTAGTTCTCATCAAACACTGAGGTGAGGTAGAACTTACTCTGACCATTCATCTCGTATGATGTTGACTTATTCAAGCGGGTACACCATTGATTAGTTGAACTACAAATGAATTCAAAAAATTATTTAGACTTAAATTATATATGATTTTAAAATAAATGTTAAATTAAACTATATAATAAGTAATAAATTAAACAATACTTATGTGATGACTCAAGTATAATTGGATATCCTTTTCTTGTAGGTTGTCCTCTTTGTAACTCATATCAACGCACGCACCTATAGTTGGGAACAAGTGTTATCGTCCTCAACAATGGAATCTATAGGTGGTGAAGTGATTTCAAAAGTTTCACCATCAAGATAAAGATCATCTCCACTAGAATTATTAATGTCATAATCTTTTGATGGGGGTTTTAGAACAACTGAACATCAAGCATCTAGTGAATCACTCATATAAAATATTTGAGTAGCTTGTGATGCCATTATAAACATATTAGACTTGTGCCCTAATCAATTTATGTTAACTATTTTGAAACCTAATTGGTCTTCCTTAACTCTGTTATCACTCTTTACCCAATCACAACGAGAGGGATTTGAAAATTAACATAATCTACTTCCCAAATTTCTTTTATTACACCGTAGAATGTCATATCACATTCGACAAGATTTTTATCTTTTGAACTAGAAATTTGGAAAGTCCTAGCAACAACCATGACCCCACTATTTGGTGTCTTTCTACATAAATCACGATCATTTATATAGTACAATTGTTACTTAATTACACTAAATAAAGGAAATCGTGATATCAATTTCAGTGACTCAGACACTTGGTTGGTGCTCGTACTCAGTTCATGTATAAAATAAAATTACAAAATAATGTTAAAAGAATTCATGTAATAAAATAAAAAAATAAAACATTTAGGAAAGGCAAACATAATACCTATTTTTCCAACCAAGTACTAAAATTACAATAATGTTCAACTTGAACCCATGTTTTTTTCTTTGACTTAGTGGGATAAGTGGTCTTGACCCGCTTAAAATGTTCTCTTCAAAATACAAATGAACCACTCACTACAACAAAACTAGGCTTTCCTGACACCCAACCATGACAGTCAACTCTGTTGACTGTCGTAATTGCTTAGCGAGACTCTACGCCGACAATTGAAAACTGTAGGGATAGAGACCAACGCCGACAGCTGATAACTGTCACCATTGCTTTTGACTATCACCATTGACCCCAATGCCGACTTGATTTATTCAGGTCTTGAAAAGTTTTAATCTGAGCGATATTTATTCAGGTCTTGATTTTCTAGGAGGCATGGCTTACTGGGATTTTGGTATGGAAGATTTATGATTAGGAGAATTTCATTGTTTATATATATAATATATCATTATTATTTGCCTTCGTAAGAGACCATAATTTATATGTCGTATGTGTTTCTTCCTCAATTAGACTTGTAGTTTTGTAATGCCCCGAAATCCCTAATGCGGTTTAGTGGCTGGATTAGTAGGCCGAGAGGGCCATAATTGTTTAATTATGCCATTAAATGATAATATGCATGTTTATGTGAATTATATTATAATATGATGTTAAATGCATGCATGTGGGTCCACATTTGATTATTAGGACATTTTGGTAATTTGGCCCGTTGATGGCATATTTGTGTATTTTGGTGCATATTGTGATTTATGGATGAGATCCAATTATTATGGGGATATATTCAAGCTATTCGGCATGAGACGGTCTTATTTTATAAATTAGCGGTTTTGTCATAACGGGGTCATTTATTGGGATATTGGATAATGGGAATGTTTATTTGATGATAAATTGGGAGTTATTGAGATCAGGAGAAAATTATGGGAGTTTTGACTATTATGTCCCCGGGGATGTTTTTGGGACCCCGAGCATTAGGTTTTATTTAAGGTTACTTAAGCCTGAAGTAGTTCGTCAGATAGAACCGTACATTAAAAAATACACTTTCTCTCTCTCCCATTAACCTTTGCGACGTTCGTGGCAATTTCAAAGAAATCTTGAGTTCTAGGAGTCAGAATCAAGCGAGGATCGAGGCATAGTGACCCTAATAAATATTAGAAGCTTCTTGACCGAAGGATTTAACAAGAAACAACCCAGTCAAAGGTGATCTAAGCTTTAAGTTTTGAGTTTTTTAGAGTTTCTAAGCTATGAATTGGATTTTGTGAATCGATGAGTTTTTGATTTGTTTGAGCCTCGGAATTTGATGATTTTTGATCATTGGGATGTTGGGGATCTTTGATTTTTGGATTTGGAAGTGTTTAGGTATGTTTTTGGAAGGTTTTAAATGAAGAAAATCGAGGTTATGGTAGGTTCCTAGGTGGGGGCCGCAGCCCTGTTCTTGGGCACCGCGACCCAAGCTCGAAGAAGCAGGAGGAGAACTTTTGCCTGTGCTGGGCGCTACGGCACTGAGTAGTGGGCACCGCGGCCCTTGCTCCTGGTATGGCTATGGGCCGCGGCTCAAGGTTCTAGGGATGCGACTCTGGAAGGGTTTTGAGGCCAATTGGGTGTTTTGAACATGGGAACTCAGTTTTAGGCCTCGGGATCGCTCCTACTACCCGGATTAGTGGGATTCGATGTCCCAAAGGCTAGATCTTGCTTCGAGAACCTTTGTTATCCATTTTATTGATAGTGTCCCATATTTTGTTATGACTAGGTGACTGCTAAAGAACTTAAAGGATGATCGTTCTCTAGGGACATTGATTGCATATTTAACACTTATCAAATCTTGCTTATTTGTGTATGGCACTGATTAGTCAGGGTCGGCATTAGTCGCATATTACTGACCTGAGAGTTAGAAATGGCATAAGCGTTCTGAACGCAGGGCCAATAAAAGATTAGATCTAATCAATATCAGCATTGAATGACTCTAGGAGCATTAATGCTAGACCGACCCTAAGGTCGATGAAAATTATAAGCGCTTGACTAGTCTAGGACTAGTTACTCAGAGCCAGGGCCTAAGGCCTTGGTCATTGCTTGTCACGTGGCTAGGGAGTAGAATCCCATGGTTGTGACTCTATGGTCATGCGGTAGGTTATATTGGTGACTAGTTCATCGAACACCTATCTTGATAAGCTAGTGAAAGGATCACTTATTTGTAAAGCCTAGGTGACCCTATCATCACATGGCTAAAGGCATTGGAACCCACCTTAGTGACTTTTCAACGGTCACTCCTTTATTTTGGACTGAGAGTCCTGAATGATTATTATGATCATTGTTGATATTATATTCATGCAATATTTTGTTTTCTTGCTGGGCCTTGGCTCATGGGTGCTCTGTGGTGCAGGTAAAGGGAAAGAAAATCTCACCCAGCCTTGAGTGGAGAGCTTAGGTGGTGCTGTGTACATATGCGGCCTCTTGACCACCACGGCCAAGGAGTTATCAGAGGAACTAGGGGGTTTACCCTATTTTTGCCGCTTAGGTCGGCGGGTTTGTAAATTTGAAACTGTAATGACCATTTTGAGTTGTAAATAACTTGTAAACGTTTTTATGGACCCATGAACAATTTTATGTTTTAATTAAGATATATCCTTCCCTTTTGATTGGTTTTTCCACCTTAACCTATTAATAACACCTAGAAGCACGTTTTTTTTAACCAAAGAACTCGGGTAGCGAGTTAAATTCACAGTTCATCGTACTCCGTAACTGTTTTGGGGTAACCAAGGGGTTACACATTTCACACGCGAGATTATGAGTGTCATATTGGTGGTGATCATATAAGTACTATTATTTGAGTCAGTCAAGTACGTTGTGAGCTTCACTAGATATTTGAGCTAGTTTTGCTTTTCTGGCTATGTGTTGAAACATATAATTTAATGTTATAAGCAGACCCAGATTATTAAATTGCAAAAGAAAAAATTGTTCAATAGAAGATACATTTATGATTACATTGTGGCACGTATTATACTTAAGCACACACGTCATTCTTTGCAATAATGTCGTTGGGATATATCATAATTAACATTGCTGCTCCACGTGGTCTACCCTGAACTATAGCTTTTAGGATGATATCTACTGTTGCCCACATATTTATTTATACCTGGTCCTTATCTGGATCACATGAGCTTATAAGGTGCATCACTTATTCTTTTGGCTACTCTGTTACACAATATGCTATGCTATTTATAAAAGGTTACTTTGCTTATAAAGTTTATTAAATTGCGTGACCATGTTATGTTAACAAGCTTAAAAATTGATTGCAATTTGGTAAATTGACTGTAGGTGAGATTGATGTCAAGGACTCCTTTTTAAATACAATTGCTGATGGAGTAAAAGAAACTAACGACATTAATGGAGTGGAGAAACCACATACCAAAACAACCAACAATATTTTCATTGTTACTGCTGAAGGAGCTCCTTATTCAAAAACAGGTGGATTAGCATGCTATGATTTCTTGTTTGTATTCTCTTCATCACTGTTTTCATTTTGGCTTTGGATATTCCTTGTATTTCTGGATTACAAGCTTGGTTGGATTATATATAGTAATGTTGCTTATGGTTATTTAATCTTAATTTGTCAATTTTTATGTCTACAATCTAATTTTTAGTTAGTTAGTTTGAGGATTTATGTCATTTTTTATGTTTACAATCTAATTTTTAGTTAGTTATTTCTGGAAGATATTTTTTAGATATGAGTAGCTTTATAAATTGTATATTTCTATTTATGTCATGATTATACCTTATACAAGTTTTATCAATATTCAGAGTTTGTTTAAATTATTCTGAAAGTGCTTGATAAATGATCTACATGCTTCTCATTGTGTTTTGCCATCTTTGGCTTAGTTTGTATTGTTGGTGATGATTGTGAACTTGTGTCTGGGCTTTTTGGTTTGATATTGAGGTTAGATACAAACGTTCAAAGAATAAATTAAAAAGAAAATAACAAAAAGTGAACTTTGTTGTAGGGCGAACTTTGTTTTTGGAGAGATAAGTAGTGTTTGAATTTAAGAGTTTTATGTGATTGAATCACAATTGCTGCTGGTATTCACAAGCCTCTTTTGAATTACTTCCCTGAGTTTTCACAAGCCAACGTTCAATGACTGCCTGAATTTTTTTTCAAGTCTAATTTTTCTTTAACCATATTTTTTACTCATGCAAATATTGTACATTTGCATGCAGTTTGGAACAATTTTGTGTTGTATTATTTTAGATGAAGATTGGAGTGATGTTTTGGTATATATTGACTTTTTTATTTTGTTTCAATATACCTTTAATGAAATAAAGTATTAGAGAGATAAAATTGGTTCATTGAAACTTTTGAGTATGGAAAAATATTAAAAGAACAAAAGAGTACACTTATGACTTGGACTAAGACATAGCAAGAGAATTGTGTAACAATTGTGAGTAAACTTATTTATTAACACCACAATAAAAATCTAGTTATAATTTTTCATGTTTGGTGTATTATAATGTGATTTTTCATGTTTCAGGGATGATTTTAGAAAGAAATTCATGGCAGCCAATTCTTACTTTGGAAAGACTATTGGCGACGATGGTGAGTACAAGGACAAGAAGAAGAAAGATATGTTGTATAACAATAATTTAGTGTTTTATTTTATTTGTAATTTTTATTAGAGGAAATGATTATTTTTTGAAGGGTTAATCATTTACTTTGTAAACCTAGTTATATATTTTTTAAGGTCAAGACTATATGATTTTTGAGTCAAGTAGTGTTATATTTGTCCAAAATTTGTTTGATTAGATTTGTAAATACTTTGTATAAGTTTTGTTATTTTAATTTATAATTTTTTAGATTTGTATATAAATGTTTCATTTAAATCATAATTTTAAATTTAAAATAAAAATAAATAAGTCTTTTGCAAGAAACGACGACACCTAATAACCATCGGCGTTGCCAACAACGACGACACCTAATAACTGTCGGCCTAACCAGCAATGGCAACACTTAATAACTTTCGGCGTAGCCAGCAACGATGACACCTAATAATTGTTGGCGTAGCCAGCAACGACGATACCTAATAACTGTCGGCGTTGCTACCCCTACGCCGGCATAAGCAAATACGACAGTTAGTCGACTTTAGTTGTTGCTCAATAGCGATAGTTAAAAACTGTCGAGAAATCTCGTTTTTTTAGTAGTGACTTATTCCAAATCAAAAGTGTTAAAAAACAACACAAACTTCATAAATTTCAAAATTCAAATTAAATACTTACTCGTTGTAGGGTTGAACCTCATTGATATTTTGTCAAATAAGGCAATGTGCTTCATCTCAATCATCTCGACTCACTTCACAAATAGTAGCACCCCTACCACATTTACTTATTGCCAACTGATTCGAGCAGGACACACTCCAACACTTGTAACATCTACAAGTAGTCTGAATAGAATTCAACCGTTTCTTCAACTATGTAGGACTCAACAATACAACCCTCAGGCGTGCTTATATTTCTCACATAACCTTTTAAAATCTTCATGTATTGTTCAAATGGGTACATCCATCTCAAGTACACAGTTCCACACAATATGACCTCTCTCACCAAATGGACACTTAAGTGAATAATTATGTCAAAAATGAAGGTGGGAAATATTGCTCCAAGAAACCCAAGATCTATGGGATTTCAAATTGAAGCTTGTCCAATTTGGTCACTTCTACAAATTTACAATAAAGAGATTTAAAGAAGAAGCATAACCTAGTGATTATAAGTCGAACTTTCTTAGGCAAAACTGAATGGATACTCATGGGGAGAATTTATTGAATTAGTGTATGATGATTGTGAGACTTTAACCAAACTAAATTCAATTTTGTCATATCTACAAATGCTGCAATATTTGAAGAATAACAATATGGTTATTTCACATCAGACAATGAATAAGAAACAAGTTGTTGTCCCTCTTTCCTATCCCTAAATCTTTTAAACTAGTTGAGCTTTTATTCCATCTTTACTTCATCCAGGAAATATTGAAGAAGGTACAAATAAGGTTGTCTGAAACATTTTTCTCAATGTGCATCACATCTAAATTATGTTTCAAAATCAAATTCTCCTAGTAATAAAGCTCAATAAAGATGGACATTTTTTTCCAACAACCCTTAGGTAGATTTGGAACTTCCTCATGTTTTCAACGACGCCATTTTCTTTTCTTACTAGTCTGTCTATGTTTTCCTAACTTGAATTGGACTTTATTTAACTTTTGTACAACTTGTTCTCCAAATAAAGGTTGGGGAGCCATTTCAAATTCTTGCTTACCATTAAATGTCTGTTTCCATATTCGTAAGACATGCTTCTAAGGAAAAAATCTTTGGTGTCCAATATAACAAATCTTTCTTGAGTGTTTTAAATATTGAGAACAAGTATTCTCTTCACAGATAGGACATGCCTTGTACCCTTTCACACTAAATCCAGAAAGATTCCCAAATGCAAGAAAATCATTAATGGTCCACATCAATATTGCTATAAGATTAAATGATTCTTTCCTATGGCCATCATAAGCAGTAGCACATTCATACCACAATCTACTTAAATCGTCAACAAGAGGAGGTAGGTATACATCAATATAATTATCGGGCTCTGAAGGACGTGATATCAACAATGTTAACATTGTGAATTTCCTTTTCATACTCAACCAAGGCGGTAAATTGTACATAACAAACATAACAGGCCAACAACTATACTTGCTGCTAAGGGAACTATTGGGAAAACTTATGCAAGATATTTATTTATTTTCATGTAGATCTAATATTAAACAAATTAATATGATATAACCTAGAACATGTTTCTAAAATTGAATTCAAAGAGAAACAAAGATAAGAATACTTACAATATACGCAGCGGAATGAAATAGTCCTTCCTTCAGTTTCTCTAACTCTTGTATCCTTTCTGTCCCAAAGTATTATCAAGAAATTGAACCGTTCTTCTAATTTCTTCACAGTCTTCCAATGTATCAATAGAATCACCTAGACTAGTGTGGGCAATTCTTAACACATGAGATAGATACAGAGAGAAGAAGAGAAAATAATAAAGAGGCTTAGAAAAGGACTTGTGTTTAGAGAGAATCTAAAACTATCAGAAAATCTGACTTCTGAACTTAAAATCAAGGCCTATATTATTTTCTATTGATTTAATTAATTAAATAATCATTTAAATCCTTTATCAAATTAATTATTTATCATTTGAACCTTGATTTAAACTTATTTATTAATTTAGATACCAATTTATCTTAATTAATAAATCTGCCATAATTTTTCTTTTCTTTTCTAAATTACATAACTCTGTGAAACTATCCAAAATTGACTTGATCAACTTTGATAATTCTAATTGATATTTAAATCAATTAATTGAGACTATCTAGATGATTTTATACAAGGTACAACGGGGACCATGGGCCTATGAAATCAAGCTCCAATAAGTTATCATAAATCTAACAAATAAATTTGCTAACTTATTAATTCCTCGTGACTCCACTATAAACTCGGAATTGCACTCTTGAATTCAAAGAACGCTCTATAACAAATATTGATACGTTATTAATTATCCATCGTTAAAACCATAATTGTCACTCAATCCTCTATAGACAATCTTCAATGAGATAGGATTAAAATACCGTTTTACCCATCATTGTATTTTGTCCTTAGAACACTTAGTTCCTGGTAAATGATATTTCAGTAAACTAATTTAATTACCGAAATGAGATCTCTATCATTTAACACCTTGAACCAAACTAAAAGGAAACCATCGTTTCCCTCAAAGGCCCGTCCTTTGTAAGTCTTTGAATCCTATCATAGCCAATGTTACCTAGTCTCAATTGCCATAAATACGTCATATTATCGTTATCGATCTTTTGACGTTTATTGGTCCTAGGTTTAACTACTTTGAATAAATCATTGTTAAGAGTGAGGGGTTCGTTAGGTCGCAGAATATAAAACCCGTTTTCCAAGCATGCAATACACAATTGTGATCCAGTGAAAGAAATAGATATATCAGAACTTGTGAAAGTCATAACAAAATGTTCTAATTGCAACATGGACACTGAAATTAAATTTCTCCTAAAATCCGCAATAAAAAATACATATTTTAAAATTAAGTATTTATTTCTGAACTTTAGACGAGCTATTCCTCTAGCTTGGACCTTAACGAACGCTCCGTTCCCAACTCTAAGCTTTAAGCCGCCTTTGTTCACTTCCTCCCACGATTCAAGAAGCTGTAAAGAGTTGCAAACATGGTTGGTAGATCCAGAATCAATAATCCAAACAGATTTATCATTCTCTAAAACTCATATTTCTAAGATAAATGAACTATACTCATTACCTTTGTTTTTCACTACTAGAAACTTGGGGCAATCTCGTTTCCTATTCCCCTTCTCTTTGCAGTGAAAGTACTTATCTTTACCCTTCTTGTTTTTCTTGTTCTTCCCCTTAGGTGTCTGTGCACTTGATTGTGCACTCGTCTTTGCAGCTTTTGCAGGCTTGGGGTTGGTGTTTTGTCCACCTTTCCTCTTGCTTCTAGTTTTCGAAGACGAAGCTTGGTCAGTTTCAGCCTTAGCTGGATCAGCAGCAACAATAGTAGTCTTATTTTCTCCTCCTTTACTAGGTCCACCCACGATAGGCTCAAAAGTCTGAAGCTTGTTCATGAGTTGTGTCAGACAATAGTTGTGTTGATCATAAACGTGCGGACACGGTGCCATTCGAGCAGTCACGGTGTCATCACGTATGTGCGAAGATGGTGCTATCCAAGCATTTATGGTGCCATCACGAGCATTGATTGTGCCATCACAAATGTGCATACACACTGCTCGTTCTAGGGATTCCTAAATCATGACGAATTCGGAGTTTTCATCAATCAAATCTATGTTGATATTCTGCTTCCAATTAATGAAGTTTTCTCTAGTGAGTTTCTCCATCGAAAGTTTAGAAAGGATGGGAGTAGACACCGACACTACTTAACTTAAAACTACAAATTACCAATAAAATTGAAATAAATCACATTTGCTGTATAAAAATTCTATTCACACAAATTTCAAGAAATAGCACAACATATACCAAAATATGTAAGATATGAGAAAAAATACAAAAAACAATCATATCTCTATTTCTTTAGGATTTTAACTAATCTATGATATACTTGTCTCAGCTGGCGAGAGTAAAAAACTACCACTATTAACAACCTACTATTCGATCAAAATAAGAAAACAAAATCTCTAATTTTATGAGCTAGACCCACGGTTTCGATAATCATAGATTTAGTCCTAGTAGTCACCGTAGGGGTGAGTCTAGTAGAATTTGACCTATAACTATCTATCTTTCGAAATCTAACCTTGTCAAAATAACTAATGAACACCTTCCGTAGGGGGACGAATCAAAGTGCCTCGAGGCTCCATTAAGCTATTGACTATGTTAAACCAATGGTGGAGATCGAATAAAATTCTTAAAATATGCTCATTATTCAATTAAAAATAGTATTTTTATTATTTATTTTTAGAAAATTAATGACTATGGTTTTAAAAAAAAAATAATTAAACAGATTAAATTTTTAAAACCAAAGTCCAATAATTTCCTATTAGTTCTAAAGTGTCACATTGAAACAAATTCAATTAATTTAGAATTAATTTGTTTCCAATCAATACTTAGGTTTAACTAATATAATGAACCTATACAATTAAGTCCAACTCAGGTAAATGGGCCTTAACAATTGGGCTTGTATGGAGGAAGGTTGGGTCCAGTATGTCGTTCCCACTACAAAGGCCCCCAATCTTCCATACAAGGTCCAAAAGACATGAATTTAAACCTTCGTTTTATTAATTGTTATTAATTTATTAGGCCCACTATAGTCATGCAAAGCAAATGGGCCTTCACAAGTGGAATAAGCCACAAGAGAGGAATTTAAACTTTACATTTTTCTAATGGGCTCAAATAAAACCTATCATTTTATGAATATTTTATTTGGCAAAATCCATATATCTAACAAACATATGGGCCACTATATGCATCTAAGCCCAATTGCAAAAATACCACATAAAGTGAAAACAGACATGTTATAATTGGATGGGCCTAATCATGTTATTATATGAGCAATTCTATGAATTTATGCAAAAATACCACAATTTATTTCATTTGAAAAAATATCACAATTAATTATCTAGAATTTATCAAAAAATTCAAATTAATTAAATTTTTACAAACATAAGTCAATTTAAATGAAATTTACCAACAATTAACAATAATTAATTTAAAGTTCATTTATCAACATTCAACTTGATTTAGGTTAATTTGAAAAAAAAAAAAAAATTTAAATAGGATTTATCAACAATTAACCAAAGTTAATTTAAATCCCATTTATTAAAAAAATATTTTATGAATTGGCTGAAATTTTTTTTATATTTTTCAAAATTTAACCAATTTTAAATTTTAAAATAAATATCTAAAGTGTTTTTTGAAAAAAATATCTTGTGTTGTTACAACTATTAGCTAATATTTTAACCATTTAAAAAAAATAAAATTTAAATAGTTATAACAACCCTAAAATATCTTAAAACAGTTAAACAAATTCAAATATCCATGAAAATATCTAACTAACAAATTTCAAATTTCAAATAATTTAAATATTAAAAACTATAGAATAAACAGATATTTATATTTTCAAATAAATATTTAATAAAAATATCAATAATTTAAAAGAAAATACCTTAAATATCTCATATCTTAATTCTAAAATTTTAATATTTTAATATATTAAAAGATTTAAAATTAAGTTGTTAGTCTATTTTTAAATTTGAATTTGAATCTTTTTAGAAAATATCTACTTATTTAAATCTCAACTAACAAAAAAATATTTTTTTTTATAAAAAAATTTTAAACTATAAAACAAAAATGAAATTTTTGGTTTTGATTATAAATAATTTATTTTCACAAATTTTAATTTTCTTTAATTTAAAAAAAAAATGGATGAACAGTACCCGTGGGTACTGTTCATCGTGCATGTGGTCGGGCGTGCGCGCGGTGCGCATAGGCGTACAAAGCTTATATAAAACACAACAACATAATTTTTAACATGTTTTACACAAAATAAAGCATATATAAAAATTAATGGCATAGAAAACACAACAAAATAACCCAAAAATTGCTAATAATCACATAAAATCAATATGCTTCATAAAAACATGAAAACCATCCAATTATTCAAACACATCAAATAATCTAATTTTTAACATGCTCATGCATGAAAATATAGATTACCAAAGGCTCTGATACCAGTTGTTGGGAAAACTTATGTAGGATCTTTATTTATTTTCATGTAGATATAATATTAAATAAATTAATATGAGATAACCTAGAACATGTTTCTAAAATTGAATTGAAAGAGAAACAAAGATAAGAATACTTACAGTATACACAATGGAATGAAAGAGTCTTTCCTTCAGTTTCTCTAACTCTTGTATCCTTTCGGTCGCAATGTATTATCAGGAAACTGAACTGTTCTTCTAATTTCTTCACAGTCTTCCAATGTATCATTAGAATCACCTAGACTAGTGTGGGTAATCCTCAACACGTGAGATAGATAGAGAGAGAAGAAGAGAAAATAACAAAGAGGCTTAGAAAATGACTTGCGTTTAGAGAGAATCTAAAACTATCAGAAAATCTTACTTCTGAACTTATGAACTTGTCAGAACTTGTGTTTAGACTTCTCTCTAAGCACTCCTTTTATAGACTCAATTAGGTCATTTAATTTAATTAAAAAATCAATAAAATAATAGCCAATTTGAAGCCCTAGGTCGAAATTATAATGGGCTTTAGGCCCGTGAAATTTTCCATTTGATTATAAGCCCATTGGACTTAAAATCAAGGCCTATATTATTATTTTTTGATTTAATTAATTGAATAATCATTTAAATCCTTTATAAAATTAATTATTTATAATTTGAACCTTGATTTCAACTTATTTATTAATTTAGATACCAATTTATCTTAATTCATAAATCTGACCTAATTTCTCTTTTCTTCTCTAAATTACATAACTCTGTGAAACTATCCAAAATTGACTTGTTCAACTTTGATAATTCTAATTGATAATTAAATTGACTTGTTGCTTGATTTCATGGGGACCATCGGCCTATGAAATCAAGCAACAATAAGTTATCATAAATCTAACAAATAAATTTACTAACTTATGAATTCCTCGTGACTCCACTATAGACTCGAAATTGCACTCTTCAATTCATAGAACACTCTATAACAAATATAGATACGTTATTAATTATCCATTGTTACAACCATAATTTTAACTCAATCCTCTATAGATGGTCTACAATGAGATAGGACTAAAATACTGTTTTACCCCTCATTGTATTTTATCCTTAGAACACTTAGTTCCTGGTAAATGTAATTTCTGTATTCTAATTTATTTACTGAAATGAGATCTCTATCATTTAACACCTTGAACCAAACTAAAAGGAAACCATCGTTCAATTCTTCATCAGAAGCTATAGATGTTCATATCTATGATTAACATTCCCTCTCAATTATATTACCGAGTTCCCAAGATGTAAGTATGGGCTAGTCCGTAGGGTAAGCTGGTAACAAACAAGTCAAAGAACTCAAAATTCACTACAAGAAAAAATGCTTTTAATAACACCAAAAATGTGTTATCAAAACATACCATAACACTTTTTGATGTGTTAAGACCGACTATGTTATCGTAGGTCAGGGTACTTTACATAACACTTTATCATTGTTATACAGATGTGTTATTATACTGTCAACGATAACACATTTTCTGTGTTATTTTAATAAATAGATAAGTGTTTAATTATATTATTTATTGTCGATTATATGACACATTTCAATACTTATAAATTTGTGTTATACTACACTTTAGTGTAACACATTTTTTGTGTTATACTACACTTTAGTATAACACATTTTTATTTTTTATTTATATAATTAAAATTAGCTTTCTAATATATTCTGGGATCATCAAATGAACTTGATTTTCAAATAACAAAAAGTAAAAACATTCAACATTGTATTAACAATCCACAAATTAGTTTAAAACATTCAACACTGTCATCAACAACAAAATGTTCTTTAAGTATTCAAGTAGTCTTAAATATTCAACATATTCTACTACTTTCAGCACAAAATATTCTACAGCTGCCCAACACAAAGCCTTCAAAATTAAGTATCATTTTCTATTCGCTTGTTACATGTGCAAAAATAAACAAAGAAATATTTTATTGTTATTATCTAGCATCACTAATTACTTCAAGAAAAATGCTATGGAAATTATTTCCAAGAGAGGACACCACATACAAAATAATGAATTCACAACTACACCAAAGCAAACAAAGAAACCAAACACTAAATTATAAGACATTGGTTTTTTTTTTTAGTATGAAATCATGTGTTCATGTATATGTGTGAGAGAGAAAGAGAGGAAGGAAACGATAGAGAAGTTAAACAAAATTTATATATGTACCATACTAATCCAACCATAACAGTAATAAAACTGTTGAGATTAGCTTTCGGGACCTAGCAACAATAAAAAAAGAGATAATAGTGATAAATACTAAAAACAAAAATCATTAACATGCTACTGTACAAATTGAAGGCACCAAAATCACCATTCATGAGTCAAAGTTTGCCATAATCTATACAAGAGATTGTGAAATAAAGAATTTGATTGTAGAGTGCATAACAATAAATCAATCGACCTCATGAACTACTATAAACTACTATAGAATCACATTAGAATACAATATGTTGATCCTAAATTATTATAAATTCACTCTTTATCAACATAACTCAAGAAAAATTTAAATTTAAGCATGTCATGCTGTTGAAATCATAGTCAGTGTACCTAGTATAAGCGGATGATATTGAAAGTGATTGAACCCTTTAATAACCTGCCAAGAACACCAACAAAACAAACTAGAAAAAGAGTAACTTTGGATATTAGGGGAATAAGATTTTGACAGATCAAGCAATATATATAGGTGGGCCATCATCCCCTATCGAGAAAAATATTAAATAATCTTATTGAATATTCTCCTTTTTGTAGGTGAGGTAGGTATCTCTCTGTTTTCCCTACCTCTCACCTCTAAAAGAGTGAGTTAATTAGCTTTTTTTTTTGTATTCCCTATCAAATTTGCATTGACATTCTTTGTCAAGTAATGAATGTTTTATGTCTCTTCTAGACTTGCCACCATAAAAAATTCAATAACAAAGGGCCTTTTCACTTTAACAGCCACCAAATCACTATTTTCTTTCAAATATCATCAAACAGAAAAGGATAGGGGTCCCTGAAAATGGAGGGATCAAAGGCAGAAATGGACCAATTTCAATTCAAGCTGAGATATATGAATTCACACCCTCCTTTCACCTGGTTGAGGTAAGCAAGTCCAGTGGTATTTGGTATAGAAATCAAATGGAGAAAATCATAAACATGAAGTACTATCAGGTATTTGGTATGACTCAATAAATTAAAATAGAGGGTGCCACAGAACCAATAAAAACACCTCAATAGAATCTAATCATTTGCTTGGGAAATTATGCAAGAGAAAAAAATAAAAGTTCTAGAATTAAATTGGTAGTGTTAGTTCAAAACAGAAAGACAAAAAAATCCAAATAATGACATTGCTAACTAAATTATAGTTTGGTTTTGTAATTCTCAACCTAACTTGTTTATTCCCATCATCATAATTAGGATGCAAGTTAATGATATTGCAAATAAAAAAACAATAACATTTTCAAGCAAAAGTTTGTGCAACCTCTTTGGCTTCGCTATCAAGGTCCTTAGTGCAGCCAGTACTTCCAACTACAGTTAAATATTGAAAGAAATTTGAATATAAACACAAAAATAAATCTAAAAGGCATTAAATAGAACTTGTTAAACTAATATTCTGGAAGCAAACATAAGTGCAAAATAAAGAAACAAGCATCTTATGTGCTTTTAAAATGAAAAAAGCACACAAGATAACAATTAATTAAAGTCTCTAAGCCAAATAATTCCTCTACCATTTGTAAATAAATAATATATACTTATATATTAAAGGGAAAATAAATTTAACTCTCTAATTGGGTGGTTGTTATGGTCAAATTGTTGACCTATATATACCTAGAAAATGTTGGGATGCTTACTTTGCACAAGAAGCTTTTGCTTCCATTACAAATCAGCAAGCAATCAACATATCTTTCAAAATAGTATGCACTAAAGACAAAAGAAGATTTGCATCATTGTTAGTTAAAAACAAAGCTAGCAAATCAGTTTCACATCATTGGACCCCACACATATACAAAATATCAATATAATATATATATATATTTATATATATAGTCCAACACCATGAATTTTTCAATCTTCACGTTCATAAAAAAAGAATGCCAAGAAAAATCCCATAAAAATATCTACTAGTTATTACCAGACATTTTCATTAAAAATGTAAAAACACCTGTTTCTTCTTTCTGAAAAGCTTTCCATTCTCTGTGTCATCTACCACATTTTGAACCTAGAAACACTTCATTTCCTCCTGTGCAACACCATATACAATACATTATGCTCTGTTCTCTGTTTTTCCCAAATGCAGAACTTTCTCTCACTTTATATATATGTATATATAGTTCAACAAAAATGCTGTAAAGTGAAATTACAATATGCCAACTATTGGACTAAAAAAGAACAACTTAAAAAGTTAGCTCCATTGGTACAATCAAAACATACAACTGAGTCAAGTTTTGGTATTCTCCAATATTTGGTGGAATTGAATCAGAGATATTGTTATTCCTAAGTACCTTGCAAGGTGTATTAACTAGTTTACATTATACTTTCAGAACAGTGAATAAAGAAAAGAGAATTGTGAGCAGAAATCTTGTTGCTTACAATATACTTAGTGACTTCAAGCCCTTAATAAATTTAAGAGAAGATACGGTAATGATTTGTTGTATAAGAACCTTAAAACTTTTTACTCCATTCTCATTGACTGCTGTGTAAGTATTTCCATATTTTAATAAATAAAAGAGGGTAAAAACCTATTGCTTTGAACTAGCTGCTTAATCACCAAAATGATGATTTACAATAGCATAAACAGTATCTTTGTGACAAACCCCTCTAAAGACTAAGACTTAACTCGTAAACACATTCTGAATGAGCTATAACACCACTTTCCTGGGAACAACAGTGACAAAAGTTCTACCTTCATTGAGAAAATTATAACCCAGGTCATCTCTCCATCACATACATACATATATATATATATTCATACATGTATAAAATGGTTCACTTAAATTCTTGGGAAATCCAATTTGTTTTATCTACTTATTCTATAATGCTTCATTGAATTTCCAAAGAAGATGTGGAATATATAATTTGATGCATAACATTCAATATTCACATGTTTCAATACATATAATAAGCAAAAATTTGTTTAATGCATTCTTATTATTGCCTATTTAATACACCTCAACACTTTTGAAGCAAAAACTGTACGGAACAATAAATCTATCAAGGAATTTTTACCAGTTGCATCTTTGAATGTTCAGCCCCAATAATCCTGACAAACAATAAGCTAGCCATGGTTCAAGATAACATTTCTCTTGTTTCTTTGGGTCTGCATGCAAGAATAGACTAGGTTGGAATAAATTAAAAATAAAGGCGTCCATAATCCATAAATTAAAAAAGAGAAAAATCATAAGATATATACCCTTTTAAGTATTAACTACCCATGATCCATAAAAAGAGAAAATATGTATATATCTTAGAGCATATCCAGTATTCATATTAAGAAAAAAATACCCGCAACACATGAAAAAAGAGAAAAAAAATCACAAAAACTAGCGTGTGAATGTTTAGAAAGTAACTAGAGAAAGAAGCTCTTGATCAATATGATCAAAAGAGCTAAAGGACTTTTATTTATGCATTGTAAAGATGTACAGCGAGAGCCAAGAGTAAGGCAAGAGAAGTTAGTTACTAAAATACAGTTAGAATAACTAAAAAAATAATAGCAGTAACTAATTAACATAAACCCATGACTAACAATATTAACTAATAGTATGAAACCATGAATACTTCATAAAACAAAAATCTAATGAATAAAACATACCAGCAATACAAGAGCATGTGCAATGTTCATATTTCCTAAATATATATACACTTCTAAATGGAATAATCTATAACAACAGAAGAAAAAGAAATCCCAGACCAGATGCAATATTCATATATTTCATAAAATTATGCATAAAACAATATGAATCTACTTTCTCTAGTATAAGTATAGCAGTAATATCACAAAGATATCTTTCAAGTATATTCTAAGCCTCAAAAGTTGCAAGTAGTGCTTATCATGAGGTATTGATATTTTTTCAGTTCATAAAGCAGTCTCACCAAATTGGCAAGAGCCCTCATATGAAGAATTTTAATTTTTTAATAATAGAGAACGTACTAATAATAACCATGACAAATAAAATGTAAAGATTTAGCATAAATTCATACTAATACTACTAATCATTACTCAGATGGGAATATAAACAAAGCTTTGTTGCTTTGTGGAGAAATAGAAGCTTTATGAAGCTAATAAACTTGTGCATTTTCTCTCTTTGGTCCCGTTCAAAGAAAACATCACCCATGTATCTTTCAAGTATATTTGAGTGGATAACTAGAAACTATCAACTTCAGCAAAAACAATATGAATCTACTTTCTTTAGTTTAAATAAAGCTGTAATATAACAAAGATAACTTTCAAGTATAATTTAAGCCTCAAAAGTTGCAGATAGTGCTAATCATGAAGTATGGATATTAGAGTGTGTAATGCTCAGATGGACAATTCTTTAAAACCAGAAACATTGAAACAAAGTTGTGTCATGCAACTCATATAAAATAGAATCATTAAAATTGAACATTTATAGCATAAGAAAGAAAATGATTTGATGATATTGTTCGTGAATAGTTCAGTTATATAAGACAAGAAGACCAAATTCAAACCATAGGCCAATATGTGACTGCAAATGACTAAGGCCATATGGTCTAAAACTTGGAAAACAAAAAGAATATATATACAGATTATACTTTCTTATACCAACACATGTGGAATGAGGAATAATGTTATGATGTTATCCCTCAAACAGGGAAAAGAAACTTATCATTGTGGCATTCATCTCTATCATTTATTGCTTATTCTAATATATATTTTTCTAAATTTCCTATGTCATATTGTAGTACAACCGATCTTGAGTTTACTTAGTTTTGATCAAAAAAAAAAAACAAAAGAGAGAGATCAATATAGAGTTACATCCTAAATTTATATATATAAAATTTAACTATTCTAGCATGTGATTTACACATTCAATCTCTATTTATCTTTCCAACACTAATTTTCTCTCATAAAAAATAGTCTTAAGTTATTAATTTTATTCTCAAGACCTGAAAGAGAATATAAATTTGTAGTGCGTGTAAATATATACAGTACAAATTATTCAAATTTCCTCTCTTCATTCTCTTATACCAAAACTAGATCACTAGCATGGTTCATCCAAAACTAGATCACTGGCAGCCTTCACTATCATCATCAAATTTACAAGATATATATATATATATATCAAGTTAACCTGCTTACACTCAAACACCACAATGTCTCACAGCTCTCCTTCTCAACTACTTAAATAAAGCTTTAAACTTCCACCAATAAACAACAAAAACGAAACCTCAATCGCAACTTTGAGCACATCAACATCCAAAACAGCAAAACACGAAAATCGAATCTCTAAGAACAAAGAGCAAGTATAACAAATCCAACACTTCACAAAGCAATAATTTTCCTTTCTTTTCTTTCCAAAGGAGAGAAAGAAGAGTAAGAAATCAATCAAAACATTACCTCTGGCGACGCAATTCCCTGGCCTCGGCGGAATCATCCAATGGAGTGGAGTAACAAAGGCGATAAGGAGAGATATTGTGTTGTTTGGGAGCTTAGAAAAAAAGCTAAAATTGAAAGAATAAATAAATAAACCCTCTTTTCCAAATAAATAAATAGACCCTAATTCCAAATATGTAACAAAGGGATAGATTTTACCCAATCCATTTCAGAGACTCCAATAGAGAATGTGTGATGGCTGGAGTGAAGAGGCATTTTGAGAATGGGACGTTGGATGCTATTGCAAGGGCAAACACAACATTTAGAGACTTAAGAGCATCAGTGGCATCAAATCCGAATATATTATCCCCTGTTGCACAATATAAAAATAGGTCCCCAAATTAAGATCAAGTGGCAGTTAAAAGACATTGAGTCGATTGGGCAACTGGGTATTAACAGAGCAGAGCTAAAACATAATTAATTCTAAGAAAACAAACTTGCACAAGGTATAGACTTACAGTCACAGACTGAACAACCCAACTAGCTATTATCATGTACATGTTATTTTCAAAACTGGGTTGTCAATTTTCATGGCTAGCAAAGCAAGTTCTATTCGCTAAAAATCTCACTATCAAACACAAACCCTATTCAAAAAATTTGTAAAGTAGACAAATCACTTTGCTATATAGAAAGAAAAACAACCCAACTTAAGGATACCAAGTCAGTAAAAAAGAAATGAAGAAGGAAAAGAGAATATTACCAGTGAAAACGATGAGATTGGGTTTCTCGGCAAGGATCATGCGGTGGATGAAGGTGGAGGTGTTGAGATCAGAGCAACCCTTCTCCTGTCTTGGGGGCACATCAAGACAAGGAATGGACTTTCCATCACCAAAGTGCATCAAGATTCTTCTGTGATATGTTCCTTGAAAGGTTGAGTTCAGAGAGATTCCTGTTTTCTTCTTTAACTCGTTGCAGTTTGTCTTTCATGCCATAGTTTCGTTCTTCTTTCAACTCAAATCACCAAATAGTTTGTAAGAATTTGTAAAGTTGAGAAATCTGCACAAAACATGTCAGTTTTGGCAATGTTTTCATCATTAGACATTGGTTGGTTCGGTACTTGGTAGTTACCGAAACAAACTGCGCTGCAAAACAAAATCATGTCAATCAAAAGAAAAACCTAAAAGTTAAGCCCTGAATGACCAAACCCCTCCAATAATTGCTTAGTAACTTGGGTTCCAACAATGATCTCAACAAAACAAGAAAATAAAGAGTTGAAACTTGAATTGGACTAATAGCAAGGTAGTGTGGATCATATTCTTAGTGTAAAGAGTTGTAATTTTCTATATATAGCCACAACAAAAATATCAAAGAAGATAATCCAACAAAAATTACTATTTAACATGAAAGAAGGTTTTTTTAGTCACAAAATGAAGCTTATCATGACATATTAGAGAAATTTATTTCATGTTTTCGTATTCAACAAAATAACAATGATTCGAAAAAGGCTAAGATCGAAATGAAAACCTAGACCAATTTGGTAGTGAAAATGACAGGAGAAACTATTTCTTCCTTAATGCAAGAGGAATAGGCAGATGACTTTTCTTGGTTCGAGCATTCATCCTTGTTCGTTGTCCTCTGCTTGGCAATCCTTCACTATGTCTAATCCCTTTATAGCACTGAATGCCCACCATTCTCTTCATGTCTCTCTCAACACAACCCCTATGGAATATCCCCAAATAAAGGAATTAGAAAAAGAAGACATGTATCTTAACAAAAGATAATAATTTGTACTAAGTTTAGGGCTTTACCAATTCTTTTCCCACAACGTAGTTCGAGAGTTCTTCACCAAGAAGAAAGATCTCTCTTTTGGTCAAGTCCTTGGAGCTGTAGATGGATGACTGCAACCGAGTGAGAGAGGGAAATTTGCTAAAGATAATCGATTGAGAAAGGGAAAGTTGAGAGAAATGATGGAGGGTTCAGAGAGAGGTGAGGGTTTAGAGAAACGATGGACGAGGGTTAATATTATTTTTCTAAGTTTTTTATTTTATTGGGTGAAAAAAAGCTTTTACATTAATTGAGCTTTTTTTTTTCCCTCCATTTTAACTTTACCCAACCATTTTTTTTGGTTTCCCTCCATTTTAACATTATACATATTATAATACTTTTCCAATTAGCTTATAATTATGTATTATAAAAAGAGGTATTTGGTGTAGTGATTGAGATTGAATTAACCTATGGTCAACTATATGATATGACTAGAATATATAAAAACGGTTTGTTTACTTATCTTATCAACTGTCAATAACAGTCCTGTACGATGTAACAAATACATCCGATCTTATCTACTTTGCTAATGTTCCGGAAAGAACATAACACTGTGATGTGTAAGTAGATCATATCGTAGATTAGCAAGTCAGTGTAAATCTTGTGCACTGACTAATCTTAGGACTAACTTATTTTTGAACATATAATCATATTTATATTCCATTGTGATTACGTCACTATAAATATGATTAGCTATATGCTCGGGATTTAATAAAAGTTTATATTAAACAAATAATCATGAAAATAAAACATGTGAGCAAAGTGATTGACCAAGTCAAAAAATTATTTCTATTGTTTTATTGATAATAAAATGAGATTACAAAGAATTTGGGTTTTAATTAGGGCATAAAACCCCAACAGGAACTATGCCGATTAATACCGTCAACAGAAAGGGCCAGACATATATTCCTAGGGTCATTGCCAAAGTCAGGCCATATCTCATCAATTATTTTCCAAGCTGGTGAGTCCGCTGGGTGTCTCATCTTTCCATGTTTTACCTTCTCGTCGACATGCCATGTTAAACTTTTTGCATATTCGGCATTTTGGTAGAACCTAACCAAATGAGGTATAGGTGGTAAGTACTATAACACCTTGGCAGGGCACCATCCTTAACCGAATTTGAATCCTTTTTCTTTTGCCATCTAGGCTCATCACATGTTAGACATGCAATTGCATTCGTAAATCTCTTTCAATATAGGATGCAATCGTTAGGAGAAACATGTATTTTTTCATATTCTACGCATAACGAACATAATCTCTTATTTTCCTTATAAAAACATGAGGGGCATCACATTATGTTCGGGTAATAATTCTCCTAAGAAAGAAAGTAACTCTAAGAAACCCTTATCATAAACTCCATGTTGGGCCTTCAAATTATACAACCTAACGAGGGTGGATAATTTAGTGAACATTTTACATTTATGGTATATAGGTTTATCAACATCTTCTAAGATGTTTTGAAATTTTTCTGGATCCACACGGGATTCATATTGTCCTTCATCAATCATTTCTGCAATGTAGTTCTCTTCATAATCTAAATCAACATCCTTATCCTCCTTAGAGGTTCCTTCCTCCCTAAGATTAATTTTTTCTTCATGATGAAACCAAACCTTATAACTCTTGTCCATCCAGTTCCTAAATAAGTGTTTCTTTACTATAATAAGCTTAATCTTCACAACGTTACCACATATAGACACAAACATGGAACAAAATCCAGATTTTTTAAATTTTTCGCACAAAACTGCAAGAAATACTCAACACCTTTCCTACATTTCACCGATAGCCTATCTGAGGATAACCAATCTCAATCCATTGTCAAGTGTAGCGTCGGTTCTAAACCGACCCTATTTAGTTTAGATACATTGATTCTTAACCAACGCTAGAGCTTCTAATATTGAAACGATTCATTTCATTAACAGGAAAGCATCGGTTGTGAACTGACGCTATTGAGGCTCCTATATCAGCGTCAATTTAGTAACTGACGTTGTTTGTAAACAGTAGAGTTGTTTTTAAACTGATACTATTGACTTGAGATTATCAATATCGTTGGTTCAGAGTGTGAACTAATGCTAACAAGCAATGTCGTATGTCATATTTTGTGTAGTCGAATTAGTGTTAATTAACTAATTAAAAAATAAATTTAATATTTTAATATGTATTAATTCTTATGTTAAACTGATATGTGATATCGATTTATTATTCAAATTGGGTCAATCATAGTTTAATCAATTTAAAGAAAAAATATTAAATATTAAAATAATTAAAAATATAACATCGTTCTATTAAATAATGTTACACGCCATTCAAAGTGACTAGGTACCAACCCTGCACAGTCATTGTGCATTGGCTATTTTGTAATTTTATTGCAACTCCAATTTGTTTTTATTATAATAGTAGTAAAGATTAATATAAGCCTTAATTTGGGTGGTAGTAAGATATCTCATTCTATTTTGACAGAAAAAGAGTTATTTCTAATATTCTTTGGGTGATAGTATTTTAAAGTAAAACTATCTCCTTCATTCAATTGTTAATCTCTTGATCACATGTGTTGAGTACATCAAGAGATCATAAAAAACCTTGTTAGATCTACATGCCTACACACATATTACATGTTAAGAATTATTCGGTAGACTATAGTGTGAAGTCTCTTTAATTTTACGCATAGATTGGATGTTCGTATTAATATACTAGAAGTATCAACGAGAATTGTTACGCTACAAGATGTATTAGTTATTTGTCTAGTATTTTGATTAATGTATGGTAGATATGGTCTATCTTCCCTTCATACACCGTCACTATTAATGTGACAAAATCTTTGAATTTTGGCTCCCCTACGATCCATTCGATGAATGGAGACTCAGTTGCACGATTTATTGCCTTGAGCTAGAGTTTGGGCGTGACACTTGACCATCGTTTTCATGACTTCTTTCATCATGTGGCTTTTCTAGTATTCTGATAATTCTACCATAGGACTTCCCTGTAGTAGCAAAGGTGAACCTTTGGAAGTAGTCCTCCTAGGATTCTTGGCCTTAGCACACTGTTCTGTTACCTTCTCTTGCTTTACTCTAGTGACTTCTACCCTATTCTCTTCAACTTCTTCCACCTCATCTTCGTAACAGGATTAAGAGAAATGCCTCTTTAACTCAACATTCTCAGCCCTCATGGTCTCATGTTCTATGTTGGTGATCATAAGCATATAAACATTAATACAATTGAAAGGAAATGAGACCAACTAGTGGAAGAGTTTACGGCTGCGAAGTCCAAGATATAATCTTTTAATGGTGAGCTCTTAAATCGTTTGCAAGTCAGTCAGAAATTGGATTATTTGTTGGCCTCAAAAATAATTCTCATCAGGTAACTCGAGGACAAGGTAGCAACATTGAAAGTGGAGTTTCTAAATACTGAGAAATCTTGGAAAGAGTGGTATGTCATTAGTACTCTCGAGATGAAGACTTTAAAAGATGCCATGCTGGAGGCAGAAAAGAAACATTCTAAGCTTGAGGTTGAGATAACCACGCACAGGATGAGTCTGGGCAAAGAGGAAAGCATTTTCTCAGCCTTTTCTAATGAAAGGCTCTCCCTCTTGAAGGTATGTTTGCGTATTTCCATTCCCTTTGTCTTAGCTTGTGTTTTCATAATTATTTTTTTCTTACATGAAGAATTTATTTCTTTGAGCGAGGAGTTGGAAGAGGGTCATATCCAAGCGAATCAAGATTACATCATTGATCGTCTTATGACAAAACAAAAAAAGGATACATAGGATGGTTGATCTGGAAATCGCTTCTCACTTTGATTCCATGGCCCAAGACACCGATCTCTCCACTAATGACAAGATAAAAATTGTCAATGGAATCTGTGCATTGTTTGGCATTAAATATGGGTGATATGACCTCAAGAACTATATATCTCAACTTGGTGACATCTGCGTTGCCTATCCTCTCACTAATTTAGAATAGCTAAAGAGGAGCCAAGACCCTTTGGGTTTCATCTACTAAGCCAATGGTGAGCTAGTTCATAATCCTTTAGTGGATGCATCAACTTTGTCCATAAATTGGACATTCCTAGTTCTTGATGCTTCCATTCTAGAGTCCATTACTCTAGAATCTTCTACCAAGAGGAAATATGCGGCTTTGGGTGCTGAGCCCCGTAGTGACTTGCTTGTTGGTCACTCAGTATGGTTTACCAGAACCTCAAGTGTTGAAAGACTCATATGATTAGGATTGACTTGATAGTCATCCAATCAAAAGGGCAGGATTTCTTATCCTGGATATCCCAGCATTGTTTGAATTCATTTGCATGCTTGAATGAAGTTATGTTTGCTAGGCATGCCAGATATGATTTGATATCATGATATGACTGTTCATGAGCATATGAGTTTTCCTGCTGAGCTTCGGCTCACGGGTGCTATGTGGTGCCGGTAAAGGCAAAAGAAAGCTAGGCCATCCTTGAGTTGGAGAGCTTAGGTGATGATGTGTACATATGCAGCTGCTCGACCTCCATGGCCGAGGTTTGAAGGAAAGGAACCAGGGCTAAACCCTGTTTTGCCGCTTAGATCGGCTGGTTGTAAATATTTTCTTGTAATGGACCTTTAAATTATATTTTTGGGATCCCAATGTATACAGTAAACGTTCCAGTGAAACGTTATATCTTAACCAAAATTTTTAATCCCTAAACCGCTAATCATACTTAGCTACACGTTTATGGCCAAATGACTCGATTAGCGAGTTTAGCACTGTTTGCAATGTGCACCTTAACGGTCCCTGGAGTTGGGGCGTTACAATTTTGGTATCAGAGCCTGTCAAGGTTTATGGGTTCCTAAAGTCAAGCTGGGCATGTACACTCGTCGCTAAAGATAGCTTCACTGAGGGAATGGTAACTATTTCTATAGTTATAAGCATAACTGCTTAAATAGAATGTAAATGCTTTACCTGCACATTGTATTAGGGAGCATGAGATTCAGATAGAGCCTGGCTCTTGACTATATGATTGTGAGGTCCATGATTATGTATATGATTGTGATTATATGATTACCTGCTCCATGAATATATAATTATACTATTTGCATGCTGGAATTGGAGGCATGGTATGAATGGTGGAAGAGCAGGGAACATGATTAATGTATGAATGCCATGGGCATGTTTTTAGCACTGCAAGTGGTTTTTGATTGTGGTGTTGTAAGATTTATCCCGTGGGGGAAAGCTCTTAATATGCTCATCATGATTAATGGGTCAAGTTATTGACTGCAGATTCAATCAGCAGGTGTATATCCAAGGCAGATAATGAGTCCTGGTGGTGGTTATACAGAGGCTGGGAGTTATAGCCAGGGTATCAGTTCTTCATCTACACCTATGAGTTTTCAACAGATAGTCACAAATTAGCAATCAAGATTGCAGAGGCATGAGGAAGAGATTATGTGTCTGAAGCAACAGCGGAGTCTGTTGGGGAGCACTTCTTCCTTGGTTATGCCAGGAGTGGCATCAGCTTTGGCTCAGCCTAGGGTTGAGAATAGATGGGAAATCCTCTATGGAAGATTCCAGGAGTATTACCCTCCAGTTTTCGAGGGAGGCCTAGATCCATTCAGAGCTGAGCAATGGATGGCCATGATCAGTTCCATTTTTGACAGTATGGGGCTGGTAGGTCATGATAGGGTGGCTTGTGTGACATATGTACTACGGGATGATGCCCAGACGTGGTGGGAAGTAGTATCCCAGACACGAGATACAACTGTGATGGACTGGAAAGAGTTTAGGCAACTGTTTAATGAAAAGTATTGCTGTGATGTAGCTAAGATAGCTAAGATGAATGAGTTTCTGAATCTCGTTCAGGGTAAGGCAACAGTAACCGAGTATGTTAATAAATTTGATGGGTTGGCCAAGCTTGCTTTTGACCTAGTACCCACAGATGTAGGTCGGGAGGAAAGGTTTATTCAAGGATTGAATCCTGGAATAGCTCAGGGCATTAGAGTTGCCCTAGTGCATGAAGTCGCTACTTATGCTTAGGTGGTAGAGAAGGCTCTTGCTGTTGAGAGCATAAGAGATGAGAAGAAGAGTGTTAAGGAACATGGAGCTCAGATGGTAGTATCTCCACTTATTGGAGAAAGCAAGAAGAAAAGCTGGAAGGCTTATCCGATATGCACTCGGTGCAAGAGGCGTCATCTAGGGGAATGCCGAGCAAAGGCATGTTTTGCATGTGGTATGGTTGGAATCTTCAAGAAGGATTGTCCAAGGTTAAGAAAGGATGAGCAAAAGGGAATGGAAAGCTCGACTCTAGCTTGAGTGTTTATTCCGAGGCAGTCAGAGTCTGAGACGGAGACTAGTTCCTCAAGGGTGGCAGGTCAGTTTTCTAGTTCTGATTTCTAAGTTATGCTGATTGGTTATGGTGCCATGCTGTTCCTTTGTTTGTTGTATATATAGAAGCATAATGATGACATGTAGATCACATGGTCACGTTGTGATGGGAAGATGATACTACATTGGTGACTTAAGAAATAAGTGGGGTTGTGATAAAAAGGACTCCTCATTGATTTGGATAAAGCTGGTTATGACTGGCTTTGGTTTGATCTGAGATATGGATAAGTTAAGTAAGTGTGGGACAATTTTAAATGGCAAGGAAAGAATAACACCTCTTGGGCTTGAGAATGGAAAGCCTTGTGGCAGTTGGCACTGTGCATAGATTTGGTATGCTGATGACATCTGTATTGAGAGCTAGAGTTTTGTTGCAGGGAGATGCATAGAACTCTTAGATAGTATGGTGGATACCACTTGGATTGTGCCGGTAAGATCAGAACAGACTGGACTAGTCTGTGAGTTCCTGGATGTGTTTCTAGGGGATTTGTCGGGGTTCCTTTATGTGAAAGAGATAGAATGGTGACTGGATTGGTACCGGGAATGGATTTAGGTTTTAGGGCACTCTATTGAATGGCTCAGTAGGGTTGTAAGAAATCGAGGCTTAGATATTGAGTGAGATGGAACTCTCTAAGGTGGATCTTGGATCTGGATAGGACCAGTTAGAGACCAGAGAGGAAGTTATATAAAAGATTGTGTTTGTATCAGATAAGAGCACTGAGAGTGCTAAGTGTGTCTTGAGAATTGGTTTAATGCCAAGTGTTTGTGAATAAGATGAACAGAACATTCAAATGATTATTTGAATGGGATTTATGATTGTCTTGGACAATGAATTGTGGTATTTTCTCAGCGGAAATTTGCCAAGGTTAGGGAATGCCTTAGGGGTAGGAGTGTCCTTGGGTAATAGAGAATATTTAAGGTGCTTTGGGAATTAATTCTGAGTCTTCTTGCATATCAGAATTAGTTTGGAGGTTGTTATGGGATCTCAGTGGAAGAGAAAAGTAATTGCCTATACAACATGTTGGTTAAAGTATCTGACCAGAACTAGAGTAGAGTTTCTGGTGGGCCAGGTAGCCAATTTATTGTTTGAGATTATTATCTCAGAGAAGATCAAAAGAGAAACAACTAAGTGAACCACAGATAAGAAAGATTGAATGGAAATCTTAGCTGGATTAGCTAAGGGTTTTGCAACATCAGGTGTGCGCTTATTGTGGTGTAAGGATCGGACTTGGGATCTGATGGACACTAAAATTAATTAGGAGATTCTTGATGAATCTCATGTTACTCTTGTAATTTCTTCGTTCAGGCATCATGGGTATGTGACAGGAGATGAAAGCTTCATAGTGATGGCCTGAGATGGAGAGGGATGTAATGGAATGCGTGGTAAAGTTCTTAGTCTAATAGCAGGTCAGATCAGAGTCTTGGAAATCAGTGAGGCCATGGTAGCCTTTGAGTGTCTTATAATGGAAATAAGATAGCATCGCAATGGGTTTTGTGGTGGGACTGCCCAAGTTAGTGGGCCACTATGAGTTGGCATTGAGACATTGTGGACTAATGTTCTAAGAGAGTATATTTTGATAGTAAGGATGAATAATACAGCTGATTAATACTCAAATCCCTTTGAAAAAGGAAGAGAGTTATCCAGTGTTGAAAAAGGTACCTTATGAAATAAGATATGATAGAGCGTGATCGTCATCTATTCGTTGGAATGAGATGGGTGAGATGTTATATCTGGATCATGAGATGGTTCAATGGACCATCGAGACTATTAGAAGTTGGAGCTTCGATGCTTACTTCTCAGAGTAAATGGAAAAGTTTTGCTGAATTGAAAAGCAGGAACATAGAGTTCCAGGTAGAAGGTTATATGTTATACAAAAGTATCACCATGGAAAGGGGTGATAAGTTAAGGGCAACTTGAGCTCTAGAAAATTATAACAGTTTGAGTCCTGGATAGGACTGGTCAGGTTGACTTGATTCGATCTTGTTTTTGGCACTGTCAGTTGTGAACAGTGTATTTTGTATTCACATGTTGAGGACATGGGTTAAAAGAACTCATGAGTTGGGTTATGAGAATTTGGGGATTTGAGGCTAAGTTATCCTGTAAAGAATATCCAGTCCAGATATGAGACAGAAAGAATAAGGTTCTGAGGAACAAAGTGATACCTTGAGTTAAGGTAATGTTACAGAGACAGTTAGGTCGAGGGAGTGACCTGGGAAACTGGAATCAGTTTTGCAAAATTGATATTCCGGCAGTTCAGATAAATTTCGAGGACGAAATTTTTGTAAGGAGGGGATAGTTGTAATGCCCTAAATTTCCTAATAAGGTTTTGGACCTTGATTAGGAGGCCGGGAGGGCCATAATTGATTTATTGTGTTATTAAATGAAAATATGCAAGTTTAGGTGTATTAAATATGCATGCGAACTCATTTTTTAGTAACTGGATGATTTTCATATTTTGGCCATTTTGGGCATATTTGTCAAATATGTGAAATGTGTGTGGTGCTTTATTATTGTTTGGTTATGCTACGGTTACTCAGCATAAGACGATCGTAGAAGGTAAGCTAGTGGGAAAGTTGCAATGAGATTTAAGCTTGACTTGGAGTAAGTCAAGGGGTATTTAAAGCATTACCGGGTTATTGGGTAATGGGAATTAATATTTGGTGATAAATTGGGAGATAGTAAGATCAAGGGGAAATTCTAGAGGTTTTGACTATAAACTTCCCGGGGGTGTTTTCGGGACCCTGAGCAATAGGATTTGGTTGAGGCTACTTAAACTTGAAGTAACCTTTTAAAAGAATAAAAGAACGTTCTGTACGTTCTCTCTCCCTCTAAGTTCCCTTTTTGTCTCCTGATCGTATTTTCAAAGATAACTTAGGGTCTAGGACTCGAAATCAGGCGAGGATCAAGGCATAGTGATCCTAGGAAAGATTAGAAGCTTATTAGCAGAAGGATTTAGTTAAAAACAACTCAATCGGAGGTAATTCAAGTTTTAAGTTCTAAGTTTTTAAAGTTTTTAAGATTGAATTGGACTTTGTGTTTTGATGAGTTTTTGGGTGATTTGAGACTTGGGTTTTGTTGGTTTTGGATGATGGGGATGTTTGGGAACTTTGATTTTTGAGTTTGGAGATGTTTGGATATGGTTTTGGGAGGTTTTAAAAGGTTGAAAACGGGGAAAAATGGCTGGTTCGAGGTAGGGTCAAGGCCCAGGCTTGAAGAAGCAGGTGGATGTTATGTTTTGCCTAAGGGCCACGGCGCTTGGTGCCATTTTTGGAGAAATTGATGTTTTAAGCATGAGAACTTAACTCTAAGGGCCTGGGATCGATCCTACTACCTAGTTGAGTGGGATTTGTTGTCCCGGAGGCTTGGGTTGGGTTTGGAAGTATTTATTTACTCATTTTGATGAGGTTGTATATTATGGTTGTGACTAGGCTATCACTAGGGGCTTGGAATCAGGATCGTGCTTGTGGCTTATTTATTGGTAACCTGTGCTTGGACCAAAGGTATGAAAACTGCACCCCATATGTGACATGTATGGTTATTCTTGATGCATGTTGGATGTTTAAATGTAAACATTGATAGCATATTGAATGCTTTGCAATCTTGCTCATTTGCATATGGTTATTATTGAGGCATGCTGGGTGATTAAGTGTGATGCATGTGATGCACGAGAAACATGAGATTAGGGCATGCCATGAATATTGACTGTGAGATTGATCAGAGCTTGAGTCTATGTGTTTGTGAATGATTATAATTGTGCTAACAACTGTTAAGTAAGCATGTTGAATGCCCTACGTTTGAATATTCAACATATGACATATGTTTGGTAGCAATGCTTACTTGTGCATAGTACTGACTCATTAGTCAGAATTGGCAACGGTGTTAGTATCAAATGTGAAGCTGTGACTCATTAGTCAGGTTCGGCAGGACGGCCTTAGCGTGTTCAATGCAAGCCAATAAACATTAGATCTAATCGACATTCTGCATTAGATGACTCAACAATAGCATTAATTCCGGACCGACCTCAAGTTCGATGAAAACTAAAAGCGCTTGTGTGACTTACCCATCTATCACTCATCTGTTTAAGCTAGTGACTACCCATCAGTCACTCATCTGGTTAGAGCCATTGCAGGAAATCCTGGGTAACAATTTCGTTACACGGCTATGGGCACCGAGCCCTATTGTGACTTGCTTGTCAGTCACTCAGTATGGTTAACAGAACCTCAAAAAGATATTCACTCATCTGTTCAGAGTTATAAGTTTTGTATGATCATTTTGATCATCATATGCATGTCTTTGGGTGCTGAGCCCCGTAGTGACTTGCTTGTTGGTCACTCAGTATGGTTTACCAGAACCTCAAGTGTTGAAACACTCATCTAATTAGGATTGACTTGATAGTCATCCAATCAAAAGGGCAGGATTTCTTATCCTGGATACCCCAACATTGTTTGAATTCATTTGCATGCTTGAATAAAGTTATGTTTGCTAGGCATGCCAGATATGATTTGATATCATGATATGATTGTTCATGACCATATGAGTTTTCTTGCTGAGCTTCGGCTCACGGGTGCTATGTGGTGCAGGTAAAGGCCAAAGAAGGCTGGACCATCCTTGAGTTGGAGAGCTTAGGTGACTGTGTGTACATATGAAGCTGCTGGACCACCACGGCTGAGGTTTGAAGGAAAGGAACCAGGGCTAAACCCTATTTTTCCGCTTAGATTGGCTGGTTGTAAATATTTTCTTGTAATAGACCTTTAAATTATATTTTTGGGGTCCCAATGTATACACTAAACATTCTAGTGAAACGTTATATCTTAACCAAAAATTTTAATCCCTAAACCGCTAATCATACTTAGCTACACGTTTATGGCCAAATGACTCGATTAGCGAGTTTAGCACTATTTGCAATGTGCACCGTAATGGTCCCTGGAGTTGGGGAGTTACATTAAGCCTCTGCTGAACGACTATTCAAATGTTTTTCAATTAAAAGTCATTATTTTTATTCAAGCTAAAAGTTGATCTTTTAATCCTTGAACTCTATAAATATGACCTAGTACCCAGCCATTTCTTTCATTTTTCAAGCTTAGTTCAGAGTCTTCAAGCTGCTAGGTTTACTTTAGAGTGTTAAACACTTGGGTTTGGGTTATAAGATTTATCATCTTAAACTTATTAAACACTTGGGAAGTAACGTTAATAGTGTGTTTTTTGATATCAAGGTGTAGTTTGGTTTTAGTGCATTCAAAGGTATTCCTATTTCTAGTTCATTTCTGTATGTTTCATTAGTTTCTTATAGTTTTCTCTACTCAAATCCTAACTCACTGTTTCTCCTTATCTTGGTTAGGTATTTAAGTTCTTTGAACATAAGATTTCTTGTCAGTAAGTTTCTTCTCGGTGGTTTAGTTCATTCCTTATCATCTCTTTTCTTTTAGAAATACTCACCTTTCTATTGTTGGTTTTAGGAGAGTTCCAAAATCTCGTCCTTGTTCTCACATCCCAGTATTGGTAAGGAAAATAGGATAGATCTTGCATGTTAGTATGATATATTATGCTTATATGTTATGTTTATGTTATGATAAGTTTATGTTATAATATGTTATGTTATGATTCACCCTACCTCAAATATTAGACAGGGCATCTAGATGGGTTATCATATGCTACCATGTGATTTACCCTACCTCAAATATTAGACAGGGGACCTAGATTTGTTATCATATGCTACCATGTGATCTAACTTACCTCAAATATTAGATAGGGGACATAGATGGTCGATTACATGCCATAATGGCCATAAATAGTGTAGTCTTGTGTGGTATATGTTTTTGTAGTCATATGTTTATAGTTTATGTTTATGTTTATATTTTATGCTTTTAGTAGATTTTCCTTGCTGGGCATTAGGCTCATTCCTTTATTTGTTTATATGTGCAGGAAAATAGTTATGGCGGCGGAAACATTCTTGGCAGCTTAGGATTGTGTATTGTGGAAGAATGGATTCGGTGGACTGCGTGAACGATTCAAGGACGACATTGATTTCAGTTTTTTATTACGTTTATATGTATTTTCCGTACTTGGTTTTGGAACAAATTTATTTAAGATTTCAGTCATGTTTTATTTTTTAAGACAATGGGATCCCATACCCCGCATATATATATTTCAACTTTTACTTTATGGTTTTTAATAAAGTTATGAATGTTTCATATGTGTGTTTTCGTAAGAATAATGTCTATGTATAAGAAGTTTTAATGGTCCAAAGTCTAGAATTAGTTTTGTCATTACAATAAGCTTCAGAAAAAATTAGACCAAACTAGAACCTCACTCAGCACACCCTCTCTCTCATTCACGTTTTCACTTTTCCCTCGCTTTTTCCTTGAGAGGTTTGAAGCTTTGGAAGAGAAAGCTTAAGGATTTAAGATTGAGGACTGGATAATTAAAGCTAGGGTGATTGAGGTGTAGCTAGCGGGGCAGAGTCTTCATCAAGGTAAGGTTTCAGCTGTGAATTATGTTTGAACTTTGCAATTAGTTTAAGTGTTGGTAAGCTCCTAAGTCTCATAGGGGATTTTAATAAATTATGGGTTCTTAGGACTTTGGTTAGAATTTAGGAAGTTGTGTTGCACTGAGTAGGCTAGTAACGTTCAGTGGTTCAATTTCGCATTTTGGTACATGTTTGATGAGATTTTGATGAGCTAGGTTGGACAAAATGCAAGAGAAGCCCAAGGATTTTGGGCTCACATGGATGCGCCGCGACCCAGTTAATGGGCGTCGCGGCCCGCGTGACCCTAGAAGCCCTGAGGGCGTGCTATTTTGCAGGTGCGCCGTGACCTGCCTACCTCTGTGACTAGGGGCTGGTGCCTCTTACTTAGGGGCGCGCTGCGACCTGCCTAAGCACCCTTAGACAAAATAGGTTATTGGGCATGGGGACTCAAACCTAAGCGCTCGGGATGAGTTCTACTACTGGTTTAGTAGAATTCAAGGTCTCAGATGCTAGTATTTTATTCCAAATAATTCAATTAGATTAGATATTAATAGTTATCAATTTTCTCTTGTGACTAGGGTTACTGTAACGCCCTGGTTTATTAGGACAGTCACACTGTGTACTTTAAATAGTGCTTAACTCGATAAATGAGTCTTTAGGCCATAAGCGTGTATCTAAGTGTTATTAACAGCCAGGGTTAAAATATCCATAAAATAGGAATGGATATTTCATTAAAAACGTTAAACTGTACATGGGATCCCATAATAGTGCTTACAAAGTTGTTTACAATCCAAAATGGTCATTACAATTTAAAAGTTACAATCTGCCGACCTAAGAGGAAAAAATAGGGTTAAACCCTAGTTCCCCTGAAACACCATGGCCGTGGTGGTCAAGCGGCCGCATATGTACACGTCACCACCTAATCTCTCCACTCAAGCCTGGGTAAGCTTTTCTTTCCCTTTACCTGCACCACATAGCACCCGTGAGCCAAGGCTCAGCAAGAAAACTTATTACTGCATATACAAAATTATTAATAAATGATCATGAAATCAAATGGGGGCTCACAGCCCTAATTAGATGACTATGGGTCATCCTGGGGTCCTGTGCCCTGAATAGATGACTGTGAAGTCATTATGGGGTCCTGTGCCTTGAATAGATGACTGTCAAGTCATTCTATGGTCCTTTGCCTTTAATATATGATTGTTAAGTCATCCTTGGGACCTGTGCTCTAAGCCATGTGACCATCAAGTCACCTGGGCCAATTAGCCCTGGCTCTGAGTAACTAGCCATAGACTAGCCAAGCACTTTAGTTTTCTTTGATAAGGTGGCAGCCTTTGAGAATCCTTCCACGAAATGCCTTTAATAACCTGCCAACCCAAGGAAGCTCCTAACCTTTGAAGCATTCTTTGGCCTTGGCCAATTCCTGACCGCCTCAACCTTGGCTAGGTCCACCTTGATCCCCTCCTTACTGACAATATGACCAAGGAAAGTTACCTGAGACAACCAGAATTAAAACTTCTTGAATTTTGTAAACAATCTGTGTTCTCTCAGTCTCTGTAGAACCAACCTTAGATGTTGCTCATGTTTTGACTTTGACTGAGAATAAGCCAGAATATCATCAATGAAAAAAATCACAAATTGGTCCAAATAATCCTTGAAAACTTTGTTCATCAAATCCATAAAAGCAGCTGGGGTATTAGTCAACCCAAAGGACATGACTAAGAACTCATAATGCCCATATCTGGCACGAAAGGTAGTCTTCGGTATATCTCTCTCCTTGACCCCACGGTGAATACCCTCTTACCCCGCAATTGATCAAACAGATCATCTATCCTTGGTAGAGGATACTTGTTCTTAATTGTTAACTTGTTCTGTAACGCCCTGGATAGCCAAGACCGTTACACTGTGCGTTTTTATAAAAGTGCTAGACTTACTAATCAAGTCATGTAATTGAAAACGTGTTACTGAAACTATAGTGGAACTAGGGTTAAAAGATTTTGGTCTCAAAAGCCACATTTCTTATAAATAACATTTTCTGTTTACATGGGATCCCAAAAAATAATAAGATTAAAACCATTTACAAAGATTCAAGGTTTAAGTACAGTAATTAGCCATTCTAAGGCAAAACAGACTGTTAGGCGTTCCCTGTCCTTATCCACACCTCGGCCATGGCAGCCGAATAGCTGACTATGTACATTCAGCCCTGCAGCTCTCCATCTCAGGATTAGTCCAACTTGCCTTTGCCTTTACCTGCACCACGTAGCACCCGTGAGCCATGGCCCAGCAAGAAAACATGGCAACAGAGCATAATCAATCAATAAACAGTCCACTATCTCATATCACATAAGCAGGTTCTCATTAGACCAAACATCCATGATAATCAAGTATTCAGCATACCAAACATATCATTTCATATCAATAATTAATCACAAATGATAACTAGGGTTAGCGCCCTTAGGCCAGACCCTTTGTTTATCCCACTAACTCTGACCCGCTTAAGCCGAGCTCAGTGAATATTAAGCTGTCCTCAGCTACCAGTGGCCAAGCCGCGTCCTGTGCGCAAATATTGTATTTGGCACCCTTAGGTCATTTATCACATGTCCCATGGAATAATACCATCTATGACATTATACAGATATCGGGAGCACTTAGTCCCATCATAAACATATAACTGGGTGCAGTTTTCTTCCCTTTAGATTCACTAGCTTCGTTCACTTGATCCTCAAGCACGATCCCTCTTGAGCCCTAGCGTACACCTGGTAACATCCATAGATCAGAATCATCACCAAACGTCAAGTCCAAAACCTATCCTCTGGACCAATCCCAAGCCCTCAAGAAGTCTCAATTCCACCAAACGGGGTGGTGGAATCGAACCCCGAACCCTCGGGCAAAAACCCTTGAAAATAACCTAGCCTAGCGCTACAGCGCCCAAAGGCTAGCGCTAGTCACAGAACCAGCTACCCTGCATTTTTCCTTCCTGCGATTTCCCTGAGTCAACCCTTACCAAACTTTTCCAATCTTGAACCAAACTTAAAAACAAGCTTATCAACATACTCCAGTCATCCCAAGCATCCCAAATACACAAAACCCAATCACATGCAACCCTAAACATAGAATTCACCATAGATGAACCTAGAGTTTAAAAACTCAGCTAAACAACAAAACCTCAGAATTCAAGTGTCCAAGCTCAAAGTTTCTTACCTTTAATTGGGAAGTTGATGTTAGGATATCCTTTACTCTTCCTTGGCTTCCTCCTCCTCAAACCCTTGGCTTGAATTCCCTAGAATTCACATCAAATTCTACTTAGATATCATAGTTCAACACCAAAACCAGAAAGTGAAGAAAACCTCAAAGTCTTACCTCCACTGAATGAATTTCCCTGCCAATTCCTCAAGCTTAACTCAAAACCCTAATTGCTCAGCTTGACCTAGCTCTCCTCTGAACCTTAGTTCCAAAAGACCCCAAGAAATGGTGGAGAAGAGCCTAAACCGACCTTGCTTTTCTTTCCCTTCTTTCTCTTTCTTTTCTGTCCTTTTCTTTCCTTCAGACTTCTATTTCATTCTACAAACTCCACTAAGGATAAAGCCTTAGGTATGCCTATCCTTTATAAGCCAAATGACCACAATACCCTCCCTTAAATCCTAAGTCTTTTAATCCACCTAGGGGCATTTTGGTCATTTCACCAAATTCCCGCTAATTCCTCAAGTGTCTCTAATATTTACCGCTTACTTCCCGATGCTTAATTAATCACCATTATATTCTATAAATTCCCATTTATACCCCCAGGCTCGCCTCGAGCCGGGTATAAATCCCCGCCGTGACTTTTTTGCTTAACCACTCACTAGGATCGTCTCGAATCACATATTACAAATATATCCACATAATAATGTGGTGCCAACAATTTATCACATTTATATACAGTTATGCCCTCGATGGGCCAAAGTTACAATTATGCCCTTTCTAACCTAATCAGGGCCTACATGCATACTAATAGACATTCCAATTATGCCCTCCCGGCACACTAATCAAGGCCCTTAAGCCTCATTAGTAAATTTGGGTTGTTACAACTATCCCCTCCTAATGGGAATTTCGTCCTCGAAATTTACCTGAATAACTCGGGGTATTTATCCTGCATTGCTGTCTCAAGCTCCCAGGTCACCTCCTCGACCCTACTATTCCTCCACAACACTTTAACAAGAGGAATCATCTTATTCCGCAACACTTTATCTTTTCGATCCAAGATCTGAACCGGTTGCTCTTCATAAGCCAAATCTGTTTGTAACTCCAAGTCTTCATACCTCAATACATGAGTTACATCTAAGACGTACTTCCGAAGCATAGAAACATGGAATACGTCATGAACTCTAGACAATGATAGTGGCAAGGCTAACCTATAAGCCACCTCACCAATCCTTTCCAGGATCTCAAATGGTCCAATGAACCTAGGACTTAGCTTGCCCTTCTTTCCAAACCTCCTCACCCCTCGCAGAGGTGAAACTCGAAGGAACACGTGGTCTCCAACCTGGAACTCCACGTCGCTACGCTTAGGATCAGCATAGCTTTTCTGTCTGCTCTGAGAGGTGAGCATTGTAGCACGGATCTTCTCTATAGCTCATTTGTCCTCTGAACCATGTCTGGTCCCAAATACTTCCTTTCACCCATCTCATCCCAATGAATGGGTGATCTACACTTCCTCCCATACAACAACTCATAGGGAACCATTCCGATCGTTGATTGAACCCTCAAAGTCAATCACGCATGCTCTAACCATATCCTCCAAGACCTGGATCGTCCTCTGCAAGCCACTCTAAAACTTGGAGGCGAAGATAGGATCTCGGTCTGACACTATAGACTTAGGAACCCCATGGAGACGTATGATCTCCCTCACATACAACTCAGCATACTGATCCACAGTATATGTCGATCTCACTTGAAGAAAATGGGCTGACTTGGTATACCTGTCCACTATCACCCACACCGAGTCATGAAGCCCCATTGTTCTGGGTAAACCTTCCAAAAAATCCATAGTAATGTTCTCCCATTTCCACTCGGGGATACCCAAAGGCTGAAGCAAACCTGCTGGTCGCTGATGCTCAGCTTTCACCTGCTGACAGGTTAAGCATCTGGCAATGTACTCCACCACATCCTTTTTCATCCCAGGCCACCAATATAACGTCTGTAGATCCTGGTACATCTTCGTGGTACCCGGATGAAGCGAGTACGGCATCGTATGAGACTCATCTAGTATCTCTCGTCCGATTCCCTCATCAGCTGGAACACAAATCCGTCCCTAATACCGAAGCAAACCAACCTCAGAAACAGAATAGTCCTTAGCTACTCCAGCTAAGACATCCTCCCTTGTAACTGAACGTCTGCCAATTGTCCTTCTCTGATCTGCTTAGCAGGGTCGACTGCAGAGTAATATTGGCCAAACGGCCTACCACCAACTTTATCCCCGCTCTGACCATCTCATCAGCTAACTTCCTTAAGATCTAAATGGAACTATATAACTGACCTGGGCCTCTCTGGCTCAACGCATCCGCCACCACATTGGCTTTCCCTAGATGGTAAAGAATATCACAATCATAGTCCTTTACCAACTCAAGCCAACACGTCTGTCTCATGTTCAGGTCCTTTTGTGTAAAGAAATACTTCAGACTCTTATGGTCAGTGTATACCTCGCACTTCTCCCCATACAGATAATGTCGCCAAATCTTCAGTGCGAATACCACCGCTGCTAACTCCAAATCATGGGTAGGATACCGCTGCTCATACTCCTTTAGCTGTCGTGATGCATAAGCTATAACCTTCTCATTTTGCATCAACACACAGCCTAATCCCAACCTTGATGCATCGCAATAAACAACAAACTTCCCTTCCCCCGAAGGAAGACTCAACACAGGCGCTGTAATAAGTCGTCGCTTCAACTCTCGAAAACTGTCTTCCCACTTGTCTTAGCAGATAAACTTCAAATTCTTCCATGTCAATTCTGTCATCGGTGTTGCTATCTTTGAGAATCCTTCTACAAACTGTCTGTAGTAACCCGCTAGACCCAGAAAACTCCGCACCTCCGAGGCGTTCTTTGGCCTTGACCAATCCCTAACAGCCTCTACCTTAGATGGATCCACCTTAATCCCATCTGCACCCACGATATGTCCAAGGAATGTCACTTCTGGTAACCAAAACTCACATTTCTTAAACTTGGCATACAACTGATGCTCCCTCAACTTCTGAAGAACCTGTCGAAGATGAAGCTCATGGTCTTCCTCTGAACTGGAATACACTAAGATGTCATCGATGAAGACAATAACGAACTGATCCAGAAAATCCTTGAACACCCTGTTCATTAGGTCCATAAAGGCCGCTGGGGCATTGGTCAAACCAAACGACATGACCAGAAACTCATAGTGCCCGTACTGCGTTCGGAAGGCTGTCTTCGGTCTGTCCTCATCCTTGATCCTCAACTGGTGATAACCAGATCGAAGATCAATCTTTGAGAACATCGTCTTACCTTGCAGCTAGTCGAACAAGTCATCAATCCTTGGTAGGGGATACTTATTCTTGATAGTCAACTTGTTCAATTCCCGGTAGTCTACACACATTTCAAAGTGCCATCCTTCTTCTTCACGGACAAAACTGGAGCACCCCATGGCGAGTAACTAGGCCTGATAAACCCCAAATCCAGAAGCTCCTGCAACTGTATCTTCAATTCTTTCAGTTCCGCCGGTGCCATCCTATATGGTGCCCTCGACATTGGCTCTGTCCCTGGTGCCAAATCAATGACAAACTGAATTTCTCTACGCATCGGCAACCCTGACAAGTTCTCAGGAAACACATCTAAGAACTCGCAAACCAATCTGGTCTCCTCCGGTCCTACTGGTGAAACCCTGGTGGTATCTACCACACTAGCCAAAAAGCCTATGCATCCACCCTGTAACAAGTCTCTGGCTCTCAACACCGATGTCCTTGGTACGTGGGGTCCATGCACTGCTCCCACAAAAACAAAGGGATCCTTGCCCTCTAGCTCGAAAGTCACCATCTTCTTCCTGCAGTCAATGGTAGCCCCATATCTAACCAGCCAATCCATACCTAGAATCATATCAAAGTCCTCCATATCAAACTCAATCAAGTCTACTGATAACTCCCTACCATCAACTATCACTGGCAGTGCTCTAATCCACCTTGTAGACACTACCAGTTCCCTTGTAGACAAAATAGTCCCAAACCCTGAAACACAATACTCACTAGGTCTACACAGTCTATCAATTACCTTACTAGAAACAAATGAGCGTGTAGCACCAGAGTCAATCTATACAGTAAAAGGAGTGCCAGCACTAGAAAGCTGACCTGTCACTACCGAGGGACTAGCCTCGACCTCCGCCTGCGTTAGGGTGAACACTCGAGCTGGAGTCAAGCTGTCCACTTTCCCCGCATCTCCCTTCTTCACTGCCGGGCAATCTTTCTTGAGGTGTCCCACCACCCTACACACATAACAGGCCTTAGCCCGACACTCACCCGGATGGCATCTTCTGCACCTTGTGAACTCAGGATAAGTCCTCCATGTATCACCGCCTCCCTAACAGCCACCCTGAGTACCTCGACCTCTCCTATCAAGACCAGGAATGATTGAAGCATCAGGAGTCTTCCTCTTCAAATCACTGGGGCCTCCGCCCCTACCAGAACCAGCATATGGAGGCACCGCCCTGCGACCCTCCAGTCTCATTGCATTCTCTCTCCATATCTTATTCTCCGCTTCCTCAGCGGTATGAGCCTTCTCTACAGCCTGGGCATAAGTTGTCCCTCCAGGAACTGTTGTAATCCTCACATCACGGGCAATCATAGCATTAAGCCCTCTAATGAATCTGTCCTGCCTAGCTGCATCAATAGGCACAAGATCTAGTGGGAATTTTGCAAGTCTGTCAAACTTTAGGGCATACTCTGTAACTGTCATACTGCCCTGAACTAACCCCACGAACTCATTTACTTTCGCTGCCCTGATGGCAAAATTATAATACTTATGACTAAACAAGTCCTTGAATCCTTCCCAAGTCAAAGCAATAACCTCTCTAGTCTGTGATGCCACCTCTCACCAAATTCGGGCATCCTCTCTCAGCATATATGTGGCACAGGCCACTCTGTCATGTCCCTCTACCCTCATAAAATCAAGAATGGTAGTAATCATGGTCATCCACTGTTCAACTTTCAGTGGATCTAGTCCTCCCTCAAAGATCAGGGGCTGCTGTGTCCTTAACTGCTCATACAACGGTTCCCACTTGTTCCCAACCTCAACTGGCTGCACAACAGGTACCACTGCAGGTGGTACAATGGGAGCAACACTCCCAGATAGAGCCTGCTACAATAGAATTCGAATCTATTCATCTTGGCTTTGTAACCGAGCCTGCATGTCTGCCATCAATTGCTGCCAGTTCTCAGGGACTGGTGGAGGGGTCTGACCCTGATCATCATCTCTAGTCCTGAACTTGTCGGCTAGTCTCGTAGATTTTCTTGGACGCATAAATATCCAAGTCAATCTGCAATCAACGACTCGGCAATCAGACTATGATGGCAGGGTAATAATCATTTCATGATTCATCACTGGAACTCCAATCATTCACAAGCAATCAATTTCATAGCAATTTATCCAAATATTCATCCATATTTTCATTCACATGCATAGCAGCGCTGATAAGCACGCCTCAATAACATCATGCAATAGTCAAGGGCCAGGCCCTATCAGTATCTCATGCTCCCTATTAATCAAACAGATATCAACAATCATATCTCATTCAAATCATTTAAGCACATAATCTTGTGTACACAATTACCAAACCTTGAGTCGAGCTTGCCTTTCATGGTGAATGTACATGTTTAGCTAGTCTTCAAGAACCCATAAACCTAGGATGCTCTGATACCGAGTTGTAATGCCTTGGATAGCCAAGACTGTTACACTCTGTGTTTATAAAAGTGCTAGACTTGCTAATCAAGTCATGTAATTGAAAAAGTGTTACTGAAACTATAGTGGAACTAGGGTTAAAAGATTTTGGTCTCAAAAGCCACATTTCTTATAAATAAAATTTTCTGTTTACACGGGATCCCAAAAAATAATAAGATTAAAACCATTTACAAAGATTCAAGATTTAAGTACAGTAATTAGACATTCTAAGGCAAAACAGACTGTTAGGTGTTCCCTGTCCTGATCCACTCCTCGACCATGGTAGCTGAACAGCTGACTATGTACATTCAGCCCCACAGCTCTCCATCTCAGGATTGGTCCAACTTGCCTTTGCCTTTACCTACACCACGTAGCACCCGTGAGCCAAGGCCTATCAAGAAAACACTACAATAGAGCATAATCAATCAATAAACAATCCACTATCTCATATCACATAAGCAGGTTCTCATTAGACCAAACATCCATGATAATCAAGTATTCAGCATACCAAACATATCATTTCATATCAATAATTAATCACAAATGATAACTAGGGTTAGCGCCCTTAGGCCACACCCTCTGTTTATATCCCACTGACTCTAACCCGCTTAAACCGAGCTCAGTGAATATTAAGCTGTCCTCAGCCACCAGTGGACAAGCCGTGCCCTGTGCGCAAATATTGTATACGACACCTTTAGGCCGTTTATCACATGTCCCATGGCATAATACCATCTATGAAATTAACCGGGGGCACTTAGTCCCATCACAAACATATAACCGGGTGCAGTTTTCTTACTTTTAGATTCACTAGCTTCGTTCACTTGATCCTCAAGCACAATCCCTCTTGAGCCCTAGCGTACACCTAGTCACAGCAATAGATCAGAATCATCACCAAACATCAAGTCCAAAACCTAACCTCGGGACCAATCCCAAGCCCTCAAGAAGTCGCAATTCCACCAAACGGGGTGGTGCAATCGAACCCCGAACCCCCGGGCAAAAACCCTTGAAAATAACTCTAAAACCCTCTTCTGGAAGCAGGGTAACGCTACAACGCTCTTTCCTGGGCGCTACAGCGCTACAAGCAGAACCCAATAACCCCCAGACAACCTAGCCTAGTGCTACAGCTCCCAAAGCCTAGCGCTGTAGCGCTAGTCACAGAACCACCTACCCTGCATTTTTCCTTCCTGCGATTTCCCCGAGCCAACCCTTACCAAAACTTTTCCAATCTTCAACCAAACTTAAAAACAAGCTTATCAACATACTCCACTCATCCCAAGCATCCCAAATACACAAAACCCAATCACATGCATCCCTAAACATAGAATTCACCATAGATGAACCTAGAGTTCAAAAACTCAGCTAAACAACAAAACTTCAGAATTCAAGTGTCCAAGCCCGAAGTTTCTTACCTTTAATTGGGAAGTTGATGTTAGGATATCCTCTACTCTTCCTTGGCTTCCTCCTCCTCAAACCCTTGGCTTGAATTCCCTAGAATTCCCATCAAATTCTACTTAGATATCATACTTCAGCACCAAAACCAGAAAGTGAAGAAAACTTCAAAGTCTTACCTCCACTGAATGAATTTCCCTGCCAAGTCTTACATCCTTATAGAACCATCCTTATTCGTCGCTAACAGAACTGGTGCACCCCACGGTGAGAAACTAGGTTATAAAATGCAAGTCTAATAGTTCCTGCAGCTGTACCTTTAGTTCTTTTAGCTCTACTGGGGAGATTATGTAAGGTGCCATCGACACTGGCTCCGTCCCTGGCGCCTGTTCAATCACAAAATAAATTTCTCTCTATGGTTGCAACCCTGGAAAATTTTCTGGAAGCACATCCAAAAACTCACAAACTAGTCTGGTCTCCTCTGGTCCCACTGGCATGACCTGAGTGGTATCTACCACACTAGCTAAGAATCTTATGCAACCACCTTGCAAAAGATCTCTAACCCTCAGAAAAAATATCATAGGTATACGAGGTCCATGCACAGTGCCAACAAACACAAAAGGATCCTCACCTTAAGGATTAACGGTTACAATTTTCCATATGCAATCTATGGTTACCCCATACTCTATTAAATTATGTCAAAGTCGATCATAACCAACTCTATTAAATCAACTGATAACTCTCTGCCCTCCACTGTCACTTGCAATGATCTGTCCCATCTCCTGGATACTACTAAATCTCCAGTGGGTAATAAGGTTACGAACCCCACAGCATAATAATCACATGGTCTGTGATTAGGGCTGAGATTATAAATGTATTTGTGATTTGAAATATCTGGATAGGCAGGTTAGCTTGTGTTGCTTTCAATTGTGTGCTTCACAACTTGTATGTTAGCTATGTTTGATGTGAAAGTCTGGCCTAAGGGAGCCGAAGCTGATGTTATGTGTACTGAACGCAGCTCGGCCTAAGCAAGTCTGGATTAGCTAAATAACTAGAGGGCTCGGCCTAAGGGCACCGACACCTAATTAAATGTATGAAGATTGATTTATATGTTTGGATTGAACTGTTATTGTTGCCTAGCTTAGTACTTGTATTCTGGTGTTGATTGAAGTAGTTGATCTAAAGTTTACTTTGCGCACTCTGTTGTTATCTATGCTTGTTGAACTTAGTTTTCTTGCTGAGCCTTGGCTCACGGGTGCTACGTGGTGCAGTTAAAGGCAAGGGAAAGCTGGACCAGCCTTGAGTTGGAGTGCTTTGGGGGCGGTGTGTACATTTTCAGCTACTCAACCTCCATGGCTGAGGTATTTAGAAGCACTAGAGCCAAAATTTGTATTTTTCCATTTAGGCTAGCCGCAGTTGTATTAACTTTGGAGGGTTGTAATCACCATGTAAACATTATTTTTGGGATCCCATGTAACAAACTCTTATTTTAATGAAGGTCAACCATTTTATGATCAAAATCTTTTAACCCTAACATGTCAGTTGACTTAAGAACACATTTGTGTTCAAACGACTTGATTAGCAAGTCCCGCACTATTTTAAACAAACAGTGTAATGGTCTTGGTTACCCAAGGCGTTACAAGGCTGGTAGAGCTTTCCCTTTCCCTTACCTGGATTACATAGCACCCGTGACCCAAAGCTTAGCAAGAAAACTTAAATCAATAGGCTCAAATAAGAAACAATCTATGTACAATAAACTTAGATCATTAAATTCAATCAACAACAAGATATAAGCAATATGCTTAACAGTAATATTCAGCTCAAACAAACGCATAAACCAATCTCATCAACCAATACAATTAGTTAAGTGAACGACACTTCTGTTTATTGTATAATATTTAGGCCCGACGTCCTTAGGCCGAGTCCTCTCATCTTATAGCTAACCTCGGTGGGCTTAGGCTGGGTTGCGTTCTGCATAGTTTCTACCGGCCCTCGTCACTCTTAGCCTGGCTTTTAGAATAGATATAATAAAAAATATACATTGCACAACATGCAGTGAGAGGCAGCATATAAAAGCAATCCTATCCAGCTATTCTCAGATACCGATATAATTACAATCATAACAGATTCTTTAAGAGTGGTCTAAGTCCTATTCACAACCCGGGTGCAATTTTCTTACCTGGAGTCCCGAGCTAAAGATGTAAAGTGTTCTCGAGCACGATCCTCAATCCTAAGCCTTAACGGTAACTCTAGTCACAAAGAGATAATGGATAACCATTAAATTGTAAGAAAATTAAAAGCTTTAATATAACGTACTAGCCTCTAGGACTTCGAATTCTACTAAACCCGGGTAGTAGAATCCTTTCCGAGAACTTAGGTTTGAGTTCCCGAGCCTAAAAACTTGATTTGGCTATTTCTCTTATTAGGGTCGCGGCTCAGGCCTTAAGGGCCGCGATGCACAACAAGACAGAGAGCTTCAAGGCTCTCTCATAGGGGACACAGGCCACGCCGCGCCTCAACCTCTGTTGGGGCACCTGAGCAACTTCAGGAACCCCAGGGCCTTCTCATGCACACGAGTCGCGTCGCCTGAAGAACAGGGCCGCGGCTCAAGCCTAAAACCCATAAAATCCCAACGTTTTTCTCGAGCCAATTCCACAAAAATCCATCCCAATCAAAACCTAAACTCAGAATATTGCCTAGAATCCACATCAGTGCAACATGATCAACATAACTACCCCAAAATCTACTCCATAGACTTACCAAAATCCCAAAACCTGCCTAAGGTTAAACCTCTAGAAATCCCCTTAAATTACAGTAGGAATTCAACAAAAACTAGCATAGAACCATTACCATGACTGTAATTCCGACCCTGAGTTGATCCTCAAGAAACCCTAGCTTCATTCCCTAGTGCCGAAGATTCAAATCCTCAACTTTTGCACCAATTCTCCAAGATTTCCATTAAGCTTCTATGCACACCAAGGGAGAGAGAGTGTGTGTTTGATGCTTTCTGGTGGGTTCCTAAGGTTTTCCAAAGTATATCCCTAAACACAAAAGACAAAAATCCCTCTAGTGTTAACTTAGCCTTTTTAACACTACCAAGGGTAAAATCGTCTTTTGCCACCATTTTCCTGCTAAACCTCATGTGGTCCTATAAATTCTCAATTAATCTCGACGTGCCCAATTAATCACAAAATAATGTCCTATTAACAAATAAATCTCAAACACACACTAAGTCCCCAAAATACCCCTAGGCTCGCCCCGAGCCGGGTATTGGACCCCATTGTGACTATTCTGCTAATCCGCTCACTAGGATTGCCTCAAGTCGAATACTACAAATATATCCACATAATAATGTTCCCTCAATCATTTAACACATACAATCACATCTATACCCTCAACGGGTCAAAATTACAACTATGCCCTTATTAACAAAAACGGGCCTACATGCATATCTAATACACAGAAACATGCATATATAACCATATTACCATATAAATCATGTATACCACATAGTCACACATTTAATGATTCAATTCCACACACACATATATATATATATATCCAATTATGCTCTCTCGGCATACTAATCAAGGCACTAAGACTTATTAGCAATTTGGGACATTACACTTTAATTCTTTCAACTCTGTCGGTGCCATTCTGTATGGTGCCTTACACACAAGTTATGGTCCTGGTGCCAGTATGATAATGAACTCAATTTCTCAATGCAGTGGTAACCTAAGTGGATCTTTTAGGAACACATCCAGAAACTCACAGACCAATCTTGTCTCTTCTGGTCTAATTGTTCCAACATTAGTGGTATCCACCACAGTTGCTATGATACCTATGCAAAATTCTTGCAATATGTCTCTAGCCTTCAATGTTGAGATCCTAGGAACGTAATGCCCATTCACAACACCCATGAACACAAATAGGTCCTCTGTTTCAAGCTCAAAAGTCACCATTCTCCTCTTATAGTCTATGGTTTCCCCATACTTGACTAACCAATCTTACCCAATATCATATCAAAATCCTCCACCGCTAGCTCAATCAAATCAACATACAACTCCCTACTATCAACCTCCACTGGTAATGACCTGATCCATCTCTTAAAATCTACTGATTCCCAGTAGGCAACGAAATCTCAAACACCACAACAAACACATCACAGGATCTACTAAGTATTTCCCTCACCTTACTGGATACTAAAGAATGTGTAGCACAAAAATCATTCCATACTGTATAAGGAGAACCAGCTCTAAAAATCTGACCTGTAACTACCATGGAACTAGCATCAGCCTTGGTCTAAGTCAGTGTAAATACTCGAGCTGGAACTAGACTGTCATCCTTCCTTGATTACTCTTTCTTCAACTGCGGGGAGTCTTTCTTAAGATGTCCTGCCACTCTGCATGGAAGACATTCTTAACATGAAATTCTCTCAAATGACGTTGCTCGCATAGGGAACATTTTGGATAACTCTTCCAGCTCTGACTTTCACCCTGGCAGCTACTTTGAGTACCCCGAAACCTCTTCTCTGAACCTGGGGTATTAATTGTATTCACAGTCTTTGTTTTATGTTCATTGGGACCTCTGCCCCAACTAGACCCAGAAAATAGAGATACCACCCTCTGTGTATCGTGCCTTGTGGCACTTTTCCTCCACATATTGTCCTCTGCACCATCAACAGTAAGGGTCTTCTCTACTGCCTGAGCATATGTACAAATCTCAAGTACCGAAGCAATTCTAACATCCTGGGCTATCCTGAAATTTAGTCCTTCCATAGAGTGCTCCATCCGAGCCACATCAGTTGGCCCCAAGTTAAAATCGAACATGTCCAACCAATCAAATTCCATTGTGTACTCTGTCACTTTCCTATTACCATAAACTAGATTCAAAAATTCATTCGTCTTCACAGTTCGAACTGCATCATAATAATACTTCCCATTGAACAACTGTTTGAATTCCTCCCAGCCCATCATGGCGACATTGTGAGTATTAGATAACACCTCCCACCAAGTCCGGGCATTATCCAGTAACATATATGTGGCACAAACCACCGTATCATGCCTACCACCCTCATAAAGTCAAGGATGGATGTGATCATGCTCATCCATTGCTCTACCTTAAGTGGATCTAGGCCTCCCCTAAAGGTTGGAGGATACTTTTTTCTGAATCTCTCATATAACATTTCCCATTTTTTCTATACCTTTGGTTGTACTAGAACTGGTGTCGCTACTGGTGGAGTTAATGGGGCAACGTTCCCTGACAGAACTTGCTGCCTCGACAATCTAATCTCTTCCTTTTGCATATGTAGTCTCGCTTGCATATCTGCAAACATCTGTTGCCACTTCTGAGGGACAGGTGGAGGGTTTTGGCCCTAGGTATCATCTCCGCCTCAATATTAGCACCGTTGTAAAAACCCAGTAAAAATGACTCACATAATTACGAAAAACATACATAATTTGCGAAAAACATCTTACTTTTGTATAATCAAAAGATCCAAAAATCCATTAAAAAAACTTTTAAATACTTACTTAGTTTAGAAGCATGCACACTTAATATAAGATTACATTATTTGAAACTTTCAAACAACTTAAACATAAATGACAAACAATTTTTACACAAAATAAAACTTGACAAAAGCGTAGCGACTCCCATGGTCGGGCCACATGTACATACTCCATGACAGACTCCAACGCTCACTAATCCGTCTTTCCATTTAATTTACCTACAACAGGAAACAACCAAGTAAGCGAATTGCTTAGTAAAAACAACTTAACATACATAGCATACATAGCATATAGATAATCAACCATAAATAAGGTTTCAGAAAAGACCAAACCCTAACATACGATTCAAGAACGTGTGAACGTCCTGCCAAACTTATGGTCATGCTCAATAACCATATTTTGTAACTAAGTAAACCCTGCACGCAGAAAATCCCATAGCAAAAGTATATATACATATGATCTTAACTCATAACCTACTTATCATACTTAACATGCACATCATACATATAATATTTATCATCTTATCATACTTAACTAACATAAGTGTCGTAACTCACTCAACTTACTTAACTTAACTTACTCATCATAAACACGGGTGTATATTTAAAATACACAAGTTACTAAGAATCATAGCAGAATTCAATATACTCTAATAATCATAAAGGCTTGATTATGAAAATAATCTTACATATGTGTCACAGAGTTTAACCAGACTCTTATGTCATGAGTGTTAAACCAGGTGTCTTACATACATGTTATTGAATTTAACTGTACTCTTATGTCGCGGGTGTTAAACCAGACTTCTTACTTATAATGGTGGCCAACCAAGCTCACTCACAAAGTTATCAAAGGCATCCAATGTTTGCTTACTTACTTATCGAGAGCTACCTAATTCTTACTTACTTGATATCAATAGCTAGTCAGATGTCATAATCATAATTACCCCTTACTTATGAGTATGTTATCCTCCTTATGACAACACTCTTAATTAAACTTCTAGAACTTGTTTTCAACTGTATACAAATGTCTTAAGTTAAAACTAGTCATGCCATGTTGTAGTCAGACACTCATAAGTTGTCTTACCCGTTGTCCTTTGCTGATAAGTAGGATTCCAGAGCCTAGAAATGAGCTTTCCCGCGTAAATAACACTGAAATTGAATTCAGACAGTGCACTAAAGGAGAAAAGGTTGTTGATGGTGAGAACTCGTCGATGATGTTAGGTTGAAAAACTCAAAACTTAGTAAGAAGATAACTAAATAAGAACATAGAATAGACTTAAGGATAAATAAGTGCAGATCAACAATGGAGTAAAAATTCGTATATTGCTTAATAGCCTCAGTATACAATGAATTTTTCAAACCCCTTAGTTTGAGGGGTGGACGTCTATTTATAGCTTGGCTCTAATGGCCATTGATACAAGGTGGTCCCAAAGGACAAGAAGGTACTTAGGTACACTGTCATGGTAGTGGCATAGGTAGTGGTGGAGCAGAGGATCGTGGTGTCGGTTCTTGTTTGTGTTCAGAGACAAGCAGGTCATGCAACCACTCCTCATACTTCCACTACTTGTCGAATACGAATATCATAGTCACGCCTTTATCTTCCTCAGTGTCATACATCTCGTACCTGTACGCGTGCCTCATACTTGATGGTCTGTCTTACATTCCCAAGACACATATTTTCTCCATGCTCCCTTGTATTTTGCCAAGTGTGGGAAAGCTTGCAAGCCATCATGAGTAGGTTAGTCACCTTCCCCAACTCTAGCCTAACACCAAATGATAGTTGGGCCCTTACTAGTTCTCCTCATATGTATACTTGGGAGGCACTAGACTTTACATTTTATGAGAAGTCATAGTAATGACGTGCCTTGCTGGTGGCACCTACTCTTGGGGGATAAGTGGGGCTTCTTAGGAGAGGCATGGGTCATGTATGATGAGGCAAGGCGCCTTTCGCAGGTCTTCATCCCAGCAAGATGTGGGGTCTCGCATAGACCCTTAAGCGCAAGGCAGGGCGCCTCGCATCGCGAGGCTTATGGGCCTATGGCAAGCATGCCTTTGGCTAGGGATGCTTTGGCAAACGACGTTTGGCCCTATGTGTGGGCGACATCACGACCGTCAGACGAGATAGGTATGGCAGGCGTGCGAGGTGCCTCCTGAGTGGCCAAGGTACGATTGTCTCGCGAGGCACCTATGGGGTGCAGGGCATCATCATGTGGTGGAGTGCCGTACGAGACGCTGTTGTATGGGCAAGACGGTGTCCATGAGGCCATGTCCGCGAGATGCTGCTGTGTGGACGAGACGGTGTCTGTGAGATGCTGCGCACGAGACACTGCTGTGTAGGCGAGATGGTGTTCACAAGACCCTGTGTGAGACGCTGCTGTGTGGGCGATACGGTGTCCGTGAGACCTAGCACGTGAGACAGTGCTACGTGGGCGAGAAAGTGTCTGCGAGACCTTATGCGTGAGACAGTGTCTGAGATACCCTGTGCGCGCGACTTTGCTGTGTGGGCGAGATGATGTCTGTGAGACCCTGCACGCGAGACACTGCTACGTGGGCGAGACGGTGTCCGCGAGACCCTGCAGCATCACATAGGGGTGAGATGGTGGAACATGAAGGCTATTTCCACCCCAAGCATATACTCCAAGGGCCACGAGGTGGGGGTCTCATTCAAGCGGAATTTTGGTATCCACAGAGGCATGTGCATGAGATGGGGGCATCTCGTATTTGCCTCCCATAGGCATGGAATGACCTCAAGAGGCCTGGGGCCTCGCAAATGTGTGGCCTCTTCTTCCTCTATCACGTACCTGACGCCTTTGGTGCCCTTGGTCGTTTACTTCAATAAGGGACCAGACCTTTTTTCCATGGTGGATTTTTGGCATCCACACTTGCCCCCTAGTCTATAGGGAGGCCTTTAGGCGTTCTTGTAGACTCTTCTCTTTTTTTTTTTTTTTTTTGTATGTGACATTCATAGTGCAAGTGCTTTTCTCCATTTACAAGATATGGAAAAACATATTTCACGAGGGGTCATCCTTAGGACTCCTTTGATGCTTTATTAATGCCAATCATTCTTTTATACAGATCCCAAGGGTGTCATTATTGTACAAATGTCGGGCCGCAGGAAGAAGCTTGAGGCACTTTTACCCGAAGAGCCAAAGAAGCATTGTTCAGACAGGGTTTGCTTATGGGTGATGATCTTAAGCTATTTCCCTGGGTGTTTTACACGTATCTAGCGCTTGTTAGATTTCATAGTGAAGAGAGGTTTAGCCATTCTTTCTTGTAGCCCCTTTGTCTTGTTGTCTTCTTCTTTTTTTCCAACAGGTCGACTCGACAAGGAAGTCTATCAGTACTTTCCCATTGATTGATACCCTTGATGTATATGTGATGTCGACAAAAGATCTACCTTTAGCTGGTGTGAAGAATGATCGGCTTATTGCCAAGATTCGGGGACATGAGAAACAGTTTATTGAGGCCATTCACAAGATAGGAGCGGTTGTAGAGAAGACTTCATCTCCGTCAAAGAGTAAGAAAAGAGTGAAAGCTAAAGTTCTTATATGGAACAATATCCTAGACGCAACTTCTCCTCATTCGCTGATCGCAAGGTTGCTAAGGTTGTCGAGTGGAGTGCTCGCGATGAGAAACCATGAAGTTTTCTCCTGCCCCATCTTTTGGTCCCATGTGTGGGCAGCTTCTTTATTTTTACTTTGATTTGGTTGTAATGTTGCTTGACTTATTTTACCTGAGAGGTTTTTCTAGATTTCGTGTTTTCTTCATGAGGAACTTTTAACGAGTCCTGCTACATCTTATGCTTATCTGGTGATAGAGCATTGTCATGTACCTTTATGCACGTAGGTCTCTTACTAGCACCCCTTTATTTTGAAAAAGTTCCCTTTGGGAACTCTCTAGTGTGTGTGATTCATGTTTGTTGGTGCACCTTAATCACTTGTAAGGATATGTTGGTCCTTTGGGCTCTCGCTATCCTTTTATATATTTTTACGCACGCATTTTATTTTTTGCGAGAAGCATCCTTCTAGTCATTAGGCATAGTACTATTTTTGCAAGCGTCTTCTTTGAGACTCTTTTTTGGTTTTTGAGGTGATCTCCCCTCGGGTCGGGACCCTTATAAGGAGATGGCCCTTGTGAAACCTTGCGAACTCCTATTTTCAAGGCCCTTTTTCCCTTGGTAAGGCGACTCATTCGATCTAGACTTGGGGATCTCTTTCGGATCCCCTTTCGTCTTCTATGACGTGGTCCCTTTGCAGGATGGGTTTGTTCATGAAGAGGTCAGTTTTGAGGGACCTTTTGAATTTTTTAGATTCTATAAGGGTAGCTAGTCCTTATAGATTCAAATGTTGTCTCATAAGGTTCACCGCTCTCACATATATGTATTATAATTACTTATATATATATGTCACAAGGATAGACGACTGTTTCGTACATGCCCAAGTACCTATTAAGGCTCGTGAGGCTAAGCGCCTACTTTGCACATGGCTAGGTGCATGTTAAGGTTCGCAAGGCTAGGCACCTATTTTGCACATGGCTGGGTGCCAGTTGAGGTTCGTGAGGTTGGATACCTAATTTGCATAAGGTGGGATGCCTATTGAGGCTCACAAGGCTAGGCACCTATTTGGAACATGTCTAGGTGCTTGTTGAGTCTCTCGAGGCTAGGCACCTATTTTGCACATGGCTGGATAGGCTCGCGAGACTAGGCACCTATTTTGCATATGGCTAGGTTCCTGTTGATGCTCGCGAGACTGGGCACCTATTTTGCACATGGCTAGGTGCCTATTGAGGCACGCGAGGCTAAGCACCTATTTTGCACACGGCTAGGTTTCTGTTGAGGTCGGATCAAATTCCTCCTAAGTTGTTTGTCGGATCTTTCTTACGGAGTACTTTTTTTTCGTTCTCTCTGACATTCTTTGACAATTCCAGATCTCTTGAACCAGCTAGGCAACTAATTTGGATCTTTATGGGGGCCGATTGCGATGATTTGATGAATCCTACTAGCTTCTATTTTGAAGCCTTTATGCAATCCTTTTCCAATTTTCAACTTGATCAGTGACTCCTCTATCATGACGTTCTCTTCTACATAAAATCTGCAGACGTATTGGTAGAAGGGTGATTGGAGGAAGGTTTGCTTCCCTCAACAAGCAAGTTCTTATGGCCCTCTTCCACACGTATATACTTTTGTGCTCTTTCGAAGAAGTAATCAAAGTTTGTAACCTCTCTCTTGAGCATGTTACCCCATAACTTGCCTCCTGGACGAACTCCAGTTGTAATAGCCATCTTGACCTCCGCTTTAGTTGAGCTTCCCAACTTTGTTGCTTCAATATTGAATGTATGGATATAGCTCTTCAGACTTTCATTCTTGCCTTGTTTTATGTTAGCGAGGCTGGTAATTTGCATAATGTAATCACAGACTGCATGGTGTTAATGAAGAAATTCGTCAGAGAATTGCTGCCACAACATGATCGTTCCTGGCCTTAACCTCTTGAACCACTTGAACGCAACCCCTTTAATTGTAACGACAAAGCAATGGAACTTTGTTCTTCTATTAAGCCCCCCCCCCCCCCCCCCCTTTAAACTCATCAAGTTATTGAAGGAGTATAAGTGATACTTTTGATTAGTACCCTCATACGGAGGCATGCAAGAATCTTTGAAGCTGGTGGGGAGTTGTTCAACCTGGATCTCACTTGTGAAGGCAAATCATGGTCGAATTCTTCATCATATCTATGCCCCCCAGCTGCAGTGATAATCTTGCCTCGAGGGCTTTGCATTTCGATGTCTAGTTCCCTCCTCTTTTTGCTTAAGGAGTCTTGCAGTTTCTCAGACTGAACCCTTGATTTGGTTGTGTCCCTCGGGGGAGCTACGGGGGGTGTAGTTTTTGCTTCAGACCCTCTCGAGTTAAATTTCTCCCTCAAAACAGGTGAAGCTCTTGTGGGGGTAGTCTTAGGTTTGCACATCCCATAGGTGGGGTTCGCGCCAGGTTTCGCCACTGGTGTACAATCTTCCTTGCGTTCTGGGTAAGAGATACAACTAGTGGAGAGGTGCGTTTTGTCACTATCCACGGGTATGGTGGTTTCTCCTCATGCCTGCTTTTTTCTCCTATGCTAGGGAAGGGGCCTGCATGACCTTCCTTGTAGCAGGCCATTCAACACCTCTTGCATGTTCTCTATTGTGGCTCCCAGCCTTTTATTTTTTATGCGCAACTCGCGTATCTCATTCTCGTAAAAGTGAGTTATGGAGTTGGGACTCACGGAGTGTACCCGAAAATTGTTGTCGGGCTTGTGGAAAGAGGGGCATGGATCATGGCGACCAAAGCGTGGTGCAATCAGTGGTTGAGGAGGAGGGTGCTTACTCAGGCCACCCACACGGGTCATAGGTGGTTCACGATGACCTCCCCTAGGATGGAGTGTCGGGAGTGATTCTTCCTTCTTCTTTCTAGGCATTGAATGTTCCTCTGGCATGCCTCCATTCTCAGGTGGCGGAGGGTCTCTTCTTGAGGATTCTAGTTGGCCTCCCTCAAGGTGGATCTTGAGATTCCTGTAGGCATTTTGAATGCCTTGGCATTTTTTCTTGTCAAAATTGATGGAAGAACAATGGTTTCATGGTCTTCCTTCCCACAGACGGTGCCAAACTATTGACGGTTAGAACTCGTCAATGATATTAGGTCGGAAAAAAAAAAGCTTGGTAAGAAGATAAATAAATAATAACATAGAATAGACTTGAGGAAAATAAGTGTAGATGAACAATGCAGTAAAAATTCGTATATTGCTTAATAGCCTGAGTATACAATGAATTTTTCCGACCCCTTAGTTTGAGGGGTGGAGGTCTATTTATAGCTCAACTCTAATGGCCTTCGATACAAGGTGGTCCCAGGGGACAAGAAGGTACTTGGGTACACTGTCATGGTAGTGGCATAGGTTGTGGTGGAGCAGAGGATCGTGGTGTCGGTGCTTGTTTATGGTCAGAGACATGCAGGTCATGCCACCACTCATCGTACTTCCACAACTTGTCTAATATGGATGTCAGAGTAATGCCTTTATCATCCTCAGTGATGTACATCTCGTACCGGTACGCGTGCCTCGTACCTGATGGTCCGTCTTACATTCCCAAGACACATATTTTCTCCAATCTCCCTTGTATTTTGCTAAATGGGGAATGGTTGCAAGCCATCCTGAGTAGATTACTTAGTCACCTTCCCTAACTCTAGCCTAATACCAAATGATGGTTGGGCCCTTACTAGTTCTCCTCATATGTATACTCGGTAAGCTCTAGACTTTACATTTTATGAGAAGTCGCAGTAAAGACGTGCCTTGCTAGTGACACCTACTCTTGGGAGATAAGTGGTGCTTCTTAGGTGAGACATGGGTCATGTATGATTAGGTAAGACGCCTTTCGCAGGTACTCAACCCAGAAATATGTGGGGTCTCGCATAGACCCTTGAGCGCAAGGTACGGCATCTCGCGATAGCGAGTCTTATGGGCCTATGGCTAGGCATGCCTTTAGCATGGGATGAGACGGTGTCTGTAAGACCCTATGCGCGAGACGGTGTCCGTGAGACCCTGCACTGTCGCATGGGGGCAAGACGGTGGGACGTGAGGGCTATTTCCACCCCAAGCATATACTTTAAGGGCCATGAGGCAGGTGTCTTGTTCAAGGATAATTTCGGTATCCATAGAGGCATGTGCGTGAGACGGGGGCATCTCGCATTTGCCTCCCGTGGGAATAGAATGACCTCGTGAGGCCTGGGGCCTCGCAAATGTGTGGCCTATTTTGCCTCTATCATGTATGTAACCCTACTTCCTTAGAGTCGTTACTAAGTGAATTTAAAACATGCATTTAACTTGCTAATAAAGGTTTTAGATTAAACAGTGTAACTAAGCCATAAACAGAGGAAAAACTTTATAAATAAATTCATTTCATCGAAAATCATAAAAGTTTAACACTTGGGATCCCAAAATAAAGTTTAGAAATATTTACAACATATAAATTGAACTAAGTCGACTAAACGACAAAATCTAGGTTTATTTACAAACATCTCCCAAAATCCACTGGCTGTGGCAGCCAGGCTGGCCAAACATGTACACGCCGCTTCACGCCTGCTACACTCGTGGTTGGTTGGATTTCTCCTTACCCTTACCTGCACCACAGAGCATCTGTGAGCCGAAGCCCAACAAGAAAACCCACAAACAAATAACATATGCAACACATATATCAAGCATATAAACAGGCCACCAATGGGCTAAACACATACAGCCTAGCCGTCCCATGCGTTTACCAAGCCCTGGGTTCACGGTCCACACTGTGAGGATATCCCAGGTATCCTTTAGGGACTGGCCCTGGCAACTCGCACTCCACGTGCTCAACGCTGCTCCCGGCCCCTTGCCGTACTCAGCCTTGCACTCAACGTGCCCAACGCCGTACCCGGCTCTCTGCCGTTCCCGGCCTACACCGTTCCCGGCTCCTACCGATCATTCACATGATAACATACATAACATAACAAGCAAGTATAGAATTCTAGCATATTCAGTTAAAGGGCTACACCCCGCAGTTCTAACATATTAGGCTCGGCCCTGCATACCAATTCTATTTCAACACATTAGGCTCAGCCCTGCAAACAAGCTCTATGGGAACAAGAGTTTTCTTACTTGAGTCCTAAGCTCTCAGAGCACTGATGTCCCGAGCACAGTCCTCTAATGAGCCTTGCTGGAACCCTAGTCACAACACATTAACAATAACCATCCATCAAGTTATAATCTAATAAATAACTTTGAGCCACAACCCTAACCTCCGGAACCTTGAATTCTATCAATCCATGTGATAAAATCCATCCCGAGCCTTAACCATTGAGTTCCCAAGCCTAAACACTCTTAAAAACACTAACTGGCACTAAGAGCTGCGGCCCTACCCATAAGTGCTGCGACTAGCCTCAAAATAGAGGCTAGCTTCCCACTGTCACCCACACGGGCCGTGGCGAGCATGAACTCCTCGGCCTCCCTTAGCCGCGCGCGCACACGGGCCGCGGCGCGCCCCTCCTAGGGCCGCGACCCTCACCACCGAACCCAGATTTTCTCACCTTCTTCCCTGCATTTTCCTCAAGCTAACTCACCCAAAGCTCATCTATCAAACCCAGATAATTAACACATATACTCCTGCTCAATATCAACATCAAAACCCATCAAAATCTACCCCAAAACCAAACTAAAATACCCAAAAACAGATCAAGCTTAACTAACATGCATACTCCAACAAACCATCAACAATTCTCAACATAACCTTAATTATTAAAGCTTACCTTGCTGTGCTGTGCTCCTGAACTGATTCCCCAAGTACCCAGCTTAAACTCCTTGATTCTAACAGCTCCAAAATCCTCAACCCTTGGCTATCCACCAGAATTTCCCTTTGATATGCCTTAGAGAAGGAGTAGAATAGAAATGAGTGGTGAGAATCTATCCTTAGCTGAATGGAGGAGTATAGGTCGGTTTCCCAAAGTTTCTAAGTGATTCTTCCTTTTTGTTTTACTTAACTTAAGTCTAAAGGGTTACCTCAAGGCTCAGGGTACCAAAACGTCCCCGAGGGCAAAATGGTAAATTTCCCCAATATTCCCTCCTAGACATTCTATCCTTAAATATATCTCCAAATATTTATTTTCATGTCCCGATAATCCCATAACACACCTAGTACCCAAATTAGCTCCCGACTCGCCCTGAGTCAGAATCTCAACCCTGTTGTGACTCTCTGGCTAACCACTCCCCAGGATTGTCTCGGATAGTGCTGCACAGACATATCACATATTTATAACATTTATCACATTTATGCCCCTAATATCCAGACGAGGCCCACATACACATTTAACTTAACTAAACATGCATCATTATCATATATACACATAAATCCACATATTAGCATATTTATCCATTTATTGCCCTCCAGGCAAACTAATCAAGGCCCTAAGCCCGATTAGCAAATTCGGGACGTTACAACTATCCCCTCCTTAAAGAAATTTCGTCCTCGAAATTACCTGAACAACTCGGGGTACCGCTCCCTCATCTCTGTCTCAAGTTCCCATGTCGCCTCCTCAACCTTGCTGTTTCTCCACAACACTTTCACCAAGGCGAGGGTCTTGCTCCGCAAGACTTTAGCTTTCCGGTCAAGAATCTGAACCGGTTTCTCCTCATAAGACAAATCCTGATCAAGCTCCAGATTCTCTAAACTTAGAACATGCGCTGAGTTTGACATATACTTCCGAAGCATGGATACATGGAAAACATCATGAACCCCTGATAAAGCTGGAGGCATCGTGTAACGACCCAAATTCGCTAATAAGGCTTAAGGGCCTTGATTAGTGTGCCGGGAGGGCATAAATGGAATTAGAGTGAATAGTATTTATTTGAATGAGATATTATGTGATTGATAGTGCTTAAATGATATTATACGATAATTGATGATATTATGTGGTAATATGAAATAGATATGTTGTATATGTGAGAACCACATTATTATGTGGATAACTCTGTAGCCGGCGACTCAAGGCGATCCTAGGGCTAGATAGCGGGAAAAGTCACAACGGGGCATTATAATTGATTTTGGACAAGTCAGGGGTATTGTAGGTATCAGGTAGTGATTTAGACTATCGAGTGATGGAAATAAATATATGGAGATATATTTGAGGTTATCTGTAAATATAATTCTATAAATACTTAGAGTGCAATTCCATATATATATATAGTGGATTAATCATGGAATTAATAACTAAGATTATGAGATTAAAGAGTTTAATTAATAATATTGTTTATTTGAGCTTCGTAGTATAGGTCCATGGTCCCAAGGTCACCTATGTCCTACACTGTCAAGGGTAAGAATGTCATATGGAAGATTTGTACAGAGGACTTAATTGAAAATTAATTAATTTTCTGGGGCCATGAAATAATTATGTGATAGTCATGGGCAATTAATTAGCTGTGAATTAATTAATTATTTAACTATATAGTTTTCATTTTGAAAAACTTTATGTTATAATAAATATTAATCATGTTTGAATTAATGTAGATAGAGAATAATAACTATCTAATTATAAGATATTTATTTATTTATTTGAAACATATATTTTAAGAGAAAGTTAATTTTGAATTACCTGATATTTATTTTGGGGATAAGTATATTTTCTTAAATATTAATTAAACAAACAAATAAGAAAATCAGGAAAATCCCTAATGTGGCGTCATACAGGGATATTTTCTATCCCTCATATTTGAATTTTCAATTTCAAATAATTTGTTTATTTAATTATTCTTTATAAATATGATTTAAAATTAAATAATTAAAATAAATGTAACTGATCAGTTTTATTTTCAATAAAATCATGATTAATTAAATTAGTTAATTAAGTTTATATACCTAAAAGAAATTTTAAGATTTATAAAGTTTTTTTGACTATCAAACTTTCTCTCAAGAAAACGATAGAATTTCCTAAACCTTAAATTCTAGAAATTTCTTAAGCCCCTCTCTTCTCTAGATCTCATGTGTTGAGTATATCTAGAGAGTCTTACCTTTGAATTCTAGGTGCCCACACACGTCCTTGTGTGTTTGAGGACTGGCTTAAAAGGTGAGGAGTGAGCTTTCAGAATGAGGATAGGAAGATCGTTTGTTTATACAAAAAGATTTAAGGACACTTGATCGGCTTCAACAGATAATATTTTATCTATTTGTAGGTAATTTAATATATATATATATGTATGATATTAGCTAGTGTTAATAACTTTTAAAATATCCCATTTTGTTGCATATTCTGATTTTCATATTTAATAGCAACAGAAATAAACATGTATATGTCACTCAACCAGCAAAGAGGCCGAGTGGCTAAGAGATCTCATGATGGAGATACCAAAAACTATAGTTGATGTGTCGACACTCTTGATACATTGTGATAATCAAGTCACTTTGATTAGAGTTGACAATAAGATAAACAATGGGAAATCTAGACATATAAGTCTAAGACATGACTACGTGAGTGAATTGATTAGTAAGGGAGTCATATCAATTTCATATGTCAAATCATGTGAAAACTTAGCATATCTGTTTACCATACCTCTAGGGAGAGATTTGGTTAGTTCAACAAATAGAGGGATGAGATTAAAACTCCTTGACAAATAGATTCCCCAATGATAGCAATCCAACTTAAAGCTCGTTTACATTGAGTGTGGAGTTCGACGGGTAAGAAAAAGTTGTTGATAAGGGAATAGTTGACAACATTAACGAATTAAATCCCATCTGGGAAAGTTAATGTTGGTTATCACTAGACATGACGGTTAAGCCATAGGCTTTTAAGGAAATTCAGTTGAAGAGCAACAAGCATCTCTAAAGGTAGCAAAATGTTTTATGAATTTAACCTATGTGAACCTAGAAGTGGTGCCGCCTCTCAAGAGAATAGGAGTTTTCTCTCAGTATGGTTCATGAATGGATAAGCACAAGGACATGAAAAGTGTTGAGAGCGCAAAGTGGGAAATACGTGAATAATCAGGTAGAGGTGTGTGAGATATTATTGGATGTTATCACTAGGAATGTGGGTTCAATCTTTTAAGAACACCTTAGCATTTCTATCAAAACTTTGTAGTGTTTTCACTACGGTAAAGTTCAAACCCAAAATGTACTGTATTTTATGTACTAATATTGTTCAGACTAAAGAAAGAGGATGTATTTAACCAAGTGGGGGATTGTGATGATTGCTTAAATACATAGTGCAATTGGTTAGGATCGAAGATGTGCAAAAACAATAACGATTTCATTAAAGTCAACATGAGCAGGTTGACTTTGGGTATAGGCATCTAAAAATTATCCTTTTGGGTCAAAATATTTCTTTAGAGTATATAAGAGTACACAAAAAGTTTGGAGGCATTTAGAGATGTTTTGGGGCAAGTTTGGGGGTGCCAAGTTAGTTGTACCAGCGTTGCGTCGCCTGTCGGAAGCAACACATCACTAGGGAGTGAAACCCTAGACAGGCGATGCATCGCCTGCATGATGGCCACGCATTGCCTGCCAGCTATGCATCTCTTAGGTGGTCTGTTCGAGACAATATGTAAGGCCATACTACCTTAGAGCCGTTACTAAGTGAGTTTAAATCGTGCAATTAACTTGCTAATCGAGGATTTAAGACAAAGGTGTAATTAAACAATAATCAGAGTCATAAACTTTGAAAATAAACCTTTTACTGAAAATCATAAATCATTTAACACTTTGGATCCCAAAATTCTGTTTAGAAATATTTACCACTCAAAAGTATAATTAGAGTCGGCTAAACGACAAAATAGAATTTGGTACAAAACATCTTCCAAAAATATCCTTGGGTGTGGCAGCCAAGCAGACCAGACATGTACGCGCCGCTCATCACGCTCACCATACTCAAGGTTGGTCGACTTTCCCTTTGCCTTTACCTGCACCATAGAGCACCCGTAAGTCGAAGCCCAGCAAGAAAACCCTCACAAGAAGATAATATGTGCATATCAAACACTTAACATATAAACAAGCCATCATCAGGCTATACACGTACAGCCATGCCGTCCCAGGCGCTTTACCAGGCCCTGGGTTCGTGGTCCGCACCGTGAGGATATCCCAAGTATCCTTTGGGGTCTCTCCCTGGCAACTCGCACTCCACGTGTTGAACGTTGCTTTAGGCCCCTTGCCGTTCTCGGCCTTCACCGTTCCTGGTCGTCGCCGTTCCCGGCCATTGCTGTTCCCGGCTCTTGGCGCTCATTCATTTATATGTAGACATAATATAACTAAACAAATGCCTAAACACATATAAATTCAATCAAAGGGCTACGCCCCGCAACACAGTCATATAGGGTCAAGCCCTGCAACACACTCATATAGGGTCGTGCCCTGCAACTCAAGCTCTACGGGAACAGTAGTTTTCTTACTTGTATCCCAAGCTTCCCAAGCACCGATGTCCCGAGCACAGTTCCATTGTCCGAGCCTCACTAAAATCCTAGTCACAACGCATTAACAATATCCACCCATCATGTTCTAATCCATTAAATAGCTTTGGGTCATAATTCTAGTATCCGAAACATTGAATTCTATCAATCCAGGTGATAAAATCCATCCCAAGTCTTAACTATTGGATTCCCGAGCCTAAAACCTCTCTAGAATCCAAAAATGCACTAAGTGTCGTGGCCCTAGAAACTCATGCCGTGGCCGCAATCTCAAACTGAGGCCCTGCCTCAAATCAGTCTACACATGCCGTGGCCCTTCCTTAAGGGCACCGCGACACGCCTCCAATTCCAAACGTCCCTATGTTCTAAGGGGTCGCGGCTCAGAAAGAATAGCGCTGCGGCCCGACCCCTCGAGCCCAGAAAAATTCTCCATTTTCACCTCAAAAACCAATCCAATTAACCCCAAAATCAAGCCAACAATCCAAACTAATCATCACAGTGGTTATACTATAGATTCATCAACAAAACCTAACAAGAATTCTAGCTCAAAGCTTCATCAAACTCAAGGATGAATCTTCATCTCTTCAACATGCAAACTCTTAACACACCAGCAGAAATTTCAAGCACAATTCAAATAGTTTAAAAGCTTACCCTTGCTTAATTGAGTCTCTGAGTAGATCTCTTAAGCTCCAAGCTCCTAGCCTCCAAAGTTCTAACTTGATTTTTAGTTTCCAATTAGTTTTCACAAAAAGGACCTCCAGGCTTCCAAGGATGAAGATGAGAGAGAGAGATAGAATGGGTGGGTCGGTTCCTAAGTTTTGAGTGTTTCCTTAGCTTTGTTTTATTCAACTTAAGCTTCTAAGGTTACCTCAAAGTCGGGGTACCGAAAACGTCCATGAGGGAAAAATGGTAAATTTCCCTAATACTCGCTCCTAAACATTCTAATCTCAAATATATCTCCAAATATTTATTTCCATAACCTGATAACCCCATAAAAATGTCTAATACCCGAATTACCCATCAACTCGTCCCAAGTCGGATTTTTGACCCCGTTGTGACTCTCTAGCTAACCGCTCCCTAGGACTGTCTCGGATCGTGCAACACAGATATTTCCCAAATATATCATAATTATTCACATTTATTACATTTATGCTCTCTGCGGGCAGAAATTGAAATCATGCACCTAATAACCAGATGGGGCCCACATGCATATTTAATTCACCTAAACATGCATCTCTAATCACATATTCACACAAATTCACGTATTATAACAGTAAATCACTTATTGCCCTCCAAGCACTCTAATCAAGGCCCTAAGCCTTATTAGCAAATTTGGGTCATTACAACTATCCCCTCCTTACAGAAATTGCGTTCCCGAAATTACCTGTATAACTCGGGATACCATTCCCGCATCTTAGATTCAAGTTCCCAAGTCGCCTCCTCGACCTTGCTATTCCTCCACAACACTTTTACCAAGGCTATGGTCTTGCTCCCCAAGACTTTATCCTTCCAGTCAAGAATCTGAACCGGCTTCTCCTCATAAGAAAAATCCTGATCCAGCTCAAAATTCTCATAACTTAGAACATGCGTCGAATCAAACACATACTTTCGAAGCATGGACACGTGAAACACATCATGAACCCCAGATAAGGCTGGTGGCATCACCAATCTGTAAGCTACCTCTCCAACCCCCTACAGAATCTCAAAGGGGCTTACAAATCTAGGGCTCAGCTTGCCTCGAACACCAAACTGTTTCACTCCCCTGAAAGGTGAAACCCTAACGAACACATGGTCACCAACCTTAAATTCCACGCTCCTGCGTTTTAGGTCTGAGTAACTCTTCTGGCGACTCTGGGAGGCGAGCATTCTAGCTCTAATCTTCTCAACCGCCTCATTGGTCCTATGAACCATCTTAGGACCTATACCTCCTCTCACCTGTCTCATCCCAATGGATAGGCGATCTGCACTCTCTACCATAAAGCATCTCATACGGAGCCACTCTGATAGTCGCCTGATAGCTGTTGGCGTACGAGAACTCAATCAAAGGAAGATACTTACTCCAAGATACCCCAAAATCTAGCACACAGGCTCACAATATATCCTCCAATATCTGAATTGTCCTCTCAGTCTAACCATCTGTTTGAGGATGATAAGCAGTACTAAACCATAACTGTTTTCCCATAGCCTTCTGCAGTCTCTCCCAGAACATGGAGGTGAAGGTGGGGTCCCTGTCGGATACTATTGACCTTGGAGCCCCATGTAGTCGAACAATTTCCTTCACATATAACTCAGCATACTGCTCCACAATATAAAAGTGGGTGGACTTGGTGTACCTATCCACAATCACCCACACCGAGTCATACTGTCCCACGATCTTCAGTAGACCAACCACAAATTCCATGGTGATATCTTCCCACTTCCACTCCGGAATCCCTAGAGGATGCAGCAACCCTGCCGGCCTCTGATGTTCAGCCTTGACCTGCTGATAAGTTAGGCATTTGGCCACATAATCCACCACATCCCTCTTCATGCCTGACTACCAGTACAGAGCTCTCAGATCCTGCTACATCTTCATCGTACCCGGATATAAGGAATAGGGAGTAATATGCAGTTCATCTAAAATCTCTCACCGGATATCTGAATCCATCGGAACGCAAATCCAACCCATATACTTCAGTAACCCATCTCCGAGATAGAAAAATCCTTAGCCGCTCTGACTAAGACATTCTCCCTGTAACCCCTCAGCTGGGAATCATTCCCCTGTGCCTCCTTGATCCTCTCAAGGAGCGTAGACTGAAAAGTTGGCTAACCGACCAACCACCAGCTCTATACCCACTCTAGTCATCTCCTCAGCTAGCTTATCAGATATCTGTCTCGAACTGAACAGCTGTCCTGGGCCTTTCCTGCTCAATGCATCAGCAACTACATTAGCCTTTCCAGGATGGTATAGGATGTCACAATCATAATCCTTAACCAACTCCAGCCACCGTCTCTAGCGCATATTCAAATCCTTCTGAGTAAAGAAGTACTTCAAACTCTTATGGTCAGTGTATATCTCGCACTTCTCACCATATAGATAATGTCTCCAAATCTTAAGTGCGAATACCACCGCTCCAATTCTAGATTATACGTGGGATATCTCTGCTCATACTCCTTTAACTGCATCGATGCGTAGGCTATTACCTTCCCAGCTTGCATTATCATGCACCCTAAACCTTGCCTGGAAGCATCACAATAAACCACAAACTTCTTGTTGTCTGTCGGTAGACTCAACAATGGCGCGGTGATCAGTCGCCGCTTTAACTCTTTGAAACTGTTCTCACATCTGTTTATCCAAACGTACTTTTTCTTCTTCTTTCTCAATTGTGTTAATGGCATAGCTATCCTGGAGAACCCCTCAACAAACCGCCGATAATACCATGAAAATCCCAGAAAACTCCTCACTTCAGGAATACTTCTCGGTCTAGGCCAGTCTCTCACTGCCTCAATCTTATTTGGGTTGACCAGAATCCCCTCCTTACTGACAATATGGCCCAGAAATTTAACTTGCGGTAACCAGAACACGCACTTGCTAAACTTAGCATATAACCTATGCTCATTTAACCGTGCAAGACCAGACGTAGATGCTGCTCATGCTCTGTTTCTGACTGTGAGTACACCAGAATGTAGTCGATGAACACAATCACGAACTTGTCTAAATAGTCCTTGAAAACCCTATTCATCATGTCCATAAAAGCTGCTGGGGCATTGGTTAATCCAATGGACATAACCAAGAATTCATAGTGTCCATACCTCATCCGGAAAGCAGTCTTTGGTATAGCCTCCTCTTTGATCCTTAACTGATGGTAACCTGATCGGAGATCTATCTTGGAAAACACTGTTCTTCCCTGTAACTGGTCAAATAAATCATCAATCCTAGAAAATGGATACTTATTCTTAATGCTCAACTTGTTCAGCTCCCTGTAGTCAATACACATCCTAAGAGATCAATCCTTCTTTTTGACAAACAACACTGGAGCACCCCATGGCGAGAAACTCGGTCTGATGAACCCCAAATCTAGTAACTCCTGCAACTGAATCTTCAACTCCTTTAACTCTGCCGGAGCCATTTTGTAAGGTGTCCTAGATACTGGCTCCGCTCCTGGTACCAACTCTATAACAAAATCAATATCCCGCTGCGGCGGCGGCCCTGGTAGATCTGCTGGAAATAAATCTGGAAACTCACATACCAATCTGGTCTCCCCCGGTCCAACCGACACAACCTTATAGGTATCCACAACATTTGCTAGGAATCCTATGCAACCTTCCTGCATCAGGTCTTTAGCCTTCAATGCTGAAATCATAGGTACCCGTGGTCCACCAGCTGTTCCCCCAAATACAAAGGGTACCTCCCCATCTGGTTCAAAAGTCACCATCCTACGCTTGTAGTCAATCGTTGCCCCATACTTCGATAGCCAATCCATCCCTAGGATAACATTGAAGTCATCCATCGCAAGCTTAGTCAGATCAACAAACAATTCCCTACCATCTACCTCTACTAGTAAATCTCTAATCCACCTCCTAGAGACTACTATTTCCCCAGTCGACAACAAAGTTTGAAAACCCCTAGCATACAAAACACTAGGTCTACACAGCTGATCTATCACTCTAGCAGACACAAACAAATGAGTAGCTCCCGAATCAAACAATGTAGTATAAGAAGAACCAGCACTAGAGATTTGACCTGTCACAACTGAGGGGCTAGCCTCCACCTCAGTCTGAGTCAAAGTAAACACCCTGGCAGGAGCGAGACTATAGCCCTGCTTCGTCTCCTCCTTCCTGGCTTGTGGGCAGTTATTCTTCAGATGATTGGCACTCCCACAGAAAAAGCAGGCCCTAATCCTGCACTCACCCTGATGTCGTCGTCTGCATCGAGGACACACTGGAAAACTCCTCCAGTTGTCACTTCCCCCCTCACGGCCACTAGAACCATCCTGTGCCCTCCTATCTGACTTGGGAGGAACAAAGGAAACTGGGGCCTTCCTCTCCTGCTCGCTGGAGCCACTACCCCGACTGGATCAAATAAAAGGAGGCACCGTCCTCCTAGCATCGCACCTAACAGCGCACTCTCTCCAGATTTGGTCCTCGGCCCCGTCAACGGTAAGGGCCTTGTACACAACCAGAGCATAGGTAGTAGTCTCTAGATCCAAGGTGATCTTCACATCACGGGCGATCATAACATTCAATCAACCTATGAATCTATCTTTTCTTGTCGCATCTGTTGGCACTAAATCTAGTGCAAACTTCGCCAGTCAGTCAAATTTCAGAGCATACCCTGTCATGGTCAGCCGGTTCTGAGTCAGGTTGATAAACTCATCAACCTTCGCAGCTCAGACTGCAACACTATAATACTTCTCATTGAAGATGTTCCTGAACTCTTCCTAGGTCATAACTGTCACCTTTCTCCTCTGAACTACTACATCCCACCAGATGCGGGCATCCTCTCTGAACATGTAGCTTGAATAAGCTACCCTCTTGTTCCCGTCAACCCTCATAAAATCTAGAATAGAGGAGATCATGTTCATCCACTGCTCTGCCTGCAGTGGGTCTGGTCCACCCTCAAAGGTGGGAGGATGTTGCTTTCTGAACCTCTCATATAAAGGTTCCCACTTGTTCTCCACAATAGGTTGCAACGGCATTGGCGCCATAACCTGCTGAATTGGCAACCCAGTGACCTGCGGAGGGGCCTTTTGCCTTAACTGTCGAAGTTCTTCTTCTGTTCGTTGCAATCTTGCTTCCATTTCTGCAAACATCTGTTGTCACTTCTATGGGACAGGTTGATGGTCCTAACCCTAGTTATCATCCTCAGCCCGACAACCGCGGAGTCTAGATGATTGTCAAGGCATCTCAACAAATATGCCTACAATCAATGACGCCGCTCATCAGGCATGATAACAACATCCAAAACCACCTCCCAATCACATCAGTCAACCATGAGCAACAATGCACATAACACACAGATAACATATAACAAACAACGGGCCATGCCCTGACATCATGCATATGTTAAATCATTCATCATGCTCTATATGGAATAAGCAGGCAAATAGGCATTTAAGCTCATAATCAGACATACAATTCAATTATTACCAACCAACCCTGAGTCGAGCTTGCCACTGACAGCGAGCATACATGTTTGGTCATTCTCCAAACACCATAAACCTTGGCTTGCTCTAATACCAAGTTGTAACGCCCTACTACCTTAGAGCCGTTACTAAGTGAGTTTAAATCTTGCAATTAATTTGCTAATCGAGGTTTTAAGACAAAGGTTTACTAAACTATAATCAGAGTCATAAACTTTGAAAATAAACCTTTTACTAAAAATCATAAAGCGTTTAACACTTGGGATCCCAAAATTCTGCTTAGAAATATTTACAACTCAAATGTATAATCAGAGTCGGCTAAACGACAAATTAGAATTTGGTACAAAGCATCTTACAAAAATATCCCTGGGCGTGGCAGCCAGGAAGACCAAACATGTATATGCCGCTCATCACGCTCACCATTATCAAGGTTGGTCGACTTTTCCCTTGCCTTTACCTACACCATAGAGCACTCGTGAGCCGAAGCCCGGCAAGGAAACCCTCACAAGCAGATAATATATGCATATCAAACACTTAAAATATCATCAAGCAATCATCAAGCTATACAAGTATGCCCATGCCATCCCAGGCCCTTTACCAGGCAATGGGTTCGCGGTCCGCAATGTGAGGATATCCTAGGTATCCTTTGGGGTCTCACCCTGGCAACTCGCACTCCACGTGCTAAACGCTGCTCCCGGCCTCTTTCCGTTCTCGGCCTTCCTTGTTCCCGGCCCTCGCTATTCCCCGACGTCGCCATTTCTGGCTCTCGCCGCTCATTCATTTATATGTACACATAATATAACTAAACAGATGCCTGAACACATATAAATTCAATCAAAGGGCTATGCCCTGCAACACACACATATAGGGGTGTGCCCTGCAACTCAAGCTCTACGGGAATAGTAGTTTTCTTACCTGTATCCCAAGCACCGATGTCCTGAGCACAGTTCCATAGTCGGAGCCTCCCCGAAACCCTAGTCAAAACGCATTAACAATATCCACCCATCATGTTCTAATCCATTAAATAGCTTTGGGTCATAATATTAGTCTCCAAAACATTGAATTCTATCAATCCAGGTGATAAAATCCATCTCGAGCCTTAACTATTGGATTCCTGAGCCTAAAACCTCTCTAGAACCCAAAAATGCACTAAGCGTCGTGACCCTAGAAACTCATGCCGCGACCCCCAGCTCAACCTGAGGCCCTACCTCAAATCAGCCTACACGCATCGCGATTCGCCTCCAATTCCAAACGCCCCTATGTTCTAAGGGGCCGCAGCTCAGCAAGAACAGCGCCGCGGCCCGACCCCTCGAGACCAGAAAAACTCACCATTTTCACCTCAAAAACCAATCCAATTAACCCCAAAATCAAGCCAACAATCCAAACTAATCATCACAGAGGTTATACTATAGATTCAGCAACAAAACCTAACAAGAATACTAGCTCAAAGCCTCATCAAACTCGAGGATGAATCTTCATCTCACCATCATGCAAAACTCTTAACACACCAGCAGAAATTTCAAGCACAATTCAAATAATTTAAAAGCATACCCTTGCTTAATTGAGTCTCTGAGTTGATCTCCTAAGCTCCAAGCTCCTAACCTCCAAAGTTCTAACTTGATTCTTAGTTTCCAATTAGTTTTCACAAAAAGGACCTCCAAGCTTCCAAGGAGGAAGATGAGAGAGAGGGATAGAATGGGTGGGTCGGTTCCTAAGTTCTGAGTGTTTCCTTAACTTTGTTTTTTTCAACTTAAGCTTCTAAGGTTACCTCAAAGCTTGGGGTACCAAAAACGTCCCCTAGGGAAAAATGGTAAATTTCCCCAATACTCCCTCCTAAACATTCTAACCTCAAATATATCTCCAAATATTTATTTCCATAACTCGATAACGCCATAAAAATGTCTAATACCAGAATTAACCCTCGACTCGCCCCGAGTTGGATTTTCGACCCCGTTGTGACTCTCTTGCTAACCGCTCCCTAGGACTGTCTCGGATCGTGCAAAACAAATATTTCACAAATATATCACAATTATTCACATTTATCACATTTATGCTCTCAGCGAGCTGAAATTGCTATCATGCTCCTAATAACCAGATGGGGCCCACTTGCATATTTAATTCACCTAAACATGCATCTCTAACCACATATTCACAAAAATTCACGTATTATAACAGTAAATCACTTATTCCCTTCCAACCACACTAATCAAGGCCCTAAGCCTTATTAGCAAATTTGGGTCATTACACAATACAATTAAGTATTTTTGCATCCAAAACTTAGTTTAAAATGCTCTAATCTCTTTGGTTGAGACTAATGAGTATTCATGTACAATTTAAAGGTTTCATTTGAGTTTGGTGAATTGATCCGTACCACACACACTCTCTCTCTAGTTCACAAGATTACTAGTTTTCTCCAAGATCTTTATCAAGAAAGTTTGACTTGCATGAAGACTCAAGGCGTGTAAATCTCAATCATATTCCAACTTGTAGTAGCTTCAAGCAATCTGTAAGGGGAGACAAGAAATAGATATTTTTGGACAAAAAATGAAATTTGTGTCAAGACTTTGTCACCTCCATTAATTAACATAAAATCATAGTCTTTATGATTTTATGTAACTAAGAGTTTCTATCTCCAAAGGTCTATTCTTTCGCTTGTTCTTATTTGTGTTATTTTCATTGAGTTATTCCTCTATTGTAAAGTTGGTTACCTAGGGCTTTTTTATTTGAATTGTAACATTCAAAGTTTTGTGTATAGCAATATCCCCAACACGTTAAGCGCTCTCATGACTGTCTCTTGATATTTCCTGCAATAAAAAACATTATATCCTAATGTTGACGCGGTTCTTCGCCAACAGATAATTAACAGAATAAAGAGTGGGATTAGTGCTAAGTAATGAACCGTAATAGATGAATGATCTTAAAATAAAAGGGTGACACAAATACTTTTTTAGGTGGTTCAAAAGTTAAAATCCTTCTAGTCCTCCAGCCAATATTATTGCTATCTCTCTGATATTCTTTACAGGGTATTTCTTTACACCATAGAATCCAACCCTTTGCAACTCCTAGGGTCTCCATATTTATAGGGAGAGGGCACCTGGGGGTTGGCAAGGGGGGGGGGGTCATCCCGTTACCTTCTTACCCATCATGTCACTTCTGTGACATTCATGATTAATTCCTAAAACATGACAAATGAAGTGTGGTCTAATCAATAGGTAAGGGGGGTAATGGGCCGCACAGCCCAACCCAGTCGTGGGTGCCTAAACACGCACGTTTATGCTGCGTGTCCGAGAATTCAGGGATATATCAGACACGTGATGTCTGATATATGCACGTTTACATTGCGTGGTTGTAACGACCCAAAATCGCTAATAAGGCTTAAGGGCCTTGATTAGTGTGCCAGGAGGGCATGTTGGGATTTATGTGTGATTTTATGAGTTAAATGCATGGTTATGATTTAAAGCGTGTTATGTGACTATTTGATTATTTGAGATGCATGACTATGTATATTAGTATGCATGTAGGCCCGGATTGTGTTAGAAGGGCATAATTGTAATTTTGGCCATGTTGGGCATAACTGTATTAATATGTGATGATTGTTGAGACCACAGTGGTATGTGGGTATATCCGTGATTTTTAACTTTCGGCACGAGGCGATCCTAGAGCTGGATAGCGGGGAAAAGTCACAACGGGGCATTATGATTGACTGTGGACAATTCAAGGAGTATTTTTGATATTGGGTTATGAAAATAAATAATTGGAGATATATTTGAGGTTAGGATGTCTAGGCGGGAATACCGGAGGATTTTACCATTTTTGCCTCGGGGATATTTTGGTACCCCGAACCTTGAGGTAACCAGCTTAAGTTATAAAAACAAAACAAATAAACCATTTGGAGACTTAGAGAAACCGACCCAGCCTCCACCCTCTCTTCTTCTTCTTTCTCTCCTCTTTCTTTCATGAAATCCATAGAAATCTTAGGAGAAATCAAGCTTGAATTTCTGAAAATTGATGGTGGGATTTGGAGGTTTAGCTCAAGAGTTAATCAAGAACAAATCAGGGTAAAGGTAAGCAATTAATTCTTTTCTCAAGTTAAATTCTGAGATTTTGTTGGGTTGTGAATGTTTATGGATTTTGATATTCAAGGTGGAGTTTGAGGCTTGAAACTTTGAAGATAGGTCATGGGATCCTTTGGGAAACGATTCTACAACTGAGGTAAGGTTTAAATTAAAGTTTGATGGTTGAAATTGAGAATTTCCATGGTTGGTTTTGAGTTTTAGGTTTGAAATTTTAGAAATTTGGAATTGGGATCTTGGTGAGTGTTAGGTTGGATTTTTGGTGGAATTGTGTTGTTTAAACCATCCTAATGTTGTGATTATTAATTGGTTTTGATTTGGGAGCTTTGGGATGGCTTAAGGTGAGGTTTTAAGCTTGAAAATGGTGGGTTTTTCTGGGTTCGAAGGGTCGGGCCGCGGCATGGTTCTTGGAGGGCCGCGGCCCTTGAAGGCTAAGATGCGCTGAGGATGGAGGGCGGGCCGCGGCATGGTCCTTGTAGGGCCGCTGCCCTTACCTGTATCTGGGCATTTTTGTGGCCCTGTTTGGGGGCCATGCCGCGACATGGTTGGGCCATGCCGCGGCGCTTAAGGAATTTTGGGATTTTGAGAATTTAGGCTTGGGAATTTAACCTAGGGTGCTCGGGGTTGAGTCTTTTACCATGTTTGGTGAATTTCAACGTTCCGAGTACTAGAACTTGGCCTGGAAGCTCATTTAAGGTTGTTAAAAGTGTCTTTTGTGTGTTGTGACTAGGATTTCGGGGAGGCTCGTGCTAGTGGACCGTGCTCGTGACCGTAGTGCATCGGAAAACAAGGGATACGGGTAAGAAAACTATAACACCCGTAGGATAGGGCGTGGGCCCATAGTGTGATTGCCGGGCATGGCCCTATATTGCATGTTGCATGATGAGATGATTGCAGGGCATGGCCCTAGATTGTGTTGTGTGCAAATGTTTAACCTTAAATGAATCATGATGTGTGTGAATGATTATTTTGAATGTACTATATGTGTGATTATGATGAAATGAACGGCAAGGGCCGAGTGCGGCGTAGGCCGGGGCGGCCGTGGGGCCGAAAGTAACACACAGCACATGGGATGCTTATATTCAGGGTGGGACCCAAGGGATACATGAGTTATCCTCGCGGTGAGAACCGATACCCCAGGCTTCGGTAAGGCTCTGGGGCGGCATGGCCGTGTTTGCTTAGTCTAATGGTTGACTTGTTTATTTGTGGATTATCTGATATGATTAACTATATATATATTTGCATATGTTATGTTTTGCATGAGTTTTCTTGCTGGGCTTCGGCTCACGGGTGCTCCGTGTTGCAGGTAGGGCAAAGACTGAGTCAACCAACCATGAGTACGGAGAGTGTGAAGCGACGCGTACATGTTTGGCCTTCCCGACTGCTTTGGTTGGGGGTTTATTCGAAAATGGCTGTAATAATCTATGATTTTATGATTTCTTAACTGTAACCTTATTTCAAGATGTAATTAGTTTTCAAACCTTATTTTGGGATCCCAAATGTTAAATGATAGAAGTTTTAATGAAACGACGCATTTTCAAAGATTACAGCCTTAACTTTTAATTAGTCACACTTTTGTTCAAAACCTCGGTTAGCGAGTTCATTGCACACTGTTTCGTCTTAAAAACTCACTTAGTAACGGCTCTAAGGAAGTAGGGCATTACAGTGGTTGACTTTATAAGGGGTCAGAGGTGCCAACTAAAGCTCGTGCCTCGAGCTTGATGTATTCTTAGCCCGTGGTGTCCATACTTCTAACCCGACTCCTTAGTAATCTTAGAAAGCCTTTGGTTACCTTGAGCTAAAGATGTAGGACCTGGTAACAGCAGCTTCGGATACGTGGCATCCACGTCGCTGATATAATTATGCCATTTCTCAGCTCGCTAATAGCTCGTGGATAATTAGGGCGTACATTTGCCCCCCAAGCCCCTGCTCGTGGCACACGACGTCACCTGGGGCGATAGTGGGGGCTTTTAGGCTTCTTCATGGACTCTTCACATTCCGCCCATTACGCTGGTATCGAATACGTGGAGCATCGTGGTTGGTGACGGTACATCTTCCGAGAACTGCATTAAATGGCCTAGCCTATACTCGATCATCGTTTCGCCTTTCGAGTAGTGATCCTCGTATCCTACATCAAGGCGATCAAACGACCCTCCTCTTTTTGGCCTTTCACGTATATAAAAGAGGTGGCCACCTTTCGCATGGGCTACCCGTTCATTTGAAAATTTTCTCATTTCTTCATCTTCTACTTTCTTCTCAGTCTCAAAAACCCCCTCTTTCTTCTGGTTACTATTCCAAGCGTTCCAGAAATTTAGGGACGAGAGATCCTTTGAGACTTTGGCACCAGCAATCCCAGCAGGACTCCAATCCAGACGACCCTTTCAATCTCACCATAGCAAAATACCCCTGTAAGTCCTCCGCTCGTGCATGCTTTAAATTTCTCCTTCACTGTTGCTTAGGTAAATTGTTTCTGTAATAGCATGCAGCATTTTGCTGGTCTTTTGTTGGTATGATACGCGTGAGATTTTCTCCTAGGGCATCAACCGTAGAAAAAACCATTTAGGGACATGACTCTTAGGGTACGCTTTCTGGGGAGATTTTCTGGGTAAAATTTTTGTATGCCTGCTTGAAATAACCAGTTTTTAGGGTGCAAAACCGGGTAGTTTAGGGGACACGCTTCACAGGCGGTTTTGCACTGTTTGCCTACTGAAACTTTCCTTCCAAGGCAAACTTTTATTCTGACCCTCCTAGCACATGGATTCCGAGTAATCGGGGACCCGTTGGGATCACAGGCGCGTGTTCATAGAACCGCGTGGTCTCACTCTCCACGGGCTAAGATTACCTCAGCCCGTGTAAAGGAAACACTTCGCGTTAGATTCTTTCTTATGCTTAGGTCGCCCTTTCTAAATTTTATTCTTTTGTTCGTTAGGCGACCAAATGGGACCAAAGAAAACCGTATCCAAGAAGAGTGCTGGCGGTCGTCTTCCCAACAAGCCAACAAAGGGAAGGAGGTGGTCATAGACTCCCCAATCCCCACCTTCGGTCCAATCGTGGAGCAGGAGCTCGAGGTGGGGCCCGATGCTTTCTTTGAGGCCGAGAGGATCGTCTCGAAGGTTACCAGCCAGGGGAAAGTGAATAAAATATTCCTTTCCCACAACTTTGAGATTGGGAAGGGCGCCCTAGATGCCCGACCTCCCTTTGAAGGTGAGCAGAGCTGCGCGCCGCTCGATGAGGAGTACGCCACGTGGAGCGACGAGCACCTCAAGGCTGGGGCCTTCCTCCCGCTGGACCAGTACTTCACTGATTTTCTTAATTACGTGAAGCTAGCTCCTTTCCAGCTCCCCCCTAACTCATATCGTTTGTTAGCGGGGTTGAAATACTTAGTCCTGAAGCAGGAATGGGAGGTCACCACACCGACGGACATCCTCTACTTTTTCTGCCTCAAGGCCAACCCAGAGCAGCAGGGGTGAGGCGACGGGTTCTACTATCTGACCCGTTTTCCAAATTCGGCTGCAGTCATCGAGCTGCCCAGCCACCCCAATGATTTTAAAGACCAGTTCTTCATGACCAAGGGGTTTTGCAACTGCGAACACCACTATTTCAACAGCCCTCGTAAGTATTTTCTACTCTTAGCTCGTAAGTTGATTACTAATTAGCTTCTTTTATTAGTTCCTGACTTAGAAACAATCATGCAGCCATTTTCGCGAGGACAGCTAAGTCCATGACCCTCGGGGGTCAATACGAGACTTTGGCGGGGCTGCCCCCAAGCGAAAAGGACTATCACTAGCTCGTGTCCGATGAGACGATGCTGGCATGCAAGCTAATCTCCCCAAGCCAGACTTTGGCCCTGAGGAGGCCGCAGGGCCTTCCTCCTGCTCGCGAGATGGCGCCCATCCCCGAGGAGGAGGACGAGGAGGAAGAGGTGCCCCTCGTGCGGCGGAAGCGGGCTTTGGAGGTCGCCCAGGAAGTGAACGTGGAGAGGCCCCAGTCTGGGGCAGCAGCCGGCCCCTCCGGCCAAGGTAATCCTTATCTATTTAGGGATTTAGATAGCGCCACTGCAGATTTAAGGCTTGCTAGGTTTAACCTCGACCAAATCGTCCACCACCACCGAACAGACCTAGATCGCAACATTACTTTACTCCAGTGTGTTGATCAGCTCGTGCTGTGTAATGAAATTGGTCGCCCTAGGGGAACAGTAGTAGTAGACAACACCCTAGCCTTTAGGTCGGCCCTCTTTGAGGAGTATGGGAAAAATCTTAGGTCGTGGCCCTCCCTCTTGGAGGGTGTAGTAGCTCCGGGTCTTAGGCAGTACGTAGAAGAGTCTAGTCCCGACCCAGATTTGGACCCAGAGCCTCTTCCAGCTCGCGAAGTCGTTATCTTAGACTACCCTGCTGAAGCTCCGGGGCCGGTGGTCGTGACCATAGATTCCATCTCTAGCTCGGAGGGTAGGATCCCTTTCAATACATACTTGAGCTTTGTTTTCCCTTTTATTTGTGTTTTGCATAAATATTTTTACATGTATAGTAATGCTTTGTCTTTACTTCCACAGAGGAGATGTCTCAGCCCGGGAACAATGATTTGCGAGCTATGTTCCCTGGAGGGAACCCTTCTTCTGGGGCTTCTGGGCCCATGGTGAAAAAACTCCGGATGGCGAAGAAGGCCATCGGGACTACCTACAAGTCCCTTACAAAGGGGAAAAACCAAGCCCCGGTTGCTCAGGAGAAATTGCCTCCACTCCCTCCTACAATGGAGAAGATGCCCCCCGCCCCCTCTGCGATCTCCCGCCTCTGTTCGGAAATGGAGGTGCCCCCCGGGACCTTGTCAACCACAACCCCCGAGGTCCGCGTTCCGGTCAACTCCCGGGCCTTAGAGAAAATCCCCAACGTCTTCAGGGGGACGGTCTATGAGACCGCGACCTATATGGTGGACCATTGTTACAATGCCTCCGCGAGGGACCTGCGGGAGATTGAGATAAGGAGCCCGGAGAACGTGATGGAGTCTTCATTGTGGATGACTCTCACGGTAAGTTGGTCTTGCCATTGGTACTCCTTGTTTGTATGCACCATATGATCTCTCTCTTTTTTTCTAAGGCAGTTGCCTTATTATCTTTTGGTCTTGCACGGTGCTTTGACCCTCCACCGGAGCATATCTCGGTCTAAGGCCAGGATTGAAGAGATCAAGGGTGAGCACCAGGCTGCTCAGCTTGCCCCTCGCTATAGCTCAACAACAGGAAAGGGATGCCAAGGCATCCCTGGCAACTGTGCGAACCGAGCTAGAGGCCTTCCAGACCAAGCTGCAGGAGGCCGAGGCCTTCAAGGCTGCCCTAGCAGCTACAATGACTGAGCTTGAGGAGGCCAAGGCTGCCCGGGCCACACTAGACACCGCGAAAGTTGAGGCCGAGGAGGCCAAGGCCGCCCTGGTGGCGGAGAGGGCAGCTTCCAGCTCCTCCATGGAGGCTATGCTGTACCACTGCTAGGTCTTCAACCCAGATGGTGACTTCTCCTTTCTGGGGTCGGACGCGTGGGAGTCCTTCCTGGAGAAGTTCAAAGCTTGCCTTCAGCAAGAGGCACCCTCCGAGACCGGGGAGACTTCCACAGCCACCGAGCAGGAGGGCGAGGGTGGTGATCTCATCGGAGCAGCCTGGTGGGGCATAGGACTTCTCTCTTCTTTTTACCATTTACAAAAAAAAAAAAAAAATTCTTGTAACTTTACATTATGAGGATTTTTAACCTCGAGACAATTGGTTTTATCAATTTTATTTTTAATTGATTTACATCTTTTTGCCTTTATCTCATTTGTCTTTTATGCATTCTGGTAATAATCTTAGTTTCTGTTGGTGTTGTGATTGACATCTTACGCTTTTCCAACAAAAAGACATATGTTAACCAACTTGAACCAACTTCTAAGAGTTAAGTACTGGTTGCACCCAGGACGTTAATTTGACAACTTAGTTCGTGTTAACCCTTTATTAATATCTCGTGCTTTTTAAGAAAAAACTGATCAATCAATTTGAATCAACTTCTAAGATTTAGGACCTGGTTATATCCAGGACGTTAATTTGAAAACTTAGTTCGCGTTAATCCTTTATTAATATCTCGTGTTTTTTAAGAAAAACATCGATCAATCAATTTGAATCAACTTCTAAGTTTTAGGACCTGGTTATATCCAGGACGTTAATTTGAAAACTTAGTTCGCGTTAATCCTTTATCAATATCTCGTGCTTTTTAAGAAAAACACTGATTAATCGATTTGAATTAACTTCTAAGTTTTAGGACCTGGTTATATCCAGGATACGACTTAGTTCTCATTAATCCTTAATCAATATCTCGTGCTTTTTAAGAAAAACATCGATCAATTGATTTGAATTAACTTCTAAGTCTTTAAGATGACCTGGTTATATCCAGGATACGACTTAGTTCTCGTTAATCCTTTATCAATATCTCGTGCTATTTTAGAAAAACACCGATCAATCGATTTGAATTAACTTCTAAGTCTTTAAGATGACCTGGTTATATCCAGGCACCATATGCTCCCCAAGTAATTAGGAAAGGGTCTTTCGTGGTTACTTGAGATTACATCCACAAATGTACATAATGATGGAAAAAGATTTAATTCTCATTGCTTAATAAACAAAAGATGGCCTTTCTGACTAAGCCTTACAAAGGTATCACTGATAATATTTCTTCAAATGGATGGCGTTCCAAGTTCGTGGGACAGCTTCTCCATTAAGTCGAGCTAACTTGAAGGCTCATTCCTTTACGACATCAGTTATTTGATATGGCCGTTCCCAGTTCGGTCCCAATACTCCGTCTTTGGGATCTTTATCGGCTAAGAAGACTCTTCTGAGGACCAGGTCGCCAATGCTAAAGGCACGCTTTCTGACCTTTGAGTAGAAATAACGAGCGATCTTTTGCTGATAATGCGCGAGCTGGAGCTGTGAATCTTCTCATCTTTCATCAATCAGGTCATAGGCCTGGACTCTATGCGAGGCTACCTTTACTTCGACAAGAAGGACTGCCTCACTCCCGAAAGCTATGGAGAAAGGAGTATGACCTATCGGCGTTCGATGTGAGGTCGGGTATGCCCACAATACCTGGGGGAGCTGTTCTGGCCAGACCCCCGTGGCCTCGTCCAGTCTTTTCATAAGGCTCGCCTTTAGCGTCTTATTGATGGCCTCGACCTGCCCATTTGCCTGGGTGTAGGCCACGGAGGAGAAGCTTTTTACAATGCCGTGCCTCTCACAGAATTCAGTGAAGAGGTCACTGTTGAATTGTGTTCCATTGTCGGATACGATCTTCTTTGGCAGCCCGAACCGGCAGATAATGCTTTTGACCACGAAGTCGAGGACTCTCTTTGAAGTAATCGTTTCCAAGGGTTCTGCCTTTGCCCACTTGGTGAAGTAGTCGATAGCCACCACCGCGTAACGGACTCCTCCCTTTCCAGTAGGGAGGACGCCAACCAAGTTGATTCCCCAGACCGCGAATGGCCGTGGGGACGAGATCATCTTCAGCTCGACTGGGGGAGCTCGGGCAACTGTGGCGAATCGCCGACACTTGTCACATTTCTTGACATAAGAGATCGAGTCCTTTGACAGAGTGGGCCAGCAATATCCTTGCCGTAAGATCTTCATGGCCAAGCTTTTCCCCCCAGTGTGATCTCCACAAAATCCCTCGTGCACTTCTTGCAAAATGGTCTTCGCTTCGCTTGGCAGAACACATCGTAGGAGAGGTAGAGAGTGCCCACGCCGGTATAATATCCCATCCACCACTGTATACCTTGGAGCCTGGTAAAGTACCCGCCTTGCATCATTATGCTCTTCAGGTAACTGTCCTGCTGTGAGATATTCGAGGATGGGGGTCATCCAGGTCAGTCTGGCGTCGATCATCTCGACCTCTGCCCCGACTTCTTCTATGCTTGGTTTCTCCTAGAACTCTACCGGTACTAACCCCAAAGTCTCCGTCTCCCTGGATGTGGCGAGCTTTGTGAGGGCGTCTGCGTTGGCATTTTGCTCCTGAGGTATCTGTTCAATTGAGCCCCGTTCAAATGCAGACAGCTCGACTTTTACCTTGGCTAGGTAAGCAGCCATCTTGGTTCCCTGTGCTTTGTATTCACCTGGCACTTGGTTTACCACGAGCTGGGAATCCCTGTAACACCGAACGGAGCTGGCCTTCAGCTCCTCGGCCACCCTTAGCCCGGCCAGTAAAGCATCGTATTCAGCCTCGTTGTTGGATGCCTTGAATTCGAATCTCAAAACCGAGTGAAATCTATGTCCTTCTGGGGATATCAAAATGATTCCAGCCGCGGAGCCGTTCTCGTTAGATGAGCCATCTACGAAGACCTTCCATGAGGCCCTGACCAAGGTGGCCTAAGGTGAATCTTCCACAGGATCTTCTCGGAATCCTGTACATTCTGCCACAAAATTAGCCAGAGCCTGGTTTTTTATTGCAGTTCACAGAGTGTACAAAATCTCGAATTGGCTGAGCTCAATAGCCCACTTCAACAGACGTCCCGATGCTTCAGGTTTTTGAAGAACCTGCCTTAAAGGTTGATCGGTTATGACATGTATTGAGTGGGACTAGAAATACGGCCTGAGCTTTCGGGAGGCTGTAATGAGACAAAAAGCCATCTTCTCCATCAACGGATATCGGGACTCAGCTCCGAGAAGCCTCTTGCTAATGTAATAGACTGGCTTCTGAACCCGGTCTTCTTCTCGGACTAACACGACACTAGCTTCGTCCTCCGTGATGGCCAGGTAAAGGAAAAGAGGCTCTCCTGCCGTTGGTTTGGACAATATGGGCGACTCGGCCAAATGTGCTTTCAGGTCGAGGAAGGCACGTTCGCAGTCCTTGGTCCATTCGAACTTCTTATTCCCCGAAGCAGGTTGTAGAATGGCAGGCACTTGTCGGTAGATTTAGAGATAAACTGATTAAGGGCCGCCACCCTTCCTATCAGGCCTTGAACGTCTTTTCGTGACTGAGGTGAGGGTAGCTCGAGCAATGACCTGACCTTATCGGGGTTTGCCTCGATTTCCCTGGTATTGACAATGAAACCTAGGAACTTCCCTGAGGCGACTCCGAATGTGCACTTCTGCATGTTAAGCCTCATGTCGTATTCTCTCAGTATCTTAAAGCATTCCTCCAGGTCGGAAACATGGTTATCGGCAGTTTTTGACTTGACCAGCATGTCATCAACGTACACTTCCATGTTCTTTCCGATCTGGTTGGCAAACATCTTGTTTACCAATCTCTGGTATGTAGCTCTGGCGCTCTTCAGCCCGAACGGCATGACCTTGTAACAATAAATGTTAGTTGGGGTCATGAAGCTAGTGTGCTCCTGGTCCGCTGGATTCATGGCGATCTGATTATAGCCTAAGTACGCATCCATAAAGGACATGAGCTCGTGCCCCGCCGTGGCGTCTACCAATTGGTCGATCCTCGGCAAGGGAAAACAGTCTTTGGGGCATGCTTTGTTCAGATCGGAGAAGTCGATGTAGGTCTGCCATTTCCCATTGGGCTTTGGGACCAACACAGGATTGGCGACCCAGACTGGGAACTTAGCTTCGCGGATAAAGCCGCACTTTTTGAGCCAGGCTACTTCCTCCTCTAGGGCTTCCGCATTGTATGTTAGGCTCCTTCCGCCTCTGTCATCTCTTCTAGTAGCGTTCAGTAAGTCACAAACACCTCAAGTATGGCCCTTCAAAAATCTTCTGTGTAGCTGACCAATAACAAATGAATATATGGCTGCCTTTACACGTAAATTATGCGATTTTTTTTTAACTTCAGGAATGGCCGCCTCCTGTATATATCGAATTATAGGGTCCATCCAATAGTCTTGGTCTACGTCTATTGAGGCAATGATGGAACCCTGTTGTTTAGTATTTATTGTAATGCTTAATTGCCTCGTACATTCTCCCATCAAAGCTTTCTTAGCTAGCTCGTCAACCCTCTGATTCTACTCTCTTGGATCATGTGTAAGCTCAAACAATGGAAAATGATGCTTTAGCTTTGTGACCATTTGTACATATTGTTAATGTGTTGTGACTAGGGTTGCGGCGAGGATCAAGTTAGAGGACTGTGGTCGGGACGTCGGTGCTCGGAGAGCTCGGGACTCAGGTAAGAAAACCCTTATTTTAGTTGCAGGAGTTACTTGATTTGGGGTTCATGAGACCGAGTTCCTCGCCATGGGGTGCTCCAGTGTTGTTTGTTAAGAAGAAGGATGGTTCCCTTAGAATGTGTATCGATTACAGAGAGCTAAATAAGTTAACCATTATGAACAAGTATCCACTGCCTAGGATCGATGATTTGTTTGATCTGCTACAGGGAAGAACGGTGTTTTCCAAGATAGATCTTCGGACAGGTTACCATCAGTTAAGGATTAAAGAGGAGGACATACCAAAGACCGCTTTCTGAACGAGTTATGGACACTATGAATTCCTGGTTATGCCCTTTGGATTAACCAATGCCCCAGCAGCGTTCATGGACATGATGAATAGGGTTTTCAAGGATTATTTAGACCAGTTTGTGATTGTGTTCATTGACGACATCCTAGTGTACTCTCAGTCTGAGGCAGAGCACGAGCAGCATCTGCGGTTGGTTCTATAACGGTTAAGGGAGCATAAGTTATATGCTAAGTTCAATAAATGTGAGTTCTGGTTGCCACAAGTTATATTTCTAGGCCATATTGTCAGTAAGGAGGGGATTCTGGTTGACCCAAGTAAGATTGAGGCGGTTAGAGATTGGCCTAGACCGAGCAAAGTTCCTGAAGTGAGAAGCTTTCTGGGATTGGCAGGGTATTATCGGCGGTTTGTTGAGGGGTTCTCCAGAATAGCTACGCCATTGGAAGAACTGACAAGGAAGAAGACAAGGTATGTTTGGATGGGTAGATGTGAGAATAGTTTTAAGGATTTGAAGCGGCGATTGATCACTGCGCCAGTGCTTAGCTTGCTGACAGAGAATGGAAAGTTTGTGGTTTACTGTGACTCATCCAGACATGGTTTGGGGTGCGTGCTGATGCAAGCTGGTAAAGTGATAGCCTATGCGTCAAGACAGTTGAAGGAGTATGAGCAGAGATATCCTACGCATGACTTAGAGTTGCCAGCGGTGGTGTTTGCACTTAAGATTTGGAGGCATTATCTTTATGGTGGGAAGTGCGAGATTTACACCTACCATAAGAGCCTAAAGTATTTCTTTACTCTAAAGGATCTGAATATGCACCAGAGGCGGTGGCTGGAGTTAGTTAAGGATTATGATTGTGATATCTTATACCATCCTGGGAAGGCTAATGTAGTGGCTGATGCATTGAGTCGGAAGGGCCCAGGACAGTTATTTAGTTTGAGGCAGATATCCGATAAGTTAGCTGAGGAGATGACCAGAGCAGGTATAGAGTTGGTGATTGGATAGTTAGCCAACATCACTCTTCAGTCTACACTCCTTGAGAGGATCAAGGAAGCGCAGGGGAAAGATTTCCAGTTGTGAGGTCATAGGGAAGGTGCCTTAGTCGGAGCGACTAAGGACTTTTCCATTTCGGAGATGGGGTTACTGAAGTACAAGGGTCGGATCTGTGTTCCGATGGATTCTGGGAATCCCAGAATGGAAGTCGGAAGATATCACTATGGACATTGTTGTTGGTTTACCAAGAACTGTGGGACAGCATGACTCGGTGTGGGTGATTGTGGATAGGTATACCAAGTCCTCCCACTTTTTCCCTATTAGGACAACTTATACTGTGGAGCAGTACGCTAAGTTGTATGTGAAGGAGATTGTTCGACTTCATGGGGCTCCCAGGTCGATAGTATCCGACAGAGACCCCACCTTCACCTCAAAGTTTTGGGAGAGTCTGCAAAAGGCTATGGGCACGCAGTTACGGTTTAGTACCGCTTATCATCCTCAGACGGATGGGCAGTCTGAGAGGATGATTCAGATATTGGAGGATATGTTGCGGGCCTGTGTGCTTGATTTTGGAGGATCGTGGAGTAAGTATCTCCCTTTGATTGAGTTCTCGTACAACAACAGTTATCAGGCGACCATTGGTGTGGCTCCGTATGAGATGCTTTATGGAAGGAAGTGTAGATCACCTATCCATTGGAATGAGACAGGTGAGAGGAGGTATCTGGGTCCAGAGATGGTTCAGAGGACCAATGAGGCGATTGAGAAGACTAGAGCATGTATGCTTGCCTCCCAGAGTCGACAGAAAAGTTATTCGGACCTGAAATGCAGGAGCATGGAATTTCAGGTTGGTGATCACGTGTTTCTTAGGGTTTCACTGATGAAGGGTGTGAAACGGTTTGGTGTTAGGGGAAACTTGAGCCCTGGGTTTGTTGGCCCCTTCGAGATTCTGGAACGGGTTGGAGAGGTAGCTTACAGATTAGCAATGCCTCTAGCTTTATCAGGGGTTCATGATGTTTTCCATGTATCCATGCTCTAGAAGTATATGTCATATTCAACACATGTTCTAATTTTTGAGAATCTAGAGCTTGATCAGGATTTGTCCTATGAGGAGAAGCCGGTTCAAATTCTTGACCGGAAAGATAAAGTCTTGCGGAGGAAGACCATCGCCTTGGTGAAAGTGCTATGGAGAAACAACAAGGTTGAGGAGGCGACGTGGGAACTTGAGTCAGAGATGAGGGAGTGGTACCCCGAGTTGTTCAGGTAATTTCGAGGATGAAATTTCTGTAAGGAGGCGATAGTTATAACGACCCGAATTTGCTAATCAGGCTTAAGGACTTGATTAGTGTGCCTGGAGGGCAATAAATGCTTTAATATGCTAATATGTGGATTTATGTGAATATATGATAATGTTGCATGTTTAGTTGAGTTAAATGTGCATGTGGGCCCCGTCTGGATATTAGGGGCATAAGTGTGATAAATGTGATGAATGTTATATATATGTGATATGTCTGTGCAGCACGATCCGAGATAGTCCTGGGGAGCGATTAGCTAGAGAGTCACAACGGGGTTCAGATTCTTACTCGGGGCGATTCGAGGGGTAATTTGGGTACTAGGTGTTATGGGATTATCGGGACATGAAAATAAATATTTGGAGATATATTTGAGGATAGAATGTCTAGGCGGGAATATTGGGAAATTTACCATTTTGCCGTCGGGGACGTTTTGGTACCCCGAGCCTTGAGGTAACCATATAGACTTAAGCTGAATAAAACAAAAAGGAGGAATTAATTAGAAGCTTTGGGAAACCGACCTATACTCCTCCTTCTGAACTAAGGATAACTTCTTATTATTCTCTCTTTCACCTTCTCTACTCTAAGGCATATCAAAGGTGAACTTTGGTGGAACTAGTCAGGAAATTGAGGACTTTGGGCTGTTGGAGTTAAGGAGCTAGGAGCTTGGGGATTAAGGTTCAACTTCAGAGGTTTAATTCAGCAAGAGGTAAGCTCTACTATGGGAATTATGCTTGAATTTCAGTTATGTTTTGAGGTTATGCATGTGGGTCGAATCTGATTGTTCTTGGGGGTTTTAGTTGAGTTTTGGAGTAGATTTTGGTGGGTTACGATGTTGAAACTGGGCTAGAATATTGGTGTTGAATATCTGGAACTGCTAGCTTGATTGTAGGATTAACTGGTCTGAAGAAAATGCAGGAGAAAGATGAAAATTTTGGGTTTGGAGGTGAGGGCCGTGGCCCTAGGAGGGGCGCGCCGCGGCCAGTATGCGCGCGCGGCCATGGGTGGCCAAGACATTTCATGCGCGCCACGGCGTTTGGTGGGCATGTCGCGGCCCATGTGGGGGTCAGTGAGGTGCTAGCCTCTGTTTTGAGGCTAGCCGCGGCGCTTGTGGGCAGAGCCGCGACTCTTAGTGCCAGTTAGTGTTTTTAAGAGTGTTTAGTCTTAGGAACTCAATGGTTAGCGCTCGGGATGGATTTTATCACCCGGATTGATAGAATTCAAGGACCCGGAGGTTAGGGTTATGGCTCAAAGTTATTTATTGGATTAGAACTTGATGGATTGATATTGTTAATGTGTTGTGACTAGGGTTTCGGCGATGCTCAAGTTAGAGGACTGTGCTCGGGACGTCGGGGCGAGCCTGGGGGTATGAACAGGAATTCAGAGAATAGATTGAGATTAATTTTGATGATGGGGAATATTTATTTGGTGGTTTATCAGGTGTTGGAAAGCAACGGGAAAATATTAGAGACACTTGAGGATTTGCGGGAATTGGGTAAAATGACTAAAATGGCCCTACTTGGATAAATGGGTTTAGAATTAATAGGGAGGGCATTTTGGTCAATTGGCTTTTGAGAGATTTATATTGAGGCTTTATACACTTAGTGGATTTTGTAGAAAAGAGTGAAGGCTGAAAAAGAAAGGAAAAGGAAAGAAAGAAAAGAGAGAAAAACAGATGGGTTTTCCAAAGGATCGGTTTAGGGTTCTAGCACCTCTTCTCTTCAAATTTCTTGGGGCAAAGCTTAGTGGAGAGCTAGGATAGGCTGAGCAACAAGGATCTTAAGGTTACACTTGAAGATTTGGCAAGGATTAGCAAGAACACATCAATGTTTGAGGTAAGTTTTAGAGATTTCAGTTTTAAGGGTTTTTGATGGTTTGAGCTGTGTTTTGAGCTGAGTTGATGGAAATTTTAGGGAATTTCAGAGCAAGCTTTGAGGGAGAGCAAGCTATGGAGGCATAGGGTTGAATCAAGGTCGAAATTTGCATCAATGGTAAGAATTCTAAGCCTTTAACTTTGTTGTTGATTGAATTTTTGAGTTTAGGGTTGTTCATGGTAAATTTTGAGATTTGGGATAAATGTTCTTGGGATTTGAGGATTTGGGATGCTTGGGATGAATGGAGAGTGTTCATAAGCTTGATTTTGAGTTTGGTAAAGATTTGGGGAAGTTTGGTTTGTGATTGGTTGAAAGAAATCGCAGAAATGCAATTTTGGGATTTCTGGGCTGCAACTAGCGCTACAGCGCTAGTCAGTGGGCGCTGTAGCGCTAGCCCCTGTTCTGGGGAGGTGAGTTCTGCTTGTAGCGCTACAGCGCCCTCTTTAGAGCGCTGTAGCGCTGCACTGTTCACAGAGGTGAATTTTTGGGTTTTTGATGAGGGATTTTGACCTAGGGTTCGGGGCTCGATTCTGTCACTTTGTTTTGGGGATTTAGGACTTCCCGGGGGCTCGGGATTGGTCCCGAGGCTGGGTATTCGGACTTGGGGTTTGGTGTTGACTTTGACCTATGTTTGTGCCTAGGTGTGCGCTAAGGCTCGAGTGGGATCGTGCTCAAGGAGTCAGGTGATCTAAGCTATTGATTGGAAAGGTAAGAAAACTATAACACCCGTAGGACAGGGCGTGGGCCCATAGTGTGATTGCGGGGCACGGCCCTATATTGCATGTTGCATGATGAGATGATTGCCGGGCATGGCCCTATATTGCATGACATGTTAGGATGCAGACTTAAATGAATTATTATTCGTTCGAATGTTGTTGTGTTATACTATATGTGTGATTATAATAAAATGAACGGCAAGGGCCGAGAGCGGTGTAGGCCGGGTGCGGCAGCGGGGCCGGAAGTAACACTTAGCACATGGGATGCTATAGTCAGGGCAGGGCCCGGTGGATACATGTGTTATCCTTACGGTGTGAACCGATACCCCAGGCTTCGGTAAGGCTTCTGGGGTGGCATGGCCGTGTTTGCTTAGTCTAGTGGTTGACTTGTTTATCTGTGGATTATCTGATATGATAAACTGTATAAATTACATATGTTATGTTCTGCATGAGTTTTCTTGCTGGGCTTTGGCTCACGGGTGCTCCGTGTTGCAGGTAGGGCAAAGACTGAGTCAACCAACCATGAGTACGGAGAGCGTGAAGCGACGCGTACATGTTTGGCCTGCCCGACTGCTTTGGTTGGGGGTTTATTCGAAAATGGCTGTAATAATCTATGATTTTTTATAACTGATCAATTGTAAACTTATTTTAAGATGTAAATAGTTTTCAAACCTTATTTTGGGATCCCAAATGTTTAATACTAGAAGTTTTATTGAAACAACGCATTTTCTAAGATTACAGCCTTAACTTTTAAATTAGTCACACCTTTGTTTCAACACCTCGGTTAGCGAGTTCATTGCACACTGTTTTGTCTTAAAACTCACTTAGTAACGGCTCTAAGGAAGTAGGGCATTACAAAAATGCTTGGGTTCGTTGTAATTGACTACCCAACTGCTTACACAACAATCTTGTAGAGACCAGCGCTGATCGCGTTCAAGGCCATAACTTATGTTCTCTACTTGGCTATGAAGTTCCCTTCTTCCTCAGGGATACGCACTTTAAAAGGGGTTCAGCTCGCTGCCAGGAAATGCTACAACATTTCTATGAAGGGAAAGTCATAACCTAAGCAGCAGGCGAAGGTGGTAATTGAAGGGAATGAGAAGTCTCAAGCAATGGAAATTGTTGAAGAGGGGGAAGAATCTCAGGAGACCGGCAACGAGTTTTCCCAATCGGATGAAATAGACCCACGAATAAGTGAAGACCAATTTGAGCTCTAGGCTCTAGAGAAGCTTGAAGAAATAATTCTCGACCCAGAGACACCTTTGAGGGTGGTGATGATTGGAAAGAATCTAGGAGCTGAACGAAAGAAGGAGTAGATTGAGTTTCTGAGGAAAAGTTGCAGAGGAATCAGTCCAAGTGTGATTATGCACACCTTACACATTTAAAAAAACGTGCCTGCAAAACATCAGAGACAAAGTCTATTGGGGAAGGAGCAAGGAGAAGCTTTAGAGGAAGAAGTAGCTCACCTATTGAAATGCGGGTTCATTAGAGAAGCAAAATATCCAACCTGGATCGCCAACCCTATTTTGTTTCCAAAGCAAAACAGAAAATTGAGGACCTGGATTGACTTCTCAAACTTGAATAATTCATGTCCAAAAGACTATTTTCCACTACCAAGAATATATCAACTAATTGACACCACGGTCGGGCACAAGCTCGTATCCTTCCTGGCCGCGTGTTCTTGATATAACTAGATAGCGATGAACCTTGCGGACTAAGAGCACACCAACTTCATGACCAAACACAAAATAGTCATGTCATTTGGGCTCAAGAATGCTGGTGCCACGTATCAAAGGCTAGTCAACAAAATTTTTGTTGATCAAATCAGGTAAAACATGGAAATGTACGTCGATGACATGCTCGTCAAGTTGAAAACTGCCAATAACCATGTTTCCAATCTAGAAGAATGTTTTCACGTAATGAGAAATTATCATATGAAGTTGAACCCCGAGAAGTGCGCCTTTGATGTCTCGTCAGGGAAATTTATAGGCTTTATAGTTGTTGATGCTCAAAATCTCACCAAGGGAAAATATGAGATCGATGCCATGAAGCCCCATCTACACGGCATAGAAGCCATGGCCTCGCTCAGCCACGCTCGGACACCAGGTGGCCTCGCTCGGCCACGCCCGCGCGCACCAGGTGGCCTCGCTCGGCCATGCCCCAGGCGCGAGGCCCTCCTCACGCGCACACCTGCTAGCGTCGCCCGGCCACCGCACGCACGTCTCCCTGGCATCGCTCGGCCACCGCGCGCGCATCTCCATGGCGTCGCTCGGCCGTACCTCGATGCTCATGGTCCAAGAGTGGCCTCGCCCATGCCCACGGAGGGGCCTCGCCCAATAGGCCCCGTGGTGGCCTCGCCCAATAGGCCCCGTGGTGGCCTCGCCCAACAGGCCCCATGGTGGCCTCGCCCATGCCCACGGAGGGGCCTCGCCCAATAGGCCCCGTGGTGGCCTCGCCCATGCCCACGGAGGGACCTCGCCCAATAGGCCCCGTGGTGGCCTCGCCCATGCCCACGGAGGGGCCTCGCCAAATAGGCCCCGTGGTGGCCTCACCCATGCCCACGGAGGGGCCTCTCCCAATAGGCCCCGTGGTGGCCTCGCCCATGCCCACGGAGGGGCCTCACCCAATAGGCCCCGTGGTAGTCTCGCCCATGCCCACGGAGGGGCCTCGCCAAATAGGCCCTGTGGTGGCCTCGCCCATGCCCACGGAGGGGCCTCGCCAAATAGGCCCTGTTGTGGCCTCGCCCATGCCCACGGGGGGGCCTCGCCAAATAGGCCCCGTGGTGGCCTTGCCCATGGCCTCATGGGGGTCACATCTGCAGCACACTCAGCCTCGTGAGCAGCCAAGAGAGCCACGCCATTAATAAGCCTTCCAAGGGTCCCATTCCTTACACCTAGAGACCCCTATGCTTAGAGGCTCCAATACGAGTCGAATGGGACATACTTGTATGACCAAGTACTGAGTACAGACACCAGTACCAGTGGGACTGCTGGGGTAAGAGTTATGGCCCGTACATCTATGGCCAAGGGTCAGAGTCGACACCACTACCACCTGCGCCACTACGCCTGCCGCCACTCATCAGACATGGGTACAGACAAGTAGTGGAGACATCCTCCTGACACCTGCTCCTGTACTGATGTATGACCACAACCTCTGAAGCCACTCCCCTGACATAGTACTTATGTACCATTTGGTCTACTGGACCACCATGTATCTAAGGCCATTAGAGCCTACTATAAAATGAATTGGAACACCACCTGAAAGGGGGTTGGAAATTTTACTGTAGCAAAGGCTTGAGTGTGAATGAAAGACTGAATTCTCCATTATTGTTCTATCATTGTTCTTGAGTGATTGTTTAAGTTTCTATAGCTTTTCCATTAGAGACCTTGACTTGATAATTTTTCCAACTCAACTTAGTTGACGAGTTCTCACCGTCAACAATAGTTAACTCGAGGGGGATCGAGGCAAACTATAACGACCCGAATTTCCTAATAGGGCTTAGTGCCTTGATTAGCATGTCGGGATGGCATAAAGGGATTATTAGATGAACTTAATCGAATATATGTATGATTATGTGAAATATATGAGTTATATTAAGATATAGCTAGTTATGCATGCTTAGGTGTATTAAATGTAATTGCGGGCCCGTTTTTGTGAAAATGGCATTTTTGTAATTTTGACCTATTAAGGGTATAATTGTAATTATATGTGTTATATGATTGGAACCACATTATTATGTGGATATATTTGCAATAACTGGCTTAAGTGGATCCTTTATAGCGATTTGGCGAAAAAGTCACAACAAAGATTTATACCTGGCTCGGGGGAGCCAAGGGGTATTTTGGTAATTTTGCGTAGGTTTAAGATTAGTGGAATATTATTGGAAGAAATAATTGTATTTTGAGGTTAGTAACTTAATAGGGAACTTAGGACATTAATTGAGGTTGAGCAGGATTAGTGGCGAAATGACCGATTTGCCCTAGGGGTGTACCTTGGATTGGATTTTAGATTGAGGGTATGGTGGTCATATGACCAAGGCACCAGCAGCCAAAGGACCCCACATTTGGGCATTCACCACTTCACTTGGTTTCTCTCAAAAAAATTTTTTAGACTCTCAAGCCTTCTCCCAAGAGCACAAGGCACTTAGGCTTGATCAAGAACTTGAAAGATTTTGGTGAAGATCAAGGGGATTCTAGGCCACAAGGAAGGGATTGAGCTACCAAAACGTTCAGTTAGCTGCTAGGAAATTCAAAATCAAGGAGGTAAGGACTTCTAGCTCTGTTTCTCATTTTCAACTTTCATGTTCTTGGTTGAGATGAGGTTAAGGCAAGTGCTGATGAAATTGAGGTTTTTAGGAGATTGTAGTACAGAATTCGATGGAAGAAATGTGTTGGGAGGCTCTAAGAGGCTTAGAATTCATTTTTCATTTGCATTTCAGACTTGAGAATTTTAGATTTGGGTAAGCTCTTAAAACTCAAGCTCGACATAGTGAATTATTGATTTCTTGGTGTTTTAGTGCATTTTGTGGTATATTAATGTTGGTATTAGATTGTTAGAGTTGTATAAGGCGTTTTGGTGGTTATAAACTTGCTAGAGAGTTTGTTTGGGGTCGATTTTCTGGGTTTGATATGCAAAGAAGTTGTAAGTTTGAATTGGGGAAGAAGTTCAAGTCTTTGGGCTCATTTTTGTGTTTTTAATGATCTAGCGTGACCGCGCTAGGTTGGGGCGCGATCGCGCTAGTGTCTCATTGAGTGGGGATTTTATTTTAATTTTGGGTTTTGGAGTTAGTGGCGTGAACGCGCTGGGTTAGGGTGCGATCGCGCTAGTACCCCAAAAAGCCTAAACTTTCTACTGGCGTGACCGCGCCAGGTGCCCCGAAACGTGGTTTTTCTAGTTTTAGGATTTGGGCTCAGGGAGTTTAGGAATTCATTTGATCGCCCACTTAGGGGCTCGGAGGACATTTCTAACAACACGACACCTGAGAATAGTAATCCTAAGGATATGGTTTAGAGTGAGGCTCGGGATTTGAAGTCAATCCCCAATAAGAGTATGTCTCGCATGGCTTGGGATTAGAATCTTACACGAGGCCTTCTCGTTTATCACAGTGAACTCGAGGTAAGAAAACTGCACCCTGGTTGTGATCGGGCCTTGGACCCCTATAAATGGATTTAACTGTGATTATAATTGTGATTACTCAATTAGGCATGCTTGCACATGTTATATATGGTTGCGTAGTTATGAAATATACATATGTGGATATATTCATGCTGAAACTCAATCCTAAAGGAGTCGGAGCCGACATTAAGCGTACGGAAGGCAGACCAGCTTAAGCGAGTCGGGGCGGCCATGGGACCAGAGGACTCGGCCTAATGGCGTCGGGGCTGAACGTGACTTGAATGAATAAAAGTGTCAATCACACTTAACTAACTGTAGTTTTTAACCCAAAAATGGACTACCTGATGACGTGGCAGGATTGGTTTACACGTGGGATGCACGTGGTAGTTTTAAGTGAGTATAATCAGCTCGACCCTCAACCAGAAGATCATTGGCTTATCAGGCATCATACTTACGGGCGACCAACCTGGTCGTATATATTCATTTATTTCCTTCAGATATGCAATCTTGTAATTATGTAGTAATTGTAATTTCCATTATTATTTTGATACGCATATATTAAGTGTAATTAAGGACCATTTTCCTAGGAAGACCTCCTTAAGCCTATAAATAAGAATCAAAAGGCTGAAGAAGGGGGACTTTTTTTTTACTTTCGAACATTTTGCTTGAGAACGATTGAGCTGAAAGATTCTAAGAGAGAAAAAGAGTGTTGGTATCCATCACAATTGTATTTATCTGAGATTTAGTGAAACTCGGGAACCCTAGTTCGTTGATCACTATTCTTCGAATACTACATCAATAAGAACACTAAGTGGATGTAGGTTATTACCATTCTATTGCGGTCAAACCACTATAAATTGTTTGTGTCGTTTATCTTTTTGTCTGGATTTCTTCACATTTTCATCTTATTTTATATAGTTTATCTGACTCCGTGTCGTTGACTAATTTGAGGGTGAACATTTTGGTGCCTTCATTAAGAGACGAATTAAAGACTTTCAATAAGATCAAATGGCAAAAACATCCAGGAAGACGGGACAAACTTCTGGTGCCACATCAACCCAGCCTCCTCCACAAAATGTGGCTGAAGATGAGCCACAGGTGGAATTTGAAGAGGAGGAAATGGATTCTGAGACCTCAAGGACAACACTGATTGTGTACAGGAGGAGTTAGCCAATCTGAGGGCTAATCAGGAGAATGTGGCTGAGACGATGGCAATACAATAAAGGGAATTTGACCGAAAATGTCAAGAATTGAGTGAGCGGTAGGCCAACATGGATCGCCAAAAGAGAGATGCCGCTGCAGCCCTGGAAGCAACCATTCAGTTAGCCCGGGGACAACCTGCACCAACTACTCAACCGGATCAGCCACCAAGTGTACCACCACAACAAGGCCCAAACCCAAGTCCTCCACCTCAGCCAGCTAGCCCTCAGAGGCCAGAGCAACCTCCTGCTGCTCAACAGGATATTCCATTTCAAAATCCTGATTATCAACCACCTTCTCGTGTTGGTCGAGATAATCACCAGCATCAAAGTCAGAATAGGGCCGGACATCCTCCCCGAAGCCCTAGACGGAAAACTACTGAGGAACCGAATCCACCGAACAGGGGACAGCGTCTTTCGGCTAGCGAAAGGCAAGTCGAGTCAAGAGCTGCGGTCAGGGGCCCCCCACAACATAATAATTCCCAAGGACCCACCGACAAATGCAGGCTTCCCCGTGACGCTCGGGACATGTCAGTTAGAGGAGGTGATAGTGTGATCAGCAAGTCGTGACATAGCTGGTTGCATTTTAGGGATGGAAATGCCTACAATGAAGTTGATTCTAGCATAGGAAATGTTGGTCAAAGACAAAGAGAGAGGGGTGGAGAACAAAATCCCCCACCAAGGGAAAATAGGCCTGTGAGCCAGAATGCTAGGGGGCAGCCTATGAAACCTAACGCCTTTGATCGATTGGGCGCTAGCGAGCGAAGGCATAGAGATGATGACTAGAGGGATGTGCTTAATGATAGGCGAGAAAGGCACGATGAGTACGCTCCTCCAACACCGGTTGCCCCAGCGATACTAGATGCAGTATGTAACGACCCAAATTTGCTAATCGGGCTTAGGGCCCTGATTAGTGTGCCTAGGGGGCAATAAATGATTTAATATGCTTTAATGTGTTAATAGGTGAATTAATGTGAATATATGATAGTGATGCATGTTTAGTGAGTTAAATGTGCATGTGGGCCCCGTCTGGATATTAGGGACATGAACGTGATAAATTTTGTATATGTGATATATCTGTGCAGCACGATCCGAGACAATCCTGGGGAGCGCTTAACCTGAAAGTCACAACGAGATTTTATACCCGGCTCGGGAGGAGCCTAGGGGTACTTTGGAAATCTTGTAAGTGAGTTGAGAATTAGTGGTTATGGTTATTGGTGATTGAGTAACCTGAGTAACTATTAGCTACTGCTAAGAGTAACAAGTTTAGATGGAAATTGGTAGAATTGTAATATAGGTGAAAGGACAAGAGTGCCCTTGAAGGTTGAGTTAGGAAAGGATTACTAGGAAGGGTAAAATGGTCATTTGGCAGGGGTTTAGATAACTTTCAGCTGGGAAAAAGGGGTACACGGTTTTAGCACTTAGTCATATTATGGTTTTTTGCTAAAAATTGAGAGAAGAAAGGCTAGAAGGAAATCTAGGGCAAGAAGAAGAAGAAGAGTAGAAGGAGCTGAAGTGGGAATTTAGGAGGAGTATCAAAGAAGCTTAAGGTTGGATTCTCCACTTGAGGTAAGGATTCTATGCAACTTTAAGGTTTGTTTCTGTTTTGGTTTAAGGAATTTGAAGCATGGTTTAAGTTTTGGTCTATGGGTTTAGATTTCTGAAGTTTGAAATCAAAGGTGTGGATTTTGGGTATGATTGTGTGTATGATCATGATACTAGTGTTTATAGGTTGTTAGATGGTTCATTTGAGGTTTCAAATTGGTGTTGGGGTCTAGGTGTGTGTTTGGGTTGTTTTAGAGGTGTTTTGGATCAGGAAATTGCAGGAGAAAAAAACCCAGAATTCTGGTTTCGCATAGGGGCGCCGCGGCCCTGTTCTTCGGTGTTGCGGCGCGAGTGTAACGACCCAAATTCACTAATAAAGCTTAAGGGCCTTAATTAGTGTGCCTGGAGGGCATATTGGGAATTATGTGTGGTTTTAATTATTAAGATGCATGATTATGAGTTAAAGCATGTTATATGACTATTTGAGTATTTGAGATGCATGACTATGTGTATTAGTATGCATGTGGGCCCTGATTAGGTTAGAAGGGCATAATTGTAATTTTGGCCATTATGGGCATAACTGCTTTGATATATGTGATAATTGTCGAGACCACATTATTATGTGGATATATCTTAGATCTGTGACTCGAGACGATCCTAGTGAGCAAAGTAGCGGAAAAGTCATGGCGGGGATTTGTACCCGGCTCGGGGTGAGCTTAGGGGTATAAATGGGAATTTAGCGAGTATACTAGAGTTTATTTTGACATTGAGGAATATTATTGGTGATTAAATAGGTAACGGGAATTAAGCGGGTAACATTAGAGACATTCGAGGAGTTAGCGGGAATTGGGTAAAATGACTAAAATGCCCCTAAGTGGATTAAAAGGGTTTGGAATTAATAGGGTGGGCATTAAGGTCATTTGGCTTTTAGAGATGGGTATTACTGAGGCTTTATGTTAGTGGGATTTGTAGAATATTATAGAAGTTTGAAGAAGAAGAAAAAAGAAGGAAAAGAAAGAGAGAAAACAGAGGGAGTTTTCTGAGTCGGTTCAAGCTTCCTTCACCAATTTCTTGAGGATTTCTGGAGTAAAATTCAGAGGAGAGTTAGTTTAATTAAGCCACAAGGTTACTAAGCTAAGTTTGAGGATTTGACAAGGGTTTAGCAAAAGTCCATCAGCACTTGAGGTAAAATTCTGTAAGTTTCTTCAACTCTTGTTTTGGGTTCCTAGCCAAGCTGTCTAAGCTGTATTGATGGGAATTCTAGGGAAGTTGGAGCCAAGGATTGTGGAGAAGCAAGCCAAGGAAGTCTAGAGGCACCTTGAGGTCGAAATTCCACCAGAGGTATAAACTCTAAACTCTAACTTTGTTGTTCAGCTGGTTTTTACTGAGTTTTAGAGCATAGGACTGGCTATGGTGAATTATGAGTTTGTGGATGCATGTGCTTTAGTTCTAGGTATTTGGAATCCTTGGGATGAGTGGAGTATGGTTATAAGGTTGTTTTTGAGTTTGGGAAGGAGTTGGAAGAGGTTTGGTTGAGGTTGGTTCGAGAAAATCGCAGAAGAGAAAAATTGGAGATAGTCTGCCTATGACTAGCTCTACAGGGCTAGCCTTTGGCCGCTATAGAACTAGGCCATGGTGCTGAGGGGGCTTGGCTTCTGTCTGTAGCGCTGTAGCGCCCTTCCTTGAGCGCTGTAGCGCTACCCTGCTTCCTGAAGGGGATTTTAGGGTTATTTGCAAGGGTTTTTGACCTAAGGTTTGGGGTTTGTCTCCACCACCTTGTTTGGTGGAACTAGGACTTCCAGGGGGCTCGGGATTGACCCCGAGACTAGGTTTTGGGCTTAAGGTTCGATAATGACTTTGGCCATGATTGTGTTTAGGTGAGCGCTAGCGGTCGAGGGGGATCGTGCTCAAGGAGTCGAGGGATCAAAGCTAGAGAATTGGAAGGTAAGAAAACTGCACCCGATTATGTGTTTGTGATGGGACTAAGTGCTCCCGAGAATTGTATTGTGTCAATGATGGTATCATGCCGTGGGACATGTAAAAGCGGCCTAAGAGTGTCGTACATAGTATTTGCGTACAGGGCGTAGCTTGGCCACTGATAGCCGAGAATATTCACTGAGCTCGGCTTAAGCGAGCCGGAGCCAGTGGGATAACGGAGGGAGCAGCCTGAGAGCGCTAGCCCTGGTTATCATTTGTGCAGTGATATGTGATATGAATTGATATGCTTAGTATGTTGAATACTTGGTCATGCTGAATGATTACATGTTTGAGAACTTGTGATGCAACGTGGAATATGGATTTGTCTGTTGATTGCTTATGTTCTGTTGTTGTGTTTTCTTGCTGGGCCTTGGCTCACGGGTCTACGTGGTGCAGGTAAAGGCAAAGGCAAGCTGGACCAAGCCTGAGATGGAGAGCTCCGAGATGGAATGTACATAGCCAGCCATTCGATCATCATGGTCGAGGAGTGGATCAGGACAGGGATTACCTAACCGCTTGTTTTGCCTTAGTATGGCTGATTATTGTATCTGAATCTTATAACTTTTGTAAACGAACTTTAAACTTATATTTTTGGGATCCCGTGTAAACAAATAATGTTTCTTAATGAAAATGTGGTTTTTGAGACCAAACCATTTTAAACCCTAGTTCCTTTACAGTTTTAGTAACACGGTTTTAATTAAATGACTTGATTAGCAAGTCTGGCACTTTATAAACACATAGTGTAGCGTTCTTGGCTATCCAGGGCGTTACAGTGAGGTTGAGTCAGGGGGGAACTTTCTGACTTCTCTGGGCGCCGCGGCGCTAGGTTATTTTCAGGATACGAAATTTTGCATTTTTGGGCATTTGTTCCGGGGGCTCGGGGGATGTTTCTGATGCATTGTTTTAGGAATTTGGAGGTCTCGAGAGTAAGGGATTGGTCCCGGAAAGTGTTTATGGGTTGGTTAGTATTAAAGAATGTTTTATATGTGTTGTGACTAGGGTTTCAGCGAGGCTCACGCTAGAGGACTATGCTCGGGGCATCGATGCTCAGAAAGCTCGGAACTTAGGTAATAGAACCCTTGTTCCCATGAAGCTTGTGTGCAGGGCTGAGCCCAGTGTGTTTGAATGGATTGATATGCAGGGCTGAGCCCAATGTGTTTGCATGAATTGATATGCAGGGCTGAGCCCAGTGCGTTTGAATGGTTTGATATGCAGGGTCGAGCCCAATATGTTAGAACTGCGGGGCGTAGCCCTTTATTTGATTATGCTAGAATTCTATACTTGCTTGTTATGCTATGTATGTTATGATGTGAATGGTCTGCTTGAGCCAGGAGCGGTATGGACCGAGAACGGCGAAGGGCCAGGAACGGCATTGGGCACGTTGAGTGCAAGGCCAAGAACAACAAGGGGCCGAGAGCAGCGTTGAGCACGTGGAGTACGAGTTACCAGGGTGAGTCCCTAGAGGGATACCTGGGATATCCTCATGGTGTGGTCCACAAACCCAGGGCTTGGTAAACGCCTAGGACGGCTAGGCCGTATGTGTTTAGCCATTGGTGGCCTTTTTATATGCTTGATATATGTGTTGCATATGTTATCTGTTTGTGGGTTCTCTTGCTGGGCTTCGGCTCACAGATGCTCTGTGGTGCAGGTAAGGGTAAAGAGAGGGAAGATCAACCAACCATGAGTATAGCAGGCGTGGGGCGGCGTGTACATGTTTGACCAGTCTGGCTGTCACGGCCAGAGGATTTTGGGAGATGCTTGTAAATAAACTCTGATTTTGTCTTCTAGTCGACTTGGTTTAATTAATATGTTGTAAACATTTCTAAACTGTATTTTGGGATCCCAAGTGTAAACCTTTTATGATTTTCTATGGAAACTACTACTTCTAAGGTTTTTCCTCTATTTATAGCTTAATTACACTATTTGATCTAAAACCTCGATTAGCGATATGAAAACACGTTTTTAAACTCACTTAGTAGCGGCTCTAAGGAAGTAGGGCATTACAACTTGGTATCAGAGCGAGCCAAGGTTATTGGTTCTGGAGATTTACCGAACATGTACACACGCAGTCAGTGACAGGCTTAACTCAGGGTTGGTTGGTAAGATTGGTTAATATGTCTGAATATGTATTTGAATGCCTTGTTTGCCTACTTATTTTATATATAGAGCATGACGAATGAATTAACATGTGCATGAGATACTGATAGGGCCTGGCCCTTGATTATTGCATGAAGAAATAGAAGTGTGCTGAATAGCGTTGCTAATGCATGTGGATGAATATTGGGATAATGGTTTGCATACTGAGTGTGTGTGGTTAACTGCCTAAATTGAATCCATATGTAATATCTGTTTATTGGCTTGTAGGAGGCATAATGAAACGTGAGTGTACCTAGTTGTGGTATAAATGGGCAGCTAAATGTATGGTATTGTGGATTTGGCTTAATATGCTTTATGTGTGTATGAATATTGTGATTTTTGGACTTGGATGTGGTTTGGTTCAGAGTGTGAACCTCACGGTAGAGAAGTTTAGTCTGCAATGGCGAATGAACTCAGATGGTTTGCATCCGGGATGGTTAAGTAGACCTGGCGTCGTAATGCAGGAGAGTTGCAGATGAAAGTTAGGGTTGGAAATTTCCATCTACCCTGAAAGTCCCGAGATGTCCGCTAGCTTATGAGTAAATGGTATTGGTACAATATAAGGATACAGACAGATAAATAATAGTAATTGGAAGGCTTAAGAGGCGTTAACCTCTGGTTGGAGAGGAAAGTTTGGGTTGCCTGAGAATTGTTTAGTGGATGGACAAAGCTAACTTCATTTTTGGTTATATAGAGGTGAAAGGTCATAACTAAAGGATTGTGGTAAGAACTTGTGACAGGAGGACACTAGAAAGTGGTGTTCAGGTTGAGATATTGGCATGATGAGTTGGAAAGAACTCAAGTGGGGACTCGATAAAAGAAGTTATAGGGACGAGGAGATTAATAAATCTATGAGCTCGACTTGAAATGATAAGACAAAGACAACCTGTGTTAGTAAGTGTTAGGAGTTGGATATCTCACTTTGGAAATGTATGCAAGTGGTGGTGGTTGGAGATAATGACCCATGTAGGGATTGAATTCTAGAATGGTTCAGGGTGTTAGGGCTGCTCTAGTGTATTAGATCTTCAATGATATTTGAGTGGCGAAGAGAGTCATGTTATTTTAGATATGTGGAATGAGGTAAAGAGCATGAGTGCTATAGGGCAAGGGATGTGAAAGACACTGCTTCTATTGGCAGAATTCAGTAAGGAAAAATTCTCAGTTTTTGAGGAAGAAGGACCCCAGATAGTGCTAGGGCACCTGATTTGTGATTGGAAAGGAGCATGATTGAAAAGGTAGTTATCAAGATGGTGATAGGAACCAGGGAGGTTATTTGGTATGCACCTGAGGGAGAGGATGCCACCTGAGAGGATGTCGGGTGAGGGCACGACTTCTAAATGAAATAATTCGGTATGTTAGGATGGATTTTCCGTGGTAAGGGAACGAAAGACTAGAATGTCTCGTCACACTTGAAGTTCGAGGCTGATTTCACGAAGATGAGTATTTAACTGGATGTTTTATGTTTTAATCATGTAACGAGCGGGAGGAACTCGGTGTTGAGAATGTTCCAAGAGGGAGTTAAATATGGAGAGAGTTTGCCTCAAGGGTGCTACGTGAGAAGCTGAGGATAAGAGCATTTATTGAGGAGGAATAACGAACTTCTGGCAGATGAATTGGGCTACAGGTAATTAAGAGGTTCATAGTGAGAACAATAGAGTTCGTCTTAAGGAAGCCTCAACATGAGGCAGAGTAAAAGTGGATCTGTTAAGAGACAACCATGGATTATAAGGTATATCATTTTGAGTAATGTAATTAGACTGAATGGAAGCTGAGCTAACCAGTAGGAAACTTGTATAGGTATACAACGAAAGATTGGAGTTATTATTAAGTCGGGCTACAGGTAGATCGGGTATCAGGAATGTTGTGGAAGACGGCACTGGCTAACAGAAAGAATTACTTGAAGCAATTAAAGAAATTTGACCTTGGATTAGTCAGAGCATTATATGGCAAGAATTGTTGGCATCAACGGATAAGAATGGAAAGTTTGATATTGGGCACAAGATGGGGCAATGTCTTCAGGAGTTGATCTGCGACCTGGTTATTACCAGCTGGAAATCAAAGAGAGAGACATTTCAGGAGTTTTTATTTTTGTACTGAGTAAGGTGTAAGGGGTTGGTAACAAAGATTCTAGAATGGTTCAAGCTACAGCAACACAGGTAAGTTTTTAAGTGGAGAATATTGGAACGGTATGGGCAAGCCCCTCTAGTTCACGAGCGGTATATGTGGATCACTCCCAGACGGAAATGGTGAGAGAATGACTATTATGCTGAGGACGTTAGTACAAAGGAAGCAGGGTCACAGGTAAGGTTCTACGAAGTGTCAATTTGGGTTTCGTCGGGAGTACTCAGAGTAGAGCTATAAGAGGAAAGAACAGGTATGAGAAGATTTGATCTGAAGTCACGAAGAAACTAATGAAGAACGTCTGTAGAACAGAAGGTGTAACAAGACTGGCAAGCGTGTCGTCTATCGCATAAGTATCTCTGCAGAAAACTACATCAGAGAGGGGAAGAACAGTAAAACTTGAGGCTTAACGGAATGAATGGTGTCAAATCAGAATTCAGAAGTCAAGGTAAGAGTTGATTGGTATTTGGTGATGCAGGAATATGTGTGTGAGTTATGGTTAAGGATAGAGGGATAGCATAAAGGACTTGATCTATGATGAGGGTATGGAACCGTGGGGGGGTGCACCACAGGTTGGGCATGCCCAAGCTCAGATTGGCGCAAGGATGGGTCGAACCCCGCGAGAGATGAAAGAATGGAACATGGTTGATATACTTGGAATGTTAAGTTGATAGTTATGCATAGCAAAAGGTACTTGAGTGTTGGGATGTTAGTAAGAAAGATAATCTTGAGACTGGAATTTAGTGGAAAGCAACAGATGGAAGGTTGATGTTATAAGTCTTCGACTGTGCTAGGAATGGATTTAATATGAGGTGGATCTCTTACTTGGAAGGTGGGTGTCAGTTAGAAGAGTGCCACATGTTACAATGGAATGGACAGGATAACAATTGAAATTGGAATAGTGCTAGTGTGTGGTGATGGACACATACGTTTTCTTTGGATAATGGAATCCAGAGCTTTGGTTTTGTGGATACAGGGAAGAACCCTACGAGTATTATACAAGAAAAAGTACAAGAACTAGATGAATGGTCCAAAGAGAATTTGGTGTGGAGATGGGAATTATAAGTGGGTGTTGTTTCGCCTCCTAGGGTTTGTAGTACTGGGAGGTTTTGGCTGATGGTAGAACCTGGGATACTCGGATATTGAGAAGTAAAATAATACGATGGTGGATCATAAGAATGGATCACATTAGATCGTAAATAAGGTGATGGATCAGGGGAGGAGTTGTAACTCAGCTGAATAAGATAGCATACTTTGGTTTGTATAAATTGGTGATGAAATAGGGCATTGGTAATGATGAATTGAGACCCTATAGTCTATAAGTTATGGAAAGGGACCTGAGATAAAAGAAAACAGAGTAGTAATCCGGAATTACTGATTGATTGCAAAGAGGATATCAATCTGAGGGCTTAACAATTATCTTAAGGGTTTAAGCATTGAATGTGCAAATTTTAGAATATCAAAGGAGGTGTATTCTTTGATAAGTCAATCACGGTATTGGATGCTGGAGTACAGCTAAGGTGACAAGGCATAAGACTTGGTAGGATAAAAGCAAAGAATTAAGAGTTAGTGGACACTGCAGCTCAGTAATAATTCAGAGGAAAAGCAAAGAGGATGTTGGAATTCTTAGGGCAGGGGATGTCTGCCTATCAGAAAGTTTATAGGAACCTGTAAACTGTTAACTTTGGAGTACGGGGTTCCAGAATGGGAGTTGTATATTCCTCCAAGTTAAGCAGCGAGAAAGAATATGATAGTGAGGAAAGGAAAAAAGGAGTATGACTTTCGTCTCGGCAAGAGTTCTAAAGTTGTACTAAGGATTTGGCCGCGGGCCTATAAGTTGATTTTATCCTGGTAAGGATGATAATTCATAAGTATTTTGACATTGAGAATAATCGACGAAGAGATTGCTGTGAATCAAGCAGACACTGGAGTTCTGTAGATTTAATGTATAAGTACAAGTTAAAGAGAGTATGGTTATCAGACAAGATCTTGTGGAACAAGATTGTATTCGCGCATGGGTATTATTAATGATTAAGGGTAAAGGCATTGGACCTTGGGAATTTTCATCAGAGGTATGAGGTATACAGCCTGATGTGCTCAAGTAAATTTCAAGGACGAAATTTCCGTAAGGAGGGGATAGTTGTAACGAACCGAATTTGCTAAACGGGCTTAGGGCCCTGATTAGTGTGCCTGGGGGCAATAAATGATTTAATATGCTTTAATGTGTTAATGGGTGAATTAATGTGAATATATGATAGTGATGCATGTTTAGTGAGTGAAATGTGCAAGTGGGCCCCGTCTGGATATTAGGGGCATGAATGTGATAAATGTTGTATATGTGATATGTCTGTGCAGCACGATCCGAGACAGTCCTGGGGAGCGCTTAACCCGAAAGTCACAACGGGATTTTATACCCGGCTCGGGAGGAGCCTAGGGGTACTTTGGGAATCTTGTAAGTTGAGTTGAGAATTAGTGGTTATGGTTATTGGTGATTGAGTAACCTGAGTAACTATTAGTTACTGCTAAGAGTAACAAGTTTAGATGGAAATTGGTAGAATTGTAATATAGGTGAAAGGATAAGAGTGCCCTTGAGGTTGAGTTAGGAAAGGATTACTAGGAAGGGTAAAATGGTCATTTGGCAGGGGTTTAGATAACTTTCAGCTGGGAAAAAGGGGTACACGGTTTTAGCACTTAGTCATATTATGGTTTTTTGCTAAAAATTGAGAGAAGAAAGGCTAGAAGGAAATCTAGGGCAAGAAGAAGAAGAAGAGTAGAAGGAGCTGAAGTGGGAATTTAGGAGGAGTATCAAAGAAGCTTAAGGTTGGATTCTCCACTTGAGGTAAGGATTCTATGCAACTTTAAGGTTTGTTTCTGTTTTGGTTTAAGGAATTTGAAGCATGGTTTAAGTTTTGGTCTACGGGTTTAGATTTCTGAAGTTTGAAATCAAAGGTGTGGATTTTGGGTATGATTGTGTGTATGATCATGATACTAGTGTTTATAGGTTGTTAGATGGTTCATTTGAGGTTTCAAATTGGTGTTGGGGTCTAGGTGTGTGTTTGGGTTGTTTTAGAGGTATTTTGGATCACGAAATTGCAGGAGAATAAAACCTAGAATTCTGGTTTCGTATAGGGGCGTCGCGGCCCTGTTCTTCGGCGCCGCGGCGCGAGGCTGAGTCAGGGGGGAACTTTCTGACTTCTCTGGGCACCGCGGCCCTCACGGGTAGTGCCGCGACGCTAGGCTATTTTTAGGATGGGAAATTTTGCGTTTTTGGGCATTTGTTCCGGGGGCTCGGGGGATGTTTCCGATGCATTATTTTAGGAATTTGGAGGTCTCGAGAGTAAGGGATTGGTCCCGGAAAGTGGTATTAGGTTGGTTAGTATTAAAGAATGTTTTATATGTGTTGTGACTAGGGTTTCGGCGAGGCTCACGCTAGAGGACTGTGCTCGGGGCATCGGTTCTCAGAAAGCTCGGAACTCAGGTAATAGAACCCTTGTTACCATGGAGCTTGTGTGCAGGGCTGAGCCCAGTGTGTTTGAATGGATTGATATGCAGGGCTGAGCCCAATGTGTTTGCATGAATTGATATGCAGGGCTGAGCCCAGTGCGTTTGAATGGTTTGATATGCAGGGCCGAGCCCAATATGTTAGAACTGCAAGGCGTAGCCCTTTATTTGATTATGCTAGAATTCTATACTTGCTTGTTATGCTATGTATGTTATGATGTGAATGGTCGGTTGAGCCGGGAGCGGTGTGGACCGAGAACGGCGAAGGGTCGGGAATGCCGAAGGACCGAGAACGGCATTGGGCACGTTGAGTGCAAGGCCGAGAACGGCAAGGGGCCGGGAGCAGTGTTGAGCATGTGGAGTGTGAGTTTCCAGGGCGAGTCCCTAGAAGGATACCTGGGATATCCTCACGGCGTGGTCCGCGAACCCAGGGCTTGGTAAATGCCTGGGACGGCTAGGCCGTATGTGTTTAGTCATTGGTGGCCTTTTTATATGCTTGATATATGTTATCTGTTTGTGGGTTCACTTGCTGGGCTTCGGCTCACATATGCTCTGTGGTGCAGGTAAGGGTAAAGAGAGGGAAGATCAACCAACCATGAGTATAGCAGGTGTGGGGCTGTGTGTACATGTTTGAATAGCCTGGCTGTCACGGCCAGAGGATTTTGGGGGATGCGTGTAAATAAGCTCTGATTTTGTCGTCTAGTCGACTTGGTTTAATTAATATGTTGTAAACATTTCTATACTATATTTTGGGATCCCAAGTGTAAACCTTTTATGATTTTCTATGGAAACTACTACTTCTAAGGTTTTTCTTCTATTTATAGCTTAATTACACTGTTTGATCTAAAACCTCGATTAGCGAGATGAAAGCACGTTTTTAAACTCACTTAGTAGCGGCTCTAAGGAAGTAGGGCGTTACACAGTACAGGCCCAGATCGATGCACTGAATCAAGCCGTCCAGTAGTTAGTGGGGAGCCGAACATCCCACATCGAGTATGATAGGAGAAGAGGCACTCCATTCATACAAAGAATAGCGATGGAAAAATTCCCAAGAAAATTTAAGATGCTAGTATTGGCCAACTTCGATGGATATGGGGACCCAGTATCTCATGTGAATAAATTTGAGATACAGATGGATATCCAGAAGGTGTCGGATGATGCTCGCTGCAGAATTTTCCCGGCCACCTTATGCGATACTGCTCAGGAATGATTTTTCAAATTCCCTTCTACTAGCATAGTCGCCTATAGGAGACAAGGGAAAACAGGAAGATCCTGCCAAAGCCGCCAATGGCTCAGATAAACACAATGGCAACGACAAAAGCAACAAGAAAAACGGTGGAAAAAGGGCAAAAAACGAGTCATCAAGGTCTGAGAATAAATGCCCAAAAAGTAATAGGTACGAGCCATGGTTCACCAATTACATAGCCCTAGTCGACAGTAGAGTAGAAGTGTACCAGGTGACCAGCACCAATGTCCCTTACAAGCGACCAGTGCCGATAAGGAAAGATATCTCCAAGAGAGATGCAACAAAGTTATGTCATTTTCACAACGACTATGGTCATGACACCAATGAGTGCAACCAGCTGAAATATAAAATTGAGATCCTTATCAGACAAGGACACCTAAGGAGATATGTACGAGCCACATGAGGTTCTCAGTGAGAGGCTCAAGGAAGCAACGAGTAAGCATCTATACGCCAACGCTTGCCCCCTTTAAAGTCAGCTCCTGTGGCGGGTACATTGTTGACCTTCTGGGGCGGCCCACACTTAGCATGTGATAGTGGGAAGGCAAGGGAGCGATATGCCCGATCCTTACGCCACGACCGGAACATTGAAATGTTGAATGTGGAGGAGTGAACTCCCATAAAAACTAGAACAGAAGAAGAAACTATCACCTTCTCTGATCTTGATGCTCAGCATGTTCGGTTTCCCCATTCGGACCCTCTAGTCGTGGACGCCTAAATTGCCAATATGATGGTTAAGTGGGTGTTAGTGGACACTGGAAGATTGGTAAACATATGTACAAGTCTTCACTGGAAAGGATGAAGTTGTCAATGAATGATATGGAGCCATGCAACCAAACCATTTATGGTTTTTCTGGCGAAGAGCTCGCGCCAACAAAATCGATCAGGCTTCCATTCACAACAGAAAGTGTACCTGCAAACAGGACATTACTCACTACTTTTATAGTAGTTTATTGTCCTTTTGCATATAATGCTGTGATTGGAAGGCCTATTTTAGTCGACCTGTGAACCGTAACCTCGGTCTGGCACCTAGCCATGAAGTTTCCAACCGACGCACGGGTAGGATGCATGTTGGGAAACTAATGAGAAGCGATGGAATGCTACAATTGCTAGATTACTAAGGCGAAAAGGGGTGGATCAAGGCAAGGATCCAATAAAGGGTTGCAATTGGCCAATGAGATACAAGCCGAATCAGGTGAGCACGTCCCCAAATAGGGTGTTGCCCAAAGTGAGGATAGGAATTCAGATCCTCGCTTTGGCGATTTTGAGGAAGATGTAGGACCATTCGAGGACCTCGAGGAGGTCCAACTCGATGAGGCAGATCCGACCAGGGTTGTGAAAGTCAGTAAAACTTAGACACAACAACAAAACAAAAACTGGTGGAATTTTTGAAGAAGAACCAGGAGGTTTTTTCTTGGTCGCATAAAGATATCGTTGGGATTGACCCAGCAGTTATCAGCCATGTCTTGAACATAGATAAAAGTTTTCCACCAATACAATAGAAAAGGAGGCTGCTCGACAAAAATAGATCGAAAGCTTTGAAAGAAGAAGTCTAGAAGCTAAAGGAGAACAGATTCATCAGGGTAGCATTTTATCCATCGTGGGTCTCTAATCCCATACTAGTTCCGAAGCCAAATGGCAAGTGGAGTGTAACGACCCAAATTCACTAATAAGACTTAAGGGCCTTGATTAGTGTGCCTGGAGGGCATAATGGAGATTATGTGTGGTTTTAATGATTAAGATGCATGATTATGATTTTAAGCATGTTATATGACTATGTGTATTATGTTATGTGATGATTATGCTATGTGATTTGTACCACGTGGGTGCGGTGATATCAATGTGATGCACGTGCCGAGACGGTCCTAGAAAGCTAGATAATGGTAACTGGTGATTTGGTAACCTGTGTAACTGTTAGTAACCATAGAGGGTAACAAGTTTTGTTGGAGAGGTGGTAGAATTGTAAAGCTAGTAAAAGGACAAGTAAGCCCTCGAGGTCTAGTTAGAAAGGGATATTAATGGAGGGATAAATTGGTCTTTTGGCAGTGTATAGGTGAGTTTGAGCTGAAGGAAAATACAAGTACGTATAATACTTTGAGAAATTGGTTTTACGCTGAATTTTGGGAGACCTAGAAAAAGAGCAAAAGTAAAATAGAAGAGGGAAGCTGAATTTGGCTCTTGGAAGGTGAATCAAGGGAGGTTTGAAGTTATCAATCAAGCTTAGGCCAAGAATACTCAAAGAGTTGGGTAATCAAAGGGGAAGGAGGTTTGAAGCTTGAGGTTGGACTCTCCACTCAAGGACTTTGGAGAGGCTCGGGGTAGAGGACCGTTCTTGCGGCTTCGTGGCATCGGAAACCAGTGAATTGAAAGGTAAGAAAACTGCACCCGATTGTATGATTGTGATGGGACTAAGTGCTCCCAAAAGTTACATCGTGTCAATGTTGGTATTACGCCATGGGACATGTAAAAGCGGTCTAAGAGTACCGTACATGAGTTTAGCGCACGGGGCGCGAATTGGCCACTGGGTGCCAGGAACAACGGGATAACAGAGGGAGTAGCCTGAGGGCGCTAGCCCTGGTTATCGTTTGTGAATTGTGTGTTATGAACTGAAATGCCTAGTATGTGGAATACTTGATTATACTGACTGATGATATATCTGAGTATATGTGATGCAATGTGAGATGTAGACTTGTCTGTTAATTGTTCATGCTCTGTTGTTGTTGTGTTTTCTTGCTGGGCCTTGGCTCACGGGTGCTACGTGGTGCAGTTAAAGGCAAGAGCAAGCTGGACCAAGCCTGAGGTGGAGAGCTCCGAGGTGAAATGTACATAGCCAGCTGTTCGATCACCATGGTCGAGGAGTGAGTCAGGACAATGATCTACCTGACTGCTCGTTTTGCCTTAGTATGGCTGATTAATGTATTTGAACCTTGTAACTTTTGTAAACGGCCTTTAAACTGATATTTTTGGGATCCCGTGTAAATAACACAATGTTTTCTTTTAATGAAAATGTGGCTTTTGAAACCAAAACGCTTTAAACCCTAGTTCCTTAATAGTTTGAATAACACGATTTTATTTAAATGACTTGGTTAGCAAGTCTGGCACTTTATAAACACACAGTGTAACGGTCTTGGCTATCCAGGGCGTTACAACTTGGTAACAGAGCATCCAAGGTTTATGGGTCCTGAAGACTGGCTGGATATGTACATTCTCCGCCGGAGACAAGCTCAACTCAGGATCTGGTAACTGTGTATACATGATTATGTGCTTAAATGATTTGAGTGAGATATGATTGTTGATATCTGTCTGATGAATAGGGAGCATGAGATACTGATAGGACCTGGCCCTTCACTATTGCATGATGTTATTGAGGCATGCTTATTAGCATTGCTGTGCATGTGAATGAATATTTGGATAGATTTCCATATTTGATTGCTTGTGAACGATTGGAGTTCCAGTGATGGATTAGGAGAGAATTATTACCCTGTCATCATAGCCTAATTGCCGAGTCGTTGATTGCAGATTGCTTGAATAGTTATGTGTTCAAGGAAATCCACACGACTAGCCGGCAGGTCAGGGGCTAGAGATGATGATCAGGGCCCGACCCCTCCGCCAGTCCCTGAGAACTGGCAGCAGTTAATGGCAGAAATGCAGGCTAGGCTTCAGAGCCAAGATGAACAGATCAGAATTCTGCAGCAGGCTCCATCTGGGAGTGTTTTCCCTGTTGGGCCACCGGCACTGGTACCTGTGGTACAACCAGTTGATGTTGGTTCAGGAAGCAACAGCCCCCGATCTTTGAGGGTGGTCCAGATCCACTGAAAGCTGAACAGTGGATGACTTTGATTACTACCATTCTAGATTTTATGAGAGTGGAAGGACATGACAGGGTGGACTGTGCCATTTACATGTTGAGGGATGATGCCCGAATCTGGTGGGAGGTGGTATCACAGACTAGAGAGGTGGCTACACTGACTTGGGAAGGATTTAAGGATTTGTTCAATCAAAAGTATTATAATGTTGCCATCAGGTCAGCGAAAGTGAATGAGTTCGTGGGACTGGTTCAGGACAGTATGACAGTTACAGAATATGCCTTGAAGTTCGACAGACTGCGAAGTTCGCACCAGATCTTGTGCCAACTGATGCAGCCAGGAAAAACAGATTTGTTAGAGGGCTGTATGTTATGATAGGCCGAGATGTATGAATTACCACAGTTCCTGGAGTGACCGCTGAGGAAGCGGAGAATAGGATATGGAGGGATAGTGCAGCAAGAAGGGAGGGCCGCAGGGTGGTGCCTCCATACTCTGGTTCTGGTAGGGGCGGAGGCTCCAGTGATTTGAAGAGAAAGACTCCTGATGCTCCAGTCGCTCCTAGGTTTGATAGGGGAGGTCGGGGTACTCAGGGTGGCCGCTAGGGAGGCAGTGATTCGTGGAGGACGTACCCAGAGTGCACGAGGTGCAGGAGACGCAATCCGGGCGAGTGTCGGGCTAAGGCCTGCTATGTGTGTGCGGTTGTGGGACACCTCAGGAAAGATTGCCCGACGGTGAAAAAGGGAGAGACAGGAAAGGTGGACAGCTTGACTCCAGCTCGAGTGTTCACCCTGACGCAGGCGGAGGCCGAGGCTAGTCCCTCGGTAGTGACAGGTCAGCTTTCTAGTGCTGGCACTCCCTTTACTGTTTTGATTGATTCTGGTGCTACCCATTCATTTGTATCTGATAGGGTGATTGATAGACTGTGTCGGCCTAGTGAGTATAGTGCTTCGGGGTTTGGGACTATATTGCCTACAGGAGAACTGGTAGTATCTAGGAGGTGGATTAGAGCACTGCCAGTGTTAGTTGATGGTAGGGAGTTGTCAGTGGACTTGATTGAGTTGAGTATGGAGGATTTTGATATGATTCTAGGTATGGATTGGCTGGTCAGATATGGAGCTACCATTGATTGTAGGAAGAAAATGGTGACTTTTGAGCCAAAGGGCGAGGATCCCTTCGTTTTTGTGGGAACGGTGCGTGGACCCCGCGTACCCAGGATATCTGCATTGAGAGCCAGGGATTTGTTACAGGGTGGATGTATAGGCTTTCTGGCTAGTGTGGTGGATACCACCAAAGTTTCACCAGTTGGACCAGAGGAGACCAGATTGGTTTGTGAGTTCTTAGATGTGTTTCCTGAGGATTTGTCTGGGTTGCCGCCGCGTAGGGAGATTGAATTTGTTATTAAGTTGGCACCAGGGACAGAGCCAGTGTCGAGGGCACCATACAGGATGGTACCGGCGGAACTAAAAGAGTTAAAGATACAACTACAGGAACTTCTGGATTTAGGGTTCATCAGATCTAGCTACTCGCCCTGGGGTGCTTCAGTTCTATTTGTTAAGAAGAAGGACGAGACCTTGAGGATGTGTATCGACTATCGAGAATTGAACAAGTTAACTATTAAGAATAAGTATCCCCTACCGAGGATTGATGACTTTTTCGATCAGCTGCAGGGTAAGATGGTGTTCTCAAAGATTGATCTTCGATCTGGTTATCACCAGCTGAGGATCAAGGATGAGGACATACCTAAGACGGCCTTCCGGACACGGTATGGGCACTATGAGTTCTTAGTCATGTCTTTTGGTTTGACCAATGCCCCAGCAGCCTTTATGGACTTAATGAACAGGGTGTTCAAGGACTTCCTAGATCAATTTGTTATAGTCTTCATTGATGACATCTTGGTGTATTCTAGTTCAGAGGCAGAGCACGAGTTCCATCTTCGACAGGTTCTCCAGAGGTTGAGGGAGCATCAGTTGTATGCTAAGTTTAAGAAGTGTGAGTTCTGGTTACCTGAAGTGACTTTCCTTGGACACATTGTTGGTGCAGATGGGATTAAGGTGGATCCGTCTAAGATAGAGGCAGTTAAAGATTGGCTGAGGCCAAGGAACGCCTCGGAGGTGTGGAGTTTTCTGGGATTAGCAGAGTACTACAGGCGGTTTGTAGAGGGCTTCTCGAAGATAGCAGCACCCATGACAGAATTAACAAGAAAGAATTTGAAGTTTATCTGGTCAGATAAGTGTGAAGACAGCTTTCAGGAGTTGAAGCGACGGCTTATTACAGAGCCAGTGTTGAGTCTGCCTTCAGGGGAAGGGAAGTTTGTTGTTTATTGTGATGCATCGAGGTTGGGCTTAGGCTGTGTGTTGATGCAGAATGAAAAGGTTATAGCTTATGCGTCACGACAGTTGAAGGAGTATGAGCAGCGGTATCCTACTCATGACTTAGAGCTGGCAGCAGTGGTTTTTGCACTGAAGATTTGGCGGCATTATCTTTATGGGGAGAAGTGCAAGGTATACACTGACCATAAGAGTCTGAAGTATTTCTTTACACAGAGGGACCTGAATATGAGACAAAGGCGTTGGCTGGAGCTGGTAAAGGACTATGATTGTGATATTCTTTACCATCCGGGGAAAGCCAATGTGGTGGCGGATGCGTTGAGCCGCAGAGGTCTAGGTCAGTTGTATAGCTCTGTTCAAATCTCGAGGAAGTTAGCTGATGAGATGGTTAGAGCAGGGATAGAGATGGTGGTGGGCCAGTTGGCTAACATTACTCTACAGTCGACCCTGCTAGAGCGGATCAGAGTGGGGCAGTTGACAGATGCTCAGTTACAGAGAATTAGAGAGGATGTCTTAACGGGAATAGCTAAGGACTACTCAGCTTCTGAGGTTGGTTTACTTCGGTATCATAGACGGATTTGTGTTCCAGCTGATGAGGGGATCAAACGAGAGATACTAGATGAGTCTCATACGACGCCGTACTCGCTTCATCCGGGTACCACCAAGATGTATCAGGACATACGGACTTTGTATTGGTGGCCCGGGATGAAGAAGGATGTGGTAGAGTACGTTGCTAGATGCCTAACCTGTCAGCAGGTGAAAGCTGAGCATCAGTGATGTAATGCCCTACTACCTTAGAGCCGTTACTGAGTGAGTTTAAAACAGAAATTGTGCATTTAATTGACTCTAAGTGGTTTCTAAAACCAAAAGTGTGAATAAACCAGAGTTTAAGGCTGTACTCTTCGAAAATGATTAGTTTCATTGAAAACGTTAAATGTAAAACATCTGGGATCCCAAAATAAGGTTTACAAAATATTTACAACTCAAAAATAGATTTACACTTGATCAGTTATCAAAAGAATGATTTAATACAGCCATATACAAAATGCCCCCAACTAAAGCAGTCGGGCAGGCCGAACATGTACGCGCCGCCCCCACGCTCTCCCTACTCATGGCCGGTTGACTGACTCCTTGCTTTTACCTGCCACACGGAGCACCCGTGAGCCGAAGCCCAGCAAGAAAACCCAAATAGCACATAACATATGCAAATCAAATAGCTGGCATAATTTACTGATAAATAGGAAAACCATCATAATAAACAAGTACGGCCATGCCGCCCCCGAGGCCTTACCAAAGCCTGAGGTTTCGGTTCTCTCCGCGAGGATAACTCATGTATCCCTTGGGTCCCACCCTGAATATAAGCATCCCATGTGCTGTGTGTTACTTTCGGCCCCACGGCCGTACCCGGCCTACGCCGCACTCGGCCCTTGCCGTTCATTTCATCATAATCACACATATAGTACATTCGAAATAATCATTCACACACATCATGATTCATTTAAGGTTAAACATTTGCACATAATACAATCTGGGCCATGCCCTACAATCACACAGTGGGGCCATGCCCTATTCTCGGGTGTTACGGTTTTCTTACCTTTAGATTCAGTAGCCTTGATCAACCTGACTCCTTGAGCACGATCTTGCCCGAGCCCTAGCGCTTACCTAAGCAAAATCCACAAGTCAAAGTCATCACCAATCCTCAAGTCCGAAACCTAGCCTCGGGATTAATCCCGAGCCCCCGGGAAGTCCTAGATCCCCAAAACAACGTGGCGGAATCGAGCCCCGAACCCTAGGTCAAAATCCCTTCACAAAAGCCCAAAAATCCCCTCTGTGAACAGTGCAGCGCTACAGCGCTCAAAAGAGGGCGTTGTAGCGCTACAAGCAGAACCACCCTCACCAGACAGGGGCTAGCGCTACAGCGCCCCCTGCCTAGCGCTGTAGCGCTAGTTGCAGCAGACCAAAACCAAAAATCGCATCTTGCGATTTTCTTCCCCCATTTCGAACCCAAACTTGTCCAACTCTTTCCCAAGCCCAAAAACAAACTTATATACACCACACACTCATCCCAAGCACCCCATGAACTCAATCCCAAGCTCAAGCAACCCACAATTCAAAATCTAACCCAATGAACCCAAAAACCAGAAAATCACTCAAACAACAAGGATAGGGTCTTAGAAATCATACCGTGGGTGGAATTTCGACCTTGAACTGAACCCTAGACCTCCTTGGCTTGCATCTTCACAACCTTGACCTGTTTTCCCCAAAAACCCCATCCATTTAGCTCAAAAACACAGCTCAAAACCAGCAAAACCCTAAAACCAAAAAAACCTCAAGAACTTACCTCAAATCTCTGATTTGATCTTGCTAATCCCTTGCCAATCCTCAAGCCTAGCTTAGGATCCTTGATGCTCAGCTAACCCTAGATTTCCACTGAGCTTAACCTCAAGAAAAATCAAGTGAAATGGTTGGGAGAACCACAAACCGAATCTTCAAAGCCAAACCCTTCAGTTTTCCCTCTCTTCCTTCTCTTCCTTCTTTCTTTCTTTCAGCCTATGCTTTTCTCTACAAAATCCACTAAGTATAAAGACCTTCTTTATTTTATCTCTTACAAGCCTAATGACCAAAATGCCCTCCCTTACTAATTCTAAACCTTTATGTCCATAAAGGGGCATTTTAGTCATATTACCCAAATTCCCACTAATTCCTCAAGTGTTCCTAATAATTCCCGCTCGCTACCCAATACCGGATTAATCATCAAATATATTCCCAGATTCTCAATTAAACTCCCCAGGCTTAACCCAAGCCTGGCACAGGTTCCCGCTTTGACTTTCCGCTAACCCGCTCATTCTAAGATCGTCTCGAGTCATAGATCACAGGTATCAACATAGTCATGCCCAACATGGCCAAATTACAAATATGCTCAATCAGGTCTACATGCATACTAATTCACATAGTCATGCATCACAATTAATCAAATAGTCATATAACGTGCATTAAATCATATTCATGCATAAAACTCATTAAAGACACACACAGAATTCCTTTATGCCCTCCAGGCACACTATCCCAGGCCCTAAGCCTTAATACCGAATTTGGGGTCGTTACAAGTGACCAGCAGGGTTGCTTCAGCCATTTGGTATTCCTGAATGGAAATGGGAGGACATTACTATTGATTTTGTGGGAGGTTTACCCAGGACAGTAGGACTTCATGATTCCGTATGGGTGATAGTGGATAGATATACCAAGTCAGCCCATTTCCTTCCAGTGAGGTCGACATATACTGTGGATCAGTATGCTGAGCTGTATGTGAGGGAGATCGTACGTCTCCATGGGGTTCCTAAGTCTATAGTGTCAGACCGAGATCCTATCTTCACTTCCAAGTTTTGGGGTAGTTTACAGAAAGCTTTGGGAACTCAGTTGAAGTTCAGTACAGCCTTTCATCCTCAGACTGATGGACAGTCTGAGAGGATGATCCAGGTGTTGGAGGATATGCTCAGAGCGTGTGTGATTGATTTTGAGGGTTCATGGAGTAAGTACCTTCCGTTGATTGAATTCTCGTACAACAATAGTTATCAGTCAACGATTGGAGTAGCTCCTTATGAGATGCTATATGGGAGGAAGTGTAGATCACCCATTCATTGGGATGAGATGGGTGAGAGGAGATATTTGGGGCCGGATATGGTATAGAAGACAAGTGAGGCCATAGAGAAGATCCGGGCTAGGATGCTCGCTCAGAGTAGGCAGAAGAGCTACGCTGATCCTAAGCGTAGGGACGTGGAGTTTCAGGTTGGGGATCACGTCTTTCTTCGAGTTTCACCTGGGGTAAGAAGGTTCGGTAAGAAGGGCAAGCTAAGCCCTAGATTCATTGGACCATTTGAGATCCTGGAAAGGATTGGTCAGGTGGCTTACAGATTAGCTTTGCCGCCATCGTTGTCTGGAGTTCATGATGTTTTCCATGTCTCCATGCTTCGGAAGTATGCCTCAGATGTGACTCATGTGTTGAGGCATGAGGATTTGGAGTTACAAGTAGATTTGGCTTATGAAGAGCAACCAGTTCAGATCTTGGATCGAAAAGATAAGGTGTTGCGGAATAAGACAATTCCTCTAGTTTAAGTGTTGTGGAGGAACAGTAAGGTCGAGGAGGCGACCTGGGAGCTTGAGTCAGCTATGCGAGATCAGTATCCGGAATTGTTCAGGTAAATTTCGAGGACGAAATTCTCATTAGGAGGGGATAGTTGTAACGACCCAAATTCACTAATAAGACTTAAGGGCCTTGATTAGTGTGCCTGGAGGGCATAATGGAGATTATGTGTGGTTTTAATGATTAAGATGCATGATTATGATTTTAAGCATGTTATATGACTATGTGTATTATGTTATGTGATGATTATGCTATGTGATTTGTACCACGTGGGTGCGGTGATATCAATGTGATGCACGTGCCGAGACGGTCCTAGAAAGCTAGATAATGGTAACTGGTGATTTGGTAACCTGTGTAACTGTTAGTAACCATAGAGGGTAACAAGTTTTGTTGGAGAGGTGGTAGAATTGTAAAGCTAGTAAAAGGACAAGTAAGCCCTCGAGGTCTAGTTAGAAAGGGATATTAATGGAGGGATAAATTGGTCTTTTGGCAGTGTATAGGTGAGTTTGAGCTGAAGGAAAATACAAGTACGTATAATACTTTGAGAAATTGGTTTTACGCTGAATTTTGGGAGACCTAGAAAAAGAGCAAAAGTAAAATAGAAGAGGGAAGCTGAATTTGGCTCTTGGAAGGTGAATCAAGGGAGGTTTGAAGTTATCAATCAAGCTTAGGCCAAGAATACTCAAAGAGTTGGGTAATCAAAGGGGAAGGAGGTTTGAAGCTTGAGGTTGGACTCTCCACTCAAGGACTTTGGAGAGGCTCGGGGTAGAGGACCGTGCTTGCGGCTTCGTGGCATCGGAAACCAGTGAATTGAAAGGTAAGAAAACTGCACCCCGATTGTATGATTATGATGGGACTAAGTGCTCCCAAAAGTTACATCGTGTCAATGTTGGTATTACGCCATGGGACATGTAAAAGCGGTCTAAGAGTACCGTACATGAGTTTAGCGCACGGGGCGCGAATTGGCCACTGGGTGCCAGGAACAACGGGATAACAGAGGGAGTAGCCTGAGGGCGCTAGCCCTGGTTATCGTTTGTGAATTGTGTGTTATGAACTGAAATGCCTAGTATGTGGAATACTTGATTATACTGACTGATGATATATCTGAGTATATGTGATGCAATGTGAGATGTAGACTTGTCTGTTAATTGTTCATGCTCTGTTGTTGTTGTGTTTTCTTGCTGGGCCTTGGCTCACGGGTGCTACGTGGTGCAGGTAAAGGCAAGAGCAAGCTGGACCAAGCCTGAGGTGGAGAGCTCCGAGGTGAAATGTACATAGCCAGCTGTTCGATCACCATGGTCGAGGAGTGAGTCAGGACAATGATCTACCTGACTGCTCGTTTTGCCTTAGTATGGCTGATTAATGTATTTGAACCTTGTAACTTTTGTAAACGGCCTTTAAACTGATATTTTTGGGATCCCGTGTAAATAACACAATGTTTTCTTTTAATGAAAATGTGGCTTTTGAAACCAAAACGCTTTAAACCCTAGTTCCTTAATAGTTTGAATAACACGATTTTATTTAAATGACTTGTTTAGCAAGTCTGGCACTTTATAAACACACAGTGTAACGGTCTTGGCTATCCAGGGCGTTACATGGAGAACATGCGTGGATTTCACAAACCTCAATAAAGCCTGCCCGATGGATTGTTTCCCACTCCCAAGGATTGACCAGCTGGGCACGAGATCTTATCATTAAAGGATGAATACTCTGGATACAATCAAATTAGTATACACCCACCTGATGAGGATCACACTAGCTTTCGGACCGACACAGGGCTTTACTGGTACGAAGTAATGCCTTTTAGTTTGAAAAACGCTAGTGTGACTTACCAACGACTAGTCAATCATATGTTTAAAGAGTTGATCGATGTAAACATGGAGGTATATATTGATTACATGCTTGTTAAGTCGAAGAAGGCAAAAGAACACATCGTGGACCTACAAGAGTGCTTCAACGTCTTAAAGAAATATCAGATGAAGCTTAATCCCCTTAAGTGTTTCTTCAGAGTTGGATCAAGGAAATTTTTGGGATTTATAGTGAACTCACGAGGTATCGAAGCTAATCCCGCAAAGATCAAAGCCCTGATCGAGATGAAGTCGCCAACAAAAATAAAATATGTTCAAAGTTTAACTGAGAGGATGGCTTCTTTAAGTAGATTTATCTCCAAATCAATGGACAAGTGCATCCCATTTTTTAATCTAATTAGGGGGAATAAGAAATTCGAGTGGACGGAGGACTACGAACAGACTTTCTAGGCTCTAAAATCTCATATGTCGCAGCCACCAATTTCATCCAAGCCGGTTGAAAAGGAAACTTTGTTCATCTATTTTTCAGTCACAGAATATGCTGCTAGTGTTGTCCTGGTAAGAGAGGAGAAACATGTGCAAAAAGTTATGTATTACATAAGCAAAAGGCTAATAGGAGCAGAACTGCGATATCCGCCCATTGAGAAATTAGCCTATTGCTTGATCTTAGCCTCCAGAAAGTTGTGACCATACTTCCAAGCTCACCCCATTGCAGTACTTACCGACCACCCACTACGGCAAGTCTTGCAGAAACTGGAAGCCGCTGGTCGATTATTGAAATGGGCAGTTGAACTTGGACAGTTCGATATTTCTTACTTGCCACGAGCAGCAGTGAAAGGAAAAGCTCTAGTAGACTTTTTCGTAGAGCTCACTGGGCTCCAGGACATTGAACCGATAGAAGAGCCTGAACCCCAAGTTGTTCGTAGATGGCTCTTCCAACGAGCACAACGCTAGAGCAGGTGTGATTTTAGTCACCCCTGAAGGACATCGATTCCACTGCACAATCAGATTCAACTTCAAAGTATCCAATAACGAAGCTGAATACGAAGCTTTGCTCGCACGATTAAGATTAGCTCAGGATATAAACATAAAGTTACTTGAAATCTATTGTGACTCCAAGTTAGTGGTTAATCAATTTACTGGAGAATATCAAGCCCGGGGTCTGAAGATGGTTGCTTATTTGAACAAGGCAAAGGACTTATTGGGATAACTCAAAAATTATACTCTCCAGCAAGTACCTCGTGACCAGAACTCAAACATTGATGCTTTGGCCAAGTTAGCAAGCGCAAAGGATGCTGACACCTTGAATATAGTGCCCATTCAATGTTTATCCGCACCAAGCATCAAAATAGAAGAAACCTCCCTGGTAATCCAAGCAACAGACACATGGATGGCACCTTTCATTGAATACTTAAAACATGGAGTATTGTCATCGGACAGAAACAAAGCCAGAACCCTCCTGTAACGACCCAAATTCGCTAATAAGGCTTAAGGGCCTTTATTAGTGTGCCAGGAGGGCAGGTTGGGATTTATGTGTGATTTTATGAATTAAATGCATGATTATGATTTAAAGCATGTTATTTGGCTATTTGTTTAACTGAGAGGCATGGCTATGTTTACTAGTATGCATGTAGGCCCGGATCGTGTTAGAAGGGCATAATTGTAATTTTGGCCATGTTGGGCATAACGGTATTGATATGTGATAATTGTATTCTGTGAATTGTACCACGTGGGGGTGGTTGTATTATTGTGATGCACGTGCCGAGACGGTCCTAGAGAGCTAGTTAACTTCAGAGTCACAACGGGATTTCTATACCCGGCTCGGGAGGAGCCTAGGGGTACCTCGGGAATTTTATGGTTAAGTTGAGATTTAGCGGGTAATGGTTATTGGAGATTTAGTAACCTGGGTAACCATTAGTTACTGCTGAGAGTAACAAGTTTTAGAAAGAAAATGGTAGAAATGAAATAGAAATGAAAAGACTTAAGTACCCTTGAGGTTTAGGTGGGAAAGGATAGGCAAGGAGGGGCAAAATGGTCATTTGGTTGGGAATTAGATAAATGGCAGCTGGTTTTATGGGGTACACGGTTTGGGGCTTAACCATTTTGGTCTTGATAGAGTTTGAAGAGAAGAGAAAAGAGAGGGAAAAGCTAGGGCATGAGGAAGAAGAAGAAGAAGAAGAGAAGGAGAAGTTGGAGACCTAGGAGATGCAGGAAGCTTAGGGATGGATTCTCCATATGAGGTAAGGAATTTTATACACATTTAAGGCTTGATTATGTTATGGGTTAAGAATTTGAGCATGGGTTAAGTTTGATGTTTGAGATTTTATTTTTCTGAAATTGAAATCAAGGATGTGGATTTTGGGGATTTGATTGGGTGTTTAGATGTCTTTGGTGATGTTTATGGGTTGTTGGATGGTTTATTTGGAGTCTTGAGTTGGTTTTGGGGCTTGGGTGTGAGTTTGGGTTGATTTGGGAAGGTTTTAGCACGGAGAAAACGCAGGAGAAAACCCAGAATTCTGGGTTTGCGAAGGCGTGCCGCGACACAGGTTTTTCGTGCCTCGGCAAGGGAGCCTCTGACTGTTGGGTGCCGCGGCACAAGGATGTGGTGCCGCGGCACAAGGCTAATTTCAGGGCATCATTTTTAGGCAATTTTAGGCCTTTGCTCCGGGGGTTCGGGGGATGTCTCCGGGGTGTGGTTTTAAGGTTTTAGAGGTCCCGAGAGTGCGGGATTGGTCTCGGGAAGTGGTTTTGGGTTGATTAGTAATGAGGGATGTTTCTTGTGTGTTGTGACTAGGTTGTCGGTGAGGCTCGTCCTAGAGGACCGTGCTCGCGGCTTTAGTGCATCAGGAGGCTCGAAATGCAGGTAAGAAAACTATAACACCCGTAGGATAGGGCGTGGGCCCATAGTATGATTGCGGGGCGCGGCCCTAAATTGCATCACATGTTAGGGTGCAGACTTAAATGAATTAATATTTGATTGCATGTTGTTGCGTTATATTATATGTGTGATTATGATGAAATGAACGGCAAGAGCCGAGTACGGCGTAGGCCGGGGCGGCCGTGGGCCGAGTACGGCGTAGGCCGGGGCGGCCGTGGGCCGAGTACGGCGTAGGCCGGGGCGGCCGTGGGCCGAGTACGGCGTAGGCCGGGGCGGCCGTGGGGCCGAAAGTAACACAGCACATGGGATGCTTATATTCAGGGTGGGACCCAAGGGATACATGAGTTATCCTCGCGGTGAGAACCGAAACTCCAGGCTTTGGTAAGGCCTTGGGGGCGGCATGGCCGTACTTGTTTATGATGATGGTTTTTCCTATGTATCAGTGAATTATGCCAGCTATTTGATTTGCATATGTTATGTGTTATTTGGGTTTTCTTGCTGGGCTTCGGCTCACGGGTGCTCCGTGTTGCAGGTAGTTGCAAGGACTGAGTCAACCAACCATGAGTACGGAGAGCGTGAAGCGACGCGTACATGTTTGGCCTGCCCGACTGCTTTGGTTGGGGGTTTATTCGAAAATGGCTGTAATAATCTATGATTTCATGATTTCTCAACTGTAACCTTATTTCAAGATGTAATTAGTTTTCAAACCTTATTTTGGGATCCCAAATGTTTAATAATAGAAGTTTTAATGAAATAAGAAATTCGAGTGGACGGAGGACTACGAACAGACTTTCTAGGCTCTAAAATCTCATATGTCGCAGCCACCAATTTCATCCAAGCCGGTTGAAAAGGAAACTTTGTTCATCTATTTTTCAGTCACAGAATATGCTGCTAGTGTTGTCCTGGTAAGAGAGGAGAAACATGTGCAAAAAGTTATGTATTACATAAGCAAAAGGCTAATAGGAGCAGAACTGCGATATCCGCCCATTGAGAAATTAGCCTATTGCTTGATCTTAGCCTCCAGAAAGTTGTGACCATACTTCCAAGCTCACCCCATTGCAGTACTTACCGACCACCCACTACGGCAAGTCTTGCAGAAACTGGAAGCCGCTGGTCGATTATTGAAATGGGCAGTTGAACTTGGACAGTTCGATATTTCTTACTTGCCACGAGCAGCAGTGAAAGGAAAAGCTCTAGTAGACTTTTTCGTAGAGCTCACTGGGCTCCAGGACATTGAACCGATAGAAGAGCCTGAACCCCAAGTTGTTCGTAGATGGCTCTTCCAACGAGCACAACGCTAGAGCAGGTGTGATTTTAGTCACCCCTGAAGGACATCGATTCCACTGCACAATCAGATTCAACTTCAAAGTATCCAATAACGAAGCTGAATACGAAGCTTTGCTCGCACGATTAAGATTAGCTCAGGATATAAACATAAAGTTACTTGAAATCTATTGTGACTCCAAGTTAGTGGTTAATCAATTTACTGGAGAATATCAAGCCCGGGGTCTGAAGATGGTTGCTTATTTGAACAAGGCAAAGGACTTATTGGGATAACTCAAAAATTATACTCTCCAGCAAGTACCTCGTGACCAGAACTCAAACATTGATGCTTTGGCCAAGTTAGCAAGCGCAAAGGATGCTGACACCTTGAATATAGTGCCCATTCAATGTTTATCCGCACCAAGCATCAAAATAGAAGAAACCTCCCTGGTAATCCAAGCAACAGACACATGGATGGCACCTTTCATTGAATACTTAAAACATGGAGTATTGTCATCGGACAGAAACAAAGCCAGAACCCTCCTGTAACGACCCAAATTCGCTAATAAGGCTTAAGGGCCTTTATTAGTGTGCCAGGAGGGCAGGTTGGGATTTATGTGTGATTTTATGAATTAAATGCATGATTATGATTTAAAGCATGTTATTTGGCTATTTGTTTAACTGAGAGGCATGGCTATGTTTACTAGTATGCATGTAGGCCCGGATCGTGTTAGAAGGGCATAATTGTAATTTTGGCCATGTTGGGCATAACGGTATTGATATGTGATAATTGTATTCTGTGAATTGTACCACGTGGGGGTGGTTGTATTATTGTGATGCACGTGCCGAGACGGTCCTAGAGAGCTAGTTAACTTCAGAGTCACAACGGGATTTCTATACCCGGCTCGGGAGGAGCCTAGGGGTACCTCGGGAATTTTATGGTTAAGTTGAGATTTAGCGGGTAATGGTTATTGGAGATTTAGTAACCTGGGTAACCATTAGTTACTGCTGAGAGTAACAAGTTTTAGAAAGAAAATGGTAGAAATGAAATAGAAATGAAAAGACTTAAGTACCCTTGAGGTTTAGGTGGGAAAGGATAGGCAAGGAGGGGCAAAATGGTCATTTGGTTGGGAATTAGATAAATGGCAGCTGGTTTTATGGGGTACACGGTTTGGGGCTTAACCATTTTGGTCTTGATAGAGTTTGAAGAGAAGAGAAAAGAGAGGGAAAAGCTAGGGCATGAGGAAGAAGAAGAAGAAGAAGAGAAGGAGAAGTTGGAGACCTAGGAGATGCAGGAAGCTTAGGGATGGATTCTCCATATGAGGTAAGGAATTTTATACACATTTAAGGCTTGATTATGTTATGGGTTAAGAATTTGAGCATGGGTTAAGTTTGATGTTTGAGATTTTATTTTTCTGAAATTGAAATCAAGGATGTGGATTTTGGGGATTTGATTGGGTGTTTAGATGTCTTTGGTGATGTTTATGGGTTGTTGGATGGTTTATTTGGAGTCTTGAGTTGGTTTTGGGGCTTGGGTGTGAGTTTGGGTTGATTTGGGAAGGTTTTAGCACGGAGAAAACGCAGGAGAAAACCCAGAATTCTGGGTTTGCGAAGGCGTGCCGCGACACAGGTTTTTCGTGCCTCGGCAAGGGAGCCTCTGACTGTTGGTGCCGCGGCACAAGGATGTGGTGCCGCGGCACAAGGCTAATTTCAGGGCATCATTTTTAGGCAATTTTAGGCCTTTGCTCCGGGGGTTCGGGGGATGTCTCCGGGGTGTGGTTTTAAGGTTTTAGAGGTCCCGAGAGTGCGGGATTGGTCTCGGGAAGTGGTTTTGGGTTGATTAGTAATGAGGGATGTTTCTTGTGTGTTGTGACTAGGTTGTCGGTGAGGCTCGTCCTAGAGGACCGTGCTCGCGGCTTTAGTGCATCAGGAGGCTCGAAATGCAGGTAAGAAAACTATAACACCCGTAGGATAGGGCGTGGGCCCATAGTATGATTGCGGGGCGCGGCCCTAAATTGCATCACATGTTAGGGTGCAGACTTAAATGAATTAATATTTGATTGCATGTTGTTGCGTTATATTATATGTGTGATTATGATGAAATGAACGGCAAGAGCCGAGTACGGCGTAGGCCGGGGCGGCCGTGGGCCGAGTACGGCGTAGGCCGGGGCGGCCGTGGGCCGAGTACGGCGTAGGCCGGGGCGGCCGTGGGCCGAGTACGGCGTAGGCCGGGGCGGCCGTGGGGCCGAAAGTAACACAGCACATGGGATGCTTATATTCAGGGTGGGACCCAAGGGATACATGAGTTATCCTCGCGGTGAGAACCGAAACTCCAGGCTTTGGTAAGGCCTTGGGGGCGGCATGGCCGTACTTGTTTATGATGATGGTTTTTCCTATGTATCAGTGAATTATGCCAGCTATTTGATTTGCATATGTTATGTGTTATTTGGGTTTTCTTGCTGGGCTTCGGCTCACGGGTGCTCCGTGTTGCAGGTAGTTGCAAGGACTGAGTCAACCAACCATGAGTACGGAGAGCGTGAAGCGACGCGTACATGTTTGGCCTGCCCGACTGCTTTGGTTGGGGGTTTATTCGAAAATGGCTGTAATAATCTATGATTTCATGATTTCTCAACTGTAACCTTATTTCAAGATGTAATTAGTTTTCAAACCTTATTTTGGGATCCCAAATGTTTAATAATAGAAGTTTTAATGAAACGACGCATTTTCAAAGATTACAGCCTTAACTTTTAATTAGTCACACTTTTGTTTCAAAACCTCGGTTAGCGAGTTCATTGCACACTGTTTTGTCTTAAAACTCACTAAGTAACGGCTCTAAGGAAGTAGGGCGTTACACCTCCAAAGGCAATCGACTCGGTTTATCCTGGTCGACGAAGTGTTATACAGAAGAGGGTACTCAATGCCACTCCTAAGGTGTGTTTAAAAAAAAGGCTAAAGAGTTAATGCGAGAAGTCCATGAAGGTTTTTGCAGAGATCATGCTGGGGGGCAGAGCTTATCCAAAAATATCCTAAGGCAAGGATACTTCTCGTTAACGATGAATGAAGACTCTGTGGATTTTGTTCGAAAGTTTAACAAGTGCCAAAGATTCCCCAAGATACCGAGAGCAACCTCTAATGAGCTAAAACAAATGCATAGCCCATGGCCATTCACAGTGTGGGGGATAGATTTGATTGGGTCTTTGCCCACGGGAAAAGGCAATGTCAAGTATGTTGTGGTTGCTGTTGATTACTTCATGAAGTGGGCCAAAGTTGAGCCACTTGCAACGATAACGACTAAGAAGGTGCTGGACTTTGTGGTCAAGAACATTTTGTGTCGCTATGGGTTGCCAAGAAAAATTGTCTCAGACAATGGCACACAGTTTGATATTGATCTGTTCACCGATTTTTGCGAAAGGCATGGGATTATCAAGAGTTTTTCTTTAGTAGGTCATCCACAGGAAAATAGACAGTTTGAAGCTGTCAACAAAACATTGAATGATACACTGATGAAAAGGCTTGAAGAAGCAAAGGGGGCATGGCCAGAACAGTTACCTGAAGTCCTTTAGTCGTATAGAACATCCCACCGAACAACAACAAGACATACTCCATTTTCCTTGGCCTATGGTTATGAAGCTATGTTGCCTATTGAATTGTATCCCCCATCGCATCGAAGGTTGGCATACAATCAAGATGTTAATAGTCAGTTATTGATGGAATCTCTAGATTTGGTCGATGAATAGCACGAGAAAGCTCAACTCCAAGTAGTAGCTTATCAGAAAAAGGTCGCTCGATATTTCAACTCTAAAGTACGTGAAAGAAAGTTTAATGTGGGAGATTTGGTACTTAGAAAAGTTTTTCTTAATACCCGTGATCAAGCTGCCGGAGTGCTTGGACCTAACTGGGAAGGTCCATACCAAATCAAAGAAGTCCTTCAACTAGGCACTTATAAACTTGCTCGCTTAATGGAGATCTCATTCCTTGCTATTGGAATGGAAAACACCTGCGCAAGTATTATCGATAAACAATTCTTTTTAATTAATTGGCTTGTATTAATTTCACTGTTTACAAGTTTATGAACAAGGGTTAGTCAGCCATATGACTAATCGCTTATAAGTGTAAGATAAAATTTTTGATACAACGATCTTAGCGGGGGTATCATTCATGGTTGTGACTAGGTTCACCACTAGGCTTAGGGGAAAAGGATCGTGCTCTGAGTCATTGCTTAAGACCTGAGATAAGAAAATCTGTATATGTACATAGAGCTATTGGTTGGCATGCTTATTAGCCTTGAACTACTTGAGAATGTATGGTATTACTGTCATAACCATCGTGTGGAACGTGGGTCTAGACGACCATCGCAATGAGGGTGGGGTTGATCGGCAAAGTGCACAAAATGCAGGTCGTGAAGGAGAGTTCAGTTTAAGGGTGCAGTCCCAACTTGCCCGGCATGAACCGAGGGCGGAGTGCATTGAAGGTTGGCATACAATCTAGACGTTAATAGTCAGTTATTGATGGAATCTCCGGATTTGGTCGATGAATGGCACGAGCAAGCTCAACTCCGAGTAGCAGCTTATCAGAAAAAGGTCGCTCGGTATTTCAACTCTAAAGTACGTGAAAGAAAGTTTAATGTGGGAGATTTGGTACTTAAAAAAGTTTTTCTTAATACCCGCGATCAAGCTGTTGGAGTGCTTGGACCTAACTGGGAAGGTCCATACCAAATCGAAGAAGTCCTTCAAATAGGCACTTATAAACTTGCTCGCTTAAATGGAGATCTCATTCCTCGCTATTGGAATGGAAAACACCTGCGCAAGTATTATCGATAAACAATTCTTTTCAAATATTGGCTTGTATTAATTTCACTTTTTACAAGTTTATGAATAAGGGTTAGTCAGCCATATGACTAATCACTTATAAGTGTAAGATAAAAAAATTTATACAGCCATCTTAGCGGGGGTATCGTTCATGGTTGTGACTAGGTTCACCACTAGGCTCAGGGGAAAAGGATCGTGCTCTGGGTCATTGCTTAAAACATGAGATAAGAAAATTTGTATATGCACATAGAGCTATTGGTTGGCATGCTTATTAGCCTTGAACTACTTGTGAATGTATGGTATTACTGTCATAACCATCGCGTGGAATGTGGGTCTAGACGACCATCGCAATGAGGGTGGGGTTGATCAGCAAAGCGCGCAAAATGCAGGTCGTGAAGGCGAGTTCAGTTTGAGGGTGCAGTCCCAACTCGCCCGGCATGAACCGAGGGTAGAGTGCCTAAGTACGTGTAATTCCCCACATCACTATGGCTACTTCCTGGAATGATGACTTGCCCTACCAACCAACACGAGCCTTTCCAGCGTGCTTTGTCCACACTCTCACGCTTCCTGGGAAAACTTCCCAGGAGGTCACCCATCTTGAGATTACTCCAGATCAAGCACGCTTAACTTTGGAGTTCTCAAGTGATGGGCTACCGAAAAGAAGATGCATCTTGTTAGCATAGGTAGTACCCATCAATCCATTTAAGTCCACTTCAACTATGTAGTCCCATACTTACATAGTCTTAGAATCATTACCCTTGACCTTCCCTGAGCGGTGTGGGATTGCACAGCATTACCCGGTCTTTCCCCTTACGGATCACGGGATTCTGACTGTCACAATCACCCCCCTTACAGGCCCGCGTCCTCGTCGGCCACACTTCGGGCTGGGTCAAGGCTTTGATACCATTTGTAATGCCCCACGTCACTATGGCTGCTTCCTGGAATGACGACTGGCCCTACAAACCGACACGAGTCTTTCCAGCGTGCTTTATCCTCACTTGCATGCTTCTTGGGAAAACTTCCCAGGAGGTCACCCATCTTGAGATTACTCCAGGTTAGGCACGCTTAACTTTGGAGTTCTCAAGTGATGGGCTACCGAAAACAAGATGCATCTTCTTTTCAGTAGCCCATCACTTGAGAACTCCAAAGTTAAGCGTGCTTGACCATGAGCAATCTGATAATGGGTGACCTCCTGGGAAGTTTTCCCAGGAAGCGTGCGAGTGAGGACAAAGCATGCTGGAAAGACTCGTGTTGGTTTGTAGGGCCAGTCATCATTCTAGGAAGCAGCCATAGTGACGCGGGGTATTACAGTACGCATCTCGCTCGGTGGGGCCGCTCCGCAAAGCATGTGGAATGCATGTAGATAGGCAATGTAACGACCCAAATTCGCTAATAAGGCTTAAGGGCCTTGCTTAGTGTGCCAGGAGGGCAGGTTGGGGTTTATGTGTGATTTTATGAGTTAAATGCATGGTTATGATTTAAAGCATGTTATTTGGCAATTTGTTTAACTGAGATGCATGGCTATGTTTACTAGTATGCATGTAGGCCCGGATCGTGTTAGAAGGGCGTAATTGTAATTTTGGCCATGTTGGGCATAACTGTATTGATATGTGATAATTGTATTCTGTGAATTGTACCGCGCCGGTGTGGTTTTATTATTGTGATGCACGTGCCGAGACGGTCCTAGAGAGCTAGTTAACTTAAGAGTCACAACGGGATTTCTATACCCGGCTCGGGAGGAGCCTAGGGTACCTCGGGAATTTTATGGTTAAGTTGAGATTTAGCGGGTAATGGTAATTGGAGATTTAGTAACCTGGGTAACCATTTGTTACTGCTGAGAGTAACAAGTTTTAGAAAGAAAATGGTAGATATGAAATAGAAATGAAAGGACTTAAGTGCCCTTGAGGTTTAGTTGGGAAAGGATAGGCAAGGAGGGGCAAAATGGTCATTTGGTTGGGAATTAGATAAATGGCAGCTGGGTTATATGGGGTACACGGTTTGGGGGCTTAGTCATTTTGGTCATGGATTGGTTTTGTTAGAAATAAAGAGAAGAAAAACTAAAGAGAAGGAAAGTTAGGGCAATGAGAAGAAGAAGAGAAGTGAAGGAGCTGAAATTTGGAGACGTAGGAGATGAATCAAGGGAGCTTAGGATGGGATTCTCTACTTAAGGTAAGGATTTATGCATATTTAAGTTTGATTATGTTTAGATTTGTGAAACTTAAAGCTTGAGTTAAGTTTTTAAAGTTTGAGTTTTGAAGTTGCTGATTTTTGCAATCTAAGGGTGGATTGTTGGTTATGTTTGTGTTTTGAGCTTGAATCTAGTGTTTATGGGTTGTTAGATGGTCCATTTGAAGTCTTAAATTGATTTTGGGGTTTGGGTATTGGTTTGGTATGATTTTGGAAGGTTTTAGCTCGGAGATAGTGCAGGGAAAAACCCAGAATTCTGGGTCTGCGAAGGCATGCCGCGACACAGGTTTTTCGTGCCGCGGCGAAGGAGTCCCTGACTGATGGGTGCCGCGGCACAAGGCAAATTTCAGGTTGACATTTTTGGCAATTTTAGGCCTTTGCTCCGGGGGTTCGGGGGATGTCTCCGGGGTGTTGTTTTAAGGTTTTAGAGGTCCCGAGAGTGCGGGATTGGTCCCGGGAAGTGGTTTTGGGTTGATTAGTATTGAGGGATGTTTCTTGTGTGTTGTGACTAGGTTGTTGGTGAGGCTCGTGCTAGAGGACCGTGCTCGCGGCTTTAGTGCATCAGGAGGCTCGGAATACAGGTAAGAAAACCGTAACACCCGAGAATAGGGCATGGCCCCAGATTGTATTATGTGCAAATGTTTAACCTTAAATGAATCATGATGTGTGTGAATGATTATTTCGAATGTACTGTATGTGTGATTATAATGAAATGAACGGCAAGGGCCGAGTGCGGCGTAGGCCGGGTACGGCCGTGGGGCCGAAAGTAACACTCAGCACATGGGATGCTTATATTCAGGGTGGGACCCAAGGGATACATGAGTTATCCTCGCGGTGAGAACCGAGACCCCAAGCTTTGGTAAGGCCTCTGGGGCGGCATGGCCGTGTTTGTTTAATTGATGATTTCTTATTTATCAGTGAGTTATGCCAGTGATATCATTTGCATAAGTTATGTATTATTTGGGTTTTCTTGCTGGGCTTCGGCTCACGGGTGCTCCGTGTGGCAGGTAGAAGCAAGGACTGAGTCAACCAACCATGAGTACGGAGAGCGTGAAGCGACGCGTACATGTTTGGCCTGCCCGACTGCTTTGGTTGGGGGTTTATTCGAAAATGGCTGTAATAATCTATGATTTTATGATTTCTCAACTGTAACCTTATTTCAAGATGTAATTAGTTTTCAAACCTTATTTTGGGATCCCAGATGTTCTATACTTAACACTTTTAATGAAGTTAAATATTTTTTTTAAAAGAGTACAGCCTTAAACTCTGGTTTAATCACACTTTTGGTTTTAGAAACCACTTTGAGTCAATTAAATGCACAATTTCTGTTTTAAACTCACTTAGTAACGGCTCTAAGGTAGTAGGGCGTTACAACTTGGTATCAGAGCCAGCCAAGGTTTATTGGTTCTGGAGATCGACCGAACATGTACGCTCGCTGTCAGTGACAAGCTCGACTCAGGGTTGGTTGGTATGAATGATTGACATGTCTGAATATATGTTTGAATGCCCTGTTTGCCTGCTTATTTATATGGAGCATGAGGAATGAAATGACATATCCATGAGATGCTGTTGGGCTGGGCCCTTGATTATTGCATGTTGAGATTGATGCATGCTGAATAATCATATTATGCATATGGATGAATATTGGCATAATGGTTCGCATATTGAGTTTATGTGGTTAATTTTCTGGATTAAATTCATATGTTATATCTGTATATTGGCTTGTATGAAGCATGATGAGTATGGATATACTTAGTGATGATTGAATCTGGTAGCTAAATGTATATCATTGTGGTTTTGACCTAGTATATGCTTGTGTGTGCATTATACCTGTGGATATTTGGATTTAGATGTGAGTTGGTTCAGGGTATGAACCTCTGAGTTCAGGAGTTTGGTCGGTTTTGACGGATGAACTCGAGTTGTTGGTTCCTAGAAGGGTTTGGGGACTTGATATTGTGTTGAAAGGGGTTTTTAGATATAAGTCGGAGTTGAGATCTCCAGTTATCCCTGAAAGTAGCAGCAAAGGGGTCACTAGTGTGTGAGTAAGCTGTGGAGTTTGTTAGTTGAGATGGGATAGAAGAACAGCGGATTCTCTGGGGAGATGGCTGATTTAGATGTTTTAACAGTAAGGTTACCGGTGATGGTTTACTGTGAGGTATGGACAGAAAAGGGTATTAAATGAAAGGCTTAAAGGGTGTTAACCTCGGGTTTTGAGGAGAGTTCGAGTTGACAAGGAATTTATCAATAGATGAGCAGAGCTAATTCCACCCTTGGTTAAGAGGATGAGAGATCCTGATTAGAGGGTTGTGTTAAATATTGAGGCAGGGAGATGCCTGGATATGGTACTCGGGCGGAGGTACTGGCTTAATGGGTTGGAAAGAACCTAGATGATGAAGGGTTAGAAGAGATTTTAAAGATATGTTTAGAACCGTGGAGACTGGTAGGCTTATAAGTTTGGTTTGGACTGTTGGGAGTAACAACAGTGTAAATCAATGGGTTGGTGAATCGGGTAATTCATTTCAGGAAGTTATACTGATGGATGTACCTGGAATGGATGGCGACCCATTTAAGGATATGAGATCTGGAATAGTCTAAGGAATTTGGGCTGCCCTGATGTAAGGAATTATCGTCTGTATGTGGATGGCGGAGAGGGCCATGTTGTTCAAGGAACTGATGGTTGATGTATAGAGCATGAGTGCTAGCGCCGCATTGGCAGTGCTTCCTTTTGATGGAATTAGTAAGGATAGATTTGTGATAATCGAGTTAAAGGAACCCCGGATAGTTCTATGGTTTCTGGTTTGCCAGAAAGGGGGAAAAGTCTGGTTGATAAAGATGGTACTTTTATTGTTAGAATGCCGCAAGGAAGGATTCTCGATTTTGAGGTAGAAGGACCCCAGACAGTGCTTGGGCACCTAATTTGAGATTGGAAAGAAGCCTGATCGAATAGGTAGTTATCGAGATGGCGACAAGAACCAGGAGGTTATTTGGTATGCATATGAAGAAGAGGATGCCACCTGAGAGGAGGTCAGGTGAGGGCATGACTTCTACGTTGAATGACTCGAGATGATAGGATGGATTTCCCATGGTGCGGGAAATGGAGAACTGGAATGCATCGATATATTCAAAGTTCGAGGCTGAGTCGTCAAGGAGGAGTATTTAACTGACGAGCTTGTGCTTTGGGCATGTAACGAACTGGAAGAACTCGGTGTTGAGAATGTTCCGAGAGGGTGATGGACATAGAGAGGAAGCCTCAAAGGTGCTATTCGAGAGGCTGATGATAGTAATACTTATTGAGAGGAAATAAGAGACTCTGGCAGATGGATTGTTGAGGATATCATCTGTAGTACGTAAAGGAGACTGAGCGGATCAGTGGGAAAATTATGTGGGTACGTAAAGAGAGATTCGGGGGTACTTCAAGGTCGAACAACAGATAGGATTGGTATAAGGAATGTTGTAAAAGACGGTTTTGGCTGACAGAGACTCTATTGAAGCAACGAGGGAATTCAACCTTGGGGTAGCCAGAGTGTTATACTGCGGGGATTGTTAGCATCGTCGGGTTAGAACAAAAAGTTTAATGTTGGATACAAGATGGGACGATGTCCCCAAGAGTCGATCTATGACCTGGTTGTTACCATTTGGAAACCAAGGACAGAGACATTTCGTGAATTGTCTAGTTTGCACCGGGTAGGGTGTGAGGAGTTGGTAAGAAAGATTCTAGAATGGTTCGAGCTACAGCGGCATAGGTAAGTTCTTTAAGTAGGGAATACAAGAACTGTAACGCCCTACTTCCTTAGAGCCGTTACTAAGTGAGTTTTTAAGACAAAACAGTGTGCAATGAACTCGCTAACCGAGGTTTTTGAAACAAAAGTGTGACTAATTAAAAGTTAAGGCTGTAATCTTTGAAAATGCATCGTTTCATCAAAACTTCTATTATTAAACAGTTGGGATCCCAAAATAAGGTTTGAAAACTAATTACATCTTGAAATAAGGTTACAGTTTGAGAAATTATAAAATTATAGATTATTACAGCCATTTTCGAATAAACCCCCAACCAAAGCAGTCGGGCAGGCCAAACATGTACACGTCGCTTCACGCTCTCCGTACTCATGGTTGGTTGACTCAGTCATTGCCCTTACCTGCAACACAGAGCACCCGTGAGCCGAAGCCCAGCAAGAAAACTCATGCAGGACATAACATATGCAATGTATACAGTTTATCATAACAGATAATCCACAATAAACAAGTCAATCATTAGACTAAGAAAACACGGCCAAGCCGCCCCAGAGCCTTACCGAAGCCTGGGGTATCGGTTCTCACCGCGAGGATAACTCATGTATCCCTTGGGTCCCACCCTGAATATAGCATCCCATGTGCTAGGTGTTACTTTCGGCCCACGGCCGCCCCGGCTTACGCCGTACTCGGCCCACGGCCGCCCCGGCCTACGCCGTACTCGGCCCACGGCCGCTCATTTCATCATAATCACACATATAGTACATTCGAAATAATCATTCACACACATCATGATTCATTTAAGTTTAAACATTTGCACATAATACAATCTGGGGCCATGCCCTAACCTCGGGTGTTATAGTTTTCTTACCTGCATTCCGAGCCTCCTGATGCACTAAAGCCGCGAGCACGGTCCTCTAGCACGAGCCTCTCAAAGAACCTAGTCACAACACACAAGAAACATCCCTCAATACTAATCAACCCAAAACCACTTCCCGGGACCAATCCCGCACTCTCGGGACCTCTAAAACCTTAAAACAACATCCCGGAGACATCCCCCGAAGCCCCGGAGCAAAGGCCTAAAATTGCCTAAAAGTGCCATCCTGAAATTTGCCTTGTGCCGCGGCACAACTTTCTTGTGCCGCGGCACCCAGAAACCAGAGGCTCCCCGCCGCGGCAAGCAAAACCCGTGCCGCGGCACGCCCTCGCAGACCCAGAATTCTGGGTTTTTCCTTCGCGTTTTCCCGAGCTTCAACCTCTCCAAATCATCCTAAACCAATACCTAAACCCCAAAACTCAAATCCAAACTTCATATGAACATTCTATCAACCTACAAACACTAGAATCAAGATCCAAAACACACTCATACCCAAAATTCAACCCTTGATTTCTAACTTCAGAAAAACTCAAACCAAGGCATGAAACTAACTCAAGCTTTAGATCCACAACTCAAAACAGAAATCAAACTTAAATATGCACAAGATCCTTACCTCAAATGGAGAATCCACTCAAAAGCTCCCTAGATCCTCCTCCCAAGTTCCGACTTCAGCCCTTCACCCTTCTTCTTCTTTTCTCTTCACTTGCCCTAGCTCTTCTTTCTCCCCCTCTTTCTTCTCTTCAATTTCTATCAATGCCACAAGTGACCCCAAATGCCCAAACCGTACCCCCTTAGATCACAGCTGAAATTTTCATAATCCCCTTGCCAAAAGACCAAATTACCCCTTCCTATTAATCTTTCCAATCTAAACCTTCAAGGGCACTTAAGTCATTACTCTTCTATTTCATTTCTACCATTTTCTTTCTAAAACTTGTTACTCACAGCAGTAACTAATGGTTACCCAGGTTACTAAATCTCCAATAACCATTACCCGCTAAACCTCAACTTAACCATAAAATCCCCGAGGTACCCCTAGGCTCCTCCCGAGCCGGGTATAGAAATCCCGTTGTGACTCTTGAGTTAACGAGCTCTCTAGAACCGTCTCGGCACGTGCATCACAATAATACAACCACACCCACGTGGTACAATTCACAGAATACAGTTATCACATATCAATACAGTTATGCCCAACATGGCCAAAATTACAATTATGCCCTTCTAACACGATCCGGGCCTACATGCATACTAGTAAACATAGCCATGCATCTCAGTTAAACAAATAGCCAAATAACATGCTTTAAATCATAATCATGCATTTAATTCATAAAATCACACATGATTCCCAACCTGCCCTCCTGGCACACTAATCAAGGCCCTTAAGCCTTATTAGCGAATTTGGGTCGTTACAAGAACGGTATGGACAAGTCCCCTTCAAGCTCACGAGCAGTACCTGTGGATTACTCCCAGACGGAAATGGTGAGCAATGACTATGCGGAAGACGTTTGTATCCAGAAGGCGGAGTCTCAGGTAAGGTTCTACGGAGTGTTAGTTTGGGTGTCGTCAGGAGTACTCAGTTTAGAGCTACAAGAAGAAAGGACAGGTAAGAGAGGAATCGATCTGAAGCCGCAATAAGCTAATGAAGAACATTTGAAGAACAGAAAGCATCTCAGGACTGGTAAGCGCGCCATCTATTGCATAAGCACCTCCGGAGACAACTACATCAGAGATGAGGAGAACAGTAAAACTTGAGGTTAGATGGACTGTATGGCGTCAAATCAGAAAGAAATTCAGAAGACAAGGTAAGAATTAATTGGTATTTGGCGATGCTGGAATGTGTGTGTTACGGTTAAGTAAAGAGTGTTTACATAAAGGATCTGATCTATGATGAGGGTATGGAATTGTGGGAGTGCATCACGGATTGTGCACGCCCAGGCGCAATTGACGCGAGGGTGGATTGAACTTTGCGGGAGATGACTGATTGGATCATGGTTGATACACTTAGAACGTTAAGTCGACTGTCGTGCATGGCATAAGGTACTTGGGTGTCGGGTATTAACAAGAAAGATAGTGTTGAGACACAGAGGTGGTGAAACGTAGCAGACAGATGATCAGTGTTTGAAATCCTCGAGTGGGCGAGGGGAGATATAATGGGAGGCGTGTATCAGTCAAGGAATAACGCCATAGATTGTGATGGAGGATACAAGGCAACGACTGAGATTGGCGTAACGTTGGCAGGTATGATTAGCTGGTGAGTGTCACTGAGCCATGGAATCCGAAGTGTCGACTTTGGTCGAAACAGGAAAGAACCCTACTAGGGTGGTACAAGTTGGGATACCAGGATCGAGTGAAGGATCCAGTTAGGTTTTGGTTTTGAATGAGGGTTCTGAGTGGACATCATTCCACCTCCCAGGGTACGTGGAACCGGGAGGGTTGAGCGGGTGATAGAATCTAGCGATTTCCTTTGGACCCTGAGGGGTTAAGTGATGTGGTATTGTATCATGAGAATAGACAACTGTAGACCTTGAGTGAGGTGTTTGGACATGAAAAGTTTCAACTCAGTTGATGGAGTTAATGTCGTTGGGTCAAGTGAACTGGTTTCAAGATATAACGTCGATGATACTGAATTGAGGCCCTATCGTATTTTAAATTGTTGGAATGGATTTAGAGAGTAAAAAGAACAGAGTGGGAACCCGGAATTATCAATGGATTGCAATTGGAAGGGCAGTCTGAAAGTTTATCAGATATCTACTGAATTGAGCGCTGAGTATGCGAAAACTTGAGATTTTAAGGGAAGCGTTATCCCTGGTGAGTTAGCCGTGGTGGCAAATGTTGGCGTCTTGTTAATGTAACACGACATGGGACATGGTAAGAGACGAAGGATAATGAATTCTACTAGTTGGCATTGGTTCAGAGAGAAAGCCAGAGAGGTTGTTGGAATCCTTAAGGCAGGAGTGCCTGCATATTCGAAAGAATAAAGAGCTGGTAAATTGTTAAGTTATGAGGAAATAAAGTTCCGAAAGAAAAGAGTTGCATCTCTGCATAATAACAGACGAGGATCTGTAAGGTGTTCAGAGAAAGGAGGGAGAGTTCTGACTCTTATTTCAACATAAAATTCTGAAGTTGTACTAAGGGTTAGGCCAGCGGGGCCTACAAGTTGATCCCACCTAGTAGAGGTGATGACTTTTGAGTATCTCTGGAATCAGGAATAAGACAATGAATTGGTCATTGTAATCTAGGCAGACCCTGGGCTTCGGCAGGGTTGCAGGGTTAACAAGGGGCTATCGAGAGCCTGGCTATTAGACAAGATCTTGTGGGGCAAGATTGTTACTCTTGTAAGAGTGTTGTTAAAAAGTAAAGTAAAGGCAGTGGACCTTGGGATTCAGGGTCAGAGTTGCGGGTTTACTGACTGATGTGTTTGGATAAATTTCGAGGACGGAATTTTTTATGAGGAGGGGATAATTGTAACGACCCAAATTCGCTAATAAGGCTTAAGGGCCTTGATTAGTGTGCCAGGAGGGCAGGTTGGGGTTTATGTGTGATTTTATGAGTTAAATGCATGGTTATGATTTAAAGCATGTTATTTGGCTATTTGTTTAACTGAGATGCATGGCTATGTTTACTAGTATGCATGTAGGCCCGGATCGTGTTAGAAGGGCGTAATTGTAATTTTGGCCATGTTGGGCATAACTGTATTGATATGTGATAATTGTATTCTGTGAATTGTACCGCGCGGGTGTGGTTTTATTATTGTGATGCACGTGCCGAGACGGTCCTAGAGAGCTAGTTAACTTAAGAGTCACAACGGGATTTCTATACCCAGCTCGGGAGGAGCCTAGGGGTACCTCGGGAATTTTATGGTTAAGTTGAGATTTAGCAGGTAATGGTTATTAGAGATTTAGTAACCTGGGTAACCATTTGTTACTGCTGAGAGTAACAAGTTTTAGAAAGAAAATGGTAGATATGAAATAGAAATGAAAGGACTTAAGTGCCCTTGAGGTTTAGTTGGGAAAGGATAGGCAAGGAGGGGCAAAATGGTCATTTGGTTGGGAATTAGATAAATGGCAGCTGGGTTATATGGGGTACACGGTTTGGGGGCTTAGTCATTTTGGTCATGGATTGGTTTTGTTAGAAATAAAGAGAAGAAAAACTAAAGAGAAGGAAAGTTAGGGCAATGAGAAGAAGAAGAGAAGTGAAGGAGCTGAAATTTGGAGACGTAGGAGATGAATCAAGGGAGCTTAGGATGGGATTCTCTACTTAAGGTAAGGATTTATGCATATTTAAGTTTGATTATGTTTAGATTTGTGAAACTTAAAGCTTGAGTTAAGTTTTTAAAGTTTGAGTTTTGAAGTTGCTGATTTTTGCAATCTAAGGGTGGATTGTTGGTTATGTTTGTGTTTTGAGCTTGAATCTAGTGTTTATGGGTTGTTAGATGGTCCATTTGAAGTCTTAAATTGATTTTGGGGTTTGGGTATTGGTTTGGTATGATTTTGGAAGGTTTTAGCTCGGAGATAGTGCAGGGAAAAACCCAGAATTCTGGGTCTGCGAAGGCATGCCGCGACACAGGTTTTTCGTGCCGCGGCGAAGGAGTCCCTGACTGATGGGTGCCGCGGCACAAGGCAAATTTCAGGTTGACATTTTTGGCAATTTTAGGCCTTTGCTCCGGGGGTTCGGGGGATGTCTCCGGGGTGTTGTTTTAAGGTTTTAGAGGTCCCGAGAGTGCGAGATTGGTCCCGGGAAGTGGTTTTGGGTTGATTAGTATTGAGGGATGTTTCTTGTGTGTTGTGACTAGGTTGTTGGTGAGGCTCGTGCTAGAGGACCGTGCTCGCGGCTTTAGTGCATCAGGAGGCTCGGAATACAGGTAAGAAAACCGTAACACCCGAGAATAGGGCATGGCCCCAGATTGTATTATGTGCAAATGTTTAACCTTAAATGAATCATGATGTGTGTGAATGATTATTTCGAATGTACTGTATGTGTGATTATAATGAAATGAACGGCAAGGGCCGAGTGCGGCGTAGGCCGGGTACGGCCGTGGGGCCGAAAGTAACACTCAGCACATGGGATGCTTATATTCAGGGTGGGACCCAAGGGATACATGAGTTATCCTCGCGGTGAGAACCGAGACCCCAAGCTTTGGTAAGGCCTCTGGGGCGGCATGGCCGTGTTTGTTTAATTGATGATTTCTTATTTATCAGTGAGTTATGCCAGTGATATCATTTGCATAAGTTATGTATTATTTGGGTTTTCTTGCTGGGCTTCGGCTCACGGGTGCTCCGTGTGGCAGGTAGAAGCAAGGACTGAGTCAACCAACCATGAGTACGGAGAGCGTGAAGCGACGCGTACATGTTTGGCCTGCCCGACTGCTTTGGTTGGGGGTTTATTCGAAAATGGCTGTAATAATCTATGATTTTATGATTTCTCAACTGTAACCTTATTTCAAGATGTAATTAGTTTTCAAACCTTATTTTGGGATCCCAGATGTTCTATACTTAACACTTTTAATGATGTTAAACATTTTTTTTAAAAGAGTACAGCCTTAAACTTTGGTTTAATCACACTTTTGGTTTTAGAAACCACTTTGAGTCAATTAAATGCACAATTTCTGTTTTAAACTCACTTAGTAATGGCTCTAAGGTAGTAGGGCGTTACAGGCAAGTTCAATTCGATGGTGCGGCACCCACTTGCTCGACAGGAGCTGTGACCAGACTTCCTAAGTACGCACTTCGCTCTGTTTGAATGCTCGAAAGGTGTAACGCCCTACTAATTAAGGACAGTTATGACATGTGTTTAAAATAGTGTTGGACTCGTTAAACGAGTCATTTGGACTAAAACATGGGATTAAGTAACTAATTACTCAGGTATTAAAAAAAAAATCATGGAATAAACATTTCAATTAAATCTTTAGTCTTTACATGAGATCCCAAAATAGAAGATTAAAAGTTGTTTACAACTCAAGGATTACAAAATAAGGATACCTAAGCAGTAAAATAATGTCCAACCCTAGTTCCCTGTGATATCTCAGCCGTGGCGGTCGAGCAAACTATATATGTACACATCACCCCTAACACTCTCCAACCCATGGCTGGCCAAGCTTCTCCGTACCCTTACCTGCAGCACATATCATCGGTGAGCCAAGACTCAGCAAAAAATCTTCATTAAACAGATTCAGATAGTCAACATAATATTTATAACATTCTTAGCAGTAATAATTGTAACCAAGAATACATATTATACAAGTATGCGACCACAGAGTCACACAACAAGTCCATAATACACTCCAAGGGTGGCATAGCCATAACGGCTTGCGTTCTGCATGCATAGTGTCGATTACAGCTTATAAGCCAAGCTTCCTATCAGGAATAATCATACATATAATATAATCGTCATATAAAAAAATGCAGCACATTCCAGTATTCTTAACCAGATATTCACAGGCATAATTATAATCATGCTCATTAATAGGGACCCAAGCCCTAATCATATAACTCATGTATCGGGTGCAGTTTTCTTACCTCGAGCTTCGTGTGAATAATGAAACGACCCCGAGCGCTATCCCTCACATGAGCCTTGCAAAAACCCTAGTCACAATACAAGTATACATTAATCATGACCAAACAAATATGGCGCCAGGTAGAATTCGAGTTTATGGGAAATTATATTCTTATAAGAAATATGGTATGTCTTGTATGTTAGTTGTGTGTTTAAATATTAGTTATTATATGTTAATTTTGGTTTACAATCAAACTAAGACTGCGATCGTGGACTAAGTCAAAAATCCCTTATGTAACGCCCTACATCCTTAGAGCCGTTACTAAGTGAGTTTTTAAGACGAAACAGTGTGCAATGAACTCGCTAACCGAGGTTTTGAACAAAAGTGTGACTGATTAAAAGTTAAGGCTGTAATCTTTGAAAATGCGTTGACTCAATAAAAACTTCTAGTATTAGACAATTGGGATCCCAAAATAAGGTTTGAAAACTATTTACATCTTGAAATAAGTTTGCAGTTGATCAGTTACAAAATCATAGATTATTACATCCATTTTCAAATAAACCCCCAACCAAAGCAGTCGGGCAGGCCAAACATGTACGCGTCGCTTCACGCTCTCCGTACTCATGGTCGGTTGACTCAGTCTTTGCCCTACCTGCAACACGGAGCACCCGTGAGCCAAAGCCCAGCAAGAAAACTCATGCAGAACATAACATATGCAAATATATATGGTTAATCATATCAGATAATCCACAAATAAACAAGTCAACCATTAGACTAAGCAAACACGGCCATGCCGCCCCAGAGCCTTACCGAAGCCTGGGGTATCGGTTCTCACCGCGAGGATAACTCATGTATCCCTTGGGTCCCACCCTGAATATAGCATCCCATGTGCTAGGTGTTACTTTCGGCCCACGGCCGCCCCGGCCTACGCCGTACTCGGCCCTTGCCGTTCATTTCATCATAATCACACATATAGTACATTCAAAATAATCATTCACACACATCATGATTCATTTAAGGTTAAACATTTGCACACAACACAATCTGGGGCCATGCCCTGCAATCATCTCATCATGCAACATGCAATATAGGGCCATGCCCGGCAATCACACTATGGGCCCACGCCCTATCCTACGGGTGTTATAGTTTTCTTACCTTTCCAATCAATACCTTAGATCACCTGACTCCTTGAGCACGATCCCACCCGAGCCTTAGCGCACACCTAGGCACAAACATAGGCCAAAGTCAACACCGAACCCCAAGTCTGAATACCTAGCCTCGGGACCAATCCCGAGCCCCCGGGAAGTCCCAAATCCCCAAAACAAAGTGGCGGAAACAAGCCCCGAACCCTAGGTCAAAATCCCTCATCAAAACTCAAAAATTCCCCTCTGTGAACAGTGCAGCGCTACAGCGCTCTAAAGAGGGCGCTGTAGCGCTACAAGCAGAACATTCCCCCCAGAACAAGGGCTAGCGCTACAGCGCCCACTGACTAGCGCTGTAGCGCTAGTTGCAGCCCAGAAAATCCAAAATCGCATTTCTGTGATTTCTTTCACCCAATCTCAAACCAAACTTCCCCAAATCTTTACCAAACTGAAAATCAAGCTTATGAACACTCTCCATCCACCCCAAGCATCCCAATTCCTCAAATCCCAAGAACATTTATCCCAAATCTCAAAATCTACCATGAACAACCCTAAACTCAGAAATTCAGTCAACAACAAGTTAAAGGCTTAGAATTCTTACCATTGATGCAAATTTCGACCTTGATTCAACCCTAGACCTCCTTAGCTTGTTCATCATCAGAGCTTGCTCAAAAATTCCCTAAAATCCCCATCAACTCAGCTCAAAACACAGCTCAAACCATCAAAACCCTTAAAACTGAAATCTCTTAAAACATACCTCAAAAGTTGATGTGTTCTTGCCAAATCTTCAAGTCTAACCCAAGATCCTTGATGCTCAGCCTATCCTTGCTCTCTACTAAGCTTTGCTCCAAGAGAAATGGAGCGGAATGGTGCAAGAATGCACAAACCGACCCTTGCAAAACCCATCAGTTTTTCTCTCTTTTCTTTCTTTCCTTACTCTTTCTTTTCTTTTCTTTCAGCATTCCCACTCTCTATAAAGCCTTATAAAAACCTATCTCCAAAAGCCAAATGACCAAAACGCCCTCCCTATAAATTCTAAATCCTTTTGCTCAAGTAGGGTCATTTTAGTCATTCACCCAATTCCCGCTAATCCTCAAGTGTCTCTAGTATTTTCCCGTTGCTCTCCAACACCCGATAAACCGCCAAATAAATATCCCCCATCATCAACATAAATCTCAATCTATTCTCTGAATTCCTGTTCATAGCCCCAGGCTCGCCCCGAGCCGGGTATAAATTCCCGTCATCACTTTCCGCTAGCCTGCTCACTGGGATCGCCTCGAGTCACAAAGCACAGATACACCCACATACCACTGGGGTCTCAACAATCAACACATATCAATACAGTTATGCCCAACATGGCCAAAATTACAATTATGCCCTTCTAACACGATCCGGGCCTACATGAATACTAATATACATAGTCATGCATCTCAGATAACAAATAATCATATAACATGCTTTAACTCATAACCATGCATTTAATTCATAAAATAATCACACATAAATCCCATCATGCCCTCCTGGCACGCTAATCAAGGCCCTTAAGCCTTATTAGCTATTTTGGGTCGTTACAACTATCCCCTCCTCATAAAAATTTCGTCCTCGAAATTTATCCAACACCTCAGTCAGTAAACCCGCAACTCTAACCATAATTTCCAAGGTCCACCGCCTTAACTTTACTTTTCAACAACACTCTTTCAAGAGCAACAATCTTGCCCCACAAGATCTTGTCTAATAGCCGTGCTCTCGATAGCCCCTTGTTAACCCTGCAACCCTGCCGAAGCCCAGGGTCTGTCTAGATTACAATGACCAAGTCATTGTCTTCTCGATAGCCAATTCATTGACCAATTCATCACCTCTACTAGGTGGGATCAGCTTGTAGGCCCCGCTGGCCTAACCCTTAGTACAACTTCATAATTTCATGTTGAAATAAGAGTCAGAACTCTCCCTTCTTTCTCTGAACACCTTACAGATCCTCGTCTGTTATTACGTAGAGTTACAAATCTTTCCTTCCGGAACTTTATTTCCTCAACATTTAACAATTTACCAGCTCTTTATTCTTTCAAATAGGCAGACACCCCTGCCTTGAGAAGTTTCAACGACCTCTTTGGCATTCTCTCCGAACTAATGTCAAATCGTAGTATTCGCTATCCTTCGCCTCTTACAATGTCCTATGTCGTGTTACTTTAACAAGACGCCAGCATTTGCCACCATGGCCAACTCAACAGGGATTACACTTCCCTTAATACCTCAAGTATTCGCCTACTCAGCGCTTAATTCCTTAAGATATCCGATAAGCTTTCAGACTGCCACTTCACCTGCAATCAACTGATAATCCCAGATTCCCACTCTGTTCTTTTCGTTCTCTAAATCCATTCCAAAATTTAAAAATACTATAGGGTCTCAATTCGATATCATCGATGCTCCATCCTGAACCCAGTTCACTTGACCCAACCACATTAACTCCATCAACTGAGTTAAAACTTTTCATGTCCAAACACCTTACTCAAGGTCTAAAGTGGTCTATTCCCATCTTACACTACCACATCACTTAACCCCTCAGGGTCCAAAGGAAAACACTAGATTCCGTCACCCGCTCGACCCTCCCGGTACAACGTACCCTAGGAGGTGGAATGATATCCATTCAGAATTCTCGTTTATAAACCAAATCTAATTGGATCCTTCATCCATTCCTGGTATCCCAACTTATACTACCTTAGCAGGGTCCTTCCCTGCTTCAACTCAAGCCAACACTTTGAATTCCATAGATCATTGACACTCACCAGCTAAACATACTTACTAGCGTTACGCCAAACTCAGTCGTCGCCTTGTCCACCCTATTACAGTCTATGGCGCCATCCCCTGACTGACGCACGCCTCACAGCTAGGAGTTCCGTCTCCAAACATATCTCCCCTCGCCCAATCAAGGATTTCAAACACTGATCATCCGTCTGTTACTTTTCACCACCTCTGTGTCTCGACGCTATCTTTCTTACTAATACCCAAGACTCAAGCACCTTATAATACGCGTAACTGTTAACTTAACGCTCCAAGTATATCAACCACGTTCATTCTTTCACCTCCCGCAAGGTTCGATCCATCCTCGCGCCAGATGCGCCTGGGCGTGCCTAATCCGTGATGCACCCCTACAAGTCCATGTCCTCATCATAGATCAAGTCCTTTATGCCATCACTCTTTACTTAATCAAAACACACGCAAATTCCATCATCGTCCGTAACCAATCAAATCTTACCTTGTCTTCTGAATTTCTTTCTGATTTGACACCACTCAATCCGTCTAACCTCAAGTTTTACTGTTCTCCTCATCTTTGATGTAGAAATCACCGGAGGTGCTTATGCAGTAGATGACGCGCTTACCAGTCTTGTTGTGCTTTCTATTCTTCAGACGTTCTTCATTAGCTTCCTTGTGACTTCGGATCAAATCTTCTCATACCTGTCCTTTCTTCTTGCAGCTGTAATCTGAGAACTCCTGACGGCACCCGACTAACACTCCGTAGAACCTTACCTGAGACTCTGCCTTCTGGGTACTAACGTCTTCAGCATAATAATCAGTTGCTCACCATTTCCGTCTGGGAGTAATCCACATGCACTGCTCGTGAGCTTGAAGGGGACTTGCCCACACCGTTCATGCATTCTCTGTCTAAAGAACTTACCTGTGTCGCTGTAGCTTGAACCATTCCAGAATCTTTGTTACCAATTCCTCACACTCTAGCCGGCGCAAACTAGACAATCCACGAAATGTCTCTATCCCTGGTTTCCAACTGACAATAACCAGGTCGTAGATCAACTCTTGGGGACATCGTCCCTTTTTGTATCCAATCTTGTACTTTTCGTCCTAACCCGACGATGCTAACAACCCCTGCAGTACAACACTCTGGCTTTTCCAGGGTCAAATTCCTTCGATTATTTCAATAGACTTTCTGTCGGCCAATACCGTCTTTTACAACATCCCTTATACCAATCCTATCTGTAGTCTGACCTTGAAGTATTCCCTAAATCTTTCTTTGCATACTCACATAACTTTCCCACTGGTCAGCTCTGTCTCCTTTACGTACTCCAGATGAGATCCTCTACAATCCGTCTGCCAGAGTCTCTATTTCCTTATCAATAAGTATTACTGTCCTCGGCCTCTCAAATGGCACCTTTGAGTCGACCTCTCTATGTCCATCTCCCACTCAGGACATTCTCAACACCGAGTCCTTCCAGTTCGTTACGCAACCATAGCATAACCATTCAGTTAAATACTCATCCTCGAGGAATCAGCCTCGAACCTTGAACGTATCGATGCATTCCAGTTCTCTGTTCCCTCACCAGGGGAAATCCATACTCACATCTCGAGTTGCTCTAAGTAGAAGTCATGCCCTCACCTGACCTCCTCTCAGGTGGTATCCTCTCCCTCATGTGCACACCAAATAACCTCCCTGGTTCCTACCGCCAGCTCGACAACCACCTTAGCAATCAAGCTTCATTCAAATCTTAAATTAGGTGTCCAAGTACTGTCTGGGGTCCCATCAACCCGATTATCACAATTCTCTCCTTACTAATTCCATCAAAGGAAGCACTGCCCCTGCGGCTCTAGCACTCATGCTCTAATCATCAACCATCAGTTCCTAGAACCCCATGGCTCTCTCTGCCATCCACATACAGACGATAAATCCTTACATCAGAACAGCCCAAACTCCTTAGACTATTCCATATCTCAAATCCTTAAATGGGTCGCCATCAATTCCGGATACATCCATCAGTATAAATTCCCAAAATGAACTATCCAATTCACCAAACCCATTGATCTACGCTATTGTTACCCCCAACAGTCCAAACCAAACTTATAAGTCCACCAGTCTCCATAGTTCAAATCATGTCTTTAAAAATCTCATTTAACCATTCCTCATCTAGGTTCTTTCCAACCCATTAAGTCAGTACCTCATCCCGAGTACCAATTCCAGGCATCCCTCTGCCTCAACATTTAACATAACCCCCTAATCAGGATCTCTCGTCCTCTTAACCAAGGGTGGAATTAACTCAGCTCATCTATTAATAAATTCCTCGTCAACTCGCACCTTCCTCAACTCTAGAGGATAACACCCTATACGCCTTTCATATAGTACCCTTATCTGTCCATACTTCACAATAAACCATCACCGGTAACCTTACTGTTAAAACATCTAATTCAACCATCTCCCCAGAGAATCCGCTGTTCTTCTATCCCATCTCAACTAACAACCTCCACAGCTAACTCACACACTAGTGACCCCTTTGCTGCTGCTCTCAGGGATAACTGGAGATCTCAACTCCAACTTACATCTAGAAACCCCCCTTTCAACACAATATCAAATCCCCAAACCCTTCTAGGAACCGACAACTCGAGTTCATCTGTCAAAACTGACCAACTCCTGAACTCTGTGGTTCCTACTCTGAACCAAACCACCACTAGGTCCAAATATCCACAGGTATAATGCACACACAAGCATATACTAGTTCAAATCCACAATGATATACATTTAGCAACCAGATTTAACATCACTAAGTATATCCATGCTCATCATGCTTCATACAAGCCAATATACAGATATAACATATGAATTTAATCCAGAAAATTAACCACATACACTCAATATGCGAACCATTATGATAATATTCATCCATATGCATAATAGTATTATTCAGCATGCATCAATCTCAACATGCAATAATCAAGGGCCCAGCCCAACAGCATCTCATGCATATGTCATCTCATTCCTCATGCTCCATATAAAATAAGCAGGAAAACAGGGCATTCAAACATATATTCAGACATGTCAATTAATCATACCAACCAACCCTGAGTCGAGCTTGTCACTGACAGCGAGCGTACATGTTCGGTCGATCTCCAGAACCAATAAACCTTGGCTCGCTCTGATACCAAGTTGTAACGCCCTACATCCTTAGACCTGTTACTAAGTGAGTTTTTAAGACGAAACAGTGTGCAATGAACTCGCTAACCGAGGTTTTGAACAAAAGTGTGACTGATTAAAAGTTAAGGCTGTAATCTTTGAAAATGCGTTGACTCAATAAAAACTTCTAGTATTAGACAATTGGGATCCCAAAATAAGGTTTGAAAACTATTTACATCTTGAAATAAGTTTGCAGTTGATCAGTTACAAAATCATAGATTATTACAACCATTTTCAAATAAACCCCCAACCAAAGCAGTCGGGCAGGCCAAACATGTACGCGTCGCTTCACGCTCTCCGTACTCATGGTTGGTTGACTCAGTCTTTGCCCTACCTGCAACACGGAGCACCCGTGAGCCGAAGCCCAGCAAGAAAACTCATGCAGAACATAACATATGCAAATATATATGGTTAATCATATCAGATAATCCACAAATAAACAAGTCAACCATTAGACTAAGCAAACACGGCCATGCCGCCCCAGAGTCTTACCGAAGCCTGGGGTATCGGTTCTCACCGCGAGGATAACTCATGTATCCCTTGGGTCCCACCCTGAATATAGCATCCCATGTGCTAGGTGTTACTTTCGGCCCACAGCCGCCCCGCCCTACGCCGTACTCTGCCCTTGCCGTTCATTTCATCATAATCACACATATAGTACATTCAAAATAATCATTCACACACATCGTGATTCATTTAAGGTTAAACATTTGCACACAACACAATCTGGGGCCATGCCCTGCAATCATCTCATCATGCAACATGCAATATAGGGCCATGCCCGGCAATCACACTATGGGCCCACGCCCTATCCTACAGGTGTTATAGTTTTCTTACCTTTCCAATCAATAGCTTAGATCACCTGACTCCTTGAGCACGATCCCACCCGAGCCTTAGCGCACACCTAGGCACAAACATAGGCCAAAGTCAACACCGAACCCCAAGTCTGAATACCTAGCCTCGGGACCAATCCCGAGCCCCCGGGAAGTCCCAAATCCCCAAAACAAAGTGGCGGAAACAAGCCCCGAACCCTAGGTCAAAATCCCTCATCAAAACTCAAAAATTCCCCTCTGTGAACAGTGCAGCGTTACAGCGCTCTAAAGAGGGCGCTGTAGCACTACAAGCAGAACACTCCCCCCAGAACAGGGGCTAGCGCTACAGCGCCCACTGACTAGCGCTGTAGCGCTAGTTGCAGCCCAGAAAATCCAAATTCGCATTTCTGCGATTTCTTTCACCCAATCTCAAACCAAACTTCCCCAAATCTTTACCAAACTCAAAATCAAGCTTATGAACACTCTCCATCCATCCCAAGCATCCCAATTCCTCAAATCCCAAGAACATTTATCCCAAATCTCAAAATCTACCATGAACAACCCTAAACTCAAAAATTCAGTGAACAACAAGTTAAAGGCTTAGAATTCTTACCATTGATGCAAATTTCGACCTTGATTCAACCCTAGACCTCCTTAGCTTGTTCATCATCAGAGCTTGCTCAGAAATTCCCTAAAATCCCCATCAACTCAGTTCAAAACACAGCTCAAACCATCAAAACCCTTAAAACTGAAATCTCTTAAAACATACCTCAAAAGTTTATGTGTTCTTGCAAAATCTTCAAGTCTAACCCAAGATCCTTGATGCTCAGCCTATCCTTGCTCTCTACTAAGCTTTGCTCCAAGAGAAATGGAGCGGAATGGTGCAAGAATGCACAAACCGACCCTTGCAAAACCCATCAGTTTTTCTCTCTTTTCTTTCTTTCCTTACTCTTTCTTTTCTTTTCTTTCAGCATTCCCACTCTCTATAAAGCCTTATAAAAACCTATCTCCAAAAGCCAAATGACCAAAACGCCCTCCCTATAAATTCTAAATCCTTTTGCTCAAGTAGGGTCATTTTAGTCATTCACCCAATTCCCGCTAATCCTCAAGTGTCTCTAGTATTTTCCCGTTGCTCTCCAACACCCGATAAACCGCCAAATAAATATCCCCCATCATCAACATAAATCTCAATCTATTCTCTGAATTCTTGTTCATAGCCCCAGGCTCGCCCCGAGCCGGGTATAAATTCTCGTCTTCACTTTCCGCTAGCCTGCTCACTGGGATCGCCTCGAGTCACAAAGCACAGATACACCCACATACCACTGGGGTCTCAACAATCAACACATATCAATACAGTTATGCCCAACATGGCCAAAATTACAATTATGCCCTTCTAACACGATCCGGGCCTACATGCATACTAATATACATAGTCATGCATCTCAGATAACAAATAGTCATATAACATGCTTTAACTCATAACCATGCATTTAATTCATAAAATAATCACACATAAATCCCATCATGCCCTCCTGGCACGCTAATCAAGGCCCTTAAGCCTTATTAGCTATTTTGGGTCGTTACACCTTATCGGGTGAAAATCTTGGATTTAAATATTCTCCAATATTTATGCCAAAAGGAAAATTAAGTTGAGGATAAAATAATTTGTAAAAAGGAAAAACAAATAATTTTAGTTAATTTTCCACGAAAATTAAATATGAGCAAGCTATGGGAAAATACATAATCTTACTTAAGGTGGAATTAAGACCAAAGAAAATTACATAAGAAAAATTCTGTAATATGTATTTAGTAAGACTAATGACATCAAATATTTTTGGTGTAACATTCAATTAAATTAAAAATCCTAAGTTCCTTAGTTGAAAATTATAGGAAATTACATTTTTACAAAAGTACCATTATAGCCTTGGTGAATAAGTAGCTTTATTTAAAAGCTTGGCTTGGACAGAAAAAAAAATGGGAGGGCATTTTGGTCTTTCTATAGGGGGCAACCACAAGGGAATTGAAGAGTCTATTGTATTTTTCATTTATTTATTTAATAGTGTAATCATTACACACATTGTCTTAACTCCCAAGTCAAACTTGAGAACTCAAAAACCTCTCTTCTACTCATTTCATTTCTTCTTCTTCTTCTTCTTCTTCTTCTTCTTCTCTATCTCTCTCTCTGTCTCTCTGTCTCTATCATTCCAATTACAAAAGTCAGACCCTTTTTCTCTCCATTTCCTCTCAAAATTTCATTCTCCCTCTCTCTCAAAGGAAAGGAAAAGCCTCTATTGAAGCTCCTAGGCTTTTCTTAAGGAAACAGGTAACAAAAGATGAAAGGTTCATAAAATTTTCTTTTCGTCCCTTATGCTGAACCTAGGTGTAACGCCCTACTACCTAAGAGCCGTTACTAAGTGAGTTAAAGAAATGTGCAACTAACTCGCTAATCGAGGTTTTAGGAAAAAAGTGTTATTAAATCATAATCAGAGTCATAAATTAGAAAATCAACCTTTCATTGAAAATTATAAAACGTTGAACACTTGGGATTCCAAAAACATAGTTTAGAAATATTTACAACTCAAAATACAACCAGAGTCGACTAGACGACAAAATCCATGTTTAGAACAATCATCTCCCAAAAACACCCCTGGCCGTGACAGCCAGGCAGACCAGACATGTACGCGCCGCCTGTCACGCTCACCATACTCAAGGTTGATCAGACCCTTCTTCTTCTTCTTCTTCTTCTTCTTCTCTATCTCTCTTTCTCTCTCATTCCAATTACAAAAGTCAGACCCTTTTTCTCTCCATTTCCTCTCAAAATTTCATCCTCCCTCTCTCTCAAAGGAAAGGAAAAGCCTCTATTGAAGCTCCTAGGCTTATCTTAAAGAAACAAGTAACAAAAGATGTAAGGTTCATAAAATTTTCTTTTTGTCCCTTATGTTGAACCTAGGTGTAACGCCCTACTACCTTAGAGTCGTTACTAAGTGAGTTAAAGAAATGTGCAACTAACTCGCTAATTGAGGTTTTAGGACAAAAGTGTAATTAAATCATAATCAGAGTCATAAATTAGAAAAGAACCTTTCATTGAAAATTATAAAACGTTGAACACTTGGGATCCCAAAAACATAGTTTATAAATATTTACAACTCAAAATACAACCAGAGTCGACTAGACGACAAAATTCAAGTTTAGAACAATCATCTCCCAAAAACGCCCCTGGCCGTGACAGCCAGGCAGACCAGACATGTACGCGCCGCCTGTCACACTCACCATACTCAAGGTTGATCAACTTTCCCCTTGCCTTTACCTGCACCATAGAGCACCCGTGAGCCCAAGCCCAGCAAGAAAACCCTCACAAGTGGATAATATATGCATATTAAACACATAACAAAAAGTTAAGCCAAAATCAGGCTATACACGTACGGCCATGCCGTCCCAGACGCTTTACCAGGCCCTGGGTTCGCGTTCTATACCGTAAGGATATTGTAACGCTATACTTCCTTAGAGTCATTACTAAGTGAGTTTTAAACGTGCATTCAACTCGCTAATCGAGGTTTTTTGGCCAAAAGTGTAGTTAAATCTAAACAGCGAAACAAACTTTGAAAATAATTTCATTTACTATAAATTGTTGAGAGTTTGACACTTAGGATCCCAAGAAACTGTTTAGAAATATTTACAACATATAATTTACAAATTTGAGTCGACTAGACGACAAAATCTAGGTTTTAATATAATCATCTCCCAAAACCACTGGCCGTGGCAGCCAGGCAGGCCAAACATGTACATGCCGCTTCACACTCTCCGTACTCATGGTTGGTTGACTATCCCCTTGCCCTTACCTGCGCCACAGAGCACCCGTGAGCCGAAGCCCAGCAAGAAAACCCTCACAAACAGTTAACATGTGCATAACAAACACTTAGCATATAATCAGGCCTCCAATAGGCTAACCACATACGGCCATGTCGTCCCAGGCGCTTTACCAGGCCCTGAGTTCGTGGTCCACACCGTGAGGATATCCCAGGTATCCTTTAGGGTCTCACCCTGGCAACTCGCACTCCAAATGCTTAACTCTGCTCCCGGCCCCTTGCCACACTCGGCCTTGCACTCAACGTGCCAAACGCTGTTCCCGGCCCTGTCGACCTCGGCCTGCACCGTTCCCGGCTCTCGCCGAACATTCATCTAATCGCATTCATAGCATAACAAACATATACTAAATACTAACAAATTCAATCAAAGGGCTACGCCCTGCAATTCAGACATATTAGGCTCAGCCCTGCATACAAGCTCTATGGGAACAGTGGTTTTCTTACCTGTATCCCGAGCTTTCCGATGCACCAAGGGTGCGAGCACGGTCCTCTAACCCGAGCCTCTCCGGAGATCTAGTCACAATACATATAAAACATCCTTTAATACAAACCAATCCAAAACCACTTCCCAGGACCAATCCCACACTCTCGGAATCCCCAAATTCCTAAAACAATTCATCGGAAACATCCCCCGAACCCCCGAAGCAAAAGCTCAAAATTGCAAAATTCCATGTTCTGAAAATAGCCTAGCGCCGCGGCGCTGCCCTAGAGGGCCACAGCACCCAGAAATTCAGAAAGCCTTCCCCTATCCTGAAGCAGCGGCGCCCAAGAACAGGGCCGCGGCGCTCCTTCGCGAACCCAGAAATCTGTGTTTTTCCCCAACATTTTCCCGAGCCAAAACACTCCCAAATCAATACAAAGGCTTACCTAAGCCCCAAATTCAATCCAAAACCCCATATACACTATCTAACAACTGAGAAACATCAACAACAAGCCTAAACACACAATCAAATCCCCAATTCACAAATTGGCTTGAAACTTTATGAAACTTAAGCTAATAAACTAGAAACTTGAATCACAGCAGCTAATATATAACAGAGATGCATAAAACCCTTACCTCAAGTAGAAATTCACCCCTGAGCCTTCTCCAAGTCCAACTCCAAGCAAATCCCTCTTAATCCCAAACTGAACCTAGGCAAGCTTCATCCCCAAGAATCCACCAAGCAGCCACACACCAACTTTCAATTTTCATGCTAACACTCTAGAAATCAAGCTTAAAAACTTAACAAAATAGAGATAAATCCTTACCTCAGAGAAATCTTGGTTTATGATCAAGTTTAATTGCCTCCAACCACTTGGTTCTCCTCCTAGGTCTTTCAAATTTCAGCTCCCTTCCTCCTTTCCTTTCTTTCTAGTTTTCTCCTCAAACTTTCAGCCAAAACAAAATATGCCTAAGTGTTAAAACGTGAATGACTTCTCTTCTTAGCTGAAGTTAACTAAATCCTTTCCAAAAGACCATCTCACCCTTCCATCTAATACCCTTTTGTAACTAAACCTCAAGGGCACTCTTGTCCTTTCACTTATATTACAATTCTACCATTTTTCCATTTAAACTTGTTACTCCCAGCGGTTACTAATGGTTATACAGGTTACCTAATCACCAATAACCATTAACCACAAATTCTCAACTCAACTCACGAAATTTCCCCAGAGTAACCCTAAGCTCCTCCCGAGCCGGGTGTGAAATCCCATTGTGACTTTTGAGTTATCTAGCTCTCTAGGACCGTCTCGGCACGTGCATCACATTATTATCACCACACTCACGTGGTACAAACCACATAATACAATTATCACATTTATGCCCTCAACTGGCTAAAATTACCAATTTAACCCTATCAAGCAAACGGGGCCCACATGCATATTTATACCACCTAAACACGCATTCTAGTCACATATTCATTTAAATTTATATATTAGCATATTAATTCACTTATTGCCCTCCAGGCACGCTAATCAAGGTCCTAAACCTTATTAGCAAATTAGGGTGTTACAGATATCCCAAGTATCCCTTGGGGTCTCGCCCTGGTAACTCGTACTCTGCGTGCTAAACACTACTCCCGGCCCCTTGCCATACTCGACCTTCACCGTTCCCGGCCTTCGTCGTTCCATCATTTACATACACATATGATATAGCTAAACAGAGATCTAAACACATATAAATTCAATCAAAGGGCCATCCCCGCAACACAGTCATATAGGGCCGAGCCCTGCAACTCAATCATATTAGGGCCGAGCCTTGCAGCACAAGCTCTATGGAAATAGTAGTTTTCTTACCTGTGTCTTGAGCTTTCCAGGCGGCGAAGTCCCGAAAACAGTTCTCTAGTCCGAGCCTCACTGAAACCCTAGTCACAACGCATTAACAATTTCCACCCATCAAGTTTTAATCCATTAAATAACTTTGGGTCATAATTCTAATATCCGGAATGTTGAATTCTACCAATCCGGGTGATAGAATCCATTCCGAGCCTTAACTATTGAATTCCTGAGCCTAAAACCACTTAAAAACCCAAAAATGCTATGAGCGCCGCAGCCCTAAGATACCTTGCCGCTGCCCTAAGCTCAACCAGAGGCTCGGCCTCTTTTCTGCCAACACACGCCGTGACCCTACTATAGGGCGCCACGGCGCGCCTCTTCTATCAAGCCGCCCCATTGTTCTAAAGGGTCTTGGCTCAGCAAGAACAGGGCTGCGGCCTGACCCTTCGAACCCAGAAAATTCCTCCATTTTCTCTCCTAAAACCAAGCCAATTATCCATAAAAGTCAGCCTAACAATCCAAACATTCATCACAAAGGTTCTAACACAGCCTGAGCATCAAAACCTAATCAAAAACTAGCCTCAAAGCTCAACCAAACACTCAAGAGCAATTCACCACTTACTCACATGCAAACTCTAAAAAATACCAGCAACTATTCAGTGCAATTTACTTAGGTTAAAGCTTACCTTGAACTGAGTTGGATCCCTGGATTAATTCCCTAAGCTCCAAGCCTCTAGCTCCCAAAATCCTAGCTCCACTTCATAGTCTTTGGTTTGATTTCACCAAGAGTTCTCCCAAGCTTCCAATGGAGAGAAAATCTTCAAAAGAGAGGTGAAGGAAGAGATAGGGTCGGTTTAGAGAAATCTGCGGGTTTCCTATATTTTGTTTGATTTAACTTAGGTCTGGGAGGTTACCTCAAGGCTCGGGGTACGAAAAACGTCCGAGGGAAAAATGGTAAATTTACCCAATATTCCCTCCTAGGCATTCTAACCTCAAATATATCTCTGAATATTTATTTCCCTAACTCGATAATCCCGCAAAATGTCTAACACCCGAAATACCCCTCGACTCGCCCCGAGTGGGATGTTTGACCCCGCTGTGACTTTCTAGCTAACCTCTCCCTAGGACTGTCTCGGATCATGCAACACAGATATATCACAATTATCATGTTTATACCCTCAACGGGCTAAAATTACAATCATGCCCCTCATAACCAGACAGGGCCCACATGCACATTTATTTCACCTAGACATGCATCACTAGTCACATATTCACACAAATCCACATATTGCCCTACAGGCATGCTAATCAAGGCCCTAAGCCTTATTAGCAGATTTGGGTCGTTACACTAGGGCTCTCTTTCTCCCTATTTGTTTCTGAGTTTCCACTCTTGAAAACACTATTTGATCTTTAATATAGAACCTAGGAGTGTTGCATGCAAGATCCAAGAGCTTCTATGACATATTTGGAGCTTTGAACATTAATGAGGTAAGTTTTTGTAGGGTTTTGAAATTTTAGTGTTTCATCTCTTTTCCTTCTTTTTATTGAATAAAATCTGATCTTGAAGAGGTATTGGTGAGAGGTTAGAAGTTGGAAAGAATTTTGGAAGCTTAGATCCGAACTCTAGAAGCCAAACTCAAAGCTTGAATACAAAGGTAAAATCTTGATTCTTTACCATAAATCTTTTTGAGTGAACCTATATCTGAGCTTTTGGGTCATGTTTTATGTTTGAACAAGTGAGTTGATGTGTACTATTGTTGTTATTGATGTTTGTTTTGCATGCATGTATGTTGTGGTTGTTTGGTAGTGGAAATCAAAAGTTTCCATAGGCTTTGTTGAAAATTTCTTGCTGCCAAAAACGTTATAGTAGATTCCCACGAGATTTACAATGTCTAAATGACCTAGTTTATAAATTGGGTTTTTACTAATGCTTTATTTAGGAAGAGTACATAATTTGAGCATCTTTAACCACTGAAAAACATTTTGTATAACACAAATTATGAGTATTTTTGGATTGCATGTGCAATCTGAAATGTTGACTGACAGTTTTAATACTCGGATTTTGAGCAACAATTTGAATGGGTTAAACTAATTATTTTTGGCTGCATTTTTAACTAGACATTTTTTATATATTTAATATTAAACCTATGAAGGGTTTTTTTAAAAATTCACTATATTTTGGGAGTTATGAATTTTCTAAATTAGATGCTCAAAATTGTTTGCTGCCAAGACGATGTTGTTATAGTAGTTCCAACGGGCCAAACACTAGGTTATTGATCAAATGTTCAAGTGGGACTTTCATAATTTCAATATTTAGGAAGATTACTTGATTTTAGCATTTTGAAACACTAAAAAAGGTTATGTCTAGGTCATGTTCTAAGCTTTTTGTGATTGATATTCAATCTGGAGTGAAAAGTTGACAGCTTGAAGAGTGCATGTTTGAACAACGTCTTGGCGACTTTAAAATCAATATTTTTAGCTGGTTTTATTTATTTACACTATTTTTATATTATTTAAAATCCCATAAGAGTTGACTAAGAAATACCATATAGATTGTGAGTTTTTATTTTTTTTAAAAGATTGTCAAATCAAGTTATGTTTTGGACATAATTGATAAAACACCATAATTAATCTGAGTCATTGTATGAATTCCATTATAGTTTTATTTCCACAGGAAAGCCCATTTCTGGACATAGGAATCCCGCTTATTCGCTAAGGACAACTAGTAAGACAACTTATGAATGTTTGGCTACAACATGACATGACTATTATTAATTTAAGACATAAGTACATAGTTGAAAACTAGTTGTAGAAGGTTAATTAAGACTGTTGTCCTAAGCAGGTTCACATACTCGTAAGTAAGGTAAGCAGTTATGATTATGACATCCGACTAGCTAATGGTACCAAGTAAGTAAGAACTGGGTAGGTCCCGAGAAGTAATTAAGCAAGCATCGGACTCCTCTGGTGATTTTGTAAGAAAGCTCAGTTTTCCATCGTTAGTAAGACATACGGTTTAACCCCCGTGACATGAGAGTCCGATTAAACTCCGTGACACATATGTAAGATGATTTGAGAATCAAGTCATTAAGAATATGAGAGTATGTTGAATTGCCCTAGGGGTCTTAGTTTCCAGTGTATTTTAAGTATACGCCCGTGTTTGTGCTGAGTAAGTTAAGTAAGTCATGTATGACAAGATGATAAGTACGATATGTATGATATGTAACTTAAGTATGATATGATGATAAGTACGATATATATGATATGCATGTTAAGATGATAAGTACGATATGTATGATATGTAAGTTAAGTATGATAAGATGATAAGTATGATATGCATGTTAAGTATGATAAGATGATAATTACGATATGTATGATATGCATGTTAAGTATTGTAACGCCCTACTACCCAGGGACTGTTACATTGTGTATTTTAAATAGTACTAAACTCGCTAAATGAGTCATTTGGCCATAATCGTGTACTGAATGTGACTAACAGTTTAGGGTTAATTTTTTTTGTCAAAGATACAAACGTTTCACTAAAATGTTTACTGTATACATGGGATCCCAAAATACATTTGAAAGGTTAATTACAATAAAAGAGTTACTACCTGCCGACCTAAGCGGAAAAATAGGGTTTGACCCTAGTTCCTCTTTAAACCCTCAGCCGTGGTGGTCGAGCAGCCGCATATGTAAACATCGTCACCTAAGCTCTCCAACTCAAGGATGGTCCATCTTTCTTTTACCTTTACCTGCACCACATACCACCCATGAGTCGCGACTCAACAAGAAAACTTAAACATTCTCATAAGAGTTAATAACATGTCACCAAATAATAATAAGCATGTCTAGCAGTAATAACCTTATTCATGCATGCAGACAAGTACAAATAAATTAATGTGGGATTATTCTGGGGCTTGCAACCCTAATCAGATGACCATGGGGACAACCAGGGGTCGTTTGCCCTGAATAGATGACCATGGAGTCATCTTGGGGTCCTGTGCCCTGAATAGATGACCATGGCGTAAACCTGGGGTCCCTTGCCCTAATAGATGACCATGGAGTCAACCTGGGGTCCTGTGCCCTGAATAGATGACCGTGGAATCAACCTGTGGTCCCTTTCCCTAATAGATGACCATGGAGTCAACCTAGGGTCCCTTGCCCTAATAGATGACCATGGAGTCAACCTAGGGTCCTGTGCCCTAAATAGATGATCCTGGAGTCAACCTGGGGTCCCTTGCCCTAATAGATGACCATGGAGTCAACCTGGGATCCCTTGCCCTAATAGATGACCATGAAGTCAACGTGGGATCCTGTGCCCTGAATAGATGACCGTGGAGTCAACTTGGGCTCCCTTGCCCTAATAGATGACCATGGAGTTAACTTGGGGTCCCTTGCCCTAAAAGATGACCATGGAGTCAACCTGGGATCTTGTACCCTGAATAGATGATCGTGGAGTTAACCTGGGGTCCCTTGCCCTAATAGATGACCATGGAGTCAACCTGGGGTCCCTTTCCCTAACAGATGACCATGAAGTCAACCCGGGGTCTTGTTCCCTGAATAGATGACCGTGGAGTCAACCTGGGGTTCCTTGCCTAAATAGATGACCATGGAGTAAACTTGGGATCCTATGCCCTAGCCATGTGACCATCAAGTCACTTTGGGCCTTTTAGCCGTGGCTCTGAGTAACTAGCCATGGAACTAATCAAGCGCTTTAGTTTTCTTCAACCATATGGTCGGATGAGCATATAATGCTCTGTTGATTAGATCTAATCATATCGACCAGTGCTCGATGCGCTATTTCTGCTCTTGACTAATAAGTTAGTGCTTTATGACCAGGGCTTAGCGCTATTGCTAGCATTGACTAATAATTCAGTGCTTCCACAATGAGGTAATGTAATCAGACATATATCATATGTCAAATATTCAGATATAAGGCACTCAACATGCTTAATCAATAATCACAACCATAATCATAATCATGCACATTTACAGAAACTCAAGCTCTGATCAATTCCATATTCAACATTCATGCCATGCCAAAATCATATGTATCACATGCATCACATACTGGGTGTAGTTTTCTTACCTTTGGTCCAAGCACAAGTCACCAATAAACTACCCTTGAGCACGATCTCGGTTCCAAACCCCTAGCGATTACCTAGTCACAAACATAATATAGAATTCCATCAAAAACGAGTAAATAAAGACTTCAGAACCAAGTCCTAGCCTCTTTTACGTAGAATCCTACCAAACCGGGTAGTAGGATCGATCTTGAGCCCTAAGGTTTAAGTTCCCACAACTAAAAACCCAACCTGGCCAAAAACGCACAGGCGGGCCGCGACTTAGCCCTGATGTTACGGTGCGCCTTCCAGAAAAACAACCCTCTGCCTGGGCTTCAGGGTGCAGGCCGCGACTTGCCCTCTAGAGTCGCAGCGTGCCCCTAAGGCAGAACCCCTCCTAATTCTGGGTTCACACAGGTCGTGACTTCCAAGAACAAGGTCGCGGCCCAACCTTGAACCCATCCATTTTCATCATTTTTTTCCATTTAAAATCCTCAAAAAATCTATCCAAACATATTCAAATCACAAAAAAAAAAAAGTTCCCAAACATCCCACTGGCCCAAAACCATCGAAACCCAAATCTAATCAAAGATTAAAATTTCGAAAACTTAAAACTTGGATTACCTCTAATTGAGTCATTTCCCAATTAAATCCTTTGGCTAATAAGCTTCTAATCTTCCCTAGAATCGTTATAACTCTAACCTCTCTTGAATCTGAATCGTAAAACTCGAGTCTCCTTCAAAAATTGTAACGGCGTCAAAAAGAGAACGGGGGAGAGAGAGAACGTACTGAATGTTCTATTTATGTTTCTGACATGTTACTTCGAGCTTAAGTAACCTCAAGCAAATCCTAATGCTCGGGGTCCCAAAAATGCCCCCAGGGTGAAATTGTCAAAATTCCCTCTTGATCTCACTAACTCCCAATATATCATCAAATAATCATTCCCATTACCCAATATCTCGGTAATATGCTAAATACCCAATATATCCCTTGACTCGCTCCAAGTCAAGTGTTGTGACTTTCCCATTAGCTTACTCCCTAGGTTCGTCTCGTGCCAAGTAACCCAAACATATCCACATAGTAATGTAGTACCACACACATACCACATGTATGCCAAATATACCCATAACGAGCCAAATTACAAAAAGAACCCTTTTAAACAAAAATGGGCCCACATGCATATTTAATACACCTAAACATGCATATCAAGTCATATTGTTATATAACTCACATAATCAGATAATGGTGCACATATATATCACATAATCACATAATTCCAAAATTTGTCATCCTGGCCCCCTAATCAAGGCCCTAAGCCTTATTAGGAAATTTGGGACGTTACAAGTATTATAAGATAATAAGTATGATCTATATGATATGCATGTTAAGTATGACAAGTAGGTTATGAGTGAAGATCATATGTATATATACACTTGCTCAGGGATTTTTCTGCGTTCAGGTTTACTTAGTTACACAATCTGGTTATCGGGCATGACTATAAGTTTGTGAGGACGTTCTCACGTTATTGAATTGTATGTTAGTGTTCGGTCTTTTCAAAACCCTATTTATGGTTGAATATATGTATGATCACTATTAGGGCTTCCTGTTTGTCTTCTTTATGCTATGTATGATAAGTTGTTCTTACTAAACGTTTCGCTTACCTAGTAGTTTCATGTTGCAGGTAAGAAAAACGACAAGAAGGATCAGTGAGCGCTGGAGTTTGTGATTCGGAATGTACATATGGCCCGATAGTGGAAGTCGCTACGCTTTTGTCAAGTTTTAAGTTGTGTAAAAACGTTATGTCGTTTATGTTTAAGTTGTTTTAAAGTTTCAAATACCGTAATTTTATTTTAAGCATGTGCATGCTTCTAATCTATGTAAGTATTTAAAAAGTTTTTTTTATATGGATTTTCAAGTCTTTTAATTAAACGAAAGTAAAATGCTTCTGTAAATGATGTATGGTTTCCCCAATTACGTTGGTCCTTTTTACTAGGTCGTTACATGGGGCACCTAGCACGGTCGCACCCATAGAACACTTTGGGTTTCCAGGGCATTGGCGCGGTCGTGCCCCTCAACTTAAGACCCAGTCCCAATTTAAATTCCTCTCTTTCTGGGACACTAGCGTGGTTGCAATACAACCTAGCATTGTCGCGCTAGGTTGCCAGAATCTCAAAATTGCCTAGAACAAAGTGTTCTTCCCCAATTTCCAACTCGCTATTTCTCTACCTAATCAGACCAAATTTCGACCTAAGCACACCTCATAGCTTAGGCAACCAAATCCCAACACTAAATAACCATAACATATAAGAAAACCTCCCTTAAAACCAAAAATCAAACTTTCAAACTTCATAAACTCAATGCCATCTTGAATTCCAGAAAAGTTTAGAATTTCTTACCTCAAATGGGAGTAAGTTTGTACCCCTAATTCTCTGAACACTCACAAGCAGCTCCTATGCCTACTTAATCCTTCCTTTCTCAAGAAAAGCACAAGAATTTAAAGAATCCTTCAAGTATTCCCAAGTTGCTAACAAAGTGAGAGTGATTGAGGGAAAAAACGTGAAGTGCATTAAATCTTGACCTTTAGCCAAATCCTACTAGCCACATGGTCAAAAGACCAAAATACTCATGCCCTATTGTTTCTCTTCAAGACAATTCCAAGGGAAAAATTGTCATTTGGCATAATTCTCGTTAATCTCAAATTACCGTATACATTCCCAAATAAATCTAACAAACTAAATATTCACCAGTTAATACTCGTTACTAAATAAATCCAAGTAATTTACCAAGTTAGCAAAAAAATCCCCTAAGCTCACCCCAAGACAGGTATTTACCCCATTGTGACTTTTCCGCTAACTTGCTCACTAGGATCGCCTCGTGCCGAGTAACTCAAATATATCCACATAATAATGTCGTTGCAAATCATAAATCACATATATTTATAATTATACCCTCATTTGGTCAAAATTACCAAAATGCCCTTCTAATAAAAACGTGCCCACATGCATATTTAATATGCTTAAACATGAAAGCATAATCACATCATAATACAATTAAAAAAAATTCACATAATAATATGGTCATAACATATAAATACATAATTAACTCAATTATTGCCCTCTTGGCCCCCTAATCAAATCACTAAGCCCTATTAGGGAAATTGGGACGTTACATCAGGGTTGTTTTTCCCGGGGCGCTTAATTGATTATATGATTGAGATGAGTATTCTTTTGTAAACTATAGAATTTGTTTATAGGTTATATGATTGGAATGAATGCATCTATTATTTGTGAGACATGTGTTTGCTAACTTGAATATTTGAATTATTGTTATACTCTATGAGGTTTTCTTACTGAGCATCGGCTCACGGGTGCTCTATTGTGCAGGTAAGGGCAATGAATAGTTAGACCAGCCATGAGTTGGAGGGCTTCGAGGGCATTGTGTACATATGCAGCCTACTTGACCACCAGGGCTGAGATCACTTACTAGAACTAGGGTTGAACCCTGATTTTGCCGCCTAGGTCGGCTCTTTGTACTCATTTTGCTTATGTAACATTTTATAAACTCCTTTTGGGATCCCGTGTACAAAGTTAAACCTTTTTAATGAAATGATTACTATTTGACCAAAATGTTTAATACCTAATCCTTGAGTTAGTTTAATTACACATTTTAAGTCCAAATGACTCATTTAGTGAGTTAAACACTATTTTAAAATACACAGTGTAACGGTCCTTGATTAGTAGGGTATTACACAACTTATCTAGCTAAGGTGAAAAGCGAACTGTCAGAGTTTGAATTCTGCACCATCGAACAAGTGCCATGCAAGAATAACACAAATGCAGATGCTTTGGCCTGACTCGCCACCACCTAAGTAGCGGACACATGTAATGTGGTCCTCATAGAATTCATGAACAAAGTAAGCATAAAAGAAGAGCCGAGAGAGGTCAGAATGATATGCAAAGGACCAACCTAGATGACTCCAATCATTGAATGCCTAACCTTTGGAAAACTTCCTAAAGACCACAAGGATGCACGAAAATTGCTATACCAGGTCCCAGGGTATGTTATGGTTGAGAGGATTCTATACAGACGGGGTCACTCTATGCCTCTTCAAGATGTGTACTGCACGAGAAAATGCAAGCTATCCTTAAAGAGAATCACATAGGGTTTTCCGGAGACAACACTTGTGACGCCCTATTTCCTTAGAGTCATTACCATGTGATTTATAAATGTGCCATCAGGTCGCTAATCAAGGTTTTAGGTTAAAAAGTATGATTAAAATTGATATAAAGACTCATTTGACAACATTGGATATAAACATTTGGACATTCATTAAAATCATAAAATGTTATACAGTTAGGATCTCAAAATACTGTATAGAAAATGAATTATAACTCATAATATAAATACGGTCAACCTAAGTGACAAAAGCAATCATTACAATATATTTCGCAAAATAACCCTGGTCGTGGCAGCTAGGTAGGCCGAATATGTACATGTCTTTCCACGCTCTCCATACTCATGGTTGGTGGACCTTCCCTTTGCCCTCACCTTCACCATAGAGCACCCGTGAGCTGAGGCCCAGCTAGAAAACTCAACGCATAACAATGCACACATATCAATCCACAATCCTTCCTGAGCCTTAATGTTTGGGTCCACGGGCCTAAAACACTTAAAAAACCAATATTTCACATTTGAGCTGCAACCCAACCCTTAAAGGTCGTGGCGCACTCAAGTGAGAGGGTAAATCCCTCTCTATTGCAGGACACGGGCCACAGCGTGCTATACCCTACGCCACGGCGGCTGGGAAAATTTTTGAGGCCCCCTAGCCTTAATGTTCAAACGGGTCGCGTCGCTTGATGAACAGGGCAGTGTCTCGAGCCTCAAAACCAAGAAATGCCATGCACTTTTTTACATTTTCTCTGAGCCTAAATCAATAACTCACACCCAAAACATCATTTAAACACAGTGTTGAGTCTAGATTTCCTATCAACACAGCCTAGGCATTATAACAATATAGAAACAATTCCTTATCCTCATAAAACACTTCTGTGATAATTTCGGCCTGAGCTAATACTGAAACACCTCAAGTCTCCAATCCTTCAATTTCTTAGCCTAAAGTCCTCAAAAATTCTTCAAGCCTCCCAGCACCAGAAAGAGGGAGAGAGAACTGAGAGATAGAAGCCTAAGATAGAGAGTGTTTTATTTTCTTCTGTTGTTCCCTTAGTTCTATTGGTTTCTCAAAGATATTCAACCTACTCTAAACTATTCCTTAGTACAGAATGACCCAATTTCCCCTAAGGTAAATCCTAAATCCTTGATACCACCAAGGGCAATCCTGTCAATTGCCACATCCCGCTAAATCCTCGAGTGTTCCTATAAATTCCCATTTAATCTCCGACACACTTAAACAAACATTAAATCACTACCCGTTCCCCGGTAATTCCCAAACAGATACTATATTCCCAAAATGCCCCTAGCTCCTCCCGAGCTGAGTATTCGACCTTGTTGTGACTATTTAGCTAATATGTTCCCTAGGACTGTCTCAGATCACACATTACAAATACATCACCACACCCTCATGGTATCAATCACAATACACACATATATCACATTTATGCCCTGAACTAGCCAAAATTATAAATATGCCCCTAATTACTAAATGGGGCCCACATGCATATTTAATTCACCTAAACATGCATTTCTAATCATATAATCAATTATTTCACATATTAACATAATTAAATCAACTATTGCCCTCCCGACACGCTTATAAAAGCCCTAAGCCTTATTAGAAAATTTGGGACGTTACAACTGTCCCCTCCTTTCAGAAATTTCATCCTTGAAATTTACCTAAATAACTCGGGATACCGATGCTGCATATTTGTCTCAAGCTCCCAAGTTGCCTCTTCCACTTTTCTGTTCCTCCACAACAATTTCACTAAGTTGATGGTCTTGTTCCACCAGACTTTATCGTTTCGGTCTAGAATCTGAACCAACTTCTCCTCATAAGGTAAACCTTGACTCAGCTGCAGGTTCTCATAACTCAGCACGTGCCTAGGATCTGATACCTACTTCCGGAGCATGGATACATGAAATACAGTGTGAAGCCCTAATAGAGTTGGAGGCATCGTCAAATTTTAGGCTACTTCTCAAACCCGTTCCAGAATCTCAAAGGAGCCAACAAACCTAGGGCTCAGCTTGCCTCTCACTCCAAATCGTTTCACCCCTCTCAAGGGAGAAACTCTGAGAAACACATGATCACCGACTTGAAACTCTACGCTCTTGCGTCTCAAGTCTGAGTAACTCTTTTGCCGACTCTGGGAGGCGAGCATTCGCACTCTAATCCTCTCAATCGCCTCATTGGTCCTCTAAACAACCTCAGGACCTAAATACCTCCTCTCATCCATCCTATCCCAATGGATGGGAGATCTCCACTTCCTCCCATAGTGTATCTCATACGGAGCCACTCCAATAGTCGCCTGATAACTGTTGTTGTATGAAAACTCAACCAAAGGGAGATACTTATTCCTAGATCCCCCAAAATCTTGCACACAGGCTCGCAACATATCCTCCAGTGTCCAAATCGTTCTCACATACTGTCCATTTGTCTAAGGATGATAGGCAGTACTAAACCGCAACTGTATACCCATAGCCTTCTATAGACTCTCCCAAAAAATGGAGGTGAAGATGGGGTCCCTGTCAGATACTATCGACCTTAAATCCCCATGTAGTTGCATAATTTCCTTCACATATAATTCAACATATTGCTCTACTGTATAAGTTTTCCTAAAAGGAAAAAAGTGGGCTGATTTGGTGTACCTGTCCACAATAACCCACACCGAATCATACTGTCCCACAGTCTTGGGTAATCCAACCACGAAATCCATATTAATATCCTCCCACTTCCACTCCGAAATCCCTAGAGGCTATAGCAACCCTGTTGGCCTCTGATGTTCAGCATTTACATGCTGACAATTCAAACACTTGGCCAAATAATCCACCACATCCTTCTTCATTCTCGACCACCAATACAAGGTTCTTAAATCTTGGTACATCTTCGTAGTACCCATATGTAAGGAATAGGGAGTGGTATGAGACTCATCGGAACGTAAATCTGAAATTTATAGCATAGTAAACCCACCTCTAAAATAGAAAAGTCCTTAGCTGCTCCAGCTAAGACGTCCTCTGTGTGCGTCCTCAACTGGGGATCCTCCCTCTGTGCTTCCTTGATCCTCTCAAGGAGCATAGACTGAACTGTGATATTGTCTAGCTGACCAACTACCAATTCAATACTTGCTCTAGTCATCTCCTCAGCTAACTTATTTGATATCTGCCTTGAACTGAATAACTGTCTTGGGCCCTTCCAACTCAACGCGTCAACCACCACATTGGCCTTCCCATGATGGTATAGAATGTCACAGTCATAATCCTTTACCAATTCCATCCAACGCCTCTGGCGCATATTCAGATCCTTCTGAGTAATGTAGTACTTCAAACTCTTATGGTCGGTGTATATTTCGCACTTCTTGCCATACAAATAATGCCTCGAAAACTTTAGTGAAAATACCACATTTGCCAATTCTAGATCGTGAGTGGGATACCTCTGCTCATACTCCTTCATAAGTCTCGAGACGTAGTCTATCACCTTTATAGCTTGCATCAATACACACCCCAAACCCTGTCTAGAAGAATCACAAGCGGGGATCAGTCGCCACTTCAACTAATGGTGTAGCTATTCTAGAGAATCCCTCAACGAAACGGTGATAGTACCCAACTAATCCCAAGAAAATCCTAACCTCTGGTACACTGCTTGACCTGGGCCAATCTCTCACTGCATCAATCTTACTTAGGTCCACCAAACTCCCCTCCTTACTGACAATATGGCCCAGAAATGTTACTTGGGGTAACTAGAACTCACACTTGTGAAACTTAGCATATAACTTATGCTCTCTCAACCGTTGTAGTACCCGGCGGAGATGTTGTTCGTGCTCTGTCTTTGACTGGGAGTACACCAGTATGTCATCGATGAATACAATCACAAACATGTCCAAGTAGTACCTAAAGACCCTATTCATCAAGTCCATAAAAACTACTGGGGCATTGGTTAATCCAAATGACAAGACCAGAAATTCATAGTGTCCATCCTTGTGCGAAATGTGGTCTTTGGTATATCCTCCACTTTAATCCTTAACTGGTGGTAGCCTAACTAAAGGTCAATCTTGGAGAACACCATCTTCCCCTGTAGCTGGTCAAACAAGTCATCGATCCTAGGTAATGGGTACTTATTCTTGATGGTCAACTTGTTCCACTCTCTATAGTCAATACACATCCTTAAGGATCCATCCTTCTTCTTGACAAACAACACTGGAGTACCCCATGGCAAAAAACTCAATCTGATAAACCCTAAATCCAGTAACTCCTGTAAATGAATCTTCAATTCCTTCAACTCTACCAGAGCCATTCTATAAGGTGTCCTAGACACTGTCTCTACCCTAGCGCCAACTCTATGATGAACTCGATCTCTCGGTGAGGTGGCAACCTTGACAAGTCTACGTGAAATACATCAGGACACTCGCATACTAATCTGGTCTCACCCGATCCAACCGATACAACCCTAGAGGTATCCAAATTGTTTGCTAGGAATCCTATGCAACCCTCTCACATTAGGTTTATAGCCTTCAGTGTCGAAATCATAGGAACTCGAGGTCCACTCACTGTCCCCACAAATACAAAGGGTACCTCCCCTTTTAGTTTAAAGGTCACCATCCTGCGCTTGTAGTCAATTGTCGCCTCGTACTTTAATAACCAATCCATCCCTAGGATCATATAAAAGTCATCCATCGCTAACTCAATAAAGTCCACAGACAAATCTCTACTGTCTATCTCTACTAGGAATGCTCTAACCCATCTCCTAGAGACTACCAGTTCCCCAGGCAGCAACAAAGTCTTGAATCCCTAGCATACAAATCACTAGGTCTACACAACTAATCTATCACTCTAGCTGCTACAAATGAATGAGTAGCCCATGAATCAATCAATGCAGTAAATGAAGAACTAGCACTAGAAACCTAACCTATCACGACTGAGGGGCTAGCCTCAGCCTCAGTCTGGGTCAAAGTAGATACTTTGGCAGGAGTGAGGTTGTCGCTCTATTTCGATTCTTCTTTCATTGCTTGTGGGCAGTCCTTCCTTAGATCTCTAATCCTCCCACAAGTAAAGCAGGCCCTGATCCTGCACTCTCCCTGATGTCGTCATCCGTATTGAGGACACACTGGGAAACTACTCCAGTTGTCTCCCCTACCCTGATGGCCACTGAAAGCACCCTGTGCCCTCCTATCTTAGCCAGAAGGAACAAAAGAATCTGGGGCCTTTTTCTTCGTCTCACTAGAGCCACTACCCCGGCTAGGTCCAGTAAAAGGAGGCATCAAGTCCGACACGAAATTCGCTAATTGGTCAAACTTCAAAACATACTCTGTAATCGTCATCTGGTTCTGAGTCAAATTAACAAACTCGTCCATTTTCCCAGCTCAGACTGCAGCACTGTAATATTTCCCGTTGAAGATGTTTCTGAATTCTTCCTAGGTCATAACTGTGACATTCGTCCTCCTGGACAAAACTTCCCACCAGATGTGGGCATCTTCTCTTAACATATAGCTGGCACAAGCCACTCTCTCATTTCCTTCCACCCTCGTGAAATCCAGGATGGAAGAAATCATATTCATCCACTGCTCTGCTCACAGTGGGTCTAGACCACCGTCAAAGGTGGGAGGATGCTGCTTCTTAAACATCTTGCACAAGGGTTCCCACCTATTTTCCATCACATGCTGGGCTGGCACTGGTGCCACAGCCTATGGAACCTGTAACCTAATACCCCGAGGAAGGGCCTAGTGCCTCAACTCCCGGAGCTCAGCTTTCGTTCATTGCAATCTGGCTTCCATTTCGGCATACATTTGTTACCAATTCGGTGGGTCAGGTGGAGGGTCCTAACCCTCATTTTCATCTTCAGCCCCATTGCCGCGGAGTTTGATATATCGTCGAGGCATTACTGCAATATGCCTGCAACCAATGATGTCGCACATCATGCTTGATAACAACAATCAAAACCACCTCTGAATCTCATCAATCAGCCACAGTCAACAAATCCACATATCACACATAGCATATAACAGTCAAGGGGGCCATGCCCTAGCATCATGAATATATCAACACATTCACCATGCTTTATCTATACATTCAGGCAAACAGGGCAACTTAAGCAAGCAATTAGGCATATAGTTCATTAAATACCAACTAACCCTGAGTGGAGCTTGTCACTAGCAGCAAACTTACATGTTTGGTTGATCTCTAGGAACCATAAGCTTTGACATGCTCTAATACCATGTTATAATGTCCTACTTCCTTAGAGTCATTACCATGTTATTTATAAATGTGCCATTAGCTCACTAATCGAGGTTTTAGGTTAAAAAGTGTGATTAACATTGATATACAGAGTCATTTGACAACATTGGATATAAAGATTTGGACATTCATTAAAATCATAAAAAGTTATACAGTTGGGATCCCAATATAATGTTTAGAAAATGTATTACAAATTATAATATAAATGCGGTCAACCCAAGCGACAAAAGCAATCATTACAATATTTTTTTCCAAAATAACCCTACTCGTGGCGGCTAGGTAGCCCGAACATGTACCTGTCACTCCACACTCTCCGTACTCATGGTTGGTGGCCCTTTCCTTTGCCTTTACCAGCACCATAGAGCACCCGTGAGCCGAGGCTCAGTAACAAAACTCAACGCATAACAATTCACATATATTAATCCACAATATATATAATAAAGAAGTCAACAGACTAAACACATAGCGGCCTACGCCGACCCAGGTGCTTTACCAGGCCCTGTGTTTGTGGTCTTCACTAAGCGGGTGGATACAACACCCTTGGAGGGTCTCACACTAGCGGCCTGCACTCAACGTGCTCAACACCAATCTCATCCCCTTGCCGTAACCAACTTCCTGTTCTCAGCTTTCGCTGTTCTTGGCCTTCGCCGTTCTTGGCCTTCATCGTTCATTCAAAGATATGCATAACACATCATACATTCATAGATATTCACACATATATTAAATATAAATGATAGGGCCACAGCCTTAAATACAAACAATAGGGCCATGCCCTGCTCTACGGGTACAACATCTTTCTTACCTGTGTCCTGAGATGATTGATTACTGCGATCCCAAGCACAGTCCTCTAACCTGAGCTTTGTTGAAAACCTAATCACAATGCATTCATAATAACCATCCATCAAGCCCTAAACCAAATAACAACTTTGGAATATTAATCTGACTCTCGGGACCTTGAATTCTACTAAACCAGGTAGTAAAATCCTTCCTGAGCCTTAACTTTTGGGTTCCCAAGCTTAAAACCCTCAAACAACCAATATTTCCCATTTGAGTCGCGGCCCAGCCCTAAAGGGCTACGGCGCGCTCAAGTCAGAGAGCAAAACCCTCACGGCTGAGGGACACGGGCCACGACGCGCTATACCTTGCCCCACGGCGCCTGGGAAAATTTATGAGGCCCCCAAGCATCAATGTTTAAATTGGCCGCAGCGCCTGATGAACAGGGTCACGACTCTAACCTCAAAACCTAGAAATTCCATGCATTTTTCTACTATTTCCTCGAGCCTAAATCAATAATTCACACCCAAAACATCATTTAAACACAAAGTTGAGTCTAGATTTCCTATGCACAGAGCATGGGCATTATAACAATTCAAAAACAATTCCTTATCCTTATCAAACACTCAAAAGCCAACCAAACTTGAACCTAAGCTGTCATACCAAAAATTACAACAAAAGAATTTAGAAAATTCAATACAGAATTCATACCACTGTGATAATTTAGGCCTGAGCTAATTTTGATACACCTCAAGCCTCCAGTCCTTCAATTCCTTAGCCTAAGGCCCTAAAAAATTCTTCAAGCCTCAAAGTACCAAAAAGAGGGAGAGAGAACCGAGAGATAGAAGCCTGAGATAGAGAGTGTTCTGTTTTCTTCTATTGTTTCCATAGTTCTAGTGGTTTCTCAAAGATATTCGACCTACTCTAAACAAAAACACCCAATTACCCCTAAGGTAATTCCTAAATCCTTGATACCACCAAGGGCAATTCTTCCAATTGCCACATCCCGCTTAATCCTCAAGTGTTCCTATAAATTCTCATTTAATCCCTGACACACATAAACAAACATTAAATCACTACCTGTTACCTGCTAATTCCTGAACACATACTATATTCCCAAAATACCCCTCGCCTCCTCACAAGCCGGGTATTCGACCCCGTTGTGACTATTTAGCTAATTTGCTCCATAGGACCGTCTCGGATCACACATTATGAATATATCACCACACCCTCCTTGTATCAATCATAATACACACATATATCGTATGCCCTGAATGGGCCAAAATTACAAATATACCCTTATTAACCAAATGGGGCCCACATGCATGTTTAATTCACCTATAAATGCATTTCTAATCATATAATTATTTAATTCTCATATTAAAATAATTAAATCAATTATTGCCCTCCCATCACGCTAATCAAGGCACTAAGCCTTATTAGCAAATTTGGGACGCTACAACGCTGAGGTGAATGATTGGTGATAAAGGTGTTAAGGGAGGGCTATTTTTGGCCTACACTAAAAAAGGACTCAGCCTCATATGTCCTCAAGTGTGAAAAATGCCAACATTTTGCCACCATCACCCGAGTCGCACCCATGGAGATAACCATGATATCCTCACCCTGGCCATTTGTCATTTGGGGAATCGACCTAAATTGATCGTTGCCAACTGGAAAGGGAGGAGTTTGCTACGATGTTGTCGCAATGGACTATTTCAATAAGTGGATTGAGGCCAAAACACGGCTAACTATAACCTCGAAGAGAATACTGTACTATTGTGGTGAAGAACATAATATGTTGATTTGGACTTCGAAAGAAGATTGTGTTAGATAATTGGACTCAATTTGAAAGCGACTTGTTCACAACTTTTTGTGCGAAATACGACATAGTTAAGATTTTCTCTTCAGTTGCGTACCCTCGAGCTAATGGGTAGGTCGAGGCAATAAATAAAACTCTTAAGATGAATCTAATTAAACTACTAGAGGATGCTAAAGGGCTATGGCCTGAGCAACTCCAACAAGTACTCTGGGCCTACAGGACCTCACATCGCACTTCCACTAGACATACTCCCTTCTCTCTAAATTTTGGAAGCGAAGCTATGCTCCCAATCAAGGCCTTGGTAACGTCACATGGGTAAAAGACCTTTGCCAAGATCATAAGCATGACTTGCTTAATGCATCCTTGGGTTTAATTGAAGATCGACGAGAAGAATCTCAACTACAAATCGCCCATTACCAGCAAAGGGTGACGCGCTACTTCAACTCAAAGGTCAAAGAGCAGAGACTCGAACTAGGAGATTTGGTGCTTCGGAGGGTGTTCCTAGCTAACAAAGACCCTAGAGACAGTGTAATAGGATCGAGCTGGGAAGGACCCTATCAGATTGAGGAGATCTTATGGGGAGGAACTTCCAACTAGCTTGGTTAAATAAAGAGATGGTTCCACGAACATGGCGCGCCTTTCATCTCCAAAAGTATTACCAATGATAAGAAATCATTGTTAGACTTTATTCATTGCATCTCTTGTAAAGGTTTAAGTATAAAAGCCATATTTCATGTTGTTTCAATTTGATTACTATAAGGTTGTTGTGTAATTTAAACACCGTTAAAGAATTTTTCAATTTATTCTTATTAATTAGCACGACTTGATTATGTTGAAGTGATCTAGAACATTTTTAAATTATGATCGCTTGGGGGCATATAACCCATAGTCTTGGAATATTGGATAACTTGGAAATTGGAAATTGGAAATTCAGAAAATATGCAGCATTTTAATCTGCATCTTTTTAAAGCTCAAGTTTTCAAAGCAATTCCGAATGCAGACTATGCTAATGAAACTTCCAAATGTGAATTAAGTTAAGGAAACTCAGAGTGAAAAAAAAAATCATAGAATTTAACTAGATTCAAAAATCCTGGAGCAAAACCAGGTTCGAGGCCTAAATCCTAACAGGTATGAGCAAATTGGCGGTCAAAACTCCTGGATATAACTAGGTCAACGACTAGAAACTAACTTGTCAAGTCATCAAGAACATGTCTCGATCTAAAAAGCACTCCATACCACTACTCAAGTGTATAAAAGCTTCAAATGTTTATAAAAACGATAATAAACAATGGAAAGGGTGTCACGCCCTGCGTTTCAGGCACCAGGTAGAATTTTTGTTGTGGGAATTTTAATTCTCGAGAAGTCTTATATTTCCAAATATGTGAACACTTGTAAGGGATATTTCCAATATATTGTATGAATTTTATGTTGATAAGTATTAGTCATTATGTGATAAGATATGTTTTTCGATTAAACCTTCGGTCTTGGACCGGGTCAAAAATCCTTAACGGGTAAAAATCTCGAATAAAATATTTTGTGATAAAAAAATTATCACAAATTAAGAAAATTGAGGAAACACTATTATAAAGTTGGAAATTGAAAATGGAAATGAAATTTTATGGAAATTTCCAATATCTATGGCATTTTGAGTAAAATGTTCAATTATCTATGTGTGTGACAATATTTTTAAAATATGGTCACCAATTTTTATTAGGATTAATATTTCCAAAAACTATGTAATAGTAGGAAAAATTAAAAATAAGATGGAAATTTCAAAAAAGGGACTTGTGTTTAAAAGCATGGCTTGGAGAGAAAAAAAAATGGGAAGACATTTTGGTCTTTCTATAGGGGCGGCCACAAGGTAATTGAAGAGTCTATTGTATTTATTTTATTTATTTAGCTAATTATGTAATCACTACATACATTTTCTTAAACCACAAGTTAAACTTGAGATACTCAAAATCCTATCTTCAACTCATTTCCATTATTTTTCTTCTCTCTCTCTTCCACTCCAATCACAAAAAAAAAAAAAAAAAAGTCAGAACCTTTTCTCTCCATTTCCTGTCAAAGTTTCGTGCTCCCTCTCTCTCGAAGGAAAGGAAGAGCCTCCATTGAAGCTCCTAGGCTCATCTTGAAGAAACAAGTCACAAAAGAGGTAATGTTCATGAAAGTTTATTTTCTTCTCTGTTATGCCAAACCTAGGGCTCTATTTTTCCTCTTTGTTTATGAGTATCCACTCTTACAAACACTCTTTGATCTTTGACATAGAACATATGAGTATTGCATGCAAGATCCAAGAGCTTCTAGGGCATATTTGGAGCTTTGAACACTAACAAGGTAATCTTTCGTTAGGGTTTTGAAATCTTGGTGTTTCTTCTCTTTTTCTTCTTTTTACTGAATCAAATCTGATCTAGAAGAGGCATTGGGGAGAGGTTGGAAGTTGGAAAGCATTTTGGAAGCTTAGAGCCAAACCATAGAAGCCAAACTCAAAACTTTAATACAAAGGTAAAATCTTGACTCTTTACCTTAAATCTTTTTAAATGATCCTACCATCTGTGTTTTTGGGTCATGTTTGGTGTTAAAAAAAGTGGGTTAATGATTATTATTGCTTTTATGGCTGTTTGGTTTGCATGCATGCTAGTTGTGGTTGTTTGGTAGTGGAAATCCAAAGTTTCCATAGACTTTGTTTAAGATAGCTTGCTGCCAAAAACATTACAGTAGCTTCCAACTAGTTTTACAGTACCTAAATTACCTGATTTAGAAATTGGGTTTTCACCAATGCATTATTTAGGAAGAGTTCATGATTTTAGCCTCTTTAACCACTGAAAAATGTTTTGTATAACTCAAGTTATGAGCATTTTGGGATTTCATGTGCAATCTAAAATGTTGACTGCCAGTTTTAACACTGAGACTTTGAGCAACGATTTGAATGGGTTGAACTAATTATATGTGACTTTAATTATTCTGACATTTCTTTACACAAAAGACTTTAAGTAGAGTTTATGGGTGTATTCGGTAATTTAACGAACTAAGTAAACACAACTTTTATTATAATAAATTCTCTTCAAGAAAAATTTGTATAATGGAAGTTGTAACTAGTTTCTTAGAAATAATCATTAAAAAATATATTTTTTAATATAATAAAAGGGATATTTCTTAGAGAGATTAATTAAGGGTGGTTTTTACAGAAACTTGTAAGAATCTTGTAATGAGACCCCACCACCATTAGAAGTAGGACTCTGTGAACTCATTAATGACTTCGAATACTAAAGATTTTTACCTTGAGGACTAAGATAATTATGGACTGGATTTTGGAAGTAGTTTTGGAAACCAGTTTTCCCCGACACTTAGAGGATGTATTTTTAAATGTTTAAATGCAAGTTAGAAATATGGAATGATTTAACAAGAGTTGAGTGTTGGATTTTCAATGCCCAAAATTTTAAACAAACTTTTTAAGATAATTTTCATAATTAATCTGAGTCACTGTATGGATTCACTACAGTGACACCTAACTAGGAAGGCTCACCTCTTGATAAAGAAATCACGTAGACAAGCGCTAAGGAATCCAGGTAAGACAACTTATGAATGTTTGGATACAACATGACATGAATATTTTTAATTTTAAGACTTAAGTACACAGTTGACAACTAGTTCTAGAAGGTTACTTAAGATCATTGTCCGAAGGAGTTTCACATACTCATAAGTAAGGTAAGCAGTTATGATTACGACATCTGGTTAGCAACCGGTATCAAGTAAGTAAAGACTGGGTAGCTCCCGATAAGTCAGTAATCAAGCATCGGACGCCTCCGAGGACTTTGTAAGTGAGCTCGATTGTCCACTGTTATAAGTAAGACGTCCGGTTTAACATCCATGACATAAGAGCCTGGTTAAACTTCGGGACATGTAAGTAAGACGTCCGGCTTAACACATGCGACGTAAGAGTCCGGTTAAACTCTGTCACATGTAAGTAAGACGTCCTGTTTAACACTCGCGACATAAGAGTCAAGTTAAACTCCGTGACACATATGTAAGACGATTCCGGAATCAAGCCATTAAGATTATGAGAGTATGTTGAATTCTCTGAGGAGTCTTAGTAACCGGTGTATTTTAAGTATACATATGTGTTTGTGTTGAGTAAGTTAAGTAAGTTGAGTAAGTTATGTATGATATGTAAGTTAAGTATGATAAGATGATAAGTATGATAAGCATGTTAAGTATGATAAGATGATAAGTACGATATGTATGATATGCATGTTAAGTATGATAAGATTATAAGTACAATATGTATGATATACATGTTAAGTATAATAAGATGATAAGTATGATATGTATGATATGCATGTTAAGTATGACAATTAGGTTATTAGTTAAGATCATATGTATATATACACTAGCTCTAGGATTTTCTGCGTGTAGGTTTACTTAGTTATGAAATCTGTTTATTTGGCATGACCATTAGTTTGTCAGGACGTTCACACATTATTGAATTGTTTGTTAGGGTTCCGTCTTTCCGAAACCCTATTTATGATTGAATATCTTTATGATCACTATTAGGGCATCCTATTTTTCTTTTTTATGCTATGTATGTTAAGTTGTTCTTACTAAGCGTTTTGCTTACCTAGTTGTTTCATGTTGTAGGTAAGCAAAATGGCAAGATGGATCAGTGAGTGCTGGAGTCTGTCATGCAGAATGTACATGTAGCCCGACTGTGGAAGTCGCTACAGTTTTGTCAAGTTTTAAGTTGTGAAAAAATTTATGTCGTTTATGTTTAGGTCATTTCAAAGTTTCAAATATAATAATCTTATTTTAAGCATGTGCATGCTTCTAAACTAAGTAAGTATTTATAAAAAATTATATGAATATTTAGGTATTTTAATTAAACGAAAGTAAGATGTTTTCTGCAATTATGTTGGTCATTTTTACTTGGTCGTTACAAAGGGGGAGCAGAAAGATCGAACATAAAATAAAATCAGCATCTATAGGGAGAATATGTGTAAATTGAACGAGGATAATTAACCTCGAAGAAGTGCCCTAAGGCAATTGTCTCGGCCTAAATTTCCTCCTTACAAGGATTTGGAATACCCCTAACAACAAAAAATAATAAATAAAACATATATATGGAAGAGTCCTCTCATCCCTGATTTCCGACTGTTTACTCCTAGGATGACACATCTTCCTCTCCTCCATCAACTTCAGCACTCGAAGTCATCTCCACCATCTTCGTAGGCTCATTTGCCAATAAGTCCTGAAACTTAGTGAGATAGCATCCCCAGACTTCGTGATCGAGGAATGAGAAATCCCCGTTCTAATTGTGTGCCTAAAACCGATAGAACATTTACCCCAAGGAGCTCTCTAGATGGGCCTCGTGGCCTGGAAGATTAAGCTCCTCGATCCAGGAAGAATCCTCCTTGGCCTTGGACAAGGACATCTCCTCAACCTCCGAAACCTTCAGTTTAAGGTCCTTGTCCTCCTTTAAAAGGTGATCACGACCCTGGATCACCTCCAAAGCTTGCACCTTAGCAATTTTTTTGTTATTTTAGGATGTTTCATTAGCTCCCTTGGCCTCATCCGAGCAATATCTTGAATCTGAGTCATGTAAGACTTCAACTAATGATTAATGAGGGGTTAGTTAGTGAAATCATGGAACTAAAGAAGGAGGATAAGGATAGGACTTACGTTCAGAGTCATCCCCAATGCAGTGTTGAGGATGATTGTCGAGGGTTTCGCCTCTATGGCAGCAACTCTCTAGTGCTGATTAGGTTTTCATGCTTCATAAAATGGTTCACGATCTCCTAGAGCGAGGAACGAAGGGGCTTTGGATGTTTCCCCACCTTAATGTGAGGACCCAAGATCGTGACAGTTTAGGCTACGGCTTGGATGACCTCGGGGATATTCATAGGCTGACGAGGAGCTAGGGGAAAAGCATCTTGGGTCGTAATCACAAAGGATTGGGGCTGCTTCTTTCTAGAATCGGTTCCTTTAGCTTTGGTAGATGTCTAGCAATAGCTTTGGTTCTTGATGTAGCCTTCTTCAAAATCCTCGACCTCTTGACGGTAGGGTTGGTGCTGAAGATGTCTTGAAGGCTCATATCTTCTTCTACAAGAACGAATAGAAAAGTTAGAACAAAGACTTATAATTCTATTTGTGTAATCAACAAGTAACAGAACAAGAACCCTACCCTTCGAACTAGAGGAGGAAACTACTACGATCAGTTATGGATTATGAATCGGGCTAGACACAACCTTTAACTCTTGGATTAGAGAGGGAAGGGGAGATTCTAACATAACTACTCCGCGAAACTTACTAGGTCTGGGTTCCTTATCCAGAATAGGCTCATATTCGGCCTGCCTAATTCCTGGGTAAAGGAACCATGACACAAGGAATGCCATGAAAATAAATTTGTAACATATTTCTCAAAAAATGGTGGACCTGAAGTGTAAAGTGTTATCTGCTAGTACGATGTACTTAGAGTAGGCAAAGTCATGGCAAACAACCAATTGCTCGACGTACTAATGCAAGATTACATGCAGGTCCGGGTCCTCAGGATATCTGCTCACGAGTTGCCTCAAATTGAATTTGGTTAGTACAAAACTGGAAGCGACATGGTTAATTTCCCTATTTTATTTCCTTGGCCGGAGATGTCGGCTGCTGCCCCTAATTCGGCACAACCTTGGTCAGTTTCCTGCCCACCATCAGCAATATTTCTTCTACGCACCAACTGTGCGACCTAGTCCTCCTCTTCCTCAACCTCCTCACGACTGGAGGTAGCCTCTTGAGAAGACCTTGAGGCCTGATGGCTAGTGTTTGATCTTCTCTGATCATCTTGCAGGCCACCATGGTGGTGTCATTCCCCACTGCCTTAAACTATTTCTCCTCGGCAAGAGCGCTGGCCAAAGTATTGTATTGACCCCTAAGGGTCTCAAACCGCGATGTTCTCTTATAAATTGCTACACAAAATAACAACTTGATCAGAATAAGTAAAACTTAGCAAAAGTATGGAATTCATATGAAGAGTTTAAGAGATAAGATACTTATGAGGTCGGTTGAAATAACAGTGTTCGCAGTTCCGGAATCTGTTTGACATAAAGCAATTTTCTTTGAAGTCATTCAGATGGCTGTAGAGGTCTATGATGTTGGCGGATTAAGGAAATCAAGTGAGGTAATAAAAACCATCACCACGAGTTTTAATGTCTGGATTGGCCTTCAGACAGAAAATATATCAAATATCCTCTGGGGAGGGGACCTCTTACTCATTCTTAAGGAATAGATACTTTGTCCCCGCGAGGATGCGATAAGAATTCGGTGGGACTTGAAATGGGGCAAGCTTCACGTAGTTCAGGAAGTCCACAAAGTACTGATCCAGTGGGAGGAAGGCACCTGCTTTCAGGTGTTCATCACTTCAGGCCTTGAAATCATCCTCCAATGGGGCACAGTTATGCTCACCCTCAAATGGAGGTCGAGCGTAGAAGTTTGTGTTCATCTCGATCCCATGGCTTAGCATTATTTTATTCACCTTGGGTCGAGAAGCGATTCGAGACATGATTCTTTTGGCCTCGAAGAAACTGTCAGGTCCTACCTCGATTTCCTTATCCACCACTGAGACATAGTGGGGGACGGGGGTCTCGGGGGCAGCCTGCTTATCCTTGCTTTTTCTTTTGTTGGACCATGACAGAAGTTTTTAGTTTGCATGGTTACAAAATGACTCATTAGAGTCGACCTAGGGAAGCAACCTACTTTTAATAACGGAAGAAATGGCGACCTAAGATTCTAAGGCTTCACTACTCAACCTAAAGTATCTACGAGTTAAGTTCAGGCCTAATACCCTGATGTGTGGCCTAACGTGTGCTCTAAATTCATGAGCCATTTTTGCCTCAATTTTATCAACTTAACAATTTCTAGTCATATTTGTTTTGGCCTAGTATAACCCAAACTGAACTTCTACATAACCAAAGTAAGGCACAAACACACAAGAAAATTTCATAAACTTGTCAAAAAATGAGTAAAAAGAAATTTAAACCAAAGAAAATGTGTACTTACGGATTGTGTAACGACCCAAATTTGCTAATAAGGCTTGAGGCCTTGATTAGTGTGCCGGGAGGGCAATAATTGTTATACTGTATTAATTTATGTGAATTTAATAAATATGTGGTTATAATGCATGTTTAGGTGAAATAAATATGCATGTGGGCCCCATTTGGTTGTTAGGGGTAAATTGGTAATTTCAGCCCACTGAGGGCATAAATGTAATAATTATGTTATATGATTAATACCACGTGTGAGTGGTGATATTGTTGTGATGCACGTGCCGGGACGGTCCTAGGGAGCTAATTAGTATAAAAGTCACAACAGGATTAAATACCCGGCTCGGGAGGAGCCTAGGGGTATTTTGGGAATTTTATAATTTGAGTTTGTGAGTTAATGGTTAATGGTGATTGAGTAACTTGAGTGACCATTGGTAACTATTGAGAGTAACAAGTTTAGGTAAGGAAAATGGTAGAATTGTAAGAAAGGTGAAATGGCAAAAATACCCTTGAGGATTAGTTAGGTAGGGAATTACATGGAGGGGTAAAATGGCCTTTTGGTAGGATATAGATAACATCAGATGAGGGAAATGTTATTCACGTTTTAACACTTAGGCATATTCTGTTTTGGCTGGAAGCTTGAGGAGAAAACTAGAAAGAAAGGAAAGGAAGAAGGGAGCTGAAATTTGAATGACCAAGGAGGAGAATTAAGTGGTTGGAGGCAATTAAACTTGATCATAGACCAAGACTTTTCTGAGATAAGGATTTGTCTCTATTTTTGTTTAAGTTTAAGCTCAATTTCTAGAAAGTAAGTGTGGAAATTTAAAGATAGTTGTGGCTGGTTTTGTAAGGAATTCAGTTTGGGTAATCAGGAGGAAATTGGTTCAAAGTTGGGATTGGAGAGAATTCAAGCTGAATTATTGATTGAGGTAAGAGTTTTAAACATCTATCAATTTTCGTATCTGATGTGGTTTAAGGATTTAGAAGAATGGTTTTCATTTTTCAAGCCTTGGTTTAAGTTTTAAAAGCTATGGTTTAAGTTTTTGGAATTTGAAACCAAAGTGTGGATTTTGGGTGTGATTGTGTGTTGGACCTTGTTGTTGGTGTTTTTAGGATGTTAGATGGTTCATTTGAGGTTTCAAATTGGTTTTGGGGTTTGGGTATGTGTTTGGGTTGAATTGGAAGTGTTTTGGCTCGGGAAAAACGCAGGGGAAAACCCAGAATTCTGGGTTCGGGAAGGGGCGTCGTGGCCCTGTTCTTCTGAGCCGCGACGCTAGGCTACAGCAGGGGCATGGGCCATTCTGGGCGCTGCGGCCTTCATTGGAGGGCGCCACAGTGCTAGGCCATTTTTGGGCAGGGAAAAATTTCCATTTTAGGGTTTTTGCCCAGGGGGCTCGGGGGTTGTTTCCGCTACTTTGTTTTGGGAAATCGGAGGTCCCGAGGGATTGGTCCCGGGAAATGGTTTTGGATTGGTTAGTATTAAAGGGTGTTTTTTTATGTGTTGTGACTAAGTTTTGTTGAAGAGGCTCAGGATAGAGGACCGTGCCCGTGACTTCGGTGCTTAGGAGCTCGGGACACAGGTAAGAAAACCACTGTCTTCCACAGAGCTTGTATGCAGGTCTGAGCCCTATATGTCTGTGTTGCAGGGCATAGCCCTTTGATTGATTTGTTCATAATTAGTGTTTGCTTTATTATGCTATGTATGCATATGTGTAAATGTTCGGAAAGAGCCGGGAACGGCGCAGGCCGAGGTCGGCAAGGCCGGAAACGGTAAGGGACCGAAAACGGCGTTAGGCATGTGGAGTGCAAGGCCGAGAGCAGCAAGGGGCCGGGAGCAGCGTTGAGCATGTGGAGTGCGAGCTGCTAGGGCGAGATCCTAAAGGATACCTGGGATATCCTCACAGTGTGGACCGCGAACCCAGGGCATGGTAAAGCGCCTGGGACGGCATGGCCGTATGTGTTTAGCCTATTGATGGCCTGTTTAACTGATAAGTGTTTGTTATGCATATGTTATCTGCTTGTGAGGGTTTTCTTGCTGGGCTTCAGCTCACGGGTGCTCTGTGGTGCAGGTAGAGGCAAGGGGAAAGTCAACCAACCATGAGTATGGAGAGCGTGAAGCAGCGCGTACATGTTTGGCCTGCCTGGCTGCCACAGTCAATGGTTTTGGGAGATGGTTGTGGTAAAACTTAGATTTTGTCGTCTAGTCGACTTGACTTATAATTATATGTTGTAAATATTTCTAAACAGTATCTTGGGATCCCAAGTGTCAAACACTCAATGATTTATAGTAAATGGAATTATTTTCAAAGTTTATTTCACTGTTTATGATTTAGTTACACTTTTGACCTAAAACCTCGATTAGCGAGTTAAGTGCACGTTTTAAACTCACTTAGTAATGGCTCTAAGGAAGTAGGGCGTTACAGATTGGATCTTGATCGAGGTTGTAAAAGGACGAAGAACAATGAAGATTGCCTAAAATCAGTGAGGTAATTGTTGAGGGCATTTCAGATTGGAAAGAGAGAGGGTTTCTGAGAATTTTGGAGGGAAAGAAGCGAAATTTGAATGCAACGGTGGTGAATTTCAAGTTTTGTTTTCCTATTTATACGTCAAACTTAAGAACAAATCTGAGCCACACGTTTAAAGCAAGCCGAGATCCGAGGGTCATAATTAAATAAACCAAACAATAAAAAAAGGTTAACAAGACAACTGTTAAAGTACTTGAAGCTCGAATAGACGCCTATAACAAGTAAACATATGTCTTGTACTCGAGTGAGTGGGTGGGCACGTTTTTTCACAACAGAAGAAAAGTCCATACTATGTGTGTCAGAAGTGATGTCATGGACGAGCAAGGACTTGGGGGGAAAATGATGTACCCTAAAATCACGAGCTCAACTATATTGCTCGGGGTACACATTATATTTCTCAACTACAAGACTTCAGAGACATCTCGTTAGCTCCAGACAAAATAGCTCGAGGCTGTATCACTGAGTCTGGGACAGCCCAGGATCATTCAGATTGTTTGAAATATTGATGACAAGAAATTGAAGTGTCCCGTGTCTAGATCAACATCATCAGACCCAAGCGTTATCTATGTCAATCTACCCTGCTCTAGTTATATCATGTTCGAGAGTGACATCTTGCTCGAGGCAGTTCAAAAATGCACATATGGAAGAATCCCTACAGACTCGGATGCCCAATATGTGCATTAAATGCCCATGATCATTATATAAATTTATTGATTGATTTAAATGGAAATATGTAACGCCCTACTTCCTTAGAGCCGTTACTAAGTGAGTTTTTAAGACAAAACAGTGTGCAATGGACTCGCTAACCGAGGTTTTGAAACAAAAGTGTGACTAATTAAAAGTTAAGGCTGTAATCTTTGAAAATGCGTCATTTCATTAAAACTTCTATTATTAAACATTTGGGATCCCAAAATAAGGTTTGAAAACTAATTACATCTTGAAATAAGGTTACAGTTGAGAAATCATAAAATCATAGATTATTACAGCCATTTTCGAATAAAACCCCCAACCAAAGCAGTCGGGCAGACCAAACATGTACGCGTCGCTTCACGCTCTCCGTACTCATGGTTGGTTGACTCAGTCATTGCCCTTACCTGCAACACAGAGCACCCGTGAGCCGAAGCTCAGCAAGAAAACTCATGCAGAACATAACATATGCAATTTATACAGTTTATCATAACAGATAATCCACATACAAACAAGTCAACCATTAGACTAAGCAAACACGGCCATGCCGCCCCCGAAGCCTTACCGAAGCCTGGGGTCTCGGTCCTCACCGTAGGGATATCACACGTATCCCCTGGGTCCTACCCTCACCATAAGCATCCCATGTGCTAGGTGTTACTTCCGGCTCCGCTGCCGTACCCGGCCTACGCCGCACTCGGCCCTTGCCGTTCATTTCATTATAATCATACAAAGCATAAATCAAACAACATTCATACAATTATCAATACATGTAAGTCTACACCCTAACATGTAATGCAATATAGGGCCATGCCCGGCAATCATCTCATCATGCAATATAGGGCCGTGCCCCGCAATCACACTATGGGCCCACGCCCTATCCTACGGGTGTTATAGTTTTCTTACCTGTATTCCGAGCCTCCTGATGCACTAAAGCCGCGAGCACGGTCCTCTAGCACGAGCCTCACCAACAACCTAGTCACAACACACAAGAAACATCCCTCAATACTAATCAACCCAAAACCACTTCCCGGGACCAATCCCGCACTCTCGGGACCTCTAAAACCTTAAAACAACACCCCGGAGACATCCCCCGAACCCCCGGAGCAAAGGCCTAAAATTGCCAAAAATGTGAACCTGAAATTTGCCTTGTGCCGCGGCACCCATCAGTCAGGGACTCCCTCGCCGCGGCACGAAAAACCTGTGTCGCGGCACGCCTTCGCAGACCCAGAATTCTGGGTTTTTCCCCTGCATTTTCTCCGAGCAAAAACCTCCCAAATCGTCCCAAACTCACATCCAAGCTCCAAAACCAAATCAAAACTCCAAATAGACCATACATCAACCCATAAACATCATAACCCAACTCAATAACACAATCACACTCAAAATCACCCCTTTGATTCCAAATTTCAGAAAACTCAAACCCAAAGGCCAAAAACACAACCCAAGCTTGACAAACCTAAACCATGGCTCCAAAATCTTAAACCACAACAGAAAAGAAAACCCAAGGATGTTTAAAACTCTTACCTCAATCAAGAATCCAACCTTAAGCTTCCTTGGTTCATCCCCTTAGTCTTCAAGTTTCAGCTCCCTTCTTCTTCTTCATGCCCTAGCTTTTTCCCTCTCCTTCTTCTTCTCTTCAAATTATCAAAGCATCAAATGACCAAGCCCCAAACCGTGTACCCCTTAATACCCAGCTGCCATATATCCAATTCCCAGCCAAATGACCATTTTACCCCTCCTTGCCTATCCTTTCCCAACTAACCTCAAGGGCACTTAAGTCATTTCATTTCTATTACATATCTACCATTTTCTTTCTAAAACTTGTTACTCTAAGCAGTAACAAATGGTTACCCAGGTTACTCAATCACCAATAACCATTACCCGCTAAATCTCAATCTTAACCATAAAATTCCCGAAGTACCCCTAGGCTCCTCCCGAGCCGGGTATAGAAATCCCGTTGTGACTCTTAAGTTAATTTGCTCTCCAGGACCGTCTCGGCACGTGCATCACAACAATACCACCACACTCACGTGGTACAAATCACAGAATACAATTATCTCATATATGCCCTCAGCGAGCTAAAATTACCAATTTACCCCTATCATGCAAACGGGGTCCACATGCATAATTATTTCACCTAACATGCATACTAACCACGTAGTCATGCATCTCAATGTTCAATTAGTCATATAACATGCTTTAAATCATAATCATACATTTAACTCATAAAATCACACATAAATCCCAACATGCCCTCCTGGCATACTAATCAAGGCCCTTAAGCCTTATTAGTGAATTCGGGTCGTTACAAAATAGGCTTAATTATGGTATTTACGTATCCATTGATTTTGGAAGTTACCCAATATTGTATGTTACCATTTATAGTAAGATTAAGCAATATTGTCCATCACAATTCCCTATAAATATAAGGGGAATTGACAGTAAAAGGGACTGACATCTTGTATGCCAAAACTCTGCTGAAATTATCATAAACAATTTCTTCAAGAGTTCCTAAGCAAGAATAAGAGAGACTCGAGGACTAGGTGGATTTTAACAACTAAACCATGTTAAATCTTGTGAGTTTACATTCACAGTTTATTAAAAAGCTTAATCTCTCTAATCGTGTTTCTTAAACCCCTGTTGGAGAAAAATCTCGTCAACAACAGTCATATCATAATATAACTCATATTATTCACATATATATATATATTCAATTAAAAAAGTCACCTAATCTCACAATAATTCTACTTATGCCCTCCCAGCACACTAACAAAAATACTAAACCTTATTAGGAGTTTAGAGATGTTACAACTGTAAATAAATTTGTTCGCAAAGAAATGACCCTTTCTATAAGCTTTTGCAAAATAATATCGTGGTTGTCTTCTTATCCACGTTATTAATCTGATACACTGACTTCATATATCTCTTCAAATAGTCTTTTGGGTACTCGCTGATTCCTTGATTGATTGCATGGAGGTCATCCATCGCCTTTATATTGCCTCCGTATTGGAGCACGAACTGATCTCCCAACTCTTTGAATGAGTTGATAGATTGTGGTTTAAGTTGTCTAAACCACAACAGAGCCAATCCAGTTAGAGTGGTAGAAAATACTTTACGGTGAATAGCCTCGTTCGTTGTCTCCATCACTATCTTTTGCTGGAATTGTAGAATATGGTCAACAAGATTCGAGTTTTCGTCAGTCAACGTAAAATTTGGGAGGATAAAGTCCTTTGGCTTTGGTTCGTTGGAGATCCATTCTGCGAATGGCGACTTGTAAATGCCTCTGATGGCTTCTAGGACCCATTCAATAGTGCTTGGTGGTTGGCTACCCACCATCTTTTTGAGTACTTTCTTCATCATCGGCTCTTTCAAGTCGGCGAGTGTAACACCCTAAGTTGCTAATAAGGTTTAGGACCTTGATTAGCGTGCCTGGAGGGCAATAAGTGAATTAATATGATAATATGTGAATTTAAATGAATATGTGATTAGAATGCATGTTTAGGTGGTATAAATATGCATGTGAGCCCCGTTTGCATGATAGGGGTAAATTGGTAATTTTAGCCCGTTGAGGGCATAAATGTGATAATTATATTTTGTGGTTTGTACCACGTGGGTGTGGTGATATTAATGTGATGCACATGCCGAGTCGGTCCTAGAGAGCTAGATAACTTAAAAGTCACAACGGGATTTTATACCCGGCTCGGGAGGAGCCTAGGGGTACTTTGGGGGAATTTTGTGAGTTGAGTTGAGAATTTGTGGTTAATGGTTATTGGTGATTGAGTAACCTGGATAACCATTAGTTACCGCTGAGATTAACAAGTTTAGGGGGAAGAAGTGGTTGACTTGCAATGTAGGTGAAAGGACAAGAGTGCCCTTGAGGTTTACTTAGGAAGGGATTTTTATGGAGGGATAAGATAGTCTTTTGGCAGAGGTTTAGATAACTTTGGCTGGGGGAAATGAATATACATGATCCTTTATGCTAGGTATGACTGAAATCAAGTTTTGGAGGGCTAGAGAAATCAAGAAGGAAGAGGAAAGACTAAGAGTTTAGAAGGCAAAGTGGAAGAGGAAGTGAGCTGAATTCTTTGAGGCTAGTGAAGAGCTTAAGGATGTGGAATCAAACTCAGGTCAAGGACTACTCTGAGGTAAGGATTTATCCCCTATTTTGTAAAGTTTTGAGCTTAATTTTAGAAGGTATGAATGAAAACTGAAGGATAGCCATGGCTGGTTTTGCATGAGAATTCAGCTAGTTTATCAAGAGGAGTTTGGTTTAAAGCTGGGATTGGAGGGAGTTCAAGCTGCGTTATTGATTGAGGTAAGAGTTTAAAATATCTATGAATTTTTGTATCTGATATGATTTAAGGATTTGGAAGCATGGTTTAGGTTTCTCAAGCTTTGGTTTAAGTTTCTGGTTTATAGGTTTAAGTGTTTGACTTCTGAAACTCAAGTGTGAATGTTGGGTGTGATTGTGTGTTTGAGTTTGTTGGTGGTGTTTATAGGCTGATAGATGGTTTATTTGGGGTTTTGAATTGGTCTTGGGGCTTAGGTACTTGTTTGGGATGATTTGGAGTGGTTTTAGCTTGGGAAAAACGCAAGAGAAAACCCAGAAATCTGGGTTCGCGAAGGAGCGCTGTGGCCCTGTTCTTGGGCTCCGCGGTGCGAGGTTGCATCAGGATGAGGGAAAGCCGCTGTGCGCCGCGGCCCTTGAAGGGAGTACCGCGGCCCTAGGCCATTTTTGACAGCCAAAAATTGTGTTTTTAGGGCTTTTGCCCGGGGACTCGGGGGATGGCTCCAATGTATTGTTTTAAGGAATTAGAGGTCCCAAGAGTACGGGATTGGTCCCGGGAAGTGGTTTTGGGATTGGTTAGTATTAAAAGTGTTTTATGTGTGTTGTGACTAGGATTTCGGAGAGGCTCGTGCTAGAGGACCGTGCTTGTGACCGTGGTGCATCGGAAAGCTCGAGATACAGGTAAGAAAACTGTAGCACTCGTAGAGCAGGGCTTGGGCCCATTGAATTATTGCAGGGCGCGGCCCTCAATTGTATCGTTGCTAGGATGTAGCTTAATATGAAGGATTGTATATTTGACTGTTATTTGAGAATGTTAAATATGGTAAAAGCAGATTAAACAGCGATGGGCCGGGAACGGCGAAGGGCCGAGAACGGCAATGAGGCCGGGAATACCACTTAGCACATGAAGTGCTCGTGGTTAGGGTGAGACCCCAATGGATATATGGGATATCCTTACGGTATAGACCGAGATCCCAGGCTTTGGTAATGCTTCTGGGATGGCATGGCCGTGTATGTGTTAGATTTTATGGACTGTCTGACTAGATATGAGTTGTCTGCTATAGTGACTGTATATTATGCGTATGTTATGTATTGTTTGAGTTTTCTTGCTGGGCTTCGGCTCATGGGTGCTCTGTGTTTCAGGTAAGGGCAAAGAGAAGGTCAACCAGCCGTGAGTACGGAGAGCGTGGGGGCGGCGCGTACATGTTTGGCCTGCCCAACTGCTTTGGTTGGGGTATTTTGAGAAATGGCTGTAAAAACCCTAATTTTGATAGTTAAACACTTGTAAACTTGTTTTGGAGTTGTAAATACTTTATAAACTATGTTTTGGGATCCCAGATGTAAGACACTTGAAATTTTCAATGAATTAAGGGATTTTCAAGATTACAGCCTTAACTTCAGTTTAGTCACACTTTTATTCTAAAACCTCGTTTAGCGAGTTGTGAGCACATTTTAAACTCACTTAGTAACGACTCTAAGGTAGTAGGGCGTTACAACGAGTATCTCATGGTCTGGTTCAGGCCTTATGGGTTTATGAGGTGTAGCGCATTCTATCTCTTTGTTACCGATTTGTCATTCTTTTCTTTGCTATGGTCGTTACGCTCTTCGGCGTCACTTTTCGCTTCCTCCCCTTTGTCTTGGCTTTCTCCATGTTCTTCCGCATTCTGGTTCGCTTGGAGAGTGCCATCATCTTCTTTCCTTTTCCTTTTGTTTTTATTACATGCGTCAGTTTCCTTCCTTAACCGAGCCATGTCTTCGCCTATCTTATCTTGTCTTCGAGCCATTTCTTCGGCCATATTTTCTTGTTCCTTGGAAAGGTCTGCCATGGAGCGCTCGTGCTTGGCCACCATTTCTTTATAAGTTTCATTCGCGCACATTTGGCTTGTCTTCATATACTCCATTAACCAATAGATTTCATGAGAAAAATCATTCTGCTTCGGTGGATCTCTCACTTGCTTTTCTGCTCTTTCCTATCTAGGTGCCATGACTTTGCATAACACACTTCTTGTATTATGGCCTTTCTTGCAATGAGGTGCTAAAGAAAAACAAGAAAATCAAGAAAATGTTATGCTCTTTCCCACCGATGGCGCCAACTATTCGGGTCAATTTTCCCGAGCACTCCGAGTTTGCCAAAACGGAAACTCTGGATGCAAATCCTTCCTCATCTTTACTCTACTCTGTCTTTATTTCCTTGTTGACTAAATTAACTTTTGGGATAAACTCTTCTTGTGATCAATCATTGACAAAAATAGTCTTTGGCAAGAACCTACAATGGGTACTTACAAGAAAACTCTCTAATGCTTAAGTTAGTACCCTCTCTAAATTTTGACATAGTAACAAAATAACAAAAATAGTCTTCGACAATGACTTATTGCTATTGGTCCACGTGTCCACTCCAAATTTTGTTTCCCACCATTCATAACCAACTTCTCAGGGGCCAAAGCATATGCCTCTGTTTCTTGCCATGCAGGACCCATTACTCGTTTCCTCGTTCAGTGTTCCTTCTATAAAGAAATCAACGGCTTTTTCCACATTATTAAGCACGTGACTGACACGTTTTTTCTAAAGTTTCCATTACGCATTTCATCTGTAATATATTAGTAATGCACATAAAATGAAAAATAACAAATATGTGGACAAATTTACCTCACACTCATATACGTTACATCACTTAAAATAGTGAAAAAGTCCTATTCAGATCAGATCCCCGTATACGTAATATAGTACACTATTCCATAAAATTGACAAATATACTTGGTCAAAATTACTCATACTTTCCAACTAACTTCTTATGGCACGTACAGTGGAACATTCAACGTCCGATTGAACTGCAATATAATATGACTTAATGATACGAACATTTTTATTGTATTTTTTAAATGAATATAATAAATATTAATTAATTGTTCTTGAACTTTGAATAGTTATGAATTGCATATCAAATAAAGTAAAAAAGTTGGTTATTTGTTATTTTCATAATAATGGCTACTAATTTTAGCGAGGTGCCTCGTCAGTACATAAACTTGAGTGTCGACGACCCTTAAATGTATCTGTACTATCGATGGTTTCCTACAACAAGTATTTGATATTTCATTGTCACAACTCACAACTTACTTTCTCATCTTACTCATCATGTTCTAACCTAAAACGAATCTAAAATGCCTTGCAAGCATTAATGACCATTTTTTATTAAAATATATATATATATATATATATATATATATATACAATGTTACATTATTCTTAAAGGAAAAAAATTGTTTTTAAAAATGGAAGGTAAATTTCATATTATAGGCTTAATAATACACAACATTTCACTTCTATGGAAAATTGCATCCTAAATATAAATTATTTTGTAAAATTTTGACAATAAAGTCCCTTACATTAAAATTCCCCTCTCTCTAACTCAAACTATCTCTCTCTACTATAGCTGCCCCTCCCCATACCCACCACCTACCCACGACCAAAAGCTCCTCTCTTTCTCTATCAAATCGTCTATACTTCTCTCCTTTTACTTTTTCTCTACTCATGGTCATTGGAAAACAAAGAGAAAAAGAAACTCACAACCATTGAACCATCCATTTAAGGCTTTTTCTTTTTCTCTACTCATGGTCATTGGAAAACAAAGAGAAAAAGAAACTCACAACCATTGAACCATCCATTAAAGCACTCATGATTAATTTTTGTGTTTTACATAAAACATTTAAGGCTTTAAATCTTCTCAACGTGTAGATCTCGAAAAAAATATTAAGATTAAAAAAATCAATTAAAACTAACATCTCAGCAAAAAGTTATGCATCACCAAAATTTGATTAAATTTTAGCACAGAGCATCATAAAAGCATCACATTTGCATCGTTTTGCCTAAAAAATAAAGTTCTTATGATTGCATCGAAAAAATATAAAAAAAGTTTCACATTTGCATGGTTTTGGCTAAAAAAAAATTCAGTTTTCTTAATTACATCGAAAAAATATCGCATTTGCATCATTCTGAAATTTTTATTTTTTCAAATTTTCATGTTTTTTTGGCCCAAGAATAATACAATTAAGCATATACCCAGAAATTTCCCAAATGGAATGGTTAGATATTCATATTTGGCTTGGTCGAATATAAGTTATTTGAGTTGTGGTTACCCTTCGTGGGTAGTGATTTTTTTTTGTTATGGATCTCATTATAGGCCTGCCTAACTCATATAAATGGTTGATTGTGTGATGTAAAAGTATAGTTGCACGTGCAGAGTTTGATTATTTATTAAAATAATAACTAAACAATAAGAAAAACATCTATAGTATAAGTGAAAAATTACCTTACACCCTCTATTATTTGAAATTTAGAAAGTATTGTTTAGAAAATATGAAAAACAAGCTCCTCCCTCCCTAATCTTTCAGTAACCATTATGTGTTATTGGAGAGTTCTCTCGCACTCTCCCATTACCCTGAAAAGGGGAACACTAGTATATCTCGTTGTATTTTTGGTATCCGAATAGATAGAATTCGAATTTTTTTATATAATTATGTAGATTATAGTTATAGTAGATTCCTCATTAATTTTAACAAAATTCTGAATAATTTTATTGTGAAAATCATAGTTCAAATGTTCTATGTACATACGTATAAACAAACAGACAAGTGTGAAATAAAATATTTGAATCCTGTTTTCGGTACTGTAAATTATTTAAAATTTTCAAAATTTTGATGGGGTATCTATTATAACTACAATATACACAATTATATAAAATTTGATATTATAACTATTCAGGTATATAATTACTCACATTTTCAAAAGAAACCCCTTTGTTATTTCTTTTGAAAATACTTGTAACCCCATTTTTAATGGTGTAAAAAAAGTTCATTTATTGTTGTTTTTTCGTATTTAAAATATTCACAATTTTTTGTTTTGTTTTGTTTTTTTTTCCTATTTTAATCTGTTAGAATATTAAAAACAATAATAAATTAAATGTATGATTTCAATTTTTGTAACGTTTTTGTTTTGTTTTTCTTGTTAATGTATATACATATATAAATATACTATATTCTGTGTACACAAATAAAGCAATGAAAGTAAGGTTGTAAACAGTATTTATATTTCAAATTACCGGTTTGTGAAAAGTGCAAGTGATTTTTTATTTTTTGTTATAACAAAAATAACTTTTTAATTTCTAAAGGTCTTTTTTTTTTTGATAAAAAGATATTATTCCTATTATAAAAATAACTATCGGTAAATATATGAGAGCTACCTACGTATAAGTGTAATCCAAAACAAATCTTCGGTTTCAATTTTTGCATTTCTTAGAGCATTGAAATCAAATCAAACCACAATAATCCGTTTTCATATGGAAAAGCTACTTTATTAAATAATTAAATATGTCATGACGCTCCTTTATTTACGGTTGACAATTCATGTAAACGTGTCGGATTCGTATCGACACGATTATGATACGACACGATTAAAGTAAACATGAACACGACATGATTATTAAACGTGTCAAAAATACGAACATAAACACAACACGATTATTAAATGTGTTAAAACAACATAAACATAACACGATTACTCATAACTATATAAAAAAAAACCATAAAACTTATGAAAATTATTCATGTTATCGTGTCTGATATGATTATGACATGATATGATTATTAAACGGGTCAATGAGATTATGACACGATACGATTAAAGTAAACATGAACACGACACAATTATTAAATGTGTCAAAAACTCAAACACGACACGATTATTAAACGTGTCACACAAACCCATTTATTTTCGTATCGTGATCCAAATTATCACCCATAGTTACATTTTACTAAATATAATAGTGTATATAATTTTATAGTACTATTATACCAATGAAATCAAACCAACCTGGAATGTCCTAGACCATATATATAGTATATACTAACTAGCGTGGGATTACATCACCTGTGTTGAGTTATCAATTTTTGTCATCTTCTGTCTACATAACCCTATTCTTTAGAAAAATGCAAATAAAATATAAAATAAGTACGACCAATCTACATTTGAGAAGGGAGGTAAATTTGGGATGAAAATGTTTATGACAAAGTAGAGAAAATTCAGCAGAAGATTGTATAGCAATATAAATGGAAATGGAATCAAACAATTACATGGCTTCACCCAAGCACTTTGTTTTAGCATATTATTTTCAATGAAAGAGAATATGTGGCATGTGCTTTCTTTCGCACATGGGTAGGTATGGTAATGCTATATATACAAAAATACAAAAGTTGGACGCACAACATTAATCAAAAACCTTTTAAGGATTCCATCTACCCCTTTTTTTCTTTCTATATTGACATTAAACATTGTTCTAATAATTTATAATAGTAAATATTTTTCGACATTGATGTAGGTAAAATTTGATCACGTAAATTTGTATACTAAATCCACCAACTTCAATCATTCATGCCACAACAAATAATTGTTTAGATATAATCTTATATTCTATATATTACCACAAACATTATGAAAATTATATTGGACCTTTGGACCAAAAGAATATTTTGAAAAATGCCACACGGGCTTCATTTAAGAATGAAAACTGATCTTAACAAAAAGAAGTTAAAAGTGTGTATATATATAGGCCATAGACGACAAGCCAACTAACAAACCCAACAACCCACAGACAAAAGCCTAACTAAATGTACTTGAAAACAAAACTGAAAACTCAGTCAAAAACGGAATGTATTTCTGTTAAATTATGCTGAAAGTTTTTATCTTTCGCTTTTACAAGAAGCAAATTTGTGGTGAAGGGTTGAAAACCAAACTACCTCTTGCAATGACCCAAAAACACAAGACTAAAACAATACATAATTATAAAAGATTTTTATTTTTTACGATATTGAAAATTCATATAAAATAAACTTTTAAAACAAAGTATGTGCGTACTGAAAATACTACAACATAATTGTTCCAAGATTTTAAAATAAGCCAAAAGTATTAAACCTTATACAAAACATCATTTCCTAAAGTTTGTATTACCAAAGGTTAGGCCACATGTACTTCCAGCAGATAAACTCCAGCACTCACTACTTTGCCTTGTACTTACATTTTCCTACAACATGAAACAACTAGGTAAGTGATAATGCTTAGTAAGTACAACTTTTACAATCATGAACCAATTCTATCCTCGCTCTGGACATCTCATCAACCAACTCCCTCGAAATCTGAATAGAACTAAACAACTGACCCAAGCCCCTCCGGCTCAATGCATCCGCCACTACATTGACTTTCTGTGGGTGGTAAAGAATATCACAGTCATAGTCTTTTACCAACTCCAGCCAATGCCTTTGCCTTATTTTCAGGTCCTTCTGGGTGAAGAAGTACTTCAAACTCTTATGATCGGTGTATATCTCGCACTTCTCCCCATACAAATAATTTCGCCAGACCTTCAGTGGGAATACCACCGCTGCCAATTCCAAATCATGGGTAGGGTACCACTGCTCATACTCCTTCAACTGTCGTGATGCATAAGCTATAACCTTCCCGTTCTGCATCAACACACAGCCCAAACCCAACCTTGACTCATCGCAATATACCACAAACTTTCCTTCTTCCAAATGAAGACTCAGCACAGGTGCAGTAATAAGTCACCGCTTCAACTCCTGAAAACTGTTTTCACACTTGTCTGACCAGACCAACTTCAAATTCTTCTGTGTCAATTATGTCATTGGTGCAGCAATCTTCAAAAACCCTTCCACAAACCATCTGTAGTAACCTGCTAACCCAAGGAAACTCCGAACCTCTGAGTCGTTCCTTGGCCCAGGCCAATCTCTAACTGCCTCCACCTTAATCCCATCTTCGCCAACTATGTGTCCGAGGAATGTCACTTCTGGTGGCCAAAACTCACACTTCTTAAACTTGGCGTACAATCGGTGTTCTCTTAATCTCTGCAAGACCTATCGAAGATGTTGCTAATGCTCTGTCTCTGAACTGGAGTACACTAAAATGCCGTCGGTGAAGACAATGACGAATTGATCTAAGAAGTCCTTGAACACCATGTTCATTAAGTCTGTACGTCCTAAATATCCACGGGTTATTAGTGAGATGAGAAAGGGCATGATTATATCAGCCACGTGGAAGACACCTACCCGGAGCTGCTGTTACAAGGTCCTACCTCTTTCAGCTCGAGGTAACCAAAGGTTTATTGCGATTATTAAGGCATCGGGTCAGCAGAGTGGACACCACGGGCTGAGACTACATCAAGCTCGGGGTACGAGCTTGAGTTGGCACCTCTGACCTTTTATAAAGTCAACAACGCAATGTAAATGTGCATATATCAGACATCACGTGTCTGCTCCATTCCTGAATTCTTGGACACGCAGCATAAATGTGCGTGTTCAGGCACCCACGACTGGGTTGGGCCGTGCGACCCATCATCCCCCTTACCTATTGATTAGACCACACTTCATTGTCACGTTTTAGGAATTAATCATGAATGTCACAGAAGTGACATGATGGGTAAGAAGGTCACGGGATGACCTCCTTTGTCAACACCCAAGTGCCCTCTTCCTATAAATATGGAGATCCTGGGAGTTGCAAGGGGTTGGCTTCTAATTTGTAGAGAAACACCCTGTAAAAAATATCAGAGAGATATCAATAATATTGACTGGTGGACTAGAAGGATTTTAACCTTTGAACCACCTAAAAAAGTATTCGAGTTATAATTTTCCTTTGAGATCATTCATCTTTTACGGGTCATTATTTAGCACTAATCCCTCTCCTTATTCTTATAATTATCTGTTGCCGAATAACCGCGTCAACAGTTTGGTGCTTTCATTGAGAGCTGTTAGATTGGTGCTATCGCAAATACCCAACCATGGTAGTTACTCGCTCAAGACATGGTAACGAGGGGGACCAACATGATGGGTAGGAGGCCCATCATGCCGCCATGAGCAATGATCAGAAACCTGAGGTTCAGCAGCGGCCGGGCAAGCAGCCAATAGGCCAAGATGACACTGGACGTTCGGCTCCCCGGCCGCCCAATCCGAACCCGGATTTCTACACGACGGTGGAAATGGAAAATGCACAGTTGAGGAGTCAGTTGGCGAAAGCAAACCAGTAGATTCAAGAGGTGTTGGCCCGACTACCCCCTCTTACAACCGACGCTAACGTCGGAAAGGGGCACGGTGAGACTCATAAGTCCCGCTGGGGTAATCGGTCCAGGACCAATCGGTCGGCCAGACCCCTAACATCAAATTCTACTCCCATGTCACACCACCGGGAAACCACATTTGAGGAACTCCCTAGGGCCGAGCAGCAGTTCAGCCGGTTGGTCCGAACCTCAACTCCCAGCTCACTTCCGCCCTCGAGCGCACCTAGGAGGGCTCGAGGAAGCTCGCGAAGAAGATCCGGGGAGGGCTCGCGACGACAGCCCACCCCGGCCAGCTGTCCTGCACCCCGCTCCGACCGCCGAGCACAGGACTCGGAGGATGGTAGAGCAAAGCGGTCGCGACCTAACTTGATCCTCCCTGACGGGACTAGGATCGCATCCCCGATCAGACATCCTCCTTCACCAATAAGATACCAGTCTCTTCCTCGGCCAGTCCGAGACATTCCAGCTCACGGGAGCAGCAGGAGAAATCCTCCTTCCGCTGGACCTTCCCATTTTAGTCAGGCGTCCAGAGAAGCCCCGGATCCTCATCCCTAGTGGCGGGCTCCGAGCTTCTCAAATGGAAGCTATTGGACCGGAAGTTGTCGAAGTGATCTCTCTGGCAGAGACCTGCACCAACGCTTGAGCTCGGCACAAAGTCCCCAGGCCGCCCCGAGGGGCGACCTCCGAGATCGCCTAAACTCTCAGAGAGGAGACCCAGTTGGAAACGGCAGCTGTGATCGCAAAAGGGAAGACCTGTCCGAAGTACGTGACAGCAGGAACGTCCCATACGACCTATCTCAAGATAGGAGGGACAATAACCCGCCAAACGCGTACAATGGATCCGGAGCTGTTGAACAGCCCCGGAACAACCAAGGAAGTCAGGACAAAACCCTTGAGCGTCTGGCTCAGATGGAGGAGCTGATGAGGAAGCTCTTATCAGAAAAAGAGAAAGATGAGTATGATTCAGGGGACGAACTTAAGCTCTTCGCCCCCAGCATAGCAGCAACGGCGTATCCACCTGGTTTCCGCATGCCTCACTTGTCCATGTTCAACGGAGATGGGAACCCATCTGATCACCTAGGTATGTTCAATACCTTGATGATGGCCCACAACATTGGTCCGAGCTGAGATGTTTAATATTTCCTTCCACCTTGACCGGGCCGGCCAGGCAATGGTTCAAGCAGAGTAAAAAGCAATCAATCAGCTCATGGAAAGCCTTCTCTACCGACTTTAAAAGGGCTGCTCGGGCCAGAGACGCAGATGACAGTTCCAAGCTCATGGCCTTGAGGACCGGGATCCTCGTCGGAGGCGGACTCTGGGAAGAAATATAAAGAAAGGCGAGGATAAATCCGAGCTCCAAGCCATCGAAGAGCTGGAGGAGGTAAATATCGATCCACAAAATCCCTCGCGAATGGTAAAGCTCGGGAAAAATCTATGTGGCGAAAGGAAGGTGGAGCTGATTAAGTTTCTGCAGGAGAACCTGGACGTGTTCGCATGGTATCATGAAGACATAGTGGGGATCATTCCGAGCGTCATCATGCACACCCTCCACTTGGATAAAAGCGTGCCTGAGAAATCCCATAAACAAAGGCGCCTAGGAACAACCTTAGCTGAGGCCCTAGAAGAAGAAGCAGCCCGGCTCTTAAAGTGTAGCTTTATCTGCGAGGCGAAGTTCCCGATCTGGGTCGCCAATCCTGTGTTGGTACCGAAGCCCAATGGGAAATGGTGGACCTGCATCAACTTCTCCGATCTGAACAAAGCCTGCCCTAAAGACTACTTCCCTTTGCCAAGGATCGACCAACTAGTAGACGCCACGGCGGGGCACGAGCTCATGTCTTTTATGGATGCATATTCGGGCTATAATCAGATCGCCATGATTCCAACGGACCAGGAGCACACTAGCTTCATGACCCCGACCAACATTTATTGTTACAAGGTCATGCCCTTTGGGCTGAAGAACGCCGGAGCTACATACCAGAGGTTGGTAAATAGGATGTTTGCCAACCAGATCGGGAAGAACATGGAAGTGTATGTTAATGACATGCTGGTCAAGTCGAAAACTGCCGATAACCATGTTTCTGATCTAGAGGAATGCTTTAAGATATTGAGAGAATACGGCATGAGGCTTAACCCACAAAAATGCACGTTCGGGGTCGAGTCAGGGAAATTCCTGAGTTTCATTGTCAATACCAGAGGAATCGAAGCAAACCCCGATAAGATCAAGTCGCTGCTGGAGATGCCCTTACCTCGGTCGCGAAAGGATGTTCAAGGCCTGACAGGAAGGGTGGCGGCCCTTAATCGGTTTATTTCTAAATCTACCGACAAGTGTCTGCCATTCTACAACCTGCTCCGGGGGAATAAGAGGTTCGAGTTGACCGAGGAGTGCGAATGTGCCTTCCTCGACCTGAAGGCACATTTACCCGAGCCGCCCGTATTATCCAGACCAACGGCAGGAGAGCCTCTTTTCCTTTACCTAGCTATCAAGGAAGATGCAGCCAGTGCCGTATTAGTCCGAGAAGAAGACCGGTCTCAGAAGCCAGTCTATTACATCAGCAAGAGGCTTCTCAGAGCTGAATCCCGGTATCCATTGATGGAGAAGATGGCCTTCTGTCTTATCACGGCCTCCCAGAAGCTCAGGCCGTATTTTCAGTCGCACTCAATACACGTCATAACCGATCAGACTTTCAGGCAGGTTTTGCAAAAACCTGAAGCATCGGGACGTCTGTTGAAGTGGGCTATTGAGCTCAGCCAGTTCGAGATTTTGTACATACCGCGAACTGCAATAAAAAGTCAGGCCCTGGCTAATTTTGTGGCAGAGTGCACGGGATTCCGAGAAGATCCTGTAGAAGAGTCAGCCCAGGCCTCCTTAGCCCAGGCCTCATGGAAGGTCTTCGTAGATGGCTCGTCTAACGAGAAGGACTTCGGGGCTGGAATCATATTGATATCCCCAGAAGGACATTGATTCCACTCATCGTTGTGATTCGGATTCAAAGCGTCCAACAACGAGGCCGAATACGAAGCTTTACTGGCCGGGCTAAGGGTGGCCTAGGAGCTGAAGGCCAGCTCCATCCAATGTTACAACGATTCCCAGCTCGTGGTAAACCAAGTGTTAGGGGAATACCAAGCATGGGGAACCAAGATGGTTGCTTACCTGGCCAGGGTAAAAAGCGAGCTATCTACATTTGAGCGTGGCTCAATTGAGCAGATACCTCGGGCGCAGAATGCCAATGCGGACGCCTTGGCAAAGCTCGCTACCTCTGGAGAGACGGAGACTTTGGGGTTAGTGCCGGTAGAGTTCTTGGAGAAACCAAGCATAGAGGAAGTCGGGGCGGAGGTCGAGATGATCGACGCCAGACCGACCTGGATGACCCCCATCCTCGAATATCTCACAGCAGGAAAGTTACCTGAAGAGCGAAATGACGCAAGGCGAGTACTTTACCAGGCTCCAAGGTATATAGTGGTAGATGGGATATTATACCGGCGTGGACACTCTTTACCTCTCCTGCGGTGTGTTCTGCCAAGCGAAGCGAAGACCATTTTGCAGGAAGTGCACGAGGGTTTTTGCGGAGATCACACTGGGGGCAAAGCTTGGCCCTGAAGATATTAAGGCAAGGATATTACTGGCCCACTCTGTCAAAAGACTCGATTTCCCACGTCAAAAAATGTGACAAGTGCCAGCGATTTGCCACAGTTGCCCGAGTTCCCCAGTCAAGCTGAAGATGATCTCGTCCCCATGGCCATTCGCGGTCTGGGGGATTGACTTGGTTGGCGCCCTCCCTACTGGAAAGGGAGGAGTTCGTTACGCGGTGGTGGTTATCGACTACTTCACCAAGTGGGCAGAAGCAGAGCCTCTGGCAACAATCACTTCAAAAAGAGTCCTCGACTTAGTGGTCAAGAGCATTATCTGCCGATTCGGGCTGCCAAAGAAGATCGTATCAGATAATGGAACGCAGTTCGATAGCGACCTCTTCACCGAATTCTGTGAGAGGCACGACATTGTAAAATGATTCTCCTCCATGGCCTACCCCCAGGCCAATGGGCAGGTCGAGGCCGTCAATAAGACGCTAAAAACAAGCCTTAAGAAAAGACTGGATGAAGCCAAGGGAGTCTGGCCGGAACAGCTCCCCCAGGTACTGTGGGCATATTGGACCTCACATCGAACGCCGACGGGTCATACTCCTTTCTCCCTGGCTTTCGGGAGTGAGGCAGTCCTTCCTGTCAAAGTAAAGGTAGCCTCGCATAGAGTCCAAGCATTTGACCAAGACCGCAATGACGAATTGCTCTGCGTGTCCCTCGGCCTGATTGACGAAAGATGAGAAGATTCACAGCTACAGCTCGCGCATTATCAGCAAAAGATTACTCGTTATTTCAACTCAAAGGTCAGAAAACGCGCCTTTAGCGTTGGCGACCTGGTCCTCAGAAGAGTCTTCCTAGCCAGTAAGGATCCCAAGGACGGAGTATTGGGACCGAACTGGGAAGGAACCTACAAGTTAGCTTGGCTAAATGGAGAAGCAGCCCCACGAACATGGAACGCTATCCATTTGAAGAAATATTATCAATGATATCTTTGTAAGGCTTAATCAGAAAAGCCATCTTTTGTTTATTAAGTAATGATAATTAAATCTTTTTACATTATTGTGTATATTTGTGGATGTAAAGTCAAGTAACCACGAAAGACCCTTTCCTAATTACTTGAGGGGCATATGTCCTGGATATAACCAGGTCATCCAAAAACTTAGAAGTTAATTCAAATTGATTGATCAATGTTTTTCTTAAAGAGCACGAGATATCGATAAAGGATTAACGCGAACTAAGTTTTCAAATTAATGTCCTGGATTCAACTAGGTCCTAAAAACTTAGAAGTTCATTCAAATTGATTGATCGATGTTTTTCTTAAAAAGCACGAGATATCGATAAAGGATTAGCACAAACTAAGTTTTCAAATTAATGTTCTGGATTCAACCAGGTCCTAAAAACTTAGAAGTTAATTCAAATTGATTGATCGATGATTTTCATAAAAAGCACGAGATATCGATAAAGGATTAACACAAACTAAGTTTTAAAATTAATGTCCTCGATACAACCAGGTCCTAAAACTTAGAAGTTAATTCAAATTGATTGATCGATGTTTTTCTTAAAAAACACGAGATATCGATAAAAGATTAACACGAACTAAGTTTTTAAATTAATGTCCTGGATACAACCAGGACTTAAGTCTTAGAAGTTGGTTCAAGTTGATTAACATGTTTTTTCCTAGAAAATCATAAGACGCCAATCACAACACCAACAAAAAATAAGTTATCACCAAGTGCATAGAAGAGAAATAAAGTCGGGACAAAAATATGTAAATTGATGGAAATAAAGTTGGGGATACCAATTGTCTCGAGGTTAAAAAACCTCATAATATAAAGTTACAAAAATATATATATAAAAATGATAAAAGGAAGGGAGAAAAAATCCTAAGCCCCGCCAGGTCGCTCTGATGAGGTCACCCCCTCGCCATCCTGCTCGGTGGCAGTAGAAGTCTCCCCGGTCTCGGAGGGCACCTCTTGTTGAAGGCGAGCTTTGAACTTCTCCAAGAAGGACTCCCACACGTCTAGCCCCAGGAACGAAAAGTCACCTTCTGGATTGAAGACCCAGCAGTGGTACAGCATAGCCTCCATGGAGGAGCTGGAAGCTGCCCTCTCCGCCGCCAGAGCAGCCTTGGCCTCCTCGGCCTCGACCTTCGCGGCGTCTAGTGCGGCCCAGGAAGCCTTGGCCTCCTCGAGCTCGATCTTCGCAGTGGCTAGGGCGACCTTGGTGGCCTCGGCCTCCTGCAGCTTGGTCCGAGATGCCTCTAGCTCGGTTTGTACAGCGACCGAAGCGACCTGCGCGACCCTCTCGTTTTCCTGGGCAGTTGCCAGGACAGCCTTGGCGTCCCTTTCCTATTGTTGAGAAGTTGCGAGGGTGACCTGCGTAGCCTAGTGCTCACCCCTGATCTCCTCGATCCTAACCCGGGACCGAGATATGCTCCGGTGTAGGGCCAAAGCCGCCTGCAAGACCAAAAGATAATAAGGCAAGTGCCTTAGGAAAAGAAATAATAATACAAACAAATAGGGGGAACCAGTGGCAAAGCCAACTTACCGTGAGGGTCATCCCCAATGAAGACTCCATCACGTTCTCGGGGCTCCTTGTCTCGATCTCCCACAGATCCCTCGAGGTGGCATTGTAGCAATGATCCACCATGTAGGTCGCGATTTCGTAGACCGTACCCCTAAATACGTCGGGGAATTTCTCCAAGGCCTGGGGGTTGACCGGGACATACACACCGGGGGTCGGAGCTGCCAAGGTCCCAGTAGATGCCTCCGGCTCCCGAATAGAGATAGGAGGTCGTGGGGGAGGTGGAGCCATCATCTTCTCCGTTGCAGGAGAGGGTGGAGGCACCTTCTCTAGGGCAGAAGAGGCTTGGTTTTTCCCTTTGTAGGAGACTTGGAGGTAGCTCGATGGCTTTCTTCGCCATTCGAAGCCTTTTCACCATGGGCTCGGAAGATCCGGAGGAAGGGTTTCCTCCAGGGAACATAGCTCGAAATTCATTGCTTCCGGGCTGTGACATCTCCTCTGTTGAAACAAAGACAGCAAAGCATTAATATACATGTAAAAATATTTGTGCCAAACAAAAAAAAGGAAGCGGAGCTTAAGTATGTATTGAAAGGGGTCCTACCCTCCGAGCTAGAGGAGGAATCTATGGTCACGACCTCCGGCCCCGGAGCTTCAGCGGGGGAGTCTAAGATAACGACTTCACGAGCTAGAGGAGGCTCTAGGTCCGGATCTTCCTTGGGACTGGACTCTTCTACGTACTGCCTAAGACCCGGAGCTACTACACTCTCCAGGAGGAATGGCCACGACCTAAGATTGGTCCCGTACTCCTCGAAAAAGGCCGACCTAAAGGCCAAGGTATTATCTACAACTATAGTACCTAGGGCGGCTCATGTCATAACACAACACGAGCTGGTCGACGCATTGGAGTAGGGTGATGTCACGGTCTGGGTCGTTTTGGTGGCGATGAACAGGTTGGCTGGGGTTAAACCTAGCTAGCCATAGGTCGGCAGTGGCCTTATCTAAGTTCCTAAATAAATAAGGGTTACCTTGGCCGGAGGGGTCGGTTGCTGCCCCGGACTGGGCCCTCTCTACGTTGACTTCTTGGGCGACCTCCAGAGCCCGCTTCCGCCGCACGAGGGGCACCTCATCCTCCTCATACTCATCCTCATCCGCAGCCGCCTCCTCTAGGATGGGCGCCATCTCACGAGCAGCGGGGATGGTCCGCGGTCTCCTCAAGGCCAGAGTCTGGCCCGGAGAGATTAACTTACACGCCAGCATCGTCTTGTCAGACACGAGCTGGCGATAATCCTTTTCACTTGGGGGGAGCCCCGCCAAGGTTTCATATTGACCCCCAAGGGTCACTGATTTGGTCGTCCTCGCGAAAATAGCTGCATGATAGTTTCTATGTCAGGAACGAATAAAAAGAGGCTAATCAGCAATCAACTTACGAGCTGAAGTTAGAAGGAACTTACGAGGATGGTTGAAGTAGTGGTGTTCGCAGTTGTGAAACCCCTTTGACATGAAGAACTGATCCTTAAAGTCATTGGGGTGGCTGGGCAGCTCGATAACCGCAGTCGAATTTGGAAAACGGGTCAGGTAGTAGAACCCGTCACCTCGCCCCCGTTGCTCCGGGCTGGCTTTGAGGCAAAAGAAGTACAGGATGTACGCCAACGTGGGGACCTCCCATTCCTGCTTTAGGAATAAATACTTCAACCCCACTAACAGATGGTAGGAGTTAGGGGGGAGATGGATGGGGTTAGCTTCACCTAATTTAAAAAATCCGCGAAGTTCTGGTCCAATGGGAGGAAGGCCCCAGCCTTGAGATGTTCATCGCTCCAGGCGGCATACTCCTCGTCGAGCGGTGCGCAGCTCCGCTCGCCTTCAAGGGGAGGTCGGGCGTCCAGGGCGCCCCTCCCTATCTCAATGTTATGGGAAAGCAAAATTTTGTTGACTTTCCCTTGGGTGGTGACCTTTGAGGCGATCCTCTCAGCCTCGAATAAGGCATCGGTCCCCACCTCGACCTCCTTCTCCACGGTGGGGCCAAAGTTAAGGATCGGGGAGTCTGTGGCCACCTCTTTCCCCTTACTAGTTTGCTGGGAGGACGAGCTGCCAGCACTCTGCTTGGGTGCGCTCTTCTTGGGTCCCATCTGGTCGCCTAACGAACAAAGAAGAAAGTTTAGAAAAGGCGACCTAAGCATAAGAAGGAATCTAGCGCGAAGGGTTTCCTTTACACGGGCTGAGGTAATCTCAGCCCACGGCGAGTGAGACCACGCGGTTTTATGAACGCGCCTGTGCTCCCAACGGGTCCCCGATTACTCGGAATCCATGTGTGAGGAGGGTCAGAATAAAAGTTTTCCTTGGAAGGAAAGTTTCAGTAGGCAACAGTAGGAAAAACTGCCTGTGAAGCGTGTCCCCAAAGCTACCCGGTTTTTGCACCCTAAAAGCTTGTTGTTCCAAACAGGCATAAAAAAATTTTACCCAAAAAATCACCCTAGAAGTTGTATCCTATGAGTCATGCTCCTAAACAGTTTTTCCTACAGTCGATACCCCTAGGATAAAAACCTATGCATAAAATACCAGCAAAGAAAAGCAAAAGACCAACAACCTACTGCATGCGGCTAAAGAGAAAGTTTACCTAAGCAACAGTAAGGGAAAACATTAAAAACATGCAACAAACGGAGGACTTATAGAAATTTCTTGCTGTGTAAAAACTGAAAGGAGCGTCTGGGTTGAAATCCTGCTAGAATCGCTGGTAACAGAGTCACAAAAGAGCCCTCGTGTCTGAACCTCTGGAACGCTGGGAATAGTGATCGGAAGAAAGAAAGGGTTTTGAGACTAAGAAGAAAGAAGAAGATGAGAAAATTTTCAAATGAAAGGGTGGCTCAGGCGAAAGGTGGCCAGCCTTTTATATACGTAAAAGGCCAAAGGATGAGGACCGTTCGATCATCTTGATGTACGATACGAGGATCACTACTCGAAAGATGAAACGACGGCCGAAGATAGGCTAGGACATTTAATGCGGTTCTTGGAAGACAGACCGTCACCAACCATGATGCTCCATGTATTCGATACCAGCGTAATGGGCGGAATGTGAAGAGTCCACAAAGAAGCCTGAAAGCCCCCACTGTGGCCCCAGGTGACGTCATATGCCACGAGCAGGGGCTTGGGGGGCAAATGTACGCCTTAAATATCCATGGGTTATTAGCGAGCGGAGAAAGGGCATGATTATATCAGCCATGTGGAAGACACCTACCCGGAGCTGCTGTTACAAGGTCCTACCTCTTTAAGATCGAGGTAACCAAAGGTTTATTGCGATTATTAAGGTATCGGGTCAGTAGAGTGGACACCACGGGCTGAGACTACATCAAGCTTGGGGTACGAGCTTGAGTTGGCACCTCTGACCTTTTATAAAGTCAACAACGCAATGTAAACGTGCATATATCAGACATCACGTGTCTGCTCCATTCCTGAATTCTTGGACACGCAACATAAATGTGCGTGTTCAGGCACCCACGACTGGGTTGGGCCGTGCAGCCCATTATCCCCCTTACCTATTGATTAGACCACACATCATTGTCAGGTTTTAGGAATTAATCATGAATGTCACAGAAGTGACATGATGGGTGAGAAGGTCACGGGATGACCTCCTTTGTCAACACCCAGGTGCCCTCTCCCTATAAATATGGAGACCCTGGGAGTTGCAAGGGGTTGCCTTCTAATTTGTAAAGAAACACCCTGTAAAGAATATCAGAGAGATATCAATAATATTAACTGGTGGACTAGAAGGATTTTAACCTTTGAACCACCTAAAAAAATATTCGAGTTATAATTTTCCTTTGAGATCATTCATCTATTACGGGTCATTATTTAGCACTAATCCCTCTCCTTATTCTTATAATTATCTGTTGCCGAAGAACCGCGTCAACAAAGTTCATGAAGGTTGCTGGGGCATTGGTCAAACCAAATGACATGGCCAAAAACTCATAGTGCCAACACCTTGTTCAGATGGCTATCTTCGGTATCTCCTCGTTCTTGATCCCCAACTGGTGATAACCAGATCGAAGATTATTCTTCGAGAATACCGTCTTTCCCTGCGGCTGATCGAATAAGTCGTCAATCCTTGCCAGAGGATACATGTTCTTAATAGTCAACTTGTTCAACTCTCTATAGTCTATACACATCCTCATAGTCCTGTCCTTCTTGTTTACAAACAAAAATGGAGCACCCCATGGCAAGTAGCTAGGCCTCAAAAACACTAAATCCAGAAGTTCTAGTAGTTGTATCTTCAATTCAGCTGGTGCCATTCTATATGGTGCCCTCGACACTGGCTTTGTCCGCGGTGCCAACTCAATGATGAATTGAATCTCCCTGTGCGGCGGCAACCTTGGTAAAAGCTCAGGGAATACATCCAAGAATTCACAAACCAATCTAGTATCCACCACACTAGCCAAAAAACTTATACATCCTCCCTACAATAAGTCTCTGGCCCTCAGCGCTGATATCATGGGTACGCGGGGTCCACATACTGCACCCACAAAAAAAAGGGGATCCATCCCCAAAATCATGTCAAAATCTTCCATACCTAACTCAATCAAGTCTACTGATAGCTCCCTACCATCAACCATCACTGGCAGTGCTCTAATCCACCTCCTAGAAATTACCAGTTCCCCTATAGGCAGTATCGTCCCAAACCCCATAGTACAGTACTCACTAGGTATACACAATCGATCAATTACCTTACTAGAACTAATGAATGTGTAGCACCAGAGTTAATCAATACAGTAAAAGGAGAGCCAGCGCTAGAAAGTTGAACTGTCACCACCGAGGGAATAGCCTCGGCCTCTGCCTGCGTCAGGGTGAACACTTGAGCTGGAGTCAAGCTGTCCACCTTCCCTGGTTCCCCTTTCTTCACTGTTGGGCAGTCCATCTTGAGGTGTCCCACCACCCCACACACATAACAGGCCTTAGCCCGACATTCGCCCGAATGGCGTCTTCTACACCTCGTGCACTTTGGATAGCTCCTCCAGGTGTCATCGCCTTCTTGAGGACCACCCTAAGCACCCCGAACCCTCCTATAAGGACCAACAGTGGTAGAAATGTCAAGGGTCTTCCGCTTCAGATTACTGGGGCCTCCGCCCCTACCAGACCCAGAATATGGAGGCACCGTTCTACGACCCTGCCGTCTTGCAGCATTCTCCCTCCAAATCTTGTTCTCCGCTTCCTCAGCGGTAAGAGCGTTCTGAATAGCCTGGCCATAAGTCGTCCCCTTAAGTAATGTTGTAATTCTCACATCTCGGGCTATCATGGAATTAAGCCCTCTGACGAATTTGTCTTGCCTAGCTGCATCAGTAGGCACAAGATCTGGTGCGAACTTCGCAAGTCTATCGAACTTCAGGGCATATTCTGTAACTATCATGTTGCCTTGAACTAACCCCAGAAATTGATTAACCTTCACTGCCCTGATGGGAACATTGTAATACTTCTGATTGAACAAATCTTTGAATCCATCCCAACCCAGAGTAGTAACATCTCTGGTCTGTGATGCCATTTCCCACCAAATGCGAGCATCCTCTCTCAACATGACAACCATGTCATGACCATCTACCCTCATGAATTCCAGGATAGTGGTTATGATGCTCATCCACTGTTCAGCCTTTAGTGGATCTGGTCCCCCCTCAAAAGTTGGAGGATGCTGCCTCCTGAACCACTCATACAACGGCTCCAACCTATTCCCATCTTCCAATGTTTGAACAACTGGTGCCACTGCAGGTGGCACAACGGATGTTCCTCTCCCTGACGAACCCTACTGTCTCAGAAGACGGATTTGCTCTTCTTGGTTCTGAAGTCGGGCTTGCATGCCTGCCATAATCTTTTGCCAGTTCTCAGGGATTGGCGGAGGGTTTTTCCCTGGTCATCATCTATAGCCTTGGACCCAGTGTCGGCTAGTCGTATAGATTGCCTTGGATGCATAGCTATCCGAGTTAATCTGCAATCAATGACTCGGCGGTAAGACTATGATGATAGGGTAATAATCTTTCTATGAATCACCATTGGAACACAACCAATCACAAGCAATGAAGATATAACAATTCATCCAAATATTCATCCACATGAAACAACAATGCTAATAAGCATGCCTCAATATCATCACATAGCAGTCAAGGGCCAGGCCCTATCAGTATCTCAGGCTCTCTATTAATCTAACAAATAACATCATTCATATTTCTTTCCAATCACTTAAGAATATAAAAATGAATACACAACTACCAAACCCAGCGTCGAGCTTATCTTTAGCAGCGAATGTACATGTCCAGCCAGTCTTCAGGAACCCTTAAACCTAGACTCCTTGAATACCAAGTTGTAACGCCCTGGATAACCAAGATCGTTACGCTGTGTGTTTATAAAGGTGCAAGACTTGCTAATCAAATCATTTAGTTAAAAATGTGACACTAAGACCATAATCGAACTAGGGTTAAAAGATTTTGGTCATAAAAGATAAATTTCATTTAAATAAGCGTTTAATACACAGGATCCCAAAAACAGGGTTAAATAACAGTTTACAAAATTTTCATAGGTTCCGTACAACCACAAGCCACTCTAATGGAAAAATAGGCATGTTAGGGTATCCTATCCCTGTATCATCCCTCGGCAGTGACAGCCAAGCAGCCAACTATGTACATTCCATCCCCAGAGCTCTCCAATTCAGGGTTGGTCCAACTTACCATTGCCTTTACCTGCACCACGTAACACCCGTGAGCCGAGGCCCAGCAAGAAAACCATATGACAGAGCATAACCAATAATAGTAATCAAACAATTCACAAATCATTAATCAGATTCTCAGTAGATCACAACGTCCACATAATCAGCGATATCAATTAACAAACCCACAATCTATCATTCAGGTAATCAAAACTGAGGATTTGAAACCCTGGAAATCGCCTATGCTAGGGTTTGGAACCCTGGAAATCGCCCAGCTAAGAAAACCCTAGGGGTAGTTGGCCTAAACCCTAATCTCCTAAGCCTGGAAATTGCCCAGGCTAAGGAAATTCTTGGATGGTCTGACTGTGAGGGAATTTGAAGTCCTAGAAATCGCCCATGGCTAGAAGAGGAGCTCTGAAAATCGCCCAACCCTTATTTCCTAAGCTTGGAAATTGCCCAGGCTAATGAATCTAAAGGGTGGTCGGCCTATAGGCATCTAAACCCTAAGCATCACGCAAAAAAAGGCAAAAAAACAAGCTAATTTTTTATAAGAACAATTTTGTATTAAAAAAAGTCAATTATTTTGAATCAAAGTAGAGCAAGGTAAGGAGATTCAGACAGATTCCTCAAAGATTGAAAGTATTTCTTCAAAATCTAAGCACATTTAAATTAAACGATGTAAAGATGGGGAGAAAATACTTGCCCATGTGAAGATCTAAGTTTAATGAAGAATTAAAGAAATCACGCTTGGAGAACCCTACAGATTAGGCGCACAGAGCAAAGATCTGAGAAGTGAATACCCTATTGATAGCCTCCCAGGCTAACCATACATTTTTAGGAATTCAAAATCCTTGAAAAGTATCTGGTATGGTTAAAAATTCAAATTCCTTGAAAAATCTTTTGTATTTTTAGGAATTAATATCCTTGAAAAATAAAATATATTTTTAGGACTTCAACACTCTTTGAAAAATATATTATATTTTTAGGACTTCAAATTTCCTTGAAAAATATATTGGATTTTTAGGAAATTAATTTTCCTTGAAAAATCTAATTAGTTTTAGGAATTACAATTATGCTAGAAAAATTCGTGCTAAGCAAATTATTGATAGTTGATAAAAGTTCTACTTAATGTCCGGAGGGACTTTGCTGTTAAAGTACTGCTACGATATGTTTCTCAGGCCAGATCAAGTTTACCATAATGTTGAACACATTATGATAAACTTGGGGGGCAAATGTTATCCCTAAAAAATCTAGACATGGCGTGGCGAATGAGAAAGTGGCACATGGCATCACAAATAAAGGAAAATTGACAAAGTACTGAAAAAAGACTGATGAGCAAAAACGATAGGTCCAAGACCTATAGGAAGTCAACCAGGCCTAAAGCCCCTAGGGGTGGTTGACCTGGCATTGGCCCCCTAGGGGTGGTCAGCTTGACTGGGTAAAACTCACGTTTGTTCAACCTACGATCAACAGGCCTAGCACCCAGCAGATCAACAGTCCTAGTGTAACGACCCGAATTTGCTAATCGGGCTTAGGGCCTTGATTAGTGTGCCTGGAGGGCAATAAGTTATTTAATTTGCTTGTATGTGAATTTATGTGTATATATGATTATGATGCATGTTTAATTGAGTTAAATGTGCATGTGGGCCCCGTCTGGATATTGGGGCATAAATGTGATAAATGAGATATATGCTGCATACGTGTGATATGTCTGTACAGCACGAACCGAGACAGTCCTGGGAAGCGGTTAGCCAGAGAGTCACAACGGGGTTGAGATTCGGACTCGGGGTGAGTCGAGGGGTAACTCGGGTATTAGTTGAGTTATGGGATTATCGGGACATGGAAATAAATATTTGGAGATATATTTGAGGATAGAATGCCTAGGTGGGAATATTTGGGGAATTTACCATTTTTTCCCTCAGGGACGTTTTGACACCCCGAGCCTTGAGGTAACCTTTAGACTTAAGATATATAAAGCAAATAAGTGAAAGGAACTGTTTAGAAACCTTGAGAAACTGACTCATACTCTCCAAAGAACTGAAGTTAGCTTTTTCTCTCCTTTCTCTTACACTCTCTAAGGTGGAATTCAAGAGGAAACCTAAAGGATTTACCAAGGAATTGAAGGGATTTCAGTTGGGATGCTTTAGGAGCTTGAAGCTTTGGGATTGAGGATCAAAATTCTGGGATTAGGCTCAGCAAGGTAAGCTCTAAACATTAAAGTCTAGTCTTTAACTTTCTGCTGGTTCTAGAGGATTGCATGTAGCTAAGCTTGCTTAATCTTTGGGTGCTTTAGCTAAGTTTTGGAGCATACTTTGATGAGGTTTTGATGTTGTTTCTGTGCTGGAGTAATTATGTTGAATATCTAGGAGTCTTAGCTTGGTTTTGGTGGTAATTGGTTTGAAGAAGGGATGGAAAATCTGGGTTCGTCGTATGGAGTCGCGGCCCTAGGAGGGGTGTGCCGCGGCCCGCATGCGCACGCAGCCATGGGAGGCTGAGAAAATTCGAACGCGCCGCGGCCCGCGTGGTGGTCAGTGGAGAGCTAGCCTCTGTTTTGAGGCTAGCCGCGGCTCTAGAGGTTGGGACCGCGACCCTTAGTGTCAGTGAGGATTTTAATGATATTTTTGACTTGGGAACTTAAAGGGTAAGGCTCGGGATGGATTTTATCATTCGGATTGATAGAATTCAAGATCCTGGAGGTTAGGGTTATGGTTTGAGGTTATTTTTTGGGTTGGAATTTGATGGTCGGATATTATTATGTGTTGTGACTAGGATTTCGACGAGGCTCACGTTAGTGGACTGTGCTCGGGGCATCGGTGCTCAGGAAGCTCGGAACTCAGGTAAGGAAACCCCTGTATCCATAGAGCTTGTGTGCAGGGATGGGCCCGATATATTGAATAGAAATGACATGCAGGGCCGAGCCCTATATACTAGAATTGCAGAGCATGGTTCTTTATCTGTTTATGCTTGAATTCTGTGCTTGTTGCTATATTGTGTTTGATATTATATGTGTAGACCGGGAACGGCGTCAAGCACGATGAGTGGAAGGCCGAGAACGGCAAGAGGCCGGGAGCGGCGTTGAGCACGTGGGGTGCGAGTTGCCAGGGCGAGTCCCTAACAGGATACTTGGGCTATCCTTACGGCATGGTCCGTGAACCCAGGGCTTGGTAAACGCCTGGGACGGCTAGGCCGTATGTGTTTAGCCGTTGGTGGCCTGTTTATATGTTTGATTCGTGTATTGCATATGTTATCTGTTATGGGTTTCCTTGCTGGGCTTTGGCTCACAGATGCTCTGTGGTGCAGGTAAGGGTAAAGAGAAGATCAACCAACCATGAGCACAGCTGGCGTGAGGTGGCGTGTACATGTCCGGCCAGCCTGGCTGTCACAGCTAGGGGATTTTGGGAGATGCTTGTAAATGAACTTAGATTTTGTCGTCTAGTCGACTCTGATCAGTTTTGTGTTGTAAATATTTTCTAAACTATGTTTTGGGATCCCAAATGTAAATTTTTATAATTAATTGTGAAAAACTACTTTCTCTAATGTTTTCTTTTTAATTATGGTTTAGTGACACGTTTTGGGGTAAAACCTCGATTAGCGAGTTGAAAGCACGATTTTAAACACACTTAGTAACGACTCTAAGGAAGTAGGGCGTTACACCTAGCACCCAGAAGATCACAGACCTGGCACCCAGAAGACCAACAGGTCTACCACCCAAGCTCTAAAGAGTCGTTTAGCCTAGGACCTAAGTCTCATAGACCAATCAAGACTTAGCGTTTTCTCGAAGGTCTCAATCGTGCATTATCGACCACGATCTAGAAAAGACAACTGGAAGACCAACGATCTCATAATCATGGGAAGGCGGACACGTATCTTCACTCCCAATGATTGTGTACAAAACCACGATCCCACTCTTACTGATCATTTAACATCCCCTGGGTACTATAAGTAAAGGACCCAGGGCTTCGTTTCAAGGGACTTGGATCGCTTTTTCTGGACTTTTTGGATCAATCTTTTGGACGAACTGGTGACGAGTGAAATCCAAATTTATCTTTGTAATTTTCTATCGGGCGATTCAAAACAAAAGACTAAGTGGATTAGGTTATTACTGTTCAGAAGAACAGGGCTGAACCACTATAAAATTTCTATGTGTTTATTTATGTTATTTGTACTTTGTCGTATATTAGATTTATTCTGTTCAAAAGGTGTCATATATTGTACATACGACCGTTGGCCAATTTCACAGGTCAACACTACCATTCTCGCTAATTCGTCCTGTACTCCTATAATCCCCAATTAATCCCAGCATACCCAATCAATCACTAATTAACTACCCGCTACCCGGTAAATTCTTAACATATGTTATGTTCCCAAAATACCCCTAGGCTCACCCCGAGACGGGTATTCAACCCCGTTGTAACTATTCCGTTATTCTATGCCCTAGGACCGTCTCGGATCACACATCACAAATAAATCTCCACAATCTTGTGGTCTCAAGCACAACACACATAATTTACATTTATGCCCTCAACGGACCAAAATTACAAATATGCCCCTATTAACAAAATGGGCCCACATGCATATTCAATTCACCTAAACATGCATTTCTAATCACGTAATCATTTAATCCACATAATAACATAATTAAATCAATTATTACCCTCCTGACACACTAATTAAGGCGCTAAGCCTTATTAACAGATTTAGGACGCTACAATTTTGTTGTGGCGTTCCTATTAGTTGGGATAGAATACCATGCTCCAACATGAAATCTTTGAATTATAAATCCAATTATTCGCCACCTCAATCTATTCGAAGTGTTTTAAGAGTCTTTCCTAACTAATTCTCAGCCTCAGCTTTAAAGTCTTGAAACTTACCAAAGGTTTCTAACTTCCTAAGCATTAGGTTAGTATGACCATATCTTGAGTAGTTGTCAATGAAAGTGACGAAATACTCATAACCACCTCTAGCCTGTATATTTATTGGAAAACAGAAATTGTGGTGTACAAGCTCTAATGGCTCTTTAGCACTATTGCCTTCAGTTGAGAAAGGACATTTTGTCATTTTCCCTTCTATACAAGATTCACAAACCAGAAGAGTTCCAATAATTAGTTCTCTCAATGGTCCATCTTTTGTTAACTAGTTTATTCTATCTAGACCAATATGACCTAGTCTAAGATGCCAAAGATATGTGTCATCCTCATTTGAAACCTTTTGTCTTTTGTTACCTTTTGGTTTAACCACTTTAAATAATTCCGAGTTATTTAGTAATCTTTCATTAGGCTTAAGCATATACACTCCGTTTGTTTGTTCCGCTTCACAAATTTTGAAACCAGTCTTCGAAATAACAATCAGATAATTATTAAAAGAAATATCAAAAGATTGTTCATGAAACGTAGATAAACAAACTAAGTTTCTCGAAAATCCAGGAATAAAATAAGCATTATTCAAAATAAGAAAATTATTCCTAACATATAAACGGAGTGTCCCCTTTGCTATTGTTGAAATGAGCGCTCCACTTCCAACTCACATAGTTACCTCGCCATCAGCAAGTTCCCTTGATGACTCAAGTGTTGGGTTTTATGCCCTTATAAAACCATGTCGGAGATGCAACATGATTTTATATTGTCAATAAAAGAAGAAGAAATCATTTAGTTTGACAATCGTGCTGATTGCTTGTTTTATTACGAGATTATTTGAATAATACAAACATATATAAACTCCCGAACATATAATAGTTCCAATTATAGTGACTAGGTCATAGTGGATTATAATAGTAATTATATGTTCAAAATAACGAGTCCTAATATTATGTCAGTGCATTAGATTTTCACAGATCTGGTAATCTGTGATATGATCTACTTACACATTAAAGGTGTGATGTCTTATCCAAGGCATTGGCCAAATAGATAAAATCGGATGTATATGGGTACATTGGACTAGGATCGATATTAATTATTGATAGATAAATAAGTGTAGTTGTTATAAAATCTAATCAATGTCACAACGATGACCATAGGTCAAGTTGATCTTAATTCTGAGTGATAATATTCTGTTAATTATATTATTTAAATCTTTTAACTTATTCGTTACCAGCTTACCCTATGGTTTAGCCCATACTTACATCTTGGAGATTTAGTGGTGTAATTGAGTGGGAGTATTAATCATAGATATGAAATCTACAACTTCTATATGAGAGGTGAAAATATGACTTCCTTAATAGCTTAGTGTAACGACCAAAATTTTCTAATAAGGCTCAAGGCCTTGATTAGCGTGTCTGGAGGGCAATAAGTGAATTATGGTTATAGTATGTGAATTTACGTGAATATGTGATAGAGATGCATGTTTAGTTAAATTAAATATGCATGTGGGTCCCGTTTGGATATTAGGGGTATGTTTGTAATTTTAGCCCGTTGAGGGCATAAATGTAATAAATGTAATATGTTTGTCATATATCTATGTAGCACGATCCGAGACAGTCCTAGGGAGCAGTTAGCCATAAAGTCACAACAGGGTTGAGAATCTGACTTAAGGCGAGTCGAGGGGTATTTCGGGTATTAGATGCTTTATGGGGTTATCGGGTTATGGAAATAAATATTTGGAGATATATTTGAGGTTAGAATGTTTAGGAAGGAATATTGGGAAAATTTACCATTTTTCCCTCGGGGACGTTTTTGGCACCCCGAGCTTTGAGGTAACCTTAGAAGCTTAAGTTAAATAAAACAAAATAAAGGAAGTATTTAGAAACTTGGAGAAACCGACCCTTTTCCCTTTATCTCACGGTTCTCTCCTCTCTCTCTATTTTCTCAAAGTTTAGCAAGGGAAGCTTTGGGTGGAAACTAGTCAAGACCAAGGAATTCAGCTGGGATTTTGGGGAGCTTGAAGCTTGGAGCTTAGGGAGCTGGTTTAGAGACTTAATCAAGCAAGGGTAAGTTTCAAATTATAAGGATTGTGTTTGGAATTTCTGCTGGTTTTCTTAGAATATGCATGTGTGTTGGGTGAAGAATTGAATTTGAGTTTGAGGAGGTTTTTGGCTTAAATTCTAGTTGGGTTTGGTTGCTGAATCTATAGTATGATCTCTGTTATAATTAGTAGGGATTGTTGGATTGATTTTGGGGATAATTGAAATGGGTTTTTAGGTGAAAATGGTGAGTTTTTCTGGGCTTGAGGGGTCGGGCCGCGACCCCTTAGATCTTGGGGCGCCTGGAATTGGAGGAGCGCAGTGGCGTCCTTCAGGAAGGGCCACGGTGCGTGTGGGCTATTATGCAGCAGGGCCTCAGATTGAGCTGGGGGCCGCTACGCTTAGTGCATTTTTGGGTTCTTGAGAAGTTTTAGGCTCGAGAACTCAATAGTTAAGGCTCGAGATGGATTTTATCACCAAGATTGATAGAGTTCAAGGTCTCAGAGATTAGAGTTATGGCTTGAAGTTATTTAATGGATTAGAACTTGATGGATGAATATTGTTAATGATTTGTGACTAGGGTTTCGGCGAGGCTCAGATTAGAGGACCGTGCTCGGGACATCGGTGCTTGGAAAGCTCAGGGCGCAGGTAAGAAAACCACTGTTCCCATAGAGCTTTTATGTAGGGCAGGGCCCTATATGATTGTGTTGTAGGGTGTATGTAACGACCCAAAATCGCTAATAAGGCTTAAGGGCCTTGGTTAGTGTGCCTGGAGGGCATAATGGAATTTATGTGTGATTTTATGAGTTTAATGCATGGTTATGATTTAAAGCATGTTATATGACTAATTGAACATTGAGATGCATGACTACGTGGTTAGTATGCAAGTTAGGTGAAATAATTATGCATGTGGACCCCGTTTGCATGATAGGGGTAGATTGGTAATTTTAGCCCGCTGAGGGCATATATGTGATAATTGTATTCTGTGAATTGTACCACGTGAGTGTGGTGTTATTATTGTGATGCACGTGACGAGACGGTCCTAGAGAGCTAGTTAACTTAAGAGTCACAACGGGATTTCTATACCCGGCTCGGGAGGAGCCTAGGGGTACCTTGGGAATTTTATGTTTAAGTTGAGGTTCAGCGGGTAATGGTTATTGGTGATTGAGTAACCTGGGTAACCGTTAGTTACTGCTGAGAGTAACAAGTTTAGGTGAAAGAAATGGTAGAATTGCAATATAGGAGAAATGACTAGTGTGCCCTTGAGGCTTAGTTAGCAAAGGGTTTTGATGAAGGGGTAAAATGGTCATTTGGCATGGGGTTTAGACATATTGCAGCTGGGTTATATGGGGTACTCGGTTTAGGCTTAGCCATTTGAGGGTTTTGTTAAAATTAAGAGAAGAAAATCTAGAAGAGAAGGAGAGGAAGAAAAGAGCTGAAAATTGGGTAATTTAGGAGAAGGATCAAGAGGTTTTGGCTTGAAGCTGGATTTGGAGGGGGCTCAAAGTTGAATTCTTGATTGAGGTAAGAGTTTTAAACATCCTTGGGTTTTCTTTTCTGTTGTGGTTTAAGATTTTGGAGCCATGGTTTAGGTTTTTCAAGCTTGGGTTGTGTTTTTGGCCTTTGGGTTTGAGTTTTCTGAAATTTGGAATCAAAGGGGTGATTTTGAGTGTGATTGTGTTATTGAGTTGGGTTATGATGTTTATGGGTTGATGTATGGTCTATTTGGAGTTTTGATTTGGTTTTGGAGCTTGGATGTGAGTTTGGGACGATTTGGGAGGTTTTTGCTCGGAGAAAATGCAGGGGAAAAACCCAGAATTCTGGGTCTGCGAAGGCGTGCCGCGACACAGGTTTTTCGTGCCGCGGCGAGGGAGTCCCTGACTGATGGGTGCCGCGGCACAAGGCAAATTTCAGGTTCACATTTTTGGCAATTTTAGGCCTTTGCTCCGGGGGTTCGGGGGATGTCTCCGGGGTGTTGTTTTAAGGTTTTAGAGGTCCCGAGAGTGCGGGATTGGTCCCGGGATGTGGTTTTGGGTGGTTAGTATTAAAAACGGTTTTATGTGTGTTGTGACTAGGCTATTGGAGAGGCTCGTGCTAGAGGACCGTGCTCGTGACTTTGGTGCATTGTGAAGCTCGGGATACAGGTAAGAAAACTATAACACCCGTAGGATGGGGCATGGGCCCATAGTGTGATTGCGGGGCACGGCCCTATATTGCATGTTGCATGATGAGATGATTGCCGGGTATGGCCCTATATTGCATCACATGTTAGGGTGCAGATTTAAATAAATTGGCATATGTTTGAATGTTACTAGATTTATGTTATATATGTTTGTAATGAAATGAACGGCAAGGGCCGAGTGCGGCGTAGGCCGGGTATGGCAGCGGAGCCGGAAGTAACACTTAGCACATGGGATGCTTATAGTCAGGGCAGGGCCCGAGGGATACATGTGGTATCCCTACGGTGAGGACCGAAACCCCAGGCTTCGGTAAGGCTTCTGGGGCGGCATGGCCGTGTTTGCTTAGTCTAATGGTTGACTTATATATATGTGGATTATCTGTTATGATGAATTGTATAAATGCATATGTTATGTTCTGCATGAGTTTTCTTGCTGGGCTTCGGCTCACGGGTGCTCTGTGTTGCAGGTAAGGGCAATGACTGAGTCAACCAACCCTGAGTACGGAGAGCGTGAAGCGACGCGTACATGTTTGGCCTGCCCGACTGCTTTGGTTGGGGGTTTATTCGAAAATGGCTGTAATAATCTATGATTTTTATGATTTATCAACTGTAAACTTATTTCAAGATGTAAATAGTTTTCAAACCTTATTTTGGGATCCCAAATGTTTAATACTAGAAGTTTTATTGAAACAACGCATTTTTCTAAGATTACAGCCTTAACTTTTAATTAGTCACACTTTTGTTTCAAAACCTCGGTTAGCGAGTTCTTTGCACACTGTTTTGTCTTAAAAACTCACTTAGTAACGGCTCTAAGGAAGTAGGGCGTTACAGTGTAGCCCTTTGATTAAGTTTATTCTTGTCTAGTATTGTCTTTATTATGCTATGTATGCATATGTGTTAATGTTCGGCAAGGCCGGGAACGGCGTTAAGCACTTGAAGTGCAAGGCCGAGTGCGGCAAGGGGCCGGGAGCGACGTTTAGCACTCGGAGTGCGAGTTGCCAGGGTGAGACCCTAAAGGATGCTAGTGGAACTATTTTCAAAGCTTATGACTCTGGTTATGATTTAATTGCACTATTGTCTTAAAACCTCGATTAGCAAGTTAAATGCACATTTTAAACTCACTTAGTAACGACTCTAAGGAAGTAAGGCGTTACAACTTGGTATCAGAGCGAGGCAAGGTTTATGGTTTCTGGAGATTGACCGAACATGTACGCTCACTGTCAGTGACAAGCTCAACTTAGGGTTGGTTGGTATGATTGACTATTATGCTTGAATATGTGCTTGACTACCCTGTTTGCCTACTTATTTCATTTAGAGCATGATGACTGAGTTAACATATGCATGATGCCAGGGCATGGCCCGTTGTTTGTTATGTGCTATTTGTTTATTATATTGAATATTTTTGTGATTGGTTAACATGAATTGGGAGGCGGTTTTGGATTTTGTTATCAAACCTGAAGAGCGGTGTCGTTGGTTGCAGGCATATTTGTTGAGATGCCTCAACAATCATCTAGACTCCACGGTAGTAGGGCCAAGGATGATAACCAGGGTCAGGACCCTCCACCTACCCCACAAAATTGGCAAGAGATGCTTGCCGAAATGGATGCAAGACTGCAACGAACAGAGGAAGAACTTCGACAGTTGAAGCAGCAGGCCCCACCACAGGTCACTGGATTGCCAGTTCAGCAAGTTGTGGCACTAGTGCCGGTTCAACCTGTTATGGAGAACAGGTGGGAACCTTTGTATGAGCGGTCCAGGAAACTGCATCCTCCCACCTTTGAAGGTGGATCAGACCCACTGAGGGCAGAGCAATGGATGAATGTGATTTCCTCAATTCTGGATTTTATGAGGGTTAGGGGGAATGAGAGGGTAGCTTGTGCTAGCTACATGTTTAGAGAGGATGCCCACATCTGGTGGGCCGTGGTAGTTCTGAGAAGGAATGTGACCGTTATGACTTGGGAATAGTTCAGAAACATATTTAATGAGATGTATTACAGTGTTGCAGTTTGAGTTGCGAAGGTTGATGAGTTCATCAACCTAACTCATAATCGGTTGACCATGACTGAGTATGCTTTGAGATTCAACAGATTGGCGAAGTTTGCGCCAGATGTAGTGCCGACTGATGCGGCAAGAAAAGACAGATTTATACGGGGACTGAATGTTATGATTGCCCGAGATGTGGAGATCACCTTTGATCCAGAGACTACTACCTATGCTCATGTTGTAGAGAAGGCCCTTACAGCTGGGGGGCCGAAGATCAGATCTGGAAGGAAAGCGTTGTTAGGCACAATGCTAGGAGGACAGTGCCTCCTTTTATTGGACCCAGTCGGGGTGGTGGCTCTAGTGAGCAAAAGAGAAAGGCCCCAGATTCCTTTGTTCCTCCCAGTTCAGATAGGAGGGCACGAGGTGCTTCTACTGGTAGTCAGGCAGATGTCTACTGTGCAGACGACAACACCAGGGTGAGTGTAGGATTAAGGCCTGCCTTGTCTGTGGGAGTGCCAATCATCTGAAGAAGAACTGCCCACAAGTCAGGAAAGAGGAGGCGAAGCAGAGCGATAGTCTCGCTCCTGCCAGAGTATTTACTTTGACTCAGATTAAGGCGGTGGCTAGCCCCTAGGTTATGACAGGTCAGATTTCTAGTGATGGATCTTCTTATACCGCATTGTTTAATTCGGGAGCTACTCATTCGTTTGTGACTGCTAGAGTGATAGATCAGCTGTGTAGACCTAGTGTTTTGTATGCTAGGGGTTTCCAGACTTGGTTGCCAATTGGGGAACTGGTAGTCTCTTGGAGATGGATTAGAGCTTTACCAGTAGAGGTAGATGGTAGGGAATTGTTTGCTGATCTGATTGAATTTGCGATGGATGACTTCGATATGATCTTAGGGATGGATTGGTTATCGAAGTATGGGGCGTCGATTGACTACAAGCGCAGGGTGGTGACTTTTGAACCAGAAGGGGAGGTACCCTTTGTATTTGTGGGGACAGTTGGTGGATTGCGAATACCTATGATTTCAGCACTAAAGGCTAGAGACCTGATGCTGGAAGGTTGCATAGGATTCCTAGCGAATGTTGTGGATACCTCTAGGGTAGTGTCGATTGCACCGAGTGAGACTAGATTGGTGTGTGAATTTCCGGATTTATCTCCAGCAGATCTGCCAGGGTTGCTGCCGCAGCGGAAGATTGATTTTGTTATAGAGTTGGCACTAGGGGCGAAGCCAGTATCTAGGACACCTTACAGAATGGCTCCAGCAGAGTTGAAGGAGTTGAAGATTCAGTTGCAAGAGTTACTTGATTTGGGGTTCATCAGATCGAGTTTTTCGCCATGGGTTGCTCCATTGTTGTTCGTCAAGAAGGAAGATGAATCTCTTAGGATGTGTATTGACTACAGGGAGCTGAATAAGTTAACCATTAAGAACAAGTTTACATTGCCTAGGATCGACGATTTATTTGATTAGTTACAAGGAAGAACAATGTTTTCCAAGATAGACCTCCGATCAGGTTACCATCAGTTAAGGATCAAAGAGGAGGACATACCAAAGACTGCTTTTCGAACAAGGTATGGACATTATAAATTCTTGGTTATGTCCTTTGGATTAACCAATGCCCCAGCAGCTTTTATGAATATGATGAATAGGGTTTTCAAGGATTATTTGGATACGTTTGTGAATGTGTTCATCGATGGCATCCTGGTGAACTCTCAGTTAGAGACAGTGCATGAGCAGCATTTACGGTTGGTATTGCAGCGGTTAAGGGAGCATAGGTTATATGCTAAGTTTAGCAAGTGCGAGTTCTGGTTACCACAAGTTACATTTCTGGGCCATATCATCAATAAGGAGGGGATTCTAGTTGACCCAAGTAAGATTGAGGCAGTAAGAGATTGGCCTAGACCGAGCAATGTTCCTGAAGTGAGGAGTTTTCTGGGATTGGCGGGATATTATCGACGGTTTGTTTAGGGGTTCTCCAGAATATCTACGCTGTTGACAGAATTGACAAAGAAGAAGACAAAGTATGTTTGGACTGACAGATGTGAGAATAGTTTCAAAGAGTTGAAGCGATGACTTATCACCGCGCCAGTGTTGAGTCTGCCGACAGATAAAGAGAAGTTTGTGGTTTATTGTGATACTTCCAAACAGGGTTTAGGACGTGAGCTGATGTGAGTTGATGCAAGCTGGTAAGGTGATAGCCTATGCATCGAGACAGTTAAGGAGTATGAGTAGAGATATCCCACGCATGACTTGGAGCTGGCAGCGGTGGTATTCGTACTCAAGATTTGGAGACATTATCTTTATGGTGAGAAGTGCAAGATATACACCGACCATAAGAGCTTGAAGTATTTCTTTATTCAGAAGGATCTGAATATGGGCCAAAGATGGTGGCTGGAATTGGTTAACGATTATGATTGGGATATCCTATACCATCCTGGGAAGGCTAATGTAGTGGTTGATGCATTGAGTCAAAAAGGACCAGGACAGTTGTTCAGTTCGAGAGAGATATCCGATAAGCTAGCTGAGGAAATGACTAGAGCGGGTATAGAGTTGATGGTTGGTCGATTAGCCAGCATCACTTTTCAGTCTACACTCCTTGAGAGGATCAAGGAGGAGCAGGGGAAAGACTCCCAGTTGAGAGGTCACAAAGAGAATGTCTTTGTAACGACCCAAATCCGCTATTAAGGCTTAAGGGCCTTGATTAGCGTGCCAGGAGGGCATGATGGGATTTATGTGTGATTTTAATGATTTAAATGCATGGTTATGATTTAAAGCATGTTATATGACCATTTCTTTATCTGAGATGCATGACTATGTATGTTAGTATGCATGTAGGCCCGGATCGTGTTAGAAGGGCATAATTGTAATTTTGGCCATGTTGGGCATAACTGCATTGTTATGTGATGATTGTTGAGACCACATTGTGATGTGGATGTATCTGTGATTTGTGACTCGAGGCGATCCCAGTGAGCAGGCTAGCGGAAATTCATGACGGGAATTTATACCCGGCTCGGGGCGAGCCTGGATGTATGAACAGGAATTCAGAGAAATAGATTGAAATTTATTTTGATGATGGGGGATAATTATTTGGTGATTTATCAGGTATTGGGAAGCAACGGGAAAATATTAGAGACACTTGAGGATTAGCGGGAATTGGGTAAATGACTAAAATGGCCCTACTTGGGTAAAAGGGTTTAGAATTAATAGGGAGGGCATTTTGGTCAATTGGCTTTTGAAGATAGAATAAATAAGGCTTTATACACTTAGTGGATTTTGTAGAATAGAGTAAAGGGGCTGAAAAAGAAAGGAAAAAGGAAAGAATGAAAAGAGAGAAAACTGATGGGTTTTCTAAGGGATCGGTTTGGGGGTTCTAGCACCTCTTCTCTTCATTTTTCTTGAGGTCAAGCTCAGTGGGGAGCTAGGATAGGCTGTGCATCAAGAATATTAAGGTCACACTTGAAGACTTGGCAAGGATTAGCAAGAACATCTGAAACTTGAGGTAAGTTCTTGAGGATTTCAGTTTTAGGGCTTTACTGGTTTTGAGCTGTGTTTTTGAGCTAAATGGATGGGACTTTTGGGGAAAAGCAGGTCAAGCTTTGATGATGAGCAAGCTAAGGAGGCCTAGGGTTGAATCAAGGTCGAAATTGCATTAATGGTATGATTTCTAAGACTCTATCTTTGTGGTTTACATGAATTTCTGGTTTAGGGTTGTTCATGGTAGATTTTGAGTTGTTGGGTTGCTTGAGCTTGGGATTGAGTTCTTGGGATGCTTGGGATGAGTGTGAGGTGTGCATAAGCTTGATTTTGGGCTTGGAAAAGGTTTGGACAAGTTTGGGATTGAATTGGTTGAAGGAAATCGCAGAAATGCGATTTTGGGTTTTCTGGGCTGCAACTAGCGCTACAGCGCTAGTCAGTGGGCGCTGTAGCGCTAGTCCCTGTTTCTGGGGGGGTGCATTCTGCTTGTAGCGCTACAGCGCCCTCTTTAGAGCGCTGTAGCGCTGCACTGTTCACAGAGGGGAATTTTTGAGTTTTGATGAGGGATTTTGACCTAGGGTTCGGGGCTTGATTCCGCCACTTTGTTTTGGGGATTTAGGACTTCCCGGGGGCTCGGGATTGGTCCCGAGGCTAGGTATTCGGACTTGGGGTTCGGTGTTGACTTTGACCTATGTTTGTGCCTAGGTGTGCGCTAAGGCTCGAGTGGGATCGTGCTCAAGGAGTCAGGTGATCTAAGCTATTGAAGGGAAAGGTAAGAAAACTATAACACCCATAGGATAGGGCATGGGCCCATAGTGTGATTGCGGGGCACGGCCCTATATTGCATGTTGCATGATGAAATGATTGCCGGGCATGGCCCTCTATTGCATTACATGTTAGGGTGCAGATTTAAATGAATTGATATTTGTTTGAATGTGTTTGATTTATGCTATATATGATTATAGTGAATTGCACGGCTATGGCCGAGGGCGGCAAGGCCGAGAACGGCAGCGGAGCCGGAAGTAACACCTAGCACATGGGATGCTATGGTCAGGGCAGGGCCCGGGACCCACAGGATATGTGTGAGATCCTGCAGTGAAGACCGAGACCCCAGGCTTCGGTAAGGCTTCGGGGACGGCATGGCTGTGCTTGCTTAGTCTATGGTTGACTTGTTTATGTGTGGATTATCTGTCATGATAAATTGTATAAATTGCTTATGTTATGTTCTGCATGAGTTTTCTTGCTGGGCTTCGGCTCACGGGTGCTCCGTGTTGCAGGTAGGGCAAAGTCTGAGTCAACCAACCATGAGTACGGAGAGCGTGAAGCGACGCGTACATGTTTGGCCTGCCCGACTGCTTTGGTTGGGGGTTTATTTGAAAATGGCTGTAATAATCTATGATTTTATGATTTATCAACTGTAAACTTATTTCAAGATGTAAATAGTTTTCAAACCTTATTTTGGGATCCCAAATGTTTAATACTAGCAGTTTTAAATGAAACGATGCATTTTCTAAGATTACAGCCTTAAATTTTTATTAGTCACACTTTTGTCTCAAAACCTCGGTTAGCGAGTTCATTGCACACTGTTTTGTCTTAAAAATCACTTAGTAACGGCTCTAAGGAAGTAGGGCGTTACAGTCTTAGTTGGAGCGACTAAGGACTTTTCTATTTCAAAGATGGGGTTACTAAAGTACAAGGGTCGAATTTGTGTTCCGATGGATTATGATATCCAGCGGGGAATCTTAGATGAATCGCATACCACTCCCTATTCCTTGCATCTGGGTACGACAAAGATGTACCAGGATTTGAGAGCTTTGTATTGGTGGTCGGGCATGAAGAGGGATGTGGTGGCTTATGTGGCCAAGTGTTTAACTTGTCAGCAGATCAAGGTTGAGCATTAGAGGCCAGCAGGGTTGTTGTAGCCTTTGGGGATTCTAGAATGGAAGTGGGAAGATATCACCATGGACTTCGTGGTTCGTTTTCCAAGGACCGTGGGGCAACATGACTTGGTATGGGTGATTGTGGATAGGTACACCAAGTCCGCCCACTTTTTACCTGTCAGGACGACTTATACCGTGGAGCAGTATGCTGAGTTATATGTGAAGGAAATTGTTTGACTTCATGGGGCTCCGAGGTCGATAGTATGTGACAGAGACCCCACCTTCAGTTCCAAGTTTTCGGAGAGTCTGTAGAAGGTTGTGGGCACGCAGTTACGGTTTAGCACTGCTTATCATCCTCAGACAGATAGACAGTCTGAGAGGATGATTCAGATATTGGAGGACATGTTGCGAGCCTGTGTGTTAGATTTTGGGGGATCTTGGAGTAAGTATCTCCCTTTGATTGGGTTCTCGTACAACAACAGTTATCAGGTGACTAACGCGGTGGCTCCGAATGAGATGCTTTACGGAAGGAAGTGTAAATCACCTATCCATTGAGATGAGGCCGGTGAGAGGAAATACTTAGGTCCTGAGATGGTTCAGAGGACCAATGAGGTAGTTAAGAAGATTAGAGCTCGAATGCTCACCTCCCTGAGTCTCCAGAAGAGTTATTCAGACCTGTACCGCAGAAGCGTGGAATTTTAGGTTGGTGGCCATGTGTTTCTAAGGGTTTCACCTTTGAGGGGAGTGAAACGATTTGGTGTTCGAGGCAAGTTGAGCCCTAGGTTTGTTGACCCCTTTGAGATTCTGGAGCGGGTTCGAAAGGTAGCTTACAAACTAGCGATGCCTCCAGCTATATCAGGGGTTCATGATGTCTTTCATGTGTCCATGCTTCGGAAGTATGTGTCAGATTCGGCGCACGTTCAAAGTTATTAGAATTCTGAGCTGAATCAGGATTTGTCCTATGAGGAGAAGCCTGTTCATGTTCTTGATCGGAAGGATAAAGTCTTGCGGAGCAAGACCATCGCCTTGGTGAAAGTGCTGTGGAGGAACAGCAAGGTTGAGGAGGAGAGGTGGGAACTTGAATCAGAGTGACGGAGCGGTATCCCGAGTTATTCAGGTAATTTCGAGGATGAAATTTCTGCAAGGAGGGGATAGTTGTAACAACCCAAATTTGCTAATAAGGCTTAGGGCCTTGATTAGCGTGCCTGGAGGGATATAACTGAATTATGGTTATAGTATGTGAATTTACGTGAATATGTGATAGAGATAAATGTTTAGTTGAATCAAATATGCATGTGGGCCCCATTTGGATATTAGGGGTATGTTTGTAATTTTATCCCGTTCAGGGCATAAATGTAATAAATGTAATATGTTTGTGATATATCTGTGTAGCACGATCCGAGACAGTCCTAGGGAGCAATTAGCCATAAAGTCACAACGGGGTTGAGAATCTGACTTAAGGCGAGTCGAGGGGTATTTCGGGTATTAGATGCTTTATGGGGTTATCGGGTTATGGAAATAAATATTTGGAGATATATTTGAGGTTAGAATGTTTAGGAGGGAATATTGGGAAAATTTACCATTTTGCCCTCGGGGGCGTTTTTGGCACCCCGAGCTTTGAGGTAACCTTAGAAGCTTAAGTTAAATAAAAAAAAATAAAGGAAGTATTTAGACACTTGGAGAAACTGACCCTTTTCCCTTTATCTCACGATTCTCTTATCTCTCTCTATTTTCTCTAAGTTTAGCAAGGGAAGCTTTGGGTGGAAACTAGTCAAGACCAAGAAATTCAGCTGGGATTTTGGGGAGCTTGGAGCCTAGGGAGCTGGTTCAGAGACTCAATCCAGCAAGGGTAATTTTTAAATTATAAGGATTGTGTTTAGAATTTCTGCTGGTTTTCTTAGAATATGCATGTGTGTTGGGTGAAGAATTGAATTTGAGTTTGAGGAGGTTTTTGGCTTAAGTTCTATTTGGGTTTTGTTGTTGAATCTATAGTATGATCTCTGTGATAATTAGTTGGGATTGTTGGCTTGACTTTGGGGATAATTGAAATGGGTTTTTAGGTGAAAATGGTAAGTTTTTCTGGGCTCGAGGGGTCGGGCCGCAGCCCTGTTCTTGCTGAGCCGCAACCCCTTAGATCTTGGGGCGTCTCGAATTGGAGGCGCGCTGCGATGCCCTTTAGGAAGGGTCACAGCGCGTGTGGGCTATTATGGGGCAGGGCCTCTGATTGAGCTGGGGTCCGTGACATTAGTCCCTAGGGTCGCGACGCTTAGTGCATTTTTGGGTTCTAGAGGAGTTTTTGGCTCGGGATGGATTTTATCACTTGGATTGATAGAATTCAAGGTCCCAGAGATTAGAGTTATGGCTCGAAGTTATTTAATGGATTAGAACTTGATTGATGAATATTGTTAATGTGTTGTGACTAGGGTTTCAGCGAGCCACAGATTAAGGGACCGTGCTCGGGACACCGGTGCTTGGAAACTCAGGGCGCAGGTAAGAAAACCACTGTTCCCATAGAGCTTGTATGCAGGGCAGGGCCCTCTATGATTGTGTTCCAGGGTGTAGCCCTTTGATTGAGTTTATTCATGTCTTGTATTTGCTTTATTATGCTATGTATGCATATGTGTTAATGTTCGGCAAGGCTGGGAACAACAAGGGGCTGGGAACGGCGTTAAGCACGTGAAGTGCAAGGCCGAGTGCGGCAAGGGGCCAGGAGCCAGGAGCAACGTTTAGCACGTGGAGTGCGAGTTGCCATGGTGAGACCCTAAAGGATACCTGGGATATCCTCACGGTGTGGACCGCGAACCCAGGGCCTGTTAAAGTGCCTGGGACGGCATGGCCGTATGTGTATAGCCTATTGATTGCCCTTTTATAAGCTAAGTGTTTGATATGCATATGTTATCTGCTTATGAGGGTTTTCTTACTGGGCGTCGGCTCACAGGTGCTCTGTGGTGCAGGTAAGGGCAAGGGTAAAGTCGACCAACCATGAGTACGGAGAGCGTGAAGCGGTGCGTACATGTTTGGCCTACCTGGCTGCCACGGCCATGGGTATTTTGGGAAGCGGTTGTAATAACTTAGATTTTGTCGTCTAGTCGACTTTGTTTGTATTTATGTGTTGTAAACATTTCTAAACAATATTTTGGGATCCCAAATGTTAAACACTTTATGATTTTCAGTAAGTAGAACTATTTTCAAAGCTTATGACTCTGGTTATGATTTAATTGCACTTTTGTGTTAAAACCTTGATTAGCAAGTTATATGCACGTTTTAAACTCACTTAGTAACGACTCTAAAGAAGTAGGACGTTACACTTAGTCTAAAAGGGTAAACGATTGAGCGCTCATATATGTGATAAAGTTCACATATTTATCATTTACAAGGGACTTAGTGGGAGTTAATGATAAAATACAAATGAGGGGTAAAACGATAATTTTTACCCAGCTCATTAGTAAGTAATCGATAGAGGACTGATTGATTGTAGCAGTTGTAACAAAGGATAACGTATTTGTGGTTTGGAAAATACATTCTTTGAATTCAAGAGTTCAATTCCGAATCTATAGTGGAGTCATGAGGAATTAATAAATTGCGAGATAATTTATTTAATAAATAAACTCACATGAATTTATTATAGCTTGTGTTCATGGATCCATGGTCCCTTTGTTGTGTCTTATCAAATCAAGTTTAGTAGTCTCAAACAATTGATTTAATTATCAATTAGAAATGTCAAATTGACTAGATCAATTTAATGATATTTATTAATATTAATATTAATATTGATAAATTGATGTCGAATTAAAAAAAAATATATTAAATCATGTTTCAAATTATAATTAGATAATTTGAATAAAGATTTAATTAATTAATTAATTAAAAGATAAACAAATAAAAAGATTGAGACCAAGTCCATTTGTGGGAGCCCAAGCTTTGATTTTTTATTTATTATTTTAATAAATTTTAATTTAAATATAGCTCGTTAAGTTGCCTAAATAAGGAATATGATGTCTAGGATTTTCATAAGTAGGTAAGTGAGTCTCAGTTGATTCACTAGGTAAGTGTAAACCTAGACAATTTGATCCTTTCTTGGCTACTCATTCTCTTATTCTTCCCTCTCTAATTATGTCTCATGTGTTGAGAACTTGCCCACTCTTTTTTATACTTGATTTAGAGATAGGCTTGGAAGAGTTTGGCACATTCTAAGCAGTTTAGATTCTTGGCAATACCTTGCTACTAGGGGTGAACATTTGACCCGCAAAAACTGAAAACCCGAAAACCCACCCGACTCGAACCCCAAGAACCCGATTTTTTAGAAAATATGTTCATTTCAGGCTTAATCCAAACCAAAGCCGACATATGTAAGGTCGCGTTCGAGTATTAAATGTGGTTATTCCGGGTTCGGGTCTAACCCGAACCCGACCGAAATTATTTAAAAAAAAATCTGGAAATTACCTACTGACTTGCTTGAATTAGAAGGCCTTTATAGCTTTGGGCTCTACTGACTTGCTTGGAGATGTTGTTGAAGGTAAGCCCATATTGAGGTTGATGGGCCAAAACCAAATGTATGAGCTAACTTCCTTCTTCTTTCTTTACTTTTCTTACCTTTTTTTTTTTAATGAAAGGATGTATTTTTTTTAATTACCTACTAAAGAAAAGCATCTGTTACCAGATAATAACATAGTTTAAATGACAAAACATTTGGAAAAGAAAAATTACATTATATGGAAATTATTCATTTTTAAAGAAAACTTGATATGTTGGTTAATTAAGATTTTTGAGTTTGTTTTTCAATTAATTTCTTAGTAGTTAGAATTGTATAAAAGAAAATTTACATAAAATAATATTTAGTGAAAAAAATAACCTTTATATGATCACACATAATTTTTTTATTAATTTTTAATTAAAAATGGTATTTTTGCAAAATTGGGCTTTTCGGCCCAAAACCCAATAGGCCTAGCCCAACCCGAATCCAACTCGAAACCCAACCCAAAAAACCTGAAAATTTCAGGATCGGTTTCGGTACCATTTTTCTCCACCAGAAACCCGCAAAAGCCGAACCCGATGAACCCGAAACCCAAAAATTCGACCCGTGTGCTCCACTACTTGCTACCACCCTGAATAAATGGTTAAAGAATTTAAAGGAAGGAGTCATTGTTTTGCCGCGTATTCATAAGTTTCTACAATTTTGTGTTTATGTTAATTTACGAATCTGATGTTCATATGTATGTCATGCTATTCTATGTTTTTATTATATTTTTGGAAAGATAATAGGGAGCATGCATCTATATTTAAATTCCAAAATCCTACAATTGACCTCAAAGCATAGTTGCCTAGATCTATATGTTTTGTATGCATGATTTTTTTTATGAACTTTGACATGTTTAGAAAATTGGATGGTTGCATGTTCTATAAAGATGTTTAGGATTTATGTGTTTTTGCCTAAAAATGGATTGTTTTGGTGTTTTTTACTGTTTATGAGTGTTTTATTAATTGAATAAAACCCCTAAAAATTACTAGAAACAAGTTTGGAATGATTTTTGGCACAAAAAGTCGAATTTTTGCGTGTTTGGGCGAAAAAGGCACGATGGGCGCATGTGGTGCTAAAAAAAATTAATCTTTTTTGGAAACCATAAATTTCGAAAATTGATATATTTTTTGGAAACTGATAGTTTTTTTTTTTAAATTAAAATTATTTATGGTTAATAAATTAATTATTTTTTTTAGTTTCCTTGTTTTGTGGGACATTTTCTAAACTTGGCAATCAAGTTTAAATTTAATTAATTGATTTTTTTTTTTGATAATTTATTATTTTTAAGTAGATAAATGCCTAATTATTGTTTGTTAGTTAGGATATTTTTTTTTTTTTTTAAATTATTTATTTTTGATATAAATGTCATATATAAGTAACATGCCATATAGATTGATATGCTAGACCCAGCAAATTGTTAACGTGTCATGCATCATTATTAATGTACTTTTTGCATTTCGACTTTAAATATAAGTATAATCATTGCCCAATTTTGTTTGAAAATGTGGGAAAAATCAAATAAAACTTTCATAAAATTTTAGGTTTTATTTGGACTCAATTGAACATGTAAAGTTTAAATTCTTCTCTTGTGGGTGGTTCCACTTGTGAAGGATCATTTGTTTTGCAGTACTAAATTGAGCCTAATCAATTGAATAACAATTAGTAAAACAAAGGTTCAAATTCCTATCTTTTGGGCATTGTATGGAAGTTAGGGAGCCTTACTACTGGGTCCAACATACTGAACCCAACTCTTCTCCATGCAAGCTCGAATTGTTATGACCCATTTACCTAACATGGACTTAATTGTATTAGGTTAATCTTTTTAGTTGAACCTAATAATTGATTAGAAAAAAATTAATTCTAATTTATGGATTTATTTTCAATGGGTAATTTTAGAATTAAGGAAAAATTATAAACTATGGTTTATTGATAGTTTAATAATTTGGCAAACATAATTTGGTTTATTGATTATTTTAATAATTTGGAAATCCTAAGTTGGTTTATTGATTATTTTAATATTTTGTCAAACCTACGTTGATAATTTTCAAAAGAATAAAATACTAAAAGATTTAATAATGTGATTTTAAAATCTGAATTCGATGTCCACCGTTGATTTAACAAGGTTAGAGTTCTGTGGGGCCTCATGGCACTTTGATTTCGTCTTCCTATGGAAGGTGTTCATTGGACTTCTTAACATGGTTAAATTTCTTAAGATAGAAGGTTATAAATAGACCTTCTATAGACTCATGCCTATGGTGACTATATGAATTAAGTCTATAATAATCAAAATCGTAGATCAAAATCATAAAGTAAGAAATATTTGTGACTCTCGCTTAGCGGGACAAATGGGTTTTTGTTACTTTGATCCGATAGATAGGTAGTTAGTAAAAGTGTAGGACGATTTATTAATTGAGATGTTTCTATATTTAACTAAGTGAATATTTGTGACTCTTGCCTACCAGGACACATGGGTTCATGGCTAGTTAAAGTACCTAAGAAATAGAAGATAAGTGTTGTAGTATTTTGCTTATCTCAAAACATTTTGTATGTTATACTATTTCTAAAAATTTGATGAATAAATGTTTGTCAAGTAATGCGTTTATTTCTACTAAGTTGATTTTCGTAGCTCTAGGCTTCCCACCCCATACTCTCTCTATTGTCTAAAATGTTACTCTTAGGTGAGAACCTCACGAAATGTTTGTCTAACATCAACATGGTGATGTTGATTATGGACAACAACGAGATTGTGATAATCAAATATATTCATATTTTACCTATGAAACGATCACCAAATCCTTCAAAGATGATTGTTGATGGTGGACCGAGCAAATGAAATTAGGCTAATACTACCTAGCATGCTCAAGGAGATGTTGCCGTAAGCATCTTCTTCGAAAAGAAAATGAGGAAGAAATTCAAACAAAAAGAATAAGAAGTCCACTGGCAAGGCACCTGTAATGCCCTAGATAGCCAAGACCATTACACTATGTATTTTAAATAGTGCTAGACTCTCTAAATGATTCATTTTTCCATAAACGTGGAACTAAACATGATTAATGGTTTATGGTTAAATTTTTTGGATAAAAGGTATAACTATTTCATTAAAATATTTACGTTCATACATGGGATCCCAAAACAACGTTTCAAAAGGGGAATTACAATTAAAAAGTTACAACCAGCTGATCTAAGCGGAAAAATAGGGTTTGACCCTAGATCCTCTTAGAATCCTCGGCCATCATGGTCAAGCAGTCGCATATGTACACGTTGCCACCGAAGCTCTCCAACTCATGGCTGGTCCAACTTTCCTTTTCCCTTACCTGCACCACATACCACCCGTGAGCCAAGGCTCAGCAAGAAAACTTAAACATGTTGATAAGCAGTTAATAATATATCATAGAATCATAATAGGCATGCCTAGCAGTAATAACCCTAATAATTCATGCATTCTATGCAAATAAGTGACCACATAGTCACACAGGGGCCCGCTGCCCTAACTAGGTGATTAATAAGTCATAGCGGGGCCATGTGCCATAGGATATGCGAATAATAAGTCACCTCGGGGCCCACCTCCCTTCCTCTGTATAACCAACCTTAGACCTGACTCAGCACAACTAGCGCTTTAATTTTCCCACGACCATTCGGTTGGACAAGTGTATAATACGGTCCTGATTAGGCCTAACCACATCGACCAGCGCTCAACACGCTATTGCCGCCCTTGACTTATAAATCAAGCATTTCTTAGTCAGATAATGCAACACAGGCATACATTATATAACAATTATCTAGATACAGAGCATTCAACATGCTTAATCAAACAATCACAAGCATAATCATACTCATACTCATGCTCATTTATAGGGACCCAAGCCATAATCAAATCTATATTTAACAATCGGGCCAAGCCCTAACTACATACATCACGTATTGGGTGAGGTTTTCTTACTTTTGGTCCAAGCACAAGTTAGTTAACCATGACCCTCGAGCACGATCCTATTTCGAGCCCAAGCAGTACCCTAGTCACAACCATAATAAATGATATTTATCAATATCGAGTAAATAAAGACTTTTAGATAGATTCCTAGTCCCCGAGACATCAAATTCTACTAATCTAGGTAGTAGAATCCTTATTGAGCACTTAGGTTTGAGTTCCCAAAACTGAAAATCTATTTTGGGCATTTCTCCCTATGCACCCCACGGCAACCCCTGACGGGTTGCGGCATGCCTCAAGTCAGAGAGCCCCCTAGCTTAACTCCCAGGGATGCGTGCCATGGCATAGCCCTGAAGGGTCGCAATGCGCCTACGCGGTCAGAGAACCACTGGGCCCTTGGTTCACACGGATCGCGTCGCCCCAAGAACAGGGACACGACATGACCCTACGAACATAGTTTTTCTAGCTTTTCTCCAAGCCAATTTCCCCTAAAAATCCATCCCAAAGAAATCACAAAGCCGAAATTGAATCTCAAAACATCATCAATACATTATCACCCTCAAAACGCAACCTTAAATTCAACCACAACCCCACAAAACTCAACATCAACAACTTGAGCTTCAAAGCTCAAGAATACCTTTAAAACCTAAACATAATTAAATCAAAATAGAGATTGAAGCTTACCACAACTATAAAATTCAACCTCCTAGTTGTAGCTAAACAAACTCTAGACCTCAAGCTTTCAATTTCGAAGCCTGAGCTTCCAAAATTCCCAAGAAACTCCAAGGCATAACAAGAGAACTAGAGAGAAAGCGAGCAACAAGGGAGAGAGAGATATAGCTACTTTCTTACTCTGGTTTCCTATCCCTTGAGTAAATAAACTTAGCTGCCAAAATTAACCAAGAGTCCAAGCAGGACCAAGGTGCCCCTAGGGCCAAATCTCTCTCTCGAAGCCCCTCGAGGACAAATCAGTCTTTTGCCACTTTTTCCCGTTAATCATAATTAATGACTCACAATTCCTATAATCTCCAATATCATCGAATAATCAGTAAAAAATTTCCCATTAATTGAAAAATCTTTGTAATGTACTAAATTATTAAAATACACCTAGGCTCACCCCGAGTCAGGTATTTGATCCCGTCATGACTTAACCACTAACTTGCTCCCTAGGATCCCCTCATACCGAACAATCCAAATATATTCACATAGTAATGTGGTCTCGATCATATATCACATATAAATACATTCAAATATGCCCTCAACATGCCAAAATTATGAAAATGTCCTTCTAATAAGAAATGGGCCCACATGCATGCTTAACACACCTATACATGCAAATACAATCATATTATAATATAACTCAGATTATTTATATAATCATGCATATCATCACATAATAATGCAATTAAATCAATTATTGCACTCCCGAACCCCCTAATACAGGCACTAAGCCTTATTAGGGAAATTAGGATGTTACAACTATCCTTTCCTTACAGGAATTTCGTCCTTGAAATTTTACCTGAACAGCTCGGGATACTGATCCCGCATGTTGGGTTCTAATTCTTAGGTCGCCTCCTCGACCATGTTGTTCCTCCATTATACCTTAACCAAAGGTTTGGTTTTGTTCCTCAGGACCTTGTCATTCCTGTCTAGTATCTGGGCTGGCTGTTCTTCATAAGAAGGATCTGCTTGCAGCTCTAGATCTTTGTAACTCAATACATGAGTCACATCAGAAACATACTTCTGAAGCGTCGAAATATGAAACACATTGTGTATGGCCGACAGTGCCGGAGGTAAGGCCAATCTATAGGCAACTTGACCGATCCTCTCCAGGATCTCAAACGGCCCTACAAACCTAAGGCTCAACTTTCCCTTCTTCCCAAATCTCTTCACCCCCTTCCATGGTGAAACTCTAAGGAAGATATAGTCTCCCTCTTGGAAATCCACGTTCTTGCGCTTCAGGCCAACATAACTTTTCTATCTACTATGAGAAGTGAGCATCCAAGCTCTGATCTTCTCAATAGCCTCATTGGTCCTCTGAACTAGCTCAAGACCCAAGTATCTCCTTTCTCTCATCTTATCCCAGTGAATGGGTGATCTACATCTCCTACCATACATCATCCTATAAGGAGCCACCCCAATGGTCGACTGATAGCTGTTGTTGTAGGAAAATTCTATCAAAGGCAAATAGTTACTTTAAGAACCTTCAAAGTCTAGTACACATGATCGCAACATGTCCTCTAATATTTGTATCTTCCTCTCAGTTTGTCCATCTGACTGAGGATGATAAGCGGTGCTAAAATTTAGCTGTGTACCCATAGCCTTCTTCATACTTCCCTAAAATGTGGAAGTAAATGTGTGGTCATGATCTGACACGATCGACGTTGAATACCCATGAAGGAGCAATATCTCTCTCACATAGAGAATCTCATATTGATCAACCATATAAGTCAGCTTTACTAGTAAGAAGTAAGCTGATTTCGTGTATCGATCCACAATAACCCAAACCGAATCATGTTGACCCACGGTCCTAGGAAATCCAACCATAAAATCCATTGTAATATCCTCCCATTTCCATTCTTGGATATCTAGAGGTTGTAATAGCCCTGCTGGTCTCTGATGCTCAGCCTTGACCTGCTGACATGTCAAGCACTTAACCACATATTCAGTCACATCCCTTTTCATCCTAGGCCACCAATAAGAATTCCTCAGATCCTGAAACATCTTCATGGTGCCTTGATGCAAAGAGTAAGGGGTTATATAAGATTCATCCAGAATCTCGTGTCTGATAACAGTGTCCATCGAAATACAAATCCGATCCTTGTAACTCAGCAAGCCCATATCTGACACATTATAGTCCCTAGCCACTCCAGCTAGGACGTCCCTCCTGATCCTCGTCAACTGTGGATCACTCAATTGGCTTTCCTTTATCCTCTCCAAAAGAGTAGATTGCAGTGAGATGGTGGCTAACTGGCCCTCCACTAACTCTATTCTAGCTCTGGTCATATCATCTACCAACTCCTTGGATATCTCTCTCGCACTGTATAACTGTCCCAAACCTTTCCGGCTTAAGGCATCAGCCACCACGTTGGCCTGTCCTGGGTGATACAGGATTTCACAGTCATAATCATTCACCAACTCCAGCCAATGCCAATGTGTCATGTTCAGGTCTTTCTGCATGAAGAAGTACTTCAAGCTCTTGTGGTGAGTGTATATCTCACACTTCTCCCCATAAAGGTAACCTCCATACCTTTAATGTAAAGACCACTGCTGCTAACTCTAGATCATGAGTAGGGTACCTCTGCTCATATTCCTCAATTGACGTGATGCATAGGAAATTACCTTCCCTGTCTGCAAAAAAACACAACTCAAACCTTATCTTAAGGCATCACAGTACACTACCAACTTCTCCTGATCTGTTGGAAGACTTAGAACTACAGTTGTAATCAATCGCCACTTCAACTCCTAGAAGATGTTCTCACACCTATCTCACAACGTAAACTTCTGATTCTTACATGTTAGTTCCGTCATTAAGGTAGCAATCGTTGAGAACCCTTCCACAAAACGCCTAGAATAGCCTGACAATCCAAAGAAGCTTTTAACCTCTGAGGCGTTCCTTGGCCTTGGCAAACCACTGACTGCCTCAATCTTTGTTGGGTTAACCTTTATCCCATCTGTACTGACAATGTGACCAAGGAAAGTTACCTGCGGTAACCAGAACTCACATTTATTTATCTTCGCATACAGTCTGTGTTCCCTCGGCCTCTGTAGAACCAACCTAAGGTGCTGCTCATGTTCATCCTTTGATTGAGAATAAACCAGAATATCTTCGATGAAGACGATCACAAACCGATCCAGATAATCCTTGAACACCCTGTTCATCAGATCCATAAAAGCGGCCAGGGCATTAGTCAAACCAAATGACATAACTAAAAACTCATAATGCTAGTATCTAGTGAGAAAATAAGTCTTCGATATGTCTCCCTCTTTGATCCTCAACTGGTGATAACTGGATTAAAGATCTATCTTTAAGAATACCATATTACCCTAAAACTAATCAAACATGTCATCTATCTTTGGTAGAGGGTACTTATTCTTGATTGTTAACTTGTTCAGTTCCCTTTCGTCAATGCACATCCTCAGCGAACACTCTTTCTTCTTTACAAATAGAACGGGTACACCCCATGGTGAGAAACTGGGTCTAATAAAATCCAAGTCTAACAACTCCTGCAACTGTAACTTCAGTTCTTTCACTCTGCTGGGGCCATTCGGTACAGTGCCTTAGACACTAGCTCTGTCCCTGGCACCTGTTCAATAATGAACTATATCTCTTTATGTGGCGGCAACCCTGTTAAATTCTCTGGAAACACATCCACAAACTCACAGACTAATCTAATCTCTTATGGTCCCACTGGCATGACCTGAGTGGTATCATACTGGCTAGGAATCCTATGCAACCACCTCTCAATAGATCTATAGCCCTCAATACTGATATCATAGGTAAACGAGGTCCATACATAGTGCCAACAAATACAAAGGGATCCTCACCGTCAGGTTCAAAGGTTGCCATGTTCTTTTTGCAATCTATGGTTGCCCCATACTTCACTAACTAGTCCATACCCAGAACCATGTCAAAGTCGGTCATAACCTACTCTATCAAGTCAACTGACAACACTCTGCCATCCACTGTCTGTGGTAGTTATTTGACCCATACTACTAACTCCCCAGTGGCCAATAAGCTTTCGAACTCCACAGTGGCCTACACAGTCTATCAATAATTCTACTAGAAACAAAAGTGTGTGTAGCACAAAAATCAATCAAAACAGTACAGGAGGTTCCACCACTAGAAAGTTGTATTGTCACTACTGAGGGACTAGCCTCAGCCTCAGCCTCTGCCTGCGTCAATGAGAACACTTGAGCTGGAGTCGAGCTATCGACCTTCCTTGGTTCTTCCTTTCTTGCTCTCGAGCAATCTTTCTTTAAGTTACCCACTATTCCACACAAAAAGTAGGCTTTTGCCCGACACTATCCCCCGTGATGCCTCCTACAACTGGTGTACTCTGGATAAGTCTTCCAGCCTTCATTGCCACCCTGGAAGCCTATCTATATACTACGTGATCTCTTCTCAGGGCCTAGATCTAAAAAGGCATCTGAAGCCTTCCTTTCTGAATCAGTGGGGCCTCTGCCCCTACCTGAACCGATGAATGGAGGTCTCATCATCCTAGTGTCTTTCTTGGCCGTGTTCTCATGATAGATGTTGTTCTTTGCACCCTATGCAGTAAGGGTTTATCCACCACCTGTACATAAGTCGTTACCCCAGGCACAGTGGTAATTCGAACATCCTAGGCTATCATAGGATGTATCCCCTGAAGGAACCTTTCCTTCCTTGTCCCATCAATGGGCACCAAGTTTGTAGCAAACATGTCAAGTCTATCAAATCTCAGTGCATACTTTGACACTGCCATGTTCCCTTGTAGCAACTTAATGAATTCTTCTACCTTTCTAGCCCTAACTCCATCATTGACATACTTCTCATTGAATTGAGCTCTAAACTCTTCCCAATCTAGGGTATTGACGTTCCTGGTCTGGGATATCACCTCCCACCAAATTCGGGCATCCTCCTGAAACATGTATGTGGCATAGGCCAACCTCTCATTACCAACTACCCTAATAAAATCTAGGATAGTGGTAACCATGGTCATCCACTTCTCGGCCTTAGTCGGATCTGCAATGCCCTCAAAGACGGAAGGGTGTTGCTTCATGAACCTTTCATTCAGAGGTTCCCATCTATTCCCAGCCTCTGCCAGCTGTACTACTCTCGACGCAAACACAGGTGGCACCTATGGCTGAATGTTCCATGCAGGAACATGTTGCTGTCTCAGGAGGTGAATCTCTTCTTCCTTCCCCTGTAACCTGGCTAGCATATCAACAAGCACTTGTTTACAGTTCTCAACAGTTGGCATAGGGGTCTGACCCTAATTATCATTTTCGGCCTATATTCTTTCTCCGACTTACAGATGTGACTGCCCTGGAAGCATACTTCCAAGCTTGAACCTTGTTGTAGTAATCAATTCAGCCAGTTAGGTTTTAATAACTATACCTCTTGTCGTCCAACGATCCAAGACTGAATCAAACAAACATTCAATCTCAACAATCATGCTAATAAGCATATTGATTCACATTCATACCCAGACATGGTGCTAATAAGCACTTCCTGACATTCACAACAAAATAACAATGCTAATAACCATTTTATGACATTTATAGACAAATATTGTGGGTAATAAGCATTTCTTTAACATTTATCAGTATTAACAGTGCTAATAAGTATTTCCTGGCCTACATACACATAACAATGCTAATAAGTGTTTCCTTTGCATTCACAAGCAATATCAATGCTAATAAGCATATCTTTATCAATCATACAATAGTCTAGGGCCAGGCCCAATCAGGACATCACATGCTCCCTAATAAGGCAGGCAGAGAAGGCATTTATATCCTATCTAAGAAGTTAAATACATAACCACGTAAACAGTTACCAAACCCTGATTTGAGCTTGTCTTCAGTGGCGAGTGTACATGCCCAGCTTGTCTTCAGGAACTGTTAACCTTGACACGGTCTGATACTAAGTTATAACGCCCCGGATAGCCAAGACTATTACACTATGCATTTTAAATAGTCCTAGACCCGCTAAACAAGTCATTTGGCCATAAACGTGATTAACGATTTAGGATTAATGTTTTTGGTTTAAAGGTACAAACGTTTCATTAAAATATTTACGTTCATACGTGGGATCCCAAAACAATGTTTAATAGGGGGAATTATAATTCAAAAGTTACAACCAGCCGGCCTAAGAAGAAAAATAGGGTTTGACCCTACCTCATTTGGGAATCCCCTGCCGTGGTGGTCGAGCAGCGACATATGTACACGTCGCCACCGAAGCTCTCCAACTCATGACATGTCGAGCTTTCCTTTACCCTTACTTGCACAACATAGCACCCGTGAGCCAAGGCTCAACAAGAAAACTTAAGCATGGTGATAAGCAGTTGATAATATATCATAGGATAATAATAAGCATGCCTAGCAGTAATAACCCTACTCATGCATGCATTTTATGCAAATAAGTGACCACACTGTTACACTGTGGCTTGCTGCCCTAACTAGGTGACTAATAAGTCATCCCGGGGCCATGTGCCCTAGGATATAGGACTAATAAGTCACCCTGGGGCGCACCACCCTATCCTCTATATAACCAGCCTTAGAGCTGGCCCAGCATACCTGCTGCTTTAATTTTGCCGCGACCATTGGGTCAGACAAGGGTATAATACGCTCTAGATTAGGCCTTACCACATCAACTAGCGCTCAATGCACTATTGTCTCCCTTTACATATAAATCAAGCCCTTCCTAATCAGATGAGGCAAACAATCATACATTATATAAAAATTATCTAGATAAAGAGCATTCAACATGCTTAATCAAACAATTACAAGCATAATCATAACCATGCTCATTTACAAGGGCCCGAAACCTAATAAAATCTATATTTAACAACCGGACCAAGCCCTAACTACATACATCACGTATTGGGTGCAGTTTTCTTACCTCTAACCCAAGCACAAATTAGTTAACCACGACCCCTGAGCACGATCCTGTTCCAAGCCCTAGCGGTACCCTAGTCACAATTATAATAAGTAATATTTATCAATATCGAGTAAATAAAGAATTTCAAACCGAGTCCTAGTCTCTAGGAACTTGATTTCTACTAATCCAGGTAGTAGAATCCTTCCCAAGCCCTTATGAGGTTTGAGTACCCGTCGCTCAAAACCTATTTTGGACATTTCTTCGTATGCGCACCGCGGCGCCCCCTAACGAGTCATTGCACGCCTCAAGTCAGAGATCCCCCTAGCTTAACTCCCAGGGATGCATGCCGCGGCACAACCCTGATGGTTCGTAGAGCACCTACGTGGCCAGAGAACACCTGGGTCCTGGGTTCACGCGGGTCGCGGCGCTCCAAGAACAGGGTTGCGACGCGACCCTACGAACCTAGTTTTTCCAGCTTTTCTCCAAGCCAACTTCCCCCAAAAATCCATCCCAAAGAAATCCCAAAGTCACATTTGAATCTCAGAACATCATCAATGCATTATCACCATCAAAACCCAACCTTAAATTCAACCAAAACCCCCCACACAACTCAACATCCACACCTTGAGCCTCAAAGCTCAAGAACACCTTTAAAACCAAAATAGAATTAATAAAAATTGAGATTCAAGCTTACCACAACTGTAAAATTCAACTTCCTAATTGCATCTAATCAAAGTCTAGACCTCAAGTCTTCAATTTCAAAGCCTTAGCTTCCAAAGTTCCCAAGAAAATCCACGTCTGAGAGAGAGAGATAGCTACTTTGTTACACTCTTTTCCTATCCCTTGAGTTAATAAACTCAGCTGCCAAAATAACCTAAGGGTCAAAAAAGGACCAAAGTGCCCCTAAGGCCAAATCTCTCTCTCAAAGCCCCTCGACGACAAATAAGTCTTTTGTCACTTTTTCCCATTAATCATAATTAACGCCTTACAATTCCCACTATCTCCAATATCCTAGAATAATCACTAAAAAAAATCTATTACCCAAAACATCTTGGTAATGTAATAAATTATTAAAATACCCCTAGGCTCACCCCAAGTCGAGTATTTGACCCCGTCATAACTAAACCAATAACTTGCTTCCTAGGATTGCCTCATGTCGAACAATCCAAATATATCCACATAATATATATTCAAATATGTCCTCAATGGGCCAAAATTACAAAAATGCCCTTCTAATAAGAAACGGGACCACATTCATTCTTAATACACCTAAACATGCAAATACATTCATATTATAATATAACTCATATAATTCATATAATTATTCATATCATCACATAATAATGCAATTAAATCAATTATTGCGCTCCTGGCCCCCTAATCAAAGCACTAAGCCTTATTAGGAAAATTGGGTTGTTACAGCACCAAATGTTGCAAAACTTCTTGCAGCAAGGCCTAATTATAAGTACACTAAAGGGGAGTTATTCCAACTTCAAATAGACTAAAAATTGGGACAAGATTCCCCGGTACTCAAGGCATATGGAACCCAAGATAATGAAATATTTGTCTTGGATGAATGTGATTTTAGAGGATGATTCTTCGGTTTTAGAACGCTGAATTAGGATCTACTAAACATGCATGTACTTTTATACAACTTTAGGAAAGCTGTGAAGGATGAAGACAAGGGTTGTTCGTATAAGACAAGGAAAAAGGATAAGCTTGAATGAATTTTGGAAATAAATATATTGTTTTAAGACAATGTTTATTTTATTCTGATTTTCAGTGGAAATTTTTATTTCAGTTTTCCATATTAAATCAACAACAATTTGTATTTACTTTCACAAGTAATAAAATCATATTTATTTAAATGGATGTGAATTGTGTGGTGGATGTATGGAAAACGAGCTATACCTTGTACGCCCTGTTTTTCCCACGGGCTGATTAGCGAGCCGAGCTGCGGCCTAATCATAGTTGTCTCGTGGACGTCCCGCAGACCGGAGCTTCTGTCATTAGGTCGTACCTACTTAGCTCGAGGAAACTCAAGGGTTCGCCAAGATTGCACAAGACTTGACCCCGGATTCTGAAGGCCTATGGTCGAGTTAAGTATCCAGCTTGCGGTACGAATTGGGTATGAAGGCTGTGACCCTTTGTAAAGTCAACACACACAAGGTAAACGTGCATATATCAGACATCACGTGTCTGATATGCCCCTGACTTCTCAGACACGCAGCAGGAACGTGCGTATTCAGACACCCACGAGTCACGACTGGGTTGGGCCGTGTGGCCCATTATCTCATTACCTATCGATTTGACCATACTAATGTGTCAGGTTTAGGAATTAATCATGAATGTCACAGAGTTGATGTGATAGATAAGAGGGTCACGGGATGACCTTCTTACCAACTCCTAGGTGCCTTCCCCTATAAATATGGAGACCTTGGGACTTAATAAGGGTTGGATTCTCTATTGTAAAAAAGGCCCTGTAATCAAATATCCAGTATAGAGCAATAATACTGACTAGTGGAGTAGAAGGATTTTAACCTTTGAACCACTCAAAAACGTGTCTTGTGTCACCTCTTTCCTTTTCTAAGATCTTATATTTGTTTCGGTTCACACTTAGCACTAATCCCTTTCTCTTCATTTCTTAATTACCTGTTGGCGAAGAACCGCGTCAACATACCTATTGAAACCAAATGAACCCTATGTACTAAATACTTAGTTGTTTAAGATAGCTACACGTAAGACTGTTAAGCGAAAAAATGTCAATAGCATTAGAAATGACGTAGCTTTGGCATCTTCACTTTGGTTATATATGATATGATAAGATTCAAAGACTAACAAAGGCTAGGCCTTTGAGGGAACTTAGCTAGGGTCACCTACATTTTTGTGAATCTAATCTCGAGGGCAAAATGACAAAGCGTTCATTCTCTATGATAGGAGAAAGCACCAAAGAACCACTAGGGCTAGTATATTCAAATGTTAGGGACTAATGAATGTTTAGGGGAGGGGTCGGTATGAGTATTTTGTCACCTTCATTGACGATTGCTCTAGATACTTATGTAAGTACCTAAAGCATAGGAATTCTAAGAATTTGTTAACAAGTTGAAAGAATTCATTGCTGTGGCTTTAAAGCCAAATTAGGTATAACTTTAAAGATCTCGTGATCTGATTGGGATGGAGGATATTTGGATAATCAGAACCAAGATCATTTAATTGAACTTGGAGAATTGTCTAAAGAAACTGCCCAAGGGACTTCGCAATAGAACGGTGTTGCAGAGCGTCGTGAATCGCACGTTTATGAAAATGTGTGTTCTATGAGAAACTATTCAACTTTACTGAATTCTTACCCAGATCTTTTCTAGAGACATACTACCTAGATGGCATGTGACATTTTTTAAAAATTTATGCCATCTCAAAGCTGTCTCCAAGAAACCACTAGATTTACGGAATGGTCATGAGCTTTTGTTACGTCATTATAGAATTTGGGGGTGTCCTGCTCATGTTCTGAGGAAGAAGGTAGGAAAGCTAGAATACTGAACTGATGTATGCTTGTTTGATGGCTATCCTAAAGGTACTCAGGGTGGTCTGTTTTATAGTCCAGTTGACAAGAAAGTGTTTTGCTCTACAAACGTTACTTTTCTGGATAACGACTTCATAATGAATTTCAAGTCTCATTGCAAAATAGTATTAGATGAAAAACAATAAACTATTGTTCCATCTTCACCGATGCAAGTCGATGAAATCAAGGTAGATTAAGAAACCACTAATCCAAGTCAGAAAGTTACACTGTGTCATCGTAGTGGGAGGGTTTCTCGGAACCCGGTACTTATGAGATGGATAGTGAAACCCACAAGCTGGTTAGGATACAAGTAACAATGATCCATTGGCCTATAAACAGGCAATGGGTATGTCTAAAAGGGATCTTTGGCTCGAAGCCAAGTATAAGGAAATTGAGTCTAAGTACTCTAAATTTTTCAAAGATTTTGTAGATGCACCATTGGACTTTAGGCCCATAAGAAGAAGAGGGGAGCTGATGGAAAGGTAGAGACATTTAAGGCTTTACTCATGGAAAAGAGAGAGTCGACTTAGAGAAAACATTTTCTCCAATAGCCCTGATTAAATTCATTTAGTGTACTCTTATCCATAGCCACAACTCTTGATTAAGAGATAAGGCAAATGGACATCAAAGACGCATTTTTAATCGCTATCTTGATGAGACCATTAACATTGACCAATCAGATGGATTTAAAGTAGCTAGACAAGAAAGTCGACAAGCTGAGTAGGTCATTCTATGTACTTAAATAAGCTTCACACTCCTAGAACTTAAGGTTTAATGGAAACATTAAGACCTATGGTTTTGAATAAAATGTAGTTGAGCCTTGTATTTAACCAACTCAGTTAAAAGGACATTGTGGTGTTCCTTTATGTAGATGATATCTTACTCATTGGAAACAATGTCAAGAAATTACAAAGACATAAATAAGTAGGTGGAAACAAAATTTTAGATTTCGTTGTAGAAAGTCGTGTTCTTGGTATCCAGATCATCAAAGATAGAAAGAACTAAATTTTTGCTATGTTCAAGCGGCCTACTTTGGTGAGGCGCTTGGGTGTTACTCTATAAAAAATTATGAGAAAGGATGTTTAGAGTCTTGACATGGAATATAGCTAGGGGAAAAGTAGCAGTCTCCACAAATTCCTCAAGAGAAAGAAAAGAATAAGTGAATATCATATCCATTTGCAATTAGAAGTCTAATGCATGCTATGTTGTGTGTTGTGACCAAAGATCTGCTATGTAGTGGGAGTGGTGAGCAAGTGTCAGTGAAACCTTGGAAATGAACAATAGATAATGATCGATATCTTAAACTGACTAGAGACTATATGTTAGTCTATTCAGGTTGATCTTTGAATCTATTAGGCTACATAGATTCAGATTTTTGACTAATGTTGATGACTGAAAGTCTACTTTTGAAAAATGTTTTTACTCATGGGGGTGGAGCTATGATTTGGAGAAGTGATAGGTTGTCTGCCATCTTAGTAGTTGTGATATGCAGAAGCGTTAGGCTATTTGCCATTTCATATTCCACCTTGGAGGCTGAGTACATAGTTGTGTCTGTGGCGACTAAAGAAATAGTCAAGTTGAGGAAGTTCTATACAGATCTCAGTATTATGAGGCAATAATGAGGCAATAGTGAATTTGAAAGAAACTCAAAGCCAGAAAAGAGAAAAGCATATAGAGAGAAAGTACCACATAATTGGGGTTGTGTGGCAAAAGCGTGAAGTGAAGGTGATGAAGATAGCGTTAGAAGGAAATCTTTCATATCCCTTTACAGAGATATAAGTAGAGAGCATAATTGAGAAATATCTCCCATTTTTTTTAAAAGGGAAAGTGGGAGTTTGTTGGGTTTTAAGCCATTATAAAATCATGTCGGACATGTAACGCGACTTTATATTGTCAATAAAAGAAGTAGAAATCATTTAATTTGACAACCGTGTTGCTTAATTGTTTTATTAAAGGATTATTGGAATAATACAAACATTTATAAAATCCCGAACACATAAATGGTTACAATTATAGTGATTAGGTCATAGTGGACTATAATTGTAGTTATATGTTCAAAAGAATCCTAAGATTAAGTCAGTGCATTGGAGATTTAGTAGTGTAATTGAGTGGGAGTATTAATCATAGATATGAAATCTATAGCTTCTATATGAGAGGTAAAAATATGACTTCCTTAATAGCTTAGTCTAAAAGGGTAAATGATCTAGCGCTCATATCTGTGATTAAGTTCACATATTTATCACTTACAAGGGACTTAGTGGGAGTTAAGGATAAAATACAAATGAGGGGTAAAAGGGTAATTTTCACCCAGCACATTTGTAAGTCATCCATATAAGATTGACTGACTGTAATGGTTATAACAATGTATAACGTATTTGTGGTTTAGAAAATACATTCTATGAATTCAAGAGTTCAATTCTGAATCTATAGTGGAGTCATGAGTAATTAATAAATTGTGAGATAATTTATTTAATAAATAAACTCACGTGAATTTATTGTAGCTTGTGTTCATGGATCCATGGTCCCCATGACATCTTTTATCAATTCAAGTTTAATAGTCTCAAACAATTGATTTAATTATATTAGAATTATCAAATTGACCAGGTCAATGTAGTGATATTTACATGTAATGAGAATTTGAGAATAAAAGAGAATTTTTGGGAAAATTTATTAATATTGATAAATTGGTGTCAATAAAAATAAATAATACTATATCAAGTTTCAAATTATAATTATTAAATTTGAATAATGATTTTGTTGACTCTCGATTTGGCCAACGACACAGAGTCAGAATAACGACAAAGAAATAAGAAGGCAATCAAGAATGGAATCAAATGGTAAAGAAATGGCACAAGTGATTTATAGTGGTTCGACCCCAACTGTGTGGTAATAACCTACGTCCAGTTAGTGATATTATTGATGTTTAATCCCAATGCCGTGATCAAAGAACTAGAGTTCTTGAGTTTTACAAGCCTTGGGAACTTTTTGGTGGATACTCGCACTATGCTCTTTCTATGAATATTTAGAGAAAAGGTTAAAAAGTCCCTTCCTTGAGCCCTCTTATTCATATTTATAGGCTCAAGGGGGTTACATGGGCCAATGGGCCTTAATTATCCTTAATATCAGCGTATCAAGGCAATAAAGAGAAAATAATAAATGTAGTTATTACAAGATTACATATCTTCAAAGGAAATAAACTGAAGCATGCGACCATGCTGGTCGCAGCTAATCGCGAGATCTGATGAAGCAACAAGGAGCTGGTCGATTGGCGAACAGCACCTCTTCACTTTGTCGCTGCCACGTGCCAACCGCGTGTACCCCACCAAATCTGTTAGAGCCGCCCATGCCTTTTCAAAAAAGGCAACCAATCATGTCTTTTCAGTTTCCAAAAACTTGTCTGATAGCTATTGCGTTTCCCCATGCTTTGAAAAAAGTAATTCCATGATTACTTATTTTACAGTGGTACGGCCAATATAAATAATCCCCCAGGATCATTTTTCACTTTTCACTTTCTCTTCAAGAACACTGAAGAACAAGGCACAGAAAACTCAGAATCCTCAGATGAACTCGACGATCCACGGAGTTTCTGCCTAGCCAACCGACTTAGTGTCTTAGAAACTAGCTTCAATCTTTTATCCATGTAAGTTTATCGACCTTCTCAGTCATTGAAATTCCATACAATATCTATTTTATATCTGTTTTGTATCCTGAGTCCTTGAATGTTCTTGAAATAAACTGTTTTGGGGTAAATGGGCATACTGGTTTGCACTAAATTTGGTAGGAGAGTAACATTTTTCTGGGACGGCGAAGTAGTTGGGTAGTTATGATTATAACTTTAGGGCGTGAAACTGATGTAAAAATTCGATTTCTAAGCTTGTAGAAAAAACTGGGTTTTTCCCGCCCTTTCAGAGTCGAAAAGTTTTTCATGAAAAACTTTGTACTTTTGCTTTTTAATCCATTTCCAAACTGTTCGCTTGAAATATAGTGTTTTTTGTCAGAATGATGCTGGTCGTATAAAAGCATAACTTTTATACACGAGCAACGTTATTCCAACTTTTAAACATCTTGATCCTTCTAGCCATTAGATTCTCATCGCCCCTTTTCTGTTTGTAGATTTTCATGCAAGATCCGTGGGGAGGTGAGAGGCCAATCGACGACAATCTGCTGGCCCAACTGCTCAAGGACGAAGAACAACCATCATGGCTAATTCTGGAGATCCCTTTTTCTCGAAACACCCCAAGTAATCCTTCGACCCCACCTCAAAACATGGGTTGAGTAAAGTCTATAGCTCAGAAAAAGAAATCATCCAACCTTTCTTCAAATCAACCTACTCCTCGGGCTGAAATTCCTTCGACCAGTGGTCGAGATGAAAATACTCCTGATCCAGAAAGCCATAATCAAGCCCAACTCCGAAACGTCATTCGACCAGATGTTGAATGGTACGTTTCTCCTCCTAGCCAAATCTTGATTAGAAAGATAGCCAATTATATCAGGAAGTACAGACTTCCTGGGGTAGCCTTAGTTCGACCCACCAGAGACCAACGGGCAAACCTGCCTGGAGGCACCTTCAGCGCCTGGTCGAGGTATCATATTCAAGCAGGAGCGATCCTACCTCTCCATCCTTTCTTCCAAGGAGTGGCCAACTATTTTGGGGTCACTCCTTTCCAAATAACCCCAAATCGGTATAGAATTCTCTCTCCACTCTATATCCTTTACAGTCATAAGAAGTGGCCTATTCCTACGCCACATGAAGTCAACTACCTGTTCGACGTCAAATCAAACCCCAACCAAGAAAATACGGGGTTCTTTCATCTTTGCCACCAGGAAATGACCCGCACTTTCCTGAGTTATACCACCTTCAATCCAATGTGGGGAAGTACCATCTAGAGTAGTTTTTGACTACCGACTTGGTCGCCAACAACCTGGCCTTCGCCCAAGGAAGTAATATCTTTGCTCTCCTGTTCATTTATTTTCCTTGTATTTTATCTGCATTCCCTTAGAGCATTAGCATATTGCAGGTCCATGGCTGCGACCGGCTTCTACTCCAGAAATGGAAGTCCGAGCAGCACTCTTGGCCAGCAGGACTGACGTAGAGAAGAGCTTCAAACAGTTGGTCACTGAAGCCAACCTGAGACTGGTCGAGCTTCTGGCACCTCACCAGGACGTGAGGGAACAATGGCGGGGAGTGTCACCGGTGAGGATATTCCCGAGCAGCACCCAGATGTGTCGCAACCTCACCTATCGACGAGTCTTCGGATGAGAACGGTACTGATCTCTCGCTCTTAGATAGTTTGCCAATTCCCTGTCACTTATTTGACGGGGATGGCAACTTTAAGTATATTTCAAACTTAGATTCAGATTTCTTCCAGGCAGTAAGTGAGGGTAGCAGTAGTTCAGTAAGTAATGTAGCGACCAGTAATTATAGCTCGGGTATTTTGCTTACAACTGCCTTTGTTTCCATCTTTTTCATAGCATACTCACTTATTTTTACTATCTAACTGTGTGTATTTTCCTTCTTGTAGATATGCAATTTGAAGAGATCTTCGATCTTTACAGTGTGCCTGATTCTTCTGCGAGCAGGAAGAAAGCGAGCAGGCAGCATCGCGGGAAATGTAGCAAAGAGCCTCCAGCTAAGAAATCCCGCACTAAGGACCCTCCAGCAGCTGGTCCTTTGAAAAATACAACACCACCTCCATCTCCCCTCAACCAGCAAACTCCGCCTACACCGGTCGAGTCGACCCCTTCCCCACCAGCTCCTGTCGATCAGACACAGCCGGCATCCTCTATTCAAACAGAGGATTACATATCGATCCACACTCTAAGATTGGCCAAGGACAGGATGACAAGGATCCTGAGGCACGAGCACAGCTGAGATGCTATGGCTGGGATAGAGTTGATGGATGTCGACCAGATCTTGCCAGTGTAAGTTGTCTCTTCCTGTTGACACAATCTTTTTATCTATAATTGTCATTTTAACTTTTGTTCTGATCGCATGCAATGCTAATCGTGACTGCCAGTCGGCTCCACTCGGGGGTCATCACTGAGCAATCCAAGTTGTTCGAGCAATAGCACGCTGTGGAGCTTAAGGCCGTCGAAGTGAAATATGTCGAGCAACTTGAGGTGGCTTAGAAGGAGAATGTGACATTGCTCGAGGAGAAAAGTAAAATGGCTGAGGAGATGAAGGAGAAATAGACTGCCCTTGACAAAGCTCTCGAGGCAAAGGCGAAGTAAAAAGAGTCTCACCTTATCAATTTTCGCGAATCCAAAAAGCTTGAGGCCGACCTGATCGAGAGCAGGCAAGAGGCTGATAAGTTGGAGGCTCGCATCAAGGATCTCAAAAAAGCCAACACTAGCAATCTGGAGAGGTACAAGGGCACCACGTCGAAGTGTTTCTATGATTTCTGGAAACACAATCAAGGGACCAATTTCAACTATCTCCATGAGGGAATGAGGCAAAATGAAATAGCCTGCTGCATTGCTCGCTTGGAGGAAGAAGAAAAAGCGAAGATCCCAGCCTCGCTCGAAATCTCTTTGGCCATTGGTGTTGAAGGTGTGAATAATGAAGCCGAAGCTACAGTCGACCAAGAAAATCCACAAGACCCTCCTGCCTCATGATTATAATGTTTATATATATATATTTTTTTTCTCTGTACTTTCTCTGTACTTTAAAATAATTATTTTTATTGCTGCATAGGCAACTTTAACTTTCAATCGGACAATTACATCTGAGCAGTAACTGCTCGGGGCGTAAAAGATTTCTTTTTTGATATTATAATACTTGCATTTATTATAATATTTGTTCGCATGACCGAACTTAGCATAGCACTTTTGTTTGATTTAACAAAATACAAAATTTTGAAAAATACTCTAAGTACCGTAGCATGCTTTCACTTATTTTGCTTGTGTGTTTACATACATGTCGATATGCTTTGCTTACTAGATGCCTTATGTGCCCCCCAAGTGATTGAGGAGCTTTAGGTCCTCGATCACTTGTCTTGACCAAAACCTGTTCAAACATTTCTGCTTGTAGTAGAGAATTTAAAATGATAATATAGCAAATCATCACACGTAATGCGCAAATACTTGTAATAAATACAATAGTTGGCAAGAATGACTGGCTGCGTACAGTCCCTTTTAATTCTCGTAATAAATGGACAAACATGTATGTACAAGTGATCAACAAAATGATCTTGCACTTATAAGCGATCAGTCATATAAAATGACCAACCCTTTTTCATAACTTGTAAAATGTAAAATTAATACAAGCCAATTCTTTAAGAAGAATTGTTTATTGATAGTACTTGCGCAGGTGTTCTCCATTCCAATAGCGAGGAATGAGATCTCCATTTAAGCGAGCAAGTTTGTAAGTGCCTAGATGGATGACTTCTTCAATTTGGTACGGTCCATCCCAATTAGGCCTAAGTACTCCAGCAGCCTGGTTGCGAGTATTGAGGAAAACCCTTCGAAATACTAGATCTCTGACACTAAATTTTCTTTCGTGTACTTTAGAATTGAAATACCGGGCGACCTTTTGCTGGTACGTTGCTCCTCAGAGTTGGGCTTGCTCACGCTTTTCATCGACCAAATCTAGAGATTCCATCAACAGCTGGCTATTGGAGCCTTGATCATACGTTATTCTTCGATGGGTCGGCGAATCTAACTCCACAGGCAGCATAGCCTCATATCCTTAGGCTAAAGAAAACAGAGTATGGCCTATTGATGTTCGATGGGAAGTTCTGTATGACCAGAGGACTTCAGGCAATTGTTCTGGCCATGCCCCTTCGCTTCCTCAAGTATTTTCTTTAGAGTATCTCTTAGCGTTTTATTGACTACCTCGACTTGTCTGTTTGCCTGAAAATGAGCAACTGAAGAAAAGATCTTGATAATTCCATGTCATTCGCAAAAATCTGTGAACAGATCACTATCAAACTGGGTGCCATTTTCTGAGACAATCTTTCTTGGCAATCCATAGCGACACAGATGTTTTTGACTACGAAATCCATCACATTCTTGGCCGTTATAGTTGCAAGTGGCTTAGCTTCGGCACATTTAGTGAAGTAATCGACGACCACTACGGCGTACTTGATGCCGCCTTTTCCTGTGGGCAGAGATCCGATTAGATCTATACCCCAGACTACGAATGGCCACAGACTTTGTATCTGTTTTAGCTCATTAGGGACAGTTCGTGGGATTTTGGAGAACCTTTGGCATTTGTCATACCTCTGCACAAATTCCATTGAGTCTTCATTCATTGTTGGCCAGAAGTATCCTTGCCTTAGGGTCTGTTTTGATAAACTTTGCCCCCCAGCATGGTCCCCACAGAAACCTTCATGGACATCTCTCATCAATTCTTTGGCTTTCTCTTTCGAAATACACCTGAGGAGTGGCATTGAGTATTCCCTTCGGTACAAGATTCCATTGACCAGCATATACCTAGCAGCCTACCACTGAAGGGTCCTGGCTTTGTTTCTATCCGTCGGTAACATGCCCTGCGTCAAGTACTCTATGTAAGGTCCCATCCATGTGTCCACCGCCTGAATCAACAAAGAGGTCTCTTCTGCTCGAATGCTTGGTGTAGATGGTCGTTCAACCGGCACTATGTTTAGAGTGTCAGCATCCTTGGCACTTACTTTCTTGGCCAAAGCATTAGCGTTTGAATTTTTTTCGAGAGGTACTTGCTGGAGAGTGTACTTATCAAAATGCACCAATAGATCCTTTGCTTTATCTGAGTAAGCAACAATTTTAAGCCTCGGGCCTGATACTCTCCAATGATTTGATTGACTACTAGTTGAGAGTCACTGTAGATATCTAGTGACTTTATGTGCATGCTTCTGGCTAGATGTAATCCTGCGAGCAGTGCTTCATATTCAACTTCGTTGTTAGAGGCAGTGAAGTCGAATCTGATCGCGCTGTGAAATAGATGCCCCTCAAGCGTTATCAAAATCACTCCTGCTCCTACCGTGGTGCTCATTAGAAGAACCATCCACTACAAGAAAAAATGCTTTTAGTAAGACCAAAAATGTGTTATCAAAACATACCATAACACTTTTTGACGTGTTAAGACCGACTATGTTATCGTAGGTCAGGGTACTTTACATAACACTTTATCATTGTTATACATATGTGTTATTATACTGTCAACGATAACACACTTTCTGTGTTATTTTAATAAATAGATAAGTGTTTAATTATATTATTTATAGTCGATTATATAACACATTTCAATACTTATAAATTTTTGTTATACTACACTTTTGTATAACACATTTTTTGTGTTATATAATGAAGTTTGCATAACAAAATTCTTTACTTATAAAAAGTGTTATTGTAATAAATATTATAACACAATTTTCGTATTATTTGCATATTTATATAAGTTTAAATTCTCATTATATATTCATTTATAGAAAATAGTTTGCATAACATAATTTTATGCTTATAAACCAGTGTCATTGTAAAAGATACGATAACACATTTTTTGTATTATTCTAATATTTGGATAAGCTTGAATTATTAATATATAAACTTGTACATTATAATTATTTTCTATTTCTTTAATTCAAATCTGCTTCATTTAATATACTTAAGACACCATTAACATTGTACACTTAAGACACCATTAACATTGTACAAATATATTTTTGAGTAACAATTATATGGTTCATAACACATATAACCAAATAATTGTGTCAAAATACATTCAAGATTATCTAAAAAATAATCCAAAAGTCTTGTGATATTCAACACTTCCTAATTAACATAAACAAAACATTCTCACAATAGTCAACAAAATAGTCTTAAACAATTGCATATTCAAAAGTAAAGGTAGGAATTCATGATCTTCCAAATGCCAGCACACCAAAGCCTTCCAAATCAGATTTTCTTTTGCACTTCACTTGTTGAATCTGGTAAATAAAACATAAAAGAAAAACTAATGAGGTCATGAAATATCATACCATTCATCTAAAATAGTCAATAATACTATCATAATCTTGGATTGCATATCGGTTAATGTTGAACAAGCATTTATACTAGTAAAATAAATATCCAATCAAGAAAGATTCTACTATTTCTAACCAAAAAATTATTCGCTAGTTTAAAAGGGCATGTCATGTGTAAAATGTTTGTGTGCACATATCATCAAAGAGAATAGAGAATGAATGAACTAAACTTTATTGAAATATATGCAAGTGTTGAATATTTGTGATTCAACACTTGTAATGAGCTAAAAATTAGAGTAAGACTAATAGACTCATAGCAAACCATATCAGATCGATCAGATACCACTTAATAGATAAATTTTGTAGTAATAAAATCATTTATAGCTAACTTCTGCACTAAAGGATTCAATATAATTCATGAAGAACAGAGAAACAATAGTCTTTACAACACAAAAGCTACAAAAAATCATGATCATAAAAATATTAAATTGCAATGCAATAAATCCAATATGTTAGTAATACTCCACAACTTAGGCTCTTTTATCTAGGAAGAGAACTAAGTGAAACCTCCATATACAGGACCTAGAATCTTAATCAACAAGAAAGTGCAGATTGTTTTATAAAATAAACAGGGCTTATAATCAAAGATCAAATATATAAATTTCAAGCCATGCTAAGTAAAGCTAATTTCAGCAGCCATGCTAAGTAAAGGTAAGACCATTTGCCTCAACCTCAAAACAAGATCAAATCAGAGAACACAAAGAAACAAAAAAATCAAGAAAAACACCATAAGAGGGCAATCTTTTTCAATCTACTATCAACAATCAAATATTACAAGGTCTTATACCAATTTTATATGTAGTTTATTCAAAATCATGGTAATACTATCTGCAGTCAAAATGAAAATTTGGAGTATCTACCAATTAAGTTTCTCATCCTTATCTTGAGCTTGGTTCTGGAGCTTCAGATAATGCAAGACAGGACTACTGTATTTGGAATCAAGTTTAGAACCATACCAAAATTTTGTTCACATGATTGCATTATCAAAGAAAATTCCAAGAAAAGCACTAGCTGACATAAACCATCTCTATGGGCTTGTACAGATGCAGATGAGAACATGCATATGTTCACCTTATATATATTAAGAGAATCTTAAACAATCATAGAAAGATAATCATAGTTCAATATACTGACCTCCGATTTTCCAATCAAAAGAAACTTGTTGAAAATCTCAGAAATGGTTTCTTGAACATCTCATTGGTTAAATATTGGGCCTCACCTTAAGCATCTACTAATGTTGCATGAGGTAGTTCTATCAAAAAAAAAAAAAATCAGAGAAATCCACATATACATGAAAAACCAAAGAACAGAGAACCAAATGTCACTTGAGCTTGTGAAATTACAGTATCCATGTAAATATGTATGTGCCTTTTATACCTTAGGAAAATCTGAGTGAAAGTATACCTTACAATTTTATTGAAGACTCAAATTCCTAAAATCAGCAAGCTAAAAAATGAGTGAAAGTATACCTTAGACTTTTATTGAAGACTCAAATTCCTAAAATCAACAAGCAAAACAATGAGTGAAAGTATACCTTAGGCTTTTATTAAAGACTCAAATTCCTAAAATCAGCAAGCAAAACAATGATTTTATGTCTAAAAGCAACAACTCAATAGATCAAAATTTTCATATGATGATCCAAATATAATATAATGAAAGAAAAAAATGCCACAGTATACTTCTATGAAAAAGAAAAAGAAAAAGAAAAAAAAACAAGCTTCGTTGAACCAATGAACAAGTTTCTTCCTTTGTTTTCCTCTCCCTTTTTCTCTCCTTGCATTGATTTTTCACATAGATCAGTTCAGCTAGAAACTCAAGCAATACCATGATATTCAATAAAGATTTGAACATTCAATTTGAATTGAAAAAAAAATTCCTTTAATGAAAAAACATACAAATTTCTGATATATGACACTAAGTCATCTAAGCATAATAAGAACCATGAAATCGTTATCACATATCAACCGGGTTATCAATTCATCAAAAAAAATTAACTTTAAATGAGTAGAGAATGAAACTAGACATGCCCAAGCCTCTATAATCAGTCCTCCACATGCATACCATAATAGCTTAAACCAAACCACAAAAGGAAACATCAAACAAGAAGTTGTTTTCAAATCACTCCATGCATAAGAGCACTCTCCCATTTCCCTAGTGCTTCATGGTATTCTCCATTCTTTTAAAACATAAATTCATTATGCATAAAGAAATACAATATATATTAATATATATGTATATGTATAAATATATATTAAAAACTAATAGAGACACCTTGTTCACAAGAATATCCTTTTACTTATCCAGGAAGACCTCTGTCTCTTCAACAACTCTCAAAACCTCAAATAGCACCTTATGCTCTTGTGAGTTGGGTGCTACGTAGAACACATGACCAATCTAATTATCTAAACTTTTCTGTCAAAGTATGCAAAATAATAACTAAAGCAAAGACCAAACCTAAAGGAGTTGTTAAATCAGATTGTACTGTCTTATATGTCCCCTCTTCTTCTTGTAGCATTATCCTGATAACCCTGGCAAGACCAAACTGACACTTCATGGAGCTTTACCTGTGACCCTGCTTCTTTAGTGCTAACATCTTCAGCACAGTCGTTCGCTTTCTACTTCTGACTTGGAGTAGTCCCTCACACCGTCCATAAACCTTGAAGGAGATTTGTTCGTACAGTTCCTATACCTTCTACTTGTAGAGTTCACCTGAGCCGCTAATGCTTAAATCAATTAAGAACCTTTGTTACCAATTCATCACACCCCACCCGGTATAAGTTGTGATTCCTGAAATTTCTCTCTCCTTGACCCTCAGCTGGTGATAACCAGACCGCAGATCAATTCCTGGAGACATTGTCCTATCTAGTACCCGGGCATCTAAACTCCTTATTCATATCAAATGATGCTAACAATTTCCACAATGCGATGCTCTATCTGATTCACCCCGAGATCAAACTTCTTCAACTGCTTCAGTAGTTTTTTTTTCTTGTCAAACCATTATCATCTTTCATAATGTCCTTGATACCGAACCTATCTGTAGCCGAGTTATGGAGCGTGCCCAATCCTTCTTTGTACGCCTATCTGAACCCGTACTAGTCAGCTTAGTTTCTATTCCGTCCAACTAAAGTATTCCCATTGATTTTCCCCACTATCCATGGTTGTTTCTTAACAAATTTATTCCCACTCTGACCCATGCTAAGGCTTCCATATGACGAGCTCTATTGCTCTCACCACGTGCCCTTCTATCACCTGTGCCCCAATTCCTCTTCCAAAAATTCCTAATTCCTCTTAATATTTCCAGCCCCTCGCAAAGTATCTTGAAACATATTCCTTATGTCCGACTCTTTCTTGACACACTCTCACTACCGAGCTCCTCCAGCCCGTTATATACCCAGAAACGTGAACTTCCAGTTAACCGGTCAACTCTAAAAAACTAGCCTCAGTTTCAAATGTAACAAGGCATTCCAGTCTCCCATCCCCTAGCCATGGAAAATCCATCCTAACATATCGAGTCACTCTATGTAGAAGTCATGCCCTCACCTGACATCCTCCCAGGTGGCATCTCCTGCCTCTATGCATAGTAGATAACCTCACTGGTTTCCATCACTATCCTGACGGCTATCTTGTTAATCAGATTTTTCCCCTTTCTGGCAAAACCAAGAGCCATAAAGCTATCTGGGGTTCTTCTGCTTCAATTACCTAAAATCTATCCTTACTAAACCCCACCAATGGAAGCACTGCTATTTGCATCTCTGGCACTCATGCTCTATACATCATTCCTCAGTTCTTCGAACAACTTGGCCCTGTCTGCTATCCATATACAGATAATGAGTTCTTACATCGGAGCGGCCCAAATACTTTGGACTATTCCAGAGTTTAATCCTTAAATGGGTCATCATCACTTCCAACTACATCCATCTGTATCAATTTTTCGGAATGAATTACCCAATTCACAAAACCCATTGATATACACCGTTGTTTCCTTATCATTCCAAACCAAGCTTATAAACCTACTAGTCTCCACAGTTCAAACCATGTCTTTATAACCTCTTTTATCAATTCGCCATCTGAATTCTTTCCAACCCGTCATGCCAATGCCTCAGTCCGAGCACCATTTCCTGGCATCCCTCTGCCACAATACTTAACACAACCCTTTAGTCATGATCTCTCATCTTCGTATAACCAAGGGTGGAATTAACCTCGCCCATCCACTGACCAATTCTTTTTCAACCCAAATTTCCCTCAAAATCAGAGGATAACACCCTTTAGGCCTTTCACATAATACCCTTATCTGTCCATACCCTCACAATAAACCAACACTGGTAACCTTACTATCAAAGCACACAAAGCAGCTCTTTTCCCAGAGAATTATGTTGTTCCTCTGTTCCGTCTCAACTATTAAACTCCACAGCTTACTCACACACTAGCGATCATCTGCTGCGGCTTTCAGGGATAGATGGAGGTCTCTAACTCCAACTATTATCTAGAATCCCCCCTATAGAACAATGCCAAGTCCACTTAACCATTCTAGGCACAAACAATTTGAGTTCATCTGCCACTACTGACCAAACTCCTCAACCCTGAGGTTCACACTCTGAACCAATCCACAACTAGATCCAAATAACCACAGTTATCATGCATACATAAAGCATATTAGGCCAAATCCACAATGCCATACATTTAGCTACCGAATTTTATCACAACTAAGTATACCCACATTCATCATGCTTCATACGAGCCAATAAACAGATATAACATATGGATTCAATTTAGGCAGTTAACCACATACACTCAACATGCAAACCATTATCCCAATATTCATCCACATGCAATAACAATGCTATTCAGCACGCTTTAATCTCATCATGCAATAGTCAAGGGCCAAGCCCTATCAGTACCTCATGCATATGTCAACTCATTCATCATGCTCCATATAAATAAGCAGGCAAACAGGGTGTAACGCCCTGGATAGCCAAGACCATTACACTGTGTACTTATAAAGGTGCAGAACTTGCTAATCAAGTCATTAATTTGAAAGCGTGTCACTAGACATGTAAGATCTATGGTTAAAAAGGTTTTGGTCTCAAAAGACTCATTTCATATATTTAAACTGTAGTAAACAAGGGATCCCATACAAAACCAAGTTAAAATAAGTTTACAGACTCCCAAAAGTACATGAGTATCCACTAGCCATACTAAGGCAAAACAGACAGTCTTCAGGTTCCATGTCCTTGCCTAGACCTCAACCGTGGCGGCCGAGCACCTGGCTATGTACATTCCGCTCGCTAAGCTCTCCAGTCAGGGCTGATCTAACTTGCCCTTGCCTTTACATGCACCACGTAGCACCCGTGAGCCAAGGCCCAGCAAGAAAACATCACAGATAACTCAAACAATAATAACAGGCAAATAGCTCAGTGAGCATGTATACTTATCAGATACTCCACAACAGATAATCAGCATATACAATTCAATCCAAGACACATTCTATTTCATATAACGTTCATATCGCAAAGTATTCAGGGCCGACGACTTAGGCCGCAGCCTCTGTTTAACCCACTGACTCTGGCCCGCTTAAACCAAGCTCAGTGCATAATAAGTTGTCCTCGGATACCAGTGTCCGAGCCGCGCCCTGTGCGCTAGTGAAACCCTTAGGCCGTTGGTTCACTAAATGGCTTGCATGGCGTAATACCATCCTTTCAAGCATCTACAATAGGGAGCCCTTAGTCCCGTCAGATATATTCAACCAGGTGCAGTTTTCTTACCTTTAGTCTGTACGGTTATCGAATTACGAGCAACGTTCCTCAAGCACGATTCGTTCCCGAGCCTAAGCTTTTATCACCTAACCACAATCAAAGCATAGGGTTCATAAATAATCAAATATAGGTTCCCAATTACAACACTAACTCTCGGGACTCCCAATTCCACCAAGCACAGTGGTGAAACCAAACCTGAGCACCCAAGACCACTCTCCCATGCTTAAAACCCTCAAAATCCCAAGTGTGCAACCAAGGGCTGCAGCCCCCAAAGCCTAGTCGTGGCTCTTCCCCAAAACAGAAACTATCCCTACTCTGAACCACACACGTGCCGCGGCCCTTGCCTTGGGCGCCGCTGTAACGCCCTACTACCTTAGGGCCGCTACCTAGTGAGTTTAAGACAGAAATCGTGCTTTTGACTGACTCTAAGTGGTTTCTAAAACCAAAAGTGTGAATAAATCAAAGTTTAAGGCTGTACTCTTTTAAAATGTTTAGCTTCATTGAAAATGTTAAGTATAAAACATCTGGGATTCCAAAATAAGGTTTACAAAATATTTACAACTCAAAAATAGATTTACACTTGATCAACTATCAAAAGAATGGTAAATACAGCCATATACAAAAATGCCCCCAACCAAAGCAGTCGGGCAGGCCGAACATGTACGCGCCGCCCCCACGCTCTCCATACTCATGGCCGGTTGACTGAATCTTTGCTTTTACCTGCAACACGGAGCACCCGTGAGCCGAGGCCCAGCAAGAAAACCCAAATAGTACATAACATATGCAATTAATATAGCTGACGTAATCCACTGATAAAAAGGAAAACTATCAGACTAAACAAGCACGGCCACGCCGCCCCCGAGGCCTTACCAAAGCTTGGGGTCTCGGTCCTCACCGTAGGAAAACTCATGTATCCCTTGGGTCCCACCCTGGCTATAGCATCCCATGTGCTGAGCGTTACTTCCGGCCCCAAGGTCGTACCCGGCCTTCGCCGCTCTCGGCCTTGGGCGTTCATTCCATTATAATCGCACATATGATACATTATGAAATAACCATTCAAACATATAACAGTTCATCTAAGATTACACATTTGCACATAATACAATCTAGGGCCATGCCCTGCAATTAGACAGTGGGCCCATTCCCTATTCTCGGGTGTTACGATTTTCTTACCTGTATTCCGAGCTTCCTGATGCACTAAAGCCGTGAGCACGGTCCTCTAACCTGAGCTTCTCAAAGACATAGTCACAACACGTATAAAACATCCTTTAATACTAATCATTTCAAGAATCACATCCCGGAACCAATCCCACACTCTCGGGACTCCCAAATTCCTAAAACAAATCATTGTAAACATCCCCCGAACCCCCGGAGCAAAAGCTCAAATTTGCAAAATTTCAGCCCTGGAGGGCCGCGGCGTTAAGCAAGTCAGAGAGCCACCCCGCCTGGAACCAGCCTCGCGCCGCGGCGCCCAAGAACAGGGCCGCGGCGCGCCCTTACGAACCCAAAATTTCTGGGTTTCTCTCCTTCAATTCCTTCATCCAAAATACCTCCAAACCAGCCCAAACACATATCTCAACCCCAAAACTCAATTCCAAACTTCATATGAACCATCTAACAACCTATGGACACTAGAATCAAGATCAAAACATCAACACACCCAAAATCCACACCTTTGATCTCTAATTTCAGCAACTCAAACCAAAACTCAAAAAAACTAACTCATGCTTTAGATTCACAAGTCAAAACAGAAATCAAACTTAAATATGCATAAGATCCTTACCTCAAGTGTAGAATCCACCCTAAAAGTTCCCTTGTTCTCCTCCTAAGCTCCCACTTCAGCCCTTCTACACCTCTTCTTCTTTCTTCTTCTTGCCCTAGCCTTTCTTTCTTCTTCTCTTCCAATTTTATCAAAACACCAAATGACCCAATGCCCAAACCGTATACCCCATAAACCCAGCTGAAAATTGTCTAATTGCCTTGCCAAATGACCAATTTACCCCCTTCCTAATAACCCGTCCTAACTAAACCTTCAAGGGTACTTAAGTCCTTTCATTTCTATTTCATTTCTACCATTTTTTGTCTAAAACTTGTTACTCACAGCAGTTACAAATGGTTACCCAGGTTACTCAATTGCCAGTAACTAGAACCACCCATTCACAACTCAACCTATAAGATTCCCAAAGTACCCCTAGGCTCCTCCCGAGCCGAGTACAAAATCCCGTTGTGACTTTTAGACTAATTGGCTTATTAGGACCGTCTCGATGCGTGCATCCTGATAAAAACACCACACTCACATGGCACAAATCACATAATACGATTATCACAGTTATGCCCTAAAATGGCCAACTTACAATTATGCTCATTCTAAGATAATCAGGTCTACATTCATACTAATTCACATAGTCATGCATCTTAAATAATCAAATAGTCATGTAACGTGCATTAAATCGTAATCATGCATAAAACTCATTAAAGACACACAGAATTCCATTATGCCCTCCAGGCACACTACTCAAGGCCCTTAAGCCTTAATAGTGAATTTGGGGTCGTTACAGCCGCGGCGCGCCCCCTTGGCCGAACCTCCTTGCCTTCTTTGCATGCTAGGGTCACGACGCTCTAGAACAGAGCCGCAGCCCTCCCCTTCGAACCCAGTTTTTTCACCATTCTAGAGCTCAAAACCTTACCTTAAACCATCCCAAGAATCCCCAACTCTTAACCAATTAATTCCAAACCTCTTTAGCATGATCTAAACAGCATAATACCCAATAAAACACAGCCTAACACACTCCAATCTCTTCCTTTCAATTTCTGAAACCCAAGTGTTAAAATACACACAAACCAGCCATCAAACTCAATGAAAAACCTCTAAACCAGGAGTAGAGACTCACCTTTGTTGTTGAATCACTTCACCAAGCTGTGGCCAAGCTAAGCTCCCAAATTCCCCTCTTAATTCTGCCTTAGAATATCACAACCAAACTTGTTTCAGCACTTAACTAAAACCCAGCTTAAACTCTTAATTCAACCACAGAAAACAGAGTTAAATACTTACCTTAATCCCTGTTCTAATGCTTGATAAATCCCTGAGCTAGACCTTCAATTCCTCATCTCAAATCTCAGAATTCCAGCTTGTTTCCCCTTTGATTTTCTGTGTGCTTCTTTTGTGTTTTTCCCTGTGTTTCCTTGAGCGTGAGTGAGAGAGAGAGAGAGCCTAAGTGTTAGTCGGTTTATGTTTTCTAAAAGCTTCCTCAAGTCTAACTTATCTGTTAAGTCAATCCCGAGGCTCGGGGTGCCGGAACCGTCCCTGAGGCCAAAATGGTAAATTTCCCCAATATTCCCGCCTAGACATCCTAACCTCAAATATATCTCCATATATTTATTTTCATGTCCCGATAACCCAATTCACTATCCGCTATCTAAAAATATCCCCGACTTCTCCAAATTCATAACTTAAATCCCATTGTGACTTTTCCCGCTATCTGGCCCTAGAATCGTCTTGAGTCGTGCTCAACGAACCTGTCCACATAATAATGTGGTTCTCACATATATCACATATCATATAACCACATAATACAATCAATTATCATATAAACATTATTAAACACATAATTACTCATTAAATCACAATTATTCCAGTAATGCTCTCCTGGCACACTAATCAAGGCCCTTAAGCCTTATTAGCGAATTTGGGTCGTTACACAGGGCATTCAAACATATGTTCAAGCATATCAATCATTCATACCAACCAACCCTGAGTCGAGCTTGTCACTGACAGCGAGCGTACATGTTCGGTCAATCTCCAGAACCAATAAACCTTGGCTCGCTCTGATACCAAGTTGTAATGCCCTACTTCCTTAGAGTCGTTACTAAGTGAGTTTAAAACGTGCACTTAACTTGCTAATCGAGGTTTTAGGCCAAAAGTGTAACTAAATCATAAACAGTGAAATAAACTTTGTAAATAATTCCATTTACCATAAATCATCGAGTGTTTGACACTTGGGATCCCAAGATACTGTTTAGAAATATTTACAACATATAATTACAAGTCAAGTTGACTACACGACAAAATATAAGTTTTAATTCAACCATCTCCCGAAACCACTGGCTGTGGCAGTCAGGCAGGCCAAACATGTACGCGCTGCTTCACGCTCTCCGTACTCATGGTTGGTTGACTATCCCCTTGCCCTTACCTGCACCACATAGCACTCGTGAGCCGAAGCCCAGCAAGAAAACCCTCACAAGCAGATAACATATGCATAATAAACACTTATTAGTTAAACAGGCCATCAACAGGCTAAACACATATGGCCATGTCGTCCCAGGCACTATACCATGCCCTGGGTTCGCGGTTCACACCGTGAGGATATCCCAAGTATCATTTAGGGTCTTGCCCTGGCAACTCGCACTCCACGTGCTCAACGCTGCTCCCGGCCCCTTGTCGCTCTCGGCCTTGCACTCCACATGCCTAGCGCCATTTCCGATCCCTTACCGTTTCCGGTCTTGCCAACCTCAGCTTGCACCATTTCCGGCTCTTGCCGAACATTTACACATATGCATACATAGCATAATAAAGCAAATACTAATTATGAACAAATCAATCAAAGGGCTACGCCCTGCAACACAGACATATAGGGCTCAGCCCTGCATACAAGCTCTGTGGAAGACAGTGGTTTTCTTACCTGTGTCCCAAGCTCCTTAAGCACCGAGGTCATGGGCACGGTCCTCTATCCTGAGCCTCTTCAACAAAACCTAGTCACAACACATATAAAACACTCTTTAATACTAACCAATCCAAAACCATTTCCCAGGATCAATCCCGTACTCTCGGGACCTCCAATTTCCCAAAACAAAGTAGCGAAAACAACCCCCGAGCCCCCTAGGCAAAAACCCTAAAATGGAAATTTTCCCCTGCCCAAAAATGGCCTAGCGCCGCGGCGCCCAGAATGGCCCACGCCCCTGCTATAGCCTAGCGCCACGGCGCAGAAGAACAGGGCCGCGGCGCCCCTTCGCGAACACAGAATTCTGGGTTTTCCCCTGCGTTTTCCCCGAGCCAAAACACTTCCAATTCAACCCAAACACATACCCAAACCCCAAAACCAATTTGAAACTTCAAATGAACCATCTACCATCCTAAAAACACCAACAACAAGGTCCAACACACAATCACACCCAGAATCCACACTTTGGTTTCAAATTCCAGAAACTGAAACCATAGTTTTTAAAACTTAAACCAAGGCTTGAAAAATGCAAACCATGCTTCTAGATCCTTAAACCACATCAGATACGAAAATTCAAAGATGTTTAAAACTCTTACCTCAATCAATAATTCAGCTTGAATTCTCTCCAATCCCAGCTTTGAGCCAATTCCTCCTGATTACCCAAACTGAATTCCTTACAAAACCAGCCACAACTATCTTTAAATTTCCACACTTACTTTCTAGAAATTAAGCTTAAGCCTAAAAAAAAACAGAGTCAAATCCTTACCTCAGAAAAGTCTTGGTCTATGATCAAGTTTAATTTCCTCCAACCACTTAATTCTCCTCCTAGGTCTTTCAAATTTCAGCTCCCTTCTTCCTTTCCTTTCTTTCTAGCATTCTCCTCAAGCTTCTAGCCAAAACAGAATATGCCTAAGTGTTAAAATGTGAATGAGATTTCCCTCATCTGAAGTTATCTATATCCTACCAAAAGACCAGTCTACCCCTCCATGTAATTCCCTTCCTAACTAAACCTCAAGGGCATTTTTGCCATTTCACCTTTCCTACAATTCTACCATTTTCCTTACCTAAAATTGTTACTCTCAATAGTTACCGATGGTCACTCAAGTTACTCAATCACCATTAACCATTAACTCACAAACTCAAATTATAAAATTCCCAAAATACCCCTAGGTTCCTCCCGAGCAAGGTATTTAATCCCGTTGTTACTTCTATACTAATTAGCTCCCTAGGACCGTCCCGGCACGTGCATCATAACAAGATCACCACTCACACGTGGTATTAATCATACAACATAATTATTACATTTATGCCCTCAGCGGGCTGAAATTACCAATTTACCCCTAACAACCAAATGGGGCCCACATGCATATTTATTTCATCTAAACATGCATTATAACCACATATTCATTAAATTCATATAAATTAATACAGTATAACAGTTATTGCCCTCCTGGCACACTAATCAAGGCCCCAAGCCTTATTAGCAAATTTGGGTCGTTATAGATGTGGTAGATGAGAATACAAAATTTGAAGAATTTCTTAATCGATACAAACAGATCAAAGATAAATAAGCTCACTTCGCACTTCGCACTTCGAGATGTACTAATTGATCATTTGTGGGAGGAATATGCTAATTTACAAAATTAGTGTATAATTATTATTGTACTTTTTGTCTTTTTTAATTTAGATGTAATGTTAAAAAAAATTTAAAATGTGTGCCGCAGACCTTCCTCTCGCTAATTTTTTGGACTATTTTCTAAAAGACCATTCTATCCTTGTCCCACGCCTTTCCTATCAGATTCTTTTTCTCAAATATTACCATTAGGTTGTGTCCAATGGATGGTATTCTGCGGAGCCTAAGAAATCATAAGAAAAAAATCCCATCAATCTATTTTGTTTTGTTTATTTGTTTTTTTTTTACTTGTGTTCAAAATAAATATATGACTAGCTTTTAATAATTTTGATATATGGTTATGAAAATGTATTTCTGAGTACAGTGAATTGGCTCGTGTTTCGTACACGTCGGCGTCTTTGGAAAAGTAGGCAACTTTCTTGTTTTGTTTTTATCGTGGGCGAAACAAATTGACACTAGAGATCCCTCACTTTTTACCTATATTATTAATTTAATTTAAGTGGAACTTTCATGACTCATGAGGTACTAAATTGGATAGTATCAACATGTGCGACCACGTTTTGAAAATGTGTTTTGGTGTCATTTTAATGTTTTAAGTTGGGGGTAAAAACATATTAATTGTAAAAAAAAAAGTGTGGGTGTTATTATCTGTTAATGATTTTTTTCTTTCTTTCAGCAAAAGTAAAAAAATATTAAAATAATAATAATACTTTGCTTATTTTAGGCTCCTGAAATTAGAATATGGAAAAGTTGTGGCTTGTGGGTTTTTGCAAGACATTTCACAGCTTTTGAGTATTAGGAAATTAGAGCTTCAGTTCAGTTTATGAAATTAGGGATTGACTTCAGATCTAATGAAGGGGAAGAAATGAGATGATGAAGATGAAGTTGTCGGGGCTGGATTGGATTTTTTGTTTTAATTTAGTTTTTTTTTCTCTTTGTTTCAGATTTATATTTTATTAAATTTGTTTTATTTTAGAAAATCAATTTTTAAACTTATATTTATTTTTTCTTTAATTTTGTTTTATGTTAAATTAGTTTTAACTTTTAATTTCTTATTTTTTAATTAATTAAATTTATTTTTAAAATAAATTTTAAATAAATAATTAAGAATTTAACACGTGGCCTAATATTATATTTGTTGTCCGTGATTTCATCATTGGACACGTGGCAGTCATTAGAGAAGTGATTAAGCCCCTCGGGAGCTAATGAAGTCTTGTAGAGCTCGCCAAGATCTCCTCGGAGACTCCTCCTCGTGCATTATGATCTATTTTCAAGTGTGGATGTCTTCAAGTTAAGCCATGTCCCAAGGACATCCGTTATGGTTCTCCCGTCTTCTTGGTAAGTTAGTCCTCCAGGTTTAGGAGTTTGTCCTCAGGACCTGGAGGGAATGCAAATGTCAATCGCAACAACTTTGTATCGCAAGCAGCCATCTGACAGCTTTTTGTGTCTCGAGTAATGGTGTCGAGCCCATACACTCGACAATTGGCATGTCCTAATGCGCCGACTGACATGGGAAACGTGCAACTGCATTATGACAGTGTCAGGGGGCGTGTCTCGTGTAAAGTAGTGGGTTGCAACCTACGAATTGGACCCCGTGCGATATGCCTAGGCCCACCACCTTAATTAGTTCACCTAGAGGTGCTAATTAGCATTAAACTCTCAAATGATTGAGAATATTTGTAATAAATCCCCATTAAGGGAATTAATTGTCTTTGGTCACTATAAATAGGGATGGGGCTTCCATTGTATAGGACTTTTTTGGCTTTTGGACTTTTGATCCCTCTTTTTGTACTAAGAGCAATATACACATTGCCTGAGAAACCTCTATTGAAGCTTGTTATCTCAAGCTTCAAGAACACTATTACTAAAGCCTCGTGGACTAGGGTTGTTTTATAACCTGAACCATGTAAATTATCTTGCTTTTTACTGCATTTCTTTAAGTTCTTATTATTAATTTGATAGCGAAAAATGCAATCAATATTTTGGTGCTTTCATTGAGATCTTGAAGAAAGCTTCAAAGATTCAGTCATGATGACCACCAGAAGAAACTCTGCTACTCGATACACACAAGGAGTATGCTAAGTAGAAGGAAAAGAAGATGGACGGAAACATGCGACCAGAGTTGTTCATTTAACCGAGAGAAGTGCTCAAATGCAGTTGTAAGTTAAATATTTCAAGGATATTTTCCCATTTAAATGTAAACAATATTATTTAAATTATTATTTGTGCTAGTAACACGAGTTAAGGACAGCCCATGGCCCATATGTACATCCATGAGCCTATAAATAGAACTCATAGGATTTATTTAAGGTATACGCTATAATTTGTACTGAGGGAGAACTAAGATGTTTATATACACAATCTTTGTATCCATCTTCAGAGTATGTGAGACTCAGTGAGCCCTAGTTCACTAATCGCAGGTTTTTGAGTCTTTACATTAATAAACACACTAAGTGGACGTAGGTCATTACCAATCATCGAGGTCGAACCACTATAAAATCTTGGTGTAGTTTGTCTTATTTTGGTTCAACTCATACTTTTCACATCATTTTCGTGACTCCGTGTCGTTGACCAAATCGATGGTCAACACGCTATTGTGGCAGTCGACTACTTCACAAAGTGGGTCGAGGTCGAACCTCTTGCTACAATCATTTCAAAGAAGGCGCTGGAATTTGATATCAAAAACATTGTTTGCCGCTACTGGCTTCCGAGGAAGTTAGTCTCCGACAACGACCTCCTATTTGACAACGAGTTGTGCATAGACTTTTTTTTAAAGGCACGGAGTTATGAAGAGCTTCTCCTGTGTAGCCCATCCGCAACCAAACGGGTAAGTGAAAGTAGTCAAGAAGATGCTTAAAGCCACTTTGAAGAAGATGCTTAAAGCCACTTTGAAAAAGAGGCTTGAGCAAGCGAAAGACGCCTGGCTTGAGGAGTTGTCTAAAGCATTGTGGAGCTACCGCACCACTTCTAGGACCTCTACGGGCCATTCGCCATTCTCCATGACTTACGCGTATGAAGCCGTGCTCCTAGTTGAGGCAGCAATCTCCACGCACCGACAAGACACATATGATCTGACCACAGACCATGATTTTTTCCGAGAATCACTAGACCTTGTGGAGGAGCTCCAAAAAGCTTCACAGCTACGTGTAGCATCCTACAAATAAAAGGTGGCCCAATTGTTGACATTTAGAAAAATAGAGCATTAATGTTTTATCTTTTGGGTTCCCTGGGATATAGGAATCATTTCCTATTCTGAGATTAATGTAGTTGTATAGCCTATATATTTCTAGCACTAGGTTGTATATTGTGTATCAGAAAAATAAAATACAGGGGTTGTTATTTCTCACCATTTTAAACATGGTATTAGAGCACTAAGGCTCCCTCTCCGATCCTTTCTGTCCATTCCAACATCTGCCATTTTTCTCAGCAAAGCTCCGTCTTAATCACTAGTCTCGCCAAGAACTAGTCTGATGCCCAGTCGCACGAGTGCATGCAGAACCCAACAGCCAGCCCAACCGCAGGAGCCCTCGGCTAGCCACGACACGCCCTCGACAAGTCCTCGGCCAGCCCAACCCAACCTCTATCACTCCACTCCAGCGTTGTCTCTAGCCGCACAACCCTAGGCTGTTCTCAGAAGCTCTCAGCTAGTCCTCTCCGTCAGGCCATCTCCAGTCGCATGAACGCCGTCAACTTCTCCAGTCACAATCTCCGACAGTTCTCTGAAGTTCTCAGCGGTTCTCTAGTCACGATCTCTAGTCACTCTTGGACATTTCTCCTTCCCCAGCCGCATAACTTACGAGATGTGTACTAGTGATGAAGCTACCTCTCAAACTATTGGGCCTAACCCTAACTCAACCCAAACTCAGCCCAATGGGTCTATTGGCTCTCTATATAGCCTGGACAGTGGCAAAAATTACAGCCCATAAACTTGATGGAAAAAATTATTTGTAATGGGCCCAATCTGTCAAACTTGTCATTTGTGGTCGTGATAAACTTGGATACATTATTAGTGATCTCCCTGCACCTCCTTCCAATGTTCCTACATACAAGGTATGGCAAGCTGAAAAATCTATTGTACTTACATGGTTAATTAATTCAATGGACTCAAAAATCAACTGCGGATATCTATTCTTTAAGATTGCTAAAGAGGTGTGGGACGCTGCCCGGAAAATGTAATCTGACCTTGGTAACGCTTCTCAGATTTTCGAAATCTGTACCAAAATTAAAGAAATCAGACAAGGTAATCAAATTGTTCCCCAATATTTTTCCGACTAACAAGAGTTGTGGCGGGAGCTTGATTTTTATCTGGATACCACACCACTATGTGCTATCTTCACTACAATCTAGCAGCAACAGTTAGAGAAAGAACGGTTTTTTGAATTTCTTACAGCGTTAAACAGTAATCTTGATGAAGTTAGAGGTCGTCTGGTGGGTCCTGTCCCATTTCCTGACACTGAAGAAGCATTCTCTAAGGTTAGACGTGAAGAAGCGCATCATTGTGTCATGCTCACTACTCCTACCCTACAAGCAATTGAAAGTTCGACTCTCGTTTCAAAATCCCCCCCCCCCCCCCCCCCACATGGCAGATCCACTCCTGACCCTCAACCTAGTCATAAGGGTGATCGGCCTTTGTGTCATCACTGCCAACGTCACGATCATACTCGATCCACTTATTGGGTAATTCATGGTAAACCACCCAACTAGACCCCTTGCTGCCAAAATGAGAGAAAGGCATACCAAACTCAGACCGAAAGTTCCATGATCAAAATAGTACTGCTACCCCTTCATTCATTAAGGAATAACTTTCCCAACTATACACTCTTTTGAGTCAATCATCCATGAACCCCAGTTCCGGTCCTGAGACTCATAGTGCCTCTGTTGCACACTCTGGTAATTTTTCTTCTACCTTGAACACACCAAGGATCATCTATTCAGGCGCCACCGATCACATGACATGTTTACCACATTTGTTTGATACTTATTTTCCCTATTCCACTAAATCTAGTGTCACAAATTGCAAACCTCACCCATTCTCCTATTGTTTGAATAGGCACTATTAAGTTATCTGTTGATCTCATTCTTAAATCAGTAGTTTATGTTCCTTCTTTGTAATGCAATTTAATCTCTGTCCACAAATTAACCAGTGATAATCATTGCTTTGCTAAATTCGTGTCCAATTCTTGTCAATTTTAGGATCTATCATCGGGGAGGATGATTGCCAGTGCTAGGATTCGTAACAGACTTTATTTCTTTGAAAGGAAGCATCCAGCTAAAGAGCTCTCTTCTCTGCTACATTTGGGTTCAAATTTTGTTTCTAATTCTTGTTCAAGTTCATCTTTTGTTTCAAACTCTGTTTCAAAAATGATTATGTTATGGCACTGCCGACTTGGACATCCAGGTTTTTTATATTTAAAACATTTATTCCCATCTTTTTTTGTCAATAAGAATATTACTGATTTCCATTGTGATATTTGTCAATTCTCCAAGCACACACGTGTTTTGTTCCCTCACAAAATATATACACCTTCCAACCCATTCTCTCTCATTCATAGTGACATATGAGGACCTTCCAAGATCAATACTTCTAATGGTAAGCAATGGTTTATCTCTTTTATCGATGATAACACACGTCTCACTTGGCTCTATCTTCTTAAAAGTAAGTCTGAAACATGCCAAGTTTTTCAGAACTTTCATCAAATGATCAAAACATAGTACCAAACATCTATAAGAATACTTTGTACCAACAATGGTATTGAATATTTCAATACCACTCTTGGTCCCTATCTTCTCCAAAATGGGATTGTCCATCAAAGCTCGTGTGTTGATACTCCTCAACAAAATGGAGTTGTTGAACGCAAAAATCACCATCTCTTAGAAGTAGCTCGAGCTCTTATGTTCACTATGCATGTCCCTAAATATCTTTGGGGCGACGCTATACTTACTTCTGCTTATCTCATTAATCACCTCCCTAGTCGACCCCTTCAGTTCAAAACACCATATTCTGTTCTTCGATCACTATATCCTCACACCTCTAAAAATACTCTACCAATTAAAGTATTTGGTTGCACTGCTTTTATGCATGTTCACTCCCACCAATAGAGTAAATTTGATCCTAGAGCCATTAAGACGGTGTTTTTTGGTTACTCTCCTACCAAAATATGGTTATCGATGTTATTGTCCCCTCACCAAAAGAACATTCATCTCATGTGACGTCACCTTTTTTTAGGATACTCCTTACTTCACTCCCACATCGCTTCAGGGGGAGTCCAACCATCATCAGCAAGAAGGTCAGTGGTCATGGGGGTTAGAATTACCCTTAACCACTCATTTTCCATTTTCCTCTTCCACTCCACTTTCTTCTGAACCAGATATCCAGACTTTCCCTCCTGAACAGAAAATCCAGAAAATCCACCAACCTCTCCTAAGATCACTAAACTAGAAGGAACCTCTCCTAAAATCACTGAACCAGAAGGACATCCTCAAGACCAAAATGTACAGAAAGAGATTTGGGTATATTCCAATAGAGAAAGAAATAAACATATTACGAATCCTCAGCACAGTCAAACACTCAATCCAGTGATGGAACCACTTCCCTCAAAAGATCCAAGTATTCTCCCATCAAACAAACAGTCAGACCTAGATATTCCTATTGCATTGAGGAGATGAACTAGATCATGCACCCAACACCCCATTTCAAAGTTCATTTCTTATTCAAATTTTTCATCTCCATTTAAATCTTTCACCTTGAGTCTATCAAATGTTATGATTCCCAGGAATATCAAAGAAGCACTTGATTCTCCCTAGTGGAAAGCAACAGTGCTTGAAGAGATAAGAGCACTTAAACAGATTGGAACATGGAAATTGGTGGAGTTACCACCAGAAAAGAAGGTAATAGGGTTAAAATGGGTGTTCACCATCAAATACAATGCAAGGATCTATTGAGAGGTACAAAGCTCGGTTAGTTGCCAAGGGGTTTACTCAAACTTATGGAATTGACTACATGGAAACATTCGCTCCAGTTGCCAAAATGAACACTATCAGAGTTCTAATCTCACTAGTTGTTAACATGGTTTGGGAATTGCATAAACTTGATGTAAAGAATGTGTTTACCCAAAAAAGATTCACTTGATGAAATGTCAAGATTAGTACGCACGTGAGATGCACGTGGAAATTTAAGTGGTTATGTTTTGGTCTATCATCAACCAGAGGAGAATTCACACGGCAAAGGGGATATTTCATAGGCGACCAGGGCTGGTTGCAGTATGTCAGATATTTTCTAGAGATATTTGATCCTGTATTTATGTAAAAAATGTAATTTCCTTTATTATTCATATACGTTTGTATTCAATGTAATCAAGGCCATTCAGCCCATAAGGAGATCCTTGAGCCTATAAATAGGACTCAAAGGGCTCATGAGAAGGATCTTTAGGGACTAGGAGAGAAAATCATTGTTCTTATGCAATTCTTTGTATCTATTATTGAGCTTGTGAAACTTGGTAAACCCTTGTTTTACCGATCACAGGTTTTCATTACATTAATAAGAACACTAAGTGGACATAGGTCATTACCATCACTTGGGGTTGAACCACTATAAATCCTTGTGTCATTTATCTTCTTGACTTGAATTCATCTAATCTTTGTCGTTTTATTTGACTCTATGTCGTTGACCAAATCGAGGGTCAACATTTTGGTGCTTTCATTGAGATCCGAACTCAAGACCTCAAAGAAGATTAAATGGCGAAAACAACTAGGAAAACTGGACAAACCTCTGGGAATGTGCCAAACCATCCTCCTCCACAAGGTGTAGCTGAGAATGAGCCACAGGTGGAATTGGAAGAGGGTGAGATGGATGATAAAAATTTAAAGAAAACTTTGATTGTGTTGCAAGAAGAAATAGCTAATTTGAGAGCTAATCAAGAGAATGTGGCTGAAACAATGGTGTTGCAACAGAGGGAGATTGACTGGCAGCGCCAAGAACTGAATGAGCGGCAAGCTATCATGGACCGTCGACAAAGAGATGCCACTGCCACCTTGGAGGCAGCCATTTAATTGGCATGAGGATAGCCTGCACCTGCCTCCCAACCAGATCAGCCACCTAGTACTCACGCACAACAAAATCCATATTCAGAGCATCCCTAGCATCACCTTAATCCGCCACAACCAATGCATCCTCAGAGGCCAGAGCCACCCCTTGTTGCTCATTAGGAGAGGCCTTTCCAGGATCCTGAGCAACAACCACCCTCTCGCACTGGTCGAGAAAACACCCAGCAGCAAAGGCAGAATAGGACCGAACAACATTCTAGAAGCCCTAGATGCCAGATAGCTAAACAAAACCCTCCTGCAGAGGACAATGTCCTTCGGGGAGCAGAAGGCAGGTGGAGTCAGGCTCTGCAATCAGGGGTCCCCCACGACATAATAATGCCAAGGGACCTACCGACTATTATATTTTAATATAATGTTTGATTGATTAAATAAGTGTTACAAAAAGTGATTATTTAATCTAGTGGGGGAATGTTATATTATTTCATATAGTATAATATTAGATTAAATAATGTGACAAAATTTGATTTGTCACACAAATGTGATTTGTCACACCTTGTAACAAATTATTGAGAGTCACAAAATTGGACACATGTGTGTGCCCAAATGTGACATATTTTGCAGTTACAAAATCAGTTACAAATTTGTAACTCCCAAATATTACCCAATAATGTGTATATTATATGTTACACATTTGAGATTGGATTTCACAAAGCTATGATGAAATATGGTTGTTTGAGACATGTTTTTAACTCCCAATAGGTGTTTGGAGGTTACAAAATCATGTGGGAAAGGATTTGGGACGTTTTGGAAAAATGACTTTTTTGGAAAAATTAGTGGCCGCGACCTGGGGGACAGAAGCCAGTGGTCGCGGCCACTGAAAAGTCCTGGCCGCTGCCAGTGAGGCTGACAACCTATATCATTTTTCAGTTTTTTCCAAATTGAACGGTTCTAACATCCCAAATCTCCATTTTAATTCCATAAACATCCAATTAAACATTGGTAACAGCCATGGGGGTTGGTGGAATTTGAAATTTAAAGGGGTATCTCAAACTCTATAAATAGGAGCCTAATACTCACTTGTAAGACACAACATTTTCCATCCACAAAGCACTTGGCTAGAAAATACACCATAGATACTTGATAATTCCAGAGAGCTATTTCCTAGAGAGATCCCTTAGTGCTTAGAGAATAGGGGGAAATAAGCTTTTGGACAAAGGTTTTGAACCTTGTTCAAGTTGGTGATCCCCACTACTCTACACTTTGGTTGAGTGAGAGTTTGTGTTTTCCATTGATCTTTTCATTCTGTTCTTCTTCTTGTATTATTAGTGTATTGAGTTTGTAATCCTCTTCTCGTATTCTTATTTACATATTTATTGGTATCTTTTGTTTTAGGGTTTTAGTTCATATAATTCTCTTCCTTCTCTTATTTCTATTTACTTGTATTTAGAGTAATTAAGTTGTAATATTTATTTAATCAATTACCTTGTCTACTGTATTCTTTGCATAGAGTTGTATTTTGGTTTTTCCACTTTTCCATTGAGCAATAAAATATATTCTCTAACACCGACCAACGCAGGCCTCCACCTATCTATCGGGACATTCTAGCAGGGAGAGAGGGAAATAGTGTGAACAGCAGGTCGCACCGTCGTAGGTCACAATTTAGAGATGGCCATGATTATAATGATGCGGATTCTGGCAGGAGGAATGAAGGTCGATGGAAAGAGGAGAGGGGTGAAGGTTAGAACCCCCCGCTAATGGAGAATCGACCAATAAGCCAGAATGCTGGGGGACAACCTAAACAGCCCAATGTCTTTAACCGACTAGGTGTGAGCGATCAAAGGCGTAGGGATGAAGTTCTGAGGGATGTTCTTAATGATCGAAGAGAAAGGCACGACGAGTATTTCCCCCAGCATTGGTCGCTCCAGCAGTACCAGATGTTGTACAGGCCTAGCTGGATGCTTTAAAACAGGTCATCCAACAACTGGTTGGGAATAGGATATCCCATATAGAATTTGATCGGAGAAAGGGCACTCCCTTTGTGCAAAGAATCGTTGTGGCAGAGACTCCAAGAAAATTTAAAATGCTGGTCTTGCATAACTTCACTAGATTAGAAGATCATGTATCTCACGTTAACAAATTCGAGATATAGATGGACATCCAAAAGGTGTCAGACGATGCTCGGTGCAGAATTTTTCCGGCAACTTTATCTAAAACTACTCAGGAGTGGTTTTTAAAATTCCATCCAGCCAGTATAGTTTCTTGGCAAATGTTCATAAAGGATTTTTATGGACAGTTCTATGTTGGTTGAGTACATCCAGCTGAGGCCAATCAGTTGGTCGAAATACGCCAGAAGGAAGGAGACACCTTGAAGGGTATGTTCAACGATTCATGCGAGCAGCTGCTGGGGCCAAGACGGTTGTGGATGAGGGAAAGATGATGGCTCTTACTGCTGGGGTACGAATCCACTCATCCCTTTGAAACAGTTTGCGAAAGAATGGAGTCAAGAGCACTCAGGAATTTTTGGATCGAGCAGATAGGTATATCAAGCTCAAGGAAGCCATTGCAAATGATGGAAAGTCTTCTACAGACGACCAGCACCAGAAAGAAGATCCCACCAAAGCCGCCAATGGAACTGGGAAAGCCAATGGCAACGACAAAAATAATGGGAAGAATGGGGGAAAAAGGGCAAACCATGAGTCGACAACGTCTGATAACAAGCGCCCGAAATAGAATGGATACGAGCCAAGGTTCACCAATTACACAGCCCTAGTCGATAGCAGAGTAGAAGTATCCTAGGCCAGTCACACTACTGTCCCTTTTAGGCGACCAGCCCTAATCAGGAAAGATATATCCAAGAGAGACACTACCAAATGTTTTTGTTTTCATAACAACTATGGCCAGGACACCAACAAGTGCAACCAACTCAAGGATGAAATCGAGTTCCTTATCAGAAAAAGGACATATGAGGAGGTATGTGCGAGCGGCTGGAGGTTCTCAGCAAGAGGCTCAAGGAGGCAACGAGCAAGCACCTGTACGCCAACGCTCACCCCCTTTACAGCCAACTCAAGTTGTTGGTACATTGTTGACCATCTACAAAGGACCACACATAGCAGGTGATAGTGGGAAGGCAAGAGAAAGATATGCCAGAACCTTACGTCACAATCAGGATATTGAAATGTTGAACGTCAAGGAGCAAACTCCCAAAATAGCTCGAATAGAGGAAGAATCAATAACTTTGTCCGAGCTAGACACTCAGCATGTTCGATTTCCCCACTCAGATCCTCTGGCCGTGGATGTTCATATTGCAAACATAATGGTCAAGTGAGTGTTGGTGGATATAGGAAGCTCAGTCAACATTTTGTATAAATCTTCACTGGAAAGGATGAAATTGTCAGTGCAAGATTTGGAACCATGTAACCAAACCATTTATGGTTTTTTCGGCGAAGGGCTCACACCGACTGACTCGATCAAGCTTCCAGTTAGAGCAGGGGCTGCACCTGCGAACAGGACATTACTCGCTACTTTCATATTAATTGTTTGTCCCTCCGCATATAACGCTATGATTGGAAGGCCCATTCTCGTCAATCTGCAGGCAGTTAGCTCAGTATGGCATTTGGCCATGAAGTTTCCAACCGATGCAGGAATTGGATGTGTATTGGGAAACCAGCAAGAAGCAAGAGAATGTTATAACTCCTCGATCATAAAAGAAAAAAGAGGCAGATCGGGAGAAAACATCGAGAAATGGTTGCTGGTAACAAATGAAATACAAGCCCAATCCGGTTAACATGTCACCAAATAGGGTGTTGCCCAAAGTGAGGATAGGGATTTAGATCCTCGCTTTGGGGATTTTGAAGAGAACATTGGACCCGTGGAAGACCTCGAAGAGGTCCAATTAGAAGAAGCAGATTCGACCAGGGTTGTGAAAGTCGGTAAAAACTTAGAGACAACTACAAAAAACAAACTGGTGGAATTTTTGAGAGAGCACCATGAGGTGTTTGCCTGGTCGCATAAAGATATGGTTGGGATAGACCCAGCAGTGATAAGCCATGTCTTAAATATAGACAAATACTATCCACCTATGCAACAAAAAAAAAAGGCTGCTCGACAAAGACAGATTGAAGGCCCTAAAAGAAGAAGTCGAAAAGCTGAAGGAAAATGGATTTATCAGGGTAGCATTTTATCCATCTTGGGTCTCTAATCCCGCATTGGATCCCAAGCCGAATGGAAAGTGGAGGATGTGCGTGGATTTCACAGACCTTAATAAAGCCTGTCCGAAGGATTGTTTCCTACTTCCAAGAATTGATCAGCTGGTCGATGCTACATCAGGGCATGAAATTTTATTGTTCAATGATGCATACTCAGGATACAATCAAATCAGTATTTATCCACCTGATGAGGATCACACTAGCTTTCGAATAGACACGAGACTTTACTGTTACAAAGTAATGCTTTTCAGTTTGAAAAACGCTGGTGCGACTTACCAGCTACTAGTCAACCATATGTTCAAAGAGCTGATCGGCATTAACATGGAAGTATATGTCAATGACGTGCTGGTTAAGTTAAAGAAGGTTGAAGAACACATTGAGGACCTGCGAGAATGCTTCAACATCTTGAAAAAAATTTAGATGAAGTTGAACCCTCTCAAATGTTCCTTTGGTGTTGGATTAGGAAATTTTTTGGGATTCATATTAAACTCAAGAGGAATGGAAGCTAATCCCAAAAAAATCCAGGCACTGATCGAGATGCAGTCTCCTTCAAAGATTAAAGATGTTCAAATCCTAACTGGAAGGATTGTTTCCCTGATTAGATTCATATCCAATTCAACGGACAAGTGTGTTCCATTTTTTAATCTACTTAGGGGTAACAAGAAGTTTGAATGGACAAAAGAGTGCAAGCAGGCCTTTCAGGCGTTAAAATCCCACATGTCGCAACCACCAATCTTGTCCAAACCAGTCGAAAAAGAAACTTTGTTCGTCTACTTGGCAATCATAGAGTATGATGCTAGTGCTGTTCTAATCAGAGAAGAAGACAACATTCAGAAAGCAGTATATTATGTAAGCAAGAGGCTAGTATACTATCCTCTCAAGGAGTGTAGACTGAAGAGTGATGTTGGCTAACCGACCAACCACCAACTCTATACCCACTCTAATCATCTCCTCACCTAACTTATCGGATATCTTCCTCGAACTGAACAATTGTCCTGGGCCCTTCTGACTCAATGCGTCGACCACTACATTGGCATTCCCAGGATGGTATAGAATATCACAATCATAATCCTTTACCAATTCCAGCAAACGTCTTTGGCGCATATTCAGATCCTTCTGAGTAAATAAGTACTTCAAACTCTTATGGTTGGTGTATATTTTGCACCATATAAATAATGTCTCCAAACCTTAAGTGTAAATACCACCACCGCCAATTCTAAATCATGCAGGGGATATCTCTACTAATACTCTTTTAGCTGTCTCGATGCGTAGGCTATCACCTTTCCATCTTGCATCAGTACACACCCCAAACCATGTCTGGAAGCATCACAATAAACCACAAACTTCTCATTGTGTGACGGCAGACTCAATACTGGAGCGGTGATCAGTCGCCGCTTCAATTCGTTGAAACTGTTCTCACACTTGTCTATCCACACATACTTAGTCTTCTTTCACATCAATTCGGTCAATGGTGTGGTTATCCTGGAAAACCCCTAGAAAAACTGCAAATAATACCTTGCTAATCCCAATAAGCTCCTAACTTTTTGTACATTGCTTGGCCTAGGCCAATCTCTCACTACCTCAATCTTGCTTGCGTCAACCAGAATCCCCTCCTTACTGACAATATGGCCTAGAAATGTTACCTGCGGTAGCCAAAACTCACACTTTCTGAACTTAGCATACTACCTATGCTCCCTTAACCACTGTAATACCAAGCGTAAATGCTGCTCGTGCTTCATCTCTGACTGGGAGTACACCAGTATGTCATCAATGAACACAATTACAAACTTATCCAAGTAGTCCTTGAAGACTCTATTCATAAAATCCATAAAAGTTGTTGGGGCATTGGTTAATCCAGAGGACATAACCAGGAATTCATAGTGCCATATCTCGTGCGAAAAGCGGTCTTTGGTATGTCCTCCTCTTTAATCCTTAACTGGTGGTAACCTGACCGAAGGTCATTCTTAGAGAACATTGTCTTCCCCTGTAACTGGTCAAACAAGTCGTCGATCCTAGGTAGTGGGTACTTGTTCAGCTCCCTGTAGTCAATACACATTCTTAAAGATCCATCCTTCTTCTTGACGAACAACACTGGAGAACCCCATGGCGAGAAACTCAGTTTGATGAACCCCAAATCTAATAACTCTTGCAACTGAATCTTTAGTTCCTTCAACTCTGCCAGAGCCATTCTATAAGGTGTCCTAGATACTGGCTTTGCCCCTGGCGCCAACTCTATAACGAACTCAATTTCCCTCTGTGGCGGCAACTCTTGCAAGTCTGTGGGAAACAAATCTGGAAACTCACACCAGTCTGGTCTCACTTGGCCCAACCGCCACATCTCTAGATGTATCCACAATGTTAGCTAGGAATCCTATGCAACCTTCTTGCTTCAGGTCTCTAGCCTTCAATGCCAAAATCATAGGTACTCGCGGTCCACTCACTGTCCCTACAAATACAAAGGGTACCTCCCCTTCCGGTTCAAAAGTCACCATCCTGCGCTTGCAGTCAAAGTCAATCATTGCTCCATACTTCGATAACCAATCCATCCCTAAAATCATATCGAAGCCATCCATCGCTAACTCAATCAGATCAGTAGACTACTCTCTACTATCTATCTCTACTGGAAATGCTCTAACCCATCTCCTAGAGACTACCAGTTCCCCAGTCAGCAACAAAGTCTGAAATCCCCTAGCATACAAATCACTAGGTCTACACAGCTGATCTATCACTCTAGCAGACACAGATGAATGAGTAGCCCTCGAATCAATCAATGCAGTAAAAGAAGAACCATCACTAGAAATCTGACTTATCACGACCGAGGGGTTAGCCTCAGCCTCAGTCTAGGTCAAGGTGAATACTCTGGCAGGAGCGAGACTGTCACTCTGCTTCGGCTCCTCTTTCCTGGCTTGTGGGTAGTCCTTCTTTAAATGGTTGATACTCCCATAAGTAAAGCAGGCCCTGATCCTGCACTCTCCCTGATGTCGTCGTTTGCATCGAGGATACACTGGAAAACTCCTCCAGTTGTCTCCCCTGCCCTGACGGCCACTGAAAGCACCCCGTGCCCTCCTATCCAAGCTAGGAGGAATGAGAGAGTCTGGGGCCTTTCTCTTCTGCTCATTGGGGCCACTACCCCAACTAGATCCAATGAGAGGAGGCACCGTCCTCCGGGCATCGTGCCTAGCAACGCCCTCTCTCCATATCTGATCCTCGTCCCCCTCAACTGTAATGGCCTTGTCCACTACCTGGGCATACGTAGTAGTCCCCGGATCCAAGGTTATCTTTACTTCACTGTCAATCATGACATTCAATCCCTGCAAAAACTGGTCTCTTCGTGCCATATCAGTCGGCACCAAATTCAGCGCGAACTTCGCCAACTGGTCAAATCTCAAGGCATACTCAGTAACTGTCATCCGGTTCTGAGTCAGATTGGTAAACTCGTCAACCTTCAAAGCTCAGACTGCGACATTGTAGTACTTCTCATTGAAAATGTTTCTGAACTCTTCCCAGGTCATAGCTACAACATTCCTTCTCTGAGTCATCACATCCCACCATATGCGGGCATCCTCTCTAAACATGTAGTTGGCACAAGCTACCCTATCATTTCCTTCCACCCTCATGAAATCCAGGATGGAAGAAATCATGTTCATCCACTGCTTTGCCCGCAGTGGGTTTGGTCCACCATCGGAGGTGGGAGGATGCTGCTTCCTGAACCTCTCATACAAAGGTTCCCACCTATTCTCCATAACAGGCTGAACTGGCACTAGCACCACAGTCTGAGGAGGGGCCTATTGCCTCAACTGTCGAAGCTCTTCTTCTGTTTGGTGAAGTCTAGCTTCCATCTCAGCAAACAACTGTTGCCAATTCTGTAGGGCAGGTGGAGGGTCCTGACCCTGGTTATCATCCTCAGCCCTATTGCCGCAGATTCTGATTGATCGCCGAGGCATCTCAACAATATGCCTGCAATCAATGACACCGCTTATCAGTCATGATAACAATATCCAAAACCACCTCCCAACCAGCAAATTCACATAGCACAGGCAGCATACAACAATCAAGGGGCCATGCCCTAACATCATGCATATGTTAACACATTCATCATGCTCTATATAAAATAATCAAGCAAACAAGGCATTTAACACGCAATCAAGCATATAATTCAATCATTACCAACCAACCCTGAGTCGAGCTTGTCACTAGCAGCGAGTGTACATGCTCGGTTAATCTCCAGGAACCATAAACCTTGGCTTGCTCTGATACCAAGTTGTAACGCCCTACTTCCTTAGAGTCGTTACTAAGTGAGTTTAAAATGTGCTAATCACTCGCTAATCAAGGTTTTTAGGTTAAAATTATAGCTAAACTATATTGAAGGTCGTTTCAAGGCATTAAATATAAAAATGTGGTCATTCATTGAAAACACTAAAAGTTCAACATTTGGGATCCCAAAATATTGTTTGGAAAATATTTACAACTCAAAATACATTTAGGGTCAACTAGGCGACAAAATTCAGGTTAATACATCACATTTCCCAAAAATACCCCTGGTTGTGGCAGCCAGGTAGGCCAAACATGTACACGTCGCTTCACGCTCTCTGTACTCATGGTTGGTTGACCTTTCCTTTGCCCTTACCTGCACCATAGAGCACCCGTGAGCCGAAGCCCAACAAGAAAACTCAACACAAAACAATTAACATATGCATAACTATCAATCAACACATAAGAAAACAACCAACATGCTAAACACATAGCAGCCATGTCGTCCCAGGCGCTTTACCAAGCCCTGGGTTTGTGGTCTTCACCGTGAGGATGACTCCAGCATCCTAATAGGGTCTCGCCCTAACGGCTTGCACTTCGCGTGCTCAATGTCATCCCGGTCCCTTGTCGTTCTCGGCTTCCTGCCGTTCTTGGCCTTCATTATTCTCGGCTTTGCACTCACGTGCTCGACACCATTCCCGGCCCCATTGCCGTACTCGACTTCCTGCTGTTCTCGGCCTTCGTCGTTCATTCGCAAATATGCAATACATGGCATAATATCAACAAACACTTAAACATATACTAAACATAAACAATTGGGCTACGCCCTGCAATTCAATGGCCATGCCCTGCAAAATAAACAATAGGGCCATGCCCTACTCTACGGGTACAACAGTTTTCTCACCTGTGTCCCAAGCAAACTGAGCACCGCTATCCTGAGCACAGTCCTCTAACCCGAGCCTCTCTGAAAACCTAGTCACAACGCATCAACAATAGCCATCCATCAAGCTCTAATCAATTAAATAACTTTGGGATATAATCTAGTCTTCAGGACCTTAGATTCTACCAATCTGGGTGGTGAAATCCTTCCCGAGCCTTAACTTTTGGGTTCCCTAGCCAAAAACGTTCAAACAACCAATACATTGAATTAGGGTCGTGGCTCAGCCCCTTAAGGGCCACGTCACGCCCCAAGATAGAGGAAAAATGCCTCCCAGCTGGGAGACGCTGGCCGCAGCATACCCTTCCTTGGGCCGCAGCGCGCCTGGCAGGCAAAGACCTCTAGCCTCTTCGACACACACGGGTCGTGGCGCCTGAAGAACAGGATCGCGGCTCGAGCCTCCAAACCTAGAAAACCTCCATTTTTCTTGCATTTTCTTCGAGCCAATTCTTCTAAAATCAACCCAACTCAATATCTAAACCCAAAATTAAGCCAGGACTTCCCTTCCACACAATCTAGGCTCCATAACAAGTCCATAAATAATCACATAAACTCATCCAATAACCAAATTAAACTTAATAATCCAATTCACATGCAAACCTATAACTCTAACCAAAACTTAGTAGAAACTCAAATAATTCAATGCTAGGTTCCTTACCTCAAGGGTGATTCCAAGTTTAGACTAGTTCTTCAAAACCCCAAGCTTATTCTTCCCAAGTTCCAAGCCTTAAATTTCTGAATTCCTAGCTTAAATCCTTTAGAATTCCCTCAGCCTTCAAGCATCCAAAGAGAGAGGAAGAAACCGAGAGATAGAGAGAGATAGTCTTCTATTTTGTTCCAGTGGCTTCCCAAGATTTCTCTGAGCTAAGTAATACCCCTGCCAAATGACCAAACTGCCCCTTAAGCTTATCCTCAATCCTTAAGTAACCCAAGGGAAATTTAGTCATTTACCTAATCCCGTTAAGTCCCCGAGTATTCCTATAAATCCCCATTTAATCCCAACATGTCCAAACGATTTCCAAACTACTACCTGTTACTCGATAAATTCCAAACACATATTATATACCCAAAATACCCCTAGGCTCCTCCCACACCGGTATTTGACCCCGTTGTGACTTTCTAGCCAATCTGCTCCCTAGGACTGTCTCAGATCGTGCATCACAAATATATCACCACTCACTCATGGTATCAATCACAATATTCACAAATATAGCATTTATGCCCTCAATGGGCTGAAATTACAAACATGCCCCTAAAAGCCAAATGGGGCCCACATGCATATTTAATCCACCTAAACATGCATTTCTAATTAGATACTCATCAAATTCACATATTAACATAACAAATCAATTATTGCTCTCCAGGCATGCTAATCAAGGCCCTAAGCCTTATTAGAAAATTTGGGATGCTACACAATGCTTCGTATTCGGCTTCATTGTGTGAGGCAGTAAAGTTGAATCGTATTGCGTAATGAAGCCGATGCCCTTCAGGGGTAATTAGAATCAAACCTGCCCCCAAGTTATGCTTATTAGATGATCCATCCACAAATAGTCTCCAGGCAGGAGTTTGGTCTTGAGCTTCAGACTCTATAGTTGGCTCACTGGTTGGGATTTAAGTGAATTTAGCTACAAAGTTCACTAAGGCTTGTCCCTTTATGGCTACTCGCAGTGCATAAGAAATTTTAAACTGCCCTACTTCAACTGCCCATTTTTGTAGTCGACCAGCGACTTCTGATTTTTGCAAGACTTGTCGTAGTGGCTGGTCGGTAAAACTACTATGGGGTGAGCCTGAAAGTAGGGTCGCACTTTTCTTGATGCTAGTATTAAGAAGTAAGCCAATTTCTCTATAGTCGAATAGCGTAATTATGCTCCTACTAGCCTTTTACTTATGTAGTATACTATCTTTTGAATGTTGTCTTCCTCCCTGATTAAAACAGCACTGGCAGCATACCCTATTGTTTCTAAGTAGATGTACAAAGTTTCTCCTTCGACCGGCTTGGACAGAATGGGTGGTCGTGTAATATGGTCCTTGAGTGCCTGAAAAGCCTACTCGCACTCTTCTGTCCATTCAAACTTTTTGTTTCCTCTGAGTAGATTAAAAAACAGGATGCATTTGTCCATAGACTTAGATATAAATCTACTCAGAGATGCAATTCTTCCTATTAAATTGAATGGCTGCCTCTAAAGTCGTTGTCGCATCTCTTTGTCGACGATCCATGTCCGCCTGTCTTTCGTTCAATTCTCGATGTTGTCAATCGATCTCCATCTGTTGTATTACCATAGTTTCAATCATATTTTCTTGGTTAGCTTTTAAGGCAGCTAACTCATCTTGCAACACTCCTAGAGCCATTTGCAAGGTTCTAGCGTCCATCTCCTCCTCTTCCAATTCCACATGTGGCTCGTCCTCCACTACACCTGGTGGAGGAGGTGGATTTGGTACATTTTCCGACATTTTTCCAACTTGACCCTCTCTCCTGGAGTTCTTAGCCATTATTTTCTTGGAATTTTTGAATTCAACTCTCAATGAAAACACCAAAATGTTGACTCTTGATATAGTCAACGACACGGAGTCACGACAAACAATAAAAATTATAGAGCTGAATGCAAGAATGTAAACGACACAAGGAAGTTATAGTGGTTCGGCCCCAGAGATTGGTAATAACCTACGCCCACTTAGTGATTTTATTGATTTAAAATCCCAAAAACTTGCGATCAGCAAACAAGGGTTCATTGAGTTTCACATGTGTCGAGGATAGCTACAAGTTTTGTGTATAAACTCACTATTTCTCTCTGAATACAAAATATTGCGTGTGTCATACATGAATCCTATGAGTCATATTTATAAGCTCATAGATGTACATATGGGCCTATGGGCCGTCTTTAACTTGCATTACAAGCATAACGAAATAGTAACATAAATAATGATATTTACATAAAAATATATTTAAATATCTCGAGAATATTTAACTTGTAACTGTTTCTGAGCATTTGGCTCGGTTCCACGAGCAACTCTAGTCGAATGCATCTACACCCTTCATCTCCTGATGCTCAGCATATTCCTTGTGCCTATCGAGCAGCTTTAATTTCCTCTTAATACTCTGGTCGTTAGTCGACCAAGCTTTAACTAATAACTAATCACGTGTTATTCATGTGCCTCTTAAACATGCCACGTCATCATACAAATATTTTGAGAAACACTTGTAAATTTATTAAAAAAAAACTCAATTTTTAAATCTTAACCAAAATAAATAGAAACACACATTTTAAAAATAATAGAAAAAAATAAAAATAACTATATTAAAAAGAGATATATAAATATAATATATTCTCTAATACAAGATTATATAATTTGATCAAATTTACTAAAACACAAAGTAAATATATATTCTAAAAAAGTTTACATTTTAAATCTTAATTAAAGTAAAAAGAAACACACATTTTATATATATATATAATTTAAAAATAAAATTATATATATATGCTACAAGACAAAATAACTTGACCACACTATAAGACAAAATAAGTTAACCAATTTTTTTTTTAATTCACTTACTTTTTTATAATAGTTATAGATATATAATAGTTTTTATTTTTCTTTAGGGATATTTGCGGCACAAGTACCCAATGTTTGGAGAAAATACCCGGAATGGACCCAATCTTTTTTTTTTAGCGAGTAAAGTACCAAAACTTCCTAAAACTGTAATTCCGTCCAATTCCCTCAATAAGGTCTTCGTTAGTGGGCCATAGCGGACACGTGTATGCTCCAGATCCTAGGTAGCCAAGACCGTTACACTGTGTATTTATAAAAGTGCATGACTTGCTAACCAAGTCAATTAATTGAAAATGTGTTGCTAAGTCCATTAGTGAACTAGGGTTAAAAGGTTTTGGTCATAAAAGATACATATCATATAAATAAACGTTTATACATGGGATCCCAAAAGAAATAACATTTGAAGGACAGTTTACAAAATTTTCCAGAGTATATACATCAATTAGCCACTCTAAGGGCAAAACGGACATTTATGGTCCTCCTGTTCCTGTCCCTCCCTCAACCGTGGCGGCCGAGCAGCTAATCATGTACATTTCGCCTCTAAAGCTCTCCAAATCAGGGCTGATCAAGCTTACCCTTGACTCTACCTGCACCACATAGCACCTGTGAGACAAGGCCTAGCAAGAAAACCATACTATCATAGCATAAACAATGACAATAACCGATTAATTCTTTAAGCATGATCATATATTCAGCAGACCATGACATTCACAAGATCAGTAAACATAACTAGCAAATTCACAAACTAATACTCAGATATTCAGCATATCATATTTGTCAATTAACAACAGCAACCAAATCATACAATAACCAGGGTCGACACCTTAGGTCACACCCTCTGTTTACACCACTGACTCTGGTCCGCTTAAACCGAGCTCAGTGAATATTAAGCTGTCCTCAGCTACCAGTGGTTGAGCCGCACCCTGTGCGCCATTATAAACTCTGGCATTCTTAGGCCGTTTGTTTTACATTTCCATGGCATAATACCACCTTACATAATGCATACAAGAATAGGGATCCCTTAGTCTCGTGATAAACTCACAACCGAGTGCAGTTTTCTTACCTTTAATTCCAAGTGTTCTGATTACGAGAGATGACCCTTGAGCATGATCTGTTTCCCGAGCCCTAGCTTACACCTAGTCACAACCAAGATAAGGGATTCCATCAATAATAATTGTATAAGGGTTTTCGGACGAAGTTCTAGCCTCTTGAACATCGAATTCCACCAAACACGGTAGTGGAATCGATCCCGAGTACCCTAGGTTAGGTTCTCGTGCCTAAAACCTCCTTAAGGCCAAAAATGCCCTTAAGTGTCGCGGCCGAAGCTCTTTATGCCACGGCCCGCCCCTATCTAGAGGCTCAGCCTCATCAAATAACAGACATGGGTCGCGACCCAACACTTCCCATGCCACGGCCCGCCCTTCTTTCTCAGCTCCCATCTGCTCCAAAGGGTCGTGGCACACCAAGAACTGAGTCGCGGCCCGACCCCTTTGAACCTAGAAAACCCACCATTTTTAACAATCAAACCTCACTCAAATCCACCCAAAATCATTCTAATGACACAATTCAACTATCATAAACATCCTAACATGTTTCCAGCAACAAAACCCAACAAAACCTAGCTTAGAAACTCAGCAAAATCTCACTTTAATCCTTAAAACCCATAAGCTCATAAGCACCGAAACCTAGCCAAGAAAACATAGAATTCAAATGCTAAACTATAAATTAGAGCTTACCTTCAATGAAGAACCAATCCACCAAGCAATTGCTAAGCTAACTCCCAAGTCCTTAGCTTCAATTCAGTCTTCAATTTCAAAACCCAGAAACTCTAAGAACCCATCCCAAACCTACATAATTAAATGAAAAAGAATGTGATTCAAGACTTACCCCAACTCCTGATTGAATTCCTTAGCTAATACTGAATTAATCTTCCAAGTTTCAACTCAAACTTCTGAGTTTCCAGCCAAGTTTTCCTTTGGTTTCACTAGCTTCCTTGAGAGAGTGTTGAGATGATAGGAATGAGCTGAGAGGGAAAAGAAAGGGTCAGTTTGGCCATGTTCTACTGTTTTTCTTAATTTTTTCTTATCCACCCCTAGTTAATTAAGTTAATCCCAAGCTCGCGGTTCCAAGAACGTCCTCGAAGGCAAAATGCTAAACTTCCCCAGTATTCCCACCTAAGCTTTCTAACCTCAAATATATCTCCAATTATTTATTTCCATAACCCGATAACTCAAATAACCATCTAATATCCAAAATACCCCCTGACTCGCCCCGAGTCAAGTATTGGGTCCCATTGTGACCTTCCCGCTAACTGGCTCCCTAGGATCGCCTTAAGTCACATGCTGCAGATATATCCACATAATAATGTGGTCTTCACAATTATAACACATAATCACATTTATGCCCTCAACAGGCTAAAATTACTAATATACCCTTTTAAGCTAAACAGAGCCTACATGCATACTAATACTCTTAGACATGCATTTCATATATCCATATAATCATATAAGCATACTTATTACAGAGTCATGCATTAAATTATTTAATTCACATATAAACCAATTATGCCTTCTCGACATACTAATCTAGGTCCTTAAGCCTTATTAGTGATTTTTTGGGTCATTACAGTTTAATTTTAAAAAACTAAAAAAAACATTATTTTTAAATTTAATTTATTAAATTATTATTATTATTATTATTTGATTTTTAAAACCTAAAAAATAAAACCCTCAAAGTTCAGTTCTGCTCCAAACCCACGAACCCTCTCCAAAGTAAGATTCAAAGTAATGAAATTATAGCCTTAAACAGTTAAAAAAGTAAGATATTGTTCTTCAATATCACAAGTTGAATCACATCCTACTTCATATCTTCTTCTCAAGTACGACCCAAACATAAATCAAGCTTGAAAACTATGGCATTACACTTCATTTCATCAAAATAATAAAACTACCTAGATTTTCCTATTACCCAAAACACAAGTGGAAAATTGTTTCGCATTATCCTAATAGCTCAATTTCTTGTGTCAATAATTCATATGAAAATTAAATTAAGAAAAAAAGCGAACAAGCAGTTAGATCTAGCATGAAGTTAAACACCATTAATTAAAAATTATATATATTTACATATATAGATATAAGTACGTATACAGAAGTGAGTGGGAGAAAGAGGAATACAGAGAGGGTGAGGTAGAAGATGAGCTTGAAGGAGAACTTTCGGAGCTCTTTGAAGAGGACCTAGCAAAAGACTATGAAGCTGGAGCCAACGAAGGAAAGGGAAGCTACTCCGTCAGAACTAAACTTTGGGAGTTTTAGTTTTTAGGTTTTAAAAATCAAATAAAAATAATAATTTAATAAATTAATTTTAAAATATTTTTTATTTTTTAAGTTTTTTAAAATTAAACCAAGGTATAATCTGTAGCCTACACGTGTCCACTATGACCCACTAACAGAGACCCTATTGACATAATTAGACAAAATTACAGTTTTAGGATGTTTGAGTACTTTATCTGCTAAAAAAAATGTAGGATTGGTAATCCAAAGAAAATCAAATATGTTATAATAACTTAACAGCTTTTGTCATTTTCTGTTAAGTTAGTTACTAATCAGTTTTTTTGTAGGTGTACACCTTGGGATTGTCATTTCAGTTAGTTAGCTCATATTGTAACTCAATTTTATGGCTCTAACCTATTCATTATAAAGGTTAGAACAAAGATAGAGGTTTAGTAGTGTTTTTGAGAGAGTGAAAAAGAGAGAGAAAGAGAGAAATTGTAACAGCCATTGTATGACTTTGTGAGCTCGAGTGTGAGAGTTCTTGGGGATTTCTTTCTATGATTGTTTCAAGAGGTGTACACTACAACTATTGGAGATTGTAATCAGCTTGATTATAGTGGAGAAAACTCCTTCGAGGAGAGCTGGAGTAGGCCTTTGTAACGACCCAAAATAGCTAATAAGGCTTAAGGGCCTTGATTAGCGTGCCAGGAGGGCATGATGGGATTTATGTGTTATTTTATGAGTTAAATGCATGATTATGATTTAAAGCATGTTATATGACTATTTGTTTATCTGAGATGCATGACTATGTATATTAGTATGCATGTAGGCCCGGATCGTGTTAGAAGGGCATAACTGTAATTTTGGCCATGTTGGGCATAACTGTATTGATATGTGATGATTGTTGAGACCACAGTGGTATGTGGGCGTATCTGTGATTTGTGACTCGAGGCGATCCCAGTGAGCAGGCTAGCGGAAAGTCATGGCGGGAGTTTATACCCAGCTCGGGGCGAGCCTGGGGGTATAAGCAGGAATTCAGAGAATAGATTGAGATTTATTTTGATGATGGGGGATACTTATTTGGTGATTTATCAGGTTTTGGAAAGCAACGGGAAAAATATTAGAGACACTTGAGGATTAGCGGGAATTGGGTAAAATGACTAAAATGGCCCTACTTGGACAAAAGGATTTAGAATTTATAGGGAGGGCATTTTGGTCATTTGGCTTTTTGGAGATAGATTAAATAAGGCTTTACACTTAGTGGGATTTATAGAGAAGTGTTGGCTGTGGAGAGAAAGAAAGAAAAGAAAGAAAAGAGAGAAAAAAACAGAGGGTTTTCCTAAAGGGACGGTTTGTGCATTCTTGCACCATTCCTCTCCATTTTTCTTGGAGCAAAGCTCAGTGGGGAGCTAGGATTGGCTGAGCATCAAGGATCTTAAGGTTACACTTGAAGATTTGGCAAGGATTAGCAAGAACACATCAACTTTTGAGGTAAGTTTTTAGAGATTTCAGTTTTAAGGGTTTTGATGGTTTGAGCTGTGTTTTGAGCTGAGTTGATGGGGATTTTAGGGAATTTCTGGGCAAGCTTTGAGGATGAACAAGCTAAGGAGGTCTAGGGTTGAATTAAGGTCGAAATTTGCATCAATGGTAAGAATCCTAAGCCTTTAACTTTGTTGTTGATTGAATTTCTGGGTTTAGGGTTGTTCATGGTGAATTTTGAGATTTGGGTTGAATGTGCTTGGGTTTTGAGTTCTTGGGATGCTTGGGATGAGTGTGAGGTGTTTATAAGCTTGATTTTGGGTTTGGAAAAGGTTTGTACAAGTTTGGGATTGAATTGGTTGAAGGAAATCGCAAGAAGCGATTTCTGGGTTCTGCTGGGCTGCAACTAGCGCTACAACGCTAGTCGGTGGGCGCTGTAGCGCTAGCCCCGGTTCTGGGGGGGTGTGTTCTGCTTGTAGCGCTACAGCGCCCTCTTTAGAGCGCTGCACTATTCACAGAGGTGGATTTTTGGGTTTTTGATGAGGGATTTTGACCTAGGGTTCGGGGCTCGATGCCGCCACTTTGTTTTGGGGATTTAGGACTTCCCGGGGGCTCGGGATTGGTCCCGAGGCTAGGTATTCGGACTTGGGGTTCGGTGTTGACTGTGACCTATGTTTGTGCCTAGGTGTGCGCTAAGGCTCGAGTGGGATCATGCTCAAGGAGTCGGGTGATCTAAGCTATTGATTGGAAAGGTAAGAAAACTATAACACCCGTAGGATAGGGCGTGGGCCCATAGTGTGATTGCGGGGCACGACCCTATATTGCATGATGAGATGATTGCCGGGCACGGCCCTATATTGCATTACATGTTAGGGTGCAGATTTAAATGAATTGATATTTGTTTGAATGTTGTTTGATTTATGCTATATATGATTATAGTGAAATGAACGGCTATGGCCGAGGGCGGCAAGGCCGAGAACGGCAGCGGGGCCGGAAGTAACACTTAGCACATGGGATGCTTATAGTCAGGGTAGGACCCAGAGGATACATGCGAGATCCTTACGGTGAGGACCGAGACCCCAGGCTGTGGTAAGGGTTCTGGAGCGGCATGGCCGTGTTTGCTTAGTCTAATGGTTGACTTGTTTGTCTGTGGACTGTTTGATATGATTAACTGTATATTTTGTATATGTTATGAACTGCATGAGTTTTCTTGCTGGGCTTCGGCTCACGGGTGCTCCGTGTTGCAGGTAAGGGCAAAGACTGAGTCAACCAACCATGAGTACGGAGAGCGTGAAGCGACGCGTACATGTTTGGCCTGCCCGACTGCTTTGGTTGGGGGTTTATTCGAAAATGGCTGTAATAATCTATGATTTTTATAACTGATCAATTGTAAACTTATTTTAAGATGTAAATAGTTCTCAAACCTTATTTTGGGATCCCAAATGTTTAATACTAGAAGTTTTATTGAAACAACGCATTTTTCTAAGATTACAGCCTTAACTTTTAATTAGTCACACTTTTGTTTCAAAAACCTCGGTTAGCAAGTTCATTGCACACTGTTTTGTCTTAAAACTCACTTAGTAACGGCTCTAAGGAAGTAGGGCGTTACAGCCTTGAATTGAGGACCGAACCATGATAAATCTCTTTGTTATCTTGTTTTTACTTTTCTATTGTTGCATTATGTTTGATTTCAGCTTGTGTTTTTCTTTGATTTGTGTTTGATCAACCTTTAAGTTGTTGAGTCTTGTGTAGTAGATTACTACAGTGGTACCAGAGCCAGGTTTTGTAGATTGATGACTTGATTTGAAGGTTATCAAGAACTCAAGAAAATAGCTGAGATGGCATCATCATCAACCAGATTCGATTTTGAAAGATTTGATGGATTTGGAGACTTTAGTCTATGGAAGGAGAAGATGATGGCTGTATTGATATATCATAAGCTTGATTCGGCACTTGAAGAAAAGACAGAGAAGGTTGAGAAGGACTCTAATTCATCCAAGAAAGGTGATGCAGAAACTGTGATGAAGCAAGCTCGATCAGCCATTATCATGAATCTTTCTGATAATGTACTGAGGCAAGTAATCAGTGAGAAGACTACCTTGGGAATCTGGAATAAGCTCGATCAATTGTACATGGAAAAATCTACTGCAACCAAGATTTTCTTGAAAGGGAAGTTCTATAGATTTAAAATGAATACTACTGTTTCTTTAGAGCAAAATTTAGATGATTTGAATAAAATTGTTTTTGCTCTTACTAACATGGGTGAAACAATTAAGGAAGAAGATCAAACTGTCATTTTACACAATGGCTTGCTAGATCAATTCAAGGAGATGAGAACTGTTATTATGTACAGCAGGGATACTCTAACTTTGGATGATGTTATGAGCACACTCAGATCGAGGGCTGCAGAGCTTAACTAGCAAAAGGCCGTAAGACAAGAATCAAGAATTGATGAAGGGTTGTTTGCTCGAGGAAGAACTCAAAGAAGAGGACAGTCTAGAGGGAATTACAGAGGCAATTCAAGGTCAAAATCAAGACCCAAGGAAACAAGAAAATGTCACCATTGTGGAAAGGTTGGACATCTGATCAAGAATTATTGGGAACTGAAGAGGAAAAAGAAGAAAGAGAAGGAAGAAGATGAGAAAAACAGTGACTCAAATGCTGTCATTGATGATTGCTATAGCTCAGATGGAGATATATTCACTGTCACAGATGCAACTGTCAAAAACAAAGTCAAGACTGAAGGAAAAGTCTGCACTGGTTTACATGATGAAGAATGGAAGGAATGGATCCTTGACAGTGGATGCACATATCACATGTGTCCCATAAGAGACTGATTTCATGAGTACACTGAAATCAATGGGGGAAATGTGGTTATGGGGAATGATTAGAAGTGCAAAGTAGTTGGTATCGGTTCAGTGATACTCAAGAGTTATGATGGAACTCCTAAAACCCTCACCAAAGTGAGACACCTTCCTGATCTGAAAAGAAATCTAGTCTCACTAGGCACTCTTGATGAGGAAGGGTATGAATACAAGGTGAACAAAGGTGTTATGAGGATTTACAAGGGATCTTTACTATCTCTCAAAGGAACCAAGAGACATGGACTATATTTCTTGGATGGAGAAACTGCAACTCAAGCACAAGCAGCTACTGTGCATAAATGCAATTCAGAATCAAAGCTATGGCATGCAAGGATGGGCCATATTGGAGAGCAGGGCTTGATAGAACTATCAAAATAGGGTTTGCTTAAAAATTACAAACATGATAACTTGCCATTTTGTGAAATTTGTGTGCACAGCAAACATCACAGAATAAAGTTCACAAACAGTAGCTATAGGGCCAAAAAGGTGCTGGAATACATTCATGCAGACCTATGGTGTAATGACCTGAATTTTCTAATCGGGCTTAGGGCCTTGATTAGTGTGCCTGGAGGGCAATAAATGATTTAATATGCTTATACGTGGATTTATGTGAATATATGATAATCATGCATGTTTAGTTGAGTTAAATATGCATGTGGGCCCCGTCTGGATATTAGGGGCATAAGTGTGATAAATGTGATGAATGTTATATATATATGATATGTTTGTGCAGCACGATCCGAGACAGTCCTGGTGAGCGGTTAGCCAGAGAGTCACAACGGGGTTGAGATTCCGACTCGGGGCGAGTCGAGGGGTAATTTGGGTACTAGGTGTTATGGGATTATCTGGACATGAAAATAAATATTTGGAGATATATTTGAGGATAGAATGTCTAGGAGGGAATACTGGGGAAATTTACCATTTTGCCCTCGAGGACGTTTCGGTACCCCGAGCCTTGAGGTAACCACATAGATTTAAGTGAATAAAACAAAAAGGGCGAATTGTATAGAAGTTTTAGAAACTGACATATATTTCCTCCCAACTGCAGATAGCTCTTATTCCTTTCTCTCTTTCATTCTCTAAGACATAACAAAGGAGAACTTTGGAGGAACTAGTTAGGGAATTGAGGACTTTGGGCAGTGAAATTAAGGAGCTAGGAGCTTGGGGATTAAGGTTCAACTTCAGAGGTTTAACTCAGCAAGAGGTAAGCTTTACCATGGGAGTTATGCTTAAATTTCAGTTGTGTTTCTAAGCTATGCATGTGGGTAGAATCTAATTTGTTCTTGGGGGTTTTAGTTGAGTTTTGGAGTAGATTTTGATGGGTTTTGATGTTGTTGTTGAGTTGTTATTGAGCTGGAATATATGTGTTAATTATCTGGGTTTGATAGATGAGTTTTGGATGAATTGGCTTGAGGAAAGGTGTGGAAAAATGGTGAGAAAATCTGGGTTCGGTGATGAGGGTCGCGGCCCGTGTGCGCGCGCGGCCAAGGGTGGGCGAGAAGTTCATGCGCTCCGCGGTGCTTGGTGCGCGCGCCGCGGCCCGTGTGTGTTGCAGGGGTGTGCTAGCCTCTGTTTTGAGGCTAGCCGCGACTCTTGAGGGTGGGGCCGCGGCCCTTAGTGCCAGTTTGAGTTTTTAAGGGTGTTGAGGCTTGGGAATTCAATGGGTAAGGCTCGGGATGGATTCTATCACACGGATTGATAGAATTCAAGGTCCCGGAGGTTATGGTTATGGCTCGGAGATATTTATTGGATTAGAATTTGATGGATGGATATTGTTAATATGTTGTGACTAGGGATTCAGAGAGGCTCAAGTTAGAGGACTGTGCTCGGGGCATCAGTGCTCAGAAAGCTCAAAACTCAGGTAAGAAAACCCTTGTTCCCATAGAGCTTGTGTGCAGGGCCGAGCCTAATGTGTGTGAATAGAATTGGTATGCAGGGCTTAGCCCAATATGTTAGAACTACGAAGTGTAGCTCTTTAACTGAATATGCTAGAATTCTGTACTTTTTTGCTATGCTATGTGTGTTATGATGTGAATGATTGGCAAGAGCCGGGAACGATGTAGACCGAGAACGGCGAAGGGCCGGGAATGGCGTTAGGCACGTTGAGTGCAAGTTCGAGAACGGCAAGGGGCCGGGAGCAGCGTTGAGCACGTGGAGTGCAAGTTGCCAGGGCGAGTCCCTAAAAGGATACCTGGGATATCCTCACGGCGTGGTCCGTGAACCCAGGGCTTGGTAAACGCCTGGGACGGCTAGGCCGTATGTGTTTAGCCCATTGGTGTCCTGTTTATATGCTTGATATATGTGTTGCATATGTTATCTATTTGTGGGTTTTCTTGCTGGGCTTCGGCTCACAGATGCTCTGTGGTGCAGGTAAGGGTAAAGAGAAGATCAACCAACCATGAGTACAGCAGGCGTGAGGCGGCGTGTACATGTTTGGCCAGCCTGGCTACCACAGCCAAAGGATTTTGGGAGATGCTTGTAAATAAACTTAGATTTTGTCGTTTAGTCGACTTGGTTCAATTTTTATGTTGTAAATGTTTCTAAACTGTATTTTGGGATCCCAGGTGTCAAACTCCTATGGTTTTCAATGAATTGGAGTTATTTCTAAAGTTTTTCCTTTGTTTATAGCTTAATTACACTATTTATCCTAAAACCTCGATTAGCGAGTTGATCGCACATCTTTAAACTCACTTAGTAATGGCTCTAAGGAAGTAAGGTGTTACAACTTGTTATCAGAGCGAGCCAAGCTTATTGGTTCTGGAGATTGACCGAACATGTACACACGCTGTCAGGGACAGGCTTAGCTCAGGGTTGGTTGGTAAGATTGGCTATATGTCTTAATAAGTGTATGAATGCCCTGTTTGCCTGCTCATTTTATATAGAGCATGATGAATGAGTTAAAATATGCATGATGCTAGGGCATGGCCCGTTGTGTGTTATATGTTATATGAGATATTATTGTGGATGACTGGTGTGTTTGGGTGGTGGTTTTTGGATGTTGTTATCATGCCTGATGAGCGGCGTCGTTGGTTGCAGGCATATTTGTTGAGATGCCTCGACAATCAGCTAGACTCCGCGATAGTAGGGCCGAGGATGACAACCAGGGTCAGGACCCTCCACCTGCCCCACAGAACTGGCAAGAGATGTTTGCTGAGATGGAAGGAAGACTACAGCGAACAGAGGAAGAGTTGCGACAGCTGAGGTAGCAGGTCCCGCCTCAGGTTACTGGGCTGTCAGGGCAGCAGGTTACAGTGTCAGTGTCAGTTCAGTCTCTTTTGGAGAATAAGTGGGAACCTTTGTATGAGAGGTTCAGGAAGCAGCATCCTCCCACCTTTGAGAGTGGATCAGACCCACCGCGGGCAGAACAGTGGATGAATTTGATTGCCTCAATTCTGGATTTTATGAGAGTTCAAGGGAACGAGAGGGTAGCATGTGCTAGCTACATGTTCAGAGAGGATGCCCGCATCTGGTGGGACGTGGTGGTTCAGAGAAGGGATGTATCAGCTATGACCTATGAAGAATTAAGAAACTTGTTTAATGAGAAGTACTATAGTGTGGCAGTGCGAGCTGCGAAGGTTGATGAGTTTATCAACCTGACTCAGAATCGATCGACAGTGACAGAGTATGCTATAAAGTTTGATAGATTGGCAAAGTTTGCGCCAGATCTAGTGCCGACTGATGCGGCAAGGAGGGATAGGTTTGTGCGGGGGTTGAATGTTATGATTGCCCGCGATGTGAACATTACCTTGGATCCGAAGACTACTACTTATGGCCAAGCTGTGGATAAGGCCCTTACTGCTGAGAGGGCTGAGGATCAGATTTGGAAGGATAGCGCTATTAGGCGCGATGCCAGGAGGACAGTGCCTCCTTCTGTTGGGTTCAGTCGTGGTGATGGTTCTAGTGAGCAGAAGAGGAAGGCCCCAGATTCCTTTGTTCCTCCCAGTTCAGATAGGAGGGCACGGGGTGCTTCTACTGGCCGTCAGGGTGGCAGTGATAACTGGAGGAGTTTTCCTATGTGTCCGCGTTGCAGGCATCGACACCAGGGTGAGTGCAGGATCAGGGCCTGCTTTGTTTGTGGGAGTGTTAGTCATCTGAAGAGGGATTGCCCTCAAGTTAAGAAGGAGGAGCAGAAGCAGAGTGACAGTCTTGCTCCTGCCAGGGTATTCACTTTGACACAGACTAAGGCGAAGGCTAGCCCCTCAGTTGTGACAGGTCAGATCTCTAGTGCTGGTTCTTTGTATACTGCATTGTTTGATTCAGGGGCTACCCATTCATTTGTATCTGCTAGAGTGATAGATCAGTTTTGTAGACCTAGTGGTGTGTATGCTAGGGGATTTCAGACTTTGTTGCCAACAGGAGAATTGGTAGTCCCTAGGAAGTGGATTAGAGCATTGCCTGTAGAGGTAGATGGTAGGGAGCCGTCTGTTGATCTAATTGAGTTAGAGATGGATGATTTTGACATGATTTTGGGAATGGATTGGCTATCCAAGTATGGGGCAACGATTGACTGCAAGTGCAGAATGGTGACTTTTGAACCAGAAGGGGAGGTACCCTTTGTGTTTGTGGGGTCAGTTAATGGACCGCGTGTACCAATGATTTTCGCCTTAAGGGCTAGGGACCTGATGCAGGAAGGTTGCATAGGATTCCTAGCAAGTGTTGTGGATACTTCTAGGGTGGTGTCGGTTGGACCGGGTGAGACTAGATTGGTGTGTGAGTTTCCGGATTTGTTCCCAGCGGATTTGCTAGGGTTGTCGCCGCAGAGGGAGATTGACTTTGTTATAGAGTTCGTACCAGGAGCGGAGCCAGTATCTAGGACACCCTACAGAATGGCTCCGGCGGAGCTAAAGGAGTTGAAGATTCAGTTGCAGAAGTTACTTGATTTGGGGTTTATCAGACCGAGTTTCTTGCCATGGGGTGCTCCAATGTTGTTCGTTAAGAAGAAGGATGGGTCCCTTAGGATGTGTATTGATTACAGGGAGCTGAACAAGTTAACCATTAAGAACAAGTACCCATTTCCTAGGATCGACGATTTGTTTGATCAGCTACAGGGAAGAACGGTGTTTTCCAAGATAGATCTTCGATCAGGTTACCATCAGTTAAGGATTAAAGAGGAGGACATACCAAAGACTGCTTTCCGAACGAGGTATGGACATTATGAATTCCTGGTTATGTCCTTTGGATTAACCAATGCCCCAGCAGCTTTCATGGACATGATGAATATATTTTTAAAGGATTATCTGGACAAGTTTGTGATCATATTCATCGACGACATCCTAGTGTACTCCCAGTCAGAGACAGAGCACGAGCAGCATCTATGGTTGGTTCTACAACGGTTGAGAGAGCATAAGTTATATGCTAAGTTTAGTAAGTGTGAGTTCTGGTTGCCACAAGTTACATTTTTGGGCCATATTGTCAGTAAGGAGGGGATTCTGGTTGACCCGAGTAAGATTGAAGCGGTCAGAGATTGGCCTAGACCGAGCAGTGTCCCTGAAGTGAGAAGCTTTCTGGGTTTAGCAGGGTATTATCGGCCGTTTGTTGAGGGGTTCTCCAGAATAGCTACGCCACTGATAGAACTGACAAAGAAGAAGACAAGGTATGTCTGGACGGACAGGTGTGAGAACCGTTTTAAGGAACTGAAGCGGCGACTGATTACTGCGCCAGTGCTAAGCTTGTTGACAGAGAATGAAAAGTTTGTGGTCTACTGTGATTCATTTAGACAGGGTTTAGGGTGCGTGTTGATGCAAGCTGGTAAAGTAATAGCTTATGCATCGAGACAGTTGAAGGAATATGAGCAAAGATATCCTACGCATGACCTGGAGTTGGCAGCGGTGGTGTTTGCACTTAAGATTTGGAGGCATTATCTTTATGGTGAAAAGTGCGAGATATACACCGACCATAAGAACCTAAAATATTTCTTTACTCACAAGGACCTGAATATGCGCCAGAGACGGTGGCTGGAGTTGGTTAAGGATTATGATTGTGATATCCTATACCATCCTGGGAAGGCTAATGTAGTGGCTGATGCATTGAGTTGGAAGGGCCCAGGATAGTTGTCTAGTTCGAGGCAGATATCTGATAGGTTAGCTGAGGAGATGACCAGAGCAGGTATAGAGTTGGTGGTTGGTCAGTTGGCCAACATCACTCTTCAGTCTACACTCCTTGAGAGGATCAAGGAAGCTCAGGGGAAGGATTCTCAGTTGCGAGGTCATAGGGAGAGTGCCTTAGTCGGAGTGACAAATGACTTTTCCATTTCAGAGATGGGGTTACTGAGGTACAAGGGTCGGATTTGTGTTCCAATGGATTCTGATATTCGGCGGGAGGTCTTAGATGAATCACATACCACACCCTATTCTTTGCAACCGGGTACGACGAAGATGTACCAAGACTTGAGAGCTCTGTATTGGTGGTCAGGCATGAAGAGGGATGTGGTGGATTATGTGGCTAAGTGCTTAACTTGTCATTAGGTTAATGCTGAGCACCAGAGGCCAGTGGGGTTGTTGCAGCCTTTGGGGATCCCGGAATGGAAGTGGGAAGATATTACTATGGACTTTGTGGTTGGTTTACCAAGAACTGCGGGACAGCATGACTCAGTGTGGGTGATTGTGGATAAGTATACCAAGTCCGCCCACTTTTTGCCTGTTAGGACAACTTAAACTATGGAGCAGTATGTTGAGTTGTATGTGAAGGAGATTGTTCGACTTCATGGGGCTCTGAGGTCAATAGTATCCGACAGAGACCCCATCTTCACCTCCAAGTTTTGGGAGAGTCTGCAGAAGGCTATGGGCACGAAGTTACGGTTTAGTACTGCTTATCATCTTCAGACGGATGGGCAGTCTGAGAGGACGATTCAGACATTGGAGGATCTGCTGTGAGCCTGTGTGCTTGATTTTGGGGGATCGTGGAGTAAGTATCTCCCCTTGATCGAATTCTCGTACAACAACAGTTATCAGGCGACCATTGGTGTGGCTCCGTACGAGATGCTTTACGGAAGGAAGTGTAGATCACCTATCCATTGGGATGAGACAGGTGAGAGGAGGTATCTGGGTCCAGAGATGGTTCAGAGGACCAATGAGGCAATTGAGAAGATTAGAGCACATATGCTCGCCTCCCAGAGTCGACAGAAAAGTTATTCAGACCTGAAACGCACGAGTGTGGAAATTCAGATAGAAGATCATGTGTTCCTTACGGTTTCACCCATGAGGGGTGTGAAACGGTTTGGTGTTCGGGGCAAGTTGAGCCCTAGGTTTGTTGGCCCCTTCGAGATTCTGGAACGGGTTGGAGAGGTAGCTTACAGATTAGCGATGCCTCCAGCTTTATCAGGGGTTCATGATGTTTTCCATGCATCTATGCTCCGGAAGTATATGTCAGATTCAACACATGTTCTAAGTTTTGAGAATCTGGAGCATGATTAGGATCTGTCCTTTGAGGAGAAGCCGATTCAGATTCTCGACCGAAAAGATAAAGTCTTGCGGAGCAAGACCATCGCCTTGGTGAAAGTGCTGTGGAGAAACAACAAGATTGAGGAGGCGATGTGGGAACTTGAGTCAGAGATGAGGGAGCGGTACCCCGAGTTGTTCAGGTAATTTCGAGGACGAAATTTTCGTAAGGAGGGGATGGTTGTAACGACCCGAATTTGCTAATCGGGCTTAGGGCCTTGATTAGTGTGCCTGGAGGGCAATAAATGGTTTAATATGCTTATACGTGGATTTATGTGAATATATGATAATCATGCATGTTTAGTTGAGTTAAATATGCATGTGGGCCCCGTCTGGATATTAGGGGCATAAGTGTGATAAATGTGATGAATGTTATATATATGTGATATGTTTGTGCAGCACGATCCGAGACAGTCCTGGGGAGTGGTTAGCCAGAGAGTCACAACGGGGTTGAGATTCCGACTCGGGGCGAGTCGAGGGGTAATTTGGGTACTAGGTGTTATGGGGTTATCGGGACATGAAAATAAATATTTGGAGATATATTTGAGGATAGAATGTCTAGGCGGGAATATTTGGGAAATTTACCATTTTGCCCTCGGGGATGTTTCGGTACCCTGAGCCTTGAGGCAAACACATAGATTTAAGCGAATAAAACAAAAAGGGAGATTTGTTTAGAAGTTTTAGAAACCAACATATATTTCCTCCCAACTGAAGATAGCTCTTATTCCTTTCTCTCTTTCATTCTCTAAGACATAACAAAGGAGAACTTTGGAGGAACTAGTTAGGGAATTGAGGACTTTGGGCAGTGAAATTAAGGAGCTAGGAGCTTGGGGATTAAGGTTCAACTTCAGAGGTTTAACTCAGCAAGATGTAAGCTTTACCATGGGAGTTATGCTTAAATTTCAGTTGTGTTTCTAAGCTATGCATGTGGGCAGAATCTAATTTGTTCTTGGGGGTTTTAGTTGAGTTTTGGAGTAGATTTTGATGGGTTTTGATGTTGTTGTTGAGTTGTTATTGAGCTGGAATATATGTGTTAATTATCTGGGTTTGATAGATGAGTTTTGGGTGAATTGGCTTGAGGAAAGGTGTGGAAAAATGGTGAGAAAATCTGGGTTCGGTGATGAGGGCCGCGGCCCGTGTGCGCGCGCGGTCGAGGGTGGCCGAGAAGTTCATGCGTGCCGTGGCCCATGTGTGTTGCAGGGGTGTGCTAGCCTCTTTTTTGAGGCTAGCCGCGACTCTTGAGGGTGGGGCCGCGGCCCTTAGTGCCAGTTTGAGTTTTTTAAGGGTGTTTAGGCTTGGGAACTCAATGGGTAAGGCTCGGGATGGATTTTATCACTTGGATTGATAGAATTCAAGGTCCAGGAGGTTAGGGTTATCTCTTGGAGATATTTATTGGATTAGAATTTGATGGATGGATATTGTTAATATGTTGTGACTAGGGATTCGGAGAGGCTCAAGTTAGAGGACTGTGCTCGGGTCATCAGTGCTCAGAAAGCTCATAACTCAAGTAAGAAAACCCTTGTTCCCATAGAGCTTGTGTGCAGGGCTGAGCCCAATGTGTGTGAATAGAATTGGTATGCAGGGCTGAGCCCAATATGTTAGAACTGCGGGGCGTAGCTCTTTAACTAAATATGCTAGAATTCTGTACTTGTTTGCTATGCTATGTATGTTATGATGTGAATGATTAGCAAGAGCCGGGAACGGTGTAGACCGAGAACGGCGAAGGGCCGGGAATGACGTTAGGCACGTTGAGTGCAAGGCCGAGAACGGCAAGGGGCCGGGAGCAGCATTGAGCACGTGGAGTGCGAGTTGCCAGGGCGAGTCCCTAAAAGGATACCTGGGATATCCTCACGGCGTGGTCCGCAAACCCAGGGCTTGGTAAACGCCTGGGACGGCTAGGCCATATGTGTTTAGCCCATTGGTGGCCTGTTTATATGCTTGATATATGTGTTGCATATGTTATCTATTTGTGGGTTTTCTTGCTGGGCTTCGGCTCACAGATGCTCTGTGGTGCAGGTAAGGGTAAAGAGAAGATCAACCAACCATGAGTACAGCAGGCGTGAGGCGGCGTGTACATGTTTGGCCAGCCTGGCTGCCACAGCCAGAAGATTTTGGGAGATGCTTGTAAATAAACTTAGATTTTGTCGTTTAGTCGACTTGGTTCAATTTTTATGTTGTAAATGTTTCTAAACTGTATTTTGGGATCCCAGGTGTCAAACTCTTATGGTTTTCAATGAAGTGGAGTTATTTCTAAAGTTTTTCCTCTGTTTATAGCTTAATTACACTTTTTATCCTAAAACCTCGATTAGCGAGTTGATCGCACATCTTTAAACTCACTTAGTAACGGCTCTAAGAAAGTAGGGCGTTACATATGGGGTGCCAGCAGAATTAAAACTTCAGGAGGTAATCTATATTTTTTGTCAATGGTTGATGATTTTAGTAGAAAGGTATGGGTATTTCTGTTGAAACACAAGAATGATTCTCTTGAAGCTTTTAAAACATGGAAGGTACTTGTTGAAACTCAAACTAACACAAAAATTAAAGTTTTGAGAACTGATAATGGACTTGAGTTTATTAATGATGAATTTAATAAGTTGTGTTTGGAGTATGGCATTGAAAGGCACAGGACAGTAATCAAAACTCCCCAGCAAAATGGCATTGTTGAAAGGATGAACATGACTTTATTAAACAAAGTTAGATGCTTGCTATTGGAATCTGGTTTGGCTAAGAAGTTTTGGGGTGAGGCACTGTACACAGCATGCTACCTCATAAACAGAAGTCCAAATAGAAAAATTGACTCAAAGACTCTAGCAGAATTATGGAAAGGTAAACCTCATTCCCTTGCTCATTTAAGAATCTTTGGTTGTGCAGCTTATGCGCATAAGATTGAAGAGAAGTTAGGCAAGAGATCTGAAAAATGCATTTTCTTAGGCTATCCAACTGGAGTTAAAGGTTATAGACTACTGTCAGTTGAAACTAATAAGATAGTTATTAGTAGAGATGTAATCTTTAATGAATTAGATTTTCCTTTTAAAAGAAATGAGAAAGGTATGCTATCTGATGTTTCAGGTGACAAGAGTAAAACACAAACCAGTACTCAGTTTGAGGTGGAAATAGCACAAACTTATCAAGAAGAGAAACCTGAAGTAGAAGTTGAAACTGGTGAGGATGCAGATAACCAAGATGACAATCTTGCAAATTATCAGCTTGCTTGAGATAAAGTGAGAAGGGAAATCAAAGCTCCTACAAAGTACAGTGAAGCAGACACTATTGCAAAATTTGGTGAAGCCAACATCATAGCTTTTTCCTTGTCTATGATAAATGAGAAAAACTCAAGAGTGCCAAAGAATTACCAGGAAGCAATAAGCTGCAAGGATGCTAAGAAGTGGGGAAAAGCTATGGATGATGAAGTTATATCCTTAAAGAAGAACAAGACTTGGATTGTGGTTCCAAAACCGCAAGGACAGAAAGTAATTGGCTGCAGATGGATCTACAGGGTCAAAGAAGGACTAACAGAAAATGAACCAAGTGTGTACAAAGCAAGGTTGGTAGCAAAAGGGTACACACAGGTAGAGGGTGTAGACTACATAGAAATATTTTCACCAGTAATCAGGATGAAGACCATAAGAATGATGATAGCTGTTGCTGTTCAATTTGATTGGGAAATTGAGCAAATGGATGTGAAAACAGCTTTCTTGAATGGAAAGCTTGAGGAAACTATTTACATGAGTCAGCCTGATGGATTCAAGGTGGAATCCAACTCAGAGGAACTGGTATGTCTACTACAAAGGTCCTTGTATGGATTAAAGCAATCTCCAAGGAAATGGTATAAGAAATTTGACTCAGTGGTCACCAAAGTAGGTTACACAAGATCCAAATATGACACCTGCCTATATTTTTCAAATCTGAATTCTCAAGCTGCAACTTTTTTACTCATCTATGTTGATGACATGTTGATTATGGGAAAGGACATGAATCAAATCAAGAAGTTGAAGTATGTCCTGAATAGTGAATTTGAAATGAAAGATCTCGGGCCAGCTAGAAAGATTTTGGGAATTGACATTTTGAGAGACATAAATGAAAAGAAACTGGTTCTATCTCAAAGTAAGTACTTGGAAGGATTTCTCAAGAAGTTTAAAATGACTGATGCAAAGGAAGCTAGTGTTCCACTAGCTGGACACTTTGTTTTTTCTACTGAACAAGCACCAAAGACAGATGCAGAGAGAAAATTGATGGAAAATGTACCATATGCTGAAGCAATTGGTAGTGTCATGTATGCCATGATTAGCACTAGACCAGATCTTGCTTTTGGAGTAAGTGTTTTGAGCAGATACATGTCCAATCCAGGAGAGGAACACTGGAAATGACTCAAATGGTTGTTGAGATACATAAAAACAACTTTGGCACATGGTTTAAAGTTCAAGAAGACAGGGTCTAAAGTGGAACTTGAAGGATATGTAGACTCTGACTATGCATCAAACAAGGACACCAGAAAGTCTATGACAAGCTATTGTTTTCAATTGAATACATGTTGCATTAGTTGGAAATCTCAGTCTCAATCAGTGGAAGCCTTATCAACAACAGAAGCAGAGTTCATGGCAACAACTAAAGCATTCAAGGAAGCTGTCTAGATCAAAGGAATTCTGAAAGAACTAAGTTTGATGAAAGGCAAGGCAACTGTGTATTCAGATAGTCAATCTGCAATACACTTGAGCAAAAACCCTGTCTACCATGAAAGATCAAAACATATTGACATAAGAATGTTTTGGATCAGAGACAAGATAGAAGAATGAGAAATAGAGCTTGAAAAGGTACCCAGTAAAGAGAATCCTGCTGATGCAGGGACCAAAGCTCTCTCCATAGGCAGATTCCAACATTGTTTGGAACTGCTTAACATTGGACCAGGTTGAAGATGGTGGTCCACTCCCCCTTGTGATGTTCTCTAGTTTGTTTTTCTTTGGATTAAGGTGAAATTTGTAGGATTGGTAATCCAAAGAAGATCAAAACTGTTATAATAACTTAACAACTTTTGTCATTTTCTGTTAAGTTAGTTACTAATCAGTTTTTTGTAGTTGTACACCTTGGGATTGTCATTTCAGTTAGTTAGCTCATATTGTAACTCTATTTTATGGCTCTAACCTATTCATTATAAAGGTTAGAACAAAGATAGAGATTTAGTAGTGTTTTTGAGAGAGTGAAACAGAGAGAGAAAGAGAGAAATTGTAACAGCCATTGTATGGCTCTGTGGCTCGAGTGTGAGAGTTCTTGGGGATTTCTTTCTGTGATTGTTTCAAGAGGTGTACACTACAATTATTGGAGATTGTAATCAACTTGATTATAGTGGAGAAAACTCCTTCGGGGAGAGCTGGAGTAGGCCTTGAATTGAGGACCGAACCAGGATAAATCTCTTTGTTATCTTGTTTTTACTTTTCTGTTGTTGCATTATGTTTGATTTCAGCTTATGTTTTTCTTTGATTTGTGTTTGATCAACCTTTAAATTGTTGAGTTTTGTGTATTAAGATTACTACAAAAAAGATTAGGTCCATGTTTGATATTTTTACAAAACATTGAGTACTTATACCGTAAATATATTTTTTTTTACGTGTTTTAAAAAGTTAATACAAAATAATAATGTGGTGTGAATAGTTAGGAATTGAATGATATTTAAAAAAAAAAGAAGAAGAAGTCATTTTGATCTAATTTATAATTTAGGACATTTATCTTCCTGCTTACTATAATTTCTCAAATATATATATATATATTAATATATTTATATATATAGCATCTTAGCTGTGTCTACTCAAGATAATCGTTAAACCAAGAAAAACTCCATTTTTACTTTATCTTCATTACTATGTGGAATTACAAAGAGTAAATATTTTATTATTCCCATTTTTTATGATATAGTTATTTAAATGGTACAGAAAAGTAGGGACAATCTTTATGGCTATACAAAGAAAGAATTATGATTCTGCTGACCTTTTAGGCCGAAAGACTTGACAACCTTCACAGTTTAGAATTCATAATTGGATATTCATCTGCCTAATTCCTTGACAGAGAGGGATCCTATTGAAAAGCCATTTTTGCTTTTCAAGAAAAGAAAATCTTAAATTTTATGAATGAAGTGATCATTTTCATTCTCTCGTAGCATCTTCAAAGAGTACAAAAAATTGTTTGAAATATTATATTTAACCCAACTTAAAAAAAAAATTTTAATTTTAATTATATTTTAAAAAGTGTTCTAAATTTGATACATAAATAAAATTATGTTAAATTTGACATAAATATGATATAGATCAAATTTAATATATCAATAAATATTACTTTTTTATTTATTATATTACTAATCATTATTATAATTGAATAATTAATAATTAATAATCATTCATATATCATTTTTTATTTATATTTTTAAGGACAAAGTTATTGTATTACATAATTTAGATAATAAAAAATAATAAAAAATTTAATTTTTATATGTTTTCAATAAATATTAAATAAATTATTAATTTTCTTTTGTATTAATTTGCTTGTTCTGCATTCCAGCATAATTTCAAATATTAGAACAAATATAATATTAACTTTTTTTTACTACTAAACTTGGCATAAAATATAGAGATTTCTTATTAGTTTCATTTTATCATATTAACATTTTCCACCCAAACGTTATCTCTTTCATTTACCCTACAATAATATATATAATACCAAAGGGGGCCACCTCATCAGTCATCACACACACCACCACCGAACAATTTCTCTTTTGACATATTTATGTGAAGTGTTTCTGTCTTCATACTCTATATTGACATCTCATCTCATTTCCATCTCAATCTCTATGACCCCTCTATCCTTTTCTCAAACCACCATAGTTAATTTCTTCTCTTCTTTCCTTTTCTTTTTCTTTATTCCTTCTTTCCAATCAAACACTCTACTAGTTGCATCTTATTCTTCTTCTTCTTCACCATAACTGCCATGAGTAAACTGGTCGTGGAGATTCATGATGCCACTGACCTCATGCCCAAAGATGGGCATGGCTCTGCTAGTGCTTTCGTCGAAGTGAACTTCCACGACCAGCGCCACCGGACTCAGACCAAGCCCAAAGACCTAAACCCTCAATGGAACGAGAAGCTTCTCTTTAACGTGGTTAACCTGGGAGATCTCCCCAACAAGACTATCGACGTCGTTGTCTACAACGACCGTAACTCCGACCACAGCCGCAAAAACTTCCTAGGCCGTGTCAAAATCTCCGGTGTTTCCGTCCCACTTTCTGAGTCCGATGCCCAAATCCAGAGATACCCACTTGACAAACGCGATCTCTTTTCGCATGTAAAGGGAGACATCGCTCTCAAGATCTACGCTGTTCACGGTTATTCTTCCGACTACGGCCCGTCCCATCCGGCCGCGAATTATGTCGTTGAGACTCAAGAAACCCCATTGCAAGAAATTAACACCAACAGAATCGACGAGGAGAGGGAGCCAGAGAGCGAGCCTGTGGTGGAAAAGATATTCAAGAAGAAGAAGAAAGAAAAAGAAGTGAGGACCTTTCACTCTATTGGAACAGCCGGCGGCGGTGGCGGTGGTGGTGGTCATGCTGCTCCGCCACCAATGTCTTCCTCCGGTTTTGGTTTCGAGAGCCATAACCATCATGTAAAGGCGCCGGCTTTCGAGACGAGAAGAGATTTCGCTCAGGTGACTCCGCCAGGGGCGGCGGCGGCCGTGATGAGAATGCAAATGCCGAGACAGAATCCGGAGTTCGCTTTGGTGGAGACTAGTCCGCCGGTGGCTGCTCGGTTAAAGTACAGAGGAGACAAGACAGCGAGTACGTACGATCTCGTGGAGCAGATGCATTACTTGTATGTTAGTGTGGTAAAGGCCAGAGATCTTCCGGTCATGGACATTACCGGCAGTCTCGATCCGTACGTGGAGGTTAAGCTCGGGAACTATAAAGGGGTGACGAAACATTTGGAGAAGAATCAAAACCCAGTTTGGAAGCAGATTTTCGCTTTCTCGAAAGAGAGGTTACAGTCCAATTTGCTTGAAGTTACTGTGAAAGATAAGGATTTTGGGAAGGATGATTTCGTGGGTCGAGTTCATTTTGACCTCTTGGAGGTCCCTCTTCGAGTCCCCCCAGATAGTCCTTTGGCTCCTCAGTGGTACAAATTGGAAGACAAACATGGAATGAAGACCAAAGGTGAGGTTATGCTGGCCGTATGGATGGGAACTCAGGCCGACGAATCCTTCCCGGAGGCTTGGCATTCCGACGCTCACAATATTAGCCATGTCAACCTCACTAATACTCGTTCCAAAGTTTACTTCTCTCCTAAATTGTACTACCTTCGAATTCACGTCATTGAAGCTCAGGACCTTATACCTTCGGACAAAGGCCGAGCCTCTGATACGTATGTGAAGGTTCAACTAGGTAGCCAACTGAGAGTCACGAGGCCTACCCAAATCCGTATGGGTGGTCCGGTTTGGAAGGAAGAGCTCATGTTCGTGGTGTCTGAGCCTTTTGAAGATTTCATCATGGTGACGGTTGAGGACAGAGTTGGGCCGGGGAAAGACGAGATCTTGGGCAGAGTAATCCTTCCGGTTAGGGAGGCTACTCAGAGGCTGGAGACCAGTAAGTTTCCCGACCCTCGGTGGTTCAATCTCCATAAGCCTTCATTGGTGGCTGAGGAGGAGACTGAGAAGAAAAAGGAGAAGTTTTCGAGTAAGATTCATCTTATGCTGTGTTTGGAGGCGGGTTATCATGTTCTTGATGAATCGACTCATTTCAGCAGCGATCTTCAGCCTTCTTCCAAACACCTCAGGAAATCCAATATTGGGATTCTTGAACTTGGGATATTGAGTGCTCGGAATTTACTGCCTATGAAGAGCAAAGATGGGAGGACCACCGATGCTTACTGTGTGGCCAAGTATGGGAGCAAATGGGTTCGAACCAGAACGCTTCTTGATACTCTGTCTCCTCGCTGGAATGAGCAGTACACGTGGGAAGTTTATGACCCTTGTACGGTCATCACCATCGGCGTTTTTGACAATTCGCACACTAATGGAAGTAAAGAAGATGCTCGAGACCAGAGGATTGGGAAGGTTAGAATTCGTCTCTCGACTCTCGAAACCGATCGAATATATACACATTACTACCCTCTTTTGGTTCTCCAACCCAATGGTTTGAAAAAACACGGGGAGCTTCAATTGGCTCTGAGGTTCACTTGTATGGCTTGGGTCAATATGGTGACCCAGTATGGGAAACCTCTGCTTCCCAAGATGCATTATGTCAACCCTATACCAGTGAAGCACATTGACATACTGAGGCACCAGGCGCAGCAGATTGTGGCCATGAGGCTGGCGCGGGCTGAGCCGCCACTCCGGCGAGAGAATGTCGAGTACATGTTGGACGTCGACTACCATATGTGGAGCTTGAGGAGGAGCAAAGCTAATTTCCAACGCATAATGTCTGTTCTCTCAGGCCTTTCTGCTGTTTGCAGATGGTTTGATGACATTTGCTATTGGAAAAACCCCATCACTACATGTCTAGTACACGTCTTGTTCTTGATGCTGATTTGTTACCCGGAATTGATACTGCCCACCATCTTCCTTTACCTGTTCGTGATTGGAATTTGGAACTATCGGTTTCGGCCAAGGCATCCTCCTCACATGGATGCTCGGCTTTCGCAGGCTGAATTTTCCCACCCGGATGAACTCGACGAGGAATTTGATTCATTCCCGACTATTAAGCCAGCGGATATAGTCCGAATGAGGTACGACCGGCTGCGAAGCGTGGCAGGAAGAGTGCAGACAGTGGTGGGAGATTTGGCATCACAATTGGAAAGAGCTCAGGCTATATTGAGTTGGAGGGACCCGAGAGCCACAGCTATATTCATCATCTTCTCGTTGATTTGGGCTGTGTCCATTTATGTTACTCCATTCCAAGTTGTGGCGCTGCTTGTTGGGCTCTTCTGGTTGAGACATCCACGGTTTAGAAGCAAGATGCCTTCTGTACCTGTCAACTTCTTCAAGAGGCTGCCATCCAAGTCCGATATGCTGCTTTGAAATTGGACGGTTACCATGTTGTTTATTATTATTTTTGTTCTCTTTATTTATTCACTTCAAGAAAGGGAATTAGATGTTACCCGTAATTACTCAATTTCTGTGGACAAAACCAGATGATTGGCCAAATAATCGCACCTGGATTATAGCAGTACAAGACAGCAATAATTTGCTCTTTTTTTCTGCTAACCCCACCCAATAAGAATCTCACGTTGCATAGATATGTATATCTCAGCTTTATTGATGCTTATCTATAAAACAATCCTTTCAAGTCGAGTGAACTAATTTAGATTGATTGCCTCTAGATAACCAAAAAATAAAAGAACATTCAGTGGGTCTTGCATATTGAATAACAATCATATAAAAAAGGAACATCCATTGGAAATAACATTTGTTTGGTTGCAGAAAAGCAGCCTTCAATCAAAATTGCTTTCTAGTTAGACGAAGTCCTAAATCCAAGACGGATCAGTAGCAGTACGATTGTCAGGAACAGGAAGCTCACAAGCATTCCACCGAGAAGAACTCTATCCACCGCGTTCCACAAAGCTGTACTTTGTTCAGCCCACTCTTGTTTTTTATCAGACCCAGTTGTAATTTCAGTCTCCATCTGCTTCTGCACGTGGTTTTTTCGATTCCTAGGAACCACTAAAATTGTACAGAAAATACAAGAACCAACCAGCAAGAAAATTAGAAGAATAAAATTCTTCTTGAGTTTTACCAAATAAACAGCAAGAACATTACAATACGAAAATGACCGAGAGACCGTCAACTCTCCCGAAGAACAAATTCTCCATGACCATTCACTACCCCTGCCACTTCTTATATACCCATACAACCATAATCGCCTAGAATAATACACCAAAATTACCCTTAATGCCAACATGACAAATTACCATCTCCAAGGTCTATGATTACCGGCCGGCCTAGTTTCACCTTGTCATTAAGGTGAAGAAAAATAGGACAAACCAATAAGTAACCAAAACCATTCCAATCATTACTACTATCTTATCATGGCTGGCAAGAATGACAACATAATACAATGTAAGATTAGATACACTGATTAACGCAGAAATTAGCTCCAAGGCATTTTGGGGTGAAATCTGTAATGCCAAAACAAAGCTGTTGGTACCAACTCCTTTGCAAGCCCACAACCCACTTAAAACTTTTTGGGTAACATTAAAGAGATATGTAACCACAACACCACAATGAAGCTTACTCTCACTTCCTGTTTCTCCGTCAAAATTCCAGTCAATAAATGAAACATGTCTTACTGCTACTCTGTAGTCTGTAGGACCACATATAGTAACGTCTCTTGGCCAAATGCAATCCATAGTTATAACACCCACTGGTCCAGAAAAATTTCATTTCATTTTTGGGCGGATTAAACAGCTCAAACAGTGGTTCATTACGGTTGGTTTTTAACGAGATTATTTTTTATTGGTCAGTTGCTAAAAGATGGAACCATCCTCTCTCAGTCTTGCCAAAAAACTCTTGTATCTTCTCCCATTAATTAAGTTATCAAACATCTTGGAATTAGCACCGGCTTCTTTGCCCAAATGAACTTTGACTTCAACCTCAAAGGTTGTTCTTCTTCAAGCAAGATTCGCTGCCATTCAAGTTTTAACGTGTGTTCTTTCATCCGATAATTTCTGACTCCATCTATCTCTAACTTCTTCTAAATCCAGCATTTTAACTGAGTAATTGCATTTTAAACCTATAATATGAGATAATTGAAGAGCCTCAATTATACTCACTAATTTTATTGCCGCTAAAAGTTGGTGTAATATTAAACCAATAAATAAGTCGGTGTACAAGATTTTTTAGTTTTGATTGAGTTTCTTTCCAAATCTGAAAAATCTACATAATTTTTAACAAAACGATGCATCTACAATGCTACAATGATAGTCCCCGGAGGGCAAAAATGAAGCTCTTGTGATGCTATAACGATAGTCCTTTGAAAATTTGATTTTTGAGGCAAAAAACGATGCTCCAACAATGTTCCCATGAAAACTTAATTTAAGAGGTCAAAACATTTCATCTGCGATGCTACAACGATGGTCCCACAAAAACTTGATTTAGCATCGCTATAGTATTGCAAAAGCATTATATTTTGTCTCAAAAATCAAGTTTTCAAAGAACCATCGTTGTTGCATAGTATCGCAGGAGCATTGTTTTAGTCTCAAAAATCATGTTTTCAAACGACCATCGCAAGAGCATCATTTTTTGGGTTAAAAGCTTAAGTTTTCAAGGGACCATCATCGTAGCATCGCTGGAGCAACGTTTGTTCAAAATTATGCAGATTTTTAGATTTGAAAGGAAACTCGAACAAAACCAAAAAATCTTATACAGGTGTTCGAAATCCTTAAATCGATCCCTTATGTAAATATTTATTAGATTTAAGTTTTGAATTGGAATTTTAGAGAGATGGGGAGGGGACTAGGAAGAGGGAGAGGGAGAGGGTATGCGAGAGAAAGGTAGGGTGTTTGAATAGGAGGAGCAACTTTGTACAAAATTGTAAGACACATTTTGCCTATAATTTTTAAGGTTGGCATATTAGAATTTATATTAATACAATTACTAGATATTTATTAATGCAACTAAGCAAACACGTATTGCATGTTGCTTGCACTTATTTAGGATAATGTTAGAATTTATATTAATACAATTACTAAATATTTATTCTACCGAAATTTTATAAAAATTAAAATTCTGTATTATATATTATTATAATAATAACATCTTATAAAATTTGAATTTATATTAATATAATTATTAAATATTTAGTTTTAAATTATATATTATTACAATAATGAAATTTTATAATATTTGAATTTTAAAACAGTGAGTCATATTTTAAATATGTACCAAAATATTACACACAGTAATGTGACACTATTTTTTTAAAAACAGTGAGTTATATCTTAAATAAATGTGATTGATTGAAAAAATAGTTATGTCACTATGTGTAATATTTTGGTGCATATTTTTCTTTTTGTTGGGAATAGAGTTTATTACTATTCAGATTGTATCAGAAAAAGATTACAAATTGGAGGGGGATTTCCTCCAACTAGCAAAACTCATCATCTAGCCTAAGGGCATGCTTCGCCAAAACATGGGCCGCATTATTAAATTTACGACCCACATGTGACCAAGATGCCTTCGGAAAAAAAGACAATAAAGTTTTAATATATGAAAAAATAATCCCCAGTTCATTTTGATAGGCTATATTATTATTCATAGCCAAAACAAGAGAAATGGAGTTAGAAAAAACAACATCTAGCTGAAGTCCAAGCCTTTGACCCCAAATGAGTGCGAACAACAGTGTAATAGCTTCTGCTTGAAAGGCTGACAACATTCCTGCATTACAATCCATAAAAGAGTTTAGGTAAGAACAAAACAAAGGTATGTCATAGGAATTGAAAATAAAAACAAAATCTCCATCTAAAGCAACCAAATAACCTTAACCAAAGGGATGTATCCCTTTGGTTAAGGTTCCTAATATTGATATAACCATTTACAATTTTTGCTCACTTATGGGAATACCTCTATTTTTTAGTTGCTGAGTTTTTGTAGAAAGTTTTAACTTAATAAAACAATAACACTTACCTTTTAAAGGCTTTGATAAAGTTGCTATAACTTCTTTCTCAGGGGAGATGATGATTGCTCTGAATCCTATCGTTTCTATCTGGTTAGATATTGCAATATCCACTAATAAGATAATATGACGGTTCCCCAAATCTTCTCTTCTTTGGTGTGGAGAGTTTGTATAACGCCCTACTACCTTAGAGCCGTTACTAAGTGAGTTTAAAACTAAAAAAAATGTGCAACTAACTCGCTAGACGAGGTTTTTAAGACCAAAAGTGTGACTAAACAAAAGTTAAGGTTGTAATCTTTAAAAATACTTTGTTTCATTGAAAACTTCAAGTATTAAACATCTGGGATCCCAAATTAAGGTTTACAAAACATTTACAACTCAAAATAGATTTACAGTTGACTATCTATCAAAATCACAGGTTAATACAGCCATTTTTTTTCAAAATGCCCCCAACCAAAGCAGTCGGGCAGGCTGAACATGTACGCGCCGCCCCCACGCTCTCCATACTCATGGGTGATTGACCTTGTCCTTGCCTTTACCTGCGACACAGAGCACCCGTGAGCCGAAGCCCAGCAAGAAAACTCATATAGTATATAACATATGCTTATAATATAATCAACATATCAGATAATTCACAGATAAACAAGTAGTCCAGATAAACAAGTAGTCCATCAAACTAAACAAACACAGCCATGCCGCCCCAGGAGCATTACTAAAGCCTGGGGTCTCGGTCCTCACCGTAAGGATATCCCATGCATCCATTTGGGTCCCACCCTGACTATAAGCACTCCATGTGCTAAATGTTACTTCCGGCCCCGCTGTCGTTCTCGGCCTTCGCCGTCCTCGGCCCTTTGCCGTTCTCGGATCCCTTGCCGTTCCTTCTACTATAATCACATATAGTACAACTTGAAATAACATTCAAACATATAATAATTCAATTAAGTTTACACCTTAGCATGTAATGCAATCTAGGGCCGTGCCCTGCAATAACACTATGGGCCCATGCCCTGTCCTACGGGTGCTACAGTTTCCTACCTGTATCCCGAGCCACACAGTGCACCAAAGACGTGAGCACGGTCCTCTAACTTGAGCCTCGCCGAAACCCTAGTCACTACACAAATAAAACACTCTTTAATACTAACCAATCCCAAACCACTTTCCGGGACCAATCCCGCACTCTCGGGACCTCCAAATTCCTAAAACAATGCATCGGAAACATCCCCCGAGCCCCCGGAACAAATGCCCAAAAATGCAAATTTTCCCATCCTGAAAATAGCCTAGCGCCGCGGCGCTACCCGCGAGGGCCACGGCACCCAGAAAAGTCAGAAAGTTCCCCCCTTTGACTCAGCCTCGGGCCGCGGCGCCCTTATGCGAAACCAGAATTCTGGGTTTTTCTCCTGCAATTTCCTGCTCCAAAACACCTCTAAACCAACCCAAACACACACCTAGACCCCAACACCAATTTGAAACCTCAAATGAACCATCTAACAACCTATAAACACTAGTATCAAGATCATACACACAATCATACCCAAAACCCACACCTTTTATTTCAAACTTCAGAAAATCTAAACTCATAGATCAAAAACTTAAACCATGCTTCAAATCTCTTAAACCAAAACAGAATCAAACCTTAAAATTGCATAGGATCCTTACCTCAAGTGAAGAATTCAACCTTAAGCTTCTTTGATTCTCCTCCTACTTTCCCACTTCAGCTCCTTCTACTCTTCTTCTTCTTCTTCTTGCCCTAGATTTCCTTCTAATTGTTCTTCTCTCAATTTCTAGCAAAAAACCATAATATGACTAAGTGCCAAAACCGTGTACCCCTTTTTCCCAGCTGAAAGTTATCTAAACTCATGCCAAATGACCATTCTACCCCTTCATAGTAATCCTTTCCTAACTAAACCTCAAGGGCACTCTTGTCCTTTTACCTATATTACAATTTTACCAATTTCCATCTAAACTTGTTACCTTCAGCAGTAACTAATGGTTACTCAGGTTACTCAAACACCAATAACCATAACCACTAATTCTCAACTCAACTTATAAGATTTCTAAAGTACCCCTAGGCTCCTTCCGAGCCGGGTATAAAATCCCGATGTGACTTTTAGACTAACTAGCTCTCTAGGACCGTCTCAACGCGTGCATCACAATAAGAACACCACACTCACGTGGTACAAATCACATAATACAATTATCACATTTATGCCATCAACGGGCTAAAATTACCAATTTGCCCCTAACATACAAACGGGGCCCAAATGCATAATTATACCACCTAAACATGCATTCTAATCACATATTCATTAAAATTCATAAATTATCATGTTAATTCACTTATTGCCCTCCAGGCACGCTAAACAAGGTCTTAAACCTTATTAGCAACTTGGGGTGTTACAGTTTGCACTTTGTAAGGGTTGCTCTATCATTCTCTGTGTGCTTATTGATTCCCAGTATTGGGTTACGCATTCAAAGACTTGGTATCCTTGTCTTGCTGGATGTCCATGGGTTCTTTCATTCCTCTCAAACCAAACTACCCAAGCTATGATGAGCATTTTTTGAAAGGATTCTTTTTCTAGAATTTCAGAGCCATAAAGTTGGATTTCCTTAAAGGAAATATCTTCTTTCCTATGTGACATGAATGGATAATCTCACCAATCTCATATTTCTTTGGAGAAAGGTCACCAAAAGAAAGCATGTGCATTAGGATCCTTTCCAAAACCACATAATGGACAAACACTGTGTGAAGAGATATTGCGTCGATTTAAACCTTTAAGAGTGGGAAAATTTTCATGGTATTCTCTCCATGCAAAATGTAAAATTTTACGTGGTATTTTGATTCCCCAAAAGGACTTCCACCACATTGATAATGATGTACCAGATGAAGAGGGCAATGTAGTGTCCATAGTCGAGGCTAGATTATACCCACTTTTGACAGAATAGTTCCCATGATTTGTATAGTGCCAAAGCCATGAATCTGGATGATCAAAAGGAGTTAAAGGCATGGTTAAGATGTTTTAGGTGTCAACAACATTAAAAAAATGGTTAGACTTTTATCATGTTCCACAAACCAGGAGTTTGTATGAGATCATGTACTCTAAGGGGATCAAATATATCAATTATAATTGGGAGAAAAGATGGCGGTCTTGGGATCTATGGATCACTAAAAGCCAAGGTATCTTTTCCATTGCCTATATGTCTTCACAAACCTATACGTAAAAGGTCCCTACCCCAGATGCTACTTCTCCATGTTATCAAAGGGTAATGACCTTATCTAACCTCCATTATACTTGTATGTTGATAGTATCTTGCCTTGAACACTTTTGCAAGAAGGGATGTAGGATTTATTAATAATCGCCAAGCCTGTTTTGCCAGTAGTGCTTGATTATATTGAATAAAACCCCAGAATCCTAATCCTCACTCACACTTTGGTCTACACATTTATGCCATGCACGCCAATGAATTTTCTTTTGTGCAGTAATAGATCCCCACCAATACGAGGCTTGTAGTCTTTCAATTTCTTGGCACAATCCTTCTGGTATGCAGAAGCACGACATTAGATAAGTTGGCATAGCTTGGATAATAGCTTTAAGTAAGATTTCTTTACCAGCCTGAGAAAAAAGCTTTGATTGCCATAAGTGTAACTTTATCCAAACTTTGTCTTTTATTGAATTAAACAACATTCTCTTATTTCTACCTCCCAACATGGGTAGACCCAGATATGTTTCTATGGAATTAGTCCTTTGCATATATGGAGGGATGTAAACAAAGTGGCAATCTCTTCTGAAGTATTTGGAGAAAAGTATAATAAAGACTTTGTAAAGTTGATCATCTGCATAGAAAGAAAGACACTAGTTTTAGATATATTTGAAAAATTGGAAACTTATGAATTGAAATCTCTGATTAGAGCTAGTTATTAGTGAATTCCTTAATTTATCTTCAAAATTAGATTACAATGGATTAAAATTTTACCTGTCTTGAACATGTCGAATGTAACGCCCCACGTCACTATGGCTGCTTCTTGGAATGACAACTGGCCCTGCAAACCAACACGAGTCTTTCCAACGTGCATTGTCCTCACTTGCACGCTTCCTAGGAAAACTTCCCAGGAGGTCACCCATCATGAGACTACTCCAGGTCAAGCACGCTTAACTTCGGAGTTCTCAAGTGATGGGCTACCAAAAAGAAGATGCATCTTGTTGTTATAGGTAGTACCCATCAATCCATTTAAGCCATCTTCAACTGGGTAGTTCCATACCTACACAGTCTTAGAATCATCACACTTGACCTTCCCCAGGCGGTGTGGGATTGCTCAACTTTTACCCAGTCTTTCCCCTTGCAGATCACGGGATTCTGACTATCACAATCACTCCCTCTTAGGGGTCTGGCATCCACGTCGGCCACACTTCCGGCTGGGTCAAGGCTCTGATGCCATTTGTAACACCCCATGTCACTATCGCTGCTTCCTGGAATGACGACTGGCCCTGCAAAACAACACGATTCTTTCTAGCATGCTTTGTCCTCACTCGCACGCTTCCTGGGAAAACTTCCCAGGAGATCACCCATTGAGACTACTCCAAGTCAAACACACTTAACTTCAGAGTTCTCAATTTATGGGCTACCAAAAAGAAGATGCATCTTGTTGTTATAGGTAGTACCCATCAATCCATTTAAGCCTTCTTCAACTTTGTAGTCTCATACTTACAAAGTCTTAGAATCATCACACTTGACCTTCCCCAGGCGGTGTGGGATTGCACAGCTTTTACCCGGTCTTTCCCCCTACGGATCATGGGATTCTGACTGTCACATTGAATATTGAGAAAATATGTTTGGTATAGCTTGTAGAGATCTCTCAGAAGCTTGAACGATAATGAGGTTGTCATCCGCAAAGAATAAATGGGTAATGAAAGGAGCTCTATTAGTTATTCTTAGTCCCTTTATATCATTTCTACTTTCTGCTTGTTGAATTAAAGCTGAAAATTCTTTTGCACAAACCAGGAAAAGATAAGGTGATAGAGGGTCCCCATATCTCAACCCTATTGATGGAGTTACTTCGCCATAGATTAATCCATTGATTTGAAATGAATATCAGACTGAAGATACACATTTCATTAATTTGTTGACCCATTAAGGCTGAAATCCCATCTTGAGTAGCATTTTCTCCACAAAAATACACTCAACTCTATCGTATGCCTTACTCATGTCTAATTTCATTGTTGCAAATGATTTCCTCCCTGACTTCTTAGATTTTAAACTGTGAAGGCACTCATAGGCAATAAGTGCATTATTTGTAATGAGTCTTCATGGGACAAATTCACTCTATGTAGAGCTGATGAGTGAAGCTAGGAAAAGTTTTAATAAATTAATTAATACCTTGGAAATGCATTTGTATAGAACATTAAAAAGAATGATTGGTCAAAAATCACTGATAGCAACTGGATTTTTCGCCTTTGGAATCAGAGTAACCAATGTTGAGTTAATTGTAGACAAATCTTCACTTCCATTTAAACATTCTAAAGTAGTTCTTGATACTAACAGGCCAACAATATCCCAATGTTCTTGGTAAAACAATGCACTCATACCATCTGGACCTGGGCTTTTATCTGCCGGCATAGAGAAGAGTGCATCTTTTATTTCCTCTAGAGAAAATGGGGCTTCTAGACTCCTGTTTATCTCATATGTTACAGAAGTATGAACCCTTGTAATAATTCTTCAATTTATTCTTCTGAAGGGGACGAAGAAGTGAAGAGAGAATTGTAGAACTTCATTATGATCTCGCTGATCTCACTATCACTTGTGCACCATTCGTTTTATCATTGAAAAGCCCTGTCATGTATAATATTAGGAAGGTTATTTTTCCATAAATAAAAGTTTTATATCCTGCCCATCCTAGCTTGTCTTTTTTAGTGGTATAGAGATTTTTATATATGATTAAGGAATACTAGTTTATTATTGGATTTGTATCTTTATATTATAATTATTCCTTGACTTTCTTTGGTTCCTATATATTTTTGTGCCTTGAGAGATTCCCCAATTGTTATAACGACTTTGTTAACCAATTTTTTGCAACTAACTAATTAAGCTTATTAGGGAAGATATTTGAAAATGGAAATATAAAGTAAAATCAAGAAAAGTACCTTTAATTGAATTATTCTTATGTTGCTCTCTTGCCTTTTGATGAAAGAAATTTGTATTTTGGTCTCCTACTTTTAGCCATTGTATTCTGGATCATTGATGCCAAAAGACTTCTTCTTTGCGCAACAAATCATCTAGTTTTCTTTCTGTTTGTCGTAACTCACTAGGATCTTCCATATGTTTCAGTGAATTCTGCAATCAAATAATATGTGAATGGGTTTCTTTGTTGTCTTTGGATAAGGATCCAAATTTTGACTTGTGCCATTCGGATAGATTAGTTGTGCACGCCTGAATATTACTCATAGTTGAGAGAAGGGAGAAGGAAGAAGAAAATGGTGTCCAACACTTTTTTATAATTTCTTTGCATTCCGACTCATTTGACCAAATATTTTCAAATTTAAATCGAGGTATTTTTTTGTTTCTTAAAAAGTCAGACCTAGTTTCATTTTGTAGGGTTGGGAGAAGAGCTCTATGATCTGAATGGTAAAAGTCTAGATGTGTTAAAGAGGCTGAAGTAAACCTTTCTTTCCACTCTTCGTTAACCATTGCCTAATCCAGCCTCTCCTGTAAAAGGCCATCCTCACAAAATCTATGCCAAGTAAACTAATTACCTCTATAACCCAAGGGTTGTAATTCACATACCTCTAGTGTATTTCGAAACGCTTCAATTTATTGTTCGTTTTGAAGCCTTCCTCCATTTTTATCAGCTTGACTTAGAATTTCATTAAAATCCCCCATCACTAACCATGGACCATGTGCTACTATTCACAAATGTTGTAACAGTTCCCATGTCATATGTCTATTGGTGCATATTTTGTGTGCACATATCATTACTCTTATTTTGGACAAAGAGAATTAAAAAATAAAAAGCACAAAAATGATACATATTTTTTAAATTAATTTGTGTAACATAATAAATATTTATACATAAAATTATTTATTTAATACATGAAAGATAGAAAAAAAATAGAGCATTTATAATCACTAAGTGCAAAAATATACATTAAGGATGAAAGTGGAAAAACCTAAAAGAGAAAGAAATATAACAACAACAAAAAAAAGCTATGTACTTAACTTTTAAAATAGAGATATTAACTAAATCTTGACTACTAAATTGCACCATTTATTATAAATATAATTTCTCTATTTTGAATTGGACTGCTGACCCTATCGAATGGACTCTCTTCAATTTCTCTCCTAAATTCTGTGAGCTAGTGGGAACCAACAACACCGTAGAATGGAATCTATATCTCTTGTCATTCAACCTAAAGAATCTGCACCCTTCTTCATTCCCCCTCACATAAATCCAATTACTTTGAATACATGGATGGATACCCTTCCACTCCTACCCAACCCAATTGAGCCACATTCAATCTTCCTATCATGTGATTGGTTCTGTAAATTCCATGGGGTGAATCTAACTACGGGGGATACGAGTCTTCCCTACCCCTACTAATGTTTAATTAAATAATTTTTCATCTAAACAAGAGCACCAATGATTTTCCATCGAATAAATAAGAAGCTCATATCCTTCTAAACTATCCACAATGGACTGCTTCCCATGGGATGAACACCAAGTTCCATTAGTTCTCAAACATAAATGTCCTCACCACATTAGCCCAATACTATGTGCCATTCCCTGCTGCAAATTTTTTTGAAGCAAAGCGAGGTTGCTGTCTTTTCCTTCCTACGATATGCTCCAAACAGTAGAAAAACTTTCTCCAGTTGGTACAATAACGTTACTGCTTACTATTACTCGCTTAGTGTGGAGACTTTCAAGAACGTGCCTCTCTTTTTCAGAAAGACTTCCTGCCAGAGACTCATTGTTCCATTCTTGAATAGTTTTTTGAAACCCATATTCTTATTAGCATTAAGCAACAACTGCAAGAACTCTAGACACCAAAAGGCAACATCAACCGGGAATACAATTTCATAACTAGACAATGAATCTAGTTCTCTTAGAAATCCTAACTGACCCTCCGTCTTTGTGACAAAGTTAACATAAATACTTTATGTTTCGATTTGAAACTCTAATGCCTATTCCAAACATTCTGACCATTGGGGCCAGAACTCACAATTCGTCCATGTTGACACTATTTTTTTGCCAACAATGTATTACAAAAATTAGCTGGAATGAACTAGTGCTTAAGGATAAACCATAATGAGAATAATCACTCTTTAAGGTACTTAGAATGATATAGTAAGAATACACGTTCCTTTTTAGTGGTTCGGAGGTTAAAATCCCCTAGTCCATGAGTCAATATTATTGCTGTATATCTCTTTCTATTTTTTTTATAGAGTATTTGCATTATAGGAAGAATCCAACCCCTTGCACTACCCACGGTCTTGGTATTTATAGGAGAATGATCTCTGGGTAGGTGTTGGGGGCATCCCGTGATCTCTTGATCCTTCACATCATCTTTGTGACATTAATGATTAATATCTAAAATTTATATTGAAGTGTGGTCTAATCAATAGGTAAAATGGATAATGGGCCGCATGGTCTAAATCAAGTGTGTGATGTCTGATCACGCACGTTTATATTGCATATTTGGGAATAAAACAGATGCGTGATGTCTGTTTTATGCATGTTTATATTGCGTGGTCAACTTTATAAAGATCCTGGGGTACGTCAGACCTCTGGCGTACCACAAGCTTAACGTAATGTTAGCTCGTGCCTTTTGATGCCATAGTACACAAAATGGTTCTAGGTGGTAAGTTGCTAAATGACTCATCAGCTTGAGCTATTTGTCTAGGGGATCGTACCGAATATTCTCGGATGAAAGGTGAACACGTGGTGCATCGATTATGGTTTTTTGCTAGTCCGCTGTACCTGAGCTGCCTCAACAAGGTATGTGCTGATTTTCAGGGCATACATTTGCCCCCCAAGTCCCTCCTCGTGTTCTATGACGTCACTTCTGCCTTTCACGGTAGGGACTTTTAAACTTCCTTTGAGATTATCCAGACCCTACCCACCATTTGAGTACTGGACACATGGAACACCGTGATTGGTGTCTGTTCGGGTTTTGAGGATTGTATTAAATGGCCTGGCCACCTTTTCGTCGCCGTTTCATCTTTCGAATAATGACCCTCATATCTCGCATCACCTTGATCAGACGGTCCTCATTTCCTTATGCCTTTTACGTATAAATAGAGCTGGAAATTTTTAGTACTCATCACCTTTCATTCGAAATTTTTCTTCATTTTCTCTCTTTCGAGTTTCAAAAACTCTTCTTCTTCTTTTGATTAAAATCCCAGAAATCCCCATATTCTCGCCACAAAAACCCTTCAGAAGCCCAGTCTTAAGGATTCCTTCAAGACTCCTACATCTACAGTGCTTGCAACTTCGCATGGAGAACGTACTGTAAGTTTCCTGTTTTTCGTGTGTTTCGATTTCCTTCCTTTTTCTTTGTCACGTGAATCTACATTTCATAGTCACAAACAGTAGGTTGTTCCTGAATAACTTTGGTGCATAGGTTTCGATTTTAGGCATATTGGTAGATCCTAAAACATGTCTAGGATTGTGATGTTCATAGCTAGGTAATTTCTGGGTGATCTCTGGGTAAATTTTTGGGTAAATTTAGGAAATACCCATTCGAGATATCGAAGACGAGAGGTTTTTAGGGTATAAAACTGGGTAGCTTAGGGGTCACGTTTCTTGGGCAGTTTTTCTTTAAAATTCTCTTCCCAAGGCAAGTAGTGGCCTGACTCGCCTGACACACAGATCCCTGAATATCAGGGGTCTGTTGGAAAACCTAGGCGCATGGCATAGGCAATGTGTGGCATCACACGGGCTGATATTGCATCAGCTTGCATGTTAGGACCTCTCACCTTTGTTATTTCTCCTGTTCAAAAAGATTCTACATCACCCACTAAAAGCTCTGTCATTTTTATTCGATAGGCGAGCTGATGGAACCCAAGAAAGCTGTATCCAAGAAGAAAGCAGTTGGCTCGTCGTCCCAGCAATCTCACAAGGGAAAGGAGGTCGTCCCTGATTCCCCCCTGCCTGAGTTCGGGCCCATGGTGAAGAAGGAGGTCACGGTCGCTCCTGACGCCTTTTTCGAGGCCGAAAGGATTGTCTCGAAGATAATGAACCAAGGAAGGGTCAACAAGATCTTGCTGTCCCATAACATTGAGGCTAGGACAGGGGCTCTCATCGCCCGACCTCCCTACGAGGGGGAGCGGAGCTGCGCACCACTCCAGGATGATTTCGTGGCCTGGAGTGATAAACACTTAAAGGCTGGGGCCTTCCTCCCCCTTGATTAATACTTCATGGACTTCCTCAACTATGTGAGGTTGGCGCCATTTCAACTTCCACCAAACTCCTATCGTCTACTGGCCGGGCTGAGATATCTCTTCCTGAAGGAGATGTGGGAGGTCCCCACTCCGGCAAATATCCTTTACTTCTTCTGCCTCAAAGCCAGCCCAAACCAAAGGGGGTGAGGTGACGGGTTCTACTACTTGACCCAGTTCCCGAACTTGCGTTCGGTCATCGAGCTGCCCATTCATCCCAACGACTTCAAAGACCAATTTTTCATGTCGAATGGGTTTCGCACTTGTGAATACCATTACTTCAACTGTCCTCGTAAGTTTCTTTCCTATTCTCAGCTTGCGAAATTATTATTATTTTTTTATTCTTAGATTTTTCGCGTGTATACTGATTGGATCATCACTATGCAGCCATTTTTGCAAGGACAGCCGAATCAGTGACCCTTGGTGGTCAATATGATATTCTGGCGAGGCTTCCGCCTAGTGAGAAGGACTACCACCAGCTCATGTCTGATGACACGATGTTGGCATGTAAATTAATTTTTGAAGGCTAGACTTTGGCCTTGAGGAGGACGCGGGCTACTTACACAGTAGCTCGCGAGCTGGCACCCTTCCCCGAGGGAGGCGCCGCAGTCGTTGATGGAGACGAGCAGGAAGAGGAGCCCGAGGTGCCACTTATGCGAAAGAGGCGAGCTCCTGAGATCGCTCGAGAACCTGATGTGGCCCCAGCTCAATCGGGGGCAGAGCCGGCCCCTCCGGCCAAGGTAACCCATACCCTTGTCAGGACCTAGATAGGGTAGCCGCAGACCTTAGGCTAGTTAGATTTAACCCAAACCAGCTCGTGCATCGTCACCAAAATGACCTTGACCGTAATATAACCTTACTCAAGTGCGTCGATCAATTAGTACTACGTCACGACATGGGCCGCCCTAGGGGTATTGTAGTAGTAGATAACACCTTGTCCTTTAGGTCGGCCTTCTTTGAGGAGTATGGAACCAATCTTAGGTCATGGCCATCCCTTCTCCAGGGTGTTGTAGCTCCTGGACTTAGGCAATATGTAGAGGAGTCCAGTCCTGAGGTAGAACCTGATCCGGAACCTCCCCTAATCCAAGAAGTGGTTGACTTAGACTCTCCTTCCCCTATAGTAGTTTCGAGGCCGGAGGTCGTGGAAATAGACTCCTCTAGCTCGAAGGGTAGGATTTTTGTTACTTTATATACGCATTTTCTTGGTAAACTGATCGTATATGCATTCTTAGCACATTTCTCATTATTTTTCAGGTGAGGAGATGGCACAACGAGGGGAACCTGACATCCGCTTGATGTTCCAGGAGGGGAGATCTAGCGAGGGTCCCCTAGTCAAGAAACTTCGACCCACGTTGAAGAAAACGCCCCGCTCGGCCGTGACTGCTTCCAAATCCCCAGCTAAGGGGAAAGGCTCGGGCTCGGGAGCTGAGCCCGCCGCAGCCCCGGAGAAGAGAGGTCCGGCTGCACCCCCTCCTCGCTTTCCCCCACCTCCTGCTCAGGATCCAGTAACACCGGTTGGTCCCCCAGCTCTAGTAGTCCCTGCCGCCACTGTTCGCATCCCCTTCAACCCCTAGGATCTGGAGCTGATTCCAGACACTTTTTGGGGGACCGTCTATGAGACGACAAGCTACTTGGTGGAGCATTTCTACAAGGCCAAGCCCAACGACCTGAGGGAGATCGAGGAGAGGAGCCCGGAGAATGTCATGGAGTCTGCCTTAGGGATGAACCTCACAGTAAGCATTTTGCCAAACCTAACATTTATTATTTTTCCTTGGTATGTGCCTAATTGTTTCTTTGCTTTTTGCAGGCTATCTTGGCTCAACACCGCAGCATATCTCGGGCCAGGGCCAAGAATGAGGAACTCAAAACTGAGCTGACTGCGGCCCAATTGCTCTCGTCGCCTCTCAACAGAGTGAACAGGGCGCCAAGGCTATTTTGGCGGCGGCCCAAGTGGGTGAACAAGCAGCGAAGGCTGCCTTAACCACTGCTCAAGAAGGCGAGCAGGCAGCGAAGGCTGCCTCGGTAGCCCTTTAGGCCGAGCTCAAGGTGGCCAAGGCCAAACAACTGGAGGTCGAGGCGGCAATTCTGGAGGAGAAGAAGGCATCGACATCCTCCATGGAGAGCATGCTGTACCACTGCTAGGCCTTCAATCAGGATGACAACTTCTCCTTCATGGCCTCCGACGTGTGGGGGCACTACCTCGAGAAGTTCAAGGCTCGGCTACAACAGGAGCTACTGTCTGAGACCGAGTAGGCCTCTGTTGCTGGTCAGCAGGATACCGAGGAGGTGACGTCCTCAGAGCGGCTTGGGGGGTCTTAGATTTTTTATTGTTTGTGTATTTTTCCTTTGTAAACACTAAGCACGAGGTTATTCACCTTGAGAAAAATCTTTTTCATATATTAATTTTCATTATCTAAGTTTTAATTATTCTTCGATCTCTTTCTCATGCTTTATGATGTGCTCGGTAGAAACTTAGTTTGCGTCAATTTCATTGACACCTCGTGTTTTTCTTTTAAGAAGAAACACTGTTAATTAATTTAACCAACTTCTAAGTTTCGTAACCTGGTCGTGTCTAGGATATTTAATTAAAAACTTAGTTTGCGTTAGTTTTTATTGACACCTCGTGTTTTTCTTTTAAAAAAAACAATGTTAATCAATTTAATCAACTTCTAAGTTTCAGAACCTGGTCGTGTCCAGGATATTTAATCTAAAAACTTAGTTCGCGTTAGTTTTATTGACACCTCGTGTTTTTCTTTTAAAAAAAACAATGTTAATCAATTTAATCAACTTCTAAGTTTCAGAACCTGGTCGTGTCCAGGATATTTAATTTAAAAACTTAGTCCGCGTTAGTTTTATTGACACCTCATGTTTTTATTTTTTATTTTGAAAAAAAACACTGTTAATCAATTTAACCAACTTCTAAGTTTCGGAACCTGGTCGTGTCCAGGGATATTTAATTTAAAAACTTAGTTCGCGTTAGTTTTATTGACACCTCGTGTTTTTCTTTTTTTTTTTTAAAAACACTGTTAATCAATTTAACCAACTTCTAAGTTTGGGAGCCTGGTCCTCGGGTTTTTTCCCCCAAGTAATCAGGAAGTGGACTTTCTGGGTTACTTTGAACAAACATGCATATGAAACCATGCAAAGATACAAATATACCATAAACTGTCCCCCCCCGATCCCCTTTTTATATATATTTCTAAAATTAAATGGCTTTTATATTCAAGCCTCACATAACACAGGTGGTTTGATCATTGATAATACTTTTTCAAATGTATAGCATTCCAGGTCCGTGGTACCATTTCTTCACTAAGTCAGGCCAATTTGAAATTACCTTCCTTTACGATTTCGATTATCTGATAGGGCCCTTCCCAGCTCGGGCCTAAGGTCCTTGCCTACTAAAACACCCTTCGGAGTACCAGGTCTCCTAATCCAAAGACACGCTTCTTGACCTTTGAATTAAAGTAACGAGTGATTTTTTGTTGATAATGCGTGAGCCGTAGCTGTGAATCTTCCCGTTTTTCATCGATTAGGTCGAGGGACGCGCTAAGTCGTTCGTCGTTCCTCTTCGGGCTAAAGGTCTGGAGCTTATGTCTGGCTACCTTTGCTTTGACAGGGAGGACAACTTCACTTCCGAAAGTTAAGGAGAAAGGGGTATGCCCCGTGGAAGTTTGGTGGGAGGTCCGGTAAACCCACAGCACCTGGGGGAGCTGCTCAGGCCATACTCTCTTGGCCTCGTCCAACCTCTTTTTAAGGCTTGCTTTGAGGGTTTTGTTTATAGCCTCAACCTGCGGGTAGGCCACCGAGGAGAAGCTTTTGATTACGCCGTGCCTTTCAAAAAACTCAGTGAAGAGATTGCTATCGAACTACATCCCATTTTCTGACATAATATTTCTTGGTAGTCCGAATTGGCAAACAATATTCTTGACCATGAAGTCGAGGACCCTCTTTGCGGTGATTGTAGCCAGGGGCTCCGCCTCCGCCTCCGCCCATTTTGTAAAATAATCGATAGCCACTACTGCATAGCGAACTCATCCCTTTCTTATGGGAAGGGCTCCAATTAAATCGATTCCCCATACTGCGAATGGCCAGGGTGATGATATCATTTTTAGCTCGACCGGAGGAGCTCGGGCAACGGTGGCAAACCGCTGGCACTTATCACACTTTTTGACATAGAAGATGGAGTCCTTCGATAGCGTGGGCCAAAAATACCCATGCCGTAATATTTTCTAGGCCATGCTTTGCCCCCCAGCGTGATCCCCACAGAATCCTTCATGCACCTCCTGTAAAATAGTCTTTGCTTCCTCTGGCAGAACACACCGTAGTAGAGGCAAGGAGTGGCCACGTCGATACAGTGTCCTGTCTATGATTGTGTACCTTGGAGCTTGATAGAGTACTCTTCTCGCGTCTTTTCGCTCGTCAGGCAGTTTTCCTGTCATAAGATACTCTATTACGAGAATCATCCAGGTCGGTTTGATATCGATCATCTCAACCTCCACCGAGCTTTCTGCCCACTCAGACTTTCTAAGAATTCCACTGGTACTATGCTTAGAGTCTTGGCTTCTCTGGAGGTAGCGAGTCTAGCCAGGGCGTCGGCATTGGCATTCTGCTCGCGAGGAATCTGCTCGACTAACTTATACTCAAACTCGGATAGCTCCTTCTTAACCTTGGCCAGGTAAGCTGCCATTTGGGTCCCTCAAGCTTGATATTCCCCTAATACTTGGTTTACCACGAGTTGGGAATCGCTGTAGTAGTGGATGGCCTTGGCCTTCAATTCCTTCGCCACTCCAAGCCCGGCCAACAGAGCTTCGTACTTGGCTTCATTGTTGGATGCCATGAACCTGAACCGCAGCGCAGAGTGGAAACGGTGCCCTTTCGGGGATATTAGGATGATCCCAGATCCAGACTCATTCTCATTAGATGATCCGTCTACGAAGATTCTCCATAATTCCCGCACTGGTTCTCTCAAAGGCTCTTCCCGGAATCCAGTTCATTCAGCCATGAAATCAGCCAAGGCTTGGCTTTTTATCGTAGTTCGGGGTACATACAGTATCTTGAACTGGCTGAGCTTAACCGCCCATTTCAACAAACGTCCCGATGTCTCAGGTTTCTGCAGCACCTGCCTTAAAGGCTGATCGATCATGACGTGGATTGAATGGGATTGGAAATATGGCCTAAGTTTCTGGGAAGCCGTAATAAGGCAGAATGCCAGCTTTTCAATTAGAGAATATTGAGATTCTGCTCCAAGAAGTCTATTGCTTATATAATATACTCACTTTTGAACTCGGTCCTCTTCCTGGACCAACACGGCACTAGCCACATTTTTGGTCACGGCTAAATAGAGGAAAAGGTGCTCTCCTGTCGTTGGTTTAGATAACACCCATGGCTCGGCCAAATGTGTCTTTAGGTTGATGAAAGCCTGCTCGAACTCCTCAGTCCACTCGAACTTTTTGTTCCCCTAAAGCAGGTTGTAGAATGGCAAACACTTATCGGTGGATTTAGAAATAAACCTATTGAGGGCCGCCACTCTCACTGTCAGACTCTGGACATCTTTATGCAACCTGGGTAAAGGAATCTCTAGTAGCGATCTGATTTTGTCCGGGTTCGCCTCTATCCCCCTGGTGTTGACTATGAATCCCAGGAATTTCCCTGACGCCACTCCGAAAGTACATTTTTGGGGGTTTAGCCTCATATTATACTTCCTTAGAATTCCAAAACATTTCTTCAGATCGGAGACATGGTTATTGGCAGTCTTTGACTTGACTAGCACATCATCAACATACACTTCCATGTTTTTTCCGATCTGATCTGCGAACATTCTGTTAACCAACCTCTGGTAGGTCGCCCCGGCGTTTTTCAGCCCAAAGGGCATGACTTTATAGCAGTACACATAGGTTGGAGTCATGAAGCTAGTGTGTTCCTGGTCTGTAGGGTTCATGGAGATCTAGTTATATCCAGAGTACGCATCCATGCCCAGAGGTTGCGTCTACCAACTGGTCAATCCTTGGCAAGGGGAAACAATCATTGAGACATGCTTTATTTAGATCGGAGAAATCGATGTAGGTTTGCCATTTTCCATTTTGTTTTGGGACCAGGACAGGATTGGCGACCTAGATCGAATACTTAGCCTCGCGGATGAAGTCGCACTTCAAAAGCCTAGCTACTTCTTCCTCCAGTGCCTCAGCTCGAGGTGTACCCAGACGCCTCTATTTTTGGGACTTCGCATGCATGCTTTTGTCCAAATTTAGCATATGCATGATGACATTCAGGATGATTCCTATCATGTCTTCATGGGACCAAGCGAAAACGTCTTGGTTTTCTTGTAAAAAAGTAATCAGTTTTGCCTTTCTGTCGGCGTCGAGATTTTTCTAGAGATTAACGACCCTTGAAGCATCTTTAAGATCAATGTTTACTTCTTCGAGGTCTTCGATAGCCTGGAGCTCGGATATATCTACATCTGGGGATCAATATCCTCACTCGGGATGATTCCTCTGCAAGTGACCAGCTGAGGTTCTTCCATCCCAGGATTATCTCTGACTTCCTGGGATTCCTCTTCTTGATCCTGCACGGCCATAGTCTGCTGCCCGGGTTGTGATTTTCCCTTCATGGAAATGCTATAGCATTCCCTAGTAGTGAGCTGATCACCTCCAACAGTACATATTCCCGTTGACGAAGAGAATTTCATTGCTAGGTGGCGGACGGAAGTTATAGCTTTGAATGCTATCAATGTGGGTCTACCCAAGATTGCGTTGTACGCGGTCGGACAGTCCACGACCACAAATTTGAGTAGCTTAGAAATATTTTGGGGTCCTTCATCTAGGGTTATCACCAACTCGATCGTTCCGATAGTTGTTGAACCTTCTCCGAAAAACCCGTACAACACCATGGAGGTGGAATTTAGTTCGGCCACAAACAATCCCATTTTCTCCAACGTGGACCTAAATAGCAGGTTCACAGAGCTCCCGTTGTCGATCAAGGTTCGCCTAACTCTCTGATTGGCAAGCTGGATGGTTATGACTAAAGGGTCGTTATGCGGGAACTGGACATGGCTAGCGTCTTCTTCAGTAAAACTAATCGGTTGTTTCCCCAACCGTTGCTGTTTAGACAAACGTTGCTCCGAGATGAACTCTACTCCATTGTGAGACCTCAGCTCATTGACATATCTCTTTTGGGCATTTTTGCTCGTACCTTCCAGATGAGGTCCTCCAGAGATGGTGGTTATTTCTCCTCCTATTATCGGATGAGGGGTGTCCTGACTCACTTGGGCTCCGGTCTGATTTGCGGGGGCTTCCAGAGCTGATTGAACGTTTTGCCCATTGGGTTGATTAGGAAAGACTCGGTTCTGGGCATACTGGGCTAAGGACCCGGCCCTGATGAGCGTCTCGATCTTATCTTTCAAATCCCTGCAGTCATTGGTGTTGTGACCGATGTCATTGTGGAATCGACATAATTTTGAAGGGTCTCTCTTCGCCCTTTGAATTTTTAAAGGCTCGGGCTTCTTCCAGGGGAGGCGGGCAGAGTTCGCTAAGAATATACAATCCCTGGTATCCGTGAGATCGGCATAAGTCGCGTAGACCGGCTTGAATTTCTCCATGGTTATTTTTCTTTGAACCATTCTGGTCACCTTCGCCATTTCCCTTCCTCTTGCTTCCTCCCCCGTGGTTATTCTGGGTAATGGTTTGAGCCATAGCTGCCATGTCCGTTACCTCTCCAACGGGCTGGGCAGGGACTTGGCTGGTTCCTGTGACCGAAGCTCGCGCCTCTTCCAGGTTGATCAATCTCTGAGCCTTGTTCAGGAACTCGTCCACTGTGTTGACGCCTTTTCTCTGGATCTCTTTCCATAACTCACCTCTGACAAGGATTCCTGTTCTCATCGCCATAAGCCTGGAGCTTTCATCCGTGTCTCTAGCTCACGCAACAATGTTGGCAAACCTACTCAAGTAAGCTTTCGATGGCTCTCCGGGCTGCTGCTTTACGTTTTCTAGGGAGTCTGCCTTTATTCAAGCTGCTTGAGAAGCTGAGAATGCCCTCTTGAAGTCAGTAGAGAAACTCTTCCACGAGCTGATAGAGTGCTTCTTGCATTGTTTGAACCATTGCCTAGCTGGTCTGATCAGAGTCGAAGGGAATACTAAGCATCTTAACACGGATCCGATGTTATGGGCCATCATTAGGGTATTGAACATCCCCAAGTGGTCGGACGGGTCTTCATCTCCGTCAAACTTTGACAAATGGGGCATCTTGAAACCTGGTGGGTATGGTGTTACTGCGATGTTGGGGGCAAAGAGCTCGAGCTCGTCCCCTGAGTCATACTCATCTTTTTCCTTTTTTGATAGGAGTCTTTTCAACACTTCCTCCATCTGGGCCAACCTCTCAAGGGTTGGGTCCTTGGTTCCCTGAGGCTGTTCCACAACTCCCATTTGACCGTACGCATTTGACGGGTTATTGTCCCTCCAAGCTCGAGCTTGGTTTGGTGGGGCATTTCTGTTGTCACGTACCTCGGAAGGACTTCCCTCGTGGTGAGTGCCACTGACTCCATCGCGAGTCAGATTGGTCCTTTGTGAGTTTATGTAATCTCACAGATCGGTATGTGGATCAACCTGAGGGTTTTGAGCTGAGCTCAGCTGATTCCCAAATTTGTGCTGGTTCTACCACTTTGACGATCCTCCGTCCAATAACTTCCATTAGAGAAGGTCAGAGCTTGCATTCGAGGATGAGGATCTGGAGCGTTCCCGCGTGCTCGTGGGGCATGAGCAGGGGCAGTGGGAGGAGGATTCCTCCTACAACTTATGTAGGCAGGGACGTCTCAAGCAGAACGAGGTGGGGACGGATGCCTGATCAGTGAAGGAGGGTGTCTGATTGGTGAAGCAATTTTTGTCCCATCAGGTCGGATCAAACAAGCCCGAGGTTGATCTGCTCCACCATTTCTGGTTCCCTGTGCATGACGATCTGATTGAGGTACAGGGAAGTCGGTTGGGACACGCCGTCTTTCTGAGTTTGTCCTTGACCGTCTGCGTGAGTTGCCATGAACATTCGACGGTGGTGCTGAACTCGGAGTCGAGGTTCTGACCGACCGGCTAACTTGTTGGTGATCCTGGGCCACCAAATGGGGTTTCTTGATGATTGGGTGACATGGGAGTATAATTTGGAGTTGAGGTTCTAACTGATCGACTCGGCCTGGGTCGACTATCCCTGTAACGACCTAAATTTACTAATAAGGCTCAAGGGCCTTGAATAGTGAGCCGGAAGGGCATAATTGTATTATACGTGATTTAATGATTTAAAAGCATGTTATATGACTACTTGAATATTTGTGATGCATGACTATGTGTATTAGTATGCATGTAGGCCTTGATCAGGTTAGAAGGGCATAATCGTAATTTTGGCCCGTTGAGGGCATAATTGTATATAAATGTGATAAACTGCTGAGACCACATTATTATGTGGATATATTTGTAATCTGTGACTCGAGACGATCCCAGTGAGTAGTTTAGCGAAAAAGTCACGGAGAGGATTTATCCGCGGCTCTAGGCGAGCCTGGGGGTATTTATGGGAATTTAGCGAATATGTTGGAGTCTATTTTGATATTGAGGAATATAATTGGTGATTAGTTAGGTGTCGGGAAGTAAGTGGTAAATAATAAAGACACTTAAGGAATTAGCGGGAATTGGGAGAAATGACCAAAATGCCCCTAGGTGGACTAAAAGGCTTAGGAATTATGGGAGGGTATTGTGGTCATTTGGTTTATAAGGGATAAATGTTATTAGGCTTTATAATTAGTGGATTGAGTAGACAGGGCTGGAATTCTGAAGGAAAGAAAAGAAAGAAGAGAAGGAAAAAAAAAAAGGGAAATTGGAAGTCTTTTTCTCTCTCATTCGGTTGGAGGACTCTTCTCCATTTCCTTGAGGTTCTTGGAGAAAAATTCAGAGGGAGTCTAGGAAGGAGCTTGAGGCTAAGGTCTTTGGTCTGGTTTGAGGAATTGGCAGGGGATACTCATCATTTGAGGTAAGGTTTAAGGTAGTTTTCAGTTTCTAGTTCTTGGTATGGTTGTGGATTTTGAGCTGAGTTTTGGTGGGGAATTCTAGGGAAGTTGAAGCTGAGCTTTGAGGAGGTGAAGGCCAAGCTGGTGAGGAGGATAACCTAGGCTAAGCTCATCCAGTAAAGGTAAGGAATTCTAGTTTAAGTTCTGTGGTTTCAGTTGCTGTTTTGTTGAGTTTCTGAACTTCAGGTTCAGCTATGGTGAATTCTTTGTTTAGGGGTGCATGTGATTGGGTTATGTGTTTTTGGGATGCTTGGGATGAGTGGAGGATGTTGTTAGGATTGTTTTTATGTTTGGTTGAAGTTTGAAAGAGTTTTGGTAAGGTTTGGCTCGGGGAAAATCAATGGAGGAAAAATGCAGGAGTTGCTGTGCCGTGACTAGCACTACAACGCTAGTCACTGGGCGTTGTAGCGCTAGGCCATGTTGTCAGGGGCATTTTAGGCTTTGTTTGTAGCATTGTAGCGTCGTCCTTGGAGTGTTGTAGCACTACCTTGTTTCCAGAAAAAGGGTTTTTGGGTTATTTTTAAGGGATTTTGCCCGGGGGTTCGGGGTTTGATTCCACCACCCCGTTTGGTGGAATTAGGGCTTTCCGAGGGCTCGGGATTGGTCACGAGGCTAGGTTTTGGACTTGAGGTTTGGTGATGATTTTGATATATGGTTGTGACTAGGTGTACGCTAAGGCTCAAGAGGGATCATGCTTGAGGATCAATTGAACAAAGCTAGCAAATCTAAAGGTATGATAACTGCACCCGGTTATGTGTTTGTGATGGGACTAAGAGCTCCCTATACCTGTAAAATTTCATAGATGGAATTATGCAATGGGACATATGATAAATGGCCTAAGGGTGCTATAGATTATACTTTCGCATAGGGCGTGACTTTGCCACTGGTAGCCGAGGAAGTTGAAAATTCACTGAGCTCGGTTTAAGCGGGTCGGAGTCAGTGGGATAAATGGAGGGTGCGGCCTAAGGGCAATAACCCTAGTTATCATATGTAGGTAAAGGCAAATGAAAGTTGGACCAATCCTGAGATGGAGAGCTACGGGGTTGAATGTATATAGTCAGCTGTTCGGCCGCCACGGCCGAGGAGTGGAACAGGACAAAAAATGCTTAACAATCTGTTTTGCCTTAGAGTGGCTAATCATTGTATCTAGATCTTGAATCTTTTGTAAACAGTCTTTGACTTATTACTTTTGGGATCCCATGTAAATAGAAAATGTTTATTTATAAGAAATGCAGCTTTTGAGACCAAAATCTTTTAACCCTAATTCAACTATAGTTTTGATAACACGTTTTTGAGTAAATGACTTGATTAGCAAGCCTTGCACCTTTATAAACACACAGTGTAACGGTCTTGGCTATCCAGGTTGTTACAATCCCAGCAAGAATTACGAGTCTTGCCTTGCCTTTTTCCGACGTTAACGTCGGTTGCAAGAGGGGGTAGCCGAGCTAATACTTCCTTGATTTGCTTGTTGGCCTTGGCTAGGTGACTCCTCAACTGCATGTTCTCCATCTCTACCGCAATCAAGTAAGGGTTCGGATTCGGCGGTAGAGGTCCTGAACTTTCGGTGTCGCCGTGGCCCATTGGTTGTTTTCCCGGTCGCTGCTGAATCTCTGGGCCTTGCTCGTCAGAAGCAACGGTGTGGTGAGCCTCCTGCCCACCATGCTGATCCGTTTCGTTACCGTGCCTCGAATGAGTGACCACCATGATGAACTTTTTCTTGAATCTTTTTCAATGGCACTAATTCGCAGCTCTCAATGAAAGCACCAAACTGTTGACACGATTTTTCGCCAACAGTGTATTACGAAAATTAGCTGGAATGAACTAGTGCTTAAGGCTGTAATGAGAATAATCACTCTTTAAGGTACTTAGAATGATATAGTAAGAATACTCGTTGCTTTTAACTTGGTTCGGAGGTTAAAATCCCCCTAGTCCATGAGTCAATATTATTGTTGTATATCTCTTTATATTTTTACATAGTATTTGCATTACAGGAAGAATCCAACCCCTTGCACTACCCAGGGTCTTGGTATTTATAGGAGAATGATCTCTGGGTAGGTGTTAGGGGCATCCCGTGATCTCTCGATCCTTTACATCATCTCTGTGACATTGATGATTAATATGTAAATTTTATATTGAAGTGTGGTCTAATCAATAGGTAAAATGGATAATGGGCCGCATGTCCTAAATCAGACATGTGATGTCTGATCACGCACGTTTATATTGCGTATCTGGGAATTCGGGAATAAAACAGACATGTGATGTCTGTTTTATGCACGTTTATATTGCGTGGTCAACTTTATAAAGATCCTGGGGTACGTCAGACCTCTGGCATACCACGAGCTTAACGTAATGTTAGCTCGTGCCTTTTGATACCTTATTACACAAAATGGTTCCAGGTGGTAAGTTGCTAAATGACTCATCAGCTTGAGCTATTTGTCTAGGGGATCGTACCGAATATCCTCAGATGAAAGGTGAACACGTGGTGCATCGATTATGGTTTTTTGCTAGTCCGCTGTACCTAAGCTGCCTCAACAAGGTACGTGCTGATTTTCAGGGCATACAGTCCATAACCAACTAGTGGGGTTATGGAGTTTTTCTGCACCATAACAAGTAGAGTTTGGCTGACTCGTGAACTGTTGACATGGCCATGCATAGGATAGACCATATTATAGCTTCTCTCTCTATCTCATAGATTCAAATGTCTGCATAGAAAAAATGGTTGGTATTCTAGAGCTCACTAACTCCCCCAAAGAACAAATGATCTGCTCAATACAAATTCTCAATGACCTACTCACTGGCCCTTCCACTTCCTATATACCCATATGTTGACCCTGGATTTGGTCAACGACACGGAGTCAAGTAAAATAATAGAAATGAGATGAATTTAAGACAAGAAGATAAGTGACACAAAGATTTATAGTGGTTCAGCCCCAGAGATGGTAATGACCAACGTCCACTTAGTGTTCTTATTAATGTATGAAAACTTGTGATCACCAAACTAGGGTTTAATGAGTTTCACAAGCTCAACAAAAGATACAAGGTATTGCTTAAAAACAATAATTCTCTCTCCCTTGATCCCCAAAGATCCTTCAAATGAACCCTTTCAGACCTATTTATAGGCTCATGGATCTCTTTATAGGCCGGTGGGTCTTGATTACATTTAATACTAGCATATCTCAAATAATAATGAAAATTACAATTATTACATAAATGCGAGATTAAATATCTATAGAAAGTATCTGATATACTGCGACCAGCCTGGTCTCCCATAAAATATGCCTTCTGCCAAGTGAATTCTATTATGGTCGATGGCCGATCAGAATTGTAATTGCTTAAATGGTCACGCGCATCCCTCATGCGTACTGGCCTTGCCACGTCATCAGATGAATCTTTTTTGGGTAAACATTTGCCCCCAAGTTTATTTTAATGTGACCAACATTTAATAAACTTACTCGACCAGCTATTCTTTTGACCTCTCACATCTGTCAGCACCTTTTCGAAAAAGTAAGCAATCATGACCGTTACAGTTTCCCAAAAATATTTTGACAGCTAATACGATTTCCAATGCATTGAATTCTCACCCATATTATTACCTCCTTATCTGCACCACGATCAGTATAAATACCTCTCCTTTCTTACTTTTCACTTTTTACCGTATCCTTCTCTCTCCTCAAGAACTCAGAAAAACTTCTTAAGAAAAACCTAGAAAGCTTCGGTGATCTGAGACGCGTTCGATCAGCTTCGAGCAACAACCTTCGTGACTTCTCTGAAAACAGCAATTCAAGTAAGTTTTTGAACTCGTCTTCTCTGTTATACAATCTAGAATAAATTTCATAAGTTTTATGGTTTGGGTTCTTAATGTTCTTGAGAATTTTTTTTGGGTGATCTGGTTCGTATGCAGAAACATGATAGAATAGGAACTTTAGGTAGTAAAAAACATTAGGTGAGGCTTAGAAATTAATGTAGGAAATAGGAATACTGTTTTAGGGCCTGAAATCGAAGTGAAAATTCGATTTTACTCTTTTCGGAAAAACTGGGTTTTTCCCGCCTGTTTTTGGAGTTGAAAAGTTTTCCTGAAATTTTTTTTCACTTCCACTTTTTGATCCGTTTTTCCAAACTGTTTGCATGTTTTTAGTGTTTACATTAGGATGCTACTGGTCATATAAAAACTTAACTTTTATACACGAGCAACATTATCCTTACACTTCCTCTTCTTCTATCTATTGGTCGTAGATTCTCATTTCCCCTTTTCTCTTCTTATATATTCATGCATGATCCTTGGGGAGGTGAGATGCCAATAGACGATGATCTCCTCGTGTTAATGTTCGAGGATCAAGAGCAACCATCATTTCCTTTCCCTGAGCCTTCATTTTCGCACAAAAACCCAACGACCAGCTCTCCAGAACATCATCCACACATGGGACATGTTAAACACAGCTCGCAGGAAAAAGAAAACCACCCATTCTCCTTCTAACCAACCAGCAACCTATATTGAGGGGATCTTCAAATGATCCTCAACCTATAAATGTTGCACCGCTAGAAATTCAACTCAAAGCCCGACCTCTCGACAACCTTTGACCAGAAGTTGTGGAAGCCAAAAATCCACCAAAACGAAAAAATCTCTAAGTCCATGGTTATAATATGTGGATGCTCAGATTCCACCAAGGGAAAATATGGAGGTTAACCCTCATCAGCCCCAGGCAATCAAAGCGACCCAGTATTTTTCCCCGCAACCCATGTCTCATTGGAAGCCTTAAAGAGGATGCCTCGAGAGGCCCGAGAGCCTCGCCATGCAAGGGTGTCCAACATGCACGAGTGCTTGCCAAGGCCACAAGGGTCTCACTACACGCGGCCGTCCATTACCCGCGTCCGTGTGGCAACTTGGCTGCGCACTAAGTGCCCCGCGCGAGGCCCCGCCTCGCATCCCCCGCGCGCACCTAAGTGCCCCGCGCAAGGCCCCGCCTCGCCTCACGCCGCGCGCACCCAAGTGCCCCGCGCGAGGCCCCGCCTCGCCTCATGCCGCGCGCACCCGAGTGCCCCGCGCGAGGCCCTGCCTCGCCTCATGCCACGCGCACCCAACAGCCCCATGCGAGGCATCGCCTCGCCTCACGCCGCACGTACCTGACAGCCCCACACGAGGCACCGCCTCGCCTCACGCCGCGCGCACCCAACAGCCCCACGCGAGGCACTGCCTCGGCTCACGCCGCGCGCACCCAACAGCCCCACACAAGGCACCGCCTCGCCTCACGCCACACACACCTGAGTCCCCCACGCGAGGCCAACGCCTCGCCCACGCATCAGCCGCGCCAGGGGGTCGCGAGGCCGACACCACGCCCTCGCCTCGCCCGCGCACAAGCTGCGCCAGGGGCTCGTGAGAGACACCCCCACCTCGGCACGTCATGTCTGTGCCACTAAGAGTTGCCTACATAGTGGGCCTCGTTGGAGGGGCTTAGTCGCTCCCCTTGATAGGAGCTGATGACGGGACACCACTCTTGCTGGGGGTCTAACGTAAGGTAAGGTCAAGAACCTATTTCACACACCCTTAAGAATGAAGTGGGGACGCCTCATAGCGGTTCATGCAAAGTCGAAAGGAATCAGAGTACGGACAGGGTATTCGTACCAGACAGGTAGTGGTTGTACAAATGAGGTACCTGTTGTGGTCCTCACCAGCCCATCTCTGACACCCGTACAAGGCAAGTAGTGGAGGCATAACCGAGTACAAAAGCTGAGGTGCTCCCACAAACTCTGACCCTGTACCAGAGCCGACACCACTACATCTGATACCACTCTCCTGATAGTGTACTTGTGTACAAATTGGTTCCATGGACCACAATGTATCAGGGGCCATTAGAGCCCCCTATAAAGGGAACCCCTCTTCAACATTGAACGGGGTTTGATAATTCATTGTATGCAGAGGCTATTGAGAAATATATAGAGGCTTGCTCCATTGTTGATCTATTTTTACTTGTCCTTAAAGTTTATCCTAAGTTCTTATATAAACATCACCTGACTTACCTTTGAGTTTTCCGATCTAATTTCGTTGATGAGATTTCACTGTCAACAGAAGTTAACTGGTATGTCATGCCTCCTAGTGTCATATTGGCTAAGACAGTGACAAGGTACCTCAAGAAGTACGGTCTTCCTGGGGTTACCTTAATCAAACCTACCTTTGACCAACAGGAAAACATGCCTGGAGGCGCCTTCAGTGCCTGGTCGAGGTTCCACATTGAGGCAGGGGCAATCTTGCTCTTGCACGAATTTTTTCAAGGGGTGGCCAATTACTTCGAGGTCGCCCCTTTCAAAATTAATCCCAATGGATATAGAGTACTATCATCACTCTATATCCTTTACAACCATAAAAAGTGGCATGTGCCCACACCACACGAGATCAACTATCTGTTCGATCTCAAGTCCAACCCCAACCAGAACAACATGGGGTTTTTCCATTTCTATCACAAGGAATCTACTCACATATTCTTGAGTGACGTCACCTACAAATCCAACATAGGAAAGTACTTCCTTACGATGGACCTGGTCGCTGACAACCTGGCCTTAACCCAAGGAGGTAAAATTCTCAATCTCTGGACGTTTCCTTTTATGTCAGTTTTTTCCTTCACCGTCCTTTGGTCTCAATTAAGGAACCGGGGTTTAAAATGTTTTGGTCTCAAAAGCCGCATTTTCATTAAGAAGTATTATTTGGTTACACGGGATCCCAAAAATACAAGTTTAGAGATCGTTTACAAAAGACACAAGGTTTATATACAATATCAGGCCATATTAAGGCAAAACAGGTAATTAGGTAATCCCTGTCCTGATCCACTCCTCGATCATGGCGATCGAATAGCTGGCTATGTACATTCCACCCCACGGCCCTCCATCTCAGGGTTGGTCCAGCTTGCCTTTGCCTTTGCCTGCACCATGTAGCACCCGTGAGCCAAGGCCCAGCAAGAAAACACAACAACAGAGCATAAGCAATCAACAAACAAATCAATATCTCACACTGCATCACATGATCTCAGCCATATAGTCATTCAGTATAATCAAGTATCCAACATGTTAAACATATCAATTCATATCACTGCATAAATGATAACTAGGGCTAGCGCTCTCAGGCTGCTCCCTCCGTTATCCCCCTGACTCCGGCATGCTTAGGCCGAGCTCAGTGAATATTCTCGGCTACCAGTGGCCAAGCCACACCCTGTGCGCAAATACTATGTACGACACTCTTAGACCACTTTTACATGTCCCATGGCGTAATACCATCATTGACATGATACAAGTATCGGGAGCACTTAGTCCCATCACAAACATATAATCAGGTGCAGTTTTCTTACCTTTCAATTCACAAGCTTTGATCCCCCGACTCCTTGAGAACGATCCCCCTCGAGCCCTAGCGCTCACCTAATAACAATCATGGGACAAAGTCATAATCAATCCTCAAGTTCAAAACCTAGCCTCGGGGCCAATCCCGAGCCCCCGAGAAGTCCTAGTTCCACCAAACAAGGTGGTGGAATCAAACCCCAAACCCTTGGTCAAAAACCCTTGCAAACAACCCTAAAATCCCCTTCAGAAGGCAGGGTAGCGCTACATCGCTCATGGGAGGGCGCTACAGCACTACAATAGAAGCAAAAACTCCATCAGTAAGCTTGCCTAGCGCTACAGCGCCCAAAGGCTAGCGCTGTAGCGCTAGTCACAGACAGACTAACACCAATTTTTCTCTTCTGCGATTTTCTCGAACCAACTCCAACCAAAACTCCTCCAAATCTTTCCCAAATGCAAAAACAACCTTATGACCATACTCCACTCATCCCAAGCACCCCAAATACCTAGAACTCAAGCACATGCATCCCCAAACTCAGAATTCACCATAGCCACTCCTAAACACTAAAACTCAGCAGAAACCAATTGAACAGCAAAGTTAGAGTTTAGAATTTATAACTTTGATAGGATTTTGACCACAAGCTATCTCTAGACCTCCTTGGCTTGCTTTTCCTTAACGTTTGCCCTGAATTTCCCCAAAGTTCCCCATCAAACTCAACTTATACACCATAATTCAGAAACCAAACCAGCAACTGAAGAAATTATAGAACCTTACCTCAAGTGATGGCCTAACCTTGCTAAACCTTGTCAAATCCTCAATCTTAGCTCAGTAACCTTGTGGCTTAATTGAACTAGCTCTCCTCTGAATTTTGCTTCAAAAAGAATGGAGAAAAGTGGTAAGAGAACCACAAACCGACCCAAGGAGAACCACTCTGTTTTCCTTCCTTTTTTTCCTTTCCTTTTTCTTTCTTTTCAGACTTTTGTAATATTCTACAAATCTCACTAACATAAAGCCTCAGTAATACCCATCTTTAAAAGCCAAATGACCTTAATACCCTCCCCTTTATTTCTAATCCTTTAGTCCACTTAAGGGCATTTTATTCATTTTACCCAATTCCCGCTAACTCCTCGAGTGTCTCTATTATTTCCCGCTTAATTCCTGATACCTAATTAATCACCAATAATGTTCCTCAATGTCCAAATAAACTCCAGTATATTCGCTAAATTCCCATTTATACCCCTAAGCTCACTCCGAGCCGGGTATAGATCCCCGCCATGACTTTTCCGCTACTTTGCTCACTAGGATCGTCTCGAGTCACAGATCATAGATATATCCACATAATAATGTGGTCTTGACAATTATCACATATATCAAAACAATTATGCCCATAATGGCCAAAATTACGATTATGCCCCTCTAACCTAATCAGGGCCTACATGCATACTAATGCACATAGTCATGCATCTCAAATATTCAAATAGTCATATAATATGCTTTAAATCATAATCATGCATCCTAATCATTAAAACCACACATAATTCCCAATATGCCCTCCAGGCACACTAATCAAGGCCCTTAAGCCTTATTAGTGAATTTGGGTCGTTACAAGCAATCCCAACCAGATCCTCCTGCTGCTCAGTGATTAATTTATTTTTGTTTATATAAATATTTGTAACTGGAACATGCGAAGTACGGTTCGTAATGTTGAGACAATTTTGCTGCTCAAGGCAGGAATCCTTTTAATTTATTAATTTACATCCCAGCAGTAACTTCTCGCGGTGTAAAACATTTTGTTTTGATATTATAATATTTTGCATTATTATAACATCTGTTCATATGACCAAACTTAGTATATCACTTTGTTTTGATTTTTCAAAACTTTAAACTAAATTTTTTGGAAAATACTCTAAGTACCATAGTATGCTTTCCCTTGTTTTGCTCGTGTGTTTACATATACATGTTGATATGCTTTGTTTGCTTAGTATCTCATATGCCCCCAAGTGATTGAGGAGCTTAGAGTTCTCGGTCACTAGCCATGACCAAGTCCTGTTCGAACATTACTGCTCGCGTACTCATAATAACAAATGGTAATATATCAAAATAACACATGTAATGAGCAAATACTTGTAATAAATACAATAATTTGGCAAGAATAACTGGCTGCGCATAGTTCCTTTGATTTCTCATAATAAATGGACAAAATCATGTCTGTACGAGTGATCAAAAATTGATCTTACACTTGTAAGCAACTAGTCATATAATTGACTAGCCCTTGTTCATAAACTTGTAAAAGGTGAAATTAATACAAGCCAGTTCTTTAAAAAGAACTATTTATTGATAATACTTGCGCAGGTGTTCTCCATTCCAATAGCGAAAAATGAGATCTCCATTTAAGTGAGCAAGTTTATATGTGCCTGGTTGAAGAATTTCTTCAATATGATACGGACCCTCCCAGTTTGGTCCGAGCACTCCGACAGCCTGATAGCGAGTATTGAGAAAAACTCTTCTAAGTACTAAATCTCCCACGTTAAACTTTCTTTCACGTACTTTAGAGTTAAAATATCGAGTGACTTTTTGCTGGTAAGCTGCTACTCGAAGTTGAGCTTGCTCGCGTCTTTCATCGACCAAGTCTAAGGACTCCATCAATAATTGATCATTAGTGCTTTGATCATATGTCAGCCTTCTATGTGATGGTGGGTTGAGCTCAACAGGAAACATGGCTTCATACTCATAAGCCAAGGAAAATGGAGTATGGCCTGTTGCTGTTTGATGGGATGTTCTATACGACCAAAGTACTTCTGGCAATTTCTCTGGCCATGCACCTTTTGCTTCTTCGAGCCTTTTCTTCAGTGTGTCCTTCAGAGTCTTATTAATAGCCTCAACTTGTCCATTTGCTTGCGGATGAGCTACTGATGAAAAAATTATTATAATCCCACGCCTCTCGCAAAAATCAATGAAAAGGTCGTTGTCAAATTGTGTGCCATTATCTGAGAAAATTTTCCTTGGCTGCCCATATCGACACACGATGTTTTTGACAATAGAGTCTAAAATTTCTTGGTCGTTATTGTTGCTAGAGGCTCAGCTTCGGCCCACTTTGTAAAGTAATCAACAGAAACTACTTGATGGACCCAAAACAGGTATGTTTTAAATATTTATAACTCGCAAGCGCACGAATCGTATATGGAATATAGTGTTCGTGTAAGCACGAGATCGAACCCAAAGGAGTTGTCTAAAATTGAAAAGAGAACTATTTTAAACAAAAATTAATAAATTCTAACATCGTTCCAAAGATTGATGGGATTTTTGTGTAATAATAAAAAAAAAAGATAATAATAAAGAAATTAAAGACAATATATATATAACTAAATTAAAAGTGGAAATCAAGATAGTAAAATAAGATTATTAAGGATTAGAATCCACAAAATATAAGTTCAATAATATTTATAAGTACATTGATTCCCAAGTTTTAGTGATAGTTAAAATAAATCAAACTATAATTTTCCAAATAGATTTATAATTTTAAGCACAAATTACTTCTAAAAAGATAAGATTTTTCTTCACTTTTCAAAATTATAATTTCAAAGCATTTAGTGTAAATCAATCTAATGACATAACAAATAAATCAATGAACATTATTTATAAGGAAAAACATAATATTTTTGTTCTAAGCATGGATGTGTACAATTTAATGACACATCTTACACAAAGAATATTATGTTTTTGCACTAATGAAGAACAAAGTGTGAATATGTGCTAACAATCCAAAATACATGATATTTAAGATGAAAGAAGATATTTGAAGAAGAAAATTCCATAAGGTTTGGACAAGTTTGGGGTTGAATTGGTTGAAGGAAATCGCAAGATGCGATTTTCGGGTTCTGCTGGGCTGCAACTAGCGCTACAACGCTAGTCAGTGGGCGCTGTAGCGCTAGCCCCTGTTCTGGGGGGTGTGTTCTGCTTGTAGCGCTACAGCGCCCTCTTTAGAGCGCTGTAGCGCTGCACTGTTCACAGAGGTGAATTTTTGGATTTTTGATGAGGGATTTTGACCTAGGGTTCGGGGCTCGATTCCGCCACTTTGTTTTGGGGATTTAGGACTTCCCGGGGGCTCGGGATTGGTCCCGAGGCTAGGTATTCAGACTTGGGGTTCGGTGTTGACTTTGACCTATGTTTGTGCCTAGGTGTGCGCTAAGGCTCGAGTGGGATCGTGCTCAAGGAGTCAGGTGATCTAAGCTATTGAAGGGAAAGGTAAGAAAACTATAACACCCATAGGATAGGGCGTGGGCCCATAGTGTGATTGCGGGGCACGGCCCTATGTTGCATGATGAGATGATTGCCGGGCACGGCCCTATATTGCATTACATGTTAGGGTGCAGATTTAAATGAATTGATATTTGTTTGAATGTTGTTTGATTTATGCTATATATGATTATAGTGAAATGAACGGCTATGGCCGAGGGCGGCAAGGCCGAGAACGGCAGCGAGGCCGGAAGTAACACTTAGCACATGGGATGCTTATGGTCAGGGTAGGACCCAGGGGATACGTGTGATATCCCTACGGTGAGGACCGAGACCCCAGGCTTTGGTAAGGCTTCTGGGGCGGCATGGCCGTGTTTGCTTAGTCTAATGGTTGACTTGTTTATCTGTGGATTATCTGATATGATAAACTGTATAAATTTCATATGTTATGTTCTGCATGAGTTTTCTTGCTGGGCTTCGGCTCACGGTGCTCTGTGTTGCAGGTAAGGGCAATGACTGAGTCAACCAACCATGAGTACGGAGAGCGTGAAGCGACGCGTACATGTTTGGCCTGCCCGACTGCTTTGGTTGGGGGTTTATTCGAAAATGGCTGTAATAATCTATGATTTTTATAACTGATCAACCGTAAGCTTATTTCAAGTTGTAAATAGTTTTCGAACCTTATTTTGGAATCCCGAATGTTTAATACTAGAAGTTTTAATGAAACGACGCATTTTCAAAGATTACAGCCTTAACTTTTAATTAGTCACACTTTTGTTTCAAAACCTTGGTTAGCGAGTTCATTGCACATTGTTTTGTCTTAAAACTCACTTAGTAACGGCTCTAAGGAAGTAGGGCGTTACATCCTTGTAATAGGTCTCTAGCCCTCAATTATTATATCATGGGAATGCGAGGTCCATGCATTGTGCAAACAAAAATGAAGGGGTCCTCACCTCAAGCTCGAAAGTAACCATCTTCTTCTTGCAATATATAGTCACCCCATACCTGACCAACCAATCCATCCCCAAAATCATGTCGAAATCATCCATGCCCAGCTCAATCAAATCCACTGATAGTTCCATGTTTTCCACCACCACTGGCAATGACCTAACCCATCTCCTAGAAACTACCAGTTCCCCTATAGGAAATATAGTCCTAAACCCTGAAGTATAATAATCCCAAGGCCTACACAATCTATCAATCACTTTGCTAAAAACAAATGAATGTGTAGTACCAGAGTCAATCAATATAGTATATGAAGTGTTAACGCTGGAAAGCTAACCTGTCACCATCGAGGCACTAGCCTAAGCCTCTACCTGAGTCAAGGCGAACACTCAAGCTGGAGTCAAGTTGTCCGCCTTCCTTGGTTCTTCCTTCTTCAAAGTCGGGCAGTCTTCTTGAGATTCCCAATCACCCCGAACAAGTAACATGTTGTTGCCCCAGATTCACCCAGATGGCACTTCCTTCACCAAGCACACTCCAGGTAACTTCTCAATGCCTCATTGTCGCCCTGGCAGCCAACCTGGACACTCCAACCCCTCCTATCAGGACCAGCAGTGGTCGAGGTGTCAGGGGTCTTCCTCTTGTGATCGCTGGGGCCTCCGCCCTTACTAGATCCCACAAATGGAGGCACTCCCCTTCGAACATATCATCTTGTAGTGCTTTCCCTCCAAATCTTGTTTTTTGCCTCCTCAGCTATTAGGGCCTTCTCAACCACCTGGGCATAAGTAGTCTCCCCAGGAACTAAGGTAATCCACACATCCTGGACTATCATAGCATTCAGCCCCCAGACGAACCTATCTTACTTGGGTGCATCTATAGGCACTAGATCAGGCGCAAACCTCGCCAGCCTATCAAATTTTAGGGCATACTTAGTAATTGTCATACTCTTGTGTACCAAACCAGTGAACTCGTTCACCTTCGCCGCCCTAACGGCACTACTATAGTACTTCTGGTTGAACAAGTCTCTAAACTCATCCCAACCCATGATAGAAACATCTCGAGTCTGAGAAGCTACCTCCCACCAAATGTGTGCATCATCTCGAAACATGTAGCTGGCGCAGGCCACCCTATCATTACCTACCACCCTCATGAAATCCAGGATGGAGGTGGTCAGGCTCATCCACTATTCGACCTTGAGTGGATCTGGTCCTCCCTCAAAGATTGGAGGATTTTTCTTCTTGAATCTCTCATATAGCAGCTCCCACCTGTTTCTAATAGTAGGCTGTTGTACGGCTGGTGCCACAACAGGTGGCAAGTCTAGTGCCGCGTTCCCTAGTGGAACTTGCTGCCTCAAGAGGCGGATCTCTTCCTCTTGACTTTGAAGTCTAGCTTGCATGTCAGCAAGCATCTACTGCCAGTTCTCAGGGACTGGCGGAGCATTCTAGACCTAGTTATCATCTCTAGCCTCGATCTCAATGTCAACTAGTCGAACTAATAGCCTTGGAGGCATAACTCTCCAAGTTTATCTGCAATCAACGACTCGGCTGATCAGGCAATGATAACAGGTTTTTAAAGTCACCCCATAGTCTAATACCACAATCAAGCAACAATAAGCAATCATAATGATAATAGGCATTTCAACAATTATCCACATACAGTAGGAATGCTAATAAGCGTGCCTTAGCATATACATATAACAATCAAGGACCAGGCCCTATCAGTTGCGCTAGGTCACCAGAAGTCCAAATACTACCCAGAAGCTAAGTGTTCTTCCCCAATTCTTCAAACCCGCGATTCCCTACAAACTAAACCCAGAAAATCGACTCCAAATAGATGTTTCAACAGATTTATGACTACAAAACATCCCTAATAACCTAAATAAACAATAACCCATAACAAGGTACCCCAAATACCCACTTGAACCCCAAATTCAAAGATTCTATCTTGTGGGAGTTTGAGTTTAAGAGCTTACCCCAAATTTGAGAATCTCAAAGTCTAAAATGCAAATTAAAACTGAATTCCAAGCCTCCTTTAGCCTCTCAACATGTTTCTTCCCGCAAAATCTATACTACAACCTCCTAGAAACCTCAATTTCATCAGCACTTGTCTTAACTTCATCTCAACCAAGAATATCAAAGTTTAAAATGAAAAACAGAGCTACAAGTCCATACCTCCTTGATTTTGAATTTTCCAGTAGCTAAATGAAGATTTTTGCATCTCAATCCCTTCTTTATCACCTTGAATCTCCTTGATCTTCACCAAAGTCCTTCAATTTCCTATCTTGAAATTGAGAGTCTAACACCAATTTGTGAGAGAAACTAAGAGAAGTGATGGGTGCCCAAACGTGGGATACTAGGCAGTTGCTGCCTTGGTCTATACCCTTGGTCAAATGACCACTATATCCTCACTCTAAAATCCAACCCAGGACATTCACCAAGGGAAAACCGGTCATTTCGCCACTAATCCCGCTTGTAACGACCCAAAATCGCTAATAAGGCTTAAGGGCCTTGATTAGTGTGCCAGGAGGGCATGTTGGGATTTATGTGCGATTTTATGAGTTAAATGCATGATTATGATTTAAAGCATGTTATATGACTAATTGAACATTCGAGATGCATGACTACGTGGTTAGTATGCATGTTAGGTGAAATAAATATGCATGTGGACCCCGTTTGCATGATAGGGGTAAATTGGTAATTTTAGCCCGCTGAGGGCATATATGTGATAATTGTATTTTGTGAATTGTACCACGTGAGTGTGGTGTTATTATTGTGATGCACGTGCCGAGACGGTCCTAGAAGAGCAAATTAACTTAAAAGTCACAACGGGATTTCTATACCCGGCTCGGGAGGAGCCTAGGGGTACCTTGGGAATTCTATGGTTAAGTTGAGATTTAGCGGGTAATGGTTATTGGTGATTGAGTAACCTAGGTAACCATTAGTTACTGCTGTGAGTAACAAGTTTAGTTGGAAAATGGTAGAATTGAAATATTAGTGAAAGGACTAGAGTGCCCTTGAGGACTTAGTTGGGAAAGGATTATTTGGAGGGGTAGCATGGTCATTTGGCAAGGGGTTTAGACAATTTTCAGCTGGGATTATAGGGTACATGGTTTGGGCATTTGGGTTATTTGATGGCTTTGTTAAAATAAAGAGAAGGAAAGTTAGGGCAATGAGAAGAAGAAAAAGAAGAAGAAGAGAAAAAGGGGCTGAAGTGGGAGTTTAGGAGGAGATCAAGGAGGCTTTTGGGTGAATTCTCTACTTAAGGTAAGGATTTTATGCATATTTAAGAGCTTTTTCTGTTTTGATTTGTGAAATTTAAAGCTTGAGTTAAGTTTTTAAAGTTTTAGTTTGAAGTTGCTGATTTTGCAATCTAAGGGTGGATTGTTGGGTATGTTTGTGTTTTGAGCTTGAATCTAGAGTTTATGGGTTGTTAGATGGTTTATTTGATGTTTTAAATTGATCTTGGGGTTTAGGTATTTGTTTGGGATGATTTGGAGAGGTTTTAGTTCGGGAAAAACGCAAGAGAAAACCCAGAAATCTGGGTTCGCGAAGGAGCGCCGCGGCCCTGTTCTTGGGCGTCGCGGCGCGAGGCTGATTCCAGGAAGGGTGAGGCTTTTGACTTGCTGGGCACCGCGGCCCTCTAGGGCAGCGCCGCGGCGCTAGGCTATTTTCAGGATGGGAAATTTCGCAATTTCGAGCCTTTGCTCCGGGGGTTCGGGGGATGTTTCCAATGGATTGTTTTAGGAATTTGGGAGTCCCGAAAGTACGGGATTGGTCCCGGGAAATGGTTTTGGGTTGGTTAGTTTTAAAAGTCTTGTATGTGTGTTGTGACTAGGATTTCTAGGAGGCTCGTGCTAGAGGACCGTGCTTGTGGCCTTGGTGCATCGGAAAGCTCGGAATACAGGTAAGAAAACTATAACACCCGTAGGATAGGGCATGGGCCCATAGTGTGATTGCAGGGCACGGCCCTATATTGCATTATATTTTAGGGTGTAGACTTTATTGAATTGATATATATGTTCAAATGTTATTTGAGTTAGACTATCTGTGATTATTGTTGAATGATACGGCGCGGAGCCGAGAACAGCAATGGAGCCGAGAACGACGATAGGCCGAGAACGGCAGTGGGGGCCGGAAGTAGCACTTAGCACCTGGGATGCTTATAGTCAGGGTCGGACCCAGTGGATAAATGTGATATCCTTACGGTAAGGACCGAGACCCCAGGCTTTGGTAAGGTTTCTGGGGCGGCACGGTCGTGTTTGCTTAGTCTAATGATTGACTTGTTTATCTGTGGACTATCTGGTATGATTAACTGTATAATTTGCATATGTTATGTACTGCATGAGTTTTCTTGCTGGGCTTCGGCTCACGGGTGCTCTGTGTTGCAGGTAAGGGCAAAGATCGAGTCAACCAGCCATGAGTACGGAGAGCGTGAAGCGACGCGTACATGTTTGGCCTGCCCGACTGCTTTGGTTGGGGGTTTATTCGAAAATGGCTGTAATAATCTATGATTTTTAGAACTGATCAACTGTAAACTTATTTCAAGATGTAAATAGTTTTCAAACCTTATTTTGGGATCCCAAATGTTTAATACTAGAAGTTTTTGTTGAAGCAACGCATTTTCAAAGATTACAGCCTTAACTTTTAATTAGTCACACTTTCGTTTCAAAATCTCGGTTAGCGAGTTAATTGCACAAAGTTTTCTTTTAAAACTCACTTGGTAACGGCTCTAAGGAAGTAGGGCGTTACACTGCTAAATCTCAATTAACGTCCTAAATTCCCTATTAAGTTACTAACCCTACAAATACAATTATTTCCTTTAATATTGTTCCACTAATTCCTGACCTACTCAAAATTACCAAAATAACTCTAGGTTCACCCCGAGCTGGGTATAAATCCCCGTTGTGTCTATTTTACCAAATCGCTCTAAAGGATCGACTTAAGCCAGTAATCGAAAATATATCCACATAATAATGTGCTTCAAATCATATAACACATATAATTACCATTATACCCTTAACATGTCAAAATTACGAAAATGCCTTATTTCACAAAAACAGGCCACAATTACATTTATTACACATAAGCTTGCATAAATAGTTATATCTCAATATAACTCATATATTTCACATAATCGTGCATATATTCAATTAATTCATGTAATAATCCATGTGCATCCTAATTTCAGCATGAGTACAGCTAGCAAGTAAAGGCACGGTAAAAATGGCCAATGAATCCATGTATTCTCCACGAAGACAGCACAGTCCCCAAGGTAATGGCACAAGCTGGGGTGTATAAAGCGATAGGCACAAACTTATAATATGTATAACGCCTAGCATAAATGGCACGAGCTCATAGTATAATCAGCTCGGGGCACACTAAAGATCTGGCGTGTCCGTGGATCCCTGAAAACCCGGACATGTTATATAATCGTGCATGGCCAGACATGGCTATTGGTTTTTATTGATCAAATCAGAGATTATACGCACTGGAACAACAATCAAATTGTTAATTTAATCCCACAAGATGTCTATATCTACTTCTTCACATGCATCTATATATTGAATCAAAGACATGAATAGAAGAAAATACCTCAGGTCCTTCCTTGCTGCTATCTTTTTGTATGGAAAAAATCCTTGAGATCTCACACCAAGATCTTCCAAAATGTTCTCTGCACACAAAGAACGAGTGTGGGCTCGCTATACAAAATAATAGGTAAAATCTATTTATCAGATGTTCTCAACACATGAGATCTGATAAAATTTGGACCTAGGTTTTGTGAAGAATAGTGACTTTTATTTGTATCACTGTTCTCTTTCTCTGAGAAAGATTTCAAGATATTTTTCTATCCCTGAAAAGTTACGTTCTGAAAAACTGATATCCTATATTTAATATATCCAATATATTAAAATTAAAATATTAGTTATTTTAAACAATTTGAAAATAACTAATCAGTTATCAAATTTTGTTTAAATAATAATATTTTAATCATATTACAATATCTCATTATTTATTTAATATTTGAATAACTAAAATTGTGGAACCAAGAAACTGCTCAGAGTCTCTTATGCGTGTAGCACAGTGACTGTGCACTGTGCTACACATGTACCACATGCCAGGGATGGCATGTGATTTTTCCCAATTTTTATTATTATTTAAATACCAAAAATCCCACAAATAAATTAATTCAAAATTAATTATATTTTTGTTAAATAAAATAATTAATTAATTACACATAATTATACAATAATTGTGTTTGATGCATAGAAAAATATTTTACTTATCAAATAAGTCCTTTTGCCCATTTTTGTATTTACCTTTGTCAGTGTTTGTTTGAGCCATTTCGGGGACCATGGACCTATAACATTAAGCTCCAATAAATTGAAACTGAATAATTAAACTCTTTAATTATAATAGTTAATTTATTCATTCTGATATTTCTCCACTATAAATTCAGAATTGCACTCTTTATGTTATAGATATACTTCTACAGAAATCTTATCTTAAGTCGTCCATTGATATAACCATCTTACAATAGTTCAACCCTCTAATTAATTCTTTCATAAATTAGAATGGAAGAATTACCACTTTACCTTTCTAATTTACTTCTTATTCCTGAAGTACCATTAATTCACTAGTGAATAATTAATCTGTAATCTAATTATAGATTTGAGCTCAAAATCATTCAGTTCCAGAATTAACCCTTAAGGGAACTAATATACGATCCGTTAGGAAAGATTAGATTCTGTATTGTTGATACATGTTCCCAACCATCCATGATATTAAATCTCCAAAACAAAAGTCATTAGCCTCATTCTTTGAAGAGACCTTAACGAATGAATCAAAAGATTTAATAAACATGAACAGGAGTTCATGAACACTCAGGATTTAGGTTGATCTATAAATGATCATCAGTTATGATATGAATTACAAGTGTTTATTGTTAAATGGTTTTTGGATAAAGACTTTAACTCATATCTGTCCATGTCATATATAATCATATTATATAAAGCACCTTTACCGAGATGTCTTACCACATCAATAATTCGAATCTAGATTATTTGTATCATTATGATACTTAGTAAACCGTACTTACAACTCCAATTAAAGAATTCCATAACTTTAATTTGTTGTTGTTGACTATTTTTATTAATTCATGTGATCTTAATTCTCTCATACTAATACAAGATCACATCCTCAATAATGAATATGTAATTTTTCTGAATTTACAAAATTATTCAAACAATAATTTAATAATCTAAATATAACAATAATAATAAACCATTGTATTTATTTATTCACAGAAAAAACAAATGTTGTTTACATGCTTTTAGGACACACTCCTAAAAATCTCCCACTTGTACTTAAAGCAAGTGAGGCATTTCTCTCTATCCCATATTACGTACATGACCCTTGAATTTCTTTGCAGGAAGCGTCTTCGTAAATGGGTCTGCCAGGATGTGTTCTGATACGACTTCAGAATGGACACATCTACTCTATGTACGATTTCTCTGACTAACTGGTATTTGCGCTCTATATGCTTTCCCCTCTTGTGGCTTCTTGGCTCTTCAGAATTAGCCACTGCTCCACTGTTGTCATAGTAAAGAACAAGTGGTTTCTCCACTTTTGGAACAACTTTGAGATCGGAGTAGAACTTTTTGAGCCACTCAGCCTCCTTAGCTGCTTCACAAGCCACTATATACTCGGCTTCTATGGTGGAGTCTACAATGCTGGTTTGCTTAATGCTTCTCCAGACTAATGCTCCTCCTCCAACAATAAACACTGATCCAAAAGTGGATTTCCGACTATCTTTGTCTTATTGAAAATCAGAATCAGTGTAACCAGTGGGGTTCAGGTCTCCACCTAAATATACAAGCATATAATCTCTAGTATTTCTAAGATACTTGTTTATATTCTTCACTGCAGTCCAATGACTCAATCCAGGATTGGATTGATAACGGCTGACTATCCCTACTGCATAACAAATGTCAGGTCTTGTACACACATGGCGTACATCAGACTGTCTACTGCTGAGGCATAGGGATACTATCTCATGTCTTCCTCTTCCTGAGGTGTTTTGGGGCACTGCTCCTTGGAAAGGAATACTCCAGAATGGGTTGGCATATCAAACTTTTTGAAGTTTTGCATATTAAAGCGTTCTATCACCTTATCAGTATAGGGTACTTGAGATAGTGCCTAAGTATTTGTTCTGTCTATCTCTAAGAATCTTAATGCCCAGAACATACTTGGCTTCTTCTAAATCTTACATTTGGAATTGTTCAGCTAACCAGTTCTTTACCCTTGATAATGATGTTACGTCATTTCCAATCAGTAATATATCATCAATGTAAAGAATGAGGAATACTACTATACCATCTTTGATTTGTATATAGACACAAGGTTCCTCAACACACTACACCAAATAATACTTTCGACAACACATTAATATAGGCTTATTTAAAAAGTATTATAATTGATAATATAAAAAAGCGGTAAAGTAAAAATTGGCAAAACAAATGGCGCCTGACTAAAAAAATGTGTTATCCTTTCCTCTCTCCTTCTCTCTCATTATTTCCTTCTTTTTTCTTCTTTTTCTTGTATTCTTTTTTAATTTTATATGTCTCACTTAATTCAGATATCTCTTTCTCTTTCTTTTCTTCTCCTTTTTCCTCATCATTCTCTCTCCTCTCTCTCCGATCTCTTTCTCCCACCAGACCTCTCTCCTTCACTCTTTCTCTCTCGTCTGTGTCTTTATGGAGCCCGACCGCTACCTTCCCCTACACGCGCTGGCTAGGGATCTTCAGAGGCCGTAGAAGCTTCGACCCACACAGGCCCAAGCCCTTACACGACACCAGAGGCGAACGACGACACTGGAGGCTAGCTCTTCTTCTCCTCTTCCCTGTGTGCGGCCAATCCTTCTTCTTCCTGGCGTGAGACCAACTAGCTCCATCCAACCTTCAGTTCGAGCATTCTTCGTCGCCCAGCCACCTTCTCCAACCTAGAGCCATGCAAGCCGAGCATTTCAGCCTCTCCATCTCCCTCACAGTGACAGGAACAAATATTTTGGTATTTTTCTCTTTTTTTTTCCGTGATGAGTTTTTTTTTCTACAAAATAACCTATATTTCAATAAATTTGATTGAGTATTACTGATTTTGTTGAAAATGTATGTATTGGATAGTGGTGTTCCATTATCTGTGATTCATTTGTCAAAATGGAAATGTTTATAAAATATACATTTTAACTATATAATTAATGTAGTTATGATGTTTGATTGAATGTTTGAATGAAAAAAAAAAAAAGCTATAGACATCTATTTATTTGATCTCTATTTGTTATTTCTCGGTTAATTCCAAATTCTTTTCTAAATTCTTCACTTTAGAGCAATTATTAGCTTATATTTCAGTTTACAACAATTGTTTCTGAATGTGCCAACATGAGAAGAGTTCACGATGTAGGGAATTTGGATGAATAAAAGTGTCAGACTTCATTACTAGTTGTGTGACGCCAAACCATATGGACAACACGATATTGTTTTTGAATATTTTGGATGACCTTTTACATTATGAGAAAGATTTTCTGTTGTTTTTGTTTGGTATTTATGAGATATTCTGTCTTGTGGGAATAAATTATTGAAAGCCATTTAATATAAGTGAAGTGAATCTTCACATATGTCAGTTCATTTTATCTCAATTGTCTTTTTATATCAGCACCTCTACCCACATATAATTTTAATATAATTATTCTTTTTATATTGAAATATTAGGAATAAGGATCCATCAACAAAAACATTTTTCCATTTAAGTAGGAAAGAAAAACAAAAAGTGTATTTTCCTTAGACTTGGAGTATGAATGGTCAATGGATAAGGTAATTTAATTATCTAGTGGATATCTTTGATTCACTTTTATTATTCTCTTTGATTCTCTGCTTGTAATTTCTCATTGATTTTCTTTGTTTAAAGGTTCTTACTTTGTTTACTAGTAATGTCTTCTATCATGGTTTTTTCTGGAGGTCAAGTATTTTCAATGTGCCTTCTTATAACTCATATATACGTAAATGGATTTCTCTGTCTAGGTTTTCACCTGGTAGAATGTGAAGCAAGAGGTTAGTTAAAGTTTGAATTTGCATTTGAGATTTGTTCCTTGAATTACTTTTCAATAAGTTGGCTTAGGTACTTTATAATTGTGGTACAGATGAGTTGCGACAGTGGAGGCTTGCAGGCAAATGGTTGGGACAGTGAGGACACACTAGCAAGGGTCGTGCCAGCGATGGAGTCGCGGTTGTGGGAGAGCAAAGGTGGGGTTGTGGGCTCCTGTGACTTGGGAGAACAGAGGCGGGAACAAAATGGTATGTTTGGATTTGTTTTTCTTTTTTTTTTTGGGTTTAGCTTAAGGAAGGTGACGAGGATGACATCGTGGTTCCCCTGATTGATCTTCTTTTGTAGTGTAAGGGTGAGTAACTTTTCTTGGCATCGTTTTTTCTCTTGGATGATAAATTGATTGTTGTGAGCTAGGATTGTTGAATGTGGAGTGTGTGAGCTGTGATTGAGTGAGATGCGAGTTCTTTTTGGACTCATTTGGGGGGTTTTGATGCCCTAATGGGTTGAATTTCAAGACACGATTGTTAATTTTTTATTATTATTATTTGTTTGTGTTCTTTAATCTTTGATCTCCATCGTGTATTTGATCTCTTTTCTTTAGTCTTTATACAACTCTGCTATGTAAATTTTTTATTTCTAAATTAAATTCGGAGCATTAAATAAATATATTTTCTCAACTAAATTATTTAACCATTAAATAAAACATTAACTGACACCCTAAAAAGATCGTGTCAGACAACAGAACTCAATTCGATAGTGATCTCTTCACAGACTTTTGTGAAAAATATGGCATAATTAAGAGTTTCTCATTGGTAGCGTACCCACAAGCCAATGCATAGGTCGAGGCCGTAAACAAGACCCTGAAGGCAAGCTTGAAGAAAAGACTAAATGAGGCTAAGGGATTATGGCCCGAGCAGCTCCCACAAGTACTCTGGGCCTACCGGACCTCACATCAAACCTCCACGGGACATACCCCTTTTTCCCTGACCTTTGGAAGTGAGGCCACGCTCCCAATTGAGGTGATGGTGATGACTAACAGACAAAAGACCTTTGACTAGGATCATAACCATGAGCTACTTAGTGCATCCCTCGATCTAATCAAAGAAAAATGAAAGGCATCACAATTATAGCTTGCCCATTATCAACAGAAGATCACTCTTTATTTCAAAGGTTAAGGGACTCAGACTCAGATTAGGCAATCTAGTTCTCCGAAGGGTCTTTTTAGCAAATAAAGATCCCAAGGATGGTGTGTTAGGGCAGAACTAGGAAGGACCATATCAGATCGTGGAGATCCCGTATGGACGAACTTTCAAGCTAGCTCGATTGAGTGGATAAATAGTTCCACGGACCTGGAATGTCCTACACTTAAAAAAGTATTATCAATAGTTTTGTTGTCATTAATGTTTTCAGAATTACCGTTTATGTAAGGCTTATTTATAAAAGTCATTTCAGTTTAATAACAGTTGGATTATTAAGTAACCAATTTTATCATTTTGTTATCACGAACTCACTTTGTAAAAGCAACCAAGAACATTTATACGTTCTGGTTGCTTGGGGGCACATAACCAAAGAGAGCCTTGAAGAGAGTTCAGCTTATTCGGATAAAGATTAAAACTTAGAGTTTGGAAAAATTAATTATTCAACGGCTTTTTAAAGCTCGAATTTTCAAAATTCTGAAAGCGAACTAAGTTTGAGAAATCTCTAATAATAAAACCCTGGATAAAACCAGGTCCGAGGCCTGATTCCTAACCGGTACAATGCTATTAAGCTTATTAAAAAAACCCTGGATGTGACCAGGTCCATGGCCTAACTCTTAACAGGTATGATATGATTAAGCAAGCAAAATCTTGGATACAACTAAGATATCGATAAAATCTATCTTGATCTAAAGTCAACCCGTAAGATTTCGAATGTATGAGAATTTAAGGATTCATAAGTCTGAGAAAACAATAGACTAAGGGGAATACAAATAGATCACAAGTTAGATGTATATTCAAAAATATATTTTCATCTCGAGGAGAAAAAACCTCGACCTGAGTCCGAAGGCAATAGTGTTGGTCCCAAGGGACTTAATTATAGAAGCTTAAAAAATAAAAGTGAAAATAATAAGTCACTGGGGTCCGTCAGCTTCCTCCAAAGAAGTCACTTCCTCACCATCTCCCTCAACAGCTTCAGAGGCTTCGACGGTCTCCGAGGATTCCTGTGAGAACCAAATCTTGAACCTAGCAAGATATGGTTCCCACAGCTCAGGCTGCATAAAGGAGAAGTTCCCGTCCTGGTTGAAAGCCCAGCAACGATAAAGTATCTCCTCCATTTGAGTCGATGACTCCACAGCTTCCTCCTTGGCCTTGGTCTTGACCTCGTTCAACTTCTTCTTGAGTTCTTCATTTTTAGCCTGAAGCTGGTCCATGCGACGACTAACCTCCAAGACCTATTTCTAGGAGGCAGACAAAGCGACTTTTGTAGACTGCTCACTTTCCTAGGAGGAAACCAGGACGGCTTTGGCAATCGTTTCGCCGTCTTAAGTAGCACTCAGGGCAGCTTGGATCTCCTCATCCCTGGCTTTTACTCGAGAAATTCCTCAAAATTGTTGAGCCAGGACAGACTGCAAAATAATGAGGCAAGTCAAGAATAGTTTATAAAAAAACTAAGGAAAAAAGATAAAGAGTGAGAAGGACTCACGGTGAGGTTCATCCCCAGAGAAGATTCGAGGACGTCCTCATGAGTACGCTCCTCTATATCCCTTAACTCTCTAGTGTTGGCTCTGTAGGCATGGCAACCATATGGCTCGCCATTTCGTACACAGTACCCCGAAATGCTTCGAGAATCTTTTCCAGGTCAAGTGGTTTGACCAGGATCTGGACAGTGGGAGCCTCGCCTTGTACACTTGAGAATTTCAGGGAGCTACGTGTCAAGGTGGAGGAGGAGGAGCTTGATGAATCGTGACTGTCGTTACCAGAGCTGAGGGGAGTTTCTTTTGTGGCTGCTCCCGGGTGGAGCTGACACTTTTGCCTTTTTCCAGAGACTCGATGGTACCCTCAATCTTTGGAGCTGGTTTCTTTGTCACTCTGGCCCTCTTCACCACGGGACCAACTTCGTTCCCACCAGCCTTAAAAGCACCCCTCAAACTCGGGGCCTCTGGCAGCTCCATCTATTCACCTGAAAAAGAGCGAACAGTGGGTACAAATTTAAGAAATAATTATTCAAAGTAATATAAACACAAGAACAAGAGCAAGAACCCTACCCTCCGAGCTAGGGGGGGAATCTACTACGATCAGCTCGGGATTATTGACCGGGCTAGGAATAAGCTCTAACTCTTGGATTAACGGAGGTGGGGGAGAATCTTAAATTATGACCTCTTGGGTCCTAGGGGGTTCAGGTCCTTCCTCGGGGCTAGACTCGTCTACGTACTGCCTAAAACCAGGGTCATATGCATCCTAACGCGGGGAAGGCCAGGTCCTATGGTTTTTCCCATACTCTTCAAAAATGGTGGACCTAAAATGGGGTATTCATGGTCATAGCGTATCACCAAATGGTCCACACACTGGAGGAGGATTGGTTTTAGGTCCGGTTTGGTATGATGACGACTAACAAGCTGGTTAAGGTTGAATCGAATTAGCCTATAAATGCTAGCAGCCTGATCTAACTCTCTGTATGGGTATGGGTAACCTTGGCTGGTGGGGCCGGTTGCTTCCCCGGATGCAGCTCGTTCTGGATCAAGCCCCTAAATATTCTCAGGAGCTCGCCTTTTGTGCACTAGCGGTGCCTCATCTTCCTCCTCTTTGATGTCTTCATTGGCTAGTAAGGCTTCTTGAGGAGAGGGGAAGTCGGGGATGATAGGAAGAGGAACTCGGATCTTGAGAGCCAGCGTCTAAACCTTGTTGATCAGGTTGCAGGCCACCATGGTGGCATCATTCACAATATGACAGTAGTGTTTCTTCTTCGAAGGAAGACTAGACAAAGTCTCATATTAACCCCCATGGGTCATAGACTGCTCTGTCCTCGCGAATATAGATGCACAAAGAATGAACTCAGTTAGAATACTTAAATAAAAAAATGTGTGAAACTGATAAGAAATTTCACTTGCTAAATTCATAAAGATAGAGGACTTACGAGGGCGGTTGAAGTATCGGTGATCGTAGTTCTTGAACTCATTTAACATAAAGAACAAGTCTTTATAGTCACTTGGGTGGCTGGGGAGGTCGATGACAGAGGCTGAGTTGGGAAAACGAGTGAGGTAGTAGAAACTGTCACCTCGCCCCTTTTGGTCGGGACTCTCCTTGAGGCAAAAGAAGTACATAATGTCTGCCAAAGTGGGGACCTCCCACTCGTGCCTCATAAACAAATACTTTAACCCCGCCAAAAGTTTGTATAAGTTTGGTGGGAGCTGGAATGGAGCTAGTTTGACATAGATCAGGAAGTCTACAATATACTGGTCCAAGGGGAGGAAGGCACCTACCTTCAGGTGCAAGCTTCGTAGTCGTCTTGGAGAGGGACGCAGCCCCGCTCTTCTAACGGAGGTCTGGCATGGAGGCCACCAGCTCCCTTCTCAATCCTATGACTCAGTAGGATCTTATTAACTTTCCCCTGAGTCGTGATCTGGGATACTATGTGCTGGGCCTCAAATAATGCGTTGGGCTTGACCACGATTTCCCTCTCCACCATAGGGCCAAAATGAGGGATGGGAGAGTCAAAGGCGACCTGCTTGCCCTTATCTTTGCTCTGAGCAGAGGAGCTCGCAGTTTTTTTCTTTGTGGGGGTCATTATTTAGATCTCCTAACAATAAAGCGGCCTATTAGCAGCGATCTAAGACAATTACTAGCTACGATGTTACGGGTACGAACATCTGAGGGTTTAAGTGGCCTACTTCTGGGATTTAAAACTTTACACAAGCTAAGAAGTGTTCTAGGCTTAACACGTGGTTCCATGCGTGGTCCTATGCCACGCGCTTGGATTTCTTAAAATTCCCTGATACTTCGGGATTCATGTGTCAGACTCGTTAGACCCACTACTTTTCTTTTGAAAGCGTTTTAATGCAAAACCGCTTAAGGAATCGTAACCTTTAAGCTACCCAGGACCAAACCTAAAACCCCTTCGGCTTCTACACCCCAAACAGGTATTCAAATTTATTTACCAGTGGAATTTTCTTTGGAAAACCCAGAAAATTTGCCCAGTTTTATGAAAACCTTATTTCTAAATAAGCCTAGTATCATTCATTCATCCTAAACTGAACCTTATTTCTTATTTATACTCAGATGTAGCCTAAATGACATTGAGCAAAGGATGATTCTCACAGTAAAAAAAAAGTCACTCGAATGCAAAGAATTAAAAAATTCAAACCAAGTGAATAAATACTTATAGTTTATATGATTGGTTAAAAGAAAGCGTCGATACGTCCACAGGAAACTCCCTAAAATCTTCTAAGAGTCTGAAAGACGATGAAGGTTTTCTGGGAGAAGTGGAAGAAGGAAAAGGGAAATCTTGATTTTGAAAAGCAAACATTTTGAATGCAAAGGTGGTGAGGGTTCGAGTCTAATCACCCTATTTATATGTAAACTAGGGGAATTAATTCAAACCATTCGATTGGGTTAGCTCGAGATCCAAAGGCAAAGATTAAATGAACCATACGGCGGTAAAAAGTTGATAGGACAGTTGTCATAGTACTCGAAACCCAAACGGATGCCAATTACAGACAGCCATGTGTCCAATACTCGAGCAGTGGGTAGGCATGATTTTATTTGGCACAAGCCTAAAAGCTCCTACTGTGCATGTCAGAAAGTGACGACATCTAGCACGAGCAGGAGCTTGGTGGGGAAATGTTGTACCCTAAAATTAGCAATATTTCAATTACTCAACTCGGGTATAGCTGGCAGATGAATATGTGGAAAAATAGCCAAGTAGAATATCTGGTTAACAATGATGTGAGCAGCTCGAGACTTAATCCAACTCGTACACGACGTACAAGTTTCTATCAGACCGCCTCTTAAGATAACAATACATTTCAAGAGTTATAGTGGCCATATTCACATTTGGGCGCTCTAAGCTTAATACGAACTAAGGTTCAAATAGTCTTTAAACACCATCTCGAGTGAGATATTCAGCCTGTGGGAACCTGGTCATAATGCATATTGAAGGATCCCAAGAGATTCGGATGCTCCTTATACGCTCATTAATGCCGAAGATGTATTGCATATCTATCATTTATTATCTGAGATAGCAGGAGTATATTCTATTCTTTTATCAAATCATATCCCAATGTAAATGGGAATAATCTGTATTAAATGTATACCTTATTTGTTCACGCAATTACCCAAACCTGTCCAGGAAATTCCCCTATAAATATCAGGGATAATAGACAGGGAAAGGGACGACTTTCTTGTATTACTAAAACTCTGCAGAAATTTTGAGAGAAAAGCAATAATATTGTCTCGTGGACTAGGTATATTTTAACCACTGAACCACATAAAAGTTGTGTGTGTACGAAAGGATTCTTATTATTTCATTAGGGTTTATAATTTAGCACTAATATCCTTATTAAATTTCTTAATCTACCGTTGGTGAAAAACCGCGTCAACAGTTATCATCCAATTTCTAAGGGAGATTTGGACCTGTTTAGATTTAAATAGGGGGCAGGCATGGTTAGCTCCGTCCTCAGTTATATAGGAGCGAAAGGCAGTGATAGGGTGGCTTATGCCACGTACGTATTGTGGGAGGATGCCCAAACATGGTGGGAAGTTTTATCCCAGACCCGTAATATTGTGATGATGGGTTGGGAGGAATTTAGACAATGGTTCTACAGGGGGCCTTACTGTGATGCGGTTCGAGTTGCAAGGACCAATGAGTTTATGAACTCGGTTCAAGGTAGTAAGATGGTGACAGAGTATGTTGGTGAGTTTCATAGATTGACCAATTCACTCTCGATTTGGTATCAACAGTCCTGGCCGAAACGAGCAATTCACTTGAGGATTGAACCCTGGGATGGCCCAGAGCATTCGAATCACTCCAGTATATGAGATTGTTACCTAAGCTCGAGCAAATGTGTTTCCATTTGCGAATCAAGTAGGGGCGGAGGCCCAGTAACCAGGAAAGAAAGACTTCTAATAGTTCTATTACTCCTGGTCTTGAGAGGAGGAGTCATAGTATTCAGAGCGGCCGCTAAGACGGCGATCAGGTTTTGAGGAGTTATTTAGTGCATGCTAGGTGCAGGAGACATCAAGTGGGAGAATGTCGAGCGAAGTCATGTTTTCGATGAGGAATGGTAGGGCACGTTGTGGATGCCAAAAATCCACCTAGGAAAAAAATCTCTGGTCCTTGGTTGGAATACATGGCTAAGGGTCACTTAGTCATTGTTAACGGTGAGAACTCGTCAATGATATCAGATTAGAAAACTCAAATTGTATTGCAAAAGATATCTTAGAAGAATATAGAAAGAATTTGAAGGAGCAAATATGTGGAACTACAATGGAGCAAAAATCGTATATTCCTTAATTTTTTGTGCATACAAAGAATTTTCCAACCCCCTATCTTGAGGGGTCGAAGCCTATTTTTAGATGGGCTTTATTGACCACTGATACAAAGGGGGTCCCCAAGGACAAGAACGTACGCAGGTACATTGTCAAGGTAGTGGCGTAGGACATCGTGGTGTCGACTCTGGCACATGGTCGAGGGTGCTTAGGTAGTGCCTCCACTCTCTGTACGGGTTCGTTCTGCCACTACTTGTCAAACGCGAACGTCAGGGCCATGCCCCTGTCCTCCTCAGGGTTGTACACCCCATACTCATATACGTACCTTGTACCTAATGGTGCTTTTTATATATTCGAAATGCATCATCTCTCCAAGATTTCTCCCATTTTTCTAAGTGTTGTTGATCTTGGGAATTCATCTCTACGGTATAGTGGGTTTCCCCTGGATGTTTAGCCATATAGGGGATGTCATGTCCTCATAGGTGTGCGCTATACATCTATAAATGAACCACCACATCCACCTCATGAGTAATTAACATGCCATGTGAGGGGTTCGTAACATTGGCCTATACATGTGTAAAGGCCAATCCATTGGCAGGTTACATTGGTGCCCAAGGGGCCTAGCCCAGATCTTCCAAAGCTAGACTGGCCCTTAGGGGTGCCTTCATCTGAAGACCTCAAGGCATGATGCATGGGGAGCCTTGCAAGGGTCTCACACTTTTCTAAGCAGGACACCCTTAGCAATCGACTCCATGTGTGGCTATCCCTTGTGCCTCGTCCCATCGCGCAGTGAGCCTCCCCTCGTGCAGCGAGCCTCCCTCACATCTCGACCCCTCGTGCAGTGAGCCTCCCCGTGTGTCTCGACCCCTCACACAACGAGCCTCCCCGTGTGTCTCGGCCCCTTGCACAGCGAGTCTCCTCACGTGTCTCAGCCCTGTAGGCATGTTAGGCCTCACATAGCGAGGCCCTCTATAGCATTGGCCTCACTTGGAAGCATCGAGGAGGGTAGCTCTCCACATAGCGTGACACCTCCATATACAAGGCCTTCCTCCCAGTGGACCAACTAATGGAAGGCTTTTCTTAGGCGAAGTGTAATGCCCCGGATTCCCTAATGTGGTTTAACGGCTGGATTTGTAGGCCGGGAGGGCCATAATTGGTTAATTATGGTATTTAATGTGTTTATGCGTGTTTATGAGAATTATATTATAATATAATGTTAATTGTATGCATGTCGATGATATATGTTGAGACCACATTATGATGTGGGTTTGTTCGAGCTGTTCGACATGAGACGATCGTAGGATATTGATTAGCGGTTTAGTCACAGCGGGTTTAAGTGTCGGGACTTGGGTTGAGTCTCGGGGTGAATTTGATGGTTAGAGCGTTACCGGGAGATAAAGGGTAACGGGATGTGAATTATTGGTGTTTATGATTTTCGAGAATAACGGGAATTGGAGAGCGTTAATTATGATTAACGAGTTAGGAGGAAAGTACCAAAAATGCCCTTGGGAGTCTTTAGAAAGTATTAAATGACCTAGGGGTAAAATGGACATTTCACCCCTAGGATAGATATAACCTTATTTAGCTGAAAAAGGTGATGGAAAAACAGAGTATCTTTGAGAGTTCTCCCGTACCTTCTTCTCCTCACTGTTCTTTGTGGTTTCTGAACCAATTTTGAGGATTCAAGCTTAGGAAGCAAGCCTTGGGAGATTGGGAGTGTGTTCCACCATTGAAGATCTTCATAAGCCAAGCTTTGGGTAAGTTTCTAACTGTAGTTTCTCTGGTTTGCTCTGTTTTGGTTTTGCTTTGCAGCTGAAATGTTTAGGGTGAATTCATGGGTTTTGTTGGGAGTTTTGGCTAGGGTTCCCATGCTTGTGATGTTTGGGGTGTGATGGGATGGTTTTTGGGTTCATTTGGCATCAAGAATAGGCTTTGGAATCTTGGAGATCGAGTTAGAAACGAAGGAGATGAAGAAGGTCGATTCAGGGAGGTTTTGGTCTGGAGGTGGCGCTACAGCGCCCACCCTAGGGCGCTATAGCGCTCCTCAGGTGGGTTTTTGGCCTTTGGGAGGTTCTGAGTAGAGCGCTGTGGCGCTAGGTGTAACGACCCAAATTCACTAATAAGGCTTAAGGGCCTTGATTAGTGTGCCGGGAGGGCATGATGAGAATTATGTGTGATGATTATGATTTTAAGCATGTTATATGACTATGTGAATTATATTATGTGATAATTATGATGTGTGAATCGTACCACGTGGGTGCTGTGATACTAGTGTGATGCACGAGCCGGGACGGTCCTAGAAAGCTAGATAATGGTAACTGGTGATTTGGTAACCCGTGTAACTGTTAGTAACCATAGAGAGTAACAGGTTTTATGGGGAAAGTGGTAGAATTGCAAAGCTGGTGAAAAGACAAGTATGGCCTTGAGGTTTAGTTAGGAAGGGGTATTAGTGGAAGGGTAGAACAGTCATTTGGTAGGATAAATGATTATTAGCTGAAGGGAAAATATGATATACGTATAACATTTGGAGAAAGGGGCTTTATGCTGAATGTTGGAGACCTAGAGGAGCAAAACTAAGATGGAAGGGAGAAGCTGAATTTAGCTCTTGGAAGGAGAATTAAGGAGTGATTGAAGATGTCAAGCAAGCTTAGACCAAGAATATTCAGAGGTAAGATCTTGATTATGATATATCCAAGTTTTAGGTCTGAAATTTTAGATAATGATTGTGAATTGAGGCAAGTTGGTGGCTGGTTTTATGTAATTTCAGAATTGGGAAATCAAGGGGGAAGGAGGTTTAGAGCTGGAGGTTGGACTCATCACTCAAGGTAAGGTCTCTGTATGTTTATTAGGCTTGTTTTTGTTAAGGTATAGGGAGTTTGGAGTGTGGTTTGAGTTTGGGTTCAAGCTGTTCTTAATTTTCTGGTTTGAGTTGTTAAGTGTGAAATTCAAGAGTGGATTTTAGGATTGAAGGTGTGAGTGAGCTTGGGCATGATGTTTTTGGGTTGTTGTGAGGTTTATTAAAGGTTTAGAGTTGGTTTTGGGACTTAGGATGGAGTTTGGGGTGATTTGGAGAGGTTGGAGCTCGGGAAAATGTGAGGGAAAAACCCAGAATTCTGGGCTGCGAAGGCGTGCCGCGGCACGGGTTTTGTGTGCCGCGGCTTGGAGTCTCTGACTGGTGGGTGCCGCGGCACAAGGCTAATTTCAGGGTGTCACATTTGGCAATTTTTGGCCTTTGCTCCGGGGGTTCGGGAGATGTCTCCGGGGTGTTGTTCTAAGGTTTTGGGGGTTCCGAGAGTGTGGATTGGGTTCCGGGAAGGTAGTCTTGGATTGGTTAATGACAAAGAATATTGTATTTGTGTTGTGATTAGGACTTTGGAGAGGCTCGAGGTAGAGGACCGTGCTCGCGGCTTCGTGGCATCAGAAACCAGTGAATTGAAAGGTAAGAAAGCTGCACCTGAGTATGTGGTTAGGTTGGGACTAAGTATTCCCTATGTTGGTATGTATTGTTATGTAAATGTGATTAACCATGTGGTCATGATGGGACTAAGTGTTCCCAATATTTGTATATCATGTCGTGAGATGGTGTTATTACGCCATGGGACATGCGATTACCGGCCTAAGGGTGTCGGAATCATTATTTGCGCACTGGGGCGCGGCTCAGCCACTGGGAGCTGAGGCAGCTTGTTTATCACTGAGCTTGGTTAAGCTGGCCAGAGTCAGTGAGTATTACACTGGGGGCAGCTCTATTGAGCCAAAGACAGTGTGCCAAATAGAGGGTGCGACTAAGGGCGCCAACCCTAAATGTTATTTGATGGGTATGACAATCTATTGGATATGAATGTGAATGTTGTGCTATGAACATAGTTGATTGACTTTCTGGACGACAACTGTTATTACTGATTGGATAAATGTATGAAATGTTGAATTCTTGGTTGAGCATTGTGAAATATTTGTTAAGTGTTGCTGATCTTATTATGTTATCATGCTTTCTTGGTGGGCCTTGGCTCACGGGTGCTACGTGGTGCAGGTTAAGGCAAGGGCAGGCTGGACCAAGCCCGAGGTGGAGAGCTCCAAGGTGAAATGTACATAGCTAGCTGTTCGATCACCACGATCGAGGAGTGGACCAGGACAGGGACTACCTAACTGCTCGTTTTTGGCTTAGTATGGCCAGTCAGTGTATTTAAACTTTGTAACTTTTGTAAATGGCTTTTAAACTGTCATTTTTGGGATCCCATGTAAATAAACAATGCTTAGTAATGAAAATATAACTTTTGAGACCAAAACACTTTTAACCCTAGTTCCTCCACTGTTTCAGTAACACGATTTTACTTAAATAACTTGATTAGCAAGTCTGGCACCTTATAAACACACAGTGTAACGGTCTTGGCTATCCAGGGCGTTACACTAGGGGTTGAGCGCTGTAGCGCTACCCTGTTCCTTCCAAACCCCGTTTTGAGTGTTTTTAAGGGTTTTTGACTTGGAGTTTCAATCCTTAAGGCCCGGGATCGATTCTACTCACCGTGTGGGCATGTTTCGAGGTCCCGAGGATGGTGCTTAGGTTAAGACCCTATTATTGTGGATTCTCATTAATGGAGGTTATAATTGGTTGTGATTAGGTAACCGCTAAGGAACTAAAAGATCGATCGTTCTCAGGGGTCGTCTTTATCATACTTCTCGCTCGAACTTGAGGTAAGAAAACAGTGTAAGAATACAGTTGCACCCTGTACAGGTATATGACATGCATGGTTTGATATTGAAGCATGTTGGTTGATATATGTAAACGTGGATTGCATACTAAATGCTAATGAATACTGATTACCTGCTCAAGACACTGACTAGTCAGGGACCGACTCTAAAGTCGACGATCACGCATTGAATGGCTCTATGGAATTGATGCGGGACCGACCCTAAGGTCGAAGAACTTATAAGCGCTTGCCTGGTCTACGACCAGATGACTATAGCCAAGGTATATCACCCTGGTGACCGTTTGTCACGTGGCTAAGGGACGTTTTCCATAGTTTCGACTCTAGAGTCGTGAGGAAGGTTATGTTGGTAACCAATCACCATGCACCTGTCCTGAACAAACTTATGAGTGAAACACTTATCGATTAAGCCCTGGTGACCCTATGGTCACATGGCTAGAGGGAGCGATGCTCACTACTGTGACTTTTGGCTGTTGTCACCTATTTGTTGGACTGATAGTCCTGAATGGTTATTATGATCATTGTTGATATTATATCATGTTTTATTGCGTTTTCTTGCTGGGCCTTGGCTCATGGGTGCTATGTGGTGCAGGTAAAGGAAAGGAAAAGCTTGGCCAGCCTTGAGTGGAGAGCTTGGGCGTTGTGATGTACATACAGGGCCGCTTGACCGCCACAGTCAAGGAGTTCTCAGAGGGACTAGGGGTTTACCCTATTTTTGCCGCTTAGGCCGGCGGGGATTGTAAATTTGGAACTGTAGCGACTCTTTTCTATTACAAACTACTTGTAAATATTTTGAAAGGCTCATGAGCAGTTTATTTACTTAATGAAAGGTACCCTTTCCTTTTTACTGGTTTTCCACCTCAACCTGATAATAACACTTAGATCACGTTTTTAACCAAAGGACTCGGGTAGCGAGTCAAATTTCCGGTTCACCGTTCTCCGTAACTGTTCTGGGGTAGCCAGGGCGTTACACGAAGGGCTACACCCATGACCCCGAACATAGAGGCCCCTACGGCTTTGATATTGTTATGCGAGCCAAGGTCATCATGGCACCTACATATCTTTGGTTCTCATATAGCGAGGCTATTTCATCCTTCGTCGTGATGGCTTGTGAGACAGTTTACAAATGGCTAAGCATATGACCCTTCAATGATGATCTCCACATTGAATTCTTGGGAAATTATCCCACATTCATAGTCATGCTATTAGGCTCGGGCCTATAGGTCTCACGAGACCACATTCTAGCCAACACTCCCAAGTGCCCCACAGGTCTCTGCCTTGTTGAAGATTCGAAGGCTCATGACACCCTGTGTGTCTCGCGCCCCTGGGCCTTGCAAGGCCCCCACCTCGCTCCCTTGTGTCAGGCGCCCATGTGCCTCGTGAGACACTTGCTTGGTTGGAGACCCGAGTGCCATGTTCTTAGGAGTCATGCTCCCATGTGGCTCAAGAGGCCTTAGCCTCGCTGAAGACTAGAACCCCTCGTGCCTAGACACCACGCACTTGGGCCTCGTGAAGCCACCGCCTCACATTCAGCTGAGGTACCTCGTGCCAAGCATCTCAGTTAGGAGGGCCGCATGCCTCGCGTACTGCCACAATGTCGCGCCTCCGCAAGACCAACGTGCCCCCCACCCTACCACCACGTCATGCCTTCGCAAGACCCACGTGCCTCGTGCGCTGCCACCATGTTGTGCCCCTGCGAGGCCCGCATGCCCACCGAGACCATTTCGCCCTATGCGCTGCCACCACGTTGCGCCCCTGCGAGGCCCACGCGCCCAGTGAGACCATCTTGCCCCGCACGCTGCCACCACGTTGCGCCTCCATGAGACCCACGTGCCTTGCACGCTGCCACCATGTCGCACCCCCGCGAGACCCTCTAGCCTCTCGTGTAGCCATGAGGCATTGCGTACATCGACGACCTCTCTCTTGATCGATTCAAAGGAACCATCTTCTCAGGTCCCCATGAACCTCTTGAGGCATGTAGCTTGTTGAAGAGGCCCTATCCCATTTTAGGGGAGCTGCCACCAGCAAGATGCACCTCACACGTAGGTTCCAAAGGAATTTCCCAGTATGCATGCTTAGCCAAATATTGAGGAGATCAAGACATAAATGGACCCCATTAAAGTGGTGGAGTGGATAAAATTCACGTACAGGTATGGTAGGTACAAACAATACAAAAGGAACCAAGGTAGAGTACAACACCGATACCCTTCAAGTAGTGGCCGTATAAGAATGGTACATGGCAAGTACCCCCTTAGCATGCCTATGAGTTTCGTACCCGACAAGTAGTGGGGGCACAACATGGTACCATGGCAAGAGTACTTCTGCAAACCCCTGACACATACTGGAGCTAACCACCACTCCTCTGACAACACTACAACCTGCAGCCTGGATATGCAGCTCCTTGTCTCTTTGAGACCACAATGTATCAAGAGCCTGTAGAGCTCACCTATATATAGAGCCTCACTTCATCATTGAAGGGAGTTGGAAAATTCATTGTATACTTAGGCTATTACGCAATATACGAATGTTTACTCCATTGTTGATCTGCATTTATTTTTCCTAAGTATATTCTAAGTTCTTATCTAGCTATCTCCATACACCTTTGAGTTTTCTGACCTAACATCATTGACGATTTCTCACCGTCAACAGTTTGGCGCCGTCTATGGGAAGGACGACTATCAGGCTGTCGTTCTTCCATCAATTTTGATAAGAAAAAAATGCCAAGGCATTCAAAATGCCTACGGGGATCTCGGGATGCTGAGATCCACCTTGACGGAGGCCAATTGAAAGCCTCCAAAAGAGACCCTCCGCCACCTGATATTGGAGACATGCTGGTGAAACATTCAACCCTGGAGAGGAGAAGGAGGCAACACTCCCAGCAGTCCAACCTAGGGGAGGTCATTGTGAACTATCTATGACCTGTGTGGGTGGCCTGAGTACGCACCTTCCACCTCAACCACCAATTGCACCACGCTCTAGCCAGCGGGACCCATGCTCCTCTTGGCACAGGCCTGACAACAGTTTGTGGGTGCACTCTGTGAGTCCCAGCTTCAGAATTCGCGAGTTGCACATAAAAAATAGAAGGCTGGAAGCCACAATAGTGAACATGCAGGAAGTGTTGAATGACCAACTACAAGGAAGGTCAAGCATACCCCTTCCCCAGCATAAGAGAGAAAAGCATGCACGAGGAGAAACCACCATACCCATGGACGGTGATAAAACGCGGCTCTCCACTTGTTATACCCCTCGCCCAGAATGCGAGGAATATTATACACTAGTGGCGAAGCTGGGAGTGAACCCCACCTACGGGAGGTGTGAACCCAAGATTACCCCCACAAAAGCCTCACCTGACTTGAGGGGGAAGTTTAACCAGAGAGGGTCTGGGGTAAAGACCACACGCCCTGCAGCTCCCCCGAGGGACACAACCAAAGCAAGGGTTCAGTCTGAGAACCCGCAAGATTCCTTAAGCAAAACGAAGAATGAACTAGACACCGAAATGCAAAGCCCTCAAGCCAAGATTATCATTGCACCTGGGGGGCACAGAGATGACGAAGAATTTGACCATGATTCGCCCTTCACAACGGAGATCCAGGTTGAGCAACTCCCCACCAGCTTCAAAGAGCCTTGCATTGCTCCATACGAGGGCACTATGGATCCAAAGTATCACTTAGACTCCTTCACTAACTTGATGAGGTTAAGGGGGGTCAACAGCAGAGCAAAGTGCCATTGCTTTGTCGTTACACTTAAAGGAGTTGTGTACAAGTGGTTCAAGAGGTTAAGGCCAGGAACCATCAAGTCGTCGCAGCAATTCTCTGGCGAATTTCTACAGCAACACCGTGCAGTCTATGATTATGTTCTGCCAATTACCAACCACGCTAACATAAAACAAGGCGAGAATGAAATTATAAAGAGGTATATCCATAGGTTTAATATGGAAGCAACGAAGTTGGGAAGTTCAACTAGAGAGGAGCTCAAGATGGCTATTACAGCCGGAGTTCATCCAGGAAGCAGGTTATGGGGTAACATGCTCAAGAGAGAGGTTACAAACTTAGATGACTTCTTCGAAAGAGCACAAAAGTATATATGTATGGAAGAGGGCCATAAGAACTTGCATGTTGAGGAAAGCGAACCTTCCTCCGATCACCTTTCTACCAATACGTCTAGAACGTCGTGGTTGAGGAGTCACTGATCAAGTTGAAAATTGGAAGAGGACTACAAAAAGGCTTCAAAGAGGAAGCTAGTAGGATTCATCAAATCATCGCAATCAGCTCCCATAAAGATCCAAAGCAGGCGCCTAGCCTCACGAGCCCCTATAGGTGCTTGGCCAAGTGCGAAACAAGCATCTAGCTTTGCGACATACATATATATTAAAGTATTTATAATACATATATGTGAGATCAGTGAACCTTATGAGACAACATATGAATCTACAAGGACTAGCTACCCTTATAGAATCTGAAAAAGTCAAAAGGTCCCTCAAAAGTGACCTCATCGCGAACAAACCCATCCTATAAAGGGACTACGTCGTAGAAGATGAAAGGGGAACCCAAAGAGATCCCCAAGTCTAGATCGACTAAGTTGCCTTACCAAGGGAAAAAGGGCCTTAAAAATAGGTGCTCGCAAATTTTCACAAGGACCATCTCCCTACATGGGTCCCGACTCGAGGAAAGATCACCTCAAAAACAAAAAAAGGGTCTCAAAGAAGACGCTTATGAAAAGGGTCTCAAAGAAGACGCTTGCGAAAGGGGTCTCAAAGAAGACACTTGTGAAAAGGGCCTCAAAGAATACGCTTGCAAAAAGGGTCTCAAAGAAGACGCTTGTGAAAAAGGGTCTCACAGAAGACGTTTGCAAAAAGGGTCTCAAAGAAGACGCTTGCAAAAATATTACTATGCATAATGACAAGAAGGACGTTTCTCGCACAAAATAAAACACGCGTGCAAAAATATATAAAAGGATAGCAAGAACCCAAAGGGTCAACATATCCTTACAAGTAATCAAGGTGCACCAATAGACACGAATCACATGCAGTAGAGGGGGCTATTGACCATGGGGACTTGCGAAAGTCCCTCACAAAAAAAAAAAAGAATCTCTTGTCAAAGTCCTAGACTAAGAAAAACAAAGGGGTGAGACACCTCACACCTTGCAAGAGGATCTTGCATACCAAGGGCACCCTTCCTCGGCAAGACTACCCTCGACTTTACAACTCAATCAGGCTCCATTCCTTCATTGGACATCTATATAAATGCCACCTTCAGACATAAATGAAGAGTGAAGTCACGGAAACACAAAAGAAGGTTAAGAGGCCTCGCACAGTGAGAGGGCCCTCGCATAGCGAGACCAACTATAGCCTAGTGCTTCCAAACACTCTTGTTTAAATGTTTAACATGCCCCTAAGCCTCGTATAAGCCTTATCCTTGGAAGGAAGTTTGATGAAGGCCCCGGGATGTCAACGGATGAAGCGCAAAGAAAAGGAGGAAAGCATCACCATGTGAGAGTGTAACGACCCAAATTCGCTAATAAGGCTTAAGGGTCTTGATTAGCGTGCCAGGAGGGCATGATGGGATTTATGTGTGACTTTAATGAGTTAAATGCATGGCTATGATTTAAAGCATGTTATATGACTATTTGACTATTTGAGATGCATGACTATGTGAATTAGTATGCATGTAGGCCCTGATTGTGTTAGAAGGGCATAATTGTAATTTTGGCCATTTTGGGCATAACTGTATTCATATGTGATGATTGTCGAGACCACATTGTGATGTGGATGTATCTGTGATTTGTGACTCGAGACGATCCTAGAGAGCAGTTTAGCGGAAAAGTCCAGGCGAGAATTTATACCCGGCTTGGGGCGAGCCTGGGGTACAAATAGGAATCTGATGAGTATATTGGGGTTTATTTTGATATCGAGGAATATTATTTGGTGATTTATCAGGTATTGGGAAGCAAGCGGGAAAATATTAGAGACACTTGAGGATTAGCGGGAATTGGGTAAATTGACTAAAATGGCCCTACTTGGACAAAAGGGTTTAGAATTAATAGGGAGGGCATTTTGGTCAATTGGCTTTTTAGAGATAGATTAATTGAGGCTTTTTATACTTAGTGGGATTGATAGAGAGAGTTATATGGCTGTGGAAAAGAAAGAAAAAGGAAGAAAAAGAAAAGAGAGAAAAACAGAGGGGTTTTGTTTCAAAGGATCGGTTTGTGGTTCTCCCACCATTTCTCTTCATTTTTTCTTGGGGAAAAGCTCAGTGGAGAGCTAGGATAGGCTGAGCATCAAGGATCTTAAAGTTAGACTTGAAGATTTGGCAAGGATTAGCAAGAACACATCAACTTTTGAGGTAAGTTTCTAGAAATTTCAGTTTTAAGGGTTTGGCTGGTTTAAGCTGTGTTTTGAGCTGAGTTGATGGGAACTTTAGGGAATTTATGGGCAAGCTTTGAGGAAGAGCAAGTTAAGGAGGTCTAGGAAATGAATCAAGGTCGAAATTGCATCAACGGTATGAATTCTAAGCCTTTAACTTTGTTGTTTGACCGAATTTCTGGGTTTAGGGTTAATCATGGTAAATTTTGAGATTTGGGATGAATGTGCTTGGGTTTTTGTAACGACCCAAATTCGCTAATAAGGCTTAAGGGCCTTGATTAGTGTGCCAGGAGGGCAGGTTGGGATTTATGTGTGATTTTATGAATTAAATGCATGATTATGATTTAAAGCATGTTATTTGGCTATTTGTTTAAACTGAGATGCATGGCTATGTTTACTAGTATGCATATAGGCCCGGATCGTGTTAGAAGGGCATAATTGTAATTCTGGCCATGATGGGCATAACTGTATTGATATGTGATAATTGTATTCTGTGAATTGTACCGCGTGTGTGTGGTTTTATTATTATGATGCACGTGCCGAGACGGTCCTAGAGAGCTAGTTAACTTAGATGTCACAACGGGATTTTGTACCCGGCTCGGGAGGAGCCTAGGGGTATCTCGGGAATTCTATGGCTAAGTTGAGATTTAGCGGGTAATGGTTATTGGAGATTTAGTAACCTGGGTAACCATTAGTTACTGCTGTGGGTAACAAGTTTTAAGGTAAAAAGTGGTAGAAATGAAATAGAAATGAAAAGACTTAAGTGTCCTTTGAGGTTTAGCTAAGGAGGATTAGTAGGAAAGGGTAAAATGGTCATTTGGCAAGGGTTATAGGCAATTCTCAGCTGGGTTTTTAGTGGGTCACGGTTTGGGCATTTGGGATATATGTTGGCTTTGCTAAAATGAAGAGGAGGAGAGTTAGGGCAAGAAAGAGAAGAAGAAGAAGAGGAAAATGGGCTGAAGTGGGAGCTTAGGAGGTGAATCAAGGGAGCTTGTTGGGTGGATTCTCCACTTGAGGTATGGATTTTATGAGCATTTAAGTTTGATTTCTGTTTTGAATTGTGAAATCTAGAGCTTGAGTTAGTGTGTTTGAGTTTTTGGTTTGAGATGCTGAAATTAGGAATCATGGGGTGGATTCTTGAGTGTGTTGATGTTTTGATCTTGTATCTAGTGCCTATAGGTTGTTAAGTTGTTCATATGAAGCTTGGAATTGGTTTTAGGGGTTTGGGTATTGGTTTTGTATGATTTGGGATGGTTTAAGCTCGGAGAAAACGCAGGAGAAAACCCAGAATTCTGGGTCTGCGAAGGCGTGCCGCGACACAGGTTTTTCGTGCCGCGGCAAGGGATCCTCTGTCTGATGGGTGCCGCGGCACAAGGATGTGGTGCCGCGGCACAAGGCAAATTTCAGGGCATCATTTTTAGGCAATTTTAGGCCTTTGCTCCGGGGGTTCGGGGGATGTCTCCGGGGTGTTGTTTTAAGGTTTTAGAGGCCCCGGGAGTGTGGGATTGGTCCCGGGAAGTGGTTTTGGGTTGATTAGTAATGAGGGATGTTTCTTGTGTGTTGTGACTAGGTCCTTTGTGAGGCTCGTGCTGGAGGACCGTGCTCGCAGCTTTAGTGCATCAGGAGGCTCGGAATACAGGTAAGAAAACTATAACACCCGAGGTTAGGGCATGGCCCCATATTGTATTATGTGCAAATGTTTAACCTTAAATGAATCATGATGTGTGTGAATGGTTATTTCAAATGTACTATATGTGTGATTATGATGAAATGAGCGGCAAGGGCCGAGTACGGCGTAAGCCGGGGCGGCCGTGGGCCGAGTACGGCGTAAGCCGGGGCGGCCGTGGGCCGAAAGTAACACCTAGCACATGGGATGCTATAATCAGGGCGGGGCCCGGTGGATACATGTGTTATGATATATATTCAGGGTGGGACCCAAGGGATACATGAGTTATCCTCGCGGTGAGAACCGATACCCCAGGGCTTTGGTAAGGGTCCTGGGGCGGCATGGCCGTGTTTGCTTAGTCTAATGATTGACTTGTTTATTTGTGGATTATATGTTATGTTCTGCATGAGTTTTCTTGCTGGGCTTCGGCTCACGGGTGCTCTGTGTTGCAGGTAAGGGCAATGACTGAATCAACCAACCATGAGTACGGAGAGCGTGAAGCGGCGCGTACATGTTTGGCCTGCCCGACTGCTTTGGTTGGGGGTTTATTTGAAAATGGCTGTAATAATCTACGATTTTATGATTTATCAACTGTGAACTTATTTCAAGATGTAAATAGTTTTCAAACCTTATTTTGGGATCCCAAATATTTAATAATAGAAGTTTTAATGAAATGACGCATTTTCAAAGATTACAGCCTTAACTTTTAATTAGTCACACTTTTGTTTCAAAACCTCGGTTAGCGAGTCCATTGCACATTGTTTTGTCTTAAAAACTCACTTAGTAACGGCTCTAAGGAAGTAGGGCGTTACAACTTGGTATCAGAGCGAGCCAAGGTTTATTGGTTCTGGAGATCGACCGAACATGTACGCTCGCTGTCAGTGACAAGCTCGACTCAGGGTTGGTTGGTATGATTAATTGACATGTCTGAATATATGTTTGAATGCCCTGTTTGCCTGCTTATCTATATGGAGCATGAGAAATGAGTTGACATATGCAGGAGATGCTGTTGGGCTGAGCCCTTTAGTATTGCATGTTGAGATTGATGCATGCTGAATAATACTATTATGCATGTGGATGAATATTGGCATAATGGTTTGAATATTGAGTGTATGTGGTTAATTTTCTGAATTAAATTCATAAGTTTATCCGTTTATTTGCTTGTATGAAGCATGTTGAGACCTGGATATACTTAGTGGTGATAAATCTGGTAGCTAAATGTATATCATTGTGGATTTGAACTAGTATATGCTTGTGTGTGCATTATACCTGTGGATATTTGGACCTAGTGGTGGGTTGGTTCAGAGTATGAACCACAGAGTTCAGGAGTTGGTCGGTTTTGACGGATGAACTCGTGTTGTTGGTTCCTAGAAAGGTTTGGGGACCTGATATTGTGTTGAAAAGGGGGTTTCTAGATGTAAGTTGGATTTGAGATCTCCAGTTATCCCTGAGAGCAGCAGCAAAGGGTCACTAGTGTGTGAGTTAGCTGTGGAGTTTGTTAGTTGAGATGGGATAGAAGAACAGCGGATTCTCTGGGGAGATGATTGAATTAGATGTTTTAACAGTAAGGTTACCGGTGATGGTTTACTGTGAAGTATGGACAGATAAGGGTACTATATGAAAGGCGTATAGGGTGTTATCCTCTAGTGTTGAGGAAGGTACGAGTTGACAAGGAATTTATCAATAGATGAGCTGAGTTAATTCCACCCTTGGTTAAGAGGACGAGAGATCCTGATTAGGGGGTTATGTTAAATGTGGAGGTAGAGAGTTTCCTGGAAGTGATACTCGGGCTGAGGTACTGGTTTATTGGGTTGGAAAGAACCTAGATGATGAATGGTTAGAAGAGATTTTAAAGACATGATTAGAACCGTGGAGACGGGCAAATGTGTAAGTCTGGTTTGGACTGTTAGGGGTAACAACCGCGTAGATCAATGGGTCTGGTGAATTGGATAATTCATTTGGGAATTTATACTGGCGGATGTACCGGAATTGGATGACGACCCATTTAAGGGCATGAGATCTGGAATAACCTAAGGCATTTGGGCTGCTTTGAGGAAAGAGTTTTTGGTCTGTATGTGGATGGCGGAGAGGGCCATATTGTTTGAGGAACTGATGGTTGATGTATAGAGCATGAGTGCTAGAGCCGCAAGGGCGGTGCTTCCTTTGATGGAATTAGTAAAGATAAATTCGTGATAATCAAGTTGAAAGAACCCCGGATAGGGTTGTGGCTTCTGGAATTGCCAAGAAAGGGGAGAGGTCTGGGTGAAAGGATGGTACTATTATTTGATAGAACGCAGCAAGGTTGGATTCACGATTGTTGAGGTAGAAGGACCCCAGACAGTTCTTGGGCACCTAATTTGAGATTTGAAAGAAGTTTGATTGCTAAGGTGGTTGTCGAGCTGGCGTCAGGAACCAGGGAGGTTAGTTAGTATGCGCTTGGGGGAGAGGATGCCACCTGAGAGGAGGTCAGGCGAGGACTTCTGCATAGAATGACTCGATATGTTGGGATGGATTTCCCATGGTGAGGGAACGGAGAGCCAGAGTGCAGTGATACATTCAAAGTTTGAGGCTGAGTCCTCAAGGGTGAGTATTTAACTGACGAGCTTATGCTTTGGTCAGGTAGCGAACTGAAAGGATTCGGTGTTGCGAATGCTCCGAGAGGGTGATGGACATAGAGAGGGTGCCTCTATGGTGCCATTTGAGAGGCTGAGGACAGTGATACTTATTGAGAAGGAATTAGAAACTCTGGCAGATGGATTGTTGAGGATATCATCTGGAGTACGTAAAGGAGACGGAGCTGATCAGTGGGAAAATTACGTGGGTATGTAAAGAAAGATTTAGGGGATACTTCAAGGTCAGACTACAGATAGGGTTGGTATAAAGAATGTTGTAAAAGACGGTCTTGGCCGACAGAAAGTCTATCGAAGCAATTAATGGAATCTGGGCCTGGTATAGCCAGTGTGTTATACTGCGGGGATTGCTAGTATCGTCGGGTTAGGACGAAAAGTACAATGTTGGATACAAGATGGGACGATGTCCCCAAGAGTTGATCTACGACCTGGTTATTGCCAGTTGGAAACCAAGGATAAAGACTTTTCGTGAATTGATTAGGTTGCACGGGGCAGGGTGTGAGGAATTGGTAACAAGGATTCTGGAACGGTTCAAGCTACAGCAGCACAGGTAAGTTCTTTAGACAGAGAATGCATGAACGGTGTGGGCAAGTTCCCTTCAAGTTCACGAGCAGTACATATGGATTACTCCCAGACAGAAATGGTGAGCAAGTGACTATGCGAAAGACGTTTGTACCCAGAAGGCGAAGTCACAGGTAAGGTTCTACGGAGTGTTAGTTTGGATGTCGTCAGGAGTTCTCAGATTACAGCTGCAAGAAGAAAGGACAGGTATGTGAAGATTTGATCTGAAGTCACAAAGAAGCTAATGAAGAACGTCCGAAGAATTGAAGGCATAACAAGACTGGTAAGCGCGTCATCTATTGCACAAGCACCTCCGGAGACAACTACATCAGAGATGAGGAGAACAGTAAAACTTGAGGTTAGACGGACTGAATGTGTCGAATCAGAAAGAAATTCAGAAGACAAGGTAAGAATTGATTAATATCTGGGAATGCTGGAATGTGTGTGTGTTATGGCTAAGTTAAGAGTGGTGGCATAAAAGACTTGGTCTATGATGAGGTACTTGAGTTGTGGGTATTAGTAAGAAGGTTAATGTTGAGACCCAGTTGTGGTGAAAAGTAACAGACTGATGATCAGTGTTTGAATTCTCGATTGGACGAGGAGAAATTTAATTAGAGGCGGAGCCCCTAACTGTGAGGCGAGTATCAGTCAGGGAATAATGCCATAGATTGCGATGGAGGATATAAGGCAACGACTGAGATTGGCGTAATGTTAGCAGGTATGATTAGCTGGTGAGTGTCACTGAGCTATGGAACCCGAAGTGTCGGCTTTGGTTGAAGCAGAGAAGGACCCTGCTAAGGTGGTACAAGTTGGAATACCAGAAATGGACGAAGGATCCAATTAGATTCGGGTTGTGAATGAGAATTCTGAATGGACATCATTCCACCTCCTAGGGTACGTCGTACCGGGAGGGTCGAGCGGGTGCCGGAATATAGCGTTTTCCTTTGGACCCTGAGGGGTTAGGTGATGTGGTAGTGTATCATGGGAATAGACCACTTTAGACCTTGAGTAAATTGTTTGGACATGAAAAGCTTTAACTCAGTTAAGGGAGTTAATGTTGTTGGGTCAAGTGAACTGGGTTCGAGATAGAACGTCGCTGATACGGAATTGAGAGCCTATAGTATTTTAAATTGTTGGAATGGATTTAGAGGACAAAAAGAACAGAGTGGGAACCTGGAATTGTCAGTTGATTGCAAGTGAATTGGCAGTCTGAAAGTTATTAAAGATCTTAAAGAATTAAGCGCTGAGTAGGCGAATACTTGAGGTATTAAGGGAAGTGTAATCCCTGACGAGTTAGTCGCGGTGGCAGTTGTTGGTGTCTTGTTAATGTAACGCATAATGAATACTATGGGTTGGCTTTGGTTTAGAGAGAATGCCAGAGAGGTTGTTGGAATCCTTAAGGCAGGAGTGTCTGCATATTCGAAAGAATAAAGAGCAGGTAAATTGTTAAATGTTGAGGAAATAAAGTTCCGGAAGGAAAGATTTGTAGCTCTACGTAATAGCAGACGAGGATCTGTAAGGTGTTCAGAGAAAGAAGGGAGAGTTCTGACTCTTATTTCAACATGAAATTCAGAAGTTGTACTAAGGGTTAGGCCAGCGGGGCCTATAAGCTGATCCCACCTAGTAGAGGTGATGAATTGGTCAATGAATTGGCTATCGAGAAGACAATGAATTAGTAATTGTAATCTAGGCAGACCCTGAAGTTTCAGAAGGGTTGCGGGGTAAGCAAGAAGCTATCGGGAGCATGGCTATTAGACAAAATCTTGAGGGGCAAGATTGTTACTCCTGTAAGAGTGTTGTTGAAAAGTAAAGTAAAGGCGGTGGACCTTGGAAGTTATGGTCAAAACTGCGGGTTTATTGACTGGTGTGTTTGGATAAATTTCGAGGACGAAATTTTTATGAGGAGGGGATAGTTGTAACGACCCAAATTCGCTAATAAGGCTTAAGGGCCTTGATTAGTGTGCCAGGAGGGCAGGTTGGGATTTATGTGTGATTTTATGAATTAAATGCATGATTATGATTTAAAGCATGTTATTTGGCTATTTGTTTAAACTGAGATGCATGGCTATGTTTACTAGTATGCATATAGGCCCGGATCGTGTTAGAAGGGCATAATTGTAATTCTGGCCATGATGGGCATAACTGTATTGATATGTGATAATTGTATTCTGTGAATTGTACCGCGTGTGTGTGGTTTTATTATTATGATGCACGTGCCGAGACGGTCCTAGAGAGCTAGTTAACTTAGATGTCACAACGGGATTTTGTACCCGGCTCGGGAGGAGCCTAGGGGTATCTCGGGAATTCTATGGCTAAGTTGAGATTTAGCGGGTAATGGTTATTGGAGATTTAGTAACCTGGGTAACCATTAGTTACTGCTGTGGGTAACAAGTTTTAAGGTAAAAAGTGGTAGAAATGAAATAGAAATGAAAAGACTTAAGTGTCCTTTGAGGTTTAGCTAAGGAGGATTAGTAGGAAAGGGTAAAATGGTCATTTGGCAAGGGTTATAGGCAATTCTCAGCTGGGTTTTTAGTGGGTCACGGTTTGGGCATTTGGGATATATGTTGGCTTTGCTAAAATGAAGAGGAGGAGAGTTAGGGCAAGAAAGAGAAGAAGAAGAAGAGGAAAATGGGCTGAAGTGGGAGCTTAGGAGGTGAATCAAGGGAGCTTGTTGGGTGGATTCTCCACTTGAGGTATGGATTTTATGAGCATTTAAGTTTGATTTCTGTTTTGAATTGTGAAATCTAGAGCTTGAGTTAGTGTGTTTGAGTTTTTGGTTTGAGATGCTGAAATTAGGAATCATGGGGTGGATTCTTGAGTGTGTTGATGTTTTGATCTTGTATCTAGTGCCTATAGGTTGTTAAGTTGTTCATATGAAGCTTGGAATTGGTTTTAGGGGTTTGGGTATTGGTTTTGTATGATTTGGGATGGTTTAAGCTCGGAGAAAACGCAGGAGAAAACCCAGAATTCTGGGTCTGCGAAGGCGTGCCGCGACACAGGTTTTTCGTGCCGCGGCAAGGGATCCTCTGTCTGATGGGTGCCGCGGCACAAGGATGTGGTGCCGCGGCACAAGGCAAATTTCAGGGCATCATTTTTAGGCAATTTTAGGCCTTTGCTCCGGGGGTTCGGGGGATGTCTCCGGGGTGTTGTTTTAAGGTTTTAGAGGCCCCGGGAGTGTGGGATTGGTCCCGGGAAGTGGTTTTGGGTTGATTAGTAATGAGGGATGTTTCTTGTGTGTTGTGACTAGGTCCTTTGTGAGGCTCGTGCTGGAGGACCGTGCTCGCAGCTTTAGTGCATCAGGAGGCTCGGAATACAGGTAAGAAAACTATAACACCCGAGGTTAGGGCATGGCCCCATATTGTATTATGTGCAAATGTTTAACCTTAAATGAATCATGATGTGTGTGAATGGTTATTTCAAATGTACTATATGTGTGATTATGATGAAATGAGCGGCAAGGGCCGAGTACGGCGTAAGCCGGGGCGGCCGTGGGCCGAGTACGGCGTAAGCCGGGGCGGCCGTGGGCCGAAAGTAACACCTAGCACATGGGATGCTATAATCAGGGCGGGGCCCGGTGGATACATGTGTTATGATATATATTCAGGGTGGGACCCAAGGGATACATGAGTTATCCTCGCGGTGAGAACCGATACCCCAGGGCTTTGGTAAGGGTCCTGGGGCGGCATGGCCGTGTTTGCTTAGTCTAATGATTGACTTGTTTATTTGTGGATTATATGTTATGTTCTGCATGAGTTTTCTTGCTGGGCTTCGGCTCACGGGTGCTCTGTGTTGCAGGTAAGGGCAATGACTGAATCAACCAACCATGAGTACGGAGAGCGTGAAGCGGCGCGTACATGTTTGGCCTGCCCGACTGCTTTGGTTGGGGGTTTATTTGAAAATGGCTGTAATAATCTACGATTTTATGATTTATCAACTGTGAACTTATTTCAAGATGTAAATAGTTTTCAAACCTTATTTTGGGATCCCAAATATTTAATAATAGAAGTTTTAATGAAATGACGCATTTTCAAAGATTACAGCCTTAACTTTTAATTAGTCACACTTTTGTTTCAAAACCTCGGTTAGCGAGTCCATTGCACATTGTTTTGTCTTAAAAACTCACTTAGTAACGGCTCTAAGGAAGTAGGGCGTTACAGTTTTGAAGATTTGGGATGCTTGGGATGAGTGGAGAGTGTTTATAAGCTTGATTTTGAGTTTGGTAAAGATTTGGGGAAGTTTGGGTTGAGATTGGCTCAAAGAAATCGCAGAAAAAGAAAAACTGGTGTTGCCTGCCTGCAACTAGCACTACAGCGCTAGTCTTTGGGCGTTGTAGCGCTAGGCCCTATTTTTGGGGTGGTGCGGTTCTGCTTGTAGCGCTATAGCGCCCTCTTTTGAGCGCTGTAGCGCTACCCTGTTCCCAGAAAGGGGTTTTTGGGTTATTTTTAAGGGATTTTGACCTAGGGTTCGGGGTTCGATTCCACCATCTTGTTTTATGGATCTAGGACTTCCCGGGGGGCTCGGGATTGGTCCCGAGGCTAGGTTTTCAGACTTGGGGTACGGTGTTGACTTTGACCTATGGTTGTGTTTAGGTGTGCACTAAGGCTCGAGTGGGATCGTGCTCAAGGAGTCAAGTGATGAAAGCTATCAATTTGACAGGTAAGAAAACTATAGCACCCGTAGGACAGGGCATGGGCCCATGATGTGATTGCAGGGCACGACCCTATATTGCATGCTGAGATGATTGTAGGGCACGGCCCTATATTGCATTACATGTTAGGGTGCAGACTTAATTGTATTGATATATGTTTGAATATTATTTGAGTTAGACTATTTGTGATTATAGTATAATGAGAACGGCAATGGGGCCGAGAACGACAGTGGGGCCGGAAGTAACACCAAGCACGTGAAGTGCTTGTAGTCAGGGTGGGACCCCAATGGATACATGTGATATCCTTACGGTGAGGACCGAGGCCCCAGGCTCTGATAATGCCTCTGGGACGGCATGGCCGTGTTTGTTTAGTTTGATGGAATACTTGTTTATCTGTGGATAATCTGATATGTTAACTATATAATTCACATATGTTATATACTGTATGAGTTTTCTTGCTAGGCTTCGGCTCACGGGTGCTCTGTGTTGCAGGTAAGGGCAGAGATTGAGTCAACCAGCCATGAGTATGGAGAGCGTGAAGCGACACGTACATGTTTGTCCTGCCCGACTACTTTGGTTGGGGGTTTATTTGAGAAATGGCTGTAATAATCTGTGATTTTTATAATTAATCGACTGTAAACTTATTTTATGTTGTAAATAGTTTTCAAACCTTATTTTGGGATCCCAAATGTTAAATACTAGAAGTTTTCAAAGAAACAACGCATTTTTAAAGATTACAGCCTTAACTTTTGCTTAGCCACACTTTTTTTTTTTAAAAACCTCGATTAACGAGTTAGTTGCACAAAGTTTCTTTTAAAAACTCACTTAGTAACGGCTCTAAGGAAGTAGGGCGTTACAACTTGGTATCAGAGCGAGCCAAGGTTTATTGGTTCTGGAGATTGACCGAACATGTACGCTCGCTGTCAGTGACAAGCTCGACTCAGGGTTGGTTGGTATGATTGATTGACATGTCTGAACATATGTTTGAATGCCCTGTTTGCCTGCTTATTTATATGGAGCATGAGGAATAAGTTGACATATGCATGAGATACTGTTGGGGCTGGGCCCTTGACTATTGTATGTTGAGATTAAAGTGTGCTGAATAATATTATTATGCATGTGGATGAATATTGGGATAATGGTTCGCATATTGAGTTTATGTGGTTAATTGTTTAAATTGAATTCGTATGTAATATCTGTTTATTGGCTTGTATGAAGCATGTTGAGACCTGGGTATACTTGGTGATGTTAAAATCTGGTAGCTAAATGTATATCATTGTGGATTTGACCTATATATGCTTTGTGTGTGCATGATAACAGTGGTTATTTGGATCTAGTTGTGGTTTGGTTCAGAGTATGAACCACAGAGCTCAGGAGTTTGGTCAGTATTGGCAGATGAACTCGAATTGTTTGTTCCTAGAAGGGTTATGTGGACCCGATATTGTGTTGAAGGGGGGATTCTAGATATAAGTTGGAGTTGAGATCTCCAGTTATCCCGAAAAGCAGCAGCAGAGGGTCACTAGTGTGAGTAAGCTGTGGAGTTTATCAGTTGAGAGGGAACAGAAGAACAGCAGATTTCTCTGGGAAAATAGCTGATTTATATGCCTTAACAGTAAGGGTTACCAATGTTGGTTTACTGTGAGAGTATGGACAGATAAGGGTATTACATGAAAGGCTTAAAGGGTGTTATCCTCTGGTTTTGAGGAAAGTTCAGGTTGACAAAGAATTTATCAGTGGATGGGCAAAGTTAATTCCACCCTTGGTTGTAAGAGGATGAGATCCCATGGCTGAAAGGTTGTGTTAAGTATTGTGCTAGAGGAATGCCTGGAAGCGGCACTTGGGCTGAGGCAGTGGCGTGATGGGTTGTAAAGAACCAAGATGATGAACTGTTAGAAGAGGTTATAAAGACATGGTTTGAACTGTGGAGACTGGTGGGCTTATAAGTTTGGTTTGGACTGATAGGGTAACAACAGTGCAAATCAATGGGTTTGGTGAATTGGGTAATTCATTTCGGAAATTTATACTGACGGATGTATCTGGAAATGATGGCGACCCATTTAAGGATTGAACTCTGGGATAGTCCAAGGTATTTGGGCCGCTCTGATATAAGAATTTATCGTCTGTATGGGGATGGCGGAGAGGGCCATGTTGTTCGAGGAACTGATGAATGATGTATAGAGCATGAGTGCTAGAGCCGCAAATAGCAGTGCTTCTTTTGGTAGATTATAGTAAAGATAGATTTGTGATAACCGAGTTAAAAGAACCCCGGATAGTTCTGTGGCTTATGATTTTGCCAGAAAGGGGGAAAAGTCTGATTGATAAGATGGTACTTTTATTGATAGAATGCAGCAAGGGCATATTCTCAATTTTTGAGGTAGAAGGACCCCAGACAGTGCTAGGGAACCTAATTTGAGATTGGAAAGAAGCCTGATTGAAAAGGTAGTTATCAAGATGGTGACAGGAACCAGGGAGGTTATTTGGTATGCACATGAGGGAGAGGATGCCACCTGAGAGGAGGTCAGGTGAGGGCATGACTTCTACGTAGAATGACTCGATATGTTAGGATGGACTTCCCATGGTGAGGGAACAGAAAACTAGAATGCATTGATACATTCAAAGATCGAGGCTGATTCCTCGAGGATGAGTATTTAACTGACTGGTTTATGTTTTGGTCATGTAACGAACTGGAAGAACTCGGTGTTGAGAATGTTCCGAGAGGGAGTTGGACATAGAGAGTTTGCCTTATGGGTGTTATATGAGAAGCTGAAGATGGTAATACTCATTGAGAAGGAATTAGAAACCTTTGGCAGATGAATTGGGATGCAAGTAATCAAGAAGTTCCTAGTGAGAACAACAGAGTTTGTCTTAAGGGAGCCTCAAAATGAGTCACAGTGAGGGAGTTAATCAGTTAAGAGATAACCAAGGATTGTAAAGAATACCATCTAGAGTATTTTAACGAGACTGGATGGAAACTGAGCTGACCAGTGGGAAAATTATATGGGTATGTAAGGAAGGATTGGGGATACTTCGAGGTTGGGCTACGGGTAGGATTGGTATCAGGAATGATGTGAAAAATGGTATTGGCTGACAGAAAAAGCTACTGAAGAAATTGAAGGAATTTGACCTTGGAGTAGCCAGAGCGTTATACTGCGGGGATTGTTAGCATCGTCGGTTAAGAACGAAAAGTTTAATGTTGGATACAAGATGGGACGATGTCTCCAGGAGTTGATCTATGACCTGGTTATTACCAACTGGAAACCAAGGATAGAGACATTTCATGAATTTGTTTATTTTGCACCAGGTAGGGTGTGAGGAGTTGGTAACAAAGATTCTAGAATGGTTCAAGCTACAATAGCACAGGTAAATTCTTTAGGTAGAGAATGCATGAACGGTATGGGCAAGTCCCCTTCAAGCTCATGAGCAGTATATGTGGATTACTCCTAGACGGAAGTGGTGAGCAAATGATTATTATGCTGAAGATGTTAGTACCCAGGAGACAGGGTCACAGGTAAGGTTCTACGGAGAATCAATTTGGGTTTCGTTAGGAGTACTCAGAGTAGAGCTATAAGAAGAAAGGACAGGTATGAGGAGAATTGATCTGAAGCCACAAAGAAGCTAATGAAGAATATCTGAAGAATAGAAAGCATAACAGGATTGGTAAACGCGTCAGACATCGCATAAGTATCTCCGCGGACAACTACATCAGAGATGGGGAGGACAGTAAAACTTGAGGTTAGACAAAATGATGATGTTAAATCAGAGTTCAGGAGAGAAGGTAGGAATTGACTGGTATCTGGCAATGCTGGAATATGTGTGTGATATGGTTAAGTATAGAGTGATAGCATAAAGGACCTGATCTATGATGAGGATATGGAATTGTGGGAGTGCATCACGGATTGGGCACGCCCAGGCGCAAATTGACGCGAGGATGGATCGAACCTTGCGGGAGGTGAAAGAATGGATCATGGTTGATATACTTGGAACGTTAAGTCGACAGTTGTGCATGGCATAAGGTACTTGAGTGTTGGGTATTAGTAAGAAAGTTAACGTTGAGACCCAGGTGTGGTGAAAAGTAGCAGACGGGTGATCGGTGTTTGGAATCCTCGATTGAGTGAGGGGAAGTTTAATTGGAGGTGGAGCTCCTAGCTGGGAGGCGTGTGTCAGTCAAGGAATAACGCTATAAATTGTAATGGAGTGGACAAGGCAACGACTGAGATTGGCATCGCGTTAGTAGGTAAGGATTAACTGGTGAGTGTCACTGAACTATGGAATCCAGAATGTTGACTTTGGTTGAGGCAAGGAAGGATCCTATCAAAGTGGTACAAGATAGGATACCAGGATCGAGTGAAGGATCCAATTAGAATTTGGTTTATGAATGAGAATTCTGAATGGATATCATTTCACCTCATAGGGTACGTTGTACCGGGAGGGTTGATCGGGTGACGGAATTTAATGATTTCTTTTGGTCACTGAGGGGTTAAGTGATGTGGTGGTGTATCATGGGAATAGACCACTTTAGACCTTAAGTAAGGTGTTTGGACATGAAAAGTTTTAACTCAGTTGATTGAGTTAATGTAGTTGGTTCAGGTGAACTGGTTTCAGGGTACAACGTCGTTGATACTGAATTGAGACCCTTTAGAATTTTAAATTTTGGAATGGATCTAGTGAATGAATAGAACAAAGTGGGAATCTGGAATTATCAGTTGATGGCGAGTGAAATAGCAATCTGAAAGCTTATCAGATATCTTAAAGAATTAAGCGCTGAGTATGCGAATACTTGAGATATTAGGGGAAGTGTAATCCCTGATAAGTTAGTCGTGGTGGCAAATGCTGGCGTCTTGTTAAAGTAACACGACATAGGACATGGTAAGAGGCGAAGAATAGGGAATACTACGGTTTGGCATTGGTTCAGAGTGAAAGTCAAAAGAGGTTGTTGGAATTCTTAAGGCAGGAGTGTCTGCCTATTTGAAAGAATAAAAAGAGCTTGTAAATTGTTAAATTATGAGGAAATAAAGTTCCGGAAGGAAAGATTTGTATCTCTCCATAATAACAGACGAGGATTTGTATGGTGTTCAGAGAAAGAAGGGAGAGTTTTGACTCTTAATTCAACATAAATTCTGAAGTTGTACCAAGGGTTAGCCCAGCGGGGCCTACCAATTGATCCCACCTAGTAGAGGTGATGACTTTTGAGTATCTCTGGAATCAGGAATAAGACAATGAAGTGGTCATTGTAATCTAGGCAGACCCTGAAGCTTCAGCAGGGTTGCGGAGTAATCGAGGGGCTAACGAGAGTATGGCTATTAGACAAGATCTTGTGGGACAAGATTGTTACTCTTGAAAGAGTGTTGTTGGGAACTAAAGTAAGGCGGTGGACCTTGGAAATTATGGTCAGAGTTGCGGGTTTACTGACTGATGTGTTTGGGTAAATTTCGAGGACGAAATTTTTATGAGAAGGGGATAGTTGTAACGACCCAAATTCGTTAATAAGGCTTAAGGGCCTTGATTAGCGTGCCAGGAGGGCATGATGGGATTTATGTGTGACTTTAATGAGTTAAATGCATGGCTATGATTTAAAGCATGTTATATGACTATTTGACTATTTGAGATGCATGACTATGTGAATTAGTATGCATGTAGGCCCTGATTGTGTTAGAAGGGCATAATTGTAATTTTGGCCATTTTGGGCATAACTGTATTCATATGTGATGATTGTCGAGACCACATTGTGATGTGGATGTATCTGTGATTTGTGACTCGAGACGATCCTAGAGAGCAGTTTAGCGGAAAAGTCCAGGCGAGAATTTATACCCGGCTTGGGGCGAGCCTGGGGTACAAATAGGAATCTGATGAGTATATTGGGGTTTATTTTGATATCGAGGAATATTATTTGGTGATTTATCAGGTATTGGGAAGCAAGCGGGAAAATATTAGAGACACTTGAGGATTAGCGGGAATTGGGTAAATTGACTAAAATGGCCCTACTTGGACAAAAGGGTTTAGAATTAATAGGGAGGGCATTTTGGTCAATTGGCTTTTTAGAGATAGATTAATTGAGGCTTTTTATACTTAGTGGGATTGATAGAGAGAGTTATATGGCTGTGGAAAAGAAAGAAAAAGGAAGAAAAAGAAAAGAGAGAAAAACAGAGGGGTTTTGTTTCAAAGGATCGGTTTGTGGTTCTCCCACCATTTCTCTTCATTTTTTCTTGGGGAAAAGCTCAGTGGAGAGCTAGGATAGGCTGAGCATCAAGGATCTTAAAGTTAGACTTGAAGATTTGGCAAGGATTAGCAAGAACACATCAACTTTTGAGGTAAGTTTCTAGAAATTTCAGTTTTAAGGGTTTGGCTGGTTTAAGCTGTGTTTTGAGCTGAGTTGATGGGAACTTTAGGGAATTTATGGGCAAGCTTTGAGGAAGAGCAAGTTAAGGAGGTCTAGGAAATGAATCAAGGTCGAAATTGCATCAACGGTATGAATTCTAAGCCTTTAACTTTGTTGTTTGACCGAATTTCTGGGTTTAGGGTTAATCATGGTAAATTTTGAGATTTGGGATGAATGTGCTTGGGTTTTGAAGATTTGGGATGCTTGGGATGAGTGGAGAGTGTTTATAAGCTTGATTTTGAGTTTGGTAAAGATTTGGGGAAGTTTGGGTTGAGATTGGCTCAAAGAAATCGCAGAAAAAGAAAAACTGGTGTTGCCTGCCTGCAACTAGCACTACAGCGCTAGTCTTTGGGCGTTGTAGCGCTAGGCCCTATTTTTGGGGTGGTGCGGTTCTGCTTGTAGCGCTATAGCGCCCTCTTTTGAGTGCTCTAGCGCTACCCTGTTCCCGGAAAGGGGATTTTGGGTTATTTTTAAGGGATTTTGACCTAGGGTTCGGGGTTCGATTCCACCATCTTGTTTTATGGATCTAGGACTTCCCGGGGGGCTTGGGATTTGTCCCGAGGCTAGGTTTTCGGACTTGGGGTTCGGTGTTGACTTTGACCTATGGCTGTGTTTAGGTGTGCACTAAGGCTCGAGTGGGATCGTGCTCAAGGAGTCAAGTGATGAAAGCTATCAATTTGACAGGTAAGAAAACTATAGCACCCGTAGGACAGGGCATGGGCCCATGATGTGATTTCAGGGCACGACCCTATATTGCATTACATGTTAGGGTGCATACTTAATTGTATTGATATATGTTTCAATATTATTTGAGTTAGACTATTTGTGATTATAGTAGAATGAGAACGGCAATGGGGACCAGAACGGCAGTGGGGCTGGAAGTAACACCAAGCACGTTAAGTGCTTGTAGTCAGGGTGGGACCCCAATGGATACATGTGATATCCTTACGGTGAGGACCGAGGCCCCAGGCTCTGGTAATGCCTCTGGGACGGCATGGCCGTGTTTGTTTAGTTTGATGGAATACTTGTTTATCTGTGGATAATCTGATATGTTAACTATATAATTCGCATATGTTATATACTGTATGAGTTTTCTTGCTGGGCTTCGGCTCACGGGTGCTCTGTGTTGCAGGTAAGGGCAAAGATTGAGTCAACCAGCCATGAGTACGGAGAGCGTGAAGCGACGCGTACATGTTTGGCCTGCCTAACTACTTTGGTTGGGGGTTTATTTGAGGAATGGCTGTAATAATCTGTGATTTTTATAATTAATCGACTGTAAACTTATTTTTTGTTGTAAATAGTTTTCAAACCTTATTTTGGGATCCCAAATGTTAAATACTAGAAGTTTTCAAAGAAACAACGCATTTTTAAAGATTACAGCCTTAACTTTTGCTTAGCCACACTTTTGTTTTAAAAACCTCGGTTAACGAGTTAGTTGCACAAAGTTTCTTTTAAAAACTCACTTAGTAACGGCTCTAAGGAAGTAGGGCATTTCAGAGAGGGTCTCGCTATGCGAGACCATCTCGCATAGCAAGGGCTTCATCGCCCAATAGTGCTAAATGATATCCTTCACTGCTTTATATGCCTCCAAGGATAATGCAAGTATCACACTCATGAAAAATAAGCATAACATCATAATAAGTCTACAAGGATGTCTAAAGACCTCCTCATAGACTGGGGGCAAGTGTGGATGCCAAAAATCCACCAAGGAAAAAAATCTCTGGTCCCTGGTTGGAATACATGGCTAAGGTTCACTTAGTCATGCTATCGGTCTCGAGCCTATAGGTCTCACGAGACCACATTCTATCCAACCCTCCCAAGTGCCCCACAGGTCTCTACCTTGCTGAAGATTCGAAGGCTCACAACACCCTTGTGTATCTCGTGCCCCTGGGCCTTGCGAGGCCCCTGCCTCGCGCCCTTGTGTCAGATGCCCATGTGTCTCACGAGACACTTGCCTGGTTGGAGACCCGAGTGCCAAGTTGTAACACCCCAATTTGCTAATAAGGTTTAGGACCTTGATTAGCGTGCCTGGAGGGAAATAAGTGAATTAACATGTTAATATATGAATTTGAAAGATTATGTGATTAGAATGCATGTTTAGATGGAATAAATATGCATGTGGGCCCCATTTGTATGTTAGGGGTAAAATGGTAATTTTAGCCCGCTGAGGGCATAAATGTGATAATTGTATTATATGATTAGTACCACATGTGAGTGGTGATATTATTGTGATGCACGTGCCGAGACGGTCCTAGGGTGCTAATTAGTTTAAAAGTCACAACGGGATTAAATACCCGGCTCGGGAAGAGCCTAGGGGTATTTTGGGGATCTTATAATGTGAGTTTGTGAGCTAAAGGTAAATGGTGATTGAGTAACCTGAGTGTCCATTGGTGACCATTAAGAGTAACAGATTTTAGATGAGAAAATGGTAGATTTGTAGGAAAGGTGAAATGGAAAAACTGCCCTTGAGGTTTAGTTAGGAAAGGATTTTGATGGAGGGGTAAAATAGACTTTTGGCAGAGGTTTAGATAGCTTCAGCTGGGGGAAAAGGGGATTCACGTTAAAACACTTAGTCATATTATTGCTCTTGCTAGAAATTGGAAGAAGAAACTAGAAGGAAAGGAAAGGAAGAAGGGAGCTAAAATTTGAAAGACCTAGGAGGAGAATTAAGTGGTTTAAGGCAATTAAAGTTGATTATAACCAAGATTGTTCAGAGGTAAGAGTTTATCCCCTGTTTTGTTTGAGTTTCAAGTTTTATTTTTAGAGAGTATGAATGAAAATTGAAAGATAGTTATGGTTGGTTTTGCATGAGAATTCAGCTTGATAATCAAGAGGAATTGGTTTAAAGCTGGGATTGGAGGGAGTTCAAGCTGAGTTATTGATTAAGGGAAGAGTTTTAAACATCTTTGAGTTTTTGTATCTGATGTGGTTTAAGAATTTGGAAGCATGGTTTAAGTTTTTCAAGCTTTGGTTTAAGATTTTAGCCTACTGGTTTAAGTTACTGAAGTTTGAAACCAAAGTGTGGATTTTGGGTGTGATTGTGTGTTTGATCTTGTTGCTGGTGTTTATAGGTTGTTAGATGGTTCGTTTGAGGTTTCAAATTGATTTTGGGGTTTAGGTATGCGTTTGGGTTGGATTGGAGGTGTTTTGGCTTGGGGAAAATGCAGGGGAAAACCCAAAATTCTGGGTTCGCGAAGGGGCGCTGCGACCCTGTTCTTTAGCGTCGCGGCGCGAGGTTGTATCAGGAGCTGGGGGACTTTCTGACTTGCTGGGCGCCGTGGCCCTCAGTGGTAGCGCCGTGGCGCTAGGCTATTTTCAGGACAGGGAAATTTTGCATTTTTGGGCATTTGTCCCGGGGGCTCAGAGGATGTTTCCATTGCATTGTTTTGGGAAATTGGATGTCCCGAGAGTACGGGATTGGTCCCGGGAAGTGGTTTTGGATTGGTTAGTATTAAAGGGTGTTATATATGTGTTGTGACTAGGTTTTCAGAGAAGCTCGAGATAGAGGACCGTGCTCGTGACTTTTGTGCATTGTGAAGCTTGGGTTACAGGTAAGAAGACTGTAGTACCCGTAGAGCAGGGCATGGGCCCATAGTGTTGTTGCAGGGCACGACCCTAGATTGTATTACATGTTAGGTTGTAGCCTTGATTGAACTATTATATGCTTGAATGTTGTTTGAGTTATGCTATATGTGGTTATAGTAGAACGAACGACAAAGGAGTCAGGAACAGCAAGGAACCGAGAACGGCGAAGGGCCGAGAACGGCAGTGGGGCTGGGAATAACACTTAGCACATGGAGTGCTTATTGTTAGGGTGAGACCCCAATGGATACATGGGATATCCTTATGATGAGAACCGAGACCCCAGGCTTTGGTAACGCTTTTGGGACAGCATGGACGTATTTGTTTGGTCTGATGGACTATCTATTTATCTGTGGATTATCTGATATGTTGATCATATAATATGCATATGTTATGTGCTGTTGAGTTTTCTTGCTGGACTTTGGCTCACGGGTGCTCTGTGTTGCAGGTAAGGGCAAAGAGAAAGTCAACCAGCCATGAGTACGGAGAGCATGAAGTGGCACGTACATGTTTGGCCTGTCCGACTGCTTTGGTTGGGGGCGTTTTGAGAGATGGTTGTATTAAACTATGATTTTGATAGTTAGTTATCTTTAAACCTATTTTGAGTTGTAAATATTTTATAAACCCTATTTTGGAATCCCAAATGTTAGACACTTGGAATTTTAAATGAAATAGAGTACCTTCTAAGATTACATCCTTGACTTTTTGTTTAATCACAATTTTGTTCTAAAAACCTCATTTAGCGAGTTAATTGCACATTTTAAACTCACTTAGTAACGGCTCTAAGGTAGTAGGGAATTACACAAGTTCTTAGGAGTCATGCTCTCACGCGACTCACGAGGCCTTCACCTCACTGAAGGCCAAGTCGCCTTGCACCCAGGTTGCACGCACCCTTGCGCTTTGCTAAAGACTAGAACCCCTTGTGCCTAGAATCCACGTACCTGGGCCTCGCGAAGCCATCGCCTCACATTCAATTGAGGTACCTCGCGCCAAGCATCTCGGTCAGGAGGGTCGCGTGCCTCGGACACTGCCACCATGTCGCGCCTCCGCGAGACCCACGTGCCCCGCACACGACCACCACGTCGTGCCTCTGTGAGATCTGCGTGCCTCGTGCGCTACCACCATGTCGCCCCCCTACGAGGCCCACGTGCCCAGCGAGACCATCTCGCCCCGTGCTATACCACCACGTCGCGCCTCCGCGAGACCTACGTACCTTGTGCGCTGCCACCATGTCGTGCCCCTGCAAGGCCCGCGTGCCTAGCGAGACAATCTCGCCCCGCACGCTGCCACCACATCGCGACATCGCGAGATACGCATGCCTCACGCGCGACCACCATGTCGCACCCCCGCGAGACCCTCTCACCTCTCGTCTATCCATGAGGCATTGCGTACATCGAGGACCTCTCTCTTAACAAATTCAGTGGAACCATCTTGTCAAGTCCCCATGAACCTCTTGAGGCATGTTGCTTGCTGAAGAGGCCGTATCCCATTTTGGGGGAGCTGCCACCTGCAAGGCGCACCTCACACGTAGGTTCCAAAGGAATTCGCTAGTATGCTTACTTTGCCAAATATTGAGGAGATCAAGACATAAATTCACCCCATTAAAATGGTGGAGTGGATGGAATTCACGTACTGGTACAGAAGGTACAAACAAGACAAAAGGAACTAAGGTAGAGTACAACACCCATACCCTTCAAGTAGTGGTCGTATAAGAATGGTACATGGCAAGTACCCCCTTAGCACGCCTATGAGATTCGTACTTGAAAAGTAGTGGGGGTACGACACAGTACCATGGCAGGAGTTCTTCTACATACCCCAGACACATATTGGAGGCGACCACCACTCCTCTAACAACACTACAACCTGCAGCCTAGATATGCAGCTCCTTATCTCTTTGGGACCACAATGTATCAAGAGCCAGTAGAGCTCACCTATATATAGAGCCTCACTTCATCATTGAAGGGGGTTGGAAAATTCATTGTATACTCAGGCTATTAAGAAATATACGAATGTTTACTCCATTGTTGATCTACATTTATTTTTCCTTAAGTCTATTCTAAGTTCTTATCTAGCAATCTCCATACTTACCTTTGAGTTTTTTGACCTAACATCATTGACGTGTTCTCACAATCAATACACATCAAGAGGAATTGCCTGAAGACAAAGATGAAAGAATCAAAGAGTACACATAGCCCTACCCCAGCTCAGGTGTTTGTCTCGTGGAAGTCAGTGCCTGAGGCTAGTCCCTCAGCGGCAGCAAGTCAGCTTTCCAGTTCCTGTACTATTATATTGATCTGTTTCTGTGAGGATTTCGTGGTAAACCTTATTATGGATTTGTTTGTCAAATAAGGGACAACCATGGACTGTAAGATAAGATGGTGACTTTTGAGGTTAAAAGGAAAGGACTCGGTTGCCATTACAGGGTGCCTAGCTATTGAGGAAGATACCACTGAGGTTATATCAGTTAGACTAGATGAACACTTGATCGGCCAGTAAGGTTTTATATGGTTCATGAGGATTCATTGGGATAATTGTCGCATTTAGGGAATTGAATGTGCGCAACGGGATTAAGGCAGAGATAGAATTGGTATCAGGGACATTATGAAGAATAACACTAGCTCAGCGTAAATAATTACAGGTTTAGTTGAAGAAGTGTTCGACATGAGGGTTGATTAGACGGAGCTTCTCATCATGGGACACGTCACCATCGTTTGTCAAGAAGAGGGCCAAGTCTACAAGGATATGTACCGCATATGGATAGTCAGAGGAAGTAATTGTTAAGGATAGGTACCCAATACCAATAATAAAGGTTTCATTACCCGGTTGTGAGGGTAGGACAATGCTCTCAAGAATTAACCAGTTGAGGATCAAGGCAAGAGACATTTCAAAAATTACTTCTTGCACCAAGTAGGATGTAATGGATTATCAGTGAAGGTTTTTAAACTGACCAATGTTTCAGACTACTCCCAGTTAGAAGCAAAATGCGAATAACAACTTCATTGATTGTACCAAGGCTAAGGAAGCAGGGTTACAGGTAAGATTCCAAGAGGGACAAGTTTTGATTTCTCCAAAAGATATTCAAGGTCATGTTATGGGAAGTAATGGAGTCATGAATGAGGTAATTAAGATGTGAAATCGTAAGGAAACTGCTAAAGGAATGCCTTGGGGGCGAGAAGCACAGTGAAACCAGTGGGACCTTTCAGATACTACTTGAAGCAGCTCTTAGGACAGCCATACCTTGACTGATGTAACATAACAACATAAAGTTTTCTGAATTGATAGTTGCATACCAGATTTCTAGAAGTTAGAATAAAGTTGGTTAGCACATCATAGTATTATGACACGTGCGTGATGGACTGGTATAGGGGGGATGGCGTGGTGGACACCGTCCTTACTTAGAACATGGGATATTGGTGTGGTGCATCAAAAGTTAGGGTGCGCCCATGTGTAGACTAGAAACATAATTTGTTCATGTTTTGTGATGGAAAGAGGATTAAGAACATAGATGCTTGGCATGGGACTTGAATGTTCTCTAGTGGATGTCGAGTTGCTAGTAATTTCGGTTAGTAACAATTAGATTAAAATAATGACCGGGATTGATTTGGAACTTGCGATTGATAATTGGCAGATATATATGTTTGAGTAAATGGTGAAACACAAAAGGAAGATCTTGTAGGGATGGTTAAGAACCCTACCACTTTGGTATAGATAGGTTAAGAGGTGCAGATCGGATGAGTGATCCGAAGGATGCTGGCATTGAGGGGAAGATATGGGATGAACCTTAGGTTACCCCTTACGATTATTGTATCCAGGAAGTTTGAATGGGTGTTGAGACTACAATCTTTATATCAGGAGGGCGCACAACCTAATCATTTAGTAAACAAGAGATGATAATCAGAAGCCAGAAGGGTTATTATGACTCTAGTGTATCCTGGAGTTAGTATAGAGGGATATGATTATGAACCCTAGGGGGACCACCTTGGATTACAGATAAGGTGAGTGTGATTTGACCTATTGGGTTGGCACACCATGGTTGGTGTGAGTGAGATATCAAAAGAGGGAGTGGACTGCACGTCTCCATTGGACACCGAGGTCGATAGTGTCATATTGAGACCCATGGACTCCCTGATTCTGGGAAAAGGGTCATGGAGTGGCTCTGAGTAGGATATTGTGAGATAGGGAACGAGAAGTGTTTATTCCATAAAAGAAAACTAGGGACAAGAAGTATCCAGGTTAAGAAATGGCTCAGAGGACCAGTGAAATTATTAAGAAACGTTACGGGCAAGAGTGTCTACGTTATTACAAGGACATAAGACTTTGCAAGTCTAGATATGGGAACGTGGAGTTCCAGGATTGATGGCTTTATGTTCTCCGTGTATTATGAACTAACAAGGATATGATGGTTCAGAAAGGAAAGAGGAGTTTGTGTAACACCCTCGATAGCCAAGACTGTTACACTTTGTATTTAAAAATAGTGCAGGACTTGCTAATCAAGTCGTTTGAACAATAATGTGTTCCTAAAGTCAACTATCAAGTCAGGGTTAAAATATTTTGATCATTAACGGTTAATTTTCATTAAAATAGATGTTTGGTGCATGGGATCCCAAAAACAGGGTTTAAGGGACAATTTACAACTCCCAAAAGTTATATACAATTAGTGGCCACTCTAATGGACAAATACGAATTTTAGGCTCTGTCCCTGTACTTTCCCTCGGTCGTGGCAGACAAGCAGCTGACAATGTACACCTTGCCCCCAAAGCTCTCCAACTCATGGTTAATCCAGCTTACCCTTGCCTTTACCTGCACCCCGTAGCACCTGTCAGCCAAGGCCCAGCAAGAAAACCATAACAACATGTACATAATCAGTTATTGCAACCAATCAATCAAAAGACAGTTATCCAAAAATTCAACAAGTCATAAGCATCAAACTCTTAACATTAAACATGTATGTTCAACAATAGATCTCAATCAATAGAAAATGTTCAGGGATGGCGCCCTTAGGCCAAGCCCTCTGTTTACTCAACTGACTCTAGCTCGCTTAGGCCGAGTCCAGTGTTTATCTTGCTGACCTCGGCGAACAGTGGCCGAGCCGCATCCTGTGCGCATGTATTAGCCCCGGCTCTCTTAGGCCGATCATTTCATATTTCTCATAACCATATCACAGTTACACAACATAGCCATACAAGGGTGCAGTTTTCTTACCTTGAGTTTCGAGCGGAGGATACAGAATGGTCCCGAACACAATTCTTAGTCCTGAGCCTTGGCGATAAACCTAGTCACAATAGCCAATGGTTAATCATCAATTTCTAATCCAAATAAATACTTTGGAGACAACAACTAGAGGGACCTGGATTTCTACTAAACTGGGTAGTAGAAATCTTCCCGGGCGCTTAGGCTTGAATCCCCGAGCCTAACCAACCTTAGAAACCAACCTAAGGAAAAATCCCCTAGGCAGGTCACAACCTGCCCTAAGGGTCGCGGCGTGCCCCAAAGTCAGAGGCTAAATCCTCAAGCTTCAGGGGGGAGGTGGGTCGCGACTTGCCCCCTAGGGTCGCGGACCCTGAGCATGTCCTCCAATACCTGAATCGTCCTCTCAGACTGTCCATTAGTCTAAGGATGAAAGGTCGTACTAAACTTCAACTGAGTCCCATAGCCTTCTGCAAACCACCCCAAAACTTGGATGTAAAAATAGGATCTCGATCTGATACTATGGACTTGGGAACCCCATGGAGACGTACAATCTCCCTCACATACAGCTCCACATACTGATCTATAGTATAGGTCATCTTTACTGGTAGAAAGTGAACTAACTTGGTGTATCTGTCTACTATCACCCACACTGAGTCATGTAATCCCTCTGTCCTGGGTAAACCTCCCACAAAATCCATGGTAATAACCTCCCATTTCCACTCGGGAATACCCAAAGGTTGTAGCAACCCCGCTGGTCGCTGATGCTTAGCCTTCACCTGCTGACAAGTCAAACACTTGGCCACGTACTCTACTACCTCCTCTTTCATCCCAGGCCACCAATATAATGTCTGTAGATCCTGATACATCTTTGTGGTGCCTGGATGGAGTGGGTACGGTGTAGTATGGGATTCATCTAATATCTGTCATCTAATACCCATATCTGTCGGGATACAAATCTGACCCTTATACCGTAGTAACCCTATCTCTGAAATAGAATAATCCTTAGTTATCCCAGCTAGGACATTCCCTCTAGCCTCTTGCAACTGCGCATCATCCAGCTGACCCTCTCTTATCCTCTCCAGGAGGGTAGATTGCAAAGTAATATTGGCCAACCTGCCCACAACCAACTCTATCCTCGCTCTAGTCATCTCCTCTGCCAACTCTCTCGATATCTGTGTTGAGCTAAACAATTGTCCCGTGCCCCTCCGGCTCAATGCATCCGCCACTGGATTGGCTTTCCCTAGGTGGTAAAGGATATCACAATCATAGTCCTTTACCAGCTCCAGCCAACGTCTCTGCCTCATATTCAAATCCTTCTAGGTGAAGAAATATTTCAAGCTCTTATGATCGGTGTATATCTCGCACTTCTCCCCATACAAATAATGTCGCCAAACTTTCAATACGAATACCACTGGTGCCAATTCTAGATCATGGGTAGGATACCACTGCTCATACTCCTTCAGCTGTCATGATGCATAAGCAATAACCTTCTCATTCTGCATCAACACACATCCCAATCCCAACCTCGATGCATCACAGTATACCAGAAACTTCCCTCCCTCCGAAGGAAGACTCAACACCGAAGCAGTAATCAGCCGTTGCTTCAATTCCTGGAAGCTATTCTCACACTTGTATGACCAAACAAACTTCAGATTCTTTCGTGTCAATTCTGTCATCGGTGCAGCAATCTTTGAGAACCCTTCCACAAACCGTCTGTAATAACCTGCTAATCCAAGAAGCTCCTAACCTCTGAGGTGTTCCTTGGCCTCAGCCAATCTCTCACTACCTCTACCTTAGTTGGATCCACATTAATCCCATCTTCACCAACAATATGTCCAAGGAATGTCACTTCTGGTAGCCAAAACTTACACTTCTTAAACATGGTATACAACCGATGCTCTCTCAATCTCTGCAATACCTGTCAAAGATGTTGTTCATGTTCTGCCTCTGAACTAGAGTAAACCAAGATGTCATCAATGAAGACAATCATAAATAGATCCAAGAAGTCTTTGAACACCCTGTTCATCAAGTCCATGAATGTTGTTGGGGCATTGGTCAAACCAAACGACATGACCAAGAACTCATAATGCCCATACCTCGTACGGAAGGTCGTCTTCAGTATATCCTCATCCTTGATCCTCAGCTGATGATAACCAAATCGAAGATCAATCTTGAAGAACACCGTCTTTCCCTGTAGCTGGTCAAACAAGTCGTTGATCCTTGGTAAGGGGTATTAATTCTTAATGGTTAACTTGTTCAACTCCCTGCAGTCTATGGACATTCTCATATACTCGTCCTTCTTCTTCACAAACAAAACCGAAGCACCCTATGGTGAGTGGCTAGGCCTAATAAATCCCAAATCAAGAAGCTCTAGTAACTATATCTTCAATTCTTTAAGTTCCGTTGGAGCCATCCTATATGGTGCCCTCGACACTGGCTCTATCCCCAGTGCTAATTTGATGACGAACTGAATCTCCCTGTGTGGCAGAAGTCTCGGCAAATCCTTAGGGAACACATCTAAGAACTCGCGTACCAATCTGGTCTCTCTCGACCCTGCTAGCATAACCCTGGTGGTATCCACCACACTAGCTAAAAACCCTATACAATCTCCCTGCAACAAGTCCTTAGTCGTTAATGCTGATATCATGGGTATGCGAGGTCCATGCACAGCACCCACAAAAATAAAGGGATCCTCTCCCTCAGGCTCAAAAGTCACCATCTTCTTCCTGCAGACTATAGTAGCCCCATATCTGACCAGCCAATCCATCCCCAAGATCATATCGAAATCATCCATACCCAACTCAATCAAATCAACTGATAGTTCCCTACTATCTACCATCACTGACAGTGCTCTAATCAATCTCCTAGAAACTACCAGTTCCCCTGTAGGCAGTATAGTCCCAAACCCCACAGAATAATACTCACTAGGTCTACACAATCTATCAATCACTTTACTAGAAACAAACGAATGTGTAGCACTAGAGTCAATCAATACAGTATAAGAGGAGCCAGCGCTAGAAAGCTGACCTATCACTACCGAGGGACTAGCCTCGGCCTGCACCTGCATCAAGGTGAACACTTGAGATGAAGTCAAGTTGTCCACCTTCCTTGGTTCCTCCTTCTTCGCTGTTGGGCAGTCTTTCTTGAGGTGTCCCACCACCCTGCTATGACTATTTCACTAATTCGCTCACTAGGACCGTCTCGAGCCATAGACTACAAATATATCCACATAATAGTGTGGTCTCAACCATTTATCACATATCATCACATTTATTCCCTTAACGGGCCAAAATTAAAAATATGCCCTTATAAGTTATAAAGGGCCCACATGCATATTTAGTACTCATAAACGTGCATATAACATACTCATATAATCATATTAATCATGCATGCCACGTAATCATGCATTTAACCAATTAAAGATACATATAAACAAATTATGCCCTCCCGACACTCTAACCAAGGCCCTAAGCCTTATTAGAAATTTTTGGGTTGTTACAGTTTGACTCTAGAGTTGATATATGTTTGTGAGATCCTAATAGGGAGTAGGCTAGGGGCCTACATATTGGACTTACCTCAGCATGAGTAGAGGCTCACAGGGTGTTACTGATGCCAATATTGAAGAAACAGGGTGACAAGTACGACCCCTTATTGGAGGAGGAGACCGTGGAAATTCAGTGAAACTTATCGTGTAAGGAAAAGCCAGTGGAAATTCAGGATAAAGGAGATAAAGTCTTACAGACTAAGACTCGTTCTTGTGAAAGTGTTGCAGAGAAGTGACGAAGTAAAGGACCTGACTCTAGAAATGTGTTCAAGTTTGCAGAATTAGTATCCCGAGATGTTTGACCAAATTTTGAGGTCAAAATTTTAATAAGGAGGGGATAGTTGTAACGTCCTGAATTTGATATTAAGGTTGAGTGCCTTGATGGCCTAATTGGGATTATATGAGCGAGTAATTAATCATATATGTGATGATGTGATATTAATGAATTGTGTGGTAATGTGATTAGACATGCATGTTTGTGTGTATTAAATATGCATGTGGCCCCATTTCTGTGAATAGGGGCATGTTTGTAATTTTGGGCCCATTGAGGGCATAAATGTAATTATGTTTTCATTTTGAGTGAGTCCCCAGTGTTATGAGGATATATTTGAGATGTGTGGTTCGAGACGATCCTAGGGAGCAGATTAGCGGAATAGTCACAACGGGGTCAAATACCTAGGTCAGGGAGAGCCTAGGGGTATTTTGGGAATGTAGTGTGTATCCGAGGTTGATCGGGTGATGGGTAACCTAATAGTGGTTATTTGGGTACATCAGGATTAATTGGGCATTTATAGGACTACTTAAGGATTAGCGGGAAATGTGGCAAATGATGGGATTTCCCTTGGTGGCATTAAAGGACTAAAGATAGACTTAGGGGCATTTTCGGTATTCCACAGCTGAGGATAGATTTAAGATAACAAAAGCTCTAGAACTAGTGAGAAGATAGAAGCATAACCTTTCAGCCTTATCCCTCTCTCTCTCTCCCTACATGATTCTCTCCCTCTCTCTTTGGTGTGCTTGGAGCTGTGGGGAATTCCTTGAGAAATTGACTGAAAATTAAGACTGGTGACTTGGGAAAACAAGCTAGAAGTGTCGAGGAGTAGCTCAGGGGTCGTGATCCTTGTGGAGGTAACTTTTAATTCTGTTTTGATTAAGCTTTGACCTATTTATCTTGGGTGTTCTAGAGTTTTGAACTTAAATATTGAGATTCTAAATTGTGCTGAGGTTTTACCTTAGTTTTAATTGTTATATGATGGTCACACTGTGTTGTTATAAGATTGGGATATAATTCTGAGTTTGGGGCAAGTTTAGGTAGGAATTGGTGAAGTTAGGCTGAGGAAAATGCAGGGATTTCTAGGTTTTCGGGGCTCCCGTCGCGGCCCTGTTCTTCAGGTGTTGTGGCCCATGTGTACGAATTGGCTAGAGGTCTCTGACTTTGCCTAAGTGTCGCAGCGCAAGCAGGGCGTGCCATGTCATGGGCCAGCTATTTGGGAACTCTAAGTAGATGGAACGTGTGGAACTTGCGGACACTCCAAAGCTAGCAAGTGAGCCTACAACTCACGTATGGGCAAGTATGGATAAACATCATTTTATTAATATATGGCCTTGATAGGGCAAGGGAGTACACAGCTTCAGCCCCTATTTGTTGGTGGCCATGGTGCTTCCCTACGTCACTAGGTCACCTCCCCCTAAGGAACCTTCTAGGGATACAAGGTCTTCCCAGTAACATATATGATTTTTGTCTATGAGACATATGCATAATTACAATATTACCACTACCCTACCCCATGAGGTTGCTTGGTGCAAGACTTGACTAATGATCAAGCACCAAGGCATGCTCACTTACAAAATGGCCCCATGTGGGTGTGCCAAAGGGGCAGCACGCCACACTCTCCCCCACTTAATTCTTCGATGTCCTCGACGAAGTAGCTTGTATATCTTCAATCGTCTATCTGAGCTTCTTCAAGTCTTCTGCCCTCACCCAGCTTATCTCGTCGTCTGCGAGCCCCTTCCATTTTACCAGATATTCCTTATACTTTTTACGGTCAATGGTGACCATCCTCTCCACCAGGAGTTCTTCAGGTTGACGCTTGCTCCTTGGCTAAATGATGACTCCCCGTCTGGTTGACTGGTTATGCTCTGGATTTGCTGGATCTTCATGATACGACTTCAAGTTACTGACGTGAAGGAACGGGTGTATCTTCATCCACGCTGATAGGTCAACTTTGTAGGAGGTTAGGCCAACTTTTGAGATGATTAGGACCGGACCCTCGTACTTGCGAACGAATCTGATGTCTTTGTCCCCTCAGAATCTCAATTGTTCGGGCCTCAGCTTGATTAACACTAAGTCACCTGCTTTAAACTTCAGTGGTATGTGCCTCTGATCTACCCACTTCTTCATCCTCTTTGATGTTTTTTTCTAAATAAGCTCGGGCAATCTCTGTAGTTTACTTCTAGTCTTTTGCGAAGTGAAAGGCTCGTGGGTTATGACCGTGGTATTCGTCCACTGTGTGGAGCAACAGTGGATGTTGTCTGTAACGCCCTACTACCTTAGGGCCGTTACCAAGTGAGTTTTAAGACAAAACAGTGTGCAATGAACTCGCTAACCGAGGTTTTGAAACAAAAGTGTGACTAATTAAAAGTTAAGGCTGTAATCTTAGAAAAATGCGTTGTTTCAATAAAACTTCTAGTATTTAACATTTGGGATCCCAAAATGAGGTTTGAAAACTATTTACATCTTAAAATAAGTCTACAATTGATCAGTTATAAAAATCATAGATTATTACAGCCATTTTCAAATAAACCCCCAACCAAAGCAGTCGGGCAGGCCAAACATGTACGCGTCGCTTCACGCTCTCCGTACTCATGGTTGGTTGACTCAGTCTTTGCCCTTACCTGCAAAACGGAGCACCCGTGAGCCGAAGCCCAGCAAGAAAACTCATGCAAAACATAACATATGCAAATATACAGGTAATCATATCAGATAGTCCACAGATAAACAAGTCAACCATTAGACTAAGCAAACACGGCCATGCCGCCCCAGAAGCCTTACCGAAGCCTGGGGTATCAGTTCACACCGTAAGGATAACACATGTATCCACCGGGCCCTGCCCTGACTATAGCATCCCATGTGCTAAGTGTTACTTCCGGCCCCGCTGCCGCACCCGGCCTACGCCGCTCTCGGCCCTTGCCGTTCATTTTATTATAATCACACATATAGTATAACACAACAACATTCGAACGAATAATAATTCATTTAAGTCTGCATCCTAACATGTCATGCAATGTAGGGCCATGCCCGGCAATCATCTCATCATGCAACATGCAATATAGGGTCGTGCCCCGCAATCACACTATGGGCCCATGCCCTATCCTACGAGTGTTATAGTTTTCTTACCTTTCCAATCAATAGCTTAGATCACCTGACTCCTTGAGCACGATCCCACTCGAGCCTTAGCGCACACCTAGGCACAAACATAGGCCAAAGTCAACACCGAACCCCAAGTCCGAATACCTAGCCTCGGGACCAATCCCGAGCCCCTGGGAAGTCCTAAATCCCCAAAACAAAGTGGCGGAATCGAGCCCCGAACCCTAGGTCAAAATCCCTCATCAAAAACCCAAAAATTCACCTCTTTGAACAGTGCAGCGCTACAGCGCTCTAAAGAGGGCGCTGTAGCGCTACAAGCAGAACTCACCTCCCCAGAACAGGGGCTAGCGCTACAGCGCCCACTGACTAGCGCTGTAGCGCTAGTTGCAGCCCAGAAATCCCAAAATCGCATTTCTGCGATTTCTTTCAACCAATCACAAACCAAACTTCCCCAAATCTTTACCAAACTCAAAATCAAGCTTATGAACACTCTCCATTCATCCCAAGCATCCCAAATCCTCAAATCCCAAGAACATTTATCCCAAATCTCAAAATCTACCATGAACAACCCTAAACTCAGAAATTCAGTCAACAACAAAGTTAAAGGCTTAGAATTCTTACCATTGATGCAAATTTCGACCTTGATTCAACCCTATGCCTCCATAGCTTGCTCTCCCTCAAAGCTTGCTCAGAAATTCCCTAAAATTTCCATCAACTCAGCTCAAAACACAGCTCAAACCATCAAAAACCCTTAACACTGAAATCTCTAAAACTTACCTCAAACATTGATGTGTTCTTGCTAATCCTTGCCAAATCTTCAAGTGTAACCTTAAGATCCTTGTTGCTCAGCCTATCCTAGCTCTCCACTGAGCTTTGCCCCAAGAAATTTGAAGAGAAGAGGTGCTAGAACCCCAAACCGATCCTTTGGAAAACCCATCTGTTTTTCTCTCTTTTCTTTCTTTCCTTTTCCTTTCTTTTTCAGCCTTCACTCTTTTCTACAAAATCCACTAAGTGTATAAAGCCTCAATATAAATCTCTCAAAAGCCAATTGACCAAAATGCCCTCCCTATTAATTATAAACCCATTTATCCAAGTAGGGCCATTTTAGTCATTTTACCCAATTCCCGCTAATCCTCAAGTGTCTCTAATATTTTCCCGTTGCTTTCCAACACCTGATAAACCACCAAATAAATATTCCCCATCATCAAAATTAATCTCAATCTATTCTCTGAATTCCTGTTCATACCCCCAGGCTCGCCCCGAGCCGGGTATAAATTCCCGTCATGACTTTCCGCTAGCCTGCTCACTGGGATCGCCTCGAGTCACAAATCACAGATACCCCCACATACCACTGTGGTCTCAACAATCATCACATATCAAAACAGTTATGCCCAACATGGCCAAAATTACAATTATGCCCTTCTAACACGATCCGGGCCTACATGCATACCAATATACATAGTCATGCATCTCAGATAAACAAATAGTCATATAACATGCTTTAAATCATAACCATGCATTTAACTCATTAAAATCACACATAAATCCCAACCTGCCCTCCTGGCACACTAATCAAGGCCCTTAAGCCTTATTAGTGATTTTGGGTCGGTACATTGTCCATTAACAACTTCAAAAGAGCTCTTCTTCGATGAAGAACTCTTTTGAGATTTGAAGCAAAATTGAGCAACATCGAGTAGTTGTGGCCAATTCTTCTGATTGGCATTGACAAAGTGGCCCAACTACTCCTCCAACATCCCATTGAAACTTTCTATCTGCCCATCTGTCTGCGGGTGGTAGCTCGAGGATATATTCAATTGTGACCCAAAGAGGCTGAATAGTTCGGACCAAAAGGTCCAAGTGAATCTCCCGTCTCGGTCACTAACAATGTTTTGGGGCACTCCCCAATATTTGACAATGTGCTTGAAAAATTGTCGTGTTGTCTCTTCAACCAAATAGTACTTCAACACCAAGATGAATGATGCGTACTTCAAGAATCTATCAACAACCACCAAGATCGCAGTTAAATCCCTTGTCTTCGGTAGGCTGGTTATAAAGTCAAGCGACACACTCTCTAATTGTTGGCTTGGGACTCGCAACGGCTCCAACAACTCAGGTGTCTTGCTCCTCTCAACCTTGTCTTGCTGATAAACGAGACAGGTCTTGGTGTACCCCATTACATTATCTCGCATATGTGGCCAATAGTATCCCTGCTTCAAAAGGGCATGCGTCGTCTGCCACCCTGGATGACCCACCCACAAAGTGTCATGACATTTACTTAATCATGTCTTCCGCAAATCTCCAGCTTTCAGAACATACAAGCAGCCCCCTTTGGCCCACAGAAGATCATTCTCCATCCAAAATGTGCGAGTCTTGCCTTTTTTCACGAGCTTCAGGATGGTTCTGACAATCGGGTCTTTCTCCAGGTTTTCTTTGATGCACTCCTTGATGGGAGTGTTCACCACACTAGTCGAAAAACTAGCCCAGATCTTTAGAGTTGCCAATTTTACTTTGTGACTCAAGGCCTGGTTCAAGTGTCCTGCCTTGTGCTCAAAACGAAAATCGATTTTCTCCATGAACTCCTGCCATCGAGCCTGCTTAGGGGTCAGTTTCGGTTGGGTAACAAAATGACTAACCGCTACATTGTTCGTCTTCACCACAAACATGACCCAACAAATAATGTCTCCACATCTGCAAACAATGGATAACCACAAGGAGTTCCTTCTCCTGGGCAGTATATCGCCTCTCAACTTTGAACAGCTTGTGACTCTCATATGCTACCTGGTGATCCCCTTGTACCAGCACCCCTCCCAAAGCATAATCTGACGCATCTGTCTATACTTCAAAGGGCTTTCTAACATCTAGCAAGGCAAGAATAGGATCCTTCATCATGGCTTCCTTCAAACTCCTGAATGCTTCAGCACACTTATCAGTCCATGCCTAAGTCATACCCTTTTTCAATAGCTCGGTTAAGGGTTTTGCTCTTCTTGAGTAGCCGTCCACAAATCGTCTATAGTAGTTGGGTAGGCCTAGGAAAGAGCACAGTTCTTTCACGTTTGTGGGGTATTTCCACTCTTGGATTGCCCCCACCTTTTCCAGGTCCATATGAATTCGACCACACTCTACAACGTGGCCTAGGAACCTAATGCTCTCCTGTGCAAATGAGCATTTCTCGCGCTTCACATATAGCTGGTTCTCTCTCAACTTCTGAAACACTTGAGCCAAGTATTCTCAATGCTCTTCAATCATGGCACTGTAAACCACGATATCATCCAAGTACACCACCACGAACTTGTCTAGATACTCGTGGAATACTTGGTTCATCAGTGTTCAAAAAGTGATTGGTGCATTCGTAAACCCAAACGGCATAACTCGAAACTCAAATGCTCCATATCGAGTAATGCAGGTTGTCTTTGGTTCATCCCCATCTTCGATCCTCACCTAAGAATAGCCCGATCTCAGGTCCAACTTCGTGAAATACTTGGCTCCACTTAGCTAGTCAACAAATCATCGATCAGAGGGATGGGGTAGGTGTTGCAAACTATCTCCTTGTTGAGAGCCTTATAATCAATGAACAATCTCAAGCTCCCATCGTGTTTCTTCTGGAATAGTACAGGTGCGCCGAATGGCGCCTTTGACGGTTTGGTGAAGCCTACCTCCAATAACTCCTTTAGTTGCTTTCTCAACTCTTCTAGCTCGGGGGTTGCCATTCTGTAAGGCGCTTTTGTTGGAGGTTTCACTCCCAACACCAGCTCTATTTGGTGATCAATCCCCCTTCTTGGCGGCAAGGCTTTGGGGAGTTTATCTAGCATCACATCCCCATACGTCTTCAAGACCCTCTCTTCCATTGTTTCTTCGAACACGGCGGGTACTACTACATAAATGGGTTCTCGTTTCTTCACACCCTTCTTAAACTATAAAGTTGATAGGAGCTTCACACCAGGGGGTGTTATCACCTTTGCAGGCACCATTGACGGTGTCTTCCCCATTATGAGCAAACTCCCAGAAGCAGGAATCGGGATGGCACCTTTCTCGATTAGGAATTCCATTCCCAAAACTACATCAAATTCATCCATATGGACCACCACTAAGTCGGTCTGCCCCTCCCATATGTCGATCTTAACTTTTACGCCCTTAGCCACTCTTGTTGTGGCCAAGGCCTTTGAGTTGACCGCCCTCATGCGACCCGCATCTTTCTTCAACTTTAGTCCTAGTCGTTTGGCTTCGATCTCCAAGATGAAGTTGTGTGTGGCGCCAGTATCAATCATCATGCTCTAGGCCAGCTTTTCATTGATGATGGCATCCAGGAACATCAATCCCTTCCCCAGGGCCTTCTTCCCTTTTTCGCCATGCTTCTTGAGAGCATTCAACAGGCGAACAGCGCCCATGTGCGCGTACTCTTCATCCTCCTCTTCTCCTTCACGATGTTCATCTTAGATAGTGAGGGCATTCAACTTGCCCCTATAAGGGAAAACTGATGATTTATGTGATCCTTTGCAGAGCCAACAAGCAAGTGGTTTCTTCCCTACGGCAGTATCTGTCCCATTGGAAGAACTGGACTCCGTTACCCTCTTCTCTCCCCCACTCTTACTCTGCAATGACTTCCCATAATTCTTACTCCTAGCGTTAGTTGAGCTAGTAGGAGGGGTATCCCTCTTCGACAGGCTACTCTTCGGTGCGTAATCTGTCAAGCGTTCGGCAGCAGCTTGAGAGGTGGCTAGGTTAGTCACACGCTGCCTCTAAAGTTCTTGTTTGGCCCATGGTTTTAATCTTTCGAGGAAACAGAAGAGCCATTCTACATTGGACATGTCCTTAATATCGAGCATCAGTCCCAAAAGCTTCTTCACATATTCTCGGACAGTCCCGACTTGTTTAAGCTCTCTCAATTGGCATCGAGCCATGTAGGCAACATTTTCTGGTAGAAACTGTCTTCAAATCTCCCCATGACGTGATGGTGCATCTACCATTCTCGATGTCATCATACTTTTTCCTCCACCACACCTTGGCATCTCTAGACAAGTACACGGTGGCCATGGTGACCTTTCCTTCTTCGGAATCGGCCCGCACGGCTCTAAAGTAGTGCTCCATGTCAAAGAGAAAATTTTCCAAGTCCTTTATGTCTCTAGCCCTATTATAGGGCCTCGGCTTAGGTACTTTAACCCAGCCATACTCCATACCTATCGACCCTGTTGTAGGGGCATTCCAAACTGCTCGTATGGTTAGGTTCACCTTTGTAGATAGCTAAATCATCTCCTCTCTGAGCGCGCCAACTGACTCCCTGAATTCCTCTGTGATGTCATTTGTGGAGTCTTGTTGGTCCTTCAACATGCGCTCCATCGTCGCCATCCACTCCTCTAACCGAGGGGTATCAGATGTACTTTTTAGAATGTTTCTTTGTTCCAACACAATTATCCGAGCTAGCAGAACATCATTTTCCTTCTCTAGCATTGCTATGCGATTGCTTTTGTCAGACGAACCAGAATTATGGCTAGTAGAGGATAGATCCCTGACACTCTCATCCAGGCCATCTAATTCCCCCACGTGCTTCTCAAGCACTTTGATCCTCTGAGTGTTGCTCACCATTTGTGCGTTCCACCAAGCTTTCTCTAACTTGGCTCTAATACCAACTGTCATGGGTCGGCTATTTGGGAACTACAAGTAGACAGAATGTGCAGCACTTGCGAACACTCAAAGCTAGCAAGTCAGCCTACAACTCACGCATGGGCAAGTATGGATAAATATCATTTTTATTAATATATAGCCTTGATAGAGCAAGGGAGTACACAGCTTTAGCCCTTATCTGTTGGTGGCCATGGTGCTTCCCTAAGTCACTAGGTCACATCCCCCTAAGGAGCCTCCTAGGGATACAAGGTTTTCCCAGTAACATATATGATTTTTTTTTTGGAGACATATGCATAATTACAATATTACCACTACCCTACCCCATGAGGTTGCTTGGTTCAAGACTTGACTAATGATCAAGCACCAAGGCATGCTCACTTATAAAATGGCCCCATGTGGGTGTGCCAAAAGGGCAGCAAGCAACACATCGTGGCCCGTGTTCCCCAGATGGCAGAGAGGGAGCCCTCTGACTTGCAATGGGCCGCGGCTCAAATTAGGGAAAGTGACCAAATTGAAGTTTTAAGCTCGGGAACTCAAATGTTAAGGCTCGGGAAGGATTCTACTACCCGGTTTATTAGGATTCTAGGTCCTAAAGGCTAGTATTTGTATCTGAAGTTCTAAACTAATTAGAGATTGATGCATATCTATTTGTTATGGTGTTGTGACTAGGTTTTATCGCCTAGGCCTCAGGATTAGGAGTCGTGCTCGGGATTGCTTTGGGTTGTCAGCTCGGCACACCAGGTAAGAGAACTGTTTGTGCCCGTAGAGTTGTATTATGTGTTGTGTTGTATGTATTGCTTACAGCTATTATGTAATGCGTGTGATTGTGTCCGGAAGTGGGAAGATCCAGAAGCAGCAAGGGGCCAGGATTGGCGTTAAGCATGTTGAATGTAGGCGACCAAGGTGATACCCTCTAAGGGTGTTGTACACACCCGTTCGATTAAGGTCGCGGACCAAGTGCCTGATAGTCATCTCAATTGGTGAAGGCCATAGATATGTTATTGTGTTGTTGTGTTACTGTGCAGCTATGATTTTATGTTGTTATTGTATTATTGTGCTATTGTGTTATTGTACTGTTGTGTTACTGTATTGTTGTGCTGTACCATTAGGTTGTTATGCCATTGTGCTATTGTGCTGTTATATACTATTGTGTTGCTATGCATTCCAATAGGAACCAGTAACTGTTTGTTGTTTTGATTACGTATGTATTTGTTAAAATCATTTACTGTATCATGTTCTTGAAGTTCTCTTGCTGGGCCTCGTCCCATGGATTCTCTGTGGTGCAGGTAAGGGCAAAGAAAGGGTCGAACAACCATGAGTTGGAGGGCATGGAGTGGTGTGTACATTTTGGCCTACCTGGCTGCCACAACTGGGGTTGTTTTGAGGAACAGGTGGTAAACGTTCGATTTTGTCGCTTTGGTCGACTATACCTTACCTTTGGATTGTAAATGTATTTCAAAACAGTATTTTGGGATCCTAATGTAACATTTTTATGAATTTCAATGAATGACCAACGCTTTGTACTTAATGTTCATTAAATGAGTCTTTATTTTTATTTAATCACAATTTTTAACCTAAAACCTCGATTAGCGAGTTAATGGCACATTTATAAATCACTTGGTAACGGCTTTAAGGTAGTAGGGTGTTACAACCACCATCAAGCGGCACCTTGGGTCATTGGGCACCTTATCAAGAACAAATATGCTACTGATGGCACTAGCTATATGGCAAACAACATAAAGGAGGATATGAAGAAATCTTTTGGGATCGATATGAGTTATATGAAGGCATGGAGATGTAGAGAGAAGGCACTCGGTTATGTCAGGGGGACACCTGAAGAATCCTACTCCAAGTTACCTTCTTACTTTTACATGTTGCAGCAAAAGAATCCAGATACAATAACCGATTTTGTCAGAGAGGATGATCGCTTTCTTTATTGCTTCTTCTCACTTGGAGTTTGTAGAAGTGGATTTACGTCATGTCGTCCTGTGATATGTGTGGATGGCACTTTCTTAAAGATGAGGTATGGTGGCCACATGCTATCTGTTGTTGCATTGGATGCGAATAGCCACATTTATCCAATTGCGTTCGCGTTGGTGGACAGTGAGAATCATAATTCTTGGAAGTATTTCATGATGAAATTGAAGGAAGTCAATGCCTCCTATGTATCTACAGCTGCATCAGTGCAAGGTCTCTTCCTTGTTGGATTAGTGTAGTCCTCAAATCATTCTGGCATATGTCTTCTCCTCTTAAACTGAACCTCATGCACCTCCTTAGGGTTGACAATAGTAAATCCCAGAGTCGCGGCATCAGGTGTCACAAAAATGGTGGATGGAGTGGATGGATCAAGTTCAAAGTCATATGGAATATCCAGTGACTCTAATTCTAAATCTGCCCTGGAGTCCCTCAGTCGCTCCTTAATAAATGTCACGCTCTGAATAACTACGTCCATGAGCACTAACTGGTTCTTCAAGAGGGTCTCCAGTCGACCCTCAACTCTCTCCAACCGCTGCATCAACTCTTTGATATCGTCTAGAACGGGGGATGGGGCTGGGGCTGCAAAGGGGCAACAGGAGGGGTGGGACCTGCAACCTCCTCTGCCTCAGGGATAGCATCATCAAAAATCTTCCCTGCCTGGGCAACCTGAGAAACTATCTCGGTCACTTTCCCAAAATCCATGGTCGCCTCCTTCTCCCCATCAATCTCCTCAGGATCCTGGCCAAGCCTGGGATACAGGGGAACATCTCCCGAAGTCAAGGGAACATAAAACATTGATTTAATTCAAATAATCATAAAAGATAAACATAAAGCTAAACATAACTAATTAACTTATAGTGCCATTCGATAACATCGGTGAGAGAACAGCCTTGGTGAAATCCTTATTCTTCCGGTGCGACCAACTAAGCATCCTCGGGACCATATTTCCCGAGCTCACAACAAACTCCATTGCAAGCTGCTAAATGGGCTCATGTGACCATTACTGTAATGTTGGGGCATAACCATAAATATTGTACTTCAACTCCTGTTGCACCTTGGCATCCTTCTTCTTATCATAGTTAGCCTTCTTGCGTTGCATGTCCTTCTTACAAGAATTTAAAAGTCTTTTGTAAGAGAATTTCCCCCTTGGATAGCTGGAGAAGTAGTCTATGTCTTCAACCATCTTCAGTATATCTCGCCATATATTCAACTTTCCCTCTATGGCATTTAGAACTCCCTCAACCAACAAAAAGAGACCCAGCTTGTACACATCTTCGACCATAGTATAATTTTTTAAAGCATTCTCCAATTGTAGGAGATTTAATTTCTCAACATCATTAAAATACTCCTTTATCAAGAGGTCACTAGTCAGACGCTCATCCAACTTTGCTTGTGATGGTGCAGAAATGAAATTCAACCCCGTCACCAGAGTAAACTCTCGCACGCCGAATCTACAGGACTTCGAGCCCAACAAAAAATGCACCTCATCTTCTTATTTACTTGTTATTTTCCTCAACATTAGCTCATGTACCAAAACTCCTGAGAAATGAAACTCTGAAGCTAAGAAGAACTGCTTGAGAGGGGATTCCTTAGCCCTTTCTATCAGGCCAAGCTCCACAAACTTTTTCTTAATATCAACCAAAGTCCTACCACCCCTATATGTGACTCGGCCAGGAAAGTGATCTTGAAAAGAAATAAGCAACTTCGGTATCTGCATCGACACATGAAAACAATGGTAAGAAAACAGAATGTTAAACAAAATCGGGCGAAAATTAAAAAAAATCATAAGAAAACTGATGTAAACACTGCCATTGATCTATTATCGAGCCCATCGAACCATCATTGAGCAACAACAAAACTCTATCGAGCCATCATCGAGCTCTATCGAGTAAGTATCGAGCTATATCATAATATGTCTTTTCAATGGAGCATCGAGCATGCATCAAGCTCATATCGAGCCTAACTAATTACTATTGAGCTATCATCAATCACTATCGAGCCAAAATGCCTCACCCATATCAATCCACACATCAGTCCTATGCCTCACTCATACCGAGCCACCATCGAGCTCTATTGAGTCACTGTTGAGCTATAGGCATCGAGCTCATATCGAGCCTAACCGATTACTATCAAGCTATCATCGATCACTATCGAGCCAAAATGCCTCACTCATATCAAGCCACACATCAATCCCAATGCCTCACTCATATCAAGCCACCACCGAGCTCTATCGAGTCAATATCGAGCTATATGCATCGAGCTCATGTAGAGCCTATCAAGCCAACAAATATCAACTACATCGAGAAAACCTCAGACCTCATCGAGCCTAACGGATTTCTATCGAGATAAAATCAAACTTATATCAAACCCTTGAGTTCTAATGCCTCACTCATATCGAGCCACTATCAAGCATTATTGATCTTATGATTTTTCAGTTTCTATCCTGTTGTCGAGCACTCATCAAACCTATCAAGTCTAAATCGGAAAACCCAACAAAAAACACCCAGAACTCAGATCGATACCATCCCCACACAATCTTAGATCTTCCCCAAAACCTAAATGAAAACATGCATTTAAGCTTCGCGAGAGAGAGAGAGAGAGAGAGAGAGATTCAATACTTTACCTTTTGGATTCAATTTTGGGAAGCTCGAGTCGAGTGTCTTTGTCTCTTTCCAGTCGCTTCGTTGCCTTGAAGATGTTGTAGTGGTCATCGGCAGGTGGTCTGGGTGGGTGTCGTCGGTTTGTGAGACACAGAGAGAGGAGAGAGAGAGAGAGATTGGGGATGAGAGTTTAGGGGTTTGGGGGATTTTTTGTTCGAGTGCGAGAGAGAGAGAGAACCGATAGAGAGAGAGTGAGAGATTTTGGGAGGGAAAATATGAGGGGTATTTTGGGTACTTGCTAAAAGTTTAGCACCAAATTAAAAAAGTGAATAGTCCTAGTATTAAAATGTAATAGGACACACTATCATGAATAGATAGTGAAATTTCCCTGCATATATTGATATGTTTTGGGAAATTTCACGTATATTCTTAATAGTATACCATATTTCACCCATATGACAAATTTACTAGGCATTTCAAATATGTCATTTTGTAAAATTTTGACAATAATGCCTATTGTACCCTAAATTTAGCACGAGTTCACTTGCCCAGCTCGGGTCTAGCTGGCAGTTAAATACGTGGAAAAATAAGCTAGTAGAATAGCTAGTTATTAACCATGTGAGCAACTCGAGACTCATAATGATCAAACCCAATATTAGGCGTCCTAGAATTACTATGAGCTCGGAGTCAGATAGCTGTCAAACATGAGCTCGGATGAGATATTCAGCTCGCGAGGACCTAGATATAATGCATACTGAAGGATCCCAAGAGTCTCAGGATATCTTTATATGCTCATTAATGACCAGGCTGTCTCATATATATATAATTTATTACTCGAGATAGCAGGAGCATATTTATTCTGTTATCAAATCATATCCCAATGTAAATGGGAATAATTTGTATTAATTATATACCATATATTATTACGCAGTTTATTTACACGGTGACCCAAACATGGCCAAGGAATCTCCCTATAAATACTAGGAATGATGGATAGGGAAGGGGACAAATTGTTTCTGTATTACCGAAACTCTACCAAAATAGAGAGAGAAACAGTAATAATATTGACTCGTGGACTAGGTGGATTTTAACCACTGATCCATGTAAAATTTCTGGGCTTTTGAGTGGGTACTTGTTATTTCATTGCAGTTTATTATCTAGCACTAATCTACCCATTTTATTTCTTAATATACGGTTGGCGAAAAACTGCGTCAATAGTTTGGTGCTTTCATTATGAGTAAATTAGTGCTTTACAAGTTCCAGTCGACTTTCATCATGGTGCTCACTCACTCAATGCACGATAATGAGACAGAACAACCTGGTGGACAGGAGGCCCATCATACCGATGTTCCGAATGAAAGGGGCCCAGATGTTTAGCAATGTCCGGGGAAACAACCGGCAGGTCAAGGCGATACTAGGAGTTCAGCATCGCTACCACCAAATCCTAACCCAGGCTATCTGATTGCTATCAAGATGGAAAACATGCAGTTGAGGAGCCATCTTGCTAGAGCAAACAGGAAAATTGAGGAGGTCTTGGCTCGGTTACCCCCTCTTGCAACCGACGTTAATGTCGAAAAGAGGCAAAGTGGGTCTCATAAGTCCCACAGGAATAACCGCCTAAACCGAGTCGATTTGTCAGAACTGCCACTCTGAGTTATGTGCCTTGGAGGCGAAATCACTAGAATGATCGGCCCACTGTTCGTCACAGGGGTCATCAACATGTCAGTCGGTCAATTAGGACTGCGACCCCAAGCTTGGCATAACTAAGAGCTCGTGTCTTTCCCCTTGGCGAGGGATTTTGAGGTGTTTCCCGCTGCAGGGGGGCCTTCTTCGTAATCCTAGGCCTCTTCACAACGGGGCTCGAGCCAGCCTTCTTAGCTTGGAAAGCAGTTCAGAGGTCGGGAGCTCCGGGTTGTTCCATCTCTTCGCCTAGAAAGCACAAAGGGAGTTAGTTCACAAAATAAAGTTGTCAAAAACATATATTAAGATAGAGAAAACAATGATCCTACCCTCCAGGCTGGGGGAGGAGTCTATTATCACCAGCTCGGGTGTTTTGACCGGGATAGGCACGACCTCCGGCCTTTGAAATAATGGAGGAGGAGTGGAGTCTACAGTTAATATTTCTGGGATCCTAAGAGATTCAGGTTCAGGTCCTTCCTCAGGGCTGGATTCCTCTACATACTGTCTAAATCTAGGGTCAAAATACACCCTGGAGCAGGGAAGGCCAGGTCCTACGGTTGGTCCCATATTCCTCAAAAATGGCGGATCTAAAGTTTAAGGTATTATCAACTACGATTGTGCCATTAGGATAAATATTGTGATGGCATACCACTAGGTGGTCTATGCACTGGAGCAGGGTTGTATTTCGATCCGGGTCATAAGGATGACGGTGGACGAGCTATTTTGGATTAAAACGAACTAACCTAAAATCGGCAACAGCCCTATCTAATTCCCTAAAGGGGTATAGGTTACCTTGGCCGGAGGGGCCGGCTGCTACCCCTGACGCAACTCATTCTAGATCGGGTTCTCGAATAGTCTCAGGAGCCCACCCTTTTCGCACTAAAGGCATCTCGTCCTCTTTATCTTCCTCGTCCTCAATGGCCAGCAGGGCCTCTTGAGAGGATGGGTGCTCAGGGATCGTCGGAAGGGTAACCCGGGTCCTCAAGGCCAATGTTTGACCTTCACCAATCCACTGGTAGGCCAGCATCGTGACGTCATTCACGACCTGGCGATAGTCCTTCTCACTGGGGGGAAGCCCAGACAACTTCTCGTACTGACCCCCGAGGGTCACAGACTTTTCCGTCCTCGCAAATATGGCTACCCGAGAGACAAATTCAGTTAAGACATAAAAAAATCTATATATCTTAAAAGGAATAAAACTTCATGAGTTGAATTCACAAGGATGGAAGACTTACAAGGTCGGTTGAAGTAGCGATGTTCGCAGTTCCGGAATCCATTCGACATAAAGAACATGTATTTGTAGTCGTTTGGATGACTGGGAAGCTCGATGATGGAGGCCGAGTTAGGGAATCGCGTGAGGTAGTAGAATCCATCACCGCGTCCCCTTTGTTCGGGCCTTATCTTGAGGCAGAAGAAATAAAGAGTGTATGCCGGAGTGGGGACCTCCCACTCGTGTTTCAAGAACAAATACTTCAGCCCCACCAAAAGTCTATACGAATTTGGGGGGAGCTGAAATGGAGCAAACTTCACAAAATTTAACAAATCTGCGAAGTACTAGTCCAAAGGGAGGAAGGCCCCAGCCTTCAGGTGTTCATCACTCCAAGTCGCGAAGTCGTCTCGGAGAGGGGAGCAGCTCCGTTCCCCTTCGAACGCAGGTCGAACGAGGAGAATTCCAGTTCCAACCTCTACATTGTGGCTCAACACAATCTTGTTTACTCTCCGCTGAGTCGTGATCTTCGAAATGATGCGCTCAGCCTCGAAGTATGCATTGGGATCGACCACGATCTCCTTCTCCACCACCGGGCCGAAGTGCAGGATGGGAGATTCTGGGGCGATCTACTTCCCTTTGTTCTTCTGTTGAGAGGAAGAGCTCGGGGCATTCTTCTATGGGACATTCTTCTTTTGAGGAGCCATCAGATCACCTAATGACAAAACGGCCTAGTTAATAGGCGACCTAAGAGGATCTAAAGCTATGACGTGAGAGTACGAAGGAAACAGTTTTTTGTTGTTATACAAGCTAAGGTTAACCTCTGCCCCATCGCGTGATGCCACGCGATTTCCTAAGCTACGCGCCTCGATTTCCTAACAAACCCCTGATATTTAGGGATCTGTGTGTCAGAATGTCATAACACTACTTTCCTTGGGAGGCGGTTTAGTGCAAAACCACCCAAGAAAACATAACCTCTAAGCTATCTGGTTCTAAACCTAAGAACTCTTCATTTCCTTTACCCCGAAGGGGTATTCTTTAAATTAATCCACCATTAGAGTTACCCAGATTTACCCAGAAATTTCCCAGTTTTATGAACGTCTTATTTCTAAAACGTTTTTGGACTTACCCGTTGAACCTAAGTCAAAACCAAATCCCTAAGAACATTTAGAAACAGTATAACAGTAACTACAATGAATGTTGCGAATGAGCATGGTGAAGAACAGAAATTCCATTGGATAAAAAAAACTTTTAAAACCAAAGGATGAGATACTGACAGGAAAGTACGATTCGCAAACTGGAAGGAATAGACTCGGCAACGGGAAGCTCCTGGAAAGCTTCTGAATATCTGGGCACAATGAACGGTTTTTGGGATTTCTGGGAGAGAAGAGAGGCTTGGAAGTGTAGAAAAGGAAAAATTTTAAATGAAAGGTGGTGCAGTTTGAAGTTTGGCCATCCTACTTATACGTAAATTGTGTAAATTAATCTGGGTCATCCAATTGGGTTAGTTCAAGATCCAAGGGCTAAGATTAAATAGACCAAACGGCGGCAAAAAGGTGACAAGACAATTATTGCAGTCCTCGAAACCCAAATAGTCGCTAATTGCAGTACACCACGTGTCCAGTACTCAAGTAGTAGGCAAGCATGGTTTTATGTAATAGAAGTATAAAAGCCCCTACTGTGTAGGTCAGAAAGTGACAACGTCATACACGAGCAGGAGCTTGGGGGGCAAATGTTGTACCCTAATTTTAGCCCGAGTTCATTCACTCAGATCGGGTACAGCTGGCGAATAAATATACGAAGAAATAACCCAGGGAATGATATCTGCTTATTATCCACATGGACAGCTCGGGCTTCGCGTGGTCATACGTGGTGATAGGCGTCCTGGGTTTAACCCAAGCTAAGGATGCAATGGCTATGAAGCGCGAGCTAAGAATATTAAAGTAGTTGTTGAAGCATGAGCTTGGAGGAGATACCCAGCTCGTGGTAATTCTAGAATATCGCATACCGAGGGATCCCCAGAGATTCGGGATTTGCTGATACGCTTATTCATGACCAGGCTGTCATATTTATTATCTGAGATAGCAGGACATATTTATTCTATAATTAAGTCGTATCCCCATATATATGTGAATTATTTGTATTAAGTATAATCATTATGTAAATGTGTGATTCACTCATGTGGTTACCCAAACCTGTCCATAAAATTCCCTTATAAATATTGGGAATATTGGACAGGAAAAGGCCATGATTTTGTAATACCAAAACTCTGCCAAAATAGAGAGAGAGAGAGAAACAACAATAATATAGACTCATGGACTAGGTGGATTTTAACCACTGAACCACGTAAAAATTATGTGTTCTTGAGAGAATTCGTTTATTTTTCATTACGGTTTATCAAGCACTAATCTACCTTATTATTTCTTAATACACTGTTGGTGAAAAACCGCGTCAACAGTCTATATCTAGGATTGTGGAGGTACAAGAAACGAAAAGGCCTCATTGGACTACTATCGAAATTTGAAAGCTCATACGAGCTAAATTTTTCCCTAGCTTCAACTCGTGGTCCCATGCGATATCCTAAACCACACGCCTTAATTTCTTAAAATCTCCAGATACTTTGAGATTCGCGTGTCAGACCCACTACTTGCCTTTAGAAGGCGGTTTAATGCAAAACCGCCTAAGGAATCGTAACCCCTAAGCTACCTAGAATTAAACCTAAAACCCTTTCGATTTCTACACCCCAAACAGGTATTCTTCAAACCGATTTTCCATTAGGGTTCTCTCAGATTAGCCCAGAAAATTGCCCAGATTTATGAGTGTCCTATTTCTAAATTAGTTTGGGTTCATTCATGAAGCCTAAACCAAAACCCATTTCGTATTGGCACTTAGAAATAACCTAACGATACTGAACAGCAAACATTTTCAAAGTAAAAAAAATTCTCATTGGAAAATGAAGAATAAAAAAAAAATTCAAACCAGGGGATGAAATACTTACAGAAAATACGTTCAATTCAGAGGAAATGTAGGTATGGCCACTGAAAGCTCCATGAAAGCTTTTGAAGTTCTACGAGACGATGAAAATTTCTGGGGATTCTGGAGAAGAAGAAGGGAAGCTTGAGTGTTTGAAAATGGAAATTTTTTTAATACAAAGGTGGTGAGGACTCAAGACTGATCACCATATTTATACGTAAACCACGGAAATCAATCTGAGCCATCCAATTAGGTTAGTTCGAGATCCAAGGGTTAAGGTTAAACCAACCACATGGCGACAAAAAGTTGACAGAACAGTTGTTTCAATCCTCGAAACCCGAACGGACGCCAATTGCAGGAAGCCACATATCCAATACTCGAGTAGTGGGCAGGCACGATTTTATATGGCAGAAGTCTAAAAGCCCCTACCGTGTATGTCAAAAAGTGACGATATCAAACACGAGTAGGAGCTTGAGGGACAAATGTTGTACCATAAATTTAGCACGAGTTCACTTACCCAGCTCGGGTACAGCTGGCAGTTAAATACGTGTACAAATAACCAAGTAGAATACCTAGTTATTAACCATGTGAGCAGCTCAAGACTCATAATGATCAGACCCAATATTAGGCGTCCTAGAATTACTACGAGCTCGGAGTCAGATAGCTATCAAACACGAGCTCGGGTGAGATATTCAGCTCGCGAGGACTTAGTTATAACGCATACTGAAGGATCCCAAGAGTCTCAGGATATCTTTATATGCTCATTAATGACTAGGGTTGTCTCATATATATATAATTTATTACCCGAGATAGCATGAGCATATTTATTCTGTTATCAAATCATATCCCAATGTTAATGAGAATAATTTGTATTAATTATATATCATATATAATCACGCGATTTATTTACATGGTGACCCAAACCTGTCCAGGGAATCTCCCTATAAATACTAGGAATGATAGACAGGGAAGGGGACGAATTGTTTCTGTATTACCGAAACTCTGCCAAAATAAAGAGAGAAACAGTAATAATATTGACTCGTAGACTTGGTAGATTTTAACCACTGAACCACGTAAAAGTTATGGGCTTTTGAGTGAGTACTTGTTATTTCTCTGTGGTTTATTATCTAACACTAATCTACCCATTTTATTTCTTAATATACAGTTGGCGAAAAACTACGTCAACAATGCCCCTTTCATTAAACTCCTCTCTTTCTCAAACTATCTCTCTTCCATGGCAATCCCTCCCTTTCAATAAAATCCTATATTTTTCCTTTACTGTTATTATTTCTTAAAATAATAAAAAAAAAAAATAGATATAAGAGTGCAACATTTTAAAAACATTTGGTATATACTGCCAAAAAAAAAATTTAGGTATAAAAGTGCAACCATTGAGTATATTTACCACAAAAAAAGATTGAGTATAAAAGTGTAATATTTTGAAAACATTAGGTATTTTAGCCGCAATTTACTCTAAAAAAATCATGTAGTTTTTAAATAATATTAACAGTACAATTTTGATATATCATACTACAAAAAGAATAAATATTGAGTTAGAAAATTATATATCAACAACACTTGAAAAAAATAAAAATAAAAATTACTTTAAAATAAAATTAATTCAACAAAATTAATATAGATACACAAGAATATTAACATCATATGCTTAAAAAAGATAAATTGGACACTGTAAAATATAATAAAATAGAAGAATCCAAAAAATAACTATTTTTTTTCTAACTGAAGAATAAGGGACTTTTATTACTTATCAACCTAAAAGGAGGCCATTTGATGTGTCATGTTAGTACCTTCCAAACTTTTTACTGTCAAAAAACCCACCCCATATTTACAGCTTTATTACAAATGTGTTGTGCTTTTTGAAGTTTCATTTATTTAACAATTAGAAAGAGTGCCACTCGAACCACAAAGACAAATTAGTGGAAGGAACCATATGAAGTGCATTACCTAGCATGTATCGTACAGTTTCCAGTAGCGTTTGAATTGTTACTGCTAATTTTTATACAAGCATGACCTCCCATACATTCTAAGAATTGACAGGAATGAATAACAAAACCTGAATATTACAACCGAAAATGTTCTTAATTTAAATTTTCTTGAAGGGACTGGTATGATTTCTTTTACAACCGCCAAAACATATAAATTAATTCTTTCTTTTTTAAGTGATTTGACTTTAAGCTCTTTGCAGCTGATCTTCCCCAACGATCCACCTGGTCAACCAACTTGGATCTCCAGCAAAGGATCTACGCCACAAAGGGCTGATCCCGAGATCGGCACCAATTTGTTCATACTCCTTGAGAGCTGCTTCCATCTCTTCTGTAGCAGCATCGTCTACAATGTCTATTGTTTCCATTCGAAGAACATCAGCATATTGCTGCTCCTGTTCAGTATCATTTTGGAAAGGTTCCATGGCAGGTCCCTACATATTCAATGCATATAGAACATGTAACAATCCCAACTACAGTATGAAAAGAAGAAAACTCACAACGCCCTTGCAAACTTCAAAACCAGTACGATTTTAATTTAGGCAATTAAACATCATGTACCTTTTCTTTTTATGCCAAGTGTAGCCTACCAGTAAAGCTTAATAGTGTACAGACACTAAATAAAACACATGCATTCGCTACTTAGATGTGTATAATTATGCACGGCGAGTGTAGTGATGAGTTTCTTTCATCCATATTTTATTCCCGTTAAATCACTACTTTCTATATATAGAAGAATATATATATATATATGAACAGACAATATTCTAAAATTATAATTGTCAAATTATTCAAGTTACCTCGCATAGTTCAGCATAGTGCTTATATATTTCACTGTTTTCATCCTGATCGCCAACTAGAGTTCCACCATACCACCCATTAGCTTCATCCACCGATGACATTGCCAGATACCTAAAAGTATAAACTATTTATTAAGATACTTTATAATATACACTTTCTTCTTTTCTTTTCTTTTTTTTTTGGCTGAATTTACTCCATAGGCTAAAAAAAAGGTACGTGCATGCATTTATTTTATCTTCTTTAAATACCTGTGAATGATATCCTCATCATTGCCATTATCACCAGAAGAAACCCAATATTGGTTACGGAAACAATCAACTCCTTTCTCATCTGTGGATTCACCATTAATAGTTTCTCCTGAGATGACTTTTGGGGAAGAACCATTTTCTTCATACTTTCTCTGACCAAATAGCCAGTTTGGGCTTTTGAGCTGTATTTCACTGCCCCCAAAAAAAAATGTTGGTATAGTGACAATTAAGTCCTTCAGTCAAGTTTTCAGGCACAAAATAACAATAAATTAGTAACCACTGGCCACCCATGGTTTTTCCTAAGGCCAAGAAGCAAGAATTATTAGTAACAAAATGAAAAGGAAAAAGAAAAATCAAAGCAACACACCATAGAATAGGAAAAAAAAAAAAGAACTTGCAAAAATCCATTACTGGTAACAGCATGAAACTCTAATATCAATAAAATTTGAAAAAAAAAAAAAAAAAAAAGAGTAGATAAATCAGCAAAAACTTGAAGCTTGGAAAAATATTTAAGCTTAAAACTTGAAGACTCTTTGCATCTAATTATCAGATAGACAGGATGGAAAGACATAATAAACTGAGATCAAATGTATATATGACAATCTACGCATCAACAGAATGAGATTCCACACTGAAAGCTGTAATTCAACATTTTTTTAGTATCATCCCGGGGAAGCAAATTAACAAGAGACATAGCTTAAGCACGTTAACATCACTCGAGCAGAAAAGTGTATGCCACACACAAGCACACATTCAGGGTAATCAAATGCCAAATCAATAACTGCAATATCAAAAACCACTTTTAGGAGAGAAGGTTATTACGCTGCATCAGGTGCCACACCATAACTTCCTGCACCCCCGCCTGGTCTTTGATTTGGTTCACGGCAAAGCCTTACATTCTTTATAGAACTGCAAGTTCTTCCAATCAATTTATCAAACGATGTCAACTTCATGCGTAAGAAATCTTCTCTGCAAGCTGGAATAGGGGATAGAGTAACTCCAGCTCCCACATGCTTGCTGTTGGTTTCTAAACTGAAATATAAAACACAGCTAATTTTTAACACAAAGGAGATACTACAAAATTAAACAAGAACATATTTTTTTTCTTAAAATGATTTTTTTAAAATGTTATTGTCCATGTGTATCTGTAGAAATATTAGAAAGTATCAGTTTCTTTCTCTTATGGGAAACCGACGAGTTTTTTTTTCTTTTTTAATATTGTAATTACCTATTTTCTAGAGTTAATTAGTTAGGCTCCAGATTCTTTAGTAATGATTGTTTCTAGGACCTAGGGTGGCTGTTTTACAGCTAATAGAATAAATGTAATTTAATGTATATTTTATTTTTCCGTTTTCTCTCGTTCTGTACTCAGCCTATTAAAAAGGCTATTTTCTTCTTCAATAAAAAACAGAGAAAATATTCAGAAAACATCTTTATGATATCAGAGCTTGCCACTAAATCCTAGCCTCTTCTCTGCCACACCTTCCCAGTCCTCACAGTCAATCATCAATGGCTGCTCCAGTCAACTCATCATCAGAAATCCAATCTCAGTCAAATCCGACTGCCACCAATCCACTTCTTCCTGTCACAAATCCTTGTCAATTTCTTGACAGTTCTACTCTCCCAATCACTTGTCACAAACTCAGCAGCCACAACTATCTTCCAACACAGTCAAAATTGTCGATGGATTCCTCTCCAAAGTGATAGGGACTAGATCTATAAAAATATCAGATGATCTTCTCCTCTCATCTGTTCTCTTTGTCCCTAAATTAAATTGCAATCTTCTCTCAGTAAGCAAACTCACTAGAGATCTTAATTGAATGACTAAATTCTATCCAAATTTTTATGAATTTTAGGTTGTGGCCTCGGAGAAGGTGATTGGCAGTGCTGAAATACATATGGTGGACTCTATATATCAAGGATTCTCCTACAAATAAACAAGTTCAAAAATCAAGTTGTGTTTTCCATTCCAATTTAGAATCTCTTTTCAATTCTGTGTCTATTTCAAATGAAAGTCTTGTTAAGTTGTGGCATTTTCGCCTTGGACATCCAAGTTTTGGTTATCTTGAAAAACTAATTCCTCTTTTACTTATCAATATAAGACCAAAAAAATTTCATTGTGAAGTTTGTCAATTTGTTAAACATACTCGAAATATTTAATTCCAGCATTTCTTACAATCTTTCTCTATGTACATATTGACATTTGGGGACCCTCAACGATAAAAAATATTAATGGATCTAGATGGTCTGTATCCTTTATTGATGATCACACTAGGATAGCAGACTTTTCTCATGAAAGAAATATCAATAACTGCTTCTATCTTTAAAATTTTCCATTCCATAGTTCAAAATCAATTCAAACAAAAAATCTAAATTTTGAAAACTGACAATGGAAAGAAATATTTTAACTTCATTCTTGGTCCATAAATTGTTCACATTAGTTCATGTGTTGACACTCCGCCACAAAATAGAGTAGCTTAGAGAAAAAATAGACACCTTGAAGTTTCTAGATCTATCATGTTTTCAAATCATGTTCCTAAACAGTTTTGGGGGAAGCCTTACTCACATCCACCTATCTTATAAATTGTATGCCTAGCCAGCTATTACAATTCAAAACCCAAAGAAATCTGTTACTAGCAATTTTCCCTCATATCTCAGTCTTCTCATAACTTCCACTCAAAGTCTTCGGTTGTACAACTTTTGTCCATGTTTAAGATCCAAAAGAATAAAACTTGATCCAAAGTCTCACAAATGTCTCTTCATCAAATATTCCAACACTCAAAAGGGGTACAAATATTACTCTCTAGTTACAAAGAGGGCCTATAACACTATGGATGACACATTTTTTTAACATCAATCTTTCTTTCCCAAATCGGGCATTCAGAGGAAACATTCGAAGGAATATCATCTTTGGGAAACTCTTTAGGACCATCAGACTACATTTCCTCAACCCAATGTCTTGACATATGAGCATCAAATTGCTCGAACTCAACCTGTGTTATCACAGTCAGCTGGTTCTTCCTCGCCTTCTTCTTTGCCTATCCAACCAGATCTTAGTTCAAAAAACACAACCAGCCTGTCCTTCTCACTTCCTATAGCCAGTCCGACCTCACTTCCCTCCTCAGAAAATCCAAACACTCTTTCAAACTCACCACCACCTCAACCAGCTTGTCCTTCTCACTTCCTATATGTATTTTATATATTTCTGTGTTATTGTAGTATAGTAGTAACATTTTTAAAATTTTAAATTTTATTTAAAATAATGTTTAATAGTTTAAATAATAAATATTGTGCAATATTTTAATTTACATGTACTTTACGATTTTTATTTAAAAAAAAAAAATTTAAATAAATGAGTTCTCCATGGGAATTCCTCGCCCCAATAGGGGATTCCTCACCCCGCCTCTGACGGGAAATAAGCGAGGATGGGGTAGGGACGGGGATTAAATGGGAACGAGGACGTGGGAGCACTCCCCGCCAATTCCCTGCCCCGTGTGCTACCATGGAGTTAGCTGAGGCCATCGAGGCCAACCAAGCTTTGGTCCGGGCCCATCAAACTGGCCCAAGTAAAGTCGGCCCAACCTGACCCTTGGGTACGTAGCAAGTGTCAGGGTCGAAGGGTACCTTCTATTCGTCTTCGTCCAAGTCGTCTTCTTCGCCCACTCCCACAACGATTTAACGACTGCTCACTGAAGCTGAAATCCAGGACCAGAAAGCACACCCGGTGTGCTTTAAGTGCGAGGGCAAGTGGCATAGGGGCCACGAATGCAAGTTTCCCGGGCTCTAGATTATTATTCTTCAAGATGAGGACTCGGATGAGAGTGAGAATGATCCCATTGAAGAGTCCCTGGGTTTGCCCCCTCCGACCACGCCGGAAGCCCAATTGGTCGAGGTTACCCTCAACTTTGTGGTCGGATTGACATCTCCTAAGACAATGAAGCTCCTCAACAGCATCAATGGTCACGAGGTGGTTGTCCTCATTGACAGCGGAGCCACCCACAACTTCAATACTTTTGAGCTAGTTTCCAAATTGTCTCTGCCCATTTCTTCGACTGATTCGTATGGTGTTCAAATGGGGACGGGTTAGTCAATCAAGGGAGAGGGTGTTTGTCGCGCGATACCCCTCGTGTTGCAGGAGTTGGAGTTTGTGGATGATTTCCTTCCATTGCTTCTTGGCAGTACCGATGTTATTTTGGGCATATAGTGGTTAGAGACATTGGGAGGCACTTACCATCATTAGAAAGATCACATTGTAAAGCTTAATGTTAGTGGCAAGGCCATCATTCTCAGAGGTGACCCTTCGTTACACAAGACCCGGGTATCTCAAGTCTATGATGCGCCTTCTCCAACATGAGCGCCACGGGGTTTGGGTGGAGTTGGGTTGTACGACTGGCATCTGACGTTTCGGCAAAGTATCTGAGGCCATGGCTGGTCTATTACAACAGTTTCAGTCCGTGTTTGAAGTGCCTACATCCCTACCGTCGATCCACAGCCATGATCATGCAATTCCTTTGCGCGAGGGCGCTCCACCGGAGAGTGTGCAGCCTTATCGTTATGCTCAAATTTAAAAGAATAAATTTGAGTGTTTGGTTGGGGAGATGTTGGCAGCCGGTATCATTCAGCCAAGTACTAGTCCTTTTTCCAGCACGGAGCTACTGGTAAAGAAGAAGGATCGCAGTTGGCGTTTCTGTGTTGATTCCCGTGCTCTCAATCGTGAGACGGTGGCGGATAAGTTTCCCATTCCAGTCATTAATGAGCTCCTCAATGAATTGCAAGGGGCACATGTGTTTTCCAAGTTGGATTTATGATCGGGCTATCCTCAGATTCGTGTCCAGGCAGCGGATGTCCACAAGACAGCATTGAGAACTCATGAAGGCCATTACGAGTTCTTGGTCATGCCGTTTGGGCTTACCAATGCTCCTGCCACCTTCCAGTCACTTAAGAATGAGGTTTTCAAGCCGTATCTCCGCTGCCTGTTCTTCGATAATATTTTGGTCTATAGTTCGGATGACGTGACCAGTGAGAAACACCTCTCCGTGGTTCTACAAACCTTAGCAACCCATCAGCTGTATGCCAACTTAAAGAAATGTTGTTTTGGCCAACGTAAGTTTTGGAGTACTTGGGGCATATTATCTCAAGTGAAGGGGTGGTCATGGACTCTTCCAAGGTCCAAGCTATGTTAGATTGGCCGATACCCACTACACTCAAGGAGCTCCAAGGATTTTTGGGCTTGACGGGGTACTATCGGAAGTTTGTCGCGGGCTACGGAGCATCACACGACCCCTAACGGACCAGCTCATAAATGATCAATTTGGTGGACCAAAGCAGCCACTCAGGCGTTCCACGCCCTCAAGCAAGCCATGACTTCAGTTCCCGTCCTTGCTCTTCCAGATTTTTCTAAGACTATTTTAGTGGAAACCAATGCTTCGGGGTTGGGCATTGGGGCGGTCTTGATGCAAGAGGGTTGGCCTCTTGCCTATTTCAGTCAAGTATTGAAACCGAGAGCCCAACTTAAGTCTGTCTACAAAAAGGTACTTATGGCCATTGTTCTCACTGTTCTTAAGTGGCGGCCTTACTTGTAGGGGCCTTACTTATGGCCATTGTTCTCACTGCTCTTAAGTGGCAGCCTTACTTGTAGGGGCGCAAGTTCGTTGTGCGGACTGACCAACAAAGTTTAAAGTTTTTGTTGGAATAGCGACTTGTCTCTACGGAGAACCAAAAATGGTTGGTTAAGCTCCTTGGCTACGATTTTGAGATTCAGTATCGTCCGGGTGCGGGCAACCGCGCAGCTGATGCCTTGTCCCGCGTAGGTGTTGTTGAGTGTTCGATGCTTACATTTACTTCTTGGGTGGATTGGGATGTAGTGGCACAAGAAGAGCCACGTGACAATTTTTTAGCTCCAGTGCTTACTAACTTGGTAGCGGGTAAGGAGGTAGCGGACTTTGCAGCTGAGCGGGGGCGCCTAACATACAAGGGAAGGCTGGTTTTAGCTACTACTTCCTCCCTTATCCCTCATTTCTTGAGGGACAACCACTGTTCGCCGATTGGAGGCCATTCCGGGGAGCCTCGCACTAACCAACGATTGTGAGGAGATGTGTACTGGGTTGGCATGAAACGGACAGTGACCGAGTTTGTGCAACAGTGTCAGGTGTGTCAACGCAACAAGCATATGGCTATGTCTCCCGCGGGTCTGCTGCAACCGTTGGCGCTACCTCAATGGGTCTAGTAGGATTTGACTACAGATTTCATTGAGGGATTGCCCAAATCTGAGGGAGTAGATACTATATTTGTGGTGGTCGATCGCTTGAGCAAATACAGCCATTTCATTCCTCTCAAGCATCCTTTCAACGCTCGAATTGTGGCTGAGGCAAGCTACACGGGGTGCCTCGCTCCATAATTTTTTATCGAGACTGAGTGTTTCTTAGCCATTTTTGGGAGGAGCTCTTTCGCTTGCAAGGCACAGTGCTGCAGCACAGCACCGCCTATCACCCATAGACGGATGGCCAATCCGAGATGGTTAACCGTTGCCTTGAGACATATCTTCGTTGTTTCACTTTCGACCGCCCAAAGGTGTGGGCCAAGTGGTTGTACTCCTTTCAAGGTACTTTATGAGCGTGATCCTCCTCTCTTGGTGCGCCACTCGGTTGGGTCCACATCAATCTTGGTTGTGGACCAATGGCTGGAAGAAAGGGACTCTTTTGACTTGAAGATGCACTTTTTACGTGCTCAGCAAAAGATGAAGACTGTCGCCGACTCTTCCCGTCGACATGTTGAATTTCAAGAGGGGGATCAGGTGTTCGTCAAACTCAAGCTCTACCGGCAGTATAGCTATCCGCAAGACCGAAAAATTGGCAGTTAGGTACTATGAGCCATTCAAGGTACTGCATAGGGGCAGTGGCCTATCGTTTGGACCTTCCCACCTCATTCGTTGTTAACCTCGTGTTCCATGTGTCCCAACATTAGGTTGTCATGGGTGTTGCCCATTCTTCTCCAACTTTGCCTTCCATCTTAACTACCGATTTTGAGCTCAATGTGGAACCCGCAGAAGTGTTGGATGTACGCTGTCATTCTACTGATTTTGGACATCAAGTATAAGTGTTGATCAAGTGGAAAAACTTGCCCATGCTTGAAGCTACTTGGGAGCTCTTTGACACCATCCGCTTTCAGTTTCCCTCCTTTGACCTTGAGGACAAGGTTAAAGATTTTGTGGGGGGGATCCATTTCACTTATGCTAGGAGGGGGTCAACGGGCAAGCAGTGGGGTTGGGTCTCTTGTATGTGATAGACCACCAATACGTTACACATATGCTAGGCGATCTGCTGGTAATTAGTGGGCAGAGTTGGGATTGGTTATTTATGGGAATTAGTAATTTTTTTATTTGCTGTTTCTATTTTGCTCATTGTCATGTTTGGTATGTTTAGGAAAATAAATGGGATGAGAAAGAAAGGTTAGGGCATGTCTGATATTTATGTAATTGAGTAATAGCTCTTGGGAGAGAAACCAAGTCTTGAATATCTTGGGTTGTTTATTTCTGATATTCAATAAAAATTGTCTCCCTTATTTCCTCAATTCAATTTTGTTTCTCTAAAATTTTGCTATTGGGCACTTCGATACACGATTAGTGTATCAATTGGCGATGTCTGTCTAACAATCCCATGGTGACTAAGATGGAAACCAGAATGGAAGTCGTGGAAGGTTTGGTTACTGCCGTTCAATCTAAATTGGCTACCATGAAAGATGAATTGCAGCGGTTACCAGTTCTGGAGCAAAGTGTGGTTGCCTTAATCGGTCGTTTGGATCAATTCATGACCACCCAAGAAGAGCGTCGGATGCAGCCAGTGGTGGACACCCGGGCTCAATCGTCGGTGTCTAGAGCAACACCCGATGGGAGTCCCGCCGTCCGTCCGCGGGTGTCGAGCAATCCTATGCACACAGGTGGCAGCGGAGGGCCAACCGGTGGTTCTTTTTCGGGACGCAGCGGCTCCAGCACCGAGGTGGGATATCCAGCCTCGAAGCATCGAATTGTCTGCTTTTGATGGCGACAATTCAGACGGTTGGATTTTGAAGGCCGAACGATATTTCTCTCTTCATCGCCTGACTAATGACGAGTGTCTCGAGACAACGATCACTAGCCTTGACGGAGAGGCACTCAATTGGTTTCAATGGGAAAATCGCAGACGTCCCTTTGTCTCTTAGGGTGATCTGAAACGACAAATGATTCGTAGGTTTAGGCTCCTTCCATCCGGATCGATGTATCGTGAACTTTTAGCTTTGAAGCAAGATGGATTGGTGCGTGAATATCGAAAGCGATTTGAATTGCTTGCGTCTTCCTTGGACGGTATATCAGAAGAGGTACTAGAATCAGCTTCTATTAATGGGCTTATATCTGATATTAGGCATGGAGTAACTATATTGGGCCCTAATGGACTTGAAGAGGCCATAGAGTTAGCCCACCATATTGAGACTAAAATTCTTAGCCCAACAAAGAGCTAAACCAGCCACAAAAGGCCCTTTCTCTCGATTTAATGGGTCTCCCGTGGGTAGAACTTCCTTCTCCACTCCACCACGTTTGACAGCCATTAAAGAAGAGGGTCGACTACAAGGTTCTGGGTTTCGCCGATTGTCAGAATCCGAGCTCCAACAGAGAAAAGCTAAGAGTTTATGTTTCAAATGCAATGAGAAGTACTCCCCTGGCCATCGCTGCAAAAGTAAATAACTCCAAGTCATTGTTTTGCAAGATTTGCCTTCCAGGGATAGTGCCCACGAAGCTAATGTAGCTAATCACCTCGCTACCAATCTAGGTGTCGAGCACTTGGAAAATCAGATGGTAGAAGTTTCTCTCAATTCTTGTGGTGGGCCTCACATGCCCGAAGACCCTGAAATTGGCAAGTTGGGCAGCAGCCTGTTGTGGTCTTGATCGATAGTGGGGCAACCCACAACTTCATCTCCAACATCCTTATTCGCACATTGGGCTACCCATTACTGCCATGGCCTCGTACAGTGTGGTACTGGGTACTAGGTACTGGGAAAGCAACGCAAACTTAAGGAGTTTGTCGAGGTGTGGGTGTCACTTTGCAAGGGATAGAGATTGTTGAGGATTTTCTTACCCTAGATTTGGGCAACACAGATATTATACTGGGCATCCAATGGTTGGAAACGCTGGGGTAACACACATCAATTGGAAAACGCATTCAATGAAATTCTCGGTGGGTAATACAGCTGTCACATTGCAAGGTGATCCAGCCCTTCACAAGACCCTCGTGTTGCTTAAGTCCTTGATGCGTTCTATTACACATGACGACCAAGCTCTGCTTATTGAGCTTGGAGCTGTAACGGTGCAGCCTGGTGGAACTACTGAAGTTCTGACAGAGATTCACGATGTGTTGGATGCGGCTAAGGATGTGTTTGACATGCCAATGGAGCTTCCACCATTATGTGGCCGAGAGCATGCCATTGTTCTACGAGAGGGTGCGTTGCCTATTAGCGTACGCCTTTATCGTTATCCTCAAGCCCAAAAAGATGCTATTGAAAAGTTAGTTGGAGAGATGTTGGCTGCCAGTATTATACAGCCAAATACTAGTCCCTTCTCGAGTCCCGTGTTGTTGGTCCGTAACAAAGACGGAAGTTGGAGATTTTGTGTTGATTATCGAGCCTTGAATACTGAGACAGTACCTGATAAGTTCCCTATTCCTGTTATCGATGAGCTTTTAGATGAACTACATGGTGCAACTATTTTTTCGAAGCTTGACTTGAAATCCGGATATCATCAAATCCGTGTTCAGCCGTCAGATGTACCCAAATCTGCTTTCCGTACTCATAAAGGGCATTATGAGTTTCTCGTGATGCCATTTGGGCTCACCAATGCGCTGGCCACATTTCAGTCATTGATGAATGAGGTATTCCGTCCCTTCCTTTGTAAATTTGTCATAGTGTTTTTTGATGATATTTTGGTGTATAGCCGCAGCCTAAGCGACCATGTTCAGCACCTATCCATGGTCCTTCGGTTGCTGTCCAAACACAAGCTTTATGCCAATTTCAAGAAGTGTTCATTTGCTCAAGAACGATTGGCGTATTTCGGCCACATGATCTCTGGGGAAGGGGTGGCGATGGATCAATCCAAGATACAAGTTATGTTAAATTGGCATACACCCAAAAATAAAAGAGAGTTACGAGGATTTTTGGGACTCACCGGTTATTACCGCAAGGTTGTCCAAGGGTATAGCGAGCTTGCGTGACCATTGACTGAGCAATTGAAGAAAGATAAGTTTGGCTGGAATAAAGTTGTAGGGGTCGCCTACGACTCTTAAACAGGCTATGACTACAGTACCAGTATTATCTCTTCCCGATTTTGACAAGTCATTTGTGGTAGAAACCGACGCGTCAGAGTATGGTGTTGGGGTTGTGTTGAAGCAAGGCCAGCGACCAGTGGCTTTTTACAGTCAAGTTTTGGGTCAACAAGCTAGGTTGAAACCGATATATGAGAAAGAGTTGATGGCTATTGTTTTTGCTGTCCAAAAATGGCGCCCCTACTTGCTTGGAAGGAGGTTTGTGGTGCACACGGACCAGAAAAGTCTCAAGTTTCTGCTGGAATAACGTATTGTTTCTCCGGAATACCAACGTTGGATGGCCAAGCTCATGGGATACAACTTTGAGATTCAGTACAAGCCAGGAGCTGGGAATCGAGTGGTTGATGCTTTATCGTGGGTCAATCAGCCAATGGAATTTCAAAATCTGCTTGTTTCTCAAGGTATTGATTGGGTGGCTTTGCAGCAAGAGCTTCAAAAGGACACTTTTCTAGCTAAAATTATCTTTGATCTGCAGCAGGGAAAGAAAAGGGCTACTGGATTTTTGCTAGAACATAGGCAATTAATGTATAAAGGGAAACTGATGTTATCTAAGGATTGCTCTATCATTCCTATCATTTTGCGAGAGTATCACAACTCGCCACTTGGAGGACATTCAAGTGACGATAAAACATGGAAGGGATTGGCTCTGATTTTTATTGGTTGGGAATGAGGAAAATGGTGGCTGAATGGATTCGTGATTGCGATATATGCTAGCAAAACAAGTCTATGAATATGTCTTCTGCTGGTTTGTTACAACCTATAGCCTTGCCAACACTGGTTTGGGAAGATTTGACCATGAATTTAATAGAGGGGTTGCCTCGTTCGCATGGTATGGATACTATCTTGGTGGTGGTTGATAGGTTGAGTAAATATGCCCACTTCATTCCACTCAAGCATCCTTTTACTGCTCGCATGGTCGCTGAAATATTTCTAAAAGTGGTACGTCTCCATGGTATTCCGACTTCTATCATTTCAGATCAAGACAAGGTTTTTATGAGTCGCTTTTGGCAAGAGCTTTTCAAGTTACAAGGTACGATGCTTAGTCATAGCATTGTCTACCACCCCCAAATTGATGGACAATTTGAAGTTGTGAATCGTTGTTTGGAGACATACTTGAGGTGTTGCGCTTCTGCATAGCTGCGCTCTTGGATATTGAGTTGAGTAAACATAATAGAGGGTGGGTAGTTTGGTAATTGTTGAGTTGGTTAGTGGTGAGCTGATATAGTTTCCGAGTGAGAGACAGGGGGTATGCTAGAGCTTGTATTTGCTTTCTTGCATCAGGAGGGACCCAGGCTCTCGAATACCTGTGGGTTGTACTTGGTGTTTCTGCTTGTTTTCCTTTTTGGATTGAACAACATCTCTCTCTCTATATCCAAACCTACTGCTATTTGTGTATTGTTCCATTGCTCTAATTCACTTGCAGGTAGTCAGAGCATATCAAACGTATGTTGCTTATGGGAAACTAACCCCTATGTACTGAATCCTTGTCTCTTCTCTTGATCTAGTTCAGATTCCTACAAACATACATGCAGCCTTAGAAGATCCTACATGGAGGATTGCAATCAATGAGGAAATCAATGCTCAGTGAGTTACCTCACAGAAAGCAGGCAATTGGTTGTAAGTGAATTTTTACCGTTTAAGTATAATTTAGATGAGAGTATCAACAGATTCAGGGCTCAATTGGTCGCCAAGGGGTTCACTTAATCATATGGTGTTGACTATCAGGAGACCTTTGCTCCCTCCGCCAAACTTAATACAGTAAGAGTTTTGTTATCTCTTGCTATAAATTGTGATTGGCCCTTATATCTATTGGATGTAAAAAAATGTCTTTTTAAATGAGGAACTCAAATAAGAAGTCTATATGGAAATTCCACCAGGATGAAAATATACTTCAACGGCCGAATGGTGTGCAAAATTCTCAAATCTTTTTATAGCCTAAAACAGTCACCTCGGGCTTGGTTTGATAGATTTGCTAAGTCAGTTTTTAGACATGGATATACTCAATGCCAGGCTGACCATACCTTGTTTGTGAAGTTCTCTTCAACTGGGAAGCTGGCAATTCTCATTGTCTAACTGGAGACGATTCAAGTGAAATTTTAGATCTCAAAAGACTTCTTGCATCATAATTTGAAATCAAAGATCTGATATCAAAGATTAGTGGGAAAACTAATCTTATCCTCTCTCATACTAGACCTGATATCGCCTTCTCTGTCAGCGTGGTAAGTCAACATATGCATAGTCCTTGTGAGGAGCACTTGGAAGTAGTTTATCGTATTCTAAGGTATCTAAAAATGACACCAGGTCTCATTTTGCACTTCAGAAAACACAACAACCGAGACTTAGAAGTTTACACAGATTCTAGTTGGGCTGGAGAGCTGCCCGACAGACGGTCAACCATTTGTAGTCTCAAGGAGTAGTGCAGAGTCGTAATATCATGCTTGGCCTTAGGTATATGTGAAGGGATGTGGATTAAAAAGTCGGTGAATGAGTTGAGGATTGACTATCCCGAATCCTTCAAAATGTACAATGATAGTCAAGCTACCATTAGCATTACTAAGAACTCGTTCACCATGACAGAACTAAATATGTTGAAATAGACAGACACTTCATTTCTGAGAAGGTGAATTCAAAGTTCATTAAGCTAAACTACATTCCTACAAAGAAACAGATTGCCAACATCCTAACAAAGGCCCTACCTAGAACAAGCTTTGAAGAATTTAATTTCAAGCTGGATTTGTATAACATATACAACTCAACTTGAGGGGAGTGTAGAAATATTAGAAAGTATCGGTTTCTTTCTCTTATGGGAAACCCAAGATTTTATTTTCTTTTTTTAATATTGTAAACACCTATTTTCTAGGGTTAATTAATTAGGCTCCAGATTCTTTAGTATTGATTTCTTCTAGGACCTAGGGTGGCTGTTTTGCAGCTAATAGAATAAATGTAATTTAATGTGAATTTTATTTCTCTTTTCTCTCGTTCTGTACTCAGCCTATTAAAAAGGCTATTTTCTTCTTCAATAAAAAACAGAGAAAATATTCAGAAAACATCTTTAGTACCATTTATAAAATAGAATTAAGACCTACGAACATAATCTACACATAATATGCAGAAATTTAGCATTTTATGACTAACTCATTTGTAACTATTAAAAACATGAATAAACACTTTCATTATAAATTCTGATAACAGAAAACAGATAGGCTTACCACCTATCAGGAAAAAGGTCGTCTCCAATCCCAGAGACATGAAGATAATAATCAGAATCAAGTTCCCAAAGAGCAGGTTTCCCTTCCTGTGGTTTGAAGTAACCCAGAAACCTGGTAAAATCATGAAGTACTTTTAGTTGTAAGATATAGTATAGAAAGAAAAGAAAGACGCAGAAACTATAAGTAATTTGTATTTTATAAACTTTTAAGAACTAAAAGTGGTAATGTTAGAAAACAAGAAGCAAGTTAAAGCAAGATTATATCAAATCTGTCAGTAACCACATTCATTTTGTTAGTATGAGAAAATAAATAGTAGTATAAGAAACTCTAATGAAATTATAACGAGGAAATCATACAGATTCATCGCATCTTGCTTTTCACCATCAGTACAAGTATTACTGTAGTATCGCTTAATAGACTTCAGAAATTCTCTTGACTGGGTCGTGGCTCTCCATTTTCCCTGTCTCTCTGTGAATACCTAAAACACCAAATGTAGCAATAATTAAGGATTGGAAACAAAAAATAATGAACAAGAAAATATGTTGAATCAAGCCATACATTCAAAACGCAAGTGGTGTTTCATAGAAAAAGCAAAACAAAATCACAAAAGACAATTAAGTTGGATAAGCATACAGTATTATGAGCTTCAGAGCCACCGTATTGTTGTGCAAGAGCATCACCCATGCTCTGGTACATATCCATAAGAGCTGCAGCAATAGTACTATCAGGATCCACTTTAAGCATGTCTGTTAAACCCATTGCATGTAGTTGGCGACCTAAAGCCGCAAGACCATAGGCATATTGGGCAACATTTGTTCGATCCAAGCAATCGATGCAGTTTGTGCGCAGAACCCCACTTTGAAAACATGGTGCTTCACTATAAAAGGTGTCATTTCTGCTCTGTTCACCAAAACCAAGTTGTCTGTCTTGATTGACTGTAGAATTAAGAGTCTCATTACTGCTTCCAAACCTTGCAAGATCCCCAGAACTAGCTCTCAGGTCTCTCAAAGAAGCATCCCTGTAAATTAAAATGTAAGACAAAATGAGTCGATAAAAATTAGATGAGAAAACACATGAGCAAATAAAATGGTAACAGAACAAGCCACCTATTTACTCCTCAGCATAGTAACAGGTACCTTGTCTATGGCACATTTACAGGCTTTATGTTAAACCACTAAAGTTTCAAAGAACTAATTAGATAATGTAAAGTTTATATTTCAAAATAATCTCGTGTGTTAGTAAATTCAAAAGAAATGCATACCTCCCAGTGCTAGTTCGACTTAATTGATTGCCCCTTCGCTTAACAATGTTAGGTTTGCCACTGTAGTAAAAACCCGTCAAATCAAGCGCTTGTCTTGCCACATTACCCAAAACTGCTAATACGTTGGCAGATTTGCTATGATGACAGCACAGACAAATAGTTAGACAAGAGTTGTTGACGTATTTATAAGATCAACATTCTATTAATCTTACATACTAGGAAAGAACAGTTCTCTCATGGGAAAGAACACAGAGGGTTACCTCTTTGCAAACTTGTGGAAGTCCCAGTGAATAAATCTAACATGGTTGTCTTGTGAAAGAATTTGGTTCAGATATCCTACCGCATTTGCGTACTCACGCCTCAACATCATTTCTCGAGGCCTTTTCTCAACAGTCTACATTTAACAATTACATGAGACAAATCAGTAACACCAGAAACCATGCTATAACAGTCACAAATATTGGGAAAAATTTTATATATTATTTCTATTCAGTGAACACATATTTATACAAGTATATGATAAGTGTGAACCAAATCACAAATATACAAAAAATAAATTAGCAAATTAATAAGTTTCCTAGAATAAGAATAGCTGTCAAATCTTTGAATATTTGACAGCCTTACAAGAATCATTCTAATTTAGGAATGTTCCTAAAAACAGTTTGATTTTCCCACAATAACAAGCACAAACACAAACACAAATAGAAGCAATAACAAAAAGTCCAATCACAACAACATAAACTAAATGGTAAAATTCAGGGAAAAAAAGAACAAATATTTATCAATATTAACGAGAATGTAAAAATAACAAGACTACTGCTACTTATACAAAGAAATTGAAGGTTGAGTTTGTTTAATCAAATAGCCTATCAGCTGATTGTTTACAATTTTAAAACTCTGTTTATCTCCAAAAGTTCAAAGATGAAATCACATAAAACCAAACATATATGTTAACCCATCACATGAAATTGATTTGCCATATCTCTACAGCACATATACACTCACTCTAGCAGAAATCAGTACAATTGTAAATAAGAATCAAAAGTAAACCTTGATCAAATTAAGTACGATAATTGGATTGCCGTATCTTTCTACAAGGTCTTCAAAATGCAGCTTGGTTGCTTGATACGTGGGATCATATCTTTGTACTGTAGTCAAAAGGAAAACAACAAAAGAGCTGAAATCTGAAATTAAGATAGAAATATGTTTAAAAAAGATTTTTTGAGGCTGGCTTGAGGCTGGCCTCAAAGTGAGGCTTTAAAAAAAAGGCCTTAAGCCTTACGCCTTAAGGAAGAGAAGAGAGGCTTACTCCTCTCTGTTTGAGGCAGCCAAAAAAAGAGTGCCAAAAGGCTAACGCCTTGCTTATTATTCTTATTTTGGGCTTGTTTAAAGTGCTATGCCCAACAAAACTGGCTTATAACAATTACATAATTAAGTTTGGCTCAATAAAAGTGACTTTTCTAAGATGTTAATTTATCCATAAAATCCAAGCATTAATTAGAAAATACTACATGAAATCACTTGAGGCTGCTATTTCAAACATTTATTATTATTATTATTATTATTATTATTATTATTATTATTATTATTATTCCTTAAATTTTAGTGTTTTAATGATTTATTAGTTTAGTTTAGAAGCCAATTAGGTAAAACTATGCTGTGGGGAGGAGTTGCAATTGTATTGTGGGGAAATGCTGCTGCGGTTGTACTATGGGGAAAAGCTAGTGAGTGTTTGGTAAATTATAAATTTTGAAATGATGCGAGTTGAAAAAGTTATATTAAAGTGTGGTAAATTATATAATTAAAGTGTTGTTAAATATTAAAATACCAAAATAAATGTTATATTTATATTATTTTATTTTATTAAAACAAATTTACACATACTAAACCTACTAAATAGATTCCAATATAAATATTGTATCTATTTAAACATGTTAAAGTTCAAATATAATTTTGATAAGTCACTAATAAAGTGATCATCAACAAAAATAATTATATTATATAATATACACATGTAATTGTGTATATAGATATATATCATGTTGTTGATAGCCAAGAAATCAAATCCTCTTGATTTGTTTTACCTGCTCAGTTTCCTATTTTATAGGAATACTACTTATTGTATTATTCAGCATTAAAGGGGATTGATATGAAACACCCTCTCTCTCTCTCTCTATATATATATATACATATATCTTATTTTAGGTTGTAAAATATACATAGAAAAGAATTCAGAAAATATAATTTTTCCTCCTTTTTTATATGGTATCAGAGCCGACGTCTCTTCCCTCTATCCGGTGACCTCCCATCTTCTCAGGCGACGTCCCACGGTTCCCCTCTCAGTCCGGCGACATCCTATCTTAGTCGGGTGTTGTCCCAGGCCCTCGATCCAGTCCTTGTCAGCATTCAGCTCAGCTTCCAGGCCCTCAGGCAAAGTCCAGCGCACTTCCAGGCTCTCAGGCAACGTCTGGCGCACTTCCAGGCTCTTAGGCGAAGTCATTCGCACCTGCTCCAAACCGGCAATCCGTCCAAGCTAACCTCCCTCCCTTCGTTTCCCCCGTGCGACTCACTCAGGTTTCTGTCTCCTTTCTTCGGACTAAAGCCCATTTGTCCCAGGCCCAAGCCCATTTTATCTCAATCTGTCTCTCTCACCTCCTTCAGACTAAAGCCCAGCTATTCCATGCCCAAGCCCTTTTTTTTCAAAAATTGTTCAGTCGGTTGTCTATTGTCTCCAACAATGTCGACCAATGAAGATGTTTCTTCTCAAACCAGTGGGCCTACTCAGATTCAAGCCCCAACTCAGGCCCAACATTAGTCCAGTGGATCCATAGGTTCTCCTTACAATCATGATAGCAACTCTCTCCACATCACAACCCACAAACTCGATGGTAAGAATTATCTACAGTGGGCACACTAAGTCAAATTAGTTATTTGTGGGTGTGGCAAATGATAGGGTATTCCTGCCAAATTGGTTAGTAAACAAAGCACTAATATAGGTAATTCAGAAACCAATCAGAGAAGAAAATGGAAATTGGCATTTAACAGGAATTTGAGAGTCTGTATCTCTCCAAATACAACAATACTCAGCTATTCCACACCCCCCAAACAGATGACTCACTCACTCTTTATTCTATTACTACTCAGGAGTACACAAACTCCCCATACACCCACCCATAGGCTAAACCAGCTTACATAACTAATTCTTGACACTAAGTCCCTACTGTCATACCCTCTGCTGACTTGGCCTTCTCCACCCGTTTTCCTCCCCTCCGAGCATACACATATGTCAAGGGTGGCCTATCAATACCCCTGCCCAAAGACTCACCTTGTCCTCAAGGTGAAAATCAGGGAACTGCAACTGAAGTACTAGAAAATCCTCCCAAGTGGCCTCAAATTCTGGAAGGTTAACCCATTTGATCAAAGCTTGTGGGGGAGCCTTGTGTGTGCCTGGGCTTACCAATAACTTCTCCGGTGTGAGTCTCCACTCAAAGTCTGCTGCCAACTCTGGAGGCAACACAGACGCTTGTTGGTGAGGTCCCAAAGCTGCCTGAAGCAGTGACACATGAAATATTGGGTGGATTGCAAAATCTGGAGGTAGTTTTAGGCGATATGCCGCTATCCCTACACGCGCTACCATTGGATAAGGGCCAAAGAAACGCAGTGCCAACTTCTCATTACGACGTCATGCCACTAATCTTTGTCGATATGGTCGCAATTTCACATAAACCAAATCCCCTACAGCAAAGTGAACATCACATCTTTTCTTGTCAGCTTGCATTTTCATCTTGTGTTGAGCTCTCTGAAGGTTCAGCTTTAGTAACTCCAATACCTCATCTCTTTCCTTCAAGTTGATCTCCACTGCTGAAACCTTTGTGCTCCCATGTTCAAATCTCACAACCGGGGGAGGATCTCTGTGATAAACTGCTGAAAAAAGGTCTCATTCCAACAGAAGCGTGGCACGATGTGTGTACCAATACTCTGTCCAAGGTAAACAATTTACCCACTGTTTGGGTTTCGTACTCACAAAGCACCTCAAATATGTCTCAAGGCTCCTATTGATGACCTTCGTTTGCCCATCGGACTGCAGATGGTAGGCGGTACTATGCTTGAGTTGGGGTCCCTGCAGGCGAAACAGCTATTTCCAAAATAGGCTCATAAACACTTTGTCACGGTCCAATACAATCGACCTTGGAATACCATGTAACCTTACCACTACCCTCACAAACACTGTGACAATAGTAATGGCTGAAAATGGGTGGCGAAGAGGGATGAAATGACTGTACTTGGTAAGCCTATCAACTACCACAAGGACTGTATCAAATCCATTAGACAACGGTAATCCCTCAATGAAGTCCATTGAGATGTCTTCCCAAATTTGCTCCGGGTAGTGGCTGAAGCAAACCAGTGGGAGATTGGCCTATATACTTTTCTGTTGACATATGGTGCACTCCGACACATACTTTTGAACATCTCTTCTCATCCCAGCCCAATATATATCATTTGCCACTCTCTAAAATGTTTTAAATACCCCAAAATGACCCCCACGCTGCTGCCATGATATTCATGGAGTAACAGTGGTATGAATGCAAAGATGATGGAATGACCAAGCGACCTCAAAATTTCAAGCAACCTTGAACCAATGAGTACCCACCTGTATCACGGCCTTGCTAGAGTTCTTGGATGATCTTTGCCAATGATGGATTAGTCTCCACATGAGCTTGTAAGTCGGGAATGGAAATGAGTGTCGGTACCGATATAGTTGCCAAATACACATCCTCATGTACCCTAGAAAGTGCATCCGCTGCCTTGTTCTCAAAGCCAGATCGATAAACAATATCAAAATCGTACCCCAACAACTTGGTCAGCCACTTTTGGTGCTCAGAAGCTACCAATCTTTGCTCCAATAGATACTTGAGACTCCGTTGATCCGTTCAGACTAGAAATTTGCGACCCAACAGATAAGGGCGCCATTTCTGCACTGCTAACACAATTGTCATTAGTTCTCGCTCATAAACGGACTTGGTACGATCTCTAGATGACAAGGCCTGACCATAGAAGGCGATGGGCCGCTGATTCTGCATCAATACTACGCCCAATCCACTGCCCCACGCATCCACCTCCAACATAAAAGAGATAAAGAAGTTCGGTAATGCTAATACAGGTACTGAACACATTGCTTCTTTCAGATTGACAAACACGACCTGTGCGTCTGCTGACCAACCAAAAGCATCTTTCTTCAACTGATCTGTCAAGGGTCGAGCAATCTGTCCATAACCTTTTACAAACTTGTGATAATACCCTGTGAGACCCAAAAAAAACCGCAAGTCCCTCAAGGTCTTTGGTATTGGCCACTCAACCATAGACGCAATTTTACTCGGGTTGGCTAACACTCCCTCGGCTGAAATGATGTGGCCCAAATACTCAAGTTTGCTTTAAGCAAACAAACATTTCTTGCGATTTGCATAGAGTTGGTGCTACAGTAGCCTTCCAAGAACCATTTCTAAGTGTTGTTGATGATCTTTGTAACCATTTCTTCCCAGCCAGCACCTTTCCTCTGATTTTCAACAGTTCTGGGCTCTATCAGCTGATTTCTTTGCTGCACCACTTCCCAATCCTCTCCTCATCATCTTCTTGCACTTTCTTTTTTTTTGGGTTTGTTCAGTTGTTTTTTTCTCCTTTCTGACCATTGAAAATCGACCATGGTTACTTCTCCAACTGATCTCAACACCACTTGTGATAATTCCACCATCACCGAAATCTCAAAAACACTCTCTGAGATTGTTACCCATCACTTTGAACAGCCTAATCTTCACCACTCAGCTGCTGAAAACAATTTTAAAGAGCGCGCTATGACTGCTGCTTAGCGTGATACATTCCCTTTCACCACAGATCAGATTGTTCCACTCCATAGGTTGCTCATGTCAACTTTCGCACCAGATCTGAACTCTCTAGGATATTTCTCCACTCCAAACACTTCTGCTGCGTTTAAGGCTCAAACTTCGTCGTGGATCGTCCACTCTGGCGCATCTAACCGCATGATTGGTCAATCTCATCACTTCATTACTTATAGTCCTTGTCCAGGTACTAGTAAATTAAAAATTGTTGATGGCTCTCTATCAACTGTGGCTGGTAAAGGTTCTGTTTATCTATCTCCTCTCCTTTACTCTTAAAGATGTCCTCCATGTGCCAAATCTATCTTGTAATCTCCTCTCAATTAGCAAACTTACCCTTGATCAAGGTTATATTGCAAAATTCTCACCCTTACATTGTGATTTCAAGGAATTGTCCTCGGGGAAGACAATTGGAAGTACGAGAAAATGTAGCGGCCTGTACTACTTTGATGTTGACCCTTCATCTGCTCAAGGTAATAAAAGGTTGCATTCTGGTTGTACTGCTTCTAATATTGATATTATGAGATGACATTATCGACTAAGACATTCTAAATTTCCCTATCTGAAACATCTGTTTCCTAGTCTGTTTAAAAATAAACACTTGAACATGTTCCAATGTGCAGTGTGTCAATTTGCAAAACATATTCGAAGTGTTTTTCGTTCTTGTCCCTATAAGGCATTTCATCCTTTCACTCTCATTCATAGTGACATGTGGGGGACATCCAGGGTTATAAACATCTCTAATACTCGATGGTTTATATCCTTTATAGATGATCATACTCATTTAACTTGGGTGTTTCTTTTAAAAGACAAATCTGATGCCGCTGCCACCTTCAAAAAAATTTCATTCAATGATTAAAAATCAATTTCAAGCTAATCCCCAAGTTCTGCACACTGATAATGGTACAGAATATTTTAATTCCATCTTAAGTGATTATCTTATCTCTAATGGCATTTTTTTTTTTAAAAAGAGACAGAGGTCAAATGTCTTAGACTGACCTCTCAAATTTATTAGGGAGTCTCACTTATGACGAAGGAAAACCGTGGTAACACAAATATTAAAGCAATAAATCATACAATAAAACATCAAAATTTCTAAGCCATAAATATAGTATCTTAAAACAAAATACAGACCCACTCTCTGTTGAGATCTTGAAAAGATAAATCAACAAAACCTTTAGTTTTATACACCCACAATGCAACCCAAATTTTGATCTTCTCCCACAAGTCTTCTACTTTGTTTTCTATATTTTCAAATATACGACCATTCCTTTCTAACCACAGCCCATAGGATAGCTAAAACTGCTGTCGACCACAACCTAAACATCCTTGTGCCTCCTCTAAGCTTGCAAGCCAACAACTGTTTGCATTTCTGAGGCATACACCACTGGATGCCGAACTCTCAGCAAACAGTTCCATAATGACGATGTAAATGAACATTCAAAAAAAAGATGGGAGAGAGATTCCCCATTGTTCTTGCAGCAAACACACCAACCCAGTGACAAAGACTGGAAAGGCCTTCTCTTTTGCAAGGTCTCTTGAACATTCAACTTTTCCACAGCTATCAACCACCCAAATATCTTGATTTTTGATGGAACACAACTTTTCCACACTATTTTAGCCCATCCTTCCTCTACCGTTGGTTGATTTGATACAAATTCATGGAAAGCAGACTTGCAAGAAAAAAATTTACCAGTGGATCCTGGAATCCAAATTCTTGAATCCTTCAACATCCGAAATATTGGTTTTTGCTCAAGAAACTAGAGCATTTCCAGTAAATTTGGCACCTCCCTATCTCTCAAATTCCTTCTAAAATGGAGATTCCACCCACAATTAGAAGCTGACAATCCTTCACCCTCGACCACTATCTCATTTATACTTCTATTATGAGCATTAGAGATAAGTGCCAAATCAGGAAATAGGTCCTTTAAGGCAACATCTCCAAACCATATATCCTCCCAAAATCTGATCCTCTGACCGTTACCCACCTTGAAACGTACCAAACCTAGAAAATCATCATATAGTGTCGCAATACTTTTTCATGGGCCTTTGTAAGACAATCTTTCCCCTGTTTTGGTATCCCATTGATTATCAATAACCCCATATCTACTTTTTATCACTTTATGCCACAAGGACCTGTCTTCTAATGGAAATCTCCACAACCATTTCATGAGGAATGCTCTGTTTCTCCACTCCAAATGGCCTATTCCCAATCCACCTTGAAATCTAGGTTTACACACCGTTTCTCAAGCCACCAAATGTTCTAAGCCCAGCAATTCACCTCCTTCCCAAAAGAAATCCCTCATTATTTTCTCAAGAGTGTTTATAATGATTTTGGGCGCTCTAAATAGTGAAAGATAATATGTTGATAAAGACGAAAGAACAAATTGAATTAGAGTCAATCTCCCCCCTCTAGACAGACAAGCACTCTTCCATCCATCAAGCCCGCTGGCACATTTGGCCACCACAGGTTCCCAGAACACTTACTTCTTAGGATTTCCCCCTAAAGGTAATCCCAAGTATTTTAGCGGCCATTGACCCTCTTCACATCCCATGTTTCGAGCCAAAAATTCAACTGACTCCACGTTCATATTCAACCCAAGTAACTGACTTTTGTGCAAGTTAATTTTCATCCCTGATATAGAGCACAGAAGACCTTCAAAATGTCTAGCAGTTTCTGAAATTGAACACTCGTCTTTCACAAAGAACACCGTATTATCTACAAATTGAAGGCGACTTACTATGACCTTTTCTCTCCCAATAAGGAATCTGTGGAGAAGAGTGACTCAACGGCTCTATCTACCATTCTTCCTAAAATTTCCACCACAACAGTAAACAAGGGGATAGGGGATCACCCTGCCTAAGACCCCTGGTTGCGAAAAACTTCCCTCTAGGTCTCCCGTTTATGAAGACAGAGTATGAGACAGAGGACAAACAACCCCTCATCCATCTCCTCCATTTTTGTCTGAAGCCCTTTTTTGCTAATACCAAATCTAGGAAGTCCCACTTGACATAGTCATATTTTCTCAAAGTCAATTTTTTTTTTTTTTTTTTTTTTTTTGAAAAAGAGACAGAGGTCAAAGACTGACCTCAACTCAAAATAATAAAAACCCTCACTTGTGGCGGAGGAAAACCGTGGTTACAAGAAAACAACAAAACAACCCCAAAAAACACAACTAACCCCAAACAACTAAACTTAAATCCAGAAATTGGCCCAATCTCTAATAAGATCAGAAAAGAGAACCCCCTCAAAAAATTTGTTTCTATACACCCAAGTAGCCACCCAGAATTTTATCTTATCCCAAATAGTGTCTACAGAATTGGATATATCTTCAAATAGTCTATTATTTCTCTCTAGCCATAAGGCCCAAAAAGTTGCCAACACGGTAGTTTGCCAATTTTTGAAAGCCAATCCACTTCTTCCTTTACTTTTGTATTCCTCAACAACCTCATTAGCTACCAAAACCGAGTCTAATATTTGCCTACCCTCTACAAAACCAGCCTGAGCTTCTGATATTGTGTCAGCAGGGACCCCCTCAGCCTGTAGGATAGAACCTTGGAAATAATCTTGTACAGACTAGTAATTAGACTGATTGGCCTATAATCTTTGATCTTGCAACTGTTTAACTTTTTGGGTATGAGGCATATGTATGTTTCATTCATACTTCCTTGGATGATTCCATCTTCTGAGAACCTTCTGAATACCTCCATCAAGTCTTCCTTCAATACTTCCCAGTTGGCTTGGTACACTGCCATTGTGAAGCCATCTGGGCCTGGCGCTTTATCCCCATTACAATCAAACACTGCCGGTTTAATTTCCTCCTCCACAAAGGGTCTCTCAAGATGTTCTGCTAAATACTCTGGTATTGTCTTCCAATCAATTCCTTCAATGTCTAAGACGCTTCTTTCGGAGGATTTATAGAGGTTGGAATAAAAGTTGGTGATTTCACTCACTATATCATCCTCTTTATCCAGTATTGATCCATCATCTTTCTCAATCCTAGATATGAAATTCTTAGCTTTTCTGGCGCTTAAAATGTTGTGGAAGGACTTTGAGTTTGCATCTCCCTCTTTAGCCCATTTACATCTTGATTTCAACCATAGCCCTCTTTCCTCCTCAAGAGAAATTTGCTGCCATTCTTTTTTAATTCTACTTCTTTCTTCCACAAACTCTGAGTTCCAGTTGCCCCTCTCCTCCAACCTGTCAAGCTCTGTGATTCACCTCTCTAATGCTTGTTTCAAAAATCTTTTACTTCCAAATTCCTTCTTACTCCATTCTTTGACCTTTCCTTTAACTTGTTTCAACCTTTCCATAAATTTTTACCGTGGCCATCCTACTGCTTGTGCATTCTTCCACCATTTTTCAAATTCCTTATTGAAGGAACTATGTTCTAACCATGAGTTGTCAAAACGAAAAGGACTGGGTCCCCACGATGGCGGATTGGAGTCAAGAACTATCGGGCTATGGTCTAATACGATCCTTACATGGACTTCCTGTCTAGCAAATGAGTATAACTCGTTCCATTTGGTAGGGAATAGAAATCTATCCAATCTGCAGCATATGGGTTGTTGTCTAAAATCTGACCATGTGTACATCCCATTATTCAATTTGGGATCTATTAGTCGCAATTCCCTTATTAGATCATCAAAAAGTTTCATACTTTTCGTAGTAGAACTGCTATTCAGCTTTTCCTGTACTCTCCGTACCACATTAAAGTCACCCCCCAGACACTATTTTTCTCCGCAAATTACACTTAACCCCACTATTTCATCCCAGAAAGCTGATCTCTCCCCATATCTACTTGGGCCATACACCCCTGAGAACCACCACGGACTTTTATCTTCTGCTTCGATCAAAACTGATATTGAAAACTCACCCACTAATGAATTAGTCACTTTTATATTTCTCGTGTCCCATGCTATAAGGGGAAAAAAAATCTGCTGTCCCCAATTTCCTATCCCCTCTATGTCCCACCAATTATTGTAAGACACGTCATCTATTTATAGTATTAATATAATTGGAAAAAGAGAAAATTGTAAATAATTTAAATATATATTAAATAAATAAATGAGATGTCTTAAACTAATTGGTGGGACATGGAGGGGATAGAAAATTGGGGACAGCAGATTTTTTTCCCTATAAGGGTCCCACCTGATCTTCCTACTGCAGGAAGTAAAGTCCACGCCTTATATCTAGACCTCCAAATGCTTCCTAAGAACCTTCTATCCACACTCTCCCTTTTACCTTCTTGAAGAAAAATTAAATCAGGATTTATCTTACAAATGGATGCCTTCATGGCCCTCCTCTTCTCCACTATCCCGCTTCCCCTCACATTCCAAGTCATTATCTTCATTTAGATTTACTTGAGCCCCCATTCTTCTTCCGGTTGTTTTCATAATTCACACTGAATGTCAAATTTTTTAGTTCTCTACTCCTTGGTTTTTTAAGTACCATTGACATCCCCATATTGTTCAGAGATTGCACAAGAACACTCCAATCCTGTGCTTGTTGTTGAGCAATCTCCTTTTTTTGGTGTGAACCACTCTCCTGAACTAGATCATCTAATTCAGCCTCTTGACCTTCCTCTTGTAAAAGTCCCCCACGTCCTCCTTCATATCTTCGTTTGTAATCCACAATTGTCTCATATCTGGCAGAATTGCTTCTAATTCTTCCTTGTATGATGTAAGAGAATGGTCATCCTCATCCTCTGAGCTGCCTCTAGTCGAACTGTCATCATGATACCCCTGTAATTCTTCAATGCCAACTATTTCGTCTAGAAGGTTGTCCACTGTATCTACTATTCCCATATTAGCCTTTTTTGAATAAACTTTCTTCTTTTTTGTGTACACAAACAGCTTTTCTTGTGTCTTCTTTTCTTCTTCCTGATCTGAAGTTTCAATTTCTTTAAGGGATAATTGTGGCATAAATACCCAATGTTTGGATTTTGTACGCGGCATAGACCCAATGTTTATTTTTAGTGGCAAAAGTACCCAAAGTTAGTAAAACTGTAATTCCGTCAGTCTCCTCCGTTAGACTCCGTTAGGCAGACACGTGTCACGTTTTTATTGGTCCAAATCATAATTATTTTTAAACATTGAGTACTTATGCCGCGTACAAAACCCAAACATTGGGTACTTATGCTGCAAATATCCCTAATATATTATTGAGTTGAACCAATCACGAAGTGACACGTGTTGGTCCAGTCATCACGAAACGGAACCTAACGGAGGAGGCTGACGGAATTACAGTTTTACTGACTTTGGGTACTTTCGCCACTAAAAATAAACATTGGGTCTATGCCGCGTACAAAACCCAAACATTGGGTACTTATGCCGCAAATATCCATTTCTTTAATGAGGACTGAGCTCTTTCTTGCTTTGTTTGACCAATTAAAATCTAACCAAATGAGGATAATTGCTCTTGAGAATGCGTCTCTTTCTTTTGGGCAAAACTCCTTTTTTTTCAAGTCAAAGCATGTTGTAAGTATAGCCCTTCGGTCTGCTGCCTTCATAGTGAAATTGGGCACTAAGGATAATTGTATTTGAAAAAAATGGGCCTTTTTCCTTTACACTATGGCCCAGCCGAGTATCCCCTTTATGGGATATGGGCCTGTCACTACTTTTAATTGAAGAAAAAGGGCCTTGTTCCTCTTCACTAGGGCCCAACCGACTAACCTCAATTTGTTTTCCTTCTTTGTCCATCAAAGCTCATGTGTTCGTACTCCCCAACAAAATGGGATTGCTGAAAGGAAAAATCGACATCGGTTAGAAGTTGCTAGGGCTCTCATGTTTACTACTACTGTTCCTAAGATTTTTTGGGGAGAAGCTATTTTGACAACAGCTTATTTAATCAATAGAATGCCTTCTCGTGTCTTCCACTATCAAACTCTAATATCTTCTCTTATTAAGATTTATCCTCAGACTCACCTACTCTCAGGTATTCCACTAAAACCGTTTGGTTGTACAGCCTATGTTCATGTTTTAGGACCTAATCATACCACACTTGATCCTCGTTCTCAAAAGTGTATTTTCCTTGGGTATTCTTCCACCAAAAAGGGCTACAAATGTTACAACACTCTCACTCGTCACCTTAGTGTCTCATCAGATGTCACATTCAATGAAGAGCAACCTTTTTATCCCAACACTTCACTTCAGGGAGGGATTGTTAAATATACTCACTGCTAGGATACCTGTTTACCAATGATAGGACCTAAATTCAATCCACCCATTGAATCTAATCCACCAACAGCGTCTAGACCGCCAATTGAGTCTAATTCTGTGCTAAATTCTGAACAAAACACTTTTGAAATGGAAAAGACAGACCAAATAAATTCAGAAAAAGAGTTGTTGGTTTATACAAGACGACGGAACAAACATCAAGTAATACCGCCAACTACGGATCTCGTCTCCCATGAGTCTGAACCAGTGACAAATCCCAATGTAAGTGATTCTTTGAGTCCAATTGCATTTGATTCTAATCTTAGTTCGAGTGTGATAGAATCAGATCTGTCCATTGCAAAAAGGGAGTGAGGAATTGTACTTTACATCCTATATCTAAGTATGTGTGCTACAGCAGACTCACACCAAAATTCAGAGCCCTTGCTGCCAAAATTGAGGAAACAATTATTCCAAAGAATATTGATGAAGCCTTGTCCATTCCTGAGTGGAAGAAAGCGGTTGAAGTAGAAATAGGGGCATTGGAAAAAATGCTACATGGAAAATAGTTGCTGAGCCAAAAGACAAACATGTTGTAGGATGCAAGTGGGCATTCACAGTGAAATACAAAGCTGATGGTACTTTAGATAGATACAAGGCGAGACTGGTTGCAAAGGGGTTCACTCAAACTTATGGGGTGGACTACATAGAGACATTTGCACTAAACACAGTAAGAATTCTCCTATCAATAGCTGCTAATCTTGATTGGCCATTGCAGCAACTTGATTTTAAGAACGCCTTTCTAAACGAAAATTTAGAGGAAGAGGTCTATATGAAGATTCCTCCTGGTCTCGAAGGAAAATATGGAAAAAAAACAGCATGTCACTTAAAGAAATCTCTCTATGGCTTGAAACAATCACCACGAGCATGGTTTGAGAGGTTCAATCAAGTGATCAAAAAGCATGGGTACAAACAAGGTCAGTCGGATCATACTCTATTCTTCAAACATTCACAAGATGGTAAGATTGTAATTCTTATTATCTATGTTGATCAAGGTTTTGAAAGGCGAAATCGCGAGGCGAGGCGTTTCTCTTAGTACCGCGAGGCGTAAGCCTCGAGGCGCAACGAGACGTACGCCTCAACTACGCCTCAACTATAAGAACAAATAAAATTTTAAAAATATAATAAAATTCATAAAATTCATAAAATTCATAGAATTCATAACAAACAATAAGTCCATATCAAAGTCATAAAAGTTCTAGTTATAAGTCTTCAAATCATAAATAAAATGCAATAAATCTCCAAGAACTCTTCACTTTCTTCATCATCACTCTCATGAAATTGTATAGCTCGACCATCATCTCCATCTTCACTGTCATTTTCTCCTCCTTCAAATTCATCTTCCTCATCCAAATTCACTTCAATTGGTGCTTGATTTCTTTTCCTCTTCCTCGGTGCTAAACTTCCACCCTCATCCTCAATCTCAATTTCCCCACCAACTTCGATTGCTCTACTATCACCATCCTCTTCATCATTTGGATTGGCTACCCATTTATCATCAGAAGACACATTTTCAACAATCAAAGGATCATCTTCCTCTCTTCGTGATTGTTTTTTAAAAAATTTGTGCTTCAACTTTTTGTTGTACATAATGTACACCAAACTATTCATCTTTTTTGTGCTCAGACGATTTCTTCTCTTTGTGTGCACTTGATTGAACGTACTCCAATTACGTTCACATGCCGATGCTAAACAAGTAAGACCTAGAACTCTTGTTGCAAATGACTTGAGTTCTGGAACTTCATCTCCAAAGTTGTCCCACCATTCAACTATACAAATTAAAGACATGAAAAAAGAAGCAAAGTAATGAATAATTTATTTTATAATATTAATATAAACTATAATAAAGCAAAAAATGAGATAAAAGTTTAAGTATTCACCAGGCGGACGTGTTAAGTATGATGTTAAGGATGATCTGAAGCCAAACAATCCTCGCTTGTATTTATACTCATCAAGTTGGGCATCGACCTTCACATATGTTTCTTGGTCCTTGATGAGTCTATCCATGCACTTATACAAACCAGTTTTAATCTCTGGATGCTCGGAAACATTGGGACTCCATCTGAATCGAGGATTCAAGTAATATGCAGTTGCATGCAAGTCGCGATGCAATTGAAACTTCCACTTCTGATCAATGATATCCCAAATCTCCTTATATGAAGACACGTCTCCATCTAAGTTCTTTGCTATCTTTTCTTTTGCCTCATCCATAGCATCATAAATAAATCTCATTGCTAGTGTCCTCTCACCATCAACTATTCTTAAAACATTCGCAAGGGGCTTTGTGGTTTTTATGAAATAAACCACACTAGGCCAAAATGTATTATCATTCATTATGATTTTCTTCACAGCTTTCCCTTCAGGTTTCTTTGCCCATGCACAACTTGACCATTCTTTTGAAACAAACATCATTTGTAGTGGTTGCTTCAATTGATGCATACTTTCTAAAGTTAGAAAGGCAATGGCGAATCGTGTGACAGCTGGTCGAAGAAGATCTTTCTTTGCAAATTTTCTTGTTAAACTCAACACCCATTGATGGTTATGGATGAAATTGCTAACTCTCTTTGCTTTAAGCAAAGCATTTTTATGTTGTGGCAATTCTCCAATTTTCTCTAGCATCAAATCAATACAATGAGCAGCACACAGAGTCCAATACAAACTTTTTCTCTTCTCCATTAATAATCTTCCAGCTGTCTTGTATGCACTTGCATTATCTGTGATCACCTGAATGACAATATCTTCACCAATTTCTTCAACAACATCATCAAGCAATTCAAACAATTTTTGTGCATCTTTTACACAATCTGATGCATCAATAGTTTTCAAAAAAACAGTCCCATAGAGATTGTTAACTAGAAAATTGATCAGACTCCTATTTCTCATATCTGACCAACCATCTGATAATAATGAAACCCCTGTTCGTTTCCATGTTGCTTTGATCTCATTCACAATTTCGGATGTTGTCTTCTCTTCTTCTTTTAGTATCCAAGTCCTCATTTCATGCATTGTTGGAGCTTTCAATCCTCGACCATAATTCCCAACCGAACGCAACATATTGAAATATGATGGGCTTCTTGCACAATTAAATGGGATCCCATTCTCAAGAAAGAATCTCCCAATATCTAAACATACTTGATTTCGATGCTCTTTAGCACTCGTTGGAGTCATTTTTGTGGCAGCGGTATTTCTTTCATTTTCATCATCTCCTTTATTCTCCATAAATCGATCCATAGGCCCTCTAACACCTCTAGAACTACCACTAGGACAAGAATTCACGCCCTCCAAAGGATTGCCACTACCAAAACCACTAGGTCCATCACCAAAGTAGGATCCACAATCCACCGCCTCATCAAACTTTCGTTGAGAAATAAATTTTGTATTTTCATAGTCTTTCAAATATTGACTTATCTCATCCTTGACTTCTTTAGGTACTTTAGGACATGGTTTTACATCTTTGTGTGTGCAAGCAAGATGTTCTTTCACTCTCTTCACCCCTCCTTTAATATCTTTACTACAAAAATTACACTATAAATACTTGTATCCTTTTTTTCCACCTTTTTCGGGCACTTCTATTTCAACACTATACTTCCAAGCAGGATCTTTTCTACTCATCCTTCCCAACTTAAATTCAGCAACTAAAAGCATAAAATAAAATTAAAAATTCAGCAACTTTAAAACAAAAACTAAGGAAATTGAAAAACAAAAAACAGAGAAGATTAAATAAATTATTTACCTCTCTAAAACAATCAACTTTGAGAAAAAGATTGAACTATTGAAGGCTGGTAACTGTCTTGACTTTGAGAAAAAGAGGTGAAAAAAAAAAAAGATGATGAGTGGGAGGAGAGAGCTTCTTGCTTGAAAAGGAGATAAATGAAGAGTGTGAGGAAGAGCTGGGATGATGGAGAGAGGCTGCTGTGAAGTTAGAGAGAGGGGAGATGCTGCCGTGAAGGAGAAAGAAAAGAGAGAGAGGGGAGATGCTGCCGTGGGATTGCTGTGAAATCAGAAAAGAGAAGAAACTTAGGGTTTTTTTAACTTAAAATCTAATAAAATAAGCCCAAATTTTAAGCCCATTTAGTTTTAAAAAAAAGCCCAAAACACTATTTTAAAAAAAGCCTCACGTGTGAGGCAATAAAACAGCCAAAAAAGAGCAAAACCATGAGGCATACGCCTCAGTCCGCCTCAGCCCGCCTCGCCTCAGACACGGTCGCCTCGATTCGCCTCACCCACGTGAGGCGTGCGCCTCACTGCCACTCTATGAGGCGGCGCCTCAGAGGCGTTTTTTTACCGCCTCACCTCGAGGCGTACGCCTCAACCATTTTTTAAAACCATGATGTTGATGATATAATTCTAACTGGAAATGACCTTAATGGAATAGAGGAGGTTAAAAAACTACTAGCCCAAGAATTTGAGGTAAAAGATCTTGGCCAGATGAGATACTTTCTGGATATGGAGTTAGCAAGAACCAAGCAGGGGATTTCAGTCTCTCAACGTAAGTATGTTGTTGATCTACTCAAAGAGACTGGTATGCTCAGATGTAAACCAGCAGCAACCCCAGTGGAACCCAATAGGAAATACAAGAAGAAAGAAAAAGAGAAACCTGTAGACAAAGGGATGTATCAACGACTAGTGGGAAAATTGATCTATTTATCTCACACCAGACCTGATATTGCCTTTGCAGTTAGCTTGGTCAGTCAGTATATGCACAACCCTTTTGAAGAACACTTGGAGGCAGTTTGCAGGATATTACGGTATCTAAAGAAGACACCTGGAAAAGGTCTATTGTTTAGAAAAAATGAAGAAAGAGGCATAGAAGCTTTCACTGATGCAGATTGGGCAGGTTCAATTGAGGACAGAAGATCAACATCTGGATATTGTACCAAGGTGTGGGGAAACCTTGTTACTTGGAGAAGCAAGAAACAACCTGTTGTTGCAAGAGGCAGTGCTGAAGGTGAGCTTAGAGCTCTTCCTCAAGAAATATGTGAATTGATCTGGATCAAATGAGTTTTTGAAGAACTACAACTTCAAAGAGCAAATCCTATGAAACTATACGGTGACAATAAATCAGCTATTAATACAGAGCACAATTTGGTTCATCATGATAGAACCAAACATGTGGAGGTGGACCGTCATTTCATAAAAGAAAAAATTGAAGAAAAAGAACCATGTGTCGTTTATGTGCCAAGCAAACAACAAGCTGTTCATTTGCTAACAAAAGGATTATCAAAAGAAAGCTTTGATGAGCAAGTGTGCAAGCTGGGCACGTGGGACTTGTATGCACCAGCTTGAAGGAGGGTGTAGAAACAATTTGAATTATTAATTAGTATTTTACAGTTAAGGTGTAATTAATGTAAATTAGTCTATACTTAGAATATTCTTTTGTACTCAACCTATTTAAAGGCTATTCCTTTAGAAGTAAAAATAACAATCAAGAGTATATTTTTCCACAATCTTCTAGAGTAGCACTGTACACCAAAATGTCGTCAAAAAACACTAGAACAAACTTTCTTAAGAAATCACGAAATACCTTATTCATTGGTGCTTGGAAAGTAGCGGGAGCATTTGTGAGACCAAAAGGCATCACCAAGAATTTGTAATGCCCTTCATGTGTTCGGAAGGCTGTTTTCTCCATATCCTTGGCACATACCCGAATTTGATGGTATCCCGATTTGATGTCCAACTTAGAGAACACCTAGGAATCATGAAGCTCATCTAGCAACTCATCTATGACCGGTATGGGAAACTTATCAGCCACCTTAGCTCGATTCAGGACCCCATAATCAACACAAAATCACCAACTCCCATCATTTTTCTTCACTAAGAGCATTGGGCTGGAAAAATGGCTTGTGCTAGGTTGTACGATTCCCGCTTTCAACATTTCTACCAACAATCTCTCAATCTCATCCTTCTGAGCTTGTGCATACCGATAAGGCCGAACACTAATCGGTCCCATTCCTTCCTTCAAACATATCGAATGCTCCCTTGCCCGAGGTGGAGGTAATCCTTGCGGCATATCGAAAACAACTCCAAATTTCTCCAAAATGGTGGTGACAGGTGGTGGTAATGAACAAATTTTGGGTTCCTCTTCCACTGCAAAATCCCCAAACTCTCCAAAATCCTTCTCCCTCTTGCTGCACAGTGAAAGTTATCCAAGAACCCCCCACTTCAAACTTCACCATAATTCTCCAATTTACTTGCATATTTCCCAATGTTTCCAGCCATTTAATACCCAAAATGACATCCGCCCCTCCCAACTCAAGCGGAAGAAAATCAATTACGACTCTAATAGTTCCTAAATCAAGTTCCACTGAGCTACATATCCCGTCCGTGCGAACCTTGCCTCATGTCCCCAACAAAACACCATAGCAAGATGTAGCTGTGATTGGTATGCTGGCTACCTTAACCATATCGACTGAAATGAAATTGTGTTGCCACGCTATCTACGAGTACCGTTACCGAGTGTTGTCCAATCTTACCTGCTAGTTTCATCTTTGTGTTAGCTGAAGTAATTCCAACTAATGAGTTCAGTGAAAGTGGCCAAGGTCTCTTCACTCGCAATGTCTTCTAAAGATTCAGGGGTTGTTGGTGGTGACTCCATTTGTGGGCTGCCTTCTTCCTCATCCATCATCAAAATCATTTGCAAAGCCTTCTGCTCACATTCATACCCTCAATGCCACTTCTTTTCACATTTAAAACACACTCCCCTAGCCTTCCTATCTTGATATTCTGCCTCCGTGATTCTTCGTGCTGAGGTTTCTTGGTTTCTTCATATTGACTGTTGTAGTACTCGGTACCGGAGTGGAAACTGAAGCAATCGAAGAATTGGAGCTCAAAGTCGATGGTGGTTTAGTAGTCCAAGCTGAAATGGACGATCGAGTTGGGATGATAGGGCTTAAAGCCTGCTTGGGAGAAGTTGATCGATTATTTGGGGTAGGCCCACTCAACATCTGATGACCTTCAATTCGTTGGGCCAAGTCCATTACTTGGGCCAAGCCTATGGGCTTCAGAATGCGAAAAGCACTTCTGATCTCTTCTTTGAGCCCTTTGACAATATTTCCTTCCAAAATGTGTTTCGGGGTATCGGGTACCCGAGAAGCCAGCGCCTCCTAACGAAGCCGATAGTCCCTCACCGTAGACTCTTGCTTCACCGACAGAAACTCCTCCGATAAGGACCCAACCGACTAAGCACAAAAATGGGAAAGAAGTAAGTCTTCAAGGTTCCCCACGGTGTGATTGGTCGCCTTTGATTTTCCCACTGAAACCATGTTAAGGCGTCCCCGTCTAGGTCGATGATGGCTGTCTCGAGCATGTGGGCTTCGGTCATCTTGGATAGCAGGAAATATCGTTCAGCTCGATATATCCAACCCTCGGGGTTGTCGCCTGAAAACAAAGGTAGCTCCATTCTGGGAGAACGGTAATCTCGGCCAACCCAGGAACCGAAAGTGAAGGGACCGGAAGTGAAATGATCAGAATGCACCATCGGTGGGATCGGCGAAGACCGGGCCTCCTGCGATCCAGCTGGCTATCCTCATATCATCGTATCGCCCTCGACAGCTCAACGAGCTTGGTTGGTGCTAATTGATGAAGACTCGCTTACATCCTTTCGAGTTGATTGGTTCATTTGGGCAACAATAAGTTGCAGGGCTTTTTCCATCGCTGGCATACTGCTGCTAATTTCGATTGAACTTCTTGCTGGAGCTCTCCCTTCTAAGCATCCACCACAGCTTCGAACTTCTTGGCCATTGTGGATAACCTGGCTCACGTTAATTAATTCTGTGTTATCATCCCAGCCAATTTACTATTTATCTCTGTTTAGAATGCCCGGCCATGTGACAGAGATTTTGGAGAAAACTATAAGGAATTTTCTCTAGGAGGGAGGAGAGTTGGGGAAGGGAGATCACTTAATCTCTTGGGAAGTAGTGTGTCGCTCGAAAAACAAGGGTGGTTTGGGTATTGGTAAATTGCGGTTGAGAAACAAGTCACTTTTGATGAAATGGCTATAGAGATTTCCCCTCGAGCAAGGTTCTCTTTGATGTAGGGTGATCAAAAATAAATATGGGATGCATTGCAATGGGTGGGATACTAATAAGCGATCTAGAGGAACACATAGAAGTTCGTGGAAGGGTATAGGGCTTTTGTATGAGGACTTTTTGCAACTTGTTTCTTTCAAGGCAAGTAGTGGTAGCAAGATTCGGTTTTGGGAGGAGAGTTGTGTTGGTGGGTAGCTTTAAGTGAGACATTTCCTGGGCTAGCTAGGATATGTGAAAAAAGGGAGCATTGGATATTCCACTTTGTGGTAGAATACTCAAATCCAGTGACTTGGAACCTACATTTTCGCAAGAATCTTGGAGATACAGAATTATCAAATTTGGTTAGTCTCTTAGATACTCTGGACACAAGCCGCCTTTGACAAGTGCTCAAGGATTGCAAGATTTGGAAAGAGGATTCTTCAGGGATGTTTTCTTGTAAATCAGCCTTTAATGCCCTTAGAGATGATGATTCTTTTTTTGCACCTTGTTGGTGGAAATTCTATGGAAGATTCATGTCCCACCAAAAGTCAGAATGTTTTTGTGGTTATTGTTGTGGGGGAGGCTTAATGTGCATGAAGTGCTTCAAAAGAGGAAATTGTTTATGTTTATCTCTTCGGGCTGGTGCGTGTTGTGTCAGAAGGCTAGTTTAAATGTCAGCCACCTTTTCCTTCATTGTGAGATTGTTTTAAACTTGTGGTATAGACTCCTTGATGAGCTAAAGATGAGTTGGGTGATATCTCAATCTTGTGCAAAACAATTTTTATTTTATGTTAGTAGAAGTAAGGAAGGTCAAATTCTGTGGACAACCGCGGTGGGCCGCAGTTTGGTGGGGTGTTTGGTTATTTTTGAGGATCAGAGTAGTGATACAGATGATTTGTAGGGTAAGATCAAGCTTTGGATTGCTTTGTGGTTAAACGAAGTTAAGGGTTTCAAAGACGGTCCTTTCTCTTGCTTCCCTAGAGACTGGAACTTAATTCTATAATGTTTTGTTGTGTCTTGGCTCAATGAGGCTGTTTTTGTTTGTGATCTTTTTCTTTTGTTTTGTTTTGTGCTGTTTTGTTATTGTAATCATGGTTTTCCTTCGCCAAAAGTGAGGCTATTAATAAATTGTGGGAATAGACCACTCATGTACATGTGGTCTTCCTTTTTTTTTAATATGCCTTGAGGCCTACGCTTCACCAAGACACCAAGACAAAATGTCTTGAGGCTTAAACTAGCCTTTCTAAACATTATGCTGAGTTACAGAACAAACAGTAGAAAGCAGTGTCCTTACATATTATATCAGGTTTAGGGAATTTTGAGACTTCTTGAGACCAAAAAAGGGGAATTGAACCACGCATTTGTACGACTGAACTCATCTTTCCCTTGCATGACCCAGATTCCTCATCAAGAACAATCTGCTCTGTTTCAACATCATTTGCAACCCTTCCCCGATCATTCACTCCCCTTTTCAAGTAACTGGAATCCATGGAACCATAGCAATGAGAAAAGTATAGATTAGCTAGTCTTCCAACACTATCTACTTAATGTGGAAGCAAAAGTTATTTAGCACTACATGGTAAGTTAGGTGGTCAAACATCAAATCCTTGAATATATCAATTACCAAGTTCTCATCACTAAGTTAATACCCTTACCAAACATTTGGAAAGACCAATTTTAAAATATTGATGAACAACAAAAGCAATTATCAATATCAAATCAATTATCAAATCCTTTAGAATACATCAGTTATCAAGTTCTCTATCTCTCTCTCTAAAGCTTTCCCTTTGTATTTTCTGGTTCCTTTCACAATGTATAACATGTATAACAGATTTTCTAAATTAATCTTAGAGCCCATATAACATATATATATATATATATAAAGATGGAGGATCAACGAAAAAAGCTTTCTTTGCAGCTATGAAAACATCTAATATTTTGTATTATATAAGAACACACCGTGTCCCCGCAAAATGCCGAGAGCGTCTTGCCACCAAAGAAACACTGAAGTCCCTACCAAAGACTGATAGCCTGATCTGTTATCGTTGATGGGGACAAATATCATATTCAGATTATATTATTGATGAGTATAGGATATTGTAATATAAAAAATATCACAGCATAATTTCATTGGTTTCAAGGCATCAAATGCCCTACAAACCTAAAAAAATTGAAAACTAGAGAATGAATAGCATACCTGCTCAAAATGCCCATGAACTAATGCTATTGTCCAAATGGAGTTATTGCATCTTGACCGAACAGCTTGTGTTAGATAAGAATTCCATACAAACATATTATCATAAGGCATTCCTTCCTCACCAAACGAGGACACGTTCTTTTGTAAACTTTGCATTATGGGATATGTATAGCTATAGAAAAAATCTTTGGTCAAGTCAACACTAGACAGAAGCTTTTTGTACCTGCGTTGGAGGAGATACAGAAATTTCATAAATCAGTTAAAAAATACATTGCTTTTAAGGGCAAAGGGAAGGTACCAGGTTAACATCAAGACTTGTTTCTTTATTCATTCATTAATGTCAAATATTTATTTCTATGCTCCATATTTCTTTCAACGAAGCTCATATTAGATGGAACCGATTGAAAATTATACGGCTGAATCTGAAAAACATTTGCATAATTCCAAGGTTGTTAGAAGATCATAAGATATCATTCTTAGCACATTCGAGTTACTTTGCCCAACCCCAACTCCAAATACAAGATTGAAACAACTATAAACCAAATGCACTAATCAGAATCAACTATGCGGACACTTAGACGGAGTCACTCATGAAAAGTTAGTTTGCTAATAAATATTTCCATTATAGTCAGTTTTACGAAACAGTCTTCATTTCAACCAAATTCAGAAAAACAAAAAGAAAATTCAAACTCAAATTCAATCGAATAAATTACCGCAATTCGGTCTTCGAATGGGCAACATCGGTTTGAATAGAAACATGCGGAATGGGAACTAGTTGACTGTCATCTATACTGTAAATGGCATGACCACAAATACATCCAATTTGCCGACGCTTGGTGACCAGAATCAAGTAATAAGATTCCAGAAACTTAATGCAACCTAGGAAAAACAAAAGGAAATAAAATTCAAATTCAACCAGCATATATACAATTATATGTAGTAATGAAATGTACCAAAGAACACTAACCTGCAATACCATAAACCTTGGTCACGAAGTTTAGACCACCGGTGGCACGGTTGCCCTCGGCAATCCGTTGAAGAAGGTTCTTAATCTCCTGCGACGAGTACACAACTGGGTCTTCACTAAGATTGAGATCAGACGGCTCAGATCGATCAATCTTTAAAACCCGGAAGAACCTCTTGTTCCGATCACTTCCAATCAGATAGAACCTCTACAGAAGCAACTCAAAAAAACATGGCATGGAATTGGATGGGTTTCCTCTGTTTCTTGGGTGTATAGATATAGATTACTGTGTATGCTGCTAAAAATAAGGGTATAAGAATAGCTTGCTTACCGCTCTGGTCTCGTATAGGCGAAATTTCTCGAGGGAGTAGGAGGTGAGGTCGACGTCGGGGTCGTTGGAGGGATGTACCTTGGCTGACGGAACCACATTGGGTTTCACCTCCTCCGCTGCTTTCGCCATCAAATATTCCGTTTTCCTTCCGATCAAATTGGCTGAGATTCAGTTTTTCTACGACCGAATTGACAACTTCTAGGAATTATTTATAAATAAAACGTTTCGGACAGTTTTTGATGCTATAGATGAAGTTATTCGCAGTTTTTTTAGCAAATTACAAATATTTAATATTTAATGTAATATACTTTTAAAATTAATTAAAAAATACTTTGTCAAAAAAAATAATTAAAAAATACGATATAATACTAATTATATAAATATATATTTAACTATTATTATAATCTCTTTTATATATTTATATAAAAAATGTGTAGACTTAATATTTCAAATATTTAAGAGAATATATTTTTAAAATTCATTAAAAATAAATATTTATTAATTATATTAATATAAATTCAAATATTATAAAAAATCATTAGATATTTATTAATTATATTAATATAAATTAAAAATATTATAAAATGTTAATATATTTTATAATATTTATTAACATTATATATTATATATTATAATAATATATAATACAAAATTATATATTTAATAATTAATTTAATATAAATTGAAATGTTATAAAATATTATTTTTATAATAATATATAACATGAAATATAATAAGGAAGACTATAGTACGGAAGTGGCTTCTTTTCGTATGGGTGAGGGAACTTTTATGGCCCTTGATATTTAATCTAGTGGTGGATAATGTGTAAGGTACATGAGATTATGGTATACTAAGATGCATCTAACTTTTTTTCTAAAAACTGCTTATCTATTCATCCCTTTAATTAAATAGATTTGATTTTCCCTTTTCCTCGTCTGCCTCTCTTGGAGTGTGCCATTTACATAGTTTTTCCTTTTTAGCACATTTTAAAAAAAAAATAAAAAATCCTCTCTCTGTTGAGTTGTTAGATCTGTAAATCACAGTCATGGGTTCTAATTTTTTATGTATAGGTTGTGATCTATTTACACCGACCAAAATACTGAAGAGATTTGTTTTCCTTCCGTCGATTCCTAACTGAGAACCATTATAGTCGAGCTTGTTGAACAAGCTACTGACGTGAAGCAGTTGAAGAAGGGTGCTGACGAAGGTTTGTTAGTTTTCGTATGCTTATCTAAGTCTATAATTTGTTAGATAAACATAAACATACTGAAATTACGTATTTTAATATTACCAACTTTATATCTAATCAAATCAATTAATTAAATATGGAATAAAAGGTTGGTACTGGAACAGATATTTTGTAGCTACAGACAGAGATTTTGTAACTACAAAAATACATAACAGAAAAATAAAACACACAGAGTTCTTTTACGTGGTTTCAATATCTTTTCGGATATTACTAATCCACAGGGCAAAGTCTAGAGATAAGATTCATTAATAAATTTTCTCAAAAATACAAAGTATTTGACTTAAGCAAAGATTAGACTCTCTCTAATTTTATGTCGCAAGCTTGATGTATTTTCCACTTGATGAATGAACATTGCTGAAACTTGAAGAACTCGAACTCCCTTCGATTTGCTTGAAGAGTGCTTGCTTCCTCCCGAAGCAAAACTAGGATTAACCTTCTCCCGAAGGTTTGCTCTTTGATCTTCTCTTTGTTGAATTGTTTCAATACACAAAACACATACAAAGACACAAAATAATAGAGGTATAGTTGAATCACTAACCTCTACAAAATAAACACTCTTTTTTTTAAAGATGTAAAATAAGTTTAAGAATAGACAAAAGAGTTAACCTAGACAAAGCTGCTATGGTAAGTATTTATACTCACATAAAACAGTCTTTACTAGGTCTAAATGCACACAACTCACTAGAAAAATGTTTCCTTAAGTAACCAATCAATTACATTGAATAATCAGTGTTTAAAGGAAACAGACAGACTGTTTGTAGCTACAGATCAGTCCGTATCTGAGCTATCATTGCAAGATCATATCTTCAGTTTTTATGAGGATCAATCTGATCCTATCTGTTGAAATCTGGTCATAAGAATCAAGTTGTCAAATAAAATCAGCCAGATATAAAATAAATTAACATTTATTATTTGATTCATATGTTAAAAGCTAAGTATATTGTCAAACCTTCTATAAATAGAATAGATTGATATAATCAGTTTTTTATATAATCAGAACATAAATGTGAACAAAATAAAAATGAAATAATCTTCAATTAAATACCAAGATTACAAGAAATAAATCAAAACATATTTTGTCAAATATAATTTGCCAAAAATAGAATTTACAATCTCCCCCTTTGGCACTTTAATTGACAAAATATTTTGGATATAAATACCCAAGAATAATCTGCAAAGAAGAAATGTTAGAAACAATGAGAGTATACAATACTCCCCCTGCACATAAGGGTTACTAACACATAAAACAAACAAACATGTTAACTTTTAAAGAAAAAGTTTAACACACCAACTCCTCCTGAAAATAGGGTCCAGAGCTATAACCAATAACAAAAAATAAACACTACTCCCCCTTTTTGTCTATCAATTTGCCAAAGAAAACAAAAATCAAAAGAAAAGACCACAAAAAAACAAAAAACAAAAAAACACAAGGTTCAACATGATAGAAATATTAATCATGCAGCAAGAAACTTCTAAATTGAACTAAGGTGTTGAAGGATAGAAGCTTGGCCCTCCTCCAATTTACCCAACCAAGTGGTAACCCTGGCAATTTTTGTCTGAACATATTGAAAAGCTGGAGCTACAGAAGGTGATCCTGAATCTGCAGGAGAAGCAGCACGCACAGGTGGCAAAGATATTCCTTTAGGCTGCTTAGAAGATTCAAACTTCTCAGAGGGTTTGAAAGTCATTCCAGACACAGGGGGCTCTTCAGATTCAGTGTCCAAGATCAGCTCCTTCTGTGAAGACAACACTTGATAGATCAAGTTAGGAAAAAACAAATTTAACTTCCTATGATTTCCCTTGCGCAAGGCCACAATCTGATTGAAAATCATGCCAGCTAGATCAATTTGAGTATCACTTGTGAGCTTAAACAACAAGAAGGCTAATTCTTGGGATACCGCAACCATGTTGGAAGATGGCAACCAATTAGAAGGGCAAACCTCATTAGTGCAGCATGTTGATATGTGAGATAAGCAAAATGGACAGTATCATGAGTATTCAAAGTAATAGTTTGTCCAATGATTTCAGCAAAACCACATCTTTGTCAAATGGAACCTCAGTGGACTCTACATCTACAGGAAGACTGAGTGCAGTAGCAATATCTTGAACAGTAAAAGAATACCAATGACTTCTAACATAGACTTTCCCAAACATGCAAGAATTTTGGTCAAGAAATTCATCATTTAGATTAGCATAGAATTCTTTGACCACCCTATCAACATAACTAGTAAAGTCATTTATAATATTCATCCAACCCCTCTCTTGAACAATTTTTAGATCCCCATAAACCCTATTGTTATCCCTAAAATTTCATTATGATAATGTTGCAATTAGAGGTGACAAGTGGCAGAAAATGATCTACCCGACTGGAGAAGACTTTTGTCTATTCAGGAAGAAGTCTCGCATGACCAGACACGTGGGTTGACTGACCAGTCATCTCAGTAATGTGTTTTGGCCGACCAGTTACTTCAGCAACGTGATACTGCTGACCAGTCACCTCAGAAAGGGGTTTCACCAGACCAGCTGTGTTAGATTATGGAATGTAGCCGACCGGATGTGTCAGAATCTCAGGAGTTAACTGCCCAATGACATCTATATAGAACCTCAGTAATGACTTCAACCCGAATAGCTTGCAACTACCGCGCGAATCTCTCAAATATCCTGAAGTAATAGCTATATTATTGTAATTTAAATTTGTTTATTATTTATTAATTAAAGTTGGTTGAAACAACCAAAGACCCCATCAAAACGAGATATTTTTCATGTGTGATCCATGAGCCTATAAATAAAGAGCTCATGGCATCATTGGGGGGGGGGGGGGGTCTGATCTTTTTTAGACTGAAAAAACTCTCTAGTTTTGAGACTTTGGGACCGTTACTTGGGGCATTCTAAGAGCATATTCTGAGGGTTTAGAGAGAGAAACACTGTACTTTTTTACTTACACTTGAGAAACTCAGTTGACTCAGGTTCATCTGATCTTAAGTGTAGGCTACATATATCCTAACTCAAGTGGATTAGGCTATTACCAACAAATTGGAGCTGAACCACTATAAATTTATTTGTGTCATTCATATTCTATTCAAGGTTTATTGTGGTCAAGGTGCGCACCTCCTTGGACGAGCCAAACCAGCACATCTGATCGGGCCATTGAGAAATCTGGGTAAGTTACCACGCACTTACCATTTTTTGACCAGCCATGTCCGATCGGACACTTAGGGATAGGACGCTCGCACGCCACCTCCTGGACCGCACGGCATGCTTCTCCTCGGGCGTGTTACGTCCGATCGGACATCCTGGGGGACTTCACGCTGGGCTCGCACGGAGGCAAGGCTGTACGTCACCTCGGACTCCCACGGCTGCTGAACGCCTCTTGGGTCATGAGCATTTGGTGGGTCTAGGCATCCGATCAGATGCATTAGGTAAGGCCATCACCTTGAGCCCAAAACGTGGTCCGATCGGACCACACCTAATCTCTTAGGCCTCGGCCTTCTTTCCTTCCTTCCAAATGCATACCCAACCCCTTAGCATGCTCACTTACACGCATAAGGAATTTAGCCTCATAGGAAAACCTCAAAAATGCCCATTTATATAAACTTTAATAACTTTCAACACCCCAAGTACTTTTTAGGCACTCTTGGGCATTAAAATTATTTTTCCCTATGTGTTATATTTTTATAACTTAGACAAAATTTTCTAAGTATAAAAATAACTTTTATTTTTGATGAATTTTTTCTGTATGGTTACTCACCTCCCCATGTTTTATTCATTTTTGTAGATGAATCGCTCTGACTATAGGGGAGGTGACAATCATACGAATTCCGATACATCTGTCCCGCAAACAATCGAGACTCCTCTAAATAGCGATTCCTCACCAGACTCGTCTACCGGTTGCACTCCAGAGGACCGTCTTCGCCGCTTCAAGCAGATTCTCCCTCGCTCAGCTTTGTATCTTCTCCACGAGGAACAGTTCCTTCAACAAGTTTCTCAGTCGACGATGAGGGTGAAACAATCCAACAGACTCCCTTAGGAACATGATCCACAGGTTGCCCGCAGAGCGGTGTAGAAGGTGGTAAAGCGCAATCATACTCGCACTGCCACAGCTCCAGAAAAACCTTCTCAGGAATTTGCCACTGCGATCCAGAACCTGGCTGTCCAAAAGCCACGCAAGGAGGGAGAAGAAGAACCTTCCTGGTTCATTGCCGATGCTTCAAAACTTAATCCCGCGCTGTTCCAAAAACACATTGAAGCTTTAGGCTTGAGCGGGGCCAACGTGATATGTCCGAGTTCCCACCAAAGAGCCAATAGGCCTGGTGGAACATACTGTGCCTGGTCCAGGCACCATGTGCACGCCGGAGCAACACTTCCGCTACACCCATATTTCCGGTCTGTAGCGGATTATTTCAATGTTTCCCCATTCCAGATCGCACCGAATGGGATCCAGGCACTCTCTGTGCTGTACATCCTCTACTTCCTGCACAGTTGGGATAAGCCCACCCTACATGAGGTGCACTACTTATTTGACCTCAGGACCAATCCTTCCCAAAATAACACGGGCTTCTTCCACTTCTACCATAGGCATAGGGGGATTACATATCTTAACATTATCTCTCACAAATCAAACCCCGGGAAGTATCACAAAGAATACTTCCTTACATCGGACATTGAAGCCAACAACTTGGCTTTTACACGTGCGGGTCCATTCGAGCGACCGTTGCCTACTAAGGGAATGTTTAAGCGGGCCGAGAAGTTGGCCAAGATGAGTCTTAGGGAAAAGGATGTGAAAAAATTGGTCACCCTGGACCTCCTTCAGATGGTGGGTTTGGTGCCATGTGACCAAGATATGGCGGCAGAAAGCACCACCAGGGAGAACAACACGATTGATCAGTCCAACGAGGGCACAGAGCTAGTGACTGATCAACTTTCTCCTGGACCTTCTCCGCTCTCTCGTAGACCTGGCGACTTAGTCATTAGAGAGCCCGAACCTCAGCGCAGATCTACTATTCCCGCTCAGCCTGGGAAAGGAAAGGCTATCCAGGTTGAGGGGGAACTTAGCTCATCCTCGGACGACGAGGATGAGTTCCTTGATCAGATCCTCAACGCAGGTAACACATGTCTAGTGAACATAGGAAATTTTTTGATAGCTTGGTGATTCGAGAGTAACAAAATTGTAGTATACACTTGTACACATTTCATTATGTTTATATCTCTAACAACCTTGTGTTTTCCTCCTTTGCAGACGCAGACATGTTCAGAGAGTGCGTTGCTTCAAAAAGGAAAATTGGTGATGGAAGTGGCTCTATGCCCCCACAGAAGATTCAGAAGGTAGTACCACCCAGTCAAGGGAGGCAAACTGAGGGACCGACTACACTCCCGCCACTGACTCCCTCTTCGCTTCCTCCTTCTGCGAGCCTAACTCCTACTCACCAGGGTAGCTCGAGTGAGGTCTTTCGTGCTGTTAGTGACCTAGGAAAGGGACTTCTTAAGGAGATCGGCCATGACGCTTCAACGCTCCAAAGCTTAGAATCCTACCCTCGGCTTAGCGTTGAAGTCGTCTTGAAAAGAGGGCTCGCTCAACTGATGAAGGTAAGTATTTTTTCTTAAGACAATTTATTATTAATATTTTTGCTTGTAATAACATTTTGTCTTCCATGCAGTCACTTGTCACCATCGGTCACGCTCAGCTCTGAGCGGTAGACTACAAGGAGTTGATTAAGGTGTTAAACGATCAACTGGTGGAGGCCAAATCCAAGCTGGAGCAAGCAGAGAGAACCGTAGCTGAATGGGATGAGTCTCTCAGGAAGCTTTCTGATGAGAACCAGCAGCAAGTTCAAAACAACAACTCCTTGACAGCCCAACTGGAGAAGCTGTCCCTCGAGAACAAGGGGTTAGCTCGGGATAATGAGAGACTGATCAACGAAAACGAAGAATTGAAACAAGAAAAGGAGCTTGATTTGATTCGCTTTGAGGAGGCCAGTTTCGACTGCTTTTATAAGGTCTGGAAGCTGAACAAACCTCTCAATCTTGATTGTTTCTCCAAGGAGGCTCAGGCAGAGGAGCTTGCCAGATGCGAAGCAAGGGCCGCTGAAGAAGCTGCCAATCCTCCTACACTCACTCCCGCCACCTCTGCTTTGTCATTCCGAGCGAGAGGGGCAGCTGATGCCGAGGAGAGGGTCGATCAACCCACTAGAGGAGCACGCCAGTGACTCCCTCTCGTAGTTCATCATAGTTTGCTTTACTTTGTATTTTGTTGCTCGAACTAGTGAGCTATTTTGACACTTACACTTTACTCTTTCTTTGTCGACAACTTTAAACTTTTAAGTTTTTATTGTACATAGCAAAGTTATTAGATGCCTTTAATTTCACATGAGTATTTAGTTTTCTAACTTAGAAATTTTAACCATTCCATAAGTCCATACTAAATATACTTCCTCATGCTCTTATTGCTCTAACTTTTTATGAGCATAAATTTTATCATTACACGAATACCTATTTCTAACTTAAAATTTTTAAAAATTCTAAGTTACTTAAGCTTTGTAAAACAAGTTAGCTTAATGGCCATTTTAGACTTCCAAAGCCCAAAAACAAATATATTTGCTCGTGCTCTTATTGCCTGTGTTGAAATACAGACCAGTATACCCTATGTGCCCCCCAAGTGATTGAGGGTTGATAAATCCTTGATCACTTGCTACTTGACCGAATTTGTCCGAGTAGTTACTACTCGTGAAACACATAAAATATACTAACATATTTAAGTAGTTGAGCACTACAAAAACATTATTTAAACGCTGGTCATTCATATCATGATACCGACCAGTTGAACACTGTCAGGTATACATTTACACATAGTTTTTTGAAGACCTGTTTTGTTTAAATTAATGTGACAGTTGAACACTGCCAAGCAAAAATAATCAACACATATGCAAAATTTGTAGCAAGATTCGACCACGCTGCGCGTGGTCTCTTTTATTACTCGTAATAATAAGTGACAAAACGTGTCTAACAACGAGTTCCAAACAAAATAACATTGTTAAAAATAATGTGACTGGGTAGCAAATAACCAGTTCACAAACAAAAAACTTAAATAACAAGTTAAGCACTTGATACAAAGCTACTACTCTGCAAGCAGTATTTATTGATAATATTTTCTCAAGTGCTCGCCGTTCCAGTAGTTCCTGATCAGCTCTCCATTCAACCGAGCAAGCTTGTAGGTGCCGGGTGGTAAGACTTGCTCAATTTGATATGGTCCTTCCCAGTTTGGTCCTAGCACACCAGCTGCTGGGTCTCTAACAAACACCTTTCTTAGGACTAAATCTCCGACCTGGAACTTTCGATCTCGCACTCTGGAGTTGAAGTAGCGTGCCACTTTTTGCTGATGAGCAGCTACTCTGAGGTTTGCCTCCTCTCTTCTTTCCTCGAGGAAGTCCAATGATCCTGCTAACAACTGATGGATCTCCTCTTGGTTGTACACGGTCCTTCTATGAGAGGGTGGGTCTATCTCCACAGGTAACATGGCTTCATACCCATATGCTAAAGAGAATGGGGTATGACCAGTTGTCGTCCGAGCAGTAGTCCTATATGACCAAAGGTCCTCTGGTAACTCTTCTGCCCAAGCAACCTTAGCTTGCTCCAGGCGCTTTTTTAGAGTGTCCTTCAATGTTTTGTTCACCGCTTCAACCTACCCATTGGCTTGAGGATGGGCTACCGAGGAGAAACTTTTGGTTATGCCATGCCGAGTGCAAAAATCGGTAAATATGTCGATGTCAAACTGGGTGCCATTGTCAGACACTTTCTTCTTAGGTAGACCATAGCGACATATTATGTTTTTAACCACAAAGTCTAATACTTTCTTCGATGTGATCGTGGCTAATGGCTTAGCCTCAGTCCACTTAGTAAAATAATCTACCGCAACCACCGCAAACTGCACTTCTCCTTTTCCCTTGGGCAACTTCCCAATCAGATCAATGCCCCACACTGCAAAAGGCCACGGACTTTGCATTTGCTTCAAAACATTTGGGGGCGCTCTGGGCACTTTAGAAAATCTTTGGCATTTGTCACACTTTTTCACATATTCCATAGAGTCCTCGTTCATACTAGGCCAGAAAAATCCTTGCCTCAAGATCTTTTTAGATAGACTCTGCCCCCCAGCATGATCTCCACAAAACCCCTCATGCACCTCAGCTAATAAGTTCTTTGACTGGTCGGGCGTTATGCACCTGAGTAGAGGTAAGGAGTATCCTCTCCTATACAACACCCCATCCACCATGGTGTATCTAGCAGCTTGCCTCATTACCTTCCTTGCTTCATTACAACCATATGGGAGGGTCCCTTGCTCAAGGTAAGCAATGATGGGAGTCATCCAGGTGTCGGCTATCGTAATTGGCATGGCCTCTTGTCTATCAATGCTCGGCTCCGCCAAGTATTCTACTGGTACTATATTCAGAGTTTCGGCATCCTTTGCACTAGCAAGCTTTGCTAGAGCATTGGCATTGGAATTCTGCTCCCTTGGTACTAACTTGATGGTATACTCCTCGAACTGGGCTAGCAAATCTTTGGTCTTGTTTAAGTATGCCACCATGCGTAGGCCCCTTGCTTGGTATTCCCCCAATACTTGATAGACCACAAATTGGGAATCACTATTTATCTCTACCGACCGGGCACGTACATCTCTAGCCAGTCGCAAGCCTGCTAAGAGGGCCTCATATTCTGCCTCATTGTTAGAAGCATTAAATCCGAATCTTAGTGCACAATGAATTCGGTGCTTCTCTGGTGTGACTAGTATAATCCCTGCTCGTGAATGGTGCTCATTCGACGATCCATCAACAAAAAGTTGCCAAGTAGGAATTTCTTCTTTTTGTCCAGTAACACTCTCCTGCTGGTCGGGGACCTCAACGATTCCGGTACATTCAGCGATGAAATCTGCCAAAGCTTGTCCTTTAATAGCAGTCCTCGGTTGGTACTTGATTTCAAATTGGCCTAGCTCAACCGCCCATTTAAGTAGCCGACCAGACGACTCCGGCTTCTGTAAAACTTGGCGAAGAGGCTGGTCAGTAAGGACCTTGATGGGGTGTGCCTGGAAGTACGGCCGCAATTTTCGTGACGCAAGTACCAAGCAGTAAGCCAACTTCTCGATCATGGGGTATCAGGACTCCGCTCCTATCAATCGCTTGCTAACATAATATACCGGGTGTTGCACCTTATCCTCCTCACGTACTAAGGCAGCACTAACAGTGTGTTCCGTGACTGCTAGATACATGAATAGGTCTTCTCCATCAACTGGCTTGGAAAGAACAGGAGGTTGGGCCAAATGCTCCTTTATCGTCTGGAAGGCTTGTTCACACTCTGCGGTCCACTCAAACTTCTTGCTTCCTTTAAGTAGGTTAAAGAACGGGACGCACTTGTCCGTCGACTTCGAAACGAACCTGCTTAAAGCTGCAATCCGCCCAGTCAAGCTTTGTACATCCTTTATTTTTGTTGGAGACTTCATCTCTATGAGAGCCTTGATCTTCTCTGGGTTTGCCTCTATTCCTCGGGAGTTAACAATAAACCCAAGGAATTTTCCAGAACCCACTCCAAATGAACACTTGAGGGGGTTTAACTTCATGTTATACTTCCTTAATATTGCAAAGCACTCCTCTAAGTCTCCCACGTGCCCCTCAGCTTTCTTTGACTTCACCAGCATATCGTCTACGTATACCTCCATGCTCTTGCCGATTAAGTCACGAAACATACCATTCACCAAGTGCTGGTAGGTAGCTCCTGCATTCTTCAATCCGAAGGGCATCACTCTATAGCAATATAGCCCTATATTCGTTCGGAAGCTGGTATGCTCTTCATCAGGAGGATGCATGCTGATCTGATTGTACCCCGAATACGCATCCATGAAGGACAAGGTCTCGTGACCAGAGGTTGCATCTACCAACTGGTCTATTCTCGGTAAAGGAAAGCAATCCTTCGGGCACGCTTTGTTTAGATCAGTAAAATCTACACAAGTCCTCAACTTTCCATTGGGTTTGGGCACCAAGACTGGGTTTGAAACCCAAGCTGGGTAGTATGCCTCTCTAATAAACCTGTTCTCCTTCAATCGCTCTACCTCCTCCTTAAGAGCCTTTGCTCGATCCTTGTCAAGCAGCCTCCTCTTCTGCTGTACCGCTGGATATCTTTCATCCACGTTGAGCACGTGGCTGATCACAGTTGGTGAGATACCCACCATATCCTTGTGAGACCAGGCGAAGACATCTTGATTCCTTCGTAAGAATTCTATCAGCTATACTCTCACCTCAGCTTTCAACTTCTTTCCAATCTTGACCCCTCTTGTCGGGTCATTCTCATCTATAGGGACCTCCTCTAACTCCTCGGACGGTTCCACATCACTCTCATAATCCCATAGTGACCACGTGCTAGCACCGCTCTAGGCCTTTTCCGTACTCGGCTTCCTGCCGTTCTCAGCCTTCGTCGTTCCCGGCCTTCGCCATTCATTCACAAATATGCAATACATAGCATATAATCAAATAATAATTAAATAATAAAAAACATAAACAATAGGGCTATGCCCTACAATTCAATCACATAGGGCCATGCCCTGCAACACAAACTATAGGGCCACACCCTGCTCTATGGGTACAATAGTTTTCTTACTTGTGTTCCAAGCTTCCTGAGCAACGAAATCCCCAACACAGTCCTCTAACCAGAGCCTCGCTGAAAACCTAGTCACAACGCATCAACAATAGCCATCCATCAAACTCTAATCCATGAAATAACTTTGGGATATAATTCTAGTCTCCGAGACCTTAGATTCTACCAATCCGTGTGGTAAAATCCTTCCCGGGCCTTAACTTTTGGATTCCCGAGACAAAAACCTTCAAACAGCAAATACATTGAATTACGGTCGCGGCCCAGCCCCTTAAGGGCCACGGCGCGCCCCAAAACAGAGGCAAAATGCCTCCCTGTTAGGAGACACGGGTCGCGGCATACCCTTCCCAGGGCCATGACGCACCTCAAGAACAGAGGCCTTTCCAGCACACATAGGCCACGACATTCCCAGCCTTGGGCCGCGACTCGAACCTCCAAACCTAAAAAACGTCATTTTTTCCTACATTTTCTTCAAGCCAATTCTTATAAAATCAACCCAACTCAATATCTAAACCCATAATTAAGCCTAGACCTCCCCTCCACACAATCTAGGCTGCATAACAAGTCCATAAATAATCACATAAACTAAGCCAATAACCAAATTAAACTCAAGAATCCAATTCACATGAAAACCTAAAACTCTAACAAAAACTCAGCAGAAACTCAAATAATTCAGTGCTAGGTTTCTTACCTCAAGGATGAATTGAAGCTTAGAATAGTTCTCCAGCTCCCTAAGCTTATCCTTCCCAAGTTCCAAGCCTTAACTTCTGAATTTCTCCTCCAAAATTCCAAGAACCAGTTGTGTCTTTCAAAGGATGAGAGAGAACCGAGAGAGAAAAGAAGCTGAGAGTTTATGTTCCCTTTACTTAATTCCAGTGGTTTCTCAAATCATCTAAGATAAGTAATACCCCTGCCAAATGACCAAACTGCCCCCTTAAGCTTATCCTCAACCCTTAAGTAACCCAAGGGTAATTTAGTCATTTACTAAATCCTGTTAAATCCCTGAGTATTCCTTTAAATCCTCGTTGAATCCTGACATAACTAAATCATTGATAAATTACTATCCATCACTCAATAATTCCCGAACACATATTATATACCCAAAATACCCCTAGGCTCCTCCCGAGCCGGGTATTCGACCCCGTTGTGACTTTCTATCCAAACTGCTCCCTAGGACTGTCTCAGATCGTGCATCCCAAATATATCACCACTCACACGTGCTATCAATAACAACATATACAAATATTGCATTTATGCCCTCAGCGGGCTAAAATTATAGACATGTCCCTAATAGCCAAAAAGGACCCACATGCATATTTAATCCACCTAAACATGTATTTCTAATCACATAATCACCAAATTCACATATTAACATAATAAATCAATTATTGTCCTCTAGGCACGCTAATCAAGGTCATAAGCCTTAATAGCAAATTTGGGACGCTACAAATGGAGTAGAGCACTTGGGTGTGCGCATGTGCATGGTATACATGGTGAGCATGCAATAGACTATCATGTAATTTCCTATTATTAGTTAATTATATTTTTTAAAATTTAAAAGAGGAAAATTGAAACAAAATGTGTAGAGAGAGAGATAGAGTGGCATGTTAGTGTAGGCCAAGGAAAAAGAAAAAAAAAATTCCTTAATCATGTGTTGACATTTTTTCTCCATTTTAAATTAGAGAAAAAAATCAATATATTTTATGAATGGACATTATTATATTGAGGATAATGAGATTAGTTGTCTTTTGACCATTTGAGTAAGTAAAATGAGAATTGATAGAGAGAATATTGGGGTCCTTGCCGAGTATTGAAGGAGTGAGAAAGGGGTTGGAGTGGTGAGGTAAACTAGGGAGAGAACTTTCCTCTTCTTTTGCCAATTACTTGATTTTTGGAGAGGGAATCTAGGGGAGAATTTGGACTATGAATTGGGAAATTAATTCATAGGGATTTTGGCTAGGTTAAGAAAGGGAAACAAGGAGATCCTTGATCCATTTTGTGGTGGCTGCCGAGTGTAGAGAGAGAAAGGGAGGCGTGAGGCTAGAGAGAGAAGGACAGAAAGAAGAGAAGAAAGAGGAAGAGAAAGAAAGGAGTTTTGAAAATCCCTAAGGGTAAGCATTCAAGTCATGGTGTTATTCTCATTCTTCTTCTTCTTCTTAATTCTAAGAGCACATTATCTTTTCTTTGTTATGGATTTCGAAAAAGGGTGATTTTCACATATTAATTAATTATTTTTCTTCAACAAATGCATGGAGAAATTATTTTTTTAAAATTTGGGAAAAACTACTTTTTAAAAAAAGATGTTTAAACATTGGTTTGTTAAAAAAAATGTGAGAAATATTAATTCTTGTACCAATTTTTAGATAATTATAAACTAATATGAATTTTGTGATCTAGAAATATTATTTTTAAGAGATTAATATATCATATTTTATTATTTATTTTATTTTGCCAAGATAAAAGAGTACATTTATGAAATTAATTAATTATGCCAAATTAAATATTTTATAATAAGTAACTACAAAATTTTGTCACGTTTTAATTGATATTAAATAATAAATAAGATTATTATTTTGTACGATTAAAGCTAGTTAATTATTTTAGTAAATTAATTTTTTGTTATGAAATTCAATTATATAATTTAAGGGAATGAAATAGTTGCAACCATGTTGGTAAAATATTTTATGCTTGCTGATTTTTTTTTAAGAAAGTAACAATGAAATAAAGGAATAGAATTTACCAACTTCAAAGCACGTTTTAAGAACCCTCCCATGTATGCATGTTACATGCAAGTTCATTTTTACGTTCAAATATTCGACAATTAATCAAATATATGGTTCTTGTTTTGTAAACATTGAGAATTACTCAGTAGAATTTGTATTATTCTTTTATGATTTTATGTAGAATTATTGTATGTTTATGGTAGTGGTGCAACTTGTGTTATGTGTGCATGACCCATGCACACGTAGGGTATGCTTGTATATTATGCTTAGTTTTACTTGATATTGAGACAAGTGATTGATTATGATTCTAGGCTCGTTGTGAAGTATCTCGCTCTTTAAATTTGCTTGGATTTGAGGTGAGGAAGTTAGCTAGAATTCTTATGCTATTATGTTCAACTATATGATATATCTGTTGTGAGATAAATTATTATGTATGTATGTGTTGTATGAATGTATGAAAAGCATAGTATTGTTAGTTTGTTGAACGCGACACAACAAATGAGTTACTAAGGTATGACGTAACTCATAGGGCGGACGCTCCGAGGTTATTCTAGGACCAGATCTCCTGAATACCTCACAAAGGAATTTACACTTTTATTTTTAAATAAATGGGTCCATATTACATGTATTATTAAGGCCCCACTGAACCTTTTTCATAATTATGGTATTTTTCTTAAAAATTACCAAGTAGTCGTAGTTCGCAAAAATAGTAGAATAAAGTGTTTATTACATCAATTTTTCCTATTGCTGGCAATCCTTCCCCTGAGAACCCATACATATTTGTTGAGGAGGCTTTTAAGTGTGTGAGTAAAAGTCTCATCCTTTCCAATGTCGACTTGAATAGCACATTCACTAATCTCCCATTGTTAATCAGAATTCTCCGCACTATCTTGTTGGCGAGTTAAACAGTTATTACGAGCTAATCATTGTGTGGGAATTAGACGTGGCTAGTGTCCTCTTCCATAAAAATGATGGGTTGTTTTTATGTTCTTCGCTACTTTGGCAAGCATTGCTCGGGAGTATGCACCACGTCGTCGTGGGTCTTCAACTTCTAAATATACCTTTTCTAGCCCCTGTTACTAGTTCCAGCTAGATGTGGCCCACCTGCAATGGTGGCTATCTCCCTCCCTTCTACTAGAGGTGGGTTGAAGGATTTTTTGGAGTAAGAAGTGTTGCAGGTGGATTTTGCTGATTGCTCGGAGCTGGTCGCAAATTTTGTACAGCTTGCTGGTTAAGAGCTACCCAATTTTGGGCATATTATTCTAGCGGTCCAACCCGAATCAGCGTTTCAATCTCATCCTTTAGCTTGAGGCAGTCACTGTAGTATGACCGATGTCGTTATAGTAATAAGAAAACTTTGACGGATCTCTCTTGGCGCGCTGATTTTTTCCATGGAAGGTGAGTAAAGTCACTGTAGTATGACCGATGTCGTTATGGTAATAAGAAAACATGGTCATATTATAATATAAATCACATAATTCATTTATTCATGCATCAAATAAAATAATAATGGAATTAATCAGTTATTGCCCTTCTGGCCCCCTAATCAAGGCAGTAAGCCTTATTAGGGAAATTGAGACATTGCACCTCATTTGTTCCTCCATCATGGCAAGTCAGTCTAGGGTTGGATCCCTCACTGTCGAATTATTTGGGAGCTTAATGATTAGCTCCCAATCTGGGTTGCGCCTTATCTGGGTTATCGTCCCTCCATGCTTGAACTCGGTTATTTGGAATGTTCCCATTATCACGCCTCACATGAGGGTTTTCCCTTTGCTGATTATAACTTAGCTCGTTATCCCAACTTGGCTGCCCCCTTTGTGTGTTTAACTACTCATGTAGGTCGGGCTGACATTTTTTGCAGAAACTTTGAGCAAAATTGAGATGTTCTCTCAGGTCAGGCTCTTGCCTTCGAGAGTTAGTAGTATGAACATTCTCTGACATTTCTTCATGATGGATCTCCGTCTAATAGCTACTGTCAGCGAAACTCACCATTCGTTGTTTAGGTCGTTGAGCTTGATTTTTAACACGAACTCGAATCCTAGTATCCTGAGATCGAGTGACATGGGTGACCTCTCTATGAACAGAGTTTCTTTAGTCATTCATCTGAAGGGATGCACTCCTTCAGGCTACTGGGGTGCTGGAGCTTGCTGGGGTGACGGATGTCGTATTAGTGATGGTGGATACATTATTGGGGAAGCCACCTGTTGTCCATCTTGCTGCATTACTCTAGGTCTCCCATCATCCACCCCGATATCCTTTATGGGGGGTAGACCCTATTCCTGGCCTCGGTTACTAGCAGGGACTTAAACATATGGATTCAGGGAGATCCCATCTCACCTTACATTTATTCCAGCCCGTTCAGATTGATCAGGTTGTCCTCTAGACACATGAGCAGTTTGCTCATTCCTCTTAATGTGTGTAGGTCGATCGTTTCTTGAAATCGGCCTCGACAACACAGTGCTCGGAGTGGAAGTCTAAACTGAACGGCTCACAGTGAGGTGACCATACCTTCGTGATCTACTACCTCGACATCCACTTGCCCTCCTTTAGACATTCTGATCGGTAGCAGGAGGTTGCAATCAAGACAAGATCTCATCAATATGCTTGTTGGCGTGAGCAAGATGACATCTGAGCTCGGCATTCTCTTGCTCAGCTAATCCTATATAATAAGGATTTTTATGATGGTGTTGTGATGATGAACTACCTGTTTCCTAGTTCTTTCTAGGAAGAACCTGATGTTTTTTTCCAGGACGTCTGTGCACCGAAATGCCTTCCCTAGCAGGACTGACCGCTCGAACATCTCTTTGGTCTCCAGGCCTTTTTGACTCTCTATCATGAGCAAACCTTCAGCTTCGGGTTACCACCATGATTGCTAAGAAAGCTTTTGGATGAAAAATTCGCAAGCCTAATTTTTCCTCTCAGTGAAAGCACCAATCTGTTGACGCGGTTTTTTCGCCAATAGTGAATTAAGAAGTTCGAAAATGAGGAATTAGGCTTTATCTAAACCGTAAGTAAAAACACTCAGAAGTTTACGTGGTTTAGTGATTGAAATTCACCTAGTTCACGAGTCTGTATTATTTCCTTGTGATCTCTGGGAAACAATTTTAGAAGAGTTTTGACATACAAAAGTTTGGTCCCTTTTCATTCCATTCCCCTCTATTTATAGGGGTTCAATGGAAAGAATTCAGTGACTGTTTACATCTGACTAACGTACAAGTTTGAGTACTTCCCCAAACGTAAAAATAAATATAATAAAGACATTAACTTCCTGGTATCATATGTTTATCAGGCAGGGCTTACAACAGTCACAATATGTTATTTATTCGTGTAACGTCTATGACTCCTTATGAATTCAAGCCTGTGCATTCCAAGCGTTTACGGCGAGCTGAAGACACTGCTCGAGCTGGAGGTTTTTAGGCTAGAGCGAGATGGGGCTAAGCAACCTCAATGACATCTGGTCGACTTGTCTAGGTGATCTCCTTGATGTTTATAGGAGCTGGTCTTTACCTAAGCTACTCATCTTAGAACTTATACAATGTTCTAAGGACTAAATAATCATCATTAATAGTTGTACCACGAATTAAGACACGTCAACTCACGTTTTTCAGATACAACAATATACAATCACATATATATACTTATTTTCTTGTCCTTTATTGCATAAAGAAGTTACTTGATACCTACATTGTTTGTGGATAAAAAAATGCTAAACTTTAATTAATTTTGGCAAAACAAAACCTAGTGGTAAGAAAAGTAACTTAGAAATTGATTATTTTTCTTTTTTAGCTTAAAGAAGTAACTCGGTACATGCATTATTTGTTGATCAAATATGTTGAGTCTTAATTGATTTGAGCTAAAAGAAACTTGGTAGTGAGAAAAGTAACCTTGAACTTGATTCGTTGTCTTTTTTAGCTTAATGGAGTAACCTACTACCTGCATTATTTGTTGATTCGTGAGCCACAATTGATTTTGGAAAAAAGAAACCTTTTAGTGAGAAAAGTAAACTAGAACATGATTCTTTATCTTTTTTAGCTTAACGAAGTAACCTAATACTTTGAATTGATACATTTTTTTAAAATTATTTTAAATAAAGTAACCTGATACTCTGAATTATTGAATATTTTGTACCAGGTTACCTTATTCAAAATACACTTACTAATTGTGATTTTATATTATTTTATGAATCTTTTTACAGGTATTACCATGCAACACCGTTATTTTCCAATTTATTAAAGAACAAGAACGTTTACTATCAACATTCAAGATAAAACTTGAACATGTAGAGGGTTCCAAGAAGATGCAGTACCATGTTCACATCCCATTATTGTCTTTGCAAAAAGAAGGCTAAGAAGTTATGACTTCTGTTCAAAATATTACCAAACTGAAACAATGAAAGCAAAATATGTAGCAATAGTGCGCCCATTGCCAAATAAGAATGAATGACATCTACCATAAACTTTGGACATAATTGTGTTACTCCAAAAGCCAGATTTTCTCCCAAAAGACTAAGAAAGAGAAGAATAAGATCATGTGGATAGCCAGAAGTGATTACGAAGAGTGGAAGGTGCGACAAACCTAGACATAATAGAAAAACTTGCAGAAATCCACCAATGGAGAAGTAACACAATGAAAAAAACACAAGGAAATGATCCATTCAATTTACTTAGACATATATAATCTTTATACATTAATAATACATGTAACCATGGTGAGCCTTAACTGATTTTAAAACAAGTTATCTGGTAGCGAGAAAAGTAACATGTAACGACCCAAAATCACTAATAAGGCTTAAGGGCCTTGATTAGTGTGCCGGGAGGGCACGATTGGTTTATGTGTGAATTAAGTAGTTTAATGCATGATTCTGCGATAAGCATGCTTGTATGGTTATATGAATGTATATGTGAAATGCATGTCTACGAGTATTAGTATACATGTAGGCCTTGTTTAGCTTAAAGGGGTATATTTGTAATTTTAGCCCATTGAGGGTGTAAACGTGATTATATGTTATAATTGCGAGGACCAAATTATTATGTGGGTAAATCTGCAGCATGCGACTTGAGGTGATCCTAGGGAGCTAGTTAGCAGGAAAGTCACAATGGGACCTAATACTTGACTTGGGACATGTCAAGGGGTATTTCCGGTATTAGATGATTATTTGGGTTATCGGGTCATGGAAATAAATAATTGGAGATATATTTGAGGTTAGGAAGCTTAGGTGGGAATACTAAGGAATTTTACTATTTTGCCCTCAGGAACGTTTCCGGTACCCCGAGCCTCGGGATTGACTTAATTGCTTAAGGATAAACTAAGCAAGATTTAGAAAGTGGTAGAAACACCAAGAGCCGACCCTTTTCTCTCTCTCTCTTCTTCTCTCAGGGAAACTACAAAAAACTAAGGGAACTTGGCTGGAACTCAGTGAATTGAGTAGATATTTTGGAGAATTAACTCAGTAGAAACTAAGGAAACTAACCAGGAACTGAGGTAAGCACTAAATTATACTTTTGATCAATTGATTATGTAGCCTTGGGGCTGGATTTTAAGAGTTCCTGGGTTTGAATTTAAGGTTGAATTGAAGCTAAAGACTTGGGAATTAGCTTAGTAATTGCTTGGAGGATTGAGTCTTTAGTGAAGGTAAGCTCCAATTTATGATATAGTGTTTGAATTATGGGTTTTTCTGACTGGTTTTGGTGTTCTTGAGTGTGTGGGTTTCAGAAATTAAAATTGTGTTTTGATGAGCTTTTAGATTAGGTTTCTGCGCTTCTGAAATCATGCAAGAATATTTGTGATAATTGGAGTATATTATTGGGATGGTTATGGGTGGTTTTGAGTGAGGTTTGAGTTTTACAAATGGTGGTTTTTCTGGGTTCAAAGGGGTCGGGCCGTGGCATAGTTCTTGGTGTGTTGTGGCCCTCTGGATCTGATGGGTGCTGGAGATGGAGGGCGGGCCACGGCATGGGGTATGTAGGGCCGCAGCCCATGTCAGTTTTTGGGCGAGGCTGAGCCTCTGGTTGGGGCCATGCCGCGGCATAGGGAGCCAGGGCCGCGGCCCTTAAGGACATATGTGGCCTTTCGGAGTTTTTAAGCGCGGGAACATAACCTAGGGTGCTCGGGATCGATTCTACTACCGTGTTTGGTGGAATTCGATGTCCCGGAGGCTAGAACCTTATCCAGAAACCTTTTTACAATTATTAATGGTACCCCTTATCTTGGTTGTGACTAGGTATAAGCTAGGGCTCGGGAAACGGATCGTGCTCAAGAGACATCTCTCGTAATCAGTACACTTGGAAATTAAAGGTAAGAAAACCGCACTTGGTTGTGAATTTATAATGGGACTAAGGGTTCCCTGTTTTGTATGCTTTATGAAGGATGGTATTACGCCATGTGAGTAACAAGCAAACGGCCTAAGAGTGCCGGAGTTTACATTGGCGCACAGGGCGCGGCTCAGCCACTGGTAGCTAAGGATATCTTATTATTCACTGAGCTCGGTTTAAGCGGACTGGAGCAAGTGGGGTAAACAGAGGGTGCGACCTAAGGGCATTGACCCTGATTATCATGTGATTTGATTATTATTATAGGTTGATGGATTTGTCATGATGAATAGCTGAGTGTTGGTTTGTTAATTCTCTGGTTATGTCTATGAGCTGTGTGATTAATGTGTATGCTAAGTGTATGAACATGCTTTAAGGGTTATTCAATTGTTATCATTGTTTGGGCTACAATGTTATATTTTCTTGCTGGGCCTTGGCTCATGGGTGCTACGTGGTGCAGGTAAAGGTAAAGGTAAGCTTGATCAGCCCTAAATCGGAGAGCTCTGAAGGCTGAATGTACATGATCAGCTGCTCGGCCGCCACGGTTGAGGAAGAGACAGGAACAAGAGGACCATAAATGTCGGTTTTGCCCTTAGAGTGGCTAGTGGTTGTTTGTACTCTAGAAATTTTGTAAAATGACTTTCAAACACTGTTTCTTTTGGGATCCCTTGTACAAAATGTTTAATTATACAAAAAGTATATTTTATGACCAAAACCTTTTAACCCTAGTTCATTAGTGATGTCAATGACACATTTTTTTAACTAAACGACTTGATTAGTGAGTCCTGCGCCTTTATAAATACACAATGTAACGGTCTTGACTACCTAGGACGTTACATAACACGTCACTTGATTCTTTGTCTGTTTTTCTTATAAAGTAACCTAGTAGATAAAATTTTCATTGATCGAATATTGTGAGTCTTAATGAATTTGGAAAAGGTAACCTGGTAGTTAAAAATATAACCTGCGACCCAATTCATTGACTATTTTGTCAAATAAAGTAATTTGGTGTATACAAAAAATAATAAAAATCAACATAAATGTACATGTAAATAACAACAAAATTACTTAAGTTACCTAGAACCAAAACATAAAATGAAACATGACAATGAATTAAGCTATTGATGATCATGTTATACGTTTCATTTATCTATTACATTATATTTGAATGATTTATTACTTTTTCTACAATGTAAATTTTTTATTAAAAAAAGTAATACAAAAATTATAAAAAAATGATATTTAAATAATATGAACAAAAAAAAAACCTTTTAAAATGGGATTTAATGACAAAAAAAAAAAAACAATAACATAAATTTCTAAACACTAAAATAATAAATAAAATATGACTTTATCTCAGACTCTCCCTCTCATTTCACTTTCCTAGTCACTCTCAATTTCTCAAAGCCTCACAACACCACCAAGCACCACCAATCCACCACACCCGTCCACGACCCTCACTCACTCCGGAACCACCACGACCCTCACTCACTCCATCTCCACCACGGCTGCACAAGTAGGTCTTCTCATTCACGACATTTTTTTTTGTTCTTTTGAAATGAGTCTTCACGGCATTTCTGGGCATATATAGATATGTATCTAATATCAAAAACCATTTAAGCTCTATATATAAATATGTATTGTTAAATGGCATAATATATAACTTACAGCAATTCACAACCTTATATATAATATATAGCTTATTACATATGTATTGTTAAATGGCTATATGTTATATAATATTTGTTTTTGCTGCATTTCACGACATATAGTTAATCAAACATATCATAACAGCTTATTGCACCCTATATCATCATCTCCCAATATTTGGATTGGAATAGTGCCAGATAAGCATTTCTAAATTTATAAGTTGCATACTTGCATATATGAAGTTGTTCCTGATTTTGCTTTGCTAAAGTTTAGTGCAGTTCACAAACCTTATTAAATTACTAATTTTATCAATATGACAAAATGTATGGACTTATATGCTATATTAAAATAGTGGCTGTGCATTTTTATGAGAAATATATATATATATATATATATTTATATATATTCAGTACCAGCTCCATATGTTAATCAGATTCGTAACAAATATACAAATATTGGAATTTGAAGCTGTCAAAGGAAAATTCTGCAGTAGGTTGCTATTTTGCTTGATTGAGATTTTGGGAAAAAATTGTTTTCATCACTCTTCTATTCTATGATTTAATCATTAGTAATTTATTTTTGTTATCCCATTGCTTTATGATATTATAATAGATTTAGATTTAGTATAGTTTTAATATGATTTTACTATGCATTTTACTAGAATTGATTTTATTATGATATTTTTTGTGTGATTATTTTGTTCATATTGCTTTTTGATGATGATTCATGAACATATTTCTTGTTGAAATTATTTTCTAAAATAAATTAGTGCTAAAATTGTTTGATTATTTTGTAAGTTTGATTTATGAATTGTAGACAATAAACTTAAGAACAAGACAATAACGAAGGAGAAGACCAGATACCCATTGTCACTGTTGATTGATGGTTTCAAACGTTTTATTTTATTTAAATTTATATGAACTATCTAGCTGCTACAATAAATGACTGTAATAATTTTAAGGTATGTATTTGAAATTTGGATAATTATAATATTTAAGTTGTTAATTACTAACTTATAGTAGAAATTTCTAAGACATGATTTTCTTCATTTTAAGTTTTAATTTAATTATTTTTCTTTTATATTAGATTAATAATTTTGATAAACATGATAGATTTTTTTAAATGAGTTATAACTCAAATTAACTTTTAATGTAATTAGCAGGGTTAATTTATATATTAAAAATATTTTAAATAAGTTAGAATTCTGTAATACTTATGTAATAGAGCTAGTTCATTCAAACACACTTATCTCAGTCATCTCAACCCATTCTAAGCCATAATATAATCAACAGATCCAAGACATATTCTTACAAGGAAAGCGAGTTCGGGGACTTACTCTTCTTGAGCTTGGTCAATAATCAATATTAATTAATGGGGTCCAGCTCCAGCAATGGTCCATGATGGCAGATATTGTAATTATAGCTATAAATGGAGGAAGTTATTGTCAATTGATAGAGTTTGTCATGGGATAACATGAAGACTTGGCGAGAGGGAACACCTCTGGTTGTCGTGGGGAGCTCAACTCAGCTCACTCTAATGGCAAATTATTACCTGACGATGTCTATGGCCCCGTCGCCGATACTAACGAGGTCACCACTTTTGCCGTCGTCTCCGTCAACGGCAAGTCGTTTCGTGAAACCTCTGCGTTGTGCGCGGGTTCAACAACAACAGGTCATTTTTATTTTTTTGTAAATGGACAACTGGGCAAGGATGATAATAGTTTTTAAATTAATGATGTAATTTATTACAATGAAATAGTATACATATTTATGTGTGTGTGTATACAGGGTTGGGTTTGTGATATAGTTGTTATATATCCTGACAATGGCCCAGTTATTTTGAAGGTTGAGGGTGGGATTTTGTGTGAGCCTTGCAATGGTAGAGGATGGTTAGTTTGTGAGTTTTGTAAAGGGCAAAAAACCAATGTGAAGGCTGAAAACAATCGGATCTACCGTCGATGTCCATCTTGTAGAGCTGTAAGTTCAAGTTACATTTCCTTCATTGTCATTTGATTTCCTTAAATATTTTGTAGTGAGAAGCGAAAAGAGTGTTGGAATTTCTAATTTTGTTTGGTAGGATTTTGAAAAATTACTTGCTACACTTAAAACATACACACAGACACATTGTGCTAGTGTGGCTTTGAGTGTACATGCCTTGCTTAGAAGACCTTAGTTATTAATTGTTAGAGTAAATTGACAGGAGACGAACAAGTTAGCCGTGTGAATTTTGAGCACTTTTCATCACATTATAGCCTTGAGTAAAACTAGAATAGGAATCTGCAATTCTGCTTAGTAGGATTTTGAAAATTAGTTAAATTAAATGAAGTATTTCATTTGATAGGTCCTAGAGCGGCACTCTATTTTCCAGTTCAATGAAAACTCAATTGATTTTGATCTGCAGTTGGTTTATATATATATGTTTGGAGATTCACGGTAAACTTTTGTTGCAATTTTGCAATGTTTTAATTAGTGCAGGTTGGATATGTCCTGTGTACAAGTTGCAAAGTATACAAATGTGTAACATTCCCAAATTATAGGGATGGTGATGAATTGTCCTTTTGAGTGAGCCTCTCACTAATAATACTAAGCATAAAAGCTTTATCCAATTTGTATAATTTTCCAAGTCTGATTTATGTGATTCTTTTATCAGTCAACAAGCTTTTCTTTCAGTGAGACCATCTTGCAAATTGTATTAAAAAATAACAAATTTATTTATTTTTATCTTATCTATTTGTTTCTGAATGTGTAAAGAAAAACTTGCCTCTTCAACCGTTATATTAAAGGATTGAAAGAGACTATTCCTTTACTAAATCTTCATTATTATGGACCATTTTTTATTCCTTTAGTAAATCTTCATTATTATGAACCATGTTTACTACATTTGATACTGTGATCACTCCTTTTTTTGTTCATTCATTTTAGTTGGCCCTTCAGTTATATGTTTATTTTGGGGTTGAAGTCACAATGACATTCACATTAAATTTATATATTGTAATATTATTTTAAGTACTGTCTTCCAAGTTATATAATAATTATAATATTACTGTTATAATTATGTCTGCATGTCAAATTTAGAAGCTCTGTAACTCTGTTAGTTGTATAATGTCATACTTCGTGTGCAAAAGATTTGAGAGATATAAGTTATATAAAAAACTAGTAAATAGGCTTGGGCTATGTGTAGTGTGCTGGCCTCTTGAGGCACGTCAAGATCATGTTACAAACTAGGTAGGTACTCAGTCAGATGCCCATGCGAGGGTGCATGATGATGCCTAGTTTGTATAGCAGTGACATTTTCCTAATTATCTTCAATAATGTCTAGAAATGGACGTGACATGGTATTTCCCATATTGAAGGGGAAATGGACACAATGCTGCAATCGGATTTGAGAGATTCGGAGAATTTGCGAGCAGAGAGCCAAATATGTCTCCCAGGAGGCTAAAACATAGAATGCAACTTGAAAGAGGAGCACCTGGCGTCAGCTGTCCACCACCCCTTATCGCAGGTGTGCTAAGTGTGCCACTACTAGCTAGGAGGACTAGTAGGGCGGACCTATGAGGACCATGAGAGTACTCATATGTCTCCATGAGTAATAACAATGGACATATTGGGTCGACCCAATAGTACGTTTAAGGATGCTACCAGAGGTTCGTGGGTAGAGTTCCCTTGGCTTATTGGTATACCGCTTGCATAGAACGTAACCAGTGTTAGAAATAACATATGACATGATCTTTATTTATTTTCATGTAATTTATATATTATAAAACAAACATGTAAATACCTAGAACATGCTCCTATGAAATTGATACAAAATAGAGTAAAGAAAATAAACTTACATCACGCAGCGGAACTGGAACAACTCCTTTCAATCTCTCTAACCCTTGATTCCTTTATGTAGCAGAGTATTATCAAGAGATTGAATTAGATCAGCAACACAGTCTTTCTTACCAAGCCTTTGATCAACCTAAAACTATTGTGGGTTATGTACGCCATCATTTTCCCACGGGCTATTAGCGAGCTGAGATACGGCTTAAATCATATCAGTCATGTGGATCATCCATGACCGGAGCTGCTATCGTCAGGTCCTACCCCGTTAGCTCGGGTATCCGAAGGGTTTGCCAAGATTACTTGAGGACTGTCTAGACTCTGAAGGCCACGGGTCGAGAAAAGCATCCAACTCGTGGTACGAGCTGGAGTTGGAGGCTGTGACCTTTTGTAAAGTCAACCACGCAAGATAAACGTGCGTATATCAGACATCACGTGTCTGATATATCCCTGACTTCTCGGACACGCAGCATGAACGTGCGTATTCAGGCACCCACGACTGGGTTGGGCCGTGCGGCCCATTATCCCCCTTACCTATTGATTAGACCACACTTCATGTGTCAGGTTTTAGGAATTAATCATGAATGTCACAGAAGTGACATGATAGGTAAGAAGGTCACGGGATGACCTTCTTACCAACTCCCAGGTGCCCTCTCCTATAAATATGGAGATCCTGGGAGTTGCAAAGGGTTGGATTCTATTGTGTAAAGAAATACTCTGTAAAAGAATACCAAGCATATAGCAATAATATTGACTGGTGGAGTAGAATGATTTTAACCTTTGAACCACCTAAAAAACGTAATTGTGTCACCAGTCCATCTCCAAAAGATCATTCATCTGTTTCGGGTCATAGTTAAGCATTAATCCCTTCCTCTTATTTTCTTAATTACCTGTTGGCGAAGAACCGCGTCAACAGTTTGGTGCTTTCATTGAAAGCTAGTTAGATTGGTGCTATCGCAAACATCCAACTATGGTGACCACTCGATCAAGACACTGTAACGAGGCGGAGCAACATGATGGGCAGGAGGCTCATCATGCCGCCATCTTCGGTGAACAAATTCCTGAGGTCTGGCAGCGGCCGGGCAAATAGCCGGTGGGCCAAGATGACACTGGAAGTTCGGTGCCTCGGCCACCTAATCCAAACCCAGATTTTTACACTGCGGTAGAAATGGAAAACGCTCAGCTGAGGAGCCAACTAGCGAAAGCTAATCAGCAAATTAAGGAGGTGTTGGCCCGACTACCCCCTCTTACAACCGACGCTAACGTCGGAAAGAGGCAAGGCGAGACTCATAAGTCCCGCCGGGGTAATCGGTCCAGGCCTAGCTGCTCGGACAGACTGCCGGCATCCAACTCTGTTCCCTCATCGCACTGTCGAGAGGCAAACTTCGAAGGAATGCCTAGAGCCCAGCAACAGTATAGCCGCTCGGTCCGAACTTCAACTCCCAGTTCACAGCCAGCCTCGAGCACGCCCAGGAGGGCTCGAGGGAATTCCAGAAGGAGATCCGGGGAGGGCTCACAGCATCAGCCCGTCCCCACCATCCGTCCTGCGCCAGTCCAGATCGCCAGGCGCGGGACCCGCAGGTTGGCAGGGCTGAAAGGCCCCCACCTAACTTGATCCGCCCTGACGGAACCAGGATTGCATCTCCGGTCAGGCATCCTCCGTCTCCAATAAGATATCCGTCTCCTCCTCGGCCCATCCGAGATATTCCAGCTTATGGAAGCAGCAGGAGAAACCCGCCGTCCGCAAGACCTTCCCGACGTAGCAGGGCGCCGAGAGAGAGCCCGGATCCTCACCCCCAGAGGCGGACTTCGAGCTTCTCTAACGGGAGTTACTGGACCGGCAGTCGCCGGAGTGACCTTTCTGGCGGAGACCTGTGTCAACGTTTAAGCTCGGCATAAAGTCCTCAAACCACCCAGGGGGGCGACCTGCGAGATCGCCTAAACTCTCATTGGGGGGAACCAGTAGGAGGTGGCAGTCACGCTCGCTCAGGGGGAGACCTGTCCGAGGTGCGTAACGGTGGGAAAGCCCCAAATAACCTATCTCAAGATCGGAGGGGTAATAACCCACCAAACGTATACAATGGATCCGGAGCTGTCGAGCAGCCTCGGAATAACTAAGGAAATCAGGAAAAAACCCTTGAGCGCCTGGCTCAGATGGAGGAGTTGATGAGGAAGCTCCTCTCGGAAAAAGAGAAAGACGAGTACGATTCGGGGGACGAGCTGGAACTCTTCGCCCCCAGCATAGCAGCAACGGCTTACCCACCCGGTTTCCGTATGCCGCACCTATCCAAATTCAACGGAGATGGAGACCCGTCGGATCATCTGGGGATGTTCAACACCCTGATGATGGCCCACAACATTGGCCCTGAGCTGAGGTGTTTGATATTTCCATCCACACTGACTGGACCAGCCAGGCAGTGGTTCAAACAAAGCAAAAAACAATCAATCAGCTCCTGGAAAACTTTCTATGCAGACTTCAAGAGGGCATTCCGAGCCTCCCAGGCCACCCGCGTCAAGGCCGACTCCCTGGCTAACGTGAGGCAGCAGCCCGACGAATCTCTGAAGGCCTACCTGAGCAGGTTCGCGAACGTCGCTGCTCGGGCCAGAGACGCAGATGACAGTTCCAAGCTCATGGCCTTGAGGACTGGAATCCTCGTCGGAGGGGGACTCTGGAAAGAAATACAAATGAAGGGAGTTAGCTCAGTGAACGAGTTCCTAAATAGGGCCCAGGAATGGATCAACTTGGAGGAAGCTCAAGCCTCAGCTGCAGGAACTAGCCAGGTTCCTGAACAGCCCGTTGAAGTGGGAACGGAGGTCGCGACAACGTCCCAGAACGTTACATAGAATAACCAGTTCGGTGGAGGCAAGAGAAAAGGGAACGGCGAGGGCAGCCAGCACGACCCAAAGAAGAATAAGTCCGTAGACAAATTTAAGCCGGTCTACGCGACTTATACAGAGCTCACCCACTCTAGAGAGAACATCTTCCTAGCGAACTCTGCTCGCCTCCCCTGGAAGAAGCTGGAGCCGTTAAAGCACCAAAAGGGAAAGAGAGACACCTCCAAGTTTTGCCGTTTCCACAACGACATTGGCCACAATACCGATGATTTTAGGCATTTGAAGGATGAGATCGAAACTCTCATTAGAGCCGGCCCCTTGGCTCAGTACGCACGGAATAGGGTTCCAGCAAGCCGACTTGCTCCGGAAGCCCCGATCAGCCATCCCGGATCTCGGGTAGATCAAGACGTCCCCCCTCCAGTGGTAGGAGGGGAGATATCCACAATCTCGGGAGGTCCGCACTTAGCTGGCACGAGAAGGGGTGCCCAAAAGAGGTACATAAACGAACTCAAGGCGCATAATGGAGCAGAGTTCGTCCCGAAGCAGCGTTTGCCAAAGCAGCAACGATTGGAGAGGCAACCGATCATTTTTACAGAAGAAGATGCGGGCCATGTCCAATTCCCTCATAACGACCCTCTGGTCGTAGCAGTGCAGCTCACTAATCGAAGGGTTAGGAGGGTGCTGATAGATAATGGGAGCTCGGTAAACCTTCTATTCCGGTCCACGCTGGAGAAGATGGGTTTAACTGTCGCCGAGCTGAAGGCGACCTCCATAATGCTGTATGGTTTCTCAAAAGAAAGATCAGCGGCCATAGGGACAATCGAGCTGGTGATCACCCTAGGAGAAGGACCTTGGACAGTCTCCAAACTCCTTGAGTTTGTGGTCGTCAACTGCTCCGCCGCATACAATGCTATTTTGGGTCGACCCACACTCATAGCTTTTGAGGCCATCACCTCCGTTCGCCACCTCGCGCTAAAATTCCTTTCTTCCACGGGAATATGCACGGTCCGTGGTGATCAGCTCGCTGCCAGGGAATGCTACAGCATTTCCATGAAGGGAAAATCGAAACCCGGGTAGCTAGCAATGGCCGTCCAAGGTAGAGGAGAGGAATCTCAGGAACCTTTAGCTGATCCTGAGATTGAAAAACCTCAAAGGGTCGGAGGGGAAAATATCATCTTAAGTGAGGATATTGACCCCCGAATAGGCAAGGATAAGTCCGAGCTCCAGGCTATTGAAGAGCTCGAAGAAATGAACATCGATCCACAAAATCCTTCACGGACGGTCAAGCTCGGGAAAAGCCTCTGTAGCAAGAGGAAGGTGGAGCTGGTTAAGTTTCTGCAGGATAACCTGGATGTGTTTGCATGGTCGCATAAGGACATGGTGGGAATCAGTCCAAATGTCATCATGCACACCCTTCATCTAGACAAGAGCATCCCTGCGAAGTCCCAGAAGCAGAGGCGCCTAGGAACAACCCGGGCTGAGGCCTTAGAGGAAGAAGTAGCCCGGCTAAAGAAATGCGGCTTTATCCGAGAAGCCAAGTTTCCTACTTGGGTCGCCAACCTCGTGCTGGTCCCGAAGCCCGACGGGAAGTGGCGAACCTGCATCGACTTCTCCGACCTGAATAAAGCCTGCCTCAAAGATTGTTTTCCCTTGCCAAGAATTGACCAATTGGTGGATGCCACAGCGGGGCACGAGCTCATGTCCTTTATGGACGCGTACTCAGGCTACAACCAAATCGCCATGAATCCGGCGGACCAGGAGCACACCAGCTTCATGACCCCGACTAACGTCTATTGTTACAAGGTCATGCCATTCAGGCTGAAGAACGCCGGCGCTACGTACCAGAGGTTAGTAAATAGAATGTTCGCCAACCAGATCGGGAAGAACATGGAAGTGTACGTTGATGACATGCTGGTTAAGTCAAAGACTGCCGATAACCATGCTTCCAACCTGGAGGAGTGCTTCAAGATACTACGGGAGTATGGCATGAGGCTTAATCCGCAGAAGTGCACTTTTGGAGTCGCATCTGGAAAATTCCTGGGTTTCATCGTCAATACCCAAGGAATCGAGGGAAACCCCGACAAGATCAGGTCATTACTCGAGCTTCCCTCACCCAGGTCGCGCAAAGACGTCCAAGGCCTGACAGGAAAGGTGGCAGCCCTCAATCGGTTTATTTCAAAGTCCACCGATAAGTGCCTGCCATTCTACAACCTGCTCCGAGGAAATAAGAAGTTCGAATGGACAGAAGAGTGCGAAAGTGCTTTCCTCGACCTGAAGGCACATCTGGCCGAGCCTCCTGTACTATCCAAACCAAAAGCAGGAGAGCCCCTTTTTCTCTACATAGCTGTCACAGAGGATGCAGCTAGTGCCGTATTGGTTCGAGAAGAAGACCGGGTTCAGAAACCGGTCTATTACATCAGCAAGAGACTTCTCGGGGCTGAATCTCGATACCCATTGATGGAAAAATTGGCGTTCTGCCTCATCACGGCCTCCCGAAAGCTCAGGCCGTACTTCCAGTCCCACTCAATACACGTCATAACCGACCAACCTTTAAGGCAGGTTTTGCAAAAACCTGAAGCATCGGGATGCCTATTAAAGAGGGCTATCGAACTCAGTCAGTTCGAGATTTTATACACCCCACGAACTGCTATAAAAAGTCAGGCCCTGGCCGATTTTGTATCAGAGTGCACAGGATTCCGGGAGGATCTTGTAGAAGACTCACCCCAGCTCACCTCGACCCAGGCGTCATGGAAGATCTTCTTAGACGGCTCATCCAATGAGAACGGCTCCGGGGTTGGAATCATTTTGATATCCCCCGAGGGACATAGATTCCACTCGGTGCTGAGATTCGATTCAAGGCCTCCAACAATGAGGCCGAATACGAAGCTTTGCTGGCCGGACTGAGAATAGCCCAAGAGCTGAAGGCGAGCTCCATCTAGTGCTTCAGTGACTCCCAGCTCATGGTAAACCAGGTGCTGGGCGAGTATCTGGCACGAGGACCCAAGATGGCTGCATACCTGACAAAGGTAAAATTCGAACTGTCCGCGTTTGGGCGAGGCTCAATCGAGCAGATACCTCGGGAGCAGAACGCTAACGCTGACGCTCTTGCCAAGCTTGCCACCTCTGGGGAGACGGAGGCTTTGGGGTTAGTTCCGGTAGAGTTCTTGGAAAAACCAAGTATAGAAGAAGCCAGGATGGAGGTCGAGATGATCGACACTAGGCCGACCTGGGTGACTCCCATCCTTGAGTATCTCACCGAGGGGAAGCTACCTGAAGGGCGTAATGATGCGCGACGGATACTGTTCCAGGCCCCAAGGTATACGATGGTAGATGGGATACTGTACTGACGTGGGCACTCCCTACCTCTTCTACGATGTGTTCTTCCAGGCGAAGCAAAGGCCATCCTGCAGGAAGTGCATGAGAGATTTTGCGGGGATCACACTGGGGGGCAAAGCTTGGCCCTAAAGGTCTAGAGGCAAGGATATTACTGGCCCACTCTGTCCAAGGACTCGATCTCGTATGTCAAGAAATGTGACAACTGCCAGCGGTTCGCCACAGTTTCCCGAGCTCCCCCAGTCGAACTGAAGATGATCTCTTCCCCGTGGCCATTTGCGGTCTGGGGAATCGACTTGGTTGGCGCCCTCCCTACTGGAAAGGGCGGGGTCCGATACGCTGTGGTGGCCATCGACTACTTCACAAAGTGAGCTGAGGCATAACCTTTGGCAACAATAACTTCCAAAAAAGTCCTAGACTTCGTGGTTAAGAGCATTATCTGCCGATTCGGGCTGCCCAAGAAAATCGTTTCCGACAATGGGACTCAGTTCGACAGCGACCTATTCACCAACTTTTGTGAAAGGTACGGGATCGTGAAAAGCTTCTCGTCCGTGGCCTATCCTCAGGCAAATGGCCAGGTCGAGGCCGTCAATAAGACCCTAAAAGCAAGCCTCAAGAAGAGACTAGACGAAGCTAAGGGAGTCTGGCCAGAACAGCTCCCCCAGGTTCTGTGGGCATACCGGACCTCGCATCAGACTCCTACGGGTCATACTCCTTTCTCCCTGGCTTTTGGGAGTGAGGCAGTCCTCCCTGTGGAGATTAAGGTACCTTCGCATAGAGTCCAGGCATATGACCAGGACCGTAACCACGAGCTACTTTGCGCTTCCCTTGACTTGGTTGATGAAAGACGAGAAGATTCGCAACTCCAGCTCGCATATTACCAACAAAAAATCACTCGTTATTTCAACTCAAAAGTCAAAAAGCGCGCCTTTAGCATTGGCGACTTGGTCCTCAGGAGGATTTTCTTAGCCGATAAAGATCCCAAAGATGGAGTATAGGGACCGAACTGGGAAGGGCCATATCAAATCATCGAGGTCATTAAAGAAGGAACTTACAAATTAGCTCGGCTCGATGGAGGGGCAGTCCCACGAACTTGGAACGCCATCCATTTGAAGAGATATTATCAATGACACCCTTGTAAGGCCTAAAAGGCTATTTTTTTTTTATGTATTAAGCAATGAGAATTAACTCTTTGTTTATGATTGTACATGTTTACAAGTGTAATCTAAAGTAACCACGAAAGACCCTTTCCTAGTTACTTGGGGGGCATATGGTGCCTGGATATAACCAGGTCGCCTTAAAGCTTAGAAGTTAATTTAAATCGATTGATCGTTGTTTTCCTTAAAGAGCACGAGATATTGATAAAAATTAACACAAACTAAGTGTTCAAACTAAGTTCCTGGACATAACCAGGTCATAAAGCTTAGAAGTTAATTTAAATCGATTGATCGTTGTTTTTCTTAAAGAGCATGAGATATTGATAAAAATTAACGCGAACTAAGTTTTCAAACTAAGTTCCTGGACGTAACCAGGTCATAAAGCTTAGAAGTTAATTTAAATCGATTGATCGTTGTTTTTCTTAAAGAGCACGAGATATTGATAAAAATTAACGCGAACTAAGTTTTCAAACTAAGTTCTTGGACATAACCAGGTCATAAAGCTTAGAAGTTAATTTAAATCGATTGATCGTTGTTTTTCTTAAAGAGCACGAGATATTGATAAAAAGTAACGCGAACTAAGTTTTCAAACTAAGTTCCTGGATGTAACCAGGTCATAAAACTTATAAGTTAATTTAAATCGATTGATTGTTTTTTTTCTTAAAGAGCACGACAAAATTGATAGAAATTAACGCGAACTAAGTTTTTCAAAGTAGTAACTAAAATGCGTAAAGGCAAAAGGGAAATAAACCAATTAAAAGAAAAAATTGATAAAACCAAGTGTCTCGAGGTGGAAAAACCTCATGCAAAGTTAAAAAAAAAAAGAGAATATTAAAGGAAAGGGTGCGAAAAAGAAAGGCCCTAAGCTCCACTAGGCTGCTCCGAGGAGGTCGCTGTCTCGCCCTCCTGCTCGGCCATGACAGGTGCCTCCCCGGTTTCAGATGTTGCCTCCTGCTGAACACGAGCTTTGAACCTCTCCAGGAAGACCTCCCCGTCCGCTCCTAAGAAGGAAAAGTCGCCGTCCTGATTATAGGCCCAGCAATGGTAGAGCATGTCCTCCATGGCGGTGCTGGAGGCTGCCTTCTCCATTTCCAAGGCGGCCTTAGCCTCCTCGGCCCCAGCCTTCGCAGAGTCTAGCTCGACCAGCGCGGCAGCGAGAGCGGCTTTGGTAACCTCAGCCTCTTGAAGCTTGGGACGGGCTTCTTCCAGCTCGGCCTGTACGGCCGCCAGAGCATCCTTGGCTTCCTTTTCCTTCTATTGGGCCGTCTCCAAGGAAGTCTGATGGGCGGCCAAAGCCGCCTGATGCTCGCCCCTCATATCCTCAAGTTAGGCCTTGGCCCTGGCTATGCTGTGGTGAAGGGCCAAGACGCTCTGCAAAAACAGAGGCAACTGCCTTAGAAAAAAAAAGGGGAGAGGAAAAACAGGGCAAGGCATGATAATCAAAAGCAAGGGTAAAGTCAGCTTAATGTTAGGGCCATGCCCAATGAAGATTCCATTACGCCCACTAGGCTCCTTGTTTCGATGGCCCGCAGCTCTCTCTCGTTGAAGAGGTAGAAGTGGTCGACGGCGTAGCTCGCCGTCTCATACACCGTCCCTCGAAAGACATCTGGAATCTTCTCCAGGGCTTGGGGGTCCACCGGGATGCGCACCTCGGGGGGCGCAGTTGCCGAAGCCCCGAGCTCCACCCCTGTGTCCCAGGCGAAGGCCTGAGCTCGCCGAGGGGGTGGGGGCATGTTCCCCACTAAAGCAGGAGGTACAGTTTCCTCGGCCTGGGTAGCTGGGGGCTGCTCTTTCCCCTTTGCAGGGGACTTGGTTGGGGTCCCAGCGGCTTTCTTCGCCACCCGGAGCTTCTTCATTTTGGGCCCGGAGGCCCCAGCTGAGGAGTTCCCTCCGGTGAACATAGCTCGCTGATTTTTCCCCCCGGGCTGAGACATCTCCTCTGGCAAAACAAAGACAACATCAATATATCAGTAAGTAGTCATGCAAAAACAAAAACAAGGAGGAAAAGAGCGAAACTCAAGTATATATATACTAAAGGGAATCCTACCCTCCGAGCTAGAAGAGGAATCTATGGTCACGACCATCGGCCCCAGAGCTTCTGCGGGGGAATCTAAGACAATTACTTCTCGAGTTGGCGCGGGTTCTGGATCCGAGGCTAGCTCAGGACTAGACTCTTCTACGTACTGCCTAAGACCCGGAGCTACGACACCCTCCCGGAGTCATGGCCATTACCAAAGGTTGGTCCCATACTCCTCAAATAGGACCGACCTAAAGGCTAGGGTGTTGTCTACAACTATGGTACCCCTAGGGCGGCTACTTTCGTAGTCCAACATGAGTTGGTCGACGCAATGGAGCAGGGTTACATCAAAGTCTGGGTCACTTAGATGGCGTTGGACGAGCTGTTTGGGATTGAACCTAGCTAGCCGGGGATCTGCAGTGGCTCTATCTAAGTTCCTAAACGTATATGGGTTACCTTGGCCGGAGGGACCTGCAGCTGCTTCGGACCGGATCCTCTCCTCGTCCGTCCTTTGGGCCACCTCTAGTGCCCGCTTCCTCGTCCTCACGAGGGGCACCTCGTCCTCCTCGTCCTCATCCCCCGCGATCTCCTCCTCGGGGATGGCCCTCATCTCGCAGGCTGGGGGAGGCACCCGGGGCCTCCTCAGGTTCAGAGTCTGGCCTTGGGAGATCAGCTTGCAGGCTAGCATCGTCTCGTCTGTCACGAGCCGGTGATAGTCCTTTTCACTGGGGGGCAAGCCCGCCAGTGTCTCGTACTGGCTCCCGAGGATCACAGACTTCTCTGTCCTCGCGAAGATAGCTGCAGAATTATTCTAAGTCAGAAATGGATACAGGGGGGAGCTAATCGATACTTAACTTACGAGCTAAGGATGAAAAGTACTTACGAGGACGGTTGAAGTAGTGCAGGTCGCAGTTGCGAAACCCCTTGGACATAAAGAACTGGTCTTTGAAGTCGTTGGGGTGGCTGGGCAGCTCGATGACCGCATCCGTATTTGGAAACCGGGTTAAGTAATATAACCCGTCGCCTCGCCCCCGTTGCTCCGGGCTGGCCTTGAGGCAGAAGAAGTATAAGATATCTGCCGGAGTGGGGACCTCCCACTCCTGTTTCAGGAACAGATATCTCAACCCCGCCAACAAACGATAGGAGTTGGGGGGAGCTGGAAAGGAGCCAACCTCACGCAGTTGAGGAAGTCGGCGAAGTACTGATCCAGCGGGAGGAAAGCCCCGGCTTTGAAGTGCTCGTCACTCCAGGTCGCAAACTCCTCGTCGAGCGGCGCGCAGTTCCGCTCACCTTCTACGGGAGGTCGGGCGATCAGGGCGCCTCTCCCCAGTTCGATGCCATGGGAAAGGAATATCTTATTCACTTTCTCCTGATCGGTGATCTTCGAAATGATCCTCTCGGCCTCGAAGAAAGCGTCGGGCGCCAGCTCGAGCTCCTGCTCCACGGCCGGCCCGAAGATGGGAATTGGGGAGTCCGTCATCACCTCTTTTCCCTTGGATTGTTGGGAGGCCGAGCTGCCAGCGATCCTCTTTGGAGCATTCTTCTTGGGTGCCATCTGGTCGCCTAGCGAACAAAAGAAAAGATTTTCAGAAAAGGCGACCTAAGCATAAGGGAGAATCAAAAGGGGTGTTTCCTTTGCACAAGCTGAGGTAATCTCAGCCCATGGAGAGTGAGACCACGCGGTTCTATGAACACGCGCCTGTGCTCCCAACAGATCTCGGATTACTCGGAATTCGTGTGTCAGGAGGGTCAGGATAGAAATTTTCCTTGGAAGGAAAGTTTTAGTAGGCAAGAGAGGCAAAACCGCTGTGAAGCGTGTCCCCTAAGCTACTCGGTTTTGCACCCAAAATACTGGACATTTTAAACAAGCATACCAAAAATCCTACCCAGAAAATTTCCCCAGAAAATGCACCCTATAAACCGTGCCCCTAAATGGTTTTCTACTACAAGCGATACCCTAACCTAAAAGGCTTTCACCCTTCATGCCCACAAAAAACCAACAAAACCTTGCATGCGACTACAGTAAAAAATAATTTCAAGACATGCACAGTCAGGGGACTTACGGAGTGTTCTGGTTGAGAAAGGGATGAAGGGATCGCCTGGGTTGGGGCTTCGTCGGAGTAATTGATTCCAAAGCTTCAAGGGAGCCTTTACACCTGAACTTTTGGAGCGCTGGGAGTGGCAGCCGGAAAGAAGAGGGTATTTCTTTTGGAGAAGAAGAAGAGAGAAGAAGAGGGAAAATTCTGGAAAATTTCAAATGAACGGGTGGCCCATGCGTAAGGTGGCCACCCCTTTTTTATACATGAAAGGCCACGTGAGAGGGCCGTGGGATTGCCCTGATGTGGGATCCAAGGCTCTCCACTCTAAAGACGAAACGACGGTTGAGTGTAGGCTAGGCCATTCAATGCGGTTCTCGGAAGACGTACCGTCACCAACCACGATGTTCCACGTATTCGGCGCCTGCATAAAATGTGGAATATGAAGAGTTCGTGGGGAAGGCTAAAAGCCCCTACTGTGGCCCTACACGACGTCGTGTACCACGAGCAGGGGCTTGGGGGGCAAATGTACGCCCTAATTTTCCCACGGGCTATTAGCAAGCAGAGATACGGCCTAAATCATATCAGCCACGTGGATCACCCATGATCGGAGCTGCTATCGTCAGGTCCTACCTCGTTAGCTCTGGTATCCGAAGGGTTCGCCAAGATTACTTGAGGACTGTCTAGACTCTGAAGGCCACGGGTCGAGAGAAGCATCCAACTCGTGGTACGAGTTGGAGTTGGAGGCTGTGACCTTTTGTAAAGTCAACCACGCAAGATAAATGTGCGTATATCAGACATCACGTGTCTGATATATCCCTGACTTCTCGGACACGCAGCATGAACGTGCGTATTCAGGCACCCACGACTGGGTTGGGCCGTGCGGCCCATTATCCCCCTTACCTATTGATTAGACCACACTTCATGTGTCAGGTTTTAGGAATTAATCATGAATGTCACAGAAGTGACATGATAGGTAAGAAGGTCACGGGATGACCTTCTTACCAACTCCCAGGTGCCCTCTCCTATAAATATGGAGATCCTGGGAGTTGCAAAGGGTTGGATTCTATTGTGTAAAGAAATACTCTGTAAAAGAATACCAAGCATATAGCAATAATATTGACTGGTGGAGTAGAATGATTTTAACCTTTGAACCACCTAAAAGTCGTAATTGTGTCACCAGTCCATCTCCAGAAGATCATTCATCTGTTTCGGTTCATAGTTAAGCACTAATCCCTTCCTCTTATTTTCTTAAGTACCTGTTGGCGAAGAACCGCGTCAACATGCTAGTTCTCAACACATGAGATGAAGATCTAGAAGAGAAGAAGAAAGTGAATGCCCAAGAAATGATTATACTATCTAGATTTTCACTTACCCAATTGTACAAAATGGTGAATGAATTGTATATTTTATTCATGTAAATAACATGTATTTATACAACATTAGATAAACTAAACTAGGAAAGTTGGAGATAACATAGGAAACTAAAATAAATACAGTTGACCCTAATTGTTAGTGTTGACGCAGTTCTTCGGCAACAGATAATTATATGAATAAGGAGATGGATTAGTGCTAAATAATGAACCGTAATAGATGAATGATCTCAAAGGAAAATTATAACTCGAATACTTTTTTTAAGTAGTTTTAAGGTTAAAATCCTTCTAGTCCACCAGCCAATATTATTGATATATCTCTGATATTCCTTACAGGGTATTCCTTTGCAAATCAGAAGCCAATCCTTTGCAACTCCCAGGGTCTCCATATTTATAGGGAGAGGGCACCTGGGTGTTGGCAAAGGAGATCATCCCGTGACCTTCTTACCCATCATGTCACTTCTGTGACATTCATGATTAATTCCTAAAACCTGACAATGAAGTGTGGTCTAATCAATAGGTAAGGGGGATAATGAGCCGCATGGCCCAACCCATTCATGGGTGCCTGAACACGTACGTTTATGTTGCATGTCCGAGAATTCAGGAATGGAGTAGACACGTGATGTCTGATATATGCACGTTTACATTGCGTGGTTGACTTTATAAAAAGGTCAGAGGTGTCAGCTCAAGCTCGTATCTTGAGCTTGATGTAGTCTCAGCCCGTGGTGTCCATGCTGCTGATCTGATCCCTTGGTAATCACTAAACCTTTGGTTATCTCGAGCTAGAGAGGTAGAGACTTGTAACAAAAGCTCCGGGTAGGTGGCTTCCACGTGACTGATAGAATTATGCCATTTTCCAGCTCGCTAATAACCTATGGATATTTAAGGCGTACATTTGTCCCCCAAGCCCCTGCTCGTGGCATATGACGTCACCTGGGGCCACAGTGGGGGCTTTTAGGCTTCTTTGTGGACTCTTCATATCCCGTCCATTACGCTGGTATCGGATACGTGGAGCATCGTGGTTGGTGAAGGTCCGTCTTCCGAGAACCGCATTAAATGGCTTAGCCTATCTTCGGCCGTCGTTTCGTCTTTCGAGTAGTGATCCTCGTATCCCACATCAAGACAATCGAACGGCCCTCATCCTTTGGCCTTTAACGTATATATAAGGCTGGCCACCCTCTGCATGAACCACCCTTTTATTTGAAAATTTTCTCATCTTCTTCTTTCTTCTCAGTTTCAAAACCCTTTCTTTCTTTCAGTCACTATTCCCAGTGTTCCTGAAGTTCAGACACTAGGGCTCTTTCGTGACTCCGGTACCAACGATTCCAACAGGATTTCAACCCAGACGCTCCTTTCAGTCTTTACACAGCAAAGAAAAATTTCTATAAGTCCTTTGTTTGTTGCATGCTTTAAATGTTTTCCCTTTCTCTTGCTTAGGTAAACTTTCTCTTAGCCGCATGTTGTAGGTTGTTTGTTTTTTGTTCTTCTTTGCTGGTATTTTATGCGTAGGTTTTTATCCTAGGGGTATCGACCGTAGGAAAAACTGCTTAGGAGCATGACTCATAAGATACAACTCTAGGTTGATTTTCTAGGTAAAATTTTTATGCCTGTTTGGAACAACCAGTTTCTAGGGTGCAAAAATCGGGCAGCTTAGGGGACACGCTTCACAGGCGGTTTTGCCTACCAAAACTTTCCTTCCAAGGAAAACTTTTATCCTGACCCTCCTGACACACGGATTTCGAGTAATCGGGGACCCGTTGGGAGCACAGGCGCGTGTTCACAGAACCGCGTGGTCTCACTCGTCGCGGGCTGAGATTACCTCAGCCCGTTTAAAGGAAACCCTTCGCGCTAGATTCTTTCTTATGCTTAGGTCACCTTTTCTAAATTTTCTTCTTTGTTCGTTAGGCGATCAGATGGCACCCAAGAGGAGCGCATCCAAGAAGAGTGCTGGCAGCTCGTCTTCCCAGCAAGCCAGCAAAGAGAAAGAGGTGGCCACAGACTCCCCGATCCCCAACTTTGGTCCCACCTTGGAGAAGGAGGTCGAGGTGGGGCCCGACGCCTTTTTCGAGGCCGAGAGGATCGCCTCGAAGGTCACCACCCAGGGGAAAGTCAACAAAATTATGCTTTCCCATAATATAGAGATAGGGAGGGGCGCCCTAGACGCCCGACCTCCCCTTGAGGGTGAGCAGAGCTGCGCGCCGCTCGATGAGGAGTACGCCGCCTGGAGCGATGAGTATCTCAAGGTTGGGGCCTTCCTCCCACTAGACCAGTACTTCGCCAATTTTTTAAATTACGTGAAGCTGGCCCCCTTCTAGCTCCCCCCTAACTTCTACCGTCTGTTAGAGGGGTTGAAGTATTTATTCCTGAAGCAGGAATGAGAGGTCCCCACGCCGGCGGACATCCTCTACTTCTTTTACCTCAAAGCCAGCCCGGAGCAATGGGGGCGAGGTGACAGGTTCTACTACCTGACCCGTTTTCCCAATTTGGCTGCGATCATCGAGCTACCTAGCCACCCCAATGACTTCAAGGACCAATTCTTCATGTCAAAGGGGTTTCGCAACTGCGAATACCATTACTTCAACCGTTCTCGTAAGTTCCTTCTATCTTCAGCTCGTAAGTTGGTTGCTGATTAGCCTCTTTTTATTCGTTCCTGACTTAGAAACTATCATGCAGCTATTTTCGTGAGGACGGCCAAGTCAGTGACCCTTGGGGGTCAATATGAAACCTTTGCGGGGCTCCCTCCAAGTGAAAAAGATTACCGCTAGCTCGTGTCTGACGAGACGATGCTGGCGTGTAAGTTAATTTCCCTGGGCCAGACTCTGGCCTTGAGGAGACTGCGGACCATCCCTGCTGCTCGCGAGATGGCGCCCATCCCCGAGGAGGAGGCCGCGGATGAGGATGAGGATGAGGACGAGGAGGACGAGGTGCCCCTCGTGCGCCGGAAGCGGGCCCTGGAGGTCGCCCAGGAAGCCAATGCAGAGAGGACCTAGTTCGGGGCAGCAGCCGGCCCCTCCAACCAAGGTAACCCTTATTTATTTAGGGACTTAGATAGGGCCACTGCAGACCTACGACTTGCTAGGTTTAACCCCAGCAAACCTGTTCACCGCCACCAAAATGACCCAGACCGCGATGTCACCCTGCTCCAATGTGTTGACCAGCTCGTTGGTATTCTGCTCCAATGTGTTGACCAACTCGTTGGCATTCTGCTCCCGAGGTATTTGCTTGATTGAGCTACGCTCGAATGCAGACAAGTTTTTCTTTACCTTGGCCAAGTAAGCAGCCATCTTGGTTCCCCGTGCTTGGTATTCCCCTAACACTTGGTTTACCACGAGCTGGGAATCGCTTTAACAGTGAACGGAGCTGGCCTTTAGCTCTTGGGCCACCCTTAGCCCGGCCAGTAAAGCTTCGTATTCAGCCTGGTTGTTGGACGCTTTGAACCTGAATCATAACGCTGAGTGGAATCGATGTCCTTTTGGGGATATCAATATGATTCCAGCCCTGGAGCCGTTCTCGTTAGACGAGCCACTACGAAGACCTTCCATGAGGCCTAGGCTAAGGAGGCATGGGCTGACTCTTCTACAGGATCTTCTCGGACTCCTGTGCATTCTGCCATAAAGTCAGCTAGGGCCTGGCTTTTTATTGCAGTTCGCGGTACGTACAAAATCTCAAATTGGCTGAGTTCAATAGCCCACTTCAACAGACGTCCCGATGCTTCAGGTTTTTGCAAAACCTACCTTAAAGGCTGATCGGTTATGACACGTATCGAGTGGGACTGGAAATACGGCCTGAGCTTTCGGGAGGCCGTAATGAGACAGAAAGCCATCTTCTCCATCATCGGATACCGGGATTCAGCTCCGAGAAGCCTCTTGCTGATGTAATAGACTGGCTTTTGAGACCGGTCCTCTTCTCGAACTAAGACGGCACTAACTGCATCTTCCGTGATAGCCAGGTAAAGGAAAATAGGCTCTCCTGCCGTTGGTTTGGATAATACGGGCGGCTCGACTAAATATGCTTTCAGGTCGAGGAAGGCACGTTTACATTCCTCGGTTCACTCGAATTTCTTATTTCCCTGGAGCAGGTTGTAGAGTAGCGACTTGATCATATCGGGGCTTGCTACTATTCCCCTGGTATTGACAATGAAACCCAGGAACTTTCCTGACGCGACCCCGGAAGTACATTTTTGGGGGTTAAGCCGCATGCTATATTCTCTCAATATCTTAAACCATTCCTCCAGATCGGAAACATGGTTATTGGTAGTTTTTGACTTGACCAACATGTCGTAAACATACACTTCCATGTTCTTCCCGATTTGGTTGGCAAACATCCTATTTACCAACATCTGGAATGTAGCTCCGGCGTTCTTCAACCCGAAGGGCATGACCCTGTAACAATAAACGTTAGTTGGGGTCATGAAGCTAGTGTGTTCCTGGTCTGCTGGATTCATGGCGATCTGATTATAGCCCGAGTACGCATCCATAAAAGACATGAGCTCGTGCACCACCGTGGCGTCCACTAATTGGTCGATCCTTGGCAAGGGGAAGTAGTCTTTTGGGGCAGGCTTTGTTCAGATCGGAGAAGTCGATGCAGGTCCGCCATTTCCCGTTGGGCTTCAGGACCAACACAGGATTGGCGACCCACATCGGGAACTTTGCCTCGCGGATAAAGCCGCACTTTAGGAGCTGGGCTACTTCTTCTTCTAGGGCCTTAGCTCGGGTTGTTCCTAGGCACCTTTGTTTCTGGGATTTCGCAAGCACTCTTTTATCCAAGTGGAGGTGTGCATTATGACGCTCGGACTGATCCCTACCATGTCTTCATGAGACCAGGCGAACACGTCCAGATTCTCTTACAGAAACTTAATCAGCTTTGCTTTCCTTTCGCTACAGAGATTTTTCCCGAGCTTCACCACCTTCGAGGGATCTCGTGGATCAATGTTTACCTTCTCAACCTCTTCGATGGCCTGGAGCTCGGATCTATCCTCGCCTACTCTGGGGTCGATATCATTATTTAAGATGATATTCTCCCCTTTGGCACTCTGAGGTTTTTCAATCTCAGGACTAGACACAAATTCCTGAGATTTCTCATTTCCGTCCTGGAAGGTCATCGTTACCTGCCCAGGTTTTGATTTTCCCTTCATAGAAATGTTGTAGCATTCCCTGGCAGCAAGCTGATCAGCTCGGACCGTGCATATCCCCGAGGAAGAGGGGGATTTTAGCGCGAGGTGGCGGATGGAGGTTATGGCTTCAAACACTATCAATATAGGTCGACTCAAGATGGCATTGTATGCGGCGGGACAATCGATGACCACAAACTCGAGGAGTTTCGAGACTGTCTGAGGTCCCTCTCTTATGGTGATCACCAGCTCGATCGTTCCTATTGCCGCCGACCCTTCTCCAGAGAATCCGTATAGCATCATGGAGGTGGCTTTCAGCTCGGTGACAGATAAACTCATCTTTTCCAGCGTAGACCGGAACAGTAGGTTCAACGAGCTCCCATTATCGACCAGTATTCTTCTAACTCTCCGATTAGCGAGCTGAGCAGCTATGACCAGAGGGTCGTTATGAGGGAATTGGACGTGACTGGCATCTTCCTCGGTGAATATGATTGGTTGCCTCTCCAATCGTTGCCGTTTGGGTAGATGCTGCTCAGGGACGAACTCCACTCCATTATGAGCCTTGAGTTCGTTGACGTATCTCTTTTGGGCACCTCTGCTTGTGCCAGCCAGATGGGGGCCTCCGGAGATCGTGGAGATCTCTCCTCCTATCACGGGAGGAGGGACGTCCTGATCTACCCGAGACCCAGGCTGACTTATCGGGACCACCGGAGATGGATGACCGGCGGGAACTCTATTCCGCGCATACTGAGTCAAGGGTCCGACTGTGATGAGAGTCTCGATCTCATCCTTCAGGTGCCTACAATCATCGGTGTTGTGGCCAATGTCGTTGTGGAATCGACAAAACTTGGAGGGGTCTCGCTTACCCTTCTGGTGCTTCAACAGTTCCGGCTTCTTCGAGGGGAGGCGAGCAGAGTTTGCTAGGAAAATATTCTCCCTAGTGTGTGTGAGCTCGGTATAAGTCGCGTAGAATGACTTAAATTTTTCTACAGACTTGTTCTTCTTTAGGCCGTGCTGGCCGCCCTCGCTGCTCCCTTTTCTCTTGCCTCCACCAAACTGGTTATTCTGTGTAACGGTTTGTGTCGTTGTCACGACGTCCGTTCCCACTCCAGCGGGCTGCTTAGGGGCCTGGCTGGTTCCCGTGGCTGATGCTCGCGCCTCCTCCAGGTTGATCCATCCCTGGGCCCTATTTAGGAATTTGTTTACGGTGCTGACTCCCTTTCTCTGTATCTCTTCCCAGAGTCCGCCTCCGACGAGGATCCCAGTCCTCAAGGCCATGGGCTTGGAGCTGTCGTCTGCGTCTCTGGCTCGAGCAGCGACGTTTGCAAATCTGCTCAAGTAAGCCTTCATAGGCTCGTCGGGCTGCTGCCTTACATTCGCCAGAGTGTCGGCTTTGACGCGGGCAACCTGAGAAGCTCGGAATGCTCTCTTGAAGTCGGCAGAGAAGGTTTTCCATGAGCTGGTTGATTGCATTTTACTCTGCTTGAACCATTGCCTGGCCGGCCTAGTTAAGGTGGAAGGGAATATTAAGCATCTCAGCTCGGGACCAATGTTGTGGGCCATCATCAAGGTGTTGAACATACCCAGATGATCTGATGGGTCCCCGTCTCCGTTGAACTTGGACAAGTGAGGCATACGGAAACCTGGTTGATACGCCGTTGCTGCTATGCTAGGGGCGTAGAGCTCGAGTTTGTCCCCTGAATCATACTCATCTTTTTCTTTTTCTGACAAGAGCTTCCTCATCAGCTCCTCCATCTGAGACAAACGCTCAAGGGTTTTGTCCTGACTTCCTTGGTTGTTCCGGGGCTGTTCAACAACTCCGGTTCCATGGTACGTGTTAGGCGGGTTATTGTCCCTCCTATCTTGAGATAGGTTATATGGGACGTTCCCGCTGTCACGTACTTCAGACAGGCTTTCCCCTTGGCGAGCGCGACTGCCATTTCCAACTGGGTCTCCTCTCTTAGAGTTTAAACGATCTCGGAGGTCGCCCCTCGGGACGGCCTGAGGGCTTTGAGCCGAGCTCAAACGATGGCGCAGGTCTCCGCCGAACATGTCACTTCGACGACTTCCGGTCTAGTAACTTCCATTTGAGAAGCTCGGAGCCCGCCGCTGGGGATGAGGATTCGGGACTTCTCGGGGCGCCCCGCTACGATGGGAAGGTCTGACGGATGGAGGATTTCTCCTGCTGCTCCCATGAGCCGGAATGTCTTTGGCTGGACGAGGAGGAGATGGGTATCTTATTGGTGAAGGAGGATGCCTGACTGGGGACGTGATCCTAGTCTCGTCAGGGCAGATCAAGCTAGGTCGCGGTCGCTCCGTTCTACCATCCTCCGCGTTCTGTGCTCGACGGTCTGAGCGGGGCGGGCTGTCGTCGCGAGCCCTCTCCGGATCTCCTTTGCGAGCTTCCTCGAGTCCTCCTGGGTGCACTCGAGGGCGGAAGTGAGCTAGGAGTTGAGGTCCGGACTGATCAGCTGAATTGCTGCTCGGCCCTAGGAAGTTCCTCAATTGTGGTTTCCCGGTGGTGCGACGTGGGAGTAGAATTTGATGTTGGGGGTCTGACCGACCGACTAGGCCTAGACCGATTACCCTGGCGGGACTTATCAGTCTCACCATGCCTTTTTCCAACGTTAGCATCGGTTGTCAGAGGGGGCAATCGGGCCAAAACCTCTTGAATCTGCTGGTTTGCTTTCGCCAGTTGACTCCTCAACTGTGCATTTTCCATTTCCACCGCCGTGTAGAAATCTGGGATCGGAGACGCGCTCCATCATGCGCTGCATTTTTTCGGAGACGCGCTCCTGCTCAGCAAGCTTGGCCTTAGTGGCCACCAGTTCTTCGGCTACTTGGACCAGTTCTGGATCCTTCTCGTAGTAGTAGCCGTCTTTGTAGTAACCGTCTCGGACATACTCTTCTTCGTTTTCTAAGTATGTCGTATCTTCAGTACTGACCCGATCCTGGCGGGATGTCGGGTCTTCACCTTGGTAGTCCGAGTCGTGGGTACTTTCTCCTTCGGTCTGGGCTGCCGAGGGTTCGTTTTGTACCGCATCTTCCATCATAGTATCGGGGTTGACCCTAGCATTCTTGTCAATCACGGATTTTCTCGTAGTCACCATCTTTTCAGTACGGAGTGAATACAAAAAATGTACACAGAAAAAGAGCTGACTAACAACTCCCTACAGCTCTCAATGAAAGCACCAAAATGTTTACCGAGTTTTTCGGAAACGAATACAAACAAAATAATAAAAAGATAAGAACTGTAGAAGTGCAGAAATATAAATAGACAAACAGATTTTTTACGTGGTTCAGGCGTTAACGAGCCCTAGTCCACGAGTCGATGTTATTATACTTGTAGAGAATTACAGTAAAATGGCTGGTGTACAAGAACCTCACAAACTCACAATGTTTCTCTCGGGTTCTCTTGAAGAAGATGAAGCTAGAGAGATTTTTTGGCAGAGTTCTTGCTCTGTCCTCTTTTTGGCCTCCCTCCTATCGTAAAATGAGGAGGTCTTTATAGCTAGGGTTTTGGATTAGGGTTTTACTCTGCCCCTATGAGTCTTAATTACACCAGCCGTAAATAGGGGATACAATTACCGTAGTAGCATGGCTACAAGGCTCTACGTAGGTATAATTACATGAAAGTATGGGGAATGTCAAAAGGCAGCTGTATTTTCCAGGCTGTCAGCGAAACAGTAGGCGAAAAGGCATTTTTAGGCGTGCTGGGATGTGTGCGGCCTCGACCTGTCAGGCGGGATCCTGTGTCAGGTGAGTATCATTCCAACTATGCCTCCTCTGTGACTCGACCGCTTGGTCTTCTTCCGTGCGAGGCACGGAACTGTATCCGCGAAGGTAACCTGAAGTGCTTCTCCTGGAAGGACCTTCCCCGAAGGATATCCCTTCGGGAGTTCGGGAGAATTGACGAGCTTCCGGGTCGCGGTTGCTTGAAAGAGTGTGCTAGACACTAAACGGGAGAGGCGAAGCCTTTCTGTCCATCCGCGAGCCCTGGTCACCCTTCGTGAAAGATTTAGATAATTCTGCTTCCCCGAGGCTGTCCATCTAAACGCTATCCAGAAATCTGGATAACATTTACCCCCCAAGGTCACAGAGCTTGAGAGGTCCGGGAGCTTGTACAGTCCTCCGGGTATTCTGGTTTCTAGATTAGGCGAGGGGTCACCTCCTGTGTTCCTGGAAGGGTTCCTTTTTCCCGTCTGAGTGTTAGTATGAAAAAAAAAGGAAATTTCTTCTGTTTGAACTCAAGTACTCAAGTGTGGCAAGGGCCACGCGTCATGCAGGGAATGGCTCTGTGACCAAGACGTGTGCGTGAGGCGACTGGTTGAGTATGCGTGCGTCAGGCGTCTGAGTAGTGATTTGACGGTATTTAATGGTACACCGGGCCCGAGATGGCACAATGATGGGAAATAAATACTTTATTCCCATCCGAGGAGTCATAAATGGGACCGGCGCTTCATCCCCAGCCGTCGGATCTGATGCATGCGGTATGGGAAGATCGCGACCGTCCATTTGTGGAATTCGAAATGACTTCGTTCCTGCTATAAAAACGAGGGAACGGACCCTTCTTCCCTCAGCATGTTATTCCCGGACTTCGAGGAATACGGGAGCTTCCTGGAGCAGGAAGCGGTGTCTTGTTTTGCTCGGGGAAGGCCATCCACGTTTCTCATGCATGGTCGTCCCTTTCAAACTTTTCTCTTGTTTGTTTCTTGTTCCCTGTTGGTGGACTTGTTTGTGCTTTTATGTTGTTGCTTGTTTTGTTTTCTGCTTATCTTTTTTCACATCGCTTGCTGGTTGGTTAACCTTGCTTCGTACATTTCTTGCAGAACATCCCGAAGCAAAGATGTTGGGGAGAGCTACCTCACTTATCAAGAAGGCCGCCACTAGCCAAGACCCTTCCAAGGGGAAAGGACGAAAGGCCAGAGCTGGTAGGGGAGGTAAAGCTGCCACACCCAAGAAGACAAGTGGCGAGGCGCAAGTGTCTCCAGTGGTGGAGAGGCCTCCTGTCAAGGGGCCTTCCGAGACCATGGTGGCCTCGAGTAGTAGCAGCGATGGGGAAGGTCTTGTGTTCCCCGTGAAGATGACCGGGGTGAGCAAGCGCCCCGGAGGAGAGGCTGAGGGCGACAAAAAGAAACGTCTTAGACATTCTTCTCCCGGAGGTGATGGAGACCTCCGGGCTGCGCGCAGTCCCCGCCAGACTACCCCCACCCAGCAGCAACCACAACCCCAACAGCGAAAGCAACAACAACAACAAAGACAACCACCACCGCCACAGCAGCAGCAAAAACAACAGCAACAACAAACCGGGGTGGTAGTGTCTTCGCTACCGTCCCTAATACCCCGTCTACCTCCTCCTCCAGTCCAAAGGGAGTCCACCCTTTCGGGGTCACCTTCTTCTCCTTCTCTTCCACTTTCTCAACAAACAAGCCTTCCTCAGCCTGGCCTGAAGTTCCACTTCCCTCAGAGACCAACCCGTTTCCCCGCTGCCCTCCTGGAAGGTGTAAGACGGGCTGATAATTTTTTGAAGAGGCGATTGGAGGCCGAGAAGGCTGTTATTCAGGGAAGGGCAGACAACCTGTCTGCCGTGAAGAGAGCTGAGATGGTAGAAGGGGTGAGATCCCTTCACCCGGCTGGAGCGGTTTTGGATGGCCCAGCCTTGGAGAAGAGGCTGGTGCCTAGGCTCGGACGTGCATTGGCGCCGTTCGGAGCGGAGATGATGGAGGACATGGCCCTGAGCTTGTGCGAGCTCGATTCTGAGAAATGGGCCATCAGTAGCAGTAAGGACCCGCTGTTGCTGACACATGCCGTAAAGCAGCAACTTTCTGGGGTAAGCTGTCAGTTGTTGTGTTCTGGGGTCATTGGTCTTAGTACATTTGGTTCTGCTTAACTCATTCTGTTGTCTTTCCTTGCAGGCCTCTCTCATCGCGGAACGCTCGTTCCGGGAGGTGGGTGCAGTTCTGGTTCAGCTGGAGGAGAGCCAGGCGGCTCGCCAGGCCTTGGAGGCGGAGAAGCAGAAACTGACCCAACAGGTCGAGAGCATAAAGGGGGAGGCTGTGGAGAAGATTAACCAGGCCCGGCGCAAGGCTGAAGAAGAGGCGGACAAGAAATATCTTGCTAAATATCAAGAGTACCGGGCCAGCGCGGAGAATGAGTTCAAGAAGCGGTCGGATGACTTGAAGGCCAAAAACTCCAAGCTCCAGGAAGAGCTATCCCAGGCCAGGGAGGAGAAGGATACCCTGGATGCCCGCTTGCAATCGAAAAATAATCTTCTCCTTAAGCGGAGCGAGGAATATGCCACTCTTCAGAATAGGCTGCACGAGGAGGAGCAAGATCACAAGAGGAGCAAGGATCTCGCGTCTATGCAGGAGTTGGGGCTCGCTGAGAAGGATAAACAGATTGGAGCCTTGCAATTCACTGTCAGGGGGCATGTGACCGAGAAGCAAACCTTGCTGGATCACAATAAGGTGCAGCGCAACGAGATTGAGTCCCTTAAGGGAGAGCGGGATGCATCCAAGGCCGAGCTGGAAAAACTGGGGGCTCAATTGGCTGTCGCGGAGGCAAAGCTGGCGACCTCTGAGGCGGAGCGCTTGAAGGAGAAGGAAGATGCCGAGGTGGTGCTGAATAGAACGATTAATCTATCTCACGTGGTCCTCATGCACCAACTTTGGAAAATAAACCCGGAGGTAGTAGGCTACCTGGGAGAGGACGCCGCCGCCATGAGGGAAAAGATACAGGTGTGGGATCAAAGCCCAGAGGTGTACGTCCAGACTTATAACATCGACGAGCCTGCTGGAGCCCCTGAGGCAGAAGATCTCGAAGAGGCGGGGACCTCTGATCCTGCCAGTGATGAAGTTCCACCTTCCAACGAGCCGACTCCGCCAGCCACATTTGAAACCGCTGTCTCCGAGGCCCCGGTCGTGGAAGCCGCTGCCACCCCCAGTGCTTGAAGGGGTCTTACCCTTTGTGTATATATAAATTTTTTATTTTTTTTATTTTTTGATTATTTTCCTTTGGGGCGAAGCTCCCTGTACTTTTTAATTGCGGGAACACTACAGATGCCCGGTCCGCAGGGCCTTCATTGTAATAATTGTAGACTTCTTCTTTCCTTTTCTTCTGAGTTCCTTATTTAATTTTGTGCTTAGGGTAGAGACTTTTATACGATAGAAACTGCTGTAGGGGCGCATGAGGTTTTGGTTCCAACGGCCAGAACCTATGCATTTCTAACTTGAAGCTCCAACGACATATGTCTTTTCCCACGTAGTTTCTGGGTTACGGAGGGTTCTTGGTTCCAACGGCCAGACTCCTTCTTTCATCGTACTCAGCTTTCCTAAGGTAAATAGCCAATCCCGGGACTTGTAGTTATACCGTTCGCTGGGATGGCTAAGGTGACCCGTTCCATCTCCCCATCGCGATCTTTACAAAGCTTGCGAGGCAAACTCTTAATACGATTCCGCAGGATGGTGCCGGAACGGGAGTTCTTTTGGTGAGCGTCGCTAGACTTAGGGCTAGATCTTTGCGAAGCAAAACTAACTGTCGTTGCGGACCTCACGGTGGCCGACTTCAGAGACTTGGCATGAAGCCTTGCGAGGCAAGGTTCGTTGCGGTCGGGGAAATCGTCACGCCTACCATGTGCGATCCTGGAGCAGGGGCTTTGCGAAGCAAGGCCTGCTGTAATTGGGGGATCGATTATATCTGCTCCCAGAGCTGAAGCTTGCGAAGCGAAGCTTGAAGTGGTCGAGGAGCTCGCCATGCATTATTTTGTGAGACCCGGAGCTGAAGCCTGCGAAGCAACGCTTACAGCGGTCGCGGATCTTGCCATCTTTCGCCTTGCGGGACCCGGAGCTGGAGCTTGCGAAGCAAAGCTTTCAGCGGTCGCGGATCTTGCCATGCATTACTTTATGAGACCTGGAGCTGAAGCTTGCGAAGCAAAGCTTTACAGCGGTCGCGGAGTATTCTGCGAAGGACTTGTCAGGAAGTTGGGGGTGTTTCGGCGTAGCTCTCTGAATGTGCCTCAACCCCCAGTCCTGTTCATCGCTGGGCTACACAGGAGATAATTTTCATGATGCATAATGGCAGACATTTTCATGGCAATTTTCACATAACCACATAATGCACACATGACACGTAATGCAAATATGTTCATGGCAACAAATCAACCTAAGCTTAACAATTTAAAATTTTCAAACACAATGCTAACACATAAGTGGTGTTCTCTGTATGTTTTGTTCAAGGGTCGTATGGCTATGCCTTAGCCATGTATACCCCCCCAAGTGAGCGTGGGGTCCGGACGTCTCCGGACCGCGTGGTCACTTGTTAAAACGCAGCTTGGAACAAAGGGATAAAAAATGCAGTAAAAGCGGAGTGAATCTCTCCGTGTTTTATTAAATTAGCCTGTTAGGCATGTGTTTTTCAGCTGGGAGGATTATCTCCGTATTTTACATTTTTGCTACGTCCACCAAGGACTTTCGACTAGATAGTCCGGGGCCTACTGATAGTAACGGCGGAGGTGCTCCGCGTTCCAGGCGCGCGGGACTTTAGATCCGTCGAGTCTCTTTAAGTGATACGTCCCATGGCCCACTTTTTCTTGGACTTCATAGGGGCCTTCCCAGTTGGGTTCGAGGACTCCCACTCCCGGATCCTGCGTAGCAGGAAATACTCTCCGTAGGACAAGGTCCCCAACTTCGAATGTACGGCTCTTGACTCTTGTGTTGAAGTGTCGAGCTATCTTGCCTTGGTACATTTTGAGTTGGACCTGTGACTGCTCCCGGAGCTCTTCGATCATGTCCAGGGACTCCTGGAGAAGGGCGTGGTTCCGGGTAGGGTCGTAGGTGTCCTGCCTGTGAGAGGGGATCATAGTTTCTACGGGGATGATGGCCTCGCAACCGAAGGTCATGGAATAAGGTGTGTGCCCCGTCGAAGTTCTCTCTGTTGTGCGATAGGCCCAAAGTACTCGCGGAAGCTCTTCCGGCCAGTGAGCCTTGCATGCTTGGAGTTTTTTCTTCAACGTGGTCTTTAAGATTTTGTTCACTGCTTCCACTTGCCCATTAGCTTGAGGTCTGGCGACTGCGGAAAAGCTTTTGATGATTCCATGCGAAGCACAGAAGTCCGTGAAATGCTCACTATCAAATTGCTTCCTGTTGTCGGACACAATTTTTCGTGGAAGCCCGAAACGACACACTATATTCTTGATGACAAAGTCCAGTGCTTTCTTTGACGTGACCGTGTTCATAGGTTCAGCTTCAGCCCATTTGGTGAAGTAGTCTACCGCGACTATGGCATACTTCACTCCACCCCTTCCAGTTGGAAGGGAACCTACTAGGTCAATGCCCCAAACGGCGAACGGCCAGGGGCTGGTCATTAAGGTAATTTCTGTAGGCGGCGCTCGCGGAACCTTGGCGTACCTCTGGCAGTGCTCACATTTTCTGACATAATCCACACAATCCTTCTTCATGGTGGGCCAGAAGTATCCTTGACGAAGGATCTTTTTGGAGAGGCTCAGCCCGGAGGTATGGTCGCCACAGAAGCCTCCGTGAATCTCATGGATGATGGTGCTGATTTCGGTTCCGGCAACACACCTAAGGAAGGGTATGGACAACCCCCTGCGGTAAAGCTTTCCATCCATAACCACGTATCGGGGAGCTTGATATTGGAGCTTTCTTGCGTCAGCTTTATCAGTGGGGAGCTCTCCGGTGGTGAGAAATCTGAGGATGGGTCCTATCCAAGAATGGGAATGGCCGATGATGGCATTTACCCTCTGTGTCTCAGTACTAGGTGCTTCTAAGTGCCCGATTGGCACTAGGCCATATTGTTCAATCTCCGGGTCTGTTGCAAGCTTGGCCAGCGTGTCCGCGAGTGAATTCTGGTCCCGGGGGACCTGGCGGATTTGGTAGCCTTTGAAATGCTGCAGGAGGCCGCGGGAGAGAGACACGTAGGCAGCCATTTTTTCGCCTTTCGTCTGGTATTCTCCGGATATTTGGTTTACCACAAGCAGGGAGTCGCTGTATACTTCGATTTTTTGGGCTTCGACTTCTCTGGCCAGTTGTAATCCGGCTAGCATGGCTTCGTGTTCTGCCTCGTTGTTGGATGCTGGGAACGTGAAACGGATGGCGCTCTGGAGCTGATGTCCTTGGGGAGAAATTAGGATAACCCCTGCTCCAGCTCCTTTTTCATTTGAGGCTCCGTCTACATAGACCTTCCATGTGGGAAGTTCCGGGACAGGATCTTCCGGGAGGTCATTCATTCCTGAGCATTCCACAATAAAATCCGCGAGAGCTTGGCCTTTTATGGAAACACGTGGCTGGTAGTGGATGTCAAACTGGCTCAGTTCCATGGCCCGTTTAAGTAATCTGCCAGAAGACTCGGGCTTCTGCAAGACTTGCCGGAGAGGGTGGTTGGTGAGTACTCTGATGGTGTGCGCCTGGAAATAGGGCCTTAGCTTCCGCGAAGCGATTAGTAAGCAGAGGGAGAGTTTCTCGATCATTGAATATCTAGACTCGGCGTCCAGTAACCTCTTGCTCACGTAATACACAGGGAGTTGGAGACGGCCGTCTTCCCGGACGAGAGCGGCACTTACGGCATGCTTTGTCACAGCTAAGTACAAGAACAACGCCTTTCCTTCGACAGGTTTGGACAGAATGGGAGCTCGAGTTAGATGTTCCTTGAGGTGTTGGAAGGCTGCTTCGCATTCGGGGGTCCACTCGAACCTCTTGTTTCCACGCAACACATTGAAGAAGGGGACACATTTGTCAGTGGCCTTAGATACGAAGCGGCTGAGAGCAGCTATCCTTCCGGTAACGCTTTGGACATCCTGTTTACTAGACGCTGGTATGTCGCCCCAGCATTCTTCAAACCGAAAGGCATGACCACGTAACAGTAGACACCCTTGTCCGTGAGGAAGCTGGTGTGTTCCTGGTCCGCGACATGCATCTTGATCTGGTTGTATCCGGAGTATGCATCCATGAAGGATAAGAGTTCATACCCGGAAGTAGCGTCTACCATTTGATCGATTCGTGGAAGAGGGAAACAGTCTTTTGGGCAGGCTTTGTTCACGTCCGTGAAGTCAATACACATTCTCCAGGACCCATTGGGTTTCGGGACCAGAACCGGGTTGGCCAACCACACGGGATAGAGTGACTCCTGGAGAAAGCCTATGGACATCAGCTTGTCCACTTTAGCTTTGACTGCTTCGGCCCTCACTAGGTCTAACGGCCTCCTCTTTTGGCGAACTGGAGTTGCAGATGGGTCTATGTTGAGTGCGTGGCACGCAACATTAGGATTAATCCCCGTCATATCAGCGTGGCACCATGCCAGGATATCCTGATTATTCTTCACAGTGGCCACGATCTTTTCTCGAATGGCCGATGGAAGGTTTTTCCCCACCTGAATGACTTTGGTGGGATCTCCCGAGTTGCGGATCACCTCTTCGACTTCCTCCATCGGCTCTATCGCCCTCTTGACCCCCACTCTAGGGTCGAGTTCGTCAACGTATGCCCCTTGGGCACCCCCAGTTTCTGGTAAATTCTCCGCCAAAGGAGCGGCAACAATCGCCTCCTGGACCGTGTAGACGGATCGGACGGAGACGTTATAACAGCTTCGTGCACTTCGTTGGTCTCCCCGGAGGGTGCCGATACGCCCGTTGTCGCATGGGAACTTCAAGCATAAGTGGCGTATCGAGGTTACGGCCCCAAAATCGATTAGGACCGGTCGGCCTAGGATGGCATTATACGCCGTGGGGCAGTCGACCACCACGAATGTGCAGTGCTTGAAGGCACAAGCGTCGCGGTCTCCTCTGAGGGTGACTGGAAGTTGAATTTTGCCTAAGGGCATGAGTGCATCCCCATTGAACCCCTGAAGCTGGATGGGGCATGGGGTCAGATCTGTCTCGGTTAATCCGATCGCGTGGAAGGCAGCTTTGAAGAGGATGTTTACAGAGCTTCCATTATCGACTAGGATCCGTGACACCTTCTTATGGGCGATCTGGGCTTCCACGACGAAGGGATCGTTGTGGGGGAAGTGCACATGTCGGGCGTCATCTTCCGTGAAGGTGATGGGAAGATCCATCATTCGAGGACGCTGAGCAGGTGACTGAACCATGGCGCACATCTCCCCGGTTGGTTCTAACTCCCTCAAGTACCTTTTCTGGGAGTTGCGGGTGCTTCCGGCAAGGTGCGGTCCTCTAGAAATGGTGGCTACGTGTTCGTCAACGGATGGCGGAGCAAGGCCAGGCGGATATGGGTTTCCGGGTCCTGGAGCCAACATGGCAATGGGTGCCGGAGAGGTCGGAGCAGGAAGCGCTGGGAACTGAGATCCAGGAGCTTGGGGGCGACTGGCTCCAGGAGCACTAGCAGTCCCCCTCTGTCCCGGAGAGTACGCAGCTCCGTGAACTACTCCCTGTCCGGGATAGATTATGGGTATCCTCACCCATTGACCGAGGTGTCCCGCTCTTGCCAGGGACTCGATCTCATCCTTCAGCTGAAGGCATTCGTTTGTGGTGTGCCCCACATCTCCGTGGAACTCACACCTCATATTGGAGTCTCGCGGACGCCTTCCTCCGTGAGACACTTTCAGGGGCTTCCTGTAGTTGACCATATTACAGGTCGCCCGATAGACATTCTCTCGTGAGTCTATCAAACTGGTGTACTCTGTGAACTTGGGCTCATAGTCCTTCCGGGGTTTCTTTGAATGGCCCCCCCGGTTGGAGTTTCTTCGGCCTCATTTATTCCGCGATTGGCTCAGATTTTGTTCTGGGCCTTCCGCTTGCGGTTGCGACAGGCCGGGAGCGATACTACATCTGGTTTGTACAGCTCCGCACCCAGAGAAATGGGTTTGACTCGGCGTCTGAGCAGACGCGGAAGGCCCATACACGCTTGGAGTGAACTGGGCTCCTGGAAATGTGAGGGCTGGTGCGGGAGCTTGCGAAGCAAAGCTCGGCGCATGCACGGAGGGCGTCGGAGCTGGGGGAACTCCAAAGGCCTGTTGGTAGGCATCCTCAAGGTTGATGATTCCCTGAGCTTTTGACATGAATTCGGACAGAGTTTCTGCCCGTCTCCTTTGCATTTCCCCCCATAGCAGGGAGCCGACGGTAAGCCCCGATTGAAGGGCGATCAGCTTCATGTCATCACTGACCTTGGTCTTAGCAGCAGCTTCCATCATTCTTTGAATGAAAGCTTTGAGGCTCTCATTGGGTTGCTGCTTGATGTTGGTTAAGGAACCAACCTCCATGTCGTGGTCCCGGGCAGCAATGAACTGCCTCCTGAACGCGGACTGTAGCTCCTTCCAACTGTGGATGGATCCGGGAGCTAATCTTTTCCACCAGTCCTCCGCGGACTTGGTAAGGGTGAGTGAGAAGCACATGCATTTGGCATCCTCACTGACGCGCGCCACTTGCATCATCTTGTTGTATTTAGCTAGATGGGTGCGCGGGTCTGTCCTCCCCTCATATAATTCTATATGAGGCATTTTGAAGTTCTCCGGGAGGGGCGTTTCTGCGATCCTCCGAATACATGGTTCCGGGTCTTCCTCCTCAGAGTCTGACAGGGCCCCACTTTGCTTCCGGACCAGCTTGGTCAAGGCAGCGATCTGTTCCTCGAGCCTCTTTGTATCGCTCTCCGGGAGGTCACGTCCCCGGAGCTTGTCGTTGAGATGATTTCGCAGGTCATCTCCGCGAGGCCGGGCCTTTTCTCCTTTGTCCTTTTCATACTTGGCCTCCAACCTTCTTCTTAGGTCCACCGTGCACCAGCTATCTTCGGAGTGCGTGTCCGCAGCTCGACCGTCCTGGTTGACGAAATCATTGGGGCGGTTGTTCCTTCCCCTAGGCCTGGGTGCCTTAGCACCGGGCCCTTTAGGCACAGAGTGCCCCCTTGGGGCTGAAGGACGTCTGGGCTTAGGAGCGCTAGAGACCTTCTGCGCGCGCGGGGGGGGGGGGGGGGGCAGTCGGCCTGGTGATTCACGCCTTTAGGAGGTGCAGGGGCATTAGTGCGCACAGGCTCCCCAACTTTTTCTTTGCCCTTGTTAGGGGCGGCCTTGGATGGTCTAGCAGCGGCTGGATCCGGCATGGTGGCATCAGCACCACCTAAAACAGAGGCGTCCTCGTCCGAGTCGCCTAGATCTCCGAACTTGCTTTGGAGGCGCTCCATCATGCGCTGCATTTTTTCGGAGACGCGCTCCTGCTCAGCAAGCTTGGCCTTAGTGGCCACCAGTTCTTCGGCTACTTGGACCAGTTCTGGATCCTTCTCGTAGTAGTAGCCGTCTTTGTAGTAACCGTCTCGGACATACTCTTCTTCGTTTTCTAAGTATGTCGTATCTTCAGTACTGACCCGATCCTGGTGGGATGTCGGGTCTTCACCTTGGTAGTCCGAGTCGTGGGTACTTTCTCCTTCGGTCTGGGCTGCCGAGGGTTCGTTTTGTACCGCATCTTCCATCATAGTATCGGGGTTGACCCTAGCATTCTTGTCAATCGCGGATTTTCTCGTAGTCACCATCTTTTCAGTACGGAGTGAATACAAAAAATGTACACAGAAAAAGAGCTGACTAACAACTCCCTACAGCTCTCAATGAAAGCACCAAAATGTTTACCGAGTTTTTCGGAAACGAATACAAACAAAATAATAAAAAGATAAGAACTGTAGAAGTGCAGAAATATAAATAGACAAACAGATTTTTTACGTGGTTCAGGCGTTAACGAGCCCTAGTCCACGAGTCGATGTTATTATACTTGTAGAGAATTACAGTAAAATGGCTGGTGTACAAGAACCTCACAAACTCACAATGTTTCTCTCGGGTTCTCTTGAAGAAGATGAAGCTAGAGAGATTTTTTGGCAGAGTTCTTGCTCTGTCCTCTTTTTGGCCTCCCTCCTATCGTAAAATGAGGAGGTCTTTATAGCTAGGGTTTTGGATTAGGGTTTTACTCTGCCCCTATGAGTCTTAATTACACCAGCCGTAAATAGGGGATACAATTACCGTAGTAGCATGGCTACAAGGCTCTACGTAGGTATAATTACATGAAAATATGGGGAATGTCAAAAGGCAGCTGTATTTTCCAGGCTGTCAGCGAAACAGTAGGCGAAAAGGCACTTTTAGGCGTGCTGGGATGTGTGCGGCCTCGACCTGTCAGGCGGGATCCTGTGTCAGGTGAGTATCATTCCAACTATGCCTCCTCCGTGACTCGACCGCTTGGTCTTCTTCCGTGCGAGGCACGGAACTGTATCCGCGAAGGTAACCTGAAGTGCTTCTCCTGGAAGGACCTTCCCCGAAGGATATCCCTTCGGGAGTTCAGGAGAATTGACGAGCTTCCGGGTTGCGGTTGCTTGAAAGAGTGTGCTAGACTCTAAACGGGAGAGGCGAAGCCTTTCTGTCCATTCGCGAGCCCTGGTCACCCTTCGTGAAAGATTTAGATAATTCTGCTTCCCCGAGGCTATCCATCTAAACGCTATCCCGAAATCTGGATAACACAATCCATAACACATCCTACAAAATCAAACATTCATATAAAACTATGGTATAATGGGTGACAAGAAGGGATAAAGATTTTAAGTTGCAAAGGTTTAGAAATTGGCTTATAAAGTCATTATGTCTCAAAAAATGGGAAACTAGGGTATTCAATTTCATAGGTAAGCTTGAAAGACTCAAACAATCCAAAGAGCATGCCTTACTCATCTTCCTAATTATGTGTACTTAAGATTTCTCCTCAAACAATAAATGAATGATTTCAAGAGTGGTCGTTACTATATAAATAGATAATAGCATGCATAAATATATACAAACAATAGTTAAAAGGTAAATATAATTATACACACATTATGCTTAAAAATTGAAGATCAAACTTAAATGACAACCAACTCACAAGTTAAGCACACAATTCATGAAAAATTCATCAAGTTCTTAGACATGTTCTCATCCCAATCAGTAGTTTCATCATTGACATATGACTTTCAATACAACCATGCTTATGACAACCTACAAAACAAACTAAAGCAAATTTTTTGAACAATGTTTTATGAAATAGATAATTGAAATGAATTTTTGCATATATTGTTTGATTATTATTATTATTATTATTATTATTATTATTATTATTATTATTATTATTATTATTAGAGTAATATTATATGAATATCAAAAAATTTCCAAATTCATTATTGTGACTACAATCTTGTATTGGTACAAGAGGAATCAGATTGTAGGGAACAAATTTAAATAGTATGTAGTAAAACAAAGTTATATGGTATCCTTGGATTAAATACTGCAAGTACGATTCACTAGTATTATGAATACAAGAAATCTAGATCCAGATTACTGATGTAGTAGGACATCTTAGTGGAGGTACTTTATATAAAGTGGTTATAAATGAATGTGACCCAATATGTTATAAATACTTAGTAATATCATTTATTTTATAAGCTTTAATTTAACATATCAATAAGATGATCATATACAAAATGATCTTAATCCTGAAGTTATTATCAACTCTTGTTTATGTCATGTGAGTCCTCGATTCACTCGTTATAGTTTGTCAGAATGATCAGGCTGAAAACTTTTGTTTTGGGAACTCATTGATGTAAATGGTTGGGGACATAATATATAGATATTGAATCTATACTTTTTCGAGAGGAATTGAAAAGTGGTTATCTTAAGGGTTGGCTTTTGGAACTGAAAGGTTATTAAGCTCAAATTCACAAATCAATTTATGAATTAACCTTCACTAGTAAAGTTAATAGCATTGAAGGAAACAAGATATAATTAAAGAGTTTAAATGATGATTAATTCCTACTTTAATTATGAACCATTAATAGATGATTAAATTCTATGTAGTGAATAAATCGATGGACACTATGTCTATAATTATAAGAGTGCAATCTCATATTTTTAGGGGAATACTATTGAGATTAATATATTAAAGAGTTTTAATTAATAATATAAATTTATTGAAGCTTGAAATTATAGGTCCATAGGTAACCGAGATGACTTTATCAACACTGTATATGGTAAGAGTTGAAATTAGAAAGAATAAGGAAAATGACATTTTGAAGAAATTTGTTCTTTAGGGTCAAATATGTAATTGAGATAAATTAATTAATTATATTTTTCAGAAATTATATTTTAAATAAAATGGTATTTTCGAAAATAGCATATAAATAGTTGAGATAATTAATTTTGAAATAATTAGATTAATTTATTTAAATAATGTGAAAAGATATTTTTGATAATTCAAATTGGATTTGAATTTAAAATAATATTTATTCATTAATTAATCTGATAAGATAAGTTATTAGGTTTAGATATTTTTGGATAAATAAGTCTTAAATAATAATTATAAGAAATTGGTTGGAACATATCCCTAAAATGAGGGATGTGTTACACGCCAACTACCGACGTGTAACAAGGTCCAATAATGGATCTTGGGTATTTCTTTTATTCATTTAATTATTGAATAATTGATTTATAATTTGAATTTTGAATTTTAAAATTTAATTAATTATTTTATAAATCTTTCAGTTGGAAATAGTTTCATAAGACTTTTGATAGAGAGAAGAATACGTCGTATTATTTTTTTCTTTCCCTAAAAGCTATCTTAGACCTAATATTCCAAGATCTCATGTGTTGAGAATATCTTGTGAATCAAAATTTTTTTCCTACCATTACTCTATGTTCTCACACACGTCTTGAAATGTAGAGATACATCTTGGAAGATCTTGATCTGAGTATTTCAAAGGCTGCCTTGGATTGAATATTCGTTGGAGAAACAAAAAGATAGCGAGGATTCTTGATAGTTATTCAACTGGTAAATCCTCATTTTTTTATTTCTCTATGATTAATGTTTTGCAAGTTAATGGATTTGATTATTTAATTTTTGTTTAAATAATTTTTTTTGGAATCTCTGTGCCCAAGATCATGTGCTTTCCGTTGCGCACATGGTAAACTAGTTACCAACAATTGATACCAGAGAGTCATTAATCTCTGCATGCATTAATTTTTGTGTGGGAATAATATGCATTCTTATATTATTATAATGTGTGATGAATTGATGGATGTTTGTTTTGATGAATGTTTGTTCTTAAGAATCGTTAATTATATGGTGTTTTGAGTTTAGGAATTGCTCTTAATTTTTTCTGGATCTGAAAAATGTAAGTCATTTGGGGCATAGGAATTTCGCACTTTAATTTTTTCTGCAATTTTAAATTATGTAAAAATATCCACCCGAGCCCAATTATTTTTGAGTCCTTCGCTGATAACTTCATTTTAGGGTCATTTTAGAATGTGTTTTTGTCGTAATCTTGAGTTTTTATGTGTGTTTTGTGCAAGATTACGCTTTTGTTTGTCTTTCTTGTAGGTTGGTGCGATGAATCATGAGAAAAATACAAAACAAAGTGAAAATGGTCGAAAAATGAGGATTTTGGAGGTTGTTGGACTAAAGAGGATGCTAAGGATGATTAAAGGATGGGTTTGGATGAAGAGAAGAGTTGAAAGACCTAATATGAGAAAAAATTGAATTAAAGTCGCGACTCAAGGTGAAGTCAGAGGCACATAGTTGCTGGATTGAATTAAAGTCGCAACTCAAGAGGGAAACAGAGGCTTAGCTAAGAAAAAACTCAGACAGGAGCTACGACTTGAGATTCTAGAGTCACGGCGCGTGAAGCCATTACACGAAAGAGAAGGGCCCCAAAACAGACATGGGCCGCGACCCAGAGAAGGCTAAGTCGCGGCCAGCACACAAAAAAACTCAGACTTTCTTATTTTTTTACTATAAATTTGTTTTATGGGTTTAATTAAGTCATTAACTCAGTTTTTAATTACATTTTTAGTGACTAATTTTGATTCTTAGGTTAATTTTTTCTGCAGTTTTATATTTTTCTTTCTTATTTAAGTTTATGAATATTATATTCTTTTATTATTATTTTTTAGATTTAGTCATGTCTGATATGAACTAAACAATTTTTATTTAGGGTTTAATGTAGTCACTTGAATTTCTATCTAATTTAATTATGATATTCTTTTGATTTTTCTTTTCCATTATAATCTATATAATGTGTGTTTAATGCTAGTAAATACTTGATCAATAATTTCTTGATTTTATGATTTTAATTCGAAATTCGAAAGATGAGAATTGAATATGCTATCATTATATCAACATAGGTTGCATATTGGACAAAAGTACTTGTATGACTTGTGTAGTAATTAGGTTTCCAGGCTTAATTCCCTCTATATGTTTAAGTTTATCACAGAGATGTAGAAAACCTGCATATAGATTGAGATCTTATATCTTGAAAAAGAATATGAATCGAATTATGTTAACCTACAATTAGAATAGGAAGAAAGAAATCTAGAATTGATTAATAAAATTAGTAGAATGAAAATTTGATGAAATTAACACCCTAGGTCTTTTTAATAGTGATTTAAATCTTTTAATTAGTTGTGTTTGTCTAAAGTTATTTTCAATTTTAAAATTTCCAAAAATAAAAATTTTCGTTGCCAAATAGAAATTTCAAGAACAATTAATGGTCCTTGGAAAACAGTCTTCGTGGGACGATACTCTACTTATCATATATTACTTGAATCAATTGCTTGCACTTGCGTATATTTATATTTTCGAGATAAAGTTTTTGGCGCCGTTGCCGAGGACATAATTTCCAATATCACAGTTAATTGTTATTTTTTCTATTTTGGTATTTTTATTTTTATTGTTTACCATTTATTTGGATCAAGGCTATATTGTGCTTCAGGAATTGTTGGGATATGCGAGGAAGTAGACAAAAGCAGATTATACTAATAGATCTTGAAATCGAGAGAACGTGCAAAAAGAATCGAAAGATAAAGAAAAGGCTGGACTTTACCATGGTTGAAAACGCAAATAATGTTGTCAACAACATTGCAAATATGGGTAATGCAGCTGAAGCTGATCCACCATTAAGGAATTATGTACTCCCTACTGTTGGGGGATACATTCAAGCATTTGACCTCCAACTGTTGAGGCTAATAATTTTGAGATAAAACCCTCAATTATTCAGTTGGTGAAAAATTGTGTACAATTTGGGGGGTTACCAAAAGAGTATCCAAATATACATTTTACAAACTTTTTGGAGTTATGTGCGACATTCAAAATGAATGGGGTGAGTAACGATGTTGTACGAATGAGACTATTCCCATTTTCACTAAGGGAAAGAGATAAGAGTTGGTTGAATTCTTTACAAGCCAATTCTATACTTACTTGGAAAGATTTGACTCAGAAGTTTCTTGGTAAATATTTTCCTCCTGCTAAGTCAGCTTGAATAAGTGGAGAGATTAACAACTTCCATCAGCTGGACGGGGAGTCTTTGTATGATGAATGGGAATGATTTAAGGAATTGGAAAGGAGATACCCACATCATGGAATAGAGAAGTGGTTGTTAGTTCATACTTTTTACAATGGTTTGGGGGGAAATGCAAGAACAATTATAGATGCAACATCGGGAGGAGCGTTTATGAGAAAAAATGCTAATGTTGCATATGAACTTTTGGAAGAGATGGCTATGAATAATTATAATTGGCCTACTGAGCGTGAGAACAAGAAAGTAGCAGGAGTCTTAGAAGTTGATCCAGTAGCGGTATTGACCGCTCAAGTAGCATCTCTAACCAAACAATTGCAGGAAACTAATATTGCTGCACAAGCAAGGCAAGTACAAAATGTCGTGAGTTGTAAGATTTGTGGAGGACCTCATTCTTATGAACAATGCTCGAGCATAGCTAGTTGCTCAACTGATGTGAATAATATGCCATTGGAACAAGCACATGTTATAGGTAATTTTTCAAGACCTGCACCCAACACTTACTCAAATTCATATACATCTGCTTGTAAAAATCACCCTAATCTATCTTGGAAAAATAATCAAGGGTTACAACCACAATATCCACAGTACCCACCTCAACAACCCCCTCATCAACTAACTTATGGATTACATGCTAGGCCATAATATGATCCAAACCCACGCCCATCTCATCCACCACCACATCCTCAAATGAACCCACCAACAATTTAGCTAGACCAATTAAATTAATTCATGACAAAGACAAGGTCTTCAATCAGAAGTTTGGAGACACAAATAGGTCAATTGGCTCAAATGTTCTGTAGTAGACAGCAAGGGAATTTTCCTAGTTCCACAGAGGTAAATCCTAAAGAACAATGTCGAGCTGTCACTTTGAGGAGTAGGACTAAGTATGATGGACCTACAGTGGAGGAGAAAGGGAAGAATACAGAGAATCAGCATGTTTCTAGTCCAATTAAAGAGGAGGTTACTGAGGACCATCCAAAACTAGAAAAACCAAAATACACTGAGCCTCCACCAAAAGTTCCATATCCTTAACGGTTTCGAAAGGCTAATATTGACAAACAATTCTCCAAATTCCTTGAAGTATTTAAGAAACTTCACATTAACATCTCATTTGCAGAGGCTCTATAACAAATGCCTAGTTATGTGAAGTTTATGAAGAAGATATTGTCTAATAAGAGAAAAATGGAGGATTATGAAACCGTTGCGTTAATTGAATAGTGTAGTGCAGTTATTCAAAAGAAGCTTCCTCAAAAGTTAAGAGACCTGGGCAGCTTTACTATACTTTGCACCATTGGGAGCTTTCATTGTGAGAGAGCTTTATGTGATTTAGGTGCAACCATAAATTTAATGTTGCTATCTGTATTTAAAAGACTTGGTTTGGGGAAAGCTAGACCTACTACTATTACACTTCAATTGGCTGATCATTCATTAACACATCCCAGATGTATTATAGAGGACACTCTAGTAAAGGTAGATAAGTTCATTGTCCCAACGTACTTTATTGTATTAGATATGGAGGAAGATGAGGATGTGCCTACTATATTTGGATGATCATTCTTATCCACGGGGCAAGCGCTAATAGAAGTTCAGAAAGGAGAGTTGAGGCTTAGAGTATAAGGAGATGAGGTTGTTTTTAATGTTTTCAAAGCTTTGAAATATCCTTCAGCTAGTGACAATTGCTTTTGTGTTAGTATATTGGAGGAACCAAGTAAAGGGGTTGAGTCTTGTTGACCCTCGATTTGGCCAACGACACGGAGTCAAATATACGGCAGAAGATGAGACGACAATTAAGAGTTTAATCTAATGGTAAAGAAGAAATTTATAGTGGTTCGGCCGCAAAGAATGGTAATGACCTACATCCACTTAGTGTTATTATTAATATTGAATCTCGAAGCTGTGATCAAAGAACTAGGGTTCTTGAGTTTCACAAACCTTGGGAGAATTATAATGAAACGACAGATAATCACACTATAGCTTTCTCTCTCAATACTAAGGAAAAAGATTCAGAGATCAAAAAGTCCCTTCCTTGAGCTATTTCATGCATATTTATAGGTTCAAGGAGGGTTACATGGGCCAATGGGCCTTAACTTTCCTTAATAATCGCGTATCAAGGTAATAAAGAGGAAATATTCAATGCAATTATTATAGGATTACAATCTTAGAAGTAAATAAATCAAATTATTCGACCAGCCTGGTCGTATCTAATAGTTAAGCCTGCGAAGTGATGTTCCTCTGGTCGATAGTCGTACAACACTTCCGCCACGTGTCACCCACGTTTGAGAAATCCTTGCCACGTCATCAACAGCTGTTTTTTGGGTAAACATTTGCCCCCCCAAGTTTATTTATTGTGACCAGCAAAAAGTAAACTTAGTAAACTAACCTTTCACTTACTCCACCAAACCTGTCAGAGCCGCCCATGCCCTCTCGGAAAAAGCAATCATTCATGTCTAATCAAGCCTTTTGGTTTCCCAAAAACTTGTCTGACGGCTATTACACTTCCCCATACTCAGAAAAAAGTTATTCATGATTATCTCTTTTATCGTGTCGCAGTCACTATATATAATACCCCAAATTAATATTTTTACTTTTTACTTTTCACTCGCCATTTTCTTGTCAAGAACTCCTAAAAACCTCGACTTTCAGAGCCCAAAAAATTTGAGGAGCTTCCATCACTGTTCTAAGGATCCTCTGTTCGGACGCTCAAAGCTTTCGTTTCAGACCCCTCTTTTCATCTAAGTAAGTTTCACGAACCCCTTAGACGTCTGAGATGCCATGCAAAACTATATTTTATGTATTCAAATCTGTGTTCTTGAGTGTTCTTGACCGAAACTGTCTTGGGGTAATGGGAATATTGATCGATGCTTGATAGGGAAGTGAAATAGTGTTGTATAGGAGTTAGGAGCCAGTTTGATAGTCAAGACTGTAGATTTAAGGCGTAAAATCGAAGTAAAAATTCGATTTTTAATCTAGTTGAAAAACTGGGTTTTTCCCGCCCTCTGGGAGTTGAAAAAGTTTTCTCTGAAAAACTTTTTACTTCTGCTTTTCAATCTGTTTCTCAAACTTCTCGTGAGAGACTTAGTGTTTTTGTTAGAATGTTGTTGGCCGTATAAAATCTTAATTTTTATACGCGAGAAATGTTATTCCAACTATCAACACAAGCTTTTAAGCTTTAAGTTCTCATCTCCCTTTTTTCTGTTCACAGCTTTTCATGCAAGATCCGTGGGGAGGTGAGAGACCCATCGACGATGACTTGCTAGCTCAATTGCTTGAGGACAAGGAGCAACCGTCATTACTAATACCTAAAATTCCCTTTTCTCGCGCCACTTCAAACACTCCATCGACCCTCATCCAAAATATGGGTCGAGCAAAAACTAAAGCCCAGAAAAGGAAACCTTCCAATCCTTCAAATCATCCTACTCCTCGGACTAAAATTCCCTCAACCAGTGGCCGAGAAAGAAATATCCCCAACCCTAGCATCCAAACTCACACTCAACTTCGAAATGCCATCCAAACAGATGTTGAATGGTATGTCGCCCCTTCTAGCCGAGTAACAATTTGGATGATTGCAAATTATATTAAAAAATACGGACTTCCTGGGGTAACCTTAGTCCAACCCACCAAAGACCAAAGGGTGAACTTGCCTGGATACGCTTTCAGCGCCTGGTCGAGGTATCACATGGAGGCAGGAGCTATCCTGCCTTTTCCCCCTTTCTTCCAAGGAGTGGCCAACTATTTCAGGGTCGCTCCTTTTCAAATAACCCCTAATGGATATAGAATGCTCTCGACACTCTATATCCTTTACAGCCATAAGAAATGGCCTGTCCCCACACCACATGAGGTCAACTATCTGTTCGACCTAAAATTCAACCCCAACTAGGAAAACACGGGGTTTCCTCCACTTCTGTCACCAAGAAACGTCCCGTACTTTCCTGAGTGACATAACTTTTATTTCCAATGTGGGGAGGTACCACCTTGAGTACTTTCTGACTATGGACATGGTTGCCAACAATATGGACTTCACGCAAGGAGGTAATATTTTAACACTCCTGGTCATTTATTTTTTTTAATTTTTTCCTGCACTTTCCTTAGATATTTAGCGCCTTTCAGGCCCATGGTTGTGACAAGACCCTACTCCAGACATGGAGGTTCAATCAACCCTCTTGGCCAGTATGACTAATGTGGAGAAGAGCATCAAGCATCTAGTTACAGAGGCTAACCTTAGGCTGGTCGGGCTTTTGGCTCCTCACCAGGATGTGAGGGAGTCAACAGTGGGAAGTGCCACTGGTGAGGAGATTCCCGAGCAGCACCCAGACGTGTCACAACCTCAAAGGAGGAGGACAGATGGAGTGATAATCAGGGAACCCTCTAGCATCCCGCGAGCTGCCGCTCCCCCCGCCCCACTGGGAAAGGGAAAAAGGAAAGCCACTGACCCTATCGCTCCCATCGAAGAATTTTCAAATGAGAACGGTACTGATCTCTCGCTCTTAGATATTTTTCCAATTCACTGTCACTTATTTGACGGGGACAACAACTTTAAATATACTCCAAAATTAAGTTCAGATTTCTTCCAGGAAGTAAGTAGTTCAGTAAGTAATGTAGCAACCAATAGTTGTAACACGGGTACTTTACTTATAATCTCTTTTCTTTCATTTTTATTTCCGTCTATATATGTTGTCTCACTGCTTGTGTTGTTTCTTTTTGTGCAAATATGTCATCTGAAGACGTGTTCGCGTATTACAAGCTGCCACTGCATCTTCAGGCAGGAAGAAAGACAGCAAGAGGACTCGAGGGGAGAGCAGTAAAACCGCCTCAATGAAGGCTTGAATTGAGGACCCTCCAGCCACTGTCCCTTCAAAGGAGAACACGCCACCTCCATCGCCACTCTATCAGCCAGCCTCAACTCCTCCGGTCGACCAGGACGCTACTCCTCCAACACCTGTTGACCAGTACCCCACACCTTAGGACCCTACCAGCCAAACACACCGCACTCAGCCCTCTCAGCCGGAAGGCTCCCTGTCCAGCTCCTTGGTCAGCTCAACTAGGGAGAGGATATACAAGCTCTCCAAAGAAAAATGCAGTCAAGAAGCCAATGACGACACTATTTCCATGGAGACCGACCAAATACTCAATCGGGGGCTGAATGAGATAGTTAGCGTAAGTTACTTCCTGATGCTAAATAATTTGCTTTTGATTTTCTGCCATCGCCTTACCCTTTTCATCTGATTGCAGGGATTGCTGACCATGACCGCTGGCTGGCACCATGCGGGTGCAATGGTGTCCAAGACCAAAAATTTTGACACCAGGCTTGCTGAGGCTAAGAAAGCACTTGAAGAGAAAAATGCTGACCTGCTCGAGAAGACCAATGAGCTAACCAAGTAGAACGGCAAGTTGCTTGAGAAAAGTGAGGAGCTATCTAAGCAGAATGAGGAACTGCTCGAGCAAAAAGCCACTTTGATCGAGGAGCTGTTGGAGAGTCGGGACACTCTGAAGAAATCCAATGAAGACAAAGAAATTTTCAAGGAAAGCGCCAAACTCAACTATCAACAATCCAAAAAGCTCGAGCTTGATTTGATAGTGAGCAGGCAGGAGACGGAGGAGCTGAAAAAGTGCGTGAAGGAGGTTGAAGTCAAGAACTTGGAGAAGTACAAGGAAGCCACCCATCTTTCCTTCTACAAGTTTTGGAAGCACAACCGAAAGGCTAACTTCAGCTACCTGTCAGATCGCCTGAGGGAGACTATAATGTCTCAGTGTACCATTCAACTGGAGGAAGAAGAGAGGGCTAAATTTCCTGCTTCCCCAGAGATCTCCCTGGCAACAGGGATAGATGGTGCAGATAATGAAGCTGGCGCAGCTGTAGACCAGGACGCTCCTCAAGACCCTCCAGCCTCTTAGTCTTTTTCCTTTCTATCTTTTAATCTTTTAATTACACGACGTCGTGATGTAAAGACACTTTAATTTTCTAGTTAAAATTTTATTGCTGCATGGCCAGCTTTTACTTTTAATTGAACAATTACATCCGCGCAGTAACTGCTTGCGGTGTAAATGGTTTCCTTAAGATATTATAATATTTGCATTTTATTATAAAATTTGTTTGCATGACCGAATTTAGCATAGTACTTTGGATTGATTTAACAAAATATAAATTTTTTAAAAATACTCTAAGTACCTTAGCATGCTTTCACTTATTTTGCTCATGTGTTTACATACCTTTCGATATGCTTTGCTTACTAGATGCCTTATATGCCCCCCAAGTGATTGAGGAGCTTTAGGTCCTTAGTCACTTGCCTTGACCAAAACCTGTTCGAACATTACTGCTTGGAGCAAATAATTAAAATGGTAATACAGCAAAACAACACACATAATGAGCAAATACTTGTAATAAATACAATAATTGGCAAGAATGACTGGTTGCTTACAGTCCCTTATATTTCTTGTAATAAATGGACAAAACATGTATGTACGAGTGATCAATAAGATCTTACACTTATAAGCGATTAGTCATATAAAATGACCAACCCTTTTTCATAACTTGTAAAAAGTCAAATTAATACAAGCCAATTCTTTAAGAAGAATTTTTTATTGATAATACTTGCCCAGGTGTTCTCCATTCCAATAGCGAGGAATGAGATCTCCATTTAAGCGAGCAAGTTTGTAGGTGCCTGGATGGAGGACTTCTTCAATCTGGTATGGTCCTTCCCAATTAGGTCCGAGTACTCCAGCAGCCTGGTCGCGGGTATTTAGGAAAACTCTTCGAAGTACTAAATCTTCGACGCTAAATTTTCTTTCACATACTTTAGAGTTGAAATACCTGGCGACTTTTCGCTGGTATGCAGCTACTCGCAATTAGGCTTGTTCACGTTTCTCATCGATCAAGTCCATGGATTCCTTCAATAGTTGGCTGTTAGAGCCTTGATCGTACGTTATCCTGTGATGCGAAGGTGGATCTAACTCAACAGGAAACATATCCACATACCCATAAGTCAAAGAGAATGGAGTATGGCCTATTGCTGTTCGATGAGAAGTTTTGTACGACCAAAGGACTTCAGGCAATTTCTCTGGCCATGCACCCTTAGCTTCTTCTAGTATTTTCTTCAGGGTATCCTTTAGCATTTTATTGACTGCTTCGACTTATCCATTTGCTTGGGAATGAGCGACTAAAGGAAAGCTCTTGATAATACCATGTCGTTCACAAAATTCCATGAATAAATCACTATCAAACTGTGTGTCGTTATCTGAGACGATTTTCCTTGGCAATCCATAGCGACAAACGATGTTTTTTACCACAAAATCCAACACCTTCTTGGTTGTTATGGTTGCGAGTGGCTCAGCTTCGACCCATTTAGTGAAATAATCGATGGCAACCACAGCATATTTGACGCCGCCCTTTCCTGTGGGTAAAAATCCGATTAAGTCTATACCCCACACTGCAAACGGCCACGAACTTTGCATATGTTTCAGTTCATTAGGGGCTGCTCATGGGATTTTTGAAAATCTCTGGCACTTGTCACACCTCCGTACGAATTCCATCGAGTCTTCATTCATTGTTGGCTAGAAATACCCTTGCCTCAGGATCTTTTTCGACAAACTTTGCCCCCCAGCGTGGTCCCCGCAAAAGCCTTCGTGTACTTCTTTCATCAATTCTTTGGCCTTCTCTTTCGAAACACATCTAAGGAGTGGCATTGAGTATCCCCTTCGGTACAAGATTCCATCGACTAGGATGTACCTAGCAGCTTGTCGCTGAAGGGTCCTAGCTTTGTTTCTGTCCGTTGGTAACACGCCTTGCGTCAGATACTCTATGTATGGTGCCATCCATGTATCTGCCACCTGGATCACTAGAGTGGTCTCCTCGCTGCTCATTGTAAGTAAGAGATATCGAACTGCCCAAGTTCGACTGCCCATTTCAACAATCTCCCTGCAGCTTCTGGCTTTTGCAGAACTTGACGTAGAGGTTGGTCAGTCAAAACTATGATTGGGTGAGCTTGAAAGTAAGGCCGCAGCTTCCTAGAGGCCAAAATTAAACAATAGGCTAACTTTTCAATAGGTGGGTAACACTGCTCCGCTCCAATTAGCCTTTTACTTACATAATAAACGACCTTTTGTACGCCTTCTTCTTCTCTTACTAAAACAGCACTAGCAGCATACCCTGTATTCGCCAAGTAAACAAACAAAGTTTCTTCATCGACTGGTTTTGATAGAACGGGTGGTTGCACCATGTGATTCTTCAATGCTTGGAATGCCTGCTCGCACTCCTCCGTCCACTCAAATTTCTTGTTGCCTCTAAATAGATTAAAAAATGGAACACACTTGTCCGTTGATTTTGAAATAAATCTAGTGAGAGCGGCAATTCTTCTGGTGAAACTTTGAACATCCTTAATCTTTGCTGGCGATTTCATATCGATCAGGGCTTTGATTTTCTGAGGATTGGCTTTAATTCCTCTCGAGTTAACTATAAATCCCAAGAACATCCCTGAGCCTACTTGGAAGGAGCATTTAAGGGGATTCAGCTTCATCTGATATTTGTTCAAGACGTTGAAGCACTCCTGCAAATCCTCTATATGCCCTTCTGTCTTCTTTTACTTTACCAGCATGTCATCGACATAGACCTCCATGTTTGTGCCGATCAGCTCTTTAAACATGTGGTTGACTAGTCGCTGGTAATTCGCACCAGCATTTTTCAAACCGAAGGGCATTACTTTGTAACAGTAAAGCCCTCTATCAGTCTGAAAGCTAGTGTGATCCTCATCAGGAGGATGCATACTAATCTAATTATATCTGGAGTATGCAGCCATAAAAGAGAGAATCTCATGCCCTGCAGTGGCATCGACCAGTTGCTCGATCCTAGGGAGTGGGAAACAATCCTTTGGGTAGGCTTTATTGAGGTCTATGAAATCCAATCATGTTCACCATTTTCCAGTCGGCTTGGGGACTAGCATGGGATTAGAGACCAACGATGGATAAAACGCCACCCTGATGAACCCATTCTCCTTTAGCTTATCGACTTCTTCTTTTAAGGCCTTTGATCTATCCTTGTCGGGCAGCCGTCTTTTCTGTTGCACCGGTGGAAAACTCTTGTCGATGTTTAGGACATGGCTGATGACTGCAGGGTCTATCCCGACCATGTCTTTGTGGGACTAGGCGAAGACTTTCTGGTTCCTCCTCAAAAACTCCACCAGTGCTTATTTTGTTGTTGTCTCTAAGTTTTTACCAACTTTCACAACCCTGGTCGGATTTTCTTCATCGAGTTGGACCTCTTCAAGATCCTTGATGGGTCCTACTCTTTCCTCAAAATCCCCAAAGCGAGGATCCAAGTCTCTATCCTCACTTTGGGCAACGCCCTATTTGGTGACATTATCACCTAACTGGGCCTGAGCATGAATTTCCATTTGCAACTCTTTTCCGGGAACATCTCTCGACACACCTTTCTTTGCCTTGGTTATCGAGGCGTTGTAGCACTCCCTTACTTCCCGCTGATTTCCCAATACGCATCCTACCCCTGCGTCTATTGGGAATTTCATGGCAAGGTGCCATATTGAAATGACAGCTCATAGGTCGATTAGAATTGGCCTCCCAATTACAGCATTGTATGCCGAAGGACAATCAACTACTATGAAAGTAATGAGTAATGTCCTGTTAGTAGGTGCAGTACCTGCTGTAACTGGAAGCCTAATCGACCCAGTTGGGGCGAGCCCTTCGCCGGAACAACCATAGATGGTTTGGTTGCATGGCTCTAGGTCCTTGATGGAAAACTTCATTCTATACAGTGAATATTTGTATAGGATGTTGACCGAGCTTCCTGTGTCAACCAACACCCTCTTCACCATCATGTGGGCAATTTGCACGTCCACGACCAGCGGATCGGAGTACGGGAATCGTACGTGCTGGGCATCGTCTTCAGAGAAGGTTATTAATTCCTCCTCTGTTCGAGCCTTCTTTGGTGCTCAATTCTCCACACTCATCATCTCGATGTCCTGGTCGTGGCATAGGGTTCGAGCGTATCGCTCCCTTGCCTTCCCATTGTCCCCTGCAAGGTGTGGGCGTCCACAGATGGTGAGTAAAGTGCCTGCCACAGGAGCTGGCTGTAGGGGTGACGAGCGTTGGCGTGCAGGCGCCTGCTCATTGCCACTTTGAGCCTTTCGCTGGGATCCTCCTACGACTTGCACATATCTCCTTAGATGTCCCTGCCTAATTAGGAACTCGATCTCGTCTTTCAACTGGTTGCATTTGTTAGTATCATGCTCGTAGTCGTTGTGAAAATGACAGGTCGTATCTCTCTTGGAGATATATTTCCTTACAGGTGCGGGTCGTTTGTAAGGCACGCTCGAGCTAGTTGCCTGGTAGACTTCTGCTCTACTTTCGACAAGGGCCGTGTAGTTGGTGAATCTCGGCTCGTATCGACTGCCTTTGGGGTGTTTATTCTCAGAAGCTGAGAGTTCATTGTTCGCCCATTTTCCACCATTCATACCATTGCCATTCCCATTGCCCTTGCCGTTGCCATTGGGTTTTTCTGACCCGTTGGCGGCTTTAGCGGGTTCTTCCTTCGGCCCTTTGTCTTTTGTTGGAAATTTCCCTTCATTGTCAATCGCGTCCTCGGGCTTGATATATCGATTAGTCTGATCCAAAAACTTCTGGGTACTTCTTACCCCATTCTTTCTGAGGCTACTCCACAGGGGTGAATGGTGCCTAACCCCAGCATTTAGAGCCATCATCTTACCTTCATCACCCTTTGTCTTGGCTCCAGCTGCGGCTCGCATGAAGCGTTGGACATATTCTTTTAAGGGCTCTCCCTCCTTCTGGCGTATCTCGACCAGCTGGTTGGCCTCTGTGGGGTGTATGCGACTCGCGTAGAATTGTCTGTAAAATTCCTTTACGAACATCTCCCAAGATACTATACTAGCAGGAGGGAACTTAAAGAACCACTGCTAGGCGGTGTCAGACAGTGTCATTGGGAAGATCAAGCAGCGGGCATCTTTCGACACTTTCTATATATCCATTTGTATCTCAAACTTATTAACGTGAGACACTGGGTTTCCGTACCCATCAAAGTTCAGCAATGTTGGCATCTTGAACTTACTAGGGGTTTCAGCCGCAGCAATCCTCTGTACAAAGGAGTGCCCCTCCTCCTATCATACTCAATATGGGACGTTCGTCCCCCGACCAACTGTTGTACCACCTGGTTCAGAGCATCAATTTGAGCCTGAACTGCTTCTGGAACTGCTAGGGCTATCGGTGCTGGGGGAGCGTACTCGTCGTGCCTCTCGTGGCGGTCGTTAAGTGCGTCCCTTAAATCGTCATCCCTATGTCTTTGCTCGCTAACTCCTAGCCATTCAAAGACGTTCTGCTACATGGGTTGCCCCCTAGCGTTATGGCTAGCTGGCCTATTTTCTCTAGGTGGGGGGCTTCTGCATCCACCTCTTTCCTCATTCCTCCGACCAGCATTTCCTCTGCAGGAATCGGCTTCATTATAGTCATGGCCATCTCTAAACTATGGCTGACTACGGCGTGACTGGCTATTCATGCTATTTGCTCCTTGAGTTGGCATCTCCCGAGCGTCAGGGGGAGGTCTGCGCTGGTTGTTGGGTCCCTGTGTATTGTTATGCCGTGGGGGACCCCTGACCGCAGAGCGTGACTCGATGTTCCTTCTGTTTGTAGAAGGACGTTGTCCCATGCTCGGTAGATTCGGTTCTTCATCCCCTGTCCATCTAGGGCTGCGGGGTGGTTGCCCAGCCCTATTCTGCCTCGAGTGCTGGGGATTGCCTCGATCAGCCTGAGATGAAGGCTGCTGCTCAAGATCCCTAGGTGGGACATCATCCTGAGCCATAGGCGGTTGCTCTGGCATTTGAGGGCTTGCTGGTTGGAGGGGAGGACTAGGATTGGGAGCCCTCTGAGGCAGCGCACTTGGCGGCTGATCTGGCTGAGAGGCTGGCGCAGCCTTACTCCGAGCCAATTGGATGGCTGCTTCAAGAGCGGCCATGGCATCCCTCTGCTGACGGTCCTTGTCCGCCTACCACTCACTCAGCTCCTGGCGCTGGCGTTCTATTTCTCTTTGCTGCAGCGCCATTGTCTTCGTAGTATTCTCCTGATTGGCCCTCAGATTAGCCAACTCATCTTGCAACACCCCCAGCGTTGCCCTCAGCGTTTCAGAATCTAACTCCTCCTCTTCAAACTCCAAACGTGGTTCATTCTCAGCCACATTTGGGAGAGGAGGTTGGGATGGTGTAGGGCCAGCGGCCTGTCCAATCTTCTTGGATGTTTCGCCCTTAGATTTTCTTAGAATTTTTTATCAATCTCTCAATGAAAGCACCTGAATGTTGGCCCTCGATTTGGCCAACGACACAGAGTCAAATATACGATAGAAGATGAGACGAAAATTAAGAGTTTAATATAATGGTAAAGAAGAAAACACCAATGATTTATAGTGGTTCAGGCACAAAGAATAGTAATGACCTACATCCACTTAGTGCTATTATTAATATTGAATCTCGAAGCCGTAATCAAAGAACTAGGGTTCTTGAGTTTCACAAACTTTATGAGAATTACAATGAAACGATGGATAATCACACTATAGTTTTCTCTTTCAATACTCAGGAAAAAGATTCAAAGATCAAAAAGTCCCTTCCTTGTGCTATTTCATGCATATTTATAGGCTCAAGTAAGGTTACATGGGCCAATGGGCCTTAACTTTCCTTAATAACCGCATATCAAGGTAATAAAGAGGACATATTCAATGCAATTATTATAGGATTACAATCTTAGAAGTAAATAAATCAATTTATACGACCATCGTGGTCGTATCCAATAGTTAAGCCTGACGAAGTGATGTGCCTTTGGTTGATAGTCAAACAACACTTCCGCCACGTGTCAACCACGTGTCAGAAATCCTTGCCACATCATCAGCAGCCATTTTTTTGGGTAAACAAGTCTATTAAAGATACATTGGAGTTGAGTTTGATAGAAACTCCTAAAGATTGTGCTAGTACTAAAGCCAGTGAGTATGTTAAGTGGTTGAATTCATCAGGGCAAATACATAAAAAGAAATATGAGGAATTAGGGCAAGTGCCTGAGAGACCTCTTGCATCCATTGAGAAGCCACCAATTCTTGAATTAAAAGCCTTACCTGATCATCTTAAGTATGCTTATTTAGGTAAGAATGATAATCTCCCAGTTATTATTTCAGCTTCTTTATTTGAGACTGAAGAAGAGAAACTTCTGAGGGTATTAAGGGCTCATAAATTAGTAATTGGATGGACTTTGGCAGATATTAAGGGTATTAGTCCTTCAACAGTGATGCACCATATATTAATGGAGGAGAATAGTAAGCCTAGTATTGATGCTCAAAGGAGGCTCAATCCTTCAATGAAAGAAGTGATAATGAAAGAAATCCTTAAATGGTTGGATGCTGGGGTAATTTACCCAATATCTGACTGTGCTTGGGTTAGTTCTGTTAAGGTAGTTCCAAAGAATGGTGGCATGACGGTGGTTAAAAATAATAATAATGAACTTATTCCAACTTGTACGGTTAAGGGGTGGATAATTTGTATTGATTACCGTAAACTAAATAAAGCCACCAGGAAAGACCATTTTCCTTTACCTTTTGTCGAACAAATGCTAGTTAGATTGGCATACCATCCTTATTACTATTTCTTAGATGGATATTCGGGATATCATCAAATTCCTATAGCAGCGGAGGATCAAGAAAAGACTACCTTCACATGCCCATATGGAACATTTTCCTTTAGGAGGATGCCATTTCAGTTATGCAATGCTCCCGCCACCTTTCAAAGATGTATGATGTCAATATTTTTAGAAATGGTGGAAAAAGGTATTGAAATTTTTATGGATGACTTTTCAGTTTTTGGACCCTGTTTTGATGGATGTTTACTTAATTTGGAAAGGGTTTTGAAAAGATGTGAGGAGTCAAATTTAATTTTAAACTGGGAGAAATGTCACTTCATGGTGACAGAAGGAGTAGTCTTGGGCCACAAAATTTCACGCCATGGAATTGAAGTACATAGGGCCAAGATATCAACAATAGAAAATTTACCTCCTCCAGTGTCTGTTAAAGGGGTTCAAAGCTTCTTGGGCCATGCTAGATTTTATAGGAGGTTTATAAAGGATTTTTCCAAAATTTTGAAGCCCTTATCTGCCTTACTCATGAATGGTGTGGTATTTGATTTTGATTCTGATTGTTTAAAAGTGTTTAATACATTGAAGGAAAAATTAGTCTCCGCTCCAATTTTTGTATCACCAAATTGGGAAATGCCTTTTGAATTAATGTGTGATGCTAGTGATTATGCAGTAGGAGCAGTTCTTGGACAACGAGTTGACAAGGTATTTCGAACAATTTATTATGCTAGTCGAACCTTGAATGATGCTCAATTAAATTATGCAACTACTGAGAAGGAATTACTTGCAATAGTCTTTCCATTTGATAAGTTTAGGCCATATTTAGTTGGTATTAAGGTGATTGTTTACACAGATCATTCAATGATTGAGTATCATATGACTAAAAAGGATGCTAAACCTCACGTGATTCGATGGGTCTTACTATTGCAAGATTTTGATATGGAAATTCATGATAAGAAGGGGAAAGAAAATCTAGTTGCTAATCATTTATCTAGTTTGGAAAAAGAAGAAGAGTATAATGCAAAAGAAGAGTCAATTGATGAAAATTTTCTGGATGAACAATTATTTTCAATTGAATGTGAAGAGAAGATACCATTGTTTGCAGATTATGTTAACTATTTGGTAGCTAAAGTTGTGCCTCCTTACATGTCAAGGCATCAACTAAAAAATTTCTATTCGGAAGTTAAGCATTATTATTGGGATGAGCCCATTCTTTTTCGTCATTGTGCTAATCAAGTGATTAGAAGATGTGTCCCAGAAGAGGAAATGATTTCCATACTTACTCATTGCCATACTTTTCATTGTGGTGGTCACTTTGGGGGAACAAGGACAGCAAAAAAAGTTTTGCAATGTGGGTTTTATTGGCCTACGTTATTTAAAGATGCTAATGCCTTTGTTAGGAGTTGTGATCGTTGCCAAATGATCGGTAATATATCCAGAAGAGATCAAATAACAATGATTGAAATTCTGGAGGTTGAGCTGTTTGATGTGTGGGGCATAGATTTTACGGAGCCTTTCCCATCATCATATAATAGTAAGTACATTTTGCTGGCTGTAGATTATGTTTCTAAATGGGTAGAAGCTACAGTAACTCCTACTTGTGATGGTAAGGAGGTACTTAAATTTCTTCATAAGAATATTTTTACTTGGTTTGGTACTCCAAGAGCTATTATCAGTGACAGAGGCAATCATTTCTGTAATAAATCATTCATAGCTCTATGTGCTCGTTATGGAGTTCATCACAGAAAGGCCTTGTTTTATCATCGATTAGCTAACGGCCAAGCCAAGGTGTCAAACCGATAAATTAAAAGTATTTTAGAGAAAACAGTAAACACATCAATGAGAGATTGGTCAAAAAAGCTTGATGATTCACTGTGGGTGTATAGCACAGCCTTTAAGACTCCGATTGGTATGTCACCATATTGGTTGGTATTCGGGAAGGCATGTTATTTACCAGTTGAACTTGAGCATCGAGCTTATTGGGTGGTGAAAAAGTTTAATGTTGACTTATTTATGGTGGGGCACAATAGGCTTCTAGAGTTGTAAGAGCTTGATGAATTTAGAAACGAAGCTTATAAAAATGCAAAGATTCATAAAGAATAGTCTAAGGCTTTTCATGATAAAAGAATAATTAGAAAGGATTTCCAATCAGGAGATAAAGTTCTGTTATTTAATTCAAGATTGAAACTGTTTCCTGGAAAATTAAAGAGTAGATGGTCGGGACCCTTCACAGTTGTGGTCTCATTACCTTATGGAGTAGTACAGATTCATAGCGAGAAAACATGACATTTTAAAGTAAATGGTCAGAGGTTAAAGCATTATCTGGAAGGACCGGTGGAAAGGTGTAAATCAGTGATGGTTTTGGAACCCCTTTAAATGGGGTGTTCAGCGTCCAGCTACATGACGTTAACGACAACGCTATAGGAGGAATTTTTATATTTTATTTTAGTTTTTATTTTTATTTTTAATTAGTGGACAATTTTATTTTGGATTTGTAAAGTTTAGTTATTTTAATTTTATATATTTTTAAGTATAAAGTTTGTAAAAATTGTGAAAATCGTGAAAAATGTGTTTTTTTAGTCAAGGGGCAAAGTCGCAACCTGAACTAGCAAGTCACGACATTATCAAAGTCAGAGAGTATTCAAAATATAAAGAAGGGGTAGGTCGTGACTTGGGCTTATGAGTTGCAACCCTAGGCTGAAACAGAGAGCAAGGAGTTCTGGTATGTAGGGGTGGGCCGCGACTTGAAGATATGAGTCGCGACACTTGGAAGTGAGTCTGGTGAAAAATAGGGGTGGGCCACAACTTGCCCTAGCTGGGTCATGGCGCGCCTGTGTCAAACAGAAGAATAATGGGTTAAAAATCATTTTTTCAAATCATTTCTCTCAGTTTTCGAATTCTCTCATTCCAAATTAATTTTCCTTAAGAAAAAGCTCTACATTTATTCTCTACTTTCCTCTATTTCAACTTCTCTTAATCTATTTTCCTAATTTCTAATTCCTATTCCTTATTGATTTCTTTCATTTCTTTATCCCTAACCTTAATTTTTGTACTATTGGTTCTCATTGAGGAATTGAAGGAGGATTCAAGAGTTGGCAGATATTTTCAGATTTCAAGGCTTGTAAGTTTCTCTTTTTGTAGTTTTCATTGAGTTGCATTTATATTAAGAGATTTCCTTGGATTGTTGGACTATTTGTTGGTATATTGGGTGTTTTTTGGGTGAAATTTTTGGGAGTATTTAGTAAGGAAAATTCAGAATTTTAGGGCAAGTTCTACATAAATTTTTGTGTGCCATTTTTGAAAAATTGTGAAGGTATGGGACCAAGGAAACAACCCACTAGGGCAGAATCTTCAAAGAATACTAGTCACCCTTCATCATCCCGTTCCTAACCACCCCAAACCCAGCCAAACCTGCTAGCACCTCAACAAATTTTAGAATATGATCCCGAGCGCTTCATTAACAAGGATGCCCATGATCTTTATCAAAGGCTATCCCAGCAGCCAGTTATTCAAGAGTGTGGGATGGACATTAAAGAAGAATTGTAACCTAATGACACTTATCATATTATTAGGAATGAAATTTTACGCCGAGGTTGGCAATATTTTGTGGACGATAACATGCCAAAAGTCAATTGCTCCTTGGTTTATGAGTTTTACGCTAATTTTCCTGGGGCTGTAAATAGAAAGGTGTTTGTTAGGCGCGTTTCAGTTGAATGCGCCATTGATAATATTGATGCATTATTTAATGTACCTAAGTTGTCTCCAAAAGAGGATGAGTATTATTAATTGACATATCATAGTGAGGTTGATTGGATGGAGGTGGCTGAGACTTTAGGAATTCCCGATGCTTCGTTTGTCATGTAAAATGGGCAGCCAAAACATTTAAGGAGATACCAAATGAATTGCGTGGCCAAAGCCTGGACTCTTTCTGTGAGTGCACGGCTTATGCCCAACACCCACTTGTCTGAAGTGGGGACTGATAGGTGTATTTTGGTGTATGCCATTATGACAGGGCTTTCCAATGATATTGGCAAAGTTATTCGCCAAAGCATGAGGGATTTATGTAGATTGACCATTACTGCTGGGTTGGGGCATGGTTCTATGATTACTGATCTATGTGAAGTCTATGAGGTGTCGAAATATCCTAGTGATATTTATAGGAAGGCGATGGGGGAAATTTCTCAAGCTACAGTGAATAAATTCAATGCCCCATCCTTAGAGCCACCAGTACCGATACCGAGGAATGTAAGAGTTGGAAAAAGAAGGAGAAGCAGCTGAGGAGTCCATACCAGCCAATGATTAAACAGAGGGAGTGAGGGCAGCTGAGGAAGAGAGAAGAGAAGAATACCCTCAATATTTGGCGCTAGAGGCTCCACCGGATCCACACTTGGCCAGATTAGATTACATCATTCGACAGAACCAGCATACGCACAATTATTTGGGCGAGCTTCATGATATTCACGGAGCTCAAGTTGATAGACAGAATGAGCTAGTTTACCGATGGTCAAACAAAGAGGCGGACCATCAGTACTTACCTTATCCACCGCCTTGGCATCCATTTCTAGACCCACCACCATTCTGAAGTGATTCGCACCAGGTAAGTTTTCTTTTCTTTACTTATTTTTAAACATTGGGGACAATGTTTAGTTTAAGTTTGGGGGAGGGAGCTTATTTTTCAGTTAGTGTTGTTTTGTGTGTTTTGTTTATGTTGGTGTTTAGAGTTTTATTTTAGTGTGTTTAGTTTGGTACCAACATGAATGAAAATTGACAACAATTTTCGATGAGAATAAAATGAATGTTATGAGTATAATTTAAAGAAAATAAAATATGAAAACAAAATCTGTGTGCTTGATTAAACACTCCATTATTTCATTTTAGTTTAGATAACATTTGTTGAATATTTTGTCACGATGTTAAATTTATATTTTTGATATTGATTATGCTTGCTGAAATTGGTTAGTGGAATGATTAATGGAAAGTGAAAATTATTTTCAACAATTCTAGAACTTGCTTGGTTGTTATTTTAGGCGAAATAATATATCATATATGGTTAGGAAAATGATTTAGGCTATCATTTGGATCGTTTGAGCTTTTCTTGCCAAACTTAAATTACTTAATCATTTGTTTACCCATTTTGAGCCTAATCTTGTATTTTTTTTGTTCTAAACCATCATGTAAGCCTAATACTTGAAACTAGGTTATATATCCATCTCTGATATACTATGAGCATTTGATTGAGAAATTTTTTGGGGATTGATGTGTAATGGGGTTTAATTGTGATTTGAGTGAGTTTTGAAAATGTAAAAGAGAAGAAAAAAATAATGAGAGAGAGTATATATATTGAATATATATATTTCAATACACTCCCAATATGAATATATAGAAAAAATCAAGTTTGGGGGAGTGTAGTTATTATTGAATACATATATATCTCTAAAGAAAGAAAAAAAAAAGAAGGGGATTATGAGATTGTATTATTATGGAAGTAAAGGTGGTGAGTTTTGGTCATGTGCTTATAGTAAAGTGAGGTTAAAAATTCCTTTTTCATCTACCTTTACCTAAGTCATCGTTAAAAGCCTATAAAAGTCTTATTGATTCTTATGCGTATTATGATTTATATTAGTGGAGAATAGCAAGTAAGTAAGCTTATGGAATTATTTGGTTTGAATGGATCGATTGGAAAGAAATTTGGTGAGCATAATTGATTTCAAATTCATTTATTTAATGATCATGACTTGATAATCCAAAATGTTAGTAGACTAAGGTGTGTTGATGGAGTGTTTTGATCAAAATTCTAGATTGAATAAACTATTGAGTAGTTTTCTGAGAAATTATATGATTAACATGAATCATTTTGAGGCATAATTGTTGTTGTTGGTATAATTCATCTCGTTAGAGTCTAGGATTGTTTTGAGTCCTTTGTTCAAGGGCGAACAAAGAGTAAGTTTGGGGGAGTTTGATAACTTCATTTGAGGGTTAATTTAGAATGTGTTTTTGTGGTAATCTTGAGTTTTTATGTGTGTTTTGTGCAAGATTACGCTTTTGTTTGTCTTTGTTGTAGGTTGGTATGATGAATCACGAGAGAAATGCTAAACGAAGTGAAAATGGTGGAAACATGAGGCTTTTGGCGGTTTTTGGACTAAAGAGGATGCTAAGGGTGATTAAAGGACGAGTTTCAATGAAGAGATGAGTTGAAAGACCTAATCTGAGAAAAAATTAAATTAAAGTCACGACTTGGACTTATGAGCCGCGACTCAAGGCGAAGTCAGAGGCGCATAGTTGCTGGATTGAATTAAAGTCGCGACTTAGACTTATGAGTCGCAACTCAAGAGGGAAACAGAGGCTTCGCTAAGGAAAAACTCAGACATGGGCCGCGACTTGAGATTCTAGAGTCACAGTGCCTGAAGCCATTACACGAAAGAGAAGGGACCCAAAACAGACACGGGCCGCGACCCAGAGAAGGCCAAGTTGCGGGCCGCACACGAAAAAACACAGACTTTCTTATTTTTTTACTATATATTTGATTTTAGGGTTTAATTAAGTCATTAACTCAGTTTTTAATTACATTTTTAGAGACTAATTTTGATTCTTAGGATAATTTTTTCTGCAGTTTTATATTTTTCTTTATTCTTTAAGTTTATGAATCTTATATTCTTTTATTATTATTTTGTGGATTTAGTCATGTTTGATATGAACTAAACAATTTTTATCTTGGGTTTAATGTAGTCCCTAGAATTTCTATATAATTTAATTATGATATTCTCTTGATTTTTATTTTCTATTCTAATTTATATAATGTGTGTTTAATGCTAGTAAATACTTAATCAATATTTGCTTGATTTTATGATTTTGATTCAAAATTCGAAAGATGAGAATTGAATATGCTATCATTATATAGGCATAGGTTGCATATTGGACGAAAGTACCTGTATGACTTGTGTAGTAATTAGGTTTCCAAGCTTAATGCCATCTATATGTTTAAGTTTATCACAACGATGTAGAAAACCTGCATATAGATTGAGATCTTATATCTTGAAAAAGAATATGAATTGAATTATGTTAACCTGCTATTAGAATAGGGAGAAAGAAATCTAGAATTGATTAATAAAATTAGTAGAATGAAAAGCTGATGAAATTAACACCCTAGGTCTTTTTAATAGTGATTTAAATCTTTTAATTAGTTGTGTTTGTCTAAATTTATTTTCAATTTTAAAATTAAATTCCAAAAATAAAAATTCTAGTTGCCAAATAGAAATTTCAAGAACAAATATTGGTACTTGGAAAACAGTCTTCGTGGGACGATACTCTACTTATCATATATTACTTGAATTGATTGTGTGAACTTGCGTATATATATATATTCTCGATCATTGGCCTAGGCTCTCGGCCTGGCAGCCCGAGCCTCGCACACGTCAGCAGCTGTTGCAAGCCCAAACCCTACACGCACCTCTGCACTCCCTGAGCCCCATGCACGCATCCCTATGATCCACGAGCCTCTTCATGTGGCATGCCGTGCTCAGTGTCCCTCGCGCATACTCCTGGCACTCCCCAAGCCTCAGGCGCCTTTGCTGCCAGCCCAGCCTCCTCACCTGAGGCTCCTTAAGGGCATTTATGCCCTAGCCGCACCAATCCTAATTGCCATAGGAATTGGGTTTCTAAAAAAAAAAACTTAATTGGCAACAAATTATCCATTTAGGCTTTTAACAAAGCCCATTAAAATTGTTTTATTTTGAATTAATTTTTTAAGTCCAAATTCAAATTGGGCCTAAGAACTTGTTGGGTTTTAAAACTCAAATTTAATTATTCTTAAAATAGTTTAAGATAATTAAAAGTTATTTTAATTGAAAATTTAAATGGATAAAGGTGCAAGTTGACCAAGATTATTTTTAAGGCCCAAATAATGAAGATAGAAGATCTTATTTAGGTCTTAGATAATATTTACACTTTTATTGTAAATTTTTCAAGAGTTGTAATCTTTCTGGAAATAACGAAAACGCTCGACTTGCATTTGTTTATTTATTTATTGTAGTCATTCATTTAAATGTTTGAATATGTAAAATGTGTTTAATAACATAATCATGCATTATAACACAATATTCATATTACCCACACAATATATCTAATTCTATTATACATCTCATATCGAGTAGAAACATGTTTGAATTAGGAACGTCCAATTTGATCATATGCATTAAATAAATCATATAATTAATCTAGATTAATGTAGAACAAAGTGATAAATTGATTTTAAGTGTTAATTTCAAAGACCTATTTGATAATTAATTTTTTTAGATAGGCAAATGATATTCTTAATAATTAGAGCATTTATTGACTAGATAGTTTAAAGACCTATTTAGTAGTTTGATTAAAATCTTATTTAATAATTAAATGCTTAATGAGATTATTAATTATTAGAATATCATTTGGTAAATTAATTTTATTACTTTAATTAATTAAAAAGCATAGGATGTTTTGTGAAAACAAATATTAAAAAGTAGTGAGAGGGAGAAGGGTAATAACAATAACTCCTATGGTCTCTATTATTACTTAACACCGATGTTTCATGGAAAGGGCCTCGAGGTGCCTTTGTTTGCGTCCCCATATGGAAGGTTTCTGACTCTGTTATTATTCATGGTTACCTTCAATATAGAATAGGATTGATGATGTATTTCTAGTTTGACTGACCCTAAGGCACACTCTTGAGTAAAGTCATTAATATAAAATAATGGGTTACACTCACAAAGCTTAACTAGGCTTTCGAGGGGACTAGTTAATCTTGACCAAACTAGTGGTTGTTCGTAAGTCAAAACAGAAAATAGTTGATAAAGGTGCAAGACTTGCTAATCAAGTCATTTAGTTGAAAATGTGTCGCTAAACTATTATTGAACTAAGGTTAAAAGATTTTGGTCAGAAAAGACAAATTTTCAATTAAACAAATGTTTGTTACACGGGATTCCAAAAATAAATAGGGTTAAGGAATAGTTTATAGAATTAAAAAGTGTATAAACAACCACAAGCAAATCTAATGGCAAAATAGGTACTTTAGGGTCTCCTGTCCCCGTATCATCCCTCGATCGTGGTGGCCGAGCAGCCAGCTATGTACATTCTGCCTCCAGAGCTCTCCAAATCAGGGTTGGTCCAGCTTACCATTGCCTTTACCTGCACCATGTAGCACCCGTGAGACAAGGCCCATCAAGAAAACCATATAACAGAGTATAATCAATAACCAAATCATTCACAAACCATCAATCAAATACTTAGCAGACCACATAATTCACACAATCAGTGATATCAATCTGCAAACCAATAATCAATCATCCAAGTAATAAACATGCCATGATCATCAGATTAATAACAGCAAATATATCATTCAATATCCAGGGTCGACGCCCTTAGGCCTCACCCTTTGTTTACCCCACTGACTCCAGCTTGCTTAGGCCGAGCTTAGTGATTATATAATTAACCTCAGCTACCAATGACCGAGCCGCGTCCATGTGCGCCAGTATTAATTAGTTCTGGCACTCTTTAGGCCGTTTATCTCATGTCCACATGGCATAATACCATCATAATGACATTGCATATAAATATAGGGAACTCTTAGTCCCAACATAACTGGGTGCAGTTTTCTTACCTTTGTTTAGAGTAGAAAAAGTTAATTGACTCCGAGCACGATCCCTAGCCTCGAGCCTTGGTGACAAACCTCAAATTGTAACCCAATTCTCAGCTGAGCTTCTTGGCTAATCAGCTTCAACTCCTTAAGCGTCCTCCTCAATTGAACTTCCAAATTCACAGCCCCTTTCTTTCCTTAGCTTCCAAAGCATACCAATGAGAGAAAGAAGAGAAAATTGTTAGGGAGAGAGAGAAAAGCTTGGAGAGTCTTCTATTTCCTTATTTACAACTCCACTACCTTCTGCCTTGGTTCTAAGAGAAGTTGAATATATCCTTAATTTAGGTAAAGACCATTTTTCCCTCCCAAAATAAAGCTAACCTTTAATCTAAACTAGGGGTGTAATTGTCATTTGTTCCCAATTCCCACTAGTTCCTCAAGTGTACCTAATATTTACCACCTATATCCCATCATCCAATTAATCACCAATTATTTACCCATAGTCCAAGAATCTCCAATATATCCCCTAAATTCCCGAAAATACCCTCTAGCTCCCCTGAACCAGGTATAAATCCCCGTCGTGACTATTTCACCAAACCACTCACTAGGACCGTCTCGAGCCATATGCTGCAAATATATCCACATAATAATGTGGTCTCAACAATTTATCACATATAATAACATTTATGCCCTCAACGGGCCAAAATTACAGATATGCCCCTATAATCTAAACAGGGCCTACATGCATACTAATATTCATAATCATGCATCTCATATGTCCATATAACCATATAAGCATGCTTATCACATAATCATACATTCAATTATTTAAAACATACATAAACCAATTATGCCCTCCCGGCACACTAATTACGACCCTTAAGCCTTATTAGTAATTTTGGGTTGTTACAACTATCCCCTCCTAGAGAGAATTTCGTCCTCGAAATTTACCTGAATAACTCAGGATACTGATCCCGCATCGCTGATTCAAGTTCCCAGGTCGCCTCCTTGACCCTGCTATTTCTCCACAACACCTTAACTAGATAAATAGTCTTGTTCCATAGAACCTTATCCTTCCGATCTAAAATCTGAACCGGACACTCCTTATAGGATAAATCTGTTCACAATTCCAAGTCTTCATACCTCAAGACATGTGTCGTATCTGAGATGTACTTCCGAAGCATAGAGACATGGAATCCATCATGAGCTCCCGATAACGACGGTGGCAAAGCTAACCTGTAAGCCACCTGTCCAATCCTCTCCAGGATCTCAAAAGGTCCAATGAATCTAGGGCTTAGCTTGTCCTTCTTCCCAAACCTACTCACTCCTCGCAATGGTGAAACTCACAGAAACACGTGGTCCCTAACCTGGAACTCCACGTCCCTACGCTAAGGATTAGCGTAGCTTTTCTGTCTGCTCTATGAAGAAAGCATCCTAGCTCGGATGTTCTCAATAGCTTCATTGGTTTTCTGAACCATGTCCGGCCCCAGATACTTCCTCTCGCCCATCTCATCCCAATGAATGGGCGATCTACATCTTCTTCCATATAACATCTCATATGGAGCCATTCCAATCGTCGACTGATAACTATTATTGTATGAGAACTCAATCAACGGGAGATACTTACTCCAAGATCCCTCAAAATCAATCACACATGCCCTAAGCATATCCGCCAACACCTGAATTGTCCTTTCAGACTATCCATCAATCTGAGGATGAAAGGCTGTGCTAAACTTCAACTGAGTTCCCATAGCCTTCTGTAAACTACCCCAAAACTTGGAGGTAAAGATAGGATCCCGGTCTGACACTATAGACTTAGGAACCCCATGAAGATGTATGATCTCCTTCACATACAACTCTGCATACTGATCCACTGTATACGTCGTCTTCACTGGGAGAAAATGAGCTGACTTAGTGTATCTGTCCACTATCACCCACACCGAGTCATGAAGCCCTACTGTCTTGAGTGAACCTCCCACAAAGTCAATCGTAATATCCTCCCATTTCCACTTGGGAATACCCAAAGGCTGAAGCAACCCTGCTGGTCATTGATGCTCAACTTTCACCTGCTGAAAGGTTAAACATCTGGCCACGTACTCCACCACATCCTACTTCATCCTGTGCCACCAATACAACGTCCGTAGATCCTGATACATCTTCGTGGTACCCAAATGAAGTGAGTACGGCATAGTATGAGATTCATCTAGTCTCTCTTGTCTAATCCACACATCAGTCGGAACACAAATCCTACCTTGATACAGTAGCAGACCAACTTCTGAAATAGAATAGTCCTTAGCTGCCCCCGCTAAGACATTCTCTCTAACCTCCTGTACTGAGCATCCACCATCTGACCTTCCTTAATCCGCTCTAGTAGGGTCGACTGCAAAGTAATGTTGGCCAACTGACCCACAACCAACTCTATCCTCACTCTAGACATTTCATCAGCCAACTCCCTCGAAATCTAAGTGGAACTACATAGTTGACCCGGACCCCTCCGAGCAAATGCATCTGCCACTACATTGGCTTTCCCTGGGTGGTAAAGAATATCACAATCATAGTCCTTTACCAACTCCAGCCAATGCTTCTGCCTCATGTTCAGGTCCTTATGCGTGAAGAAGTACTTCAAACTCTTATGATCAGTGTATATCTCGCACTTCCCCCCATACAAATAATGCCGCCAAACCTTCAGTGCAAATACTACAGCTGCCAACTCCAAGTAATAGGTAGGATACCGATGCTCATACTCCTTCTACTACCATGATGCACAAGCTATATCCTTCCTGTTTTGCATCAAAACACAGCCCAAACCCAACCTCGATGCATCACAATATACCACCACCTTTCCTCCCTTCGAAGGAACACTCAGCACAGGTGCAGTAATAAGTCGCCACTTCAACTCTTGAAAATTGTTCTCACACTTGTCTCACCAGACGATCTTCAAATTCTTCCATGCCAATTCTATCATTGGTGCGGCAATCTTCCAGAACCCTTCTACAAACTGTCTGTAGTAACCTGCTAATCCAAGAAAACTTCGAACCTCTGAGGCGTTCCTTGGCCTCGGCCAATCTCTCACTACCTCCACCTTAGGTGGATCCACCTTAATCCCATCTTTGCCAACTATATGTCCAAGGAAGGTCACTTCTGGTACCCAAAATTCACACTTCTTAAACTTGGCGTACAATTGGTGCTCTCTATACCTCTGCAAGACCTATCGAAGATGTAACTCGTGCTTTGCCTCTGAACTAGAATACACTAATATGTCGTCGATGAAGACAATAATGAACTGATCGAAAAGGTCCTTGAATACCCTATTCATTAAGTCCATGAAGGCTGCTGGGTCATTGGTCAAACCAAACGACATGACCAGAAACTCATAGTTCCCATACCTCATTCGGAAGGCCATCTTCGGTATATCCTCATCCTTGATCCTCAGCTGGTGATAACCAGATCAAAGATCAATCTTCGAGAATACCGTCTTTCCCTACAGCTGATTGAACAAGTCATCAATGCTTGGTAGATGATACTTATTCTTGATAGTCAACTTGTTCAATTCCATATAGTCTATACACATCCTCAGAGTCCCGTCCTACTTCTTCACAAACAACACTGGAGCACCCCATGACGAGTAGCTAGGCCTGATAAACCCTAAATCCAGAAGTTCCTGTAGCTGTGTCTTCAATTCCATCAGTTATTTCGGTACCATTCTATATGGTGCCCTCGACACTGGCTTTATCCCCGGTGCCAACTCAATAACAAACTAAATCTCCCTGTGCGGCGGCAAGCCTGGTAAATCCCCAGGGAATACGTCCAAGAATTCACAAACCAATCTAGTCTCCCCCGGCCCTGTTGGCAAAATCCTAGTGGTATCCACTACACTAGCTAGAAAGCCTATACATCCTTTCTGTAATAAGTCTCTGGAACTCAACGCTGATATCAAGGATATGCGGAGTCCACATACAGCTCCCACAAAAACAAAGGGATCCTCGCCCTCCGGCTCAAAGTTCACCATCTTCTTCCTACAATCAATAGTAGCTCAATATCTAGCCAGCCAATCCATCCCCAAAATCATGTCAAAATCCTCCATACTCAACTCAATCAGGTCTACTGACAACTCCCTACCATCAACCATCGTTGGCAGCGCTCTAATCCTCCTCCTAGAAACCACCAGTTCCCCTGTAGGCAATATAGTCCCAAACCCCGCAGTACAGTAATCACTAGGTCTACACAATCTATCAATTACCTTACTAGAAACAAATGAATGTGTAGCACCAGAGTCAATCAATACAGTAAAAGGAGAGCCAGCGCTAGAAAGCTGACCTGTCACCACCGAGGGACTAGCCTTAGCCTCTGCCTGCATGCCAGGGTGAACACTCGAGCTGGAGTCAAACTGTCCACCTTCCCTGCTTCCCCTTTCTTCATTGTTGGGCAATCCTTCTTGAGGTGTCCCACCACCCCACACACATAACAGGCCTTAGTCCGACATTCTCCCGGATGGCATCTTCTGCACCTCGTGCACTCCGGATAGCTCCTCCCTGTATCACCGCCTCCCTGACGGCCACCCTGAGTACCCCGACCTCTCCTATCAGGACTAGGGGTGGTCAAAATATCAGGGGTCTTCTTCTTCAGATCGCTGGGGCCTCCGCCCCTACCAAACCCAGAATAGGGAGGCACCACTCTGCGACCCTCTTACCTTGCAGTACTCTCCCTCTAGATCTTGTTCTCCGCTTCCTCAACAAGATCCCTCTCAACAGTCTGGGCATAAGTTGTCCCCCTAGGTATTGTTGTAATTCTCACATCTCAGGCGATCATAGCATGAAGCCCTCTGATAAATCTGCCCTGCCTAGCTACATCTGTAGGCACAAGATCAGGTGCAAACTTCGCAAGTCTATCGAACTTCGGGTGTATTCTATAAATGTCATGTCGCCCTGAACCAATCCCAAAAACTCATTAACCTTCGCTGCCCTGATGGCAACATTGTAATACTTCTGACTAAACAAGTCCTTGAATCCATCCCAACCTAGAGTAGTAACATCTCAGGTCTGTGATGCCACTTCCCACCAAATGCGGGCATCCTCTCTCAGCATATATGCAATACAGGCCACCCTGTCATGACCCTCTACCCTCATGAAGTCTAGAATAGCAGTAATCATACTCATCCACTGTTCGACCTTTAGTGGATTTGGTCCCCCCTTAAAAGTTGAAGGATGATGCCTCCTGAACCGCTCATACAACGGTTCCCACCTATTCCCAACCTCCACTGGCTGTACGACTGGTGCCACTACAGGTTGCACAATGGGTGCAGCACTCCCTAACAGAGCCTGCTGCCTCAGAAGTCAGATTTGCTCATCTTGGCTCTGAAGCCAGGCTTACACATCTACCATAATCTGCTGCTAGTTCTTAGAGACTAGTGGAGGGTTCTGGCCCTAGTCATCATCTCTAGCCTCAGACTCAATGCTGGCTAGTTGTACAGATCGGCTTGGACGCATAACTATCCAAGTTAATCTGCAATCAACGACTTGGCAGTCAGACTATGATGACATGGTAACAATCCTTCCATGTATCACCATTGAAACACAACCAATCACAAGCAATCAAGATATAACAGTTTATCCAAATATTCACCTACATGCATCACCAATGCTCATAAGCATGCCCTAATATCATCACACAGCAGTCAAGGGCCAGGTCCTATTAGTATATCATGCTCCCTATTGATCAAACAGATAACAAAAATCATGTTTCTTTTCAATTATTGAAGCATATAAACATGTATACATAATTACCAAACCCTGAGTCGAGCTTCTCTTTAGCGGCGTACATGTCTAGCCAGTCTTCTAAAACCCTTAAACCTAGACTGCTCTGATACCAAGTTATAATGCCCTGGATAACCAAGACGTTACACTGTGTGTTAATAAAGGTGCAAGACTTGCTAATCAAGTCATTTCGTTGAAAATGTGTCGCTAAACCATTATTAAAATAAGGTTAAAAGATTATGGTTAGAAAAGATAAATGTTCAATTAAACAAATGTTTGTTACACGGGATCCTAAAAATAAATAGGGTTAAGGAATAATTTAAAAAATACGAAAGGGTATAAACAACCACAAGCCAATCTAATGGCAAAATTGGTACTTTAGGGTCTCCTGCCCTTGTGTCATCCCTCGACCGTGGCGGCCGAGCAGCCGGCTATGTACATTCCGCCTCCAGAGCTCTCCAAAATAGGGTTGGTCCAGCTTACCCTTGCCTTTACCTGCACCACGTAGCACCCGCGAGCCAAGGCCCAGCAAGAAAACCATATAACAGAGCATAATCAATAATCAATAACCAAATAATTCACAAACCATCAATCAAATACTCAACAGACCATATAATTCACATAATCAGTGATATCAATCTGCAAACCAATAATCAATCATCCAAGTAATAAACATGCCATGATCATTAGATTAATAATAGCAAATATATCATTCAATATCCAAGGTCGACGCCCTTAGGGCGTACCCTCTGTTTACCCCACTGACTTCAGCTCGCTTAGGTCGAGCTCAGTGATTATATAATTAACTTCAGCTACCAATGACCGAGCCGCGTCCATGTGCGCTAGTATTAATTAGTTCTGGCACTCTTTAGGCCGTTTATCTCATGTCCACATGGCATAATACCATCATATGACATTGCATATAAATATAGGGAACTCTTAGTCCCAACATAACCGGGTGCAGTTTTCTTACCTTTGTTCAGAGTAGAAAAAGTTAATTGACTCCGAGCACGATCCCTAGCCTTGAGCCTTGGCGACAAACCTCAAATTGTAACGTAATTCTTAGCTATGCTTCTTGGTTGATTAGCTTCAACTCCTTAAGCCCCCTCCTCAATTGAACTTCCAAATTCACAGCCAAATTCCCCAAGTTCACAACCCCTTTCTTTCCTTAGCTTCCAAAGCATACCAATGAGAGAAAGAAGAGAAAAATGTGAGGGAGAGAGAGAAAGGCTGGGAGAGTCTTCTATTTCCTTCTTTACAAATCCACTACCTTCTGCCTTGGTTCTAAGAGAAGTTGAATATATCCTTAGTTTAGGTAAAGACCATTTTGCCCTCCCAAAATAAAGCTAACCTTTAATCTAAACTAGGGGTGTAATTGTCATTTGTTCCCAATTCCCACTAGTTCCTTAAGTGTTCCAAATATTTACCACCTAAATCCCATCATCTAATTAATCACCAATTATTTACCCAAAGTCCAAGAATCTCCAATATATCCCCTAAATTCCCGAAAATACCCTCAAGCTCCCTCGAACCGGGTATAAATCCCTGTCTTGACTATTTCGCCAAACCACTCTCTAGGATCGTCTTGAGCCATATGCTGCAAATATATCCACATAATAATGTGATCTCAAAAATTTATCACATATAATCACATTTATGCCCTCAACAGGCCAAAATTACATATATGCCCCTATAATCTAAACAGGGCTTGCATGCATACTAATATTCATAATCATGCATCTCATATATCCATCTATATGCAACTCTGAAATGTTTAAAGTTGCAAACCCAAGATCTGTTAAATGTCTAAAAATTGATTCCGACAGTGAAACATATATATGGCATTTGAGATTGTGGCATATTGGTTTTGATAGAATTAACAGACTAGAAAATGAGGTGTTGGTTCTCTTCCAGTCTGTGAATCCTGTCTCGAAGGCAAGATGACCAAAAGACATTTCTCTCCAAAGGTTCAAGAGCCATAGAACCACTCAAACTCATACACACTGATCTGTGTTGACCACTGTTGACGCGGTTTCTCACCAACAATGTATTAAGAAATAAAAAGGTAGATTAGTGCTTAGTATAAACCATAATGAGAAATGAATTAAATTCACAAGAACACAAATCTCTTACGTGGTTCAATGGTTAAAATCCAACTAGTGCACGAGTCTATATTATTGTTGTTTCACTCTCTATTTTGGTAGAGTTTTTAGTATTACAGAATAATCATTTTTTTTCCTGTCCAATATTCTTAGTATTTATAGAGAAATTCCTTGGACATGTTTGGGTAACTGCGTGAGTCAATCACGCATATACATATTTATTACATTTAATATGTATATTTCCCATTTATATTGGGATATGATTTGATCATATAGTAAATGTTCTCCTAATATTTGGGACATTAAATATGATAGCCTGGTCATAAATAACCGTATAATGGGATTCCGAGTCTTAGGGGATCCGCGGGTATTACCACGATCTTGAAATCTCCTCGAAGCTCGTATCACACTTCACAATCTTTGTGTCTATAGCTCGGGATAAACCGAGGACGCCTAAGACCACATGTGCCCATATGAAATTGGAGTTGCTTACGGGGATAATAATCATATATCATTCCCTTGGTTATTTTTTCGTATATTTATTTGCCAACTGTACCCAAACTGAATGAATGACTCGAGAAAAAATTAGGGCACAACATTTGCCCCCTAAACTCCTGCTCGTGTATGACATCATCATTTTCTGACCTACACAGTAGGGACTTTTAGTCTTCTGTTACACAAAACCATGCCTGCCCACTACTCTAGTACTGGACACGTGGACAGTTATCAGGCGACTGTCGGAGTGGCTCCGTATTAAATGCTTTATGGGAGGAAGTGCAGATCACCTATCCATTGGGATGAGATTGGTGAGAGGAGGTACTTAGGTCCTGAGATGGTTCAGAGGACCAATGAGGTGGTTGAGAAGATTAGGGCTCGAATGCTCGCCTCTTAGAGTTGCCAAAAGAGTTATTCAGATCTGAAACGTAGGAGTGTGAAATTTCAGGTTGGTGACCATGTGTTCCTTAGGGTTTCACCTTTGAGGGGAGTGAAACGGTTTGGAGTTTGGGGAAAGCTGAGCCCTAGGTTTGTTGGCCCCTATGAAATTCTGGAACGGGTTGGAGAGGTAGCTTATAGATTGGCGATGCCTCCAGCCTTATCAGGGGTTCATGATGTGTTTCACGTGTCCATGCTTCAGAAGTATGTGTCTGATTCGACGCATATTCCGAGTTATGAGAATTTGGAGCTGGATCAGGACTTGTCTTATGAGGAGAAACCAGTTCAAATTCTTGACCGGAAGGACAAAGTCTTGCGGAGCTAGACCATCGCTTTGGTTAAAGTGCTGTGGAGGAGCAACAAAGTCGAGGAGGCGACATGGGAATTAGAATCAGAGATGCGGGAGAGGTATCCCAAGTTATTCAGGTAATTTTGAGGATGAAATTTCTATAAGGAGGCGATAGTTGTAACGACCCAAATTTGCTAATAAGGCTTAGGGCCTTGATTAGTTTGCCTGGAGGGCAATAAGTGAATTATCGTTATAAAATATGAATTTGTGTGAATATGTGATTAGTAATGCATGTTTAGGTTAATTAAATATGCATGTGGGCCCCGTCTAGTTATTAGGGGCATGATTGTAATTTTAGCCTGTTGAGGGTATAACATGATAATTGTGATATATCTATGTTGCATGATCCGAGACAATCCTAGGGAGTGGTTAGCTAGAAAGTCACAACGGGGTCTAAAATCCGACTCGGGGCGAGTCGAAGGGTATTTCAGGTGTTAGTCATTTTATGGGGTTATCGAGTTATGGAAATAAATATTCAGAGATATATTTGAGGTTAGAATGCCTAGGAGGGAAAATTGGGGAAATTTACTATTTTTACCTCGGGGACATTTTTGGTACCTCGAGCCTTGAGTAAACCTCTTAGACTTAAGTTAAATAAAACAAAATATAGGAAACCCCCAGATTTCTCTAAACCAACCCTATCTCTTCCTTCACCACTCTTTTGAAGATTTTCTCTCCATTGGAAGCTTGGGAGAATTCTTGGAGGAAACCAGTCAAAACTAAGGAATTGGAGCTGGGATTTTTGGAGCTTGAGGCTTGCAGCTTGGAAGAGGTGAACTTTTGATGTTGAGGTGCTAGTGGTAGCTTGAATTCATCAGCTGAGGTAAGGGGTCTAACTCTAAAATCCCTTGAGTTTCAGTAGAATTATAGCTAGAGCTGTAAGTTTCATGTGAACCTGAATCATGAGTTAAATTTTGCTGTGGGTTGAGTTTATAAGACTGTGTTGGATCTGTTGTGGAGCTTAGATGATGTGGTAGGGAGGCTCAAGCTTAATTTTGGGTTTGGGTATTGAGTTGGGATGATTTTAGAAGGATTGGCTCAAAGGAAATGCTGGGAAAAATGGTGATTTTCTGGGTTTGGAGGTGAGGGCCGTGGCCCTAGGAGGGGCATGCCGCGGCCCGTGTGCACGCAAGGCCTGGGGAGGCCACTGACCATGGGGCGCGCCGCGGCGCTTGGCCAAGCATGCTGCGTCCTGTGTGTGTTTCCAGGCAAGCATGCTTGGCCAAGCATGCGGCGCTTGGCCAAGCATGCTGCGTCCTGTGTGTGTTTCCAGGGAGGCATTTAACCTCTGTTTTGAGGCAAGCCGCGGCCCTTAAGGGGTTGGGCGGCAGCCCTGGTTCAAGATCCAGGGTGTTTAGTGGGATTTGACTTGGGAACCTAATAGTTAAGGCTCGGGACAGATTTTATCACCCGGATTGATAGAATTCAAGATCCCAGAGATTAGAACTATGACCCAAAGCTATTTAATTGATATGAACTTGATGGTTGGATATTGTTAATGCATTGTGACTAGGGTTTCAGCGAGGCTCGGACTAGGGAACTCTGCTCGGGACATCGGTTCTTGGAAAGCTTGGGACACAGGTAAGAAAACTATTGTTGCCATAAAGCTTGTGTTGTAGGGCTCAAACTTATATGATTAAGTTGCAAGGCTCGGCCCTATATAAGGGTGTTTCAGGGCGTGGCCCTTTGATTGCATTTATATGTGCTTAAATATATGTTTAGTTATATTATGTGTGTATATAAATGATAAGGCGGCGATGGCTGGGAATGGCGAAGGCCGGGAATGGCAAAGGCCGAGAACGGAAAGGGGCCAGGAGCAGCGTTTAGCACGCCGAGTGCGAGTTGCCAGGGTGAGACCCCAAGGGATACCTGGGATATCCTTACGGTATAGACCACGAACCCAGGGCCTGGTAAAGCACATGGGACAACATGGCCGTACATGTATAGCCTAATGATGGCTTGATTTTATATTAAGTGTTTGATATGCATATATTATCTAGTTGTGAGGGTTTTCTTGCTGGGCTTCTGCTCATGGGTGCTCTATGGTGCAGGTAAAGGCAAGGAAAAAGTCGATAAACCTTGAGTATGGTGAGCGTGACGAGCGGTGCGTACATGTCGGGTCTGCCTAGCTTCCACGACCAGGGGTGTTTTTGGGAGATGATTGTACTAAACTTGAATTTTGTCATTTAGTCGACTATGGTTATATTTTGAATTATAAATATTTTTAAACAATGTTTTTGGGATCCCAAGTGTTAAATGTCTTATAATTTTCAATGAAAGGTTTATTCTCAAATTTATGACTCTGATTATGGTTTAATTACACTTTTGTCCTAAAACCTCGATTAGCGAGTTAATTGCACATTTTAAACTCACATAGTAACGGCTCTAAGGCAGTAGGGCGTTACAGTGGTGTACTACAATTGGCGTCTGTTCAGGTTTTGAGGACTACAATAATTGTCTTATCACCTTTTTGCCGCTGTTTTGTTTATGTAACCTTGTCCCTTGGATCTTGAACTAACCCAAACGGATGGCCCAGATTAATATACATAATTTACGTATAAAAGTGAAGGCCAAGTTTCAAACCTCACCACCTTTCATTTAAAAAATTTCCTCTTTTGCACTTCCGAACCTCTATCCTTTTCCAGAAATTCCCAAAAATTGTTCGCCACACCCAGTTACTTAGAAGTACAATGTCCCATCCACTATCACATACCTCAGAGCTTGATATAGTATTTTTCTTGCATCCTTTCTATCCTTAGGTAGCCTTCCTGTTGTGAGGTATTCCATTATGGGAGTCATCCAGGTTGGTCTTGTGTCGATCATCTCGACCTGTACCGTTTCTTCTGTCACGCTAGGACTTTCCAAGATCCCCACTGGCACTACATTCAACGTCTCAGCTTCTTTGGTGGTGGAAAGCATTGACAAAGTGTCAACATTAGAATTCTGCTCGTGAGGTATCTGTTCAACTATACTGTACTCAAATTTGGATAGCTCTCCCTTCACCTTAGGTAGGTAGGTAGGTCACCATCTTGGTACCTTGAGCTTGATATTCTCCCAACACCTGATTAACCACGAGCTGAGAATCACTATAGCAATGGACGACCTTCGCTTTAAGCTCCCTTGCAACTCTCAGTCCAGCTAGTAAGGCTTCATATTTGGCTTCATTGTTAGATGCTTCGAATCCGAATCTCAGAGTTGTATGGAATCGATGCCCTTATGGGGAGATTAGTATGATCCCAGCTCCCGATCCGTTCTAGTTCAATGATCCATCTATGAATATATTCCACAACTCCTGCACTGGTTCCTTCAAAAGCTCCTCTTGAAATCCGATGCATTCAGCCACAAAATTAGCAAGGGCCTGACTTTTGATTGAGGTCCATGGCACGTACAATATATCGAATTGGCTGAGTTTGATTGCCCATTTTAAAAGACGTCCAGACATTTTAGGTTTTTGCAACACTTGCCTTAAAGGTTGGTTGATCATGATGTTAATTGAATGGGACTGGAAATATGGCCGGAGCTTCCTGGAAGCCAATATCAAACTTAATGCCAGCTTTTCTATCATTGGATATCGTGATTCAGCTCCGAGAAATATCTTGCTTATATAATACACTGGTTTTTTAGCACGATCTTCTTCTCGAACTAACCTGGCACTGACTGCATTTTATGTCATAGCCAAATAAAGGAATAGAGGTTCTCCAGACATAGGCTTAGACAATACTAGGGGCTCAGCCAAGTGCATTTTTAGGTCGAGGAATACCTGCTCTCATTCCTCAGTCCATTAAAAATTTTTGTTTCCTCTGAGCAAGTTGTAGAACAATAGGCAGTTGTTAGTGGATTTTGAAATAAAATGATTCAAAGCTGCCACCTTTCCAGTCAGGCTTTCAACTTTTTTATTTGAACTAGGCAGGGAAATTTCTAACAATGACCTGATTTTAACAGGATTCGCTTCTATCCCCCTCGTATTCACTATGAATCCCAGAAATTTTCGCAATGCTACTCCAAAAGTACACTTCTGGGGGTTCAACCTCATGTCATACTTCCTTAAAAATTCAAAACATTCTTTCAGATCGGATACATGGTTATCGGAAGCCTTGGATTTGACAAGCGTATCATCAACATACACTTCCATATTTATCCCGATCTGATTAGTGAACATTTTGTTGACTAACTGCTGATATGTAGCTCTGGCATTCTTCAGCTTGAAGGGCATGACTTTATAACAATATACGTTTCTTGGGGTCATGAAGCTAGTATGTTCTTGGTTTGTAGGATTCATCGCAATTTGGTTATACCTAGATACACATCCATGAAGGACATGAGCTCGTGACATGCCGTAGCATCTACCAACTGATCAATCCTTGGTAATGGAAAGAAATCCTTCAGGCAAGCTTTGTTCAGGTCGAAGAAATTGATGCAGGTCCTCCATTTTCCGTTTGGGATTGGCAACCCAGATCGAGTATTTTGCTTCATGAATGAACCCGCATTTTAACAGTCGAGCTACTTCTTCCTCAAGTGCTTCAGCTCAAACTGTTCCCATACGTCTTTGTTTTTGGGTTTTAGCAGGCATGCTCTTGTCCAAATTTAAAGTGTGCATGATAATACTCGGGCTTATTCCCACCATGTCTTCATGTGACCAAGAGAAAACGCCCAGATTCTCTTGTAAAAAATTGATCAACTCCTTCTTCCTTTTATCATCAAGATTTTTTCCAATCTTAACGACTCTAGAAGCTTCTTTGGGATCAATTTTTACTTCCTCGAGCTCCTCAATAGCTTGGAGTTCTGACCTGCCTTTGCCCATTCATGGGTTAATGTCTTCATGTGGGGCGATGTCACTATCCTCTGCTTGATGAGGTTCTTCCATCCCATAAGTACCTTCTACTCCCTGGGACTCCTCACCTCCATCACATATGACCATAGGTTGCTGCCCGGGTTGTGATTTTCCCTTCATTGAAATAATATAGCATTCTCTGGCAGCGAGATGATCACCTCTGTTAGTGCATATTCCCACAGTTGAGGGGAATTTTATTGCGAGGTGGCGGATAGAAGTTATGGCTTCAAATGCCATCAATGAAGGTCGACCCAAACTTGCATTGTATGCAGCTGGAAAGTCGATCACAACGAAGTCAAGTAACTTGGAGACAGTTCATGAGCCTTCTCCCAATGTTACCACTAATTCGATCATCCTGATGGCTGCTGACCCTTCACCAGAAAATCCGTACAGAGTCATTGAGGTCGCCTTCAGTTCTGTGACAGGCAACCCCATTTTTTCCAAGGTGGATCTAAAAAGTAGATTCACAGAACTCTCGTTATCTACTAGTGTCCTCCGTACCCTCCGGTTGGTGAGCTGAGCAGTTATGACCAAGGGATCGTTATGTGGGAATTGGATGTGGCTAGCATCCTCTTTTGTAAAAATGATTGGTTGTTTTTCCAATCGCTGTTGTTTTGATAACTGCTGTTCTGGGACGAATTCCACTCCGTTGTGGGATTTCATTTCGTTAATACACCTCTTCTGGGCCCCTCTGCTTGTGCCTGCCAGATGAGGTCCTCCCAAAATGGTGGTTATTTCTCCTCCTATTATCAAAGAAGGATCGTCCTGATTCGTTTGAGCTCCAATTTGATTTGCTGGAGCTTCGGGAGCTGACAGAGAGTTTGGTCCAGTGGGTTGATTAGGGACCACCCGATTTTGGGCGTACTGGGCCAAAGGACCTGCTCTAATAAGAGTTTTGATCTCATCCTTCAGCTATCAGTAGTCATTAGTGTTATGACTAATATCATTATGAAATCGACAGAACTTTGAAGGATCACTCTTCACCCTTTGATTTTTCAAAAGTTTGGGCTTTTTCCATGGAAGGCGAGTAGAATTTTCCAGGAAGATACGCTCCCTGGTATCCGTGAGGTTGGTACAAGTGGCTTAAACAAGCTTGAATTTATGCCCAGATTTATTTTTCTTTGTTCCGCTCTGGTCGCCCTAACCATTTCCCTTCCTTTTGTTACTCCCCCCTTGGTTATTCTGGGTAATGGTTTGAGACGTAGCTGCAACGTCCGTTACCGCTCTAACAGGTTGGACAGGGATCTGGTTGGTTCCTGCGACGGAAGCTCGCCCCCTTCCCGGTTAATTGATCTTTGAGCTCGTGCCATGAACTCATCCACACTATTAACTCCTTTTCTCTTTAATTCTTGCCACAGGCTGCCTCCAGCAAGGATTGCCGTCCTCATTTCCAGGAGGTTGGAGCTATCATCGACATCTCTAGATCGTGTAGAGACATTGGAAAACCTACTTAGATATGCCTTCAATGTTTCGCCAGGTTGCTGCTTTACATTGGCTAATGAATCAGCCTTAACCCGAGCTGTCTAAGAATCCCGAAATGATTTCCATGAGCTTATAGAATGCCTCTTGTAATGTTTAAACCACTGCTTAGCTGGCCCAATTAGAGTTGAAGGGAATAAAATGCACCTTAGATCGAGTCCGACATTGTGGGCCATCATCATGGTGTTAAACATCCCGAGGTGATCTGATGGATCTCTATCTCCGTCAAACTTTGACAAGTGTGGCATTCTGAAGGCCATTGGATATGTGGCCGCCACAATATTTGGAGTGAAAGGCTCGAGCTCATCCTCTGAGTCGTAATCGTCTTTATCTTTTCCAGATAAAAGCTTCTTCATTTGCTCTTCCATCTGAGCTGGCCTCTCAAGAGTTTGGTCTCTGGTCCCTTGGTTATCTGGGGTTGTTCAACAGCTCCCATCCTATCATACGCGTTTGATGGGTTATTGTCCCTCCAAGCTTGAGCTTGGTTTGGTGGGGGCATTCCCATTATCATGTATTATGGAAGGACCACCCTTTCGACGAGTATAACTAACATCCTCATCCCGAGCAGAATTTATTCTCTACGAATTCAAACGATCATGCAGATCAGGTTGTGAATTGTATCGAGGGCTTTGTGCCAAACTTAGATGATTTCTTAGATCGCCTTTGGACCTACCACTTCGATGACTTTCAGTCCAATAACTTCCATTTTCGAAGCTTACAACTCGTGGTTGAGGCCGAGGATTTGGATTTTTGACACGTGTCTGTGGGACATAGGTATGGGCAGAGTGAGGAGGATTTCTCCTGCTGTCTCCATAAGCAGAAATGTTCCGTGTAGGAGGAGGTGGCTTTGGATGTCTTATGGGTGACGGGGGATGCCTAACTGGCGAGGCAATCCTTGTCCCATCAGGGCGAACTAAATTAGCCCGCCTTTGTTCTGTCCCGTTATTCCTAGCTCTCTGTGCCCGGCGATCCAATTGTGAAGTAGGAGGGTTTGTAGGAGCATTCTATCTCTGTGAGCCTATCCCTGCTCCTCCTTGTGGGTTGCTATCGACATTCATAGGTGCTTTTGAAGGAGGCATCGAACTTGGGGTTGTGGTTCTAACCGATCGACTAATATGCTGATGACCCCTACGAGGCGATCTTGCCCTGTAGGCACAGAACTTCGGGTGGCAGTTCTTACTGATCGACTTGAATTGGATTGGTTATTCCTGTGGGACTTGTGAGACCCACTTTTCCTTTTTCCGACAATAATGTCGGTTGTAAGAGGGGGTAACCGAGCCAAAACCTCCTCAATTTTCCTGTTTCCCTTAGTGAGATGGCTTCTTAACTTCATATTTTCCAACTCAATGTTAAGTAGTCTGGGTTTGGATTTGGTGGTAATGACGTTGAACCCCCAGTTTCGCCATGACCAGCTCGTTGTTTTCCTGGACGTTGCTAGACTTCAGGGCCATGCTCGTTCGGAACAACGGTATGATGGGCGTCCTGCCCACCAGGTTGTTCTATCTCATTTTCATGCATTGAGCGAGTGAGCACCATGATGAGATTCGACTGGGATTTTGATGAAGCACTAATTTTCCTCTCAATGAAAGCACCAAACTGTTGACGCAGTTTTCGACAACAGTGCATTAAGAAATAAAAAGGTAGATTAGTGCTTAGTATAAATCATAATGGGAAATGAAATGAATTTACAAGAACACAAATCTTTTATGTGGTTTAGTGGTTAAAATCCACCTAGTCCACAAGTATATATTATTGCTGTTTCACTCTCTATTTTGGCAGAGTTTTTAGTATTACAGAATAATCATTTTTATTTCCTGTCCAATATTCTCAGTATTTATAGAGAAATTCCTTAGACATGTTTGGGTAACCGCGTGAGTCAATCATGCATATACATATTTATTACATTTAATACATATATTTCCCATTTATATTGGGATATGGTTTGATCATACAATAAATTTTCTCCTAATATCTGGGACATTAAATATGACAGCCTGGTCATAAATAATCGTATAATGGGATTCTGAGTCTTAGGGGATCCGCGGGTATACGATATGTCAGAATTAACACGAGCTGGACATCTCCTTCAAGTTCGTATTTCGAATGTCATTTGAATATTATGAGCTCACACTTCACAACCTTTGTGTCTGTAGCTCAGGTTAAACCTAGGATGCTTAACACCACATGTGCCCATGTGAAACTGGAGTTGCTTATGGGATTAATAAGCAGATATCATTCCCTTGGTTATTTCTCCGTATATTTATTTGCCAGCTGTACCCGAATTGAGTGAATGACTCGAGCTAAAATTAGGGTACAACAACCACTTAATGTGCAAGTTAGAGGAAGGTTTTAATATTTCATCACCTTCATTGATGATTATTCTAGCTATGGTTACCTATATTTGATGCAAAACAAATCTAAAACTTTTGGAAAGTTTAAAGAATTCCAAGTTGAAGTTGAAAAGCAATTAGGCAAATCACTGATAGTTCTTCGATCTGATCGAGGAGGAGAGTACCTTGATTTTGAATTCGAGGATCACCTGTGTGAGCATTGAATTCAATCCTGACTCACTGCACCAGGAATGCCACAACATAATGGTGTTTTTGAAAGAAGGAACAAGATGTTGTTAGACATGGTTAGATCAATCTTGAGTAACTCATCATTGCCACTGTCAGTCTGGGGCTTCGCCATTCAATTTTCAATGTACATATTGAATGTCGTTCCTCCAATGTCTATCGAGAAGACATAATTGGAATTATGGAATGATAATAAACCTATTTTACACCATTTTCGTATTTGGGGGTGTCCAGCACACACACTGAAAGGAAGGACTGGAAAGTTGGAATCTCGCACTGAACTGTGTATGTTTGTGGGTTATTCCAAAGAAAATATATGTGGTATATTTTATAGTCCTAAAAAAACAATACATTTGTATCGACAAATGATACTTTTCTTGAATATGATTATATTAATATCCACAAACCTCACAGTAAGGTTGTACTGGAGGAGATAGTATCAGATCAACTAATAAGATCATCAAATGCCAATGAACAACGATAAGAGGAAACCACAAGTTCTAGTCAGAACGATAGGGAGCTTCATCGTAGTGGGAGGGTTGTTAAGAAGCCTACCAGCTATGAACATGAAGTTCAGATGCTTGTGTCTGACATAAGCAAAGATGATCCATTGATATATAGAGATGCAATGGAGGACTTTGACAAAGAAAAATGGCAAGATACCATGAACCTTGAAATGGAATCGATGTGTTCTAATTTCATCTGGACTCTTGAAGATCTTCCTGAAAATGTTAAACCTATTGGTTGCAAATGGGAAGGTGGAAACTTTCAAAGCTAGGCCTGTAGCCAAGGGTTACACTCAGAGAGAAGGGGTAGATTATTAAGAAACTTTTTCTCATGTAGCCATGCTTAAATCCATCCTACTACTCTTGTGCATATCTTCTTGCATGGATTATGAGATATGGAAAATGGATGATAACACATCTTTTCTGAATGGCTATCTTCATAAAACCATTTATATGTCTCAACCTGAAGGGTTCATAGTAAAAGGTCAAGAGCAAAAAGTTTGCAAGCTTCTTAGGTCCATTTATGGACACAAACAAGCTTCAAGATATTGAGATCTGAGATTTGATGACATAATCAAAACATATGGTTTTGAACAAAATGTTGCTAAGCCTTGTGTCTACAAACAAATGAAAGATGGCATCGTTGTATTCCTGGTTCTTTATGTTGATGATATCCTACTGATAGGTAATGATATGGAAACATTGACAAAAGTAAAGAAAATGGCTAGCCAATCAGTTCCAAATGAAAGATTTGGCAGATGCAAACTATGTTCTAGGATTAAAGATCCTTCAGAATTGTCAGAACAAAGTTTTGGCTCTGTCTCAAGCTACTTATATAGATAAGGTAATAGAAAGATTCAGTATGCAAAATTCCAAGAAGGGTGATATGCCAACCCATCATGGAATTATCCTTTCTAAAGAGTAGTGTCCTAAGGAACCCCAAGAAGAAGAGGATATGAGACAGTATCCATACGCCTCTTGTGTAAGCAGTCTAATATACGCCATGTTGTGTACAAGACCTGACATTTTTTATGCACTAGGGATAGTCAGTTATTATCAATCAAATCCTGGATTGAGTCATTAGATTGTAGTAAATAACATTCTCAAGTATCGTTGGAAAACTAAAGAATATATGCTCGAATATTCATGTGGTGACCTGAACCCCACTGGATACACTTATTCTGATTTTCAATCATATAGAGATAATCAAAATTCGACTTTTGGATCAGTAGTTTTGCATTGATAAACTTGTGCCATGCTTTTTCAACTACTCCCATTGCATCCCTCTTGAACTTAATAGGATAATCAACGTCATTTGTGATCCATGAAGTGTTTGGGTGGCACAGAAGTTGGGTGATCTCATCAAGATTGGAATTATCCACTATTTCGCTATACTCATCATTTTCTATATTAGGAAGTGTTGGGATTAGTGCCCTTTAAAGCATATGTTTTGAACAATGTTTTACGAAATAAATAATTGAAATGAGTTTATTCATATATTGTTTATTTATTATTATTAGAATAATATTAAATGAATATGAGAAAATTCCCAAATTTGTTATTATAACTACAATCTTGTATTTGTACGAGAGAATTAAGATTGTATGGAATGAATTTAAACAGTTATTAGAAAAATAAAGTTATATGAAATCTTTGGATTAAATACTGCAAGTACGGTTCACAAGTGTTAAGAATACATGTAATCTAGATCCAGATTACTAATGTAGTAGGACATCTTAGTGGAGGTACTTTGTATAAAGTGGTTATATATGAACGAGACTCGATATGTTATTAATACTTAATAATATCGTTTACTATATAAGTTTTGATTTAATATATCAATAAGATGAATATATACACTTTTATCTTAATCCTGAAGTTATTATTAACTCATGTTTATTTATGAGTTCTTTGATTCACTCGTTAAGGTTTGTCAGAATGATCAGGCTGAAAACTTTTGTTTTGAGAATTCATTGATGTAAATGGATGAGAACATAATATATAGATATTGAATCTATACCTTTCCGAGAGGAATTGAATAATGGTTCTCTTAAGGGTTGACTTTCAGAACTGAAAGGTTATTGAGCTCAAATTCAGAAACCTGTTTGTGAATTAAACTTCACTAGTACAGTTAAATGTACTTAAGTAAACAAGATATAATTAAAGAGGTTAAAAGGTGATTAATTCCTATTTTAATTATGAACCATTAATAGAGGATTGAATTGTATGTAGTGATTAAATTGATGGACACTTTTTATATGTTTAAAAGTACTCAATTAATAAATGTCTATAATTACAAGATTGCAATCTCATATTTTTAGTGGAATAATATTGAGATTAATAAATTAAGGTTATTATATTAAAGATTTTTATTTAATCATCTAAATTTATTGGAGCTTAAAATTATAGGTCCATAGGTGCTCGAGATGGCTTTATCAACACTATTCAAGGTAAGAGTTGAAATTGGGAAGAATTAGGGAAAATACATATTTGTAAGAAATCTGTTCTTCAGGCTCAAATATGTAATAGAGACAAATTAATTAAATAAATTTATTTTTCGAAAATTATTTTTTTAATAAATGGTATTTTTGAAAATAACATGTAAATAATTAAGATAATTAATTTTGAATTAATTAGTTTTATTTATTTAAATAATGTGTAAAGAGATAATTCAAATTGGATTTGAATTTGAAATGATATTTATTCATTAATTAATCTGATAAGATAAATTATCAGGTTTATATATTTTTGAATAAATAATTATTAAATAATAATTAAAAGGAATGCTTCGAACACATCCCAAAATTTAGGGATGTGTTACACAGCAACTACATTGCATGCACTGTAATTGGCATGTAACAAGGTCCAAGAATGGATCTTGGATATTTCTTTTATTCATATAATTATTTAATAATTGATTTATAATTTTAATTTTGAATTTTGAATTTTAAATTTTTTATTAATTCTTTTATAAATCTAACAAATAGAAATAGTTTCATAAGAATTTTGATAGAGGGAAAAATATGTTGTATTATTTTTCTCTATCCGTGAAAAGTGTCTCAGACCTAATATTCCAAGCTCTCATGTGTTGAGAATATCTTGTGAATCAAATTTTTTTTCCTACCATTACTCTACGTGCCCACACACGTTTTGAGGTGTTGAGATACATCTTGGAAGATCTTGGTCTGAGTATTTCAAAGACTGCATTGCCTTGGATGTTCGTTGGAGATACAAAAAGATAACGAGGATTCTTGAAAGTTCTTCAATTGGTAATTCCTCAACTTTTTATTTCTCGATGATTAATATTTTGCATGTTAATGGATCCGATTATTTATAGTTTGTTTAAGTAAATTTTTTTGAAATGTCAGTGTCCAATACCCCGTGCTTTCCACTAAGGACATAATAAACCAATTACCAACAGGAAGCCCATAAAACCTATTAATTGTTGTCTTTAAGAAGTTCACATCTACCCCTCTCACTGTAGCCATAGACGTGACTTGAGAAATTATGTTGGCATAATACTCCCTTACTATAAGGATCACAGCAGCATCAGGTTGAGAAAAAAATTTCTTCCACTATCTCTTTTCAATTTGTTCTACAATTGATGGGTATCCATGACGAATTTCCTAGTCAAACCCCCTCTCTTCAATAACTGTTTTCTGTCTTTTGACCGCATCTTGATAGCACTTAAACGCCTCCTCAAATATAAATTTCTCTGCGTCAAATTGAACCCTAGACGAGGATGCATCTTTAGCATTCTTTCTAACTCTCTTTGGTGTCATACTTCACTTCAAAACTCACTAGAAAGCTTCCTTTGAAGCACAACAATCACTAAGAGATCAGTACAAAATCCACAAAAATACCAACCCAAACTCCTCTCACAACACCAACTAAGTATCAACTATGTATTTAAATACTTCCTTTTCAAAAATATTCAACCAATTCCCCTTGAAACTCAATAACACTTCTCTTTGAACTTTATCAAACACTTGGTGGGTATAGGCTAAACCAACCTTTGAAAATCATTTTCGTGTCATCCAATCTCCTCAAAATTCAAATAATCACCAATACTAAAGCACTAATACTCAATAAAAGCAAATAATCACAATAGAATAACATATCAACCACCAAAAATCATAAAATCCAAAATGCCTCAATACTTGTTCTTGAATCTTCAAAACCCAAAAAGTGCACAAACTTCTTACTTGTTGAAGACAATGTGGACTTCTTAAAGCTTGAAAGTGCCAATGAAACACCTTGAACAGATTGGATGAGCTTCAAACTTCTAATTTTGAAATTCGGGGTTTAGGTTTTGAAAGGGGTAATGTTATAGTTGATGGGGATTTTGGTGAGAATAGGTGAAACATGGGAGAAAATGGAGATTGAGGGTTGGAATTGTAATTGTTTTGGAGAAGAATTTGAGTGAGAATGGGTTTGAAAAGATGGAATTTGGTGAAAATGGGAGAGTGTTTTCAGGCAAGGGGGTTGTGTTGTATGTGGAAAGGGAAAAAATGAAATAGGCCTTAAAAACTAATTTCAACTAGCGGTTGTGGCCAAGGGTTCTTGGCGGCTGTGGCCACTGCGCTATGTCTTGTAGGCCTCGGTCTCGAATAGGTCTGGCCGCAACCACTGGGCCTTTGCTCTATTTTTATCACATTTTTCACGGTTCCATAATACATAAAAAATTTAAAAACTAAACTTTAAAGGAACATTATAATGAAAAATGAAATAATAAAAAATGTCTTAATTTTTAAAAAAAAAAACAATCACTAAGTTTAATGTCACAAGCTTGACGAAGCACCGCTACTCAATCCTCGACATATTCTGTTTCAGCGAGAACAATCTCCTCCACTTCCTTCTCTTCAAATGACTCATAATATGGCTTGAGTCATTGACCATTCACCTTAATACCTTTCCAATTCTCACACTTAATACTTCCACAACTCCATGGGGCAAGACATTGGTCACTATGAAAGGGCCAATCCATCGAGAGTGTAACTTTCTAGGAAACAGACAGAGACGAGAGTAACTTTCTATTGATATTCTTATCATGAAATGCCTTAGTTCGATCTTTGTAGATGCTAGAGCTCTCATAAGTCTTATTTCTTATTTCTTCGAGCTCTTGCAAGTGCAACTTCCTTTGCTCTCAAGCCACATCCATGTGCATATTGCATTGCTTAATTTCCCACCATGCCTTGTGCTCGAGTTGAACTGGAAGATGACATGATTTTCCATATACCAACCTATAAGGAGACATTCCTGTAGGTGTATTGTAAGCCGCTCTATATGCCGATAGTGCATCATCAAGACGTGTACTCCAATATTTTATACTCGAATTCACTGTCTTTTCAAGAATTGACTTCACCTTTTTTATTCGATACTTCCGCTTGCCCATTTGATTGTGGTGATAAGCTATGGACACCTTATGAGTTATATGTAGCGCCTAAAAAGTGTGCAATTGATTTATTGCAAAAAAGAGTGCCACGATTGCTTATAATTGCTTTTAGTGTGCCAATCTAGACAAAGAGATGACAATTAACAAAATAAACTGTGGTTTTTGAATTATCATTCTTAGTTGCGATGGCTTCCACCCATTTGGAGATATAATCCACTGCATGGAGAATATACTGAAATCTGAACGATGGTGGAAAAGGTCCCATGAAATCCATATCCCATAAATCAAATATCTCAATCGCTAGTACCGTTATTTGGGACATTTGCTTTTTTCCTGACATATTCCCCACCCTTTGATAGCGATCACAATCCTTGAAAAGGAGATAAGGGTCTTTAAAAGTAGTAGGCCAAAAGAAGTCGCTATCAAGTACCTTTTGAGCTGTTCGTTTTTGTCTAAAATTTCCTCCACATGCTTAAGAGTGGGAGAATGTGAGGATAGCTTGAAACTCATCTTCAGCCACGCATCTTCAAATTATTTGGTCAGCAGAATACTTCCATAGATATGGATCATCCCAAATATAATGTTTAGCATCCTGTTTGAGCTTAATCATTTGGGCTTGAGTAAAATCACTTGGAAACTATTTTGTTATCAGAAAGTTGATGATATCCGCATACCATGGGAGCACTCCTTTTAGAGCAAGAAGTTGCTCATTGGGAAATTTATCACATAAAGGTAATGGTTCCTCTTCTTGTACAATTCAACAAAGATGATCTGCTACTTGATTTTCAACACCTCTTTTATCTTCAATCTCCTAATTAAAATCTTGGAGGAGAAGAATCCATCTTATCAATTGAGGCTTCACATCATTCTTTGTGAATAAATACTTCAAAGAAGAATGATCAGTATAGACAATGACATGAGTTCCAATCAAATAAGAATGAAATTTCTCCAAGGCAAAGATTACCACTAAGAGCTCTTTCTCTGTGCTGGAATAATTAAGATGAACATCATTGAGAGTACGGGATGCGTAATAAATAGTACGAGATACATTCCCGACTTGTTGCCCAATAACAACCCATACCGCATAATCGCTTGCGTCGCACATAAGCTCAAAAGGAAGTTCCCAATCAGGTGGCTGAATAATAGGGGTTGTAGTCAATAATCATTTAAGATTGCGAAAGGGTTCCAAGCATTTACCTTTGAACTCAAAACCCATGTCTTTTAGGAGCAATTTACTCAAAGGCGTGGCTATTCTTGAAAAATCTTTGATGAAGCGACGATAAAAACCACTGTGCCCCAGAAAAGAATGTATTTCTCCCACACTTGTTGGAAGTGGAAGACATCGGATGAGATAAATTTTGGCTTTGTCCACTTCAATCCCCTTTTTTGAGATAACATGCCTCAACACATCTTTGTAACACAAGAGTAAATTGGTCTCAACACATCTTTACAGCACAAGAGTAAGATTGGTCAAGCATTTTTCAAACGAGTTTCCATACACACTAAAGTCATCCATAAACACTTCAATGATGTTTTTCACATAATCTGAAAAGATACTAACCATACATCGTTGAAATGTTGCAGGATCATTGCATAAACCTAAAGGCATACAGGGGAATGTGAAAGTGCTGAAGGGACATGTAAAGGTGGTTTTCTCTCGATCTTCTGGTGTAATTAAAATTTAATTATACCACCAATATCCATCTAAGAAACAATAGTCAAATTTACCAGCCGACCTTTTCAACATTTGACTAGTAAAGGGCAAGGGAAAGTGATCCTTTCTCGTTGTCGAGTTGAGTGCAAACTCTCCAACCAGTTTGGACTCTTGTTGGAACTAGCTCATGATCTTCATTTTTAACCACTGTAACCCCATATTTCTTTGGCACAACTTGAATTGGACACACCCATCTGCTACCAGAGGTGGGATAAATCACTGCCACACTTAAGAGCTTGAGTATTTCCTTCTTCACCACTTACATCATAGGTGGATTCAACCTTCTTTGAGCATCTCTTGTAGGTTTAGATCCCTCCTCAAGAAGTATTCTATGCATACACAATGTTGGGCTTATTCCCTTTATATATGATTTAGTCCATCCAATAGTGGTCTTATACTCCCTGAGCACCCTTATGAGCCTTTCTTCTTGTAGTTTGGAAAGATGAGAAGAAATGATGACTGGTAACGTTTCCTTCTCCCCTAAATAATTATACTTCAAATGATCTGGGAGTGCCTTCATCTCAAGACTCGGTTCTTGAATAATTGATGGCAAGAGATTTTCTTTGATAATAGGAAGATCAACATATGAAACCTCCCCAAGAGACTTAGTAGGCATCGCTGCTAATGAAGTCACTAACTTATCAATATCTTCTTGCACCAATAATTCCCAAGGAATCTCCTTAGATACCCCACAATCAAGATGTTCCCATAGAATGACATTCAACCCATCATCACCGTATAAATCAAGGAAACATTGAGATAATGAATCCACCACATCAATATAACATATAGAATGAACGCACTAGGGTACCTCGTGGTTTAAAAGATATTGAAGCGAATGACCTCACCATCAAACTCCATTGTTAAAGTGCCTCCATGAACATCAATTTTAGTACGAACTATTTTCAAGAAGGGTCGTCCCAATAAAAGTGAGTAGAAGAAGAGAGAGAATAGTCTTCCATATCCAAGATATAAAAATTTGCTAGAAAGACTAATTTGTTAACTTGCACCAACACATCTTCTATAACCGCCTTTGGATATGCATTGGACCGATCGCCCAATTGAATTATAATGCATGTTTCCTCAAATGGATGGTGAATGGTGAATGTTCCCAATTGTACAAGGGATGGTGAATGTTCCAGGATCCTTACATTTCAAAGGAAGCTTCTTTTGAAGTACCGCTGAAACATTTTATCCCATGCTCACCTTCTCATCACCCTTCAACTTCTTCTTATTAGTGGACAACTCTTTTAAAACTTGGCATATCTAGTCACTTGTTTGATTGTATCCAATAACAGAATGTTCACTTCAACCATTCGAAAGGTTACAAGGATATCCTTATTGGCTTCTTCTTTCTTTGACTTCATCATTCTACTTGGGAATGGTTGAGGAGTGAAATATGTAGGCACTGTAGGCTTAGGAGTTGATTTATGAGTTTCTTTCACCTTTGGTTGTGTTGCTTGATTAGGGATTGATACAGTGGGTGATGGTGATGCACTAGGTGGAGCATACGACTTCTCAATGTTAGTGCACTAGCATTCTCTCTTTGATTCTTCTCAACTTTTGATGGGAGCTTGCCATAATTCTTAGACTCACCCTAGCTTAGAGATGTAGCAATTTACCCAATTGTGTTCTCTAAATTCTTCATTGACACTTGAGTTTTCTCCTAAAACTTAATTGTATTACTTGCTAGAGCCTTTATTAAATATTCAATGGATGAACCTTGGCTCTGTTGTGTAGCAAGGGCTGCTTGTTGAGGTTGAGGTGCATAATTCAGTGGAGGTATTTATTGATTATTAAATCCTGCTGGCTTAATGGATCCTGGTTGTGCAGGTGATTGGTTCCCATACTAAAGATTTGGGTGATCACGCCACCCCTGATTATATGTGTTTGAGTAAGGATCATACATTTGTCTTGGTTGACATGGGAACCCACCTATGTAATTTGCTTCTTTAGAATGTCATTAATATAGAGCAGGGCAAGTATCAGTAGCATGCTCCACTACTTTACATATCCCACATGGCTTCACCTGTTGGCCCAAAGCTAGTTGTCTTACCAGAGAAGTCAACTAAGCCAATTGTTGTTCAACGGTAGTAATCACTTCATTCACTTTACCGAATTGTTTGGAATTGGCAGCCATGTTCGAGATCAAGTTTCTGGCTGTTGTAGGGGTTTTGTCAACTAAAGCTCACCCACTTGCTGCAACGATCATGCTCCTATCTAGTGTAATATCCCTGCATAAAATTACAGGATGAGAAGTTGTTCACTTATCTGATGGTGGGGGCAGCTAGCACATAATCTCTTGAAGCGTTCCCAATACTCATACAGTGATTCTCCATTATATTGACAAATACCACAAATTTCTTTCCTAATACTTCCAAGTTTAGATGCAGAAAAGTATCGTTCCAAGAGCATCATCTTCATCTCATTACAAGTATCTATGGTATCCAATTGGAGATAGTACAACCATTCCTTAGCGGAATCCTTTAGAGAGAAAGGAAAAGCCTGCTGGTTGATCTGTTCTTCAGTTACTGCAGTAGGCTTCATACTAAAACATACTATATGGAACTCCTTTAGATGTTTATTCGTATCCTCACAAGGAAGCCCATGGAATGAAGGCAACAAATGGATGAGACCAAACTTTAGCTCAAAATTAACATCCAGAGCTGGATAGCGAATGCAAAGTGGTTGGTGATCAAGATCTGGTGCTGCCAACTCTTTCAACTTCCTATTCTGAGCAGGAATTTGAGACTTAATTGATGAATCTGAATTTGAATCAATGTGATGGTAATGTTACTTATACAAGATTAACTCTCTTTGTTGAAGGTTGAAAGAGTGGATTCTTAATGATGGTGCGAGAAGAGTGGAACAATGATATCTCAAGATGCTGCTTTATAGCCTGTAGTTTGTCTTGAGTGTCGTCACTAGAAATAAACATTTGAGAGACAAGAAACCAATAAATTAGTATAACTAAAGACAAAAAATGAATAATAAATTTAATTGATATAATCCCCAACAACGGCGCCAAAATTTTGACAGATGTCGTTAACTGTATCAAATTTATCAATTATTTAAATTTCACCACTATTTCATTATAGCGATAAAGTACGAGTCATGCCCACAAGGAATATCATTCCCTTTCTTGTTCAAAAGAATCAGAAAGGGATTTTTATTATCCAAAATAAAATCACAAAACAATACTTGCAAGATTGAATTTAACAAATCTAAAAAAGAGTTAAGAACTAATTCACTACCACTAAACATTCATACCATTAATTAACAAAGTCCAATGATTCATTCCATCATAAATTAACAACCGTAGATAACACAAAAGCAGTAATTATCCCAATCTCACACATGCAAATCAATTAAAGGCAACCGCTATTGATTAACCCTTTCTTCTAAATAACCTAAGGAAAACCACCTCAGGTTCAACCTAATAAAAGCATTAAAATTGATAGAGATAGATTGTTATAGATAACTAGCTAACAAGCGTAACTCATTCAACGTAGGACAAATGGTTCATCACAATTAAAAATGATTTTGACATGAATAATAATTGTAAAGTTACCACAAACATTTAGAACCCTATACTATTAGGTGAATAGTAATTCTAAAATGGGAATCAATTATAACTATATCCTATTCAGCGATCGTCCAAACAAGATCCAAGTAATAATCATAAACCATTATAGCATAAACATATGAACAATTTAATGAATCGAAATTAAAGAAATTGAACTATTATTAATTAATGATAATATTGTATAGGGCATTGAAACAACCCTTAACCTAAAAAGATAAATACTCCATAATCAAATTCATATTCATAAACATAAATATTCAATTAAAATAGAGAAGTACTGAGAAGAAATAAATAATATATATGATGATGTTTTTCTTCTCCTCCGCCCCTCTAGAATCCAAAAATCGCAATCCTAAGTTATTATGAAAGTTAACCCTAATCCCTTTTATAGCCCCTTAAAAATTACATTTAAAATTTTAAAAATTTAGAAAAAATCTAATCGTAGGCTGCGGCCAGTGATTCTTGGTGGCCGTGGCCATTAAACCTTTCTGGGAAAAATGCATGCACCGGCTGTGGCAAGGGGATTATGGTGGCTGCGAATGCTACTCTCTAATTCCCAAGCCACGCCCTAGATTAAAGATGTCTGCAGCCAGTGCTCAATTTCAACACTCATGGCATTTTCTTCAAAATCTCCAATTTTAAGCTCGAACCTCAGGTTTAGGGACTTCTAATGCACTTTAACTTTGTTCCAAACTTCATTTTCATGAGTCCTATCATCGCTTGTCAATTCCTAACCACAAAAATACATCAAATTCATCAATAATACCTTACAAAATATTTTATGGCTTAAAAATAAAATGATTGTAAAACAACGATAAGAACATCTAAAACTACTAAAAATTAACACTATCCAAGTGCAAAAGGATAAAAATGTAATACCCAAAATGCCCTTATCAGCAATCTTCTCCCAGGCCAGAGCCAGTTCCTTCTCTGCAGTCTCCCGATGAGTTTTTTAGTCCTCTCGCGCGCGCTCCGCTTGTTTGCCTCATTGGGAGGGAGAACACCATCCCCCTTCAGTTTGTCCAGTTTCCCTTCGGTATTGTTCAGTAAGGGAGTATAATTCTGAAGCTCCTCGTGAAGGTGTTGGGTGTCCCACATCAACCCCTTCCCAACCTCACATTGTTGGATAGTGAGGAGGGCCATTTGCAAAAATTATGAGAAAATAAAGTCAATAAGAGGGGTAGTAATGTCATAAACCAAAGTACAATGGGGGGGTCGATGATGAATTACTAGAAATGATGTCATCGATTGACTTTGGGAGAGATGGGCAATGTTATGCTCCCTCAGCTGGGCCCATCGTCATGGAGGTATACTCTCCATGATGTCCCCCACAGTCGCTAGCAGTCCAGCGGCCAGGGGGAAACCTCCTCGCCAAGGCTTCGGAAGTGCCCCTTGAAGCAAGAGTAGGCTAAAGCCTCTGAATCATCCTGACAAGGCTGGTAGAGATCGTGCTTGATGCCCCCGTCGGGGGAGGGGCACATCCCACCGAAGTCGTCAGTAAAGATGCCGAGTCCTCGACTATGGATTTTCTGTGTTGCGCTACCTTTTTGAAGGACTCCAAGACCACAGGGAGCCTCCCTACTTCTGTCAGGCATAGTGAGGGTGGAACATTTGCATCCTTTCAAAGTCCAACCATTGAGGCCTAACTTGTTGTTGAAAGGGGAATCTCGCAGATGGAGACAGACAGTCCCGCAGCCCGAGCGCCCACGAGAGCGTTGGAAGTGGTGACTCTCTCCTTTTTTTGAGCCTACGAGGGCTTGCTGGATTGCTTCATTTTTTGGGCCTCAAGGGTTCCTTCTTGTTATTGATCAAGTGGTTAGAATCCATCCAGCCTGAAACACAATAAAAAGAAAGGATTAGTCGGATGAGAATGAAACAAAAAAAAGCAAAGTGTTAAAATAGTCAAATTGGGAGATCGTCATCACACCATCAGGGACCTCTAACTCTTCATCACTCTATGAGGAGACTAACTCCTCGGCTGTCCTCTTCATGTCATCGAGAAGTAAACTCAAGTGCATTAAAGTTAAGTGGTTCATTGACCACAATGGCAAGGAAGATGTGGCTCTCCCTTCGAAGTGGGTTGACTATCCCTGTCATGTCGAGGTGATCCACCCTTTGCTCGGTGCCTATGAGTCCCGCCTCCCCCAGCCGAGTAGTAGTGGTCAACAATGAATATCCCTCTCTTCGTGAGAAAGGGCATGGATTGTTTCAGCCCTAACAAAGTACTCATCCGTCTAGGTAAGCCTCGAATATTGACCTACGAAAGAGGAAATTGTAGAGTAAGACAAGGAAAGTACAACATGATGAAGAACAAGAGACTATGGAGGTTTGATTGCTTATCAACTCAGTTCAAGGCTATACAAAGTTGGTGGTTGTTACGTGTGTCGAAGCCCGTTGTAAAGAAAAATTTGATTTTGGATTCTCAGGGTTTGTTCTCATTGTGACGAAGGGTTCGGTAGGGATATGCCCATTTGGTTAACTGGTAGAAGACATCTTCCTCCCGAACGCCCTTCCTGGGGGATGCTTTCAAGTGGAAATGGAATTAGAGCTCTTCGAGGCTCTGGAGGACCCAATTTTTCTCCTTGCATAAAACGTAGAATGTCTCTAGTAGTAGGCATTCAAAATAAGTTGGAAGGGCGAGATCCACATCCATACAAGAAAGTCGATGAAGTACTGGTGGAGTGGAAGGGTCGCCCTTGCTTCCAAGTGGGCATGGCTCCATGCTGAGAACCCATTATATGCATGGCATGCCCTCTTTGACCTGTCAGGGATTGTGTTGATGAAGTAGTTGGAAGAGATCTCGTAGTGCTCCTCGATGGCCCCAAGCACTTCCACAATAGTAAGCTTGGAGACTATGCTTTGTGATTCAATGTTAGTGGCTCAAGGAGTAGATTTCTGGGGGTCTAGCACAGGCCCCATGGGTGGTAGAGCGGTCGAGGGCTTTGCTCGAGGTGGTGGAACTTGAGTCATTGGGCCAAGAAGCACCACAGTAACCCTGGTTGATGAGGAAGATGGTCGGATGTCGAGACGACTCGGGTATGTTTGACGAACCCCCGATGCTTTCCATCGCAAAGTTCTCTGAACTCACGAGTCATGATCTCCCTTGAAATGGCTAAGTCCTCATGCTCTCGACTCTCACTTTGCAAACATAGGCTTTTGGATTATGGAGACTCCTCAATGGTTGACTCCTCTAGCTCATCACAGAGCAATGATAAGAACCCATAATCAAAGGAATGATATATGTGTGAGAAAAACTCTTCGAGTTCAAGGTCACGAGACATTTTAAACAAAAATGAGCAGTTAAGTACCTAGCCAAAGAAGATGACGCCCAGGTACCCTGTTTAATACAAGAGAAAAGACATTACTCGTAGAGGGTAAGAGAAAATGAAAAATACCCAGAAAGAGTGAGAAACCCTAAAAATCCCTAATATCAGAAATCGGAAACAACTATAGAGTAAAAACTGAACCTAAGACAAGTATATAAACTGCAGATCATGTTCGAAACTATGAAAAGAGAAAACCCAAGAGAAGAAATACTTATGTGATAGGGAGCACCGATAAGTCTGGTAGGTGGTTCTCACTCGACAAAATTGACGCCCTTAGACCTCAAATATCCTCACTGAACTGTTGGGGTGGTTGATTGGCTATAGACCAGACTGTAAAGAAATGGTGGGGCAGTTTTTGTAATGGTGAAAATGCAGAAGTCTGCAACTATGAGAAAATACTATGGTGAAGTATTTATGGTGGAGGGAGAAATGGGAAAAGTTTGGGTTTAGATAGAGTTTTTTTTTTAATTTTGAATCAACGGACAGATCGTAGTCGGAGTTAATCGTGTACCATCCGACGGTTCACTATAAAAAGTACCATCTCGAGACACCCATTGACATGATAGTCTACTCATCGGCATAGGCTAGTGGGGAAATTTGTAGAGTCCCGATCAGTCATAAAGCGATAGGTGTTCTCCACATTTAATGCACTCACAGAGGTCCGACCAATAAGAAAGTTCCACGTGTCTCGACCTTAAAGGCGGTCACAATTTTTAAGGTGACCCTCATGGTTGACACATGTCCAATCGAGCACATCAGTACCAACTACGTGACCATATAATTTTTGCCATGTGACAAATGTTGAGAAGTCTCCACCTCACGAAGCACGCCAAAGACTTGAGGGGAAAATGTTCCAGGCCTTTTCTGATCTACTGCCCACGTCAGAACCTAGCAACACGTGGGAATACGAGTGATGTGCCTCCCGAGAGGTTCTCTAAGGGGAGACTACCTGACGACATGTGAACAACTAACTATTTTCCAAGTCCCCAAGTTGAGTCCTCAAGACTCTCCACAAGCTTCTGACGTACGACTCCTCAGGGGAATCCTCGTGGTCAGACCCTTCTGCGGAAACTTCTAGAAGGACCGAGAAATCTCCATAACAGCCTAACAAGATTCTCGAAGATTTGGGGGACCACTTTTCCAAGGAGTAGTCCAAGGCGCCCTTTCCGTTAGGATTTCGAGACCACCTACTTTTTAGGCTAGGAAACGACCCTGTTAGGCCTATCGTATAAAATTCCTATCGTGTAATGAATATTCTCCAAAGAATGTGGGAATAGAATGAAATATAATAAAGGTTGACAAGCCCTCTAGCTCCCCTCAGTCCGCCTATAAATAAATCATGAGGGGGTCATTTGTAAAGATCTGAAACCCTAGTTTTCAGACTCCTAGTTACCTTGAAGCAAGACCATCATTTTCCCAAGCTGTAAACTCTAAAGTGTTTGTGATTCCGGCAAGCTTTCTATAATACAAGTGACTCATGGACTAGGCCTCGCTAACAGTCGAACCACGTAAAACTTTTTTGTGTGGTTTATTTCCTTTTATCATCTATTTTTCTTAATTTATTGAGTTGGCAGAAATTTGGGTCAACCAAGACTATTTTGTGAAGTCTTTGTGCAAGGGTGCCACGTCCGAGGGGGACGCGTCATATTTTTGGACCTACAACAAGAGTGTAGGGGCCGATTGTGCCATAGAGTTAGGTTATGAAATGTCCAGAGGGACTAGTACAAGAAGGACATGTCCTTAGTCGCAGAGTGTTTCGTAGGTGCCAGTGAGAACAATTGGTTTGCGAACCTCACCATGAGGGGTGCACCTTACCTTGTCCTTTCCAATAGGAGTATGCATTGGAAAATTGATGGGGAAGCTATAGTCACATTAACCTTTTATCCTTCTAAAAATCGGGAACTCAATGTTGCTTCAAGGGCGCTTAGTCCTTGCGAAGTAACTAAAGTTCTCCATCCTTAGGCTATTTAGGTTTGTGCTTGTGCCCAAGTACAAGTGACTTAGATCTTATTAACCTTTTATCCTTTTGGAAATCAGAAACTCAGTGTTCTTTCACAGGCACTTAGTCCGTAGGAAGCAATTTGATTTCTCCGGCCTTAGGATATTTAGGAATGTGTGCGACTCTAGGTTTACTCTCGGGTACGCGTATAGGCTCCTCAAACTTAGTTCCCTAGGTCATTTCTCATGAATTCTCGCAATCTTTGACACTAGGTTTACTCCGCCTACAATAGGCTTAGTTTCCTAGGTCATGCTCACCAAGTGGTTACCTGTAAAGTTGATCCAGCTATGCCCCCCAAGTAATCGGAGACTGGTCTACGTTCACATGTCCAAGCCAAAGAGTGGATGCTTCTCAGGTAGTGAAATGAAAAAAGTTAAAAAATAAAAGAAAATTTTCTGAATTTCATCTATTGTGTTTTTAGTACACAATTTCAATTAAGGTGATTGAAGGCTATGTATGATTACAAAATTTAGAAAATATGAATTTCTCATATTACCAGTAATACCAGAGAAGGTGCTTGGCATTCCAAGCATGGGTACCAACTACCTGTTTAGTCGGGTCATCTTTAATATCCCAGGATTCACAGTGCTCTCGACTTGGTATGGACCTTCCTGTTGGTTTTTATTGATCAAATAAGAGATTATACGCAGTGGAACAACAATCAAATTGTTAGATTAATCCCATAAGATTTCTAGATCTACTTCTTCACATGCATATATATATTGAATCAAGAACATGAACAAAAAAATTACCTCAGGTCCTTCCTTGCTGCTATCTTTTTGTATGGCTAAATCCTCGAGATCTCACATCAAGATCTTCCAAAATGTTCTCAGGCACACAAAGAACGAGTGTGGGCTCGCTATACAAATAATAGGCAATAACTATTTATCAGATGTTCTCAACACATGAGATCTGATAAAGTTTGGACCTAAGTTTTGTGAAGAACAATGACTTTAGTTTTTGTCACTGTTCTCTTTCTCTGAGAGAGATTCCTAGATATTTTTCTATCCCTGAAAAGTTACGTTCTATGAAAAACTGATATCCAATATTTAATGATATCCAATATATTAAAATATTTGTTATTTTAAACAAATTCAAAATAACTGATCAGTTATCAGATTTTTGTTTAAATAATAATATTTTAATCATATTAAAATATCTCATTATTTATTTAATATTTAAATAACTAAAATTGTGGAATCAAGAGACTGAGTCAACTCTGTTATGCGTGTAGCACAGTGCCTGTGCACTGTGCCACACGTGTACCACATGCCTATGATGGCATGTGATTTTTCCCAATTTTTATTATTATTTAAATACCAAAAATCCCAAAAATAAATTAATTCAAAATTAATTATATTTTTGTTAAATCAAATAATTAAATAATAATTATGTTTGATGCATAGAAAAATATTTTACTTGTCACATAAGTCCTTTTTGCCCATTTTTTTTGTATTTGCCTTTGACAGTGATGGTTTGAGCCATTTCAGGGACCATGGACCTATAACATTAAGCTCCAATAAATTGAAACTGAATAATTAAACTCTTTAATTATAATAGTTAATTTATTAATTCTGATATTACTCCACTATAAATTCAGAATTGCACTCTTTATGTTATAGATATACTTTTACATAAATGTTTTTCTTAAGTCGTCCATTGATATTATCATCTTACAATAGTTCAACCCTCTAATTAATTAGTTCATAAATTAGAATGGAAGAATTACCATTTAACCTTTCTAATTTACTTCTTATTCCTTAAGTACCATTAATTCACTAGTGAATAATTAATCTATAATCTAATTATAGATTTGAGCTCAAAATCATTCAGTTCCAGAATTAACCTTTAAGGGAACTAATATACGATCCGTTAGGAAAGATTAGATTCTGTATTGTTGATACATGTTCCCAGCCATCCATGATATTAAATCTCCAAAACAAAAGTCATTAGCCTCATTCTTTGAAGAGACCTTAATGAATGAATCAAAAGATTTAATAAACATGAACAGGAGTTCATGAACACTCAGGATTTAGGTTGATCTATAAATGATCATCAGTTATGATATGAATTACAAGTCTTTATTGTTAAATGATTTTTGGATAAAGACTCTAATTTATATCAGTCCATGTCATATATAATTATATTATATAAAACACCTTTACCGAGATGTCTTTCCACATCAATAATCTGAATCTAGATTATTTGTATCATTATGATACTCAGTAAACCGTACTTACAACTCCAATTAAAGAATTCCATAACTTTAATTTGTTGTTGTTGACTATTTTTATTCATTCATGTGTTCTTAATTCTATTGTACTAATACAAGATCACATCCTCAATAATGAATATAGAATTTTTATGATATTTTCAAAATTATTCAAACAATAATTTAACAATCTAAATATAACAATAATAATAAACTATTGTATTTATTTATTCATTAAAAAAACAAATATCTTTACATGCTTTTAGGACACACTCCTAACACTTCCCAGTTAGGGCCTGACACTCCAGCACGTTGATCACGGGTTGCCAGGAAAACTTTTCGCAACACAAAGTCTCTGACCTCGATTTTTCTATCCTTCACTTTTTAATTGAAGTACATGGTAAATTTCTATTGGTAGGAAGCTACACGGAGCTTTGAAGCTTCTCGGAACTCCTCAACAAGGTCCAGTGACTCTTGACGCGTGATTTGTGATCAGATCGTAATTGTCTCGTCGGTGCATGGAGATTTCTACCTCAACTAGGAGCATGGATTCATACTCGTAGGCCATGGAGAATGGCCAATGACCAGTGGACGTTGTAGCAGTGATGCGTTAACTCCACAATACTTTAGTCAACTCCTTGGGCCAAGCATCTTTCGCCTGTTCCAGTATTTTCATCAAAGTGGATTTAAGCTTCTTGTTGACCGCTTCCACTTGTTCATTTGCCTAAGGATGGGCAACTGATGATAAACTCTCTATGAGTCCATGCCTTTCGCAGAATTCAGTGAAAATATCACTGTCAATTTGGAGGCCGTTGTCGGAGAGTATTTTCCTCGAGAGCACATAACAAGAAACGACGTTTATGATGATGAAGTCCATCGCCTTCTTGGAGGTGATTGTAGAGAGAGGTTCATTAGGGAACTATCACAATAGCTTACTTAACTCCTCCCTTTCTTGTGGGCAAAGAACCTATTAGATCAATGCCCTAGAATGTAAAGGGTTAGGGACGTGTCATCTGAGTAAGCTCATTTAGAAGAGCTCGAGGATGTTGGCTTAACGCTAGTGTGAATATGGGAAAATTATCCCGAAAAACATCACACACTAAGCCATGAAGTTTGGCCTCGCTACGCCTAAGGGCCTCACAATGTGAGACTGGGTGCATAAGGCACCCTCGTATAGGTGCCGCCGAGGAATCACCGACCTCGCGCGGAGCACACATAGCTCCCCCACCATGGGCCTCGCTAGGCAAGGCGTGACTTACATATGCGCATAAGTGGTTAGGTGTGCACAAGGGACAAGGGCCTCGATCAGCACACTTGTGTGCCTAGATGCCAAGACGTGCAGAAGCCTCTCCCGTAAGGTCTTCATGAATGAGGGTGGAGACATGCACAAGGAACCTTGTACTAAAGGCCTCACAATGAGAGGCTGGCTACATAAGGAACCCCAGCCTAGGTGCACCGCCTAAGGCCGCCTACATAATTCGGCGTGAAAGAGGGCCTCGTGGCATCTATACGTGCCTAGGGCCGCCGACATGACTCGATTTGAATGAGGGTCTAAAATAGCAAGGAACGACATCCTTAAGCCCCTAAGGGTGTGACTCGTGCATGGCCTGATGTTCTTGGATGTCGAAACTCAACGTTGACGAGAAGTGTCGAGACCCCTTCGCCTTTGTGCCTCCGCTTGAGACACTTTGTCTCATCATATGCACCTTGTGCCTCGTTAAAGATGCCCTAATTACCTTCCTAAAGTAGGTGGCTCCAGTGAGGCACCCCCACACCTCGGCTTCTCACAACATATAATGTCTGAAACCTCTAGAATATGCGTACGGGGAACACTAGGAAAGACCCAACAATCATTTGGTTTCAAACTAGAATTGATAAAGACGACTGATTATGTCATTCATGATAAATCACAAGTTTCGCTACACTTAGCAAAATATAAAGAAACTTGAAGCAAAGGTGTATCTTGGAAATGTGAGAAGAACCATTAGGTACAAGGTACGGGTACGGGTACGAATGTATGACCCTGAGAAGGACAGAGGCGTGCCTCTGACATTCATATCAGGCAAGTAGTGATGGCACAAATTACTACATAAAATGGAGGCACTACCTGCATACCTCTGACCAAGAACCATGGCCGACACCATATACCCTTTAGCACCACTACAATCTTTTCCACTACCCTAACAATGTACTTATGTACTATCTTGTCCCCTGGGACCACTATGTACCAGGAGCCATCAGAGCTCCAGATCCTCACCCTTCAGACAAAAGGGTTGGAAACTTCATTATATACTTAAGCTATTAAGCAATGTATGAGTTCATGCTCCATTGTTGTTGTGCATTTTTCTTCTTCAAGTTCTTTCTAAGTTCCTTCTGAGTTATTTTATTATTAAGCTTTGAGTTCTTACCGTCAACAGTTTGGTGTCGTCTATGGGAAGAACAAACATCACTTTGTTCTTCCTCGTCTGATTTCATCCAAGTAACATGCCAAGGCATTCAAAACTCCTCAGTGACATAGAAGTCCTTCTCGACAAAGACCAACTCTGGGTGTCTAGGTGAGACCCCCAGCCACCAGAGAAGGCACTTACTCCAAGACAGCTAGGTTAGGGCAGAGAGATGGAGGTAACCCCTTCTGTGGACACCCTTGCTAAAGACACTCATGTTCCACCATTGGGCCTCGAGAGGACCACAGACCCACCTCCTACTCAGTCTTTGGCAAGAGCAACTGAGCCTCTAGCTAGACCTCTGACAGTGAACATGCACCCACTTCCATCTAGACCTCCAGGGACTGTACCCTCCTACCATGGTGACCTTAGGCCATCATCACATAGGCTCGACTAGGCTGCGCGGGTACACTCAGTGAGCTCAATCTTTCGAACCCGCCTACATGAGGATGAGATTCGTGAGCTGTACATGAAGAATCAAAGGTTGGAGAATACGGTGGCGAACATGCAAGAAGTTCTTATCTCACTCCTACAAGGGAGGATAGACATCTCTTTTCCCACTCACAAAGGGAGGGAACAGAGCAAGAAGGAAACAAAAATCCCCATTGACGATGGAGAGACTTGATCATCCACAAAAAAAACTCCCCTTTCCAGCCACTCGGGGTGAGCTGCACCCACGGTACAATTTGGAAGCCGAGAACGACGATCGAGAGCACACACCTCCAATTGAGCTTAATTGGACCTAAGAGAGAAGCTCAGTAAGAGGGCACATGCCGGAACCATGCCTCTTGTAGCTCCCCAAAGGGACGAGCGGAAAGAGAAAAATCGCGTTATTGACCTTCGGTACTACTTAGACAAAAAGAAGTGGGAGTTGGATTCGGAGATGAGAACTCTCAAAAGCAAGATAGTTACAATCTCAGGAGGAGGAGCAGTGGGTGATGATTTTGATTACGAGTCACCTTTCACGTGTGAGATCCAGGTTGAACGAGTCCCCAAGAACTTCAAAGAACCCAATATGACCTCCTACAAAGGCACTATAGATCCTAAATGTCTCATCAATGCCTTTAATGACTTAATGAAGCTGAAAGGGGTCAACAACAGGGCTAGATGCCATTGTTTCATAGTCACCTTGAAAGGAGGCGCATACAAGTGGTTCAAGAGATTAAGACTCGGAAGCATCAGATCATGAACAAGATTCTCAGATGAGTTCTTCCAACAACACCACATTGTACGTAGTCAACCACTTGGTAGATATTGTACCCAACCTCACTAGGCGCCTCACCTTGTTTAAAATAGGTGCCTAACCTCAAGATGTGCAATAAATTTATAGGTGCCTATCCTTGTGCAAAATAGGTTCCTAGCCTTGCAAGCCTCAATAGGTGCCCGACCATGTGCAAAATAGGTGCCTTGTTAGACACCATTTGAATCTATAAGGACTAGCTACCCTTATAGGGGCTAAGAAAGTCAAAAGGTCCCTCAAAAGTTACTTCCTCACAAACACACCCACTCTACAAAGGGACCGTGTCATAGAAGACAAAAGGGGAGCCCAAAGACATCCCTAAGTCTAGATTGACAATGATTCCTAACCAAGGGAAAAAGGGCCTTAAAGGAGGTCCTTGCAAAAAACTCCCTTCCAATCAATAAAAGGTTCTTGAAAAGAGGCGCTTGTGAGGCTTCACAAGTGCCATCTCCCTATAAGGGTCCTAACCCAATGGAAGATCATATGAAGGACCAAAAAGGGTCCTCATAATAATCCTAGGTCGACCAAAGTCACCTAGCCCAAAAAGGATCTCAAAGAAAAAGATTACGAAAAAGGTCTTAAAGAAGACACTTGCAAAAACGGTCTCGAAGAAGACACTTACAGAAACGGTCTCGAAGAAGACGCTTGCAAAAATAGTACTATGGATAATAACGAGAATGATGCTTCAAGATCTGAAAAAAAAAGTCAAAAGCGCGTGCATGAAGAATATAAAAAAAAGAGGATGGGAGAAACCCAAAGGATCAACAGATCCTTAAAATAAAGCAACGTGCATACATAAGAGGGGATCAAACCCTCCTTCAACGAGCATGAAGCTGAGACATATATAAAAGGATAAATAGAAGCTTGAATGCCAATGAGTCCTTCCAATAATAAAAAGCTCACATATGACTAGTGAATAAACAAGCAACAAAAAAAGATCCTTACATAAAAGAACTTAAAAGGAAAAATACTCACAAACTACATGAAAGTCCCTCGGAATTTCCTTAGCCATGTGTCCCCCCAAAAAAAAATTGTCTTCAAAGTACCAGGGTTAGATATAGGACCCCACATCGAAGCCAAGGTGGCATGAAGTTTCCCTCTCATGGTCACTTGGTGGTGATGGAGGTTCAGGAGGGATATTCCCCTCGATGAGGGATATCTACACTCGTAACTCTAGCAGGGTCATTTCAAGATGAGCCACATACACCTCAGGAACGACAACCATGTCTGCTCCATCGACTCTCAAGACAGAATCAATTTATCTCTGAATGACCTCACCAAAAGATACACCAGGCAATTCCTCGGAGTCCATAGGCAAACATCTTGCGCTTGGCATGAGTTCAAGGACATGTGTTTATGGAGATACAATATTCTACAAGCTACAAATAAGCTTATTTATGTTTGGCTACATATGCATGTGCATAACCTAAGGAAAGGTCCTACATGCAAAGCATATATAGGAGTCATGTTTTATGCCTACGTTGCTAACTGACCTCCAAACGAGGTCCAAACCGCATTAGTGTAGGTGTGAAAGTTCAATACCCTACGTGGAATAAAAATGCATGCCCGAATTTTCTCTAAGCACATGCGTGTATAAAAGAGGGCCATATACTAAGCCTAGGGGTCATGACCTATGGTTATGATATAACATGTCTAAAGACATAGTATTAATAAAAAGAAAGTGGTTCAGAAGCCTACCTCAATATTGAAATTGGAGACCAGCAAGGATGGAAGCTGAACACTTCCAAGGGACCTCCGAAAACCCACGAGAGCCTCTCCATATCTCCTCCCTGAGCACCTAAATACAAAATAAGTAAAGAGATTCATTGGTAAGTGTGGATACCAATAATTAGGGAAATGTGGATACTAAAAATTTGGTGTGGACACATTCATTTGGCCTCCCATGGCACCCAATGAAAATAGCAAGGCTTAGTCTAGCAAAGCTCATAGGGGCTGTGGACAAGCAAAGGCCGCACACCTCACACACAGGGCCTAACGATACCCTTGGCTTCAGTTAAAAGGGCATCTCCTCACTTATAATGGTCATGATAGACCTTTGGCCTTGCTTGAAAGGGCATTTCCTCGCGTGGAACATGGGTCGGTGCCTCATACTTCCTCGCGTCGCATGCAAGACAAGGACCCTTCTCGAGACACCTCTCGCAAGGCGTTTCCTCATCGGAAGGTGCACCCTCTACACGATGCGCTTCCTCTTTGCGAGCAGCATCTTATGCACGAGATGCCTTATCATGAGGCCACTTACCTCTCGCGTAAGCCTCATGCCCAAGCTCCCCACACACCTCATCTCACAAGGCTAAGCATCGTCAAGCCCACGAGACTTGTAACTAACGCGAGGCCCTTGGGCATCATCTACGAGGCCCTTTCGCCTTGCGACATCCACACCACTTGCGAGGCCATCTCATGAAAATTATAAGTGTCTCATTGATGAGGCACTGCCTTGGCATTTGGGGTAGGTTCCACCAATGAGACACGTCACAATACTTCATTTAATCACAACTCACTTATGTGAGACACAAAGTGATAAATGTCACTCACCACCTATGGGATGTATCTCTTCAAAATACTTGACAAAAGTGGCAAGGACCAAGGCGTCTAGCAGCCATAAAGTTCTGTAGTGTCATTGAGACCTCCTCTCTAAAGGTCCTCAAGCCACGAGACCCTCATGACCTGATGTCCTCTGGTGAGGTCCCTGAGCGACATGACCCCTGGGCACGAGATGCCCCTCGCGAGGCCCATCGCCTCATGTGTCTCCTGTTACCTCTAGTAGGATCGCGGAGTCCATGGCCTCATCTTACGCGAGGTCATCGATGAGAGGAGTGTCATGAGGCTCCTACGAGAACCAAGGAGTGGATAGCAGCTGCAGCTAGGACATTCGCACACTTGCGTTCACGGAGGGTATGTGGGTGTCGGGTGCGGAATCGAAGGATGATAACTTGATAGGTTCAACACTAGGAGGGACTTTAAAGGACTGCCTAGACGCAAACTAAGACTCGGTGGACATGTGTGTGTGAAAACAAGCTTATATATACAAAACGAAGAGGGTGCAATTAACATAATATAAGACCCTGTGCATGCATGCCTAGCACACATTGGGAATAAGAAATTATTATGGAAAAGATAAATACGAACCTACGAAGTCCACCCTCATATAAAAGCAAAGAAAAGAACACATGGGTCATTGACAAAAAATAACATACCTAGATGTGCGTAAGCGAGTCCTTGGATATGCGAGGTTGGGCCTTTGGATGTGCAAAGATGAATCCTTGGATATGTAAGGGTAGACCTTTGGATGTGCAACGACGAATCCTCTGTATTACCGCTCCAAAATTGGTCTTAAAACACCCCCAAATGCACTCAAAATTCTTTGGTACTCTTATATACTCAAAATAAACATTTTCGACTCAAAATATGATTTATAAATGCATATATCGAAAGTCAACTTTCACATGTTGACTTTTGTGAAATCATTATTGTTTTTACACATCTTCGTGCCTAAACAATTTCACCATGTATTTAACATATCACAACACATATTGTTGATTGCCTTTTTCGTTATTTACTTTAATAAATGAGAACTGAAAAGAAAATGAAAATGACACAGATATTTATGTGGTTCAGGTTATAGAATAACCCTAGTCCGAGTATATTGTATTAAAATGTTTGAGGCATGAGAGATCAAGCTCCAATGGAGGTTTTAGGCAGTGTATATGTTGCTGAAATTACACAATTCTCTAACCCCTTACAATGGGGTATCCCCGCCCTATTTATAGTGGCTTGGAATAATTAAATAGGGCTTTAATAATTAGTATCCCTCATAATTATGAAACTTTATTCCCAATTATTACAATTCTCATGATACTCAACTTGAAGGCCCGTACAAATCGCACGGGGCCCATTTACAAGGTATCATGCCACCAGTATTTTGAGGGATCACGTTGCTGTCAATGTCAAAGAGTGACTGCACATCTTCCTGTGTCATGCAGCGCATTGGGACATGCTATTTGTCTCGTGTACAAAAACGACACCACTACATACGGAGCATGACACGTTTCAGGAGGTTGCTGGTGATCCCAAGATGTTGTGCTTAATAGCTGACATCGTTCTCCGGGAGCAAAGAACCATCACGCTATAACTCATTGACTAAGAGACTAAAGAATACTTCACAAGATCTAAGGAACCCTTCTCCAGGGCTGGAGCATGCATATCTCTCGAGAATCGTCATTTAACTAACTTCCCAAGAACCATGAACACTCAACGAGTGCCACATGTCAATCCTTGACAAAAACCCGGACATATGATAAATCTATATTTTTATATAGCTTTTAAACAAATTATAGGAAGTTCCCAAAATAAAATAAACATATCAATCCTTAAATAAATCAAAGTATTACAAAACAATTAATTAATTAACTAATTATTATTACTGTTATGGGATTCCTTACCACTCACACACTTTGAATACATGTATATATATATATATATATATTTATACCAAGTTGAATCTACGTGTAAGGCACGGAAATTTTAAACCGTAGCAATTACTTATTATGTTAACAAATTAAATTAGATATTTTAAAAATTGAAATCTTATAAGATAATATATAAATATATATATAATAATCTTTAAACAAAAAATATTAAATATTTTTTGAATTATCACCATCGTAAAAGATGGATACTTATTTTCCAAATTTCGGCAGAAATCTATCGTGATAAGAATAAAATAATCTTACCAAAATTGGAAGAAAAAAAAAACTCTTCACATAACAGAACCAAACATATCTAAAACAGCATAATGCTGTGTTTTTACAGATTTCTTAGATAATAAATAAGCCCATGGCAGTACTAAAAAAGTAATAATAGTATTTTATGATTGTTTTACGGACCAATAAATTATTGGTAGAATTGAACATAATACATATGAGAATACACCACCAATAAAAAGATAGCATAACATAATTTGGAATAAAGATAAAAAGTTTCTTTAGCAGCCAATAATTTGACTCTAAATTTGAAAATATTATTTAATATACACCATTAACTTTAAAAAAATGACCGAGATGACATGATATAGATATATATATTTAAAATAAAATGGCTTATCACAAAACGAGTTTACAAGATAAATGATTACGCATAACACGTTCATAATTGTAAAAGTAAAATAAAGAGATAATAAAAAAAAGAGTCTATATATAGATCACAAGCCGTGAAACTTACAATTTTTAATTTGTAAGATAATTGCATAGTCAAAGTATAAGAATCATACTGGATGGCCCGTATAGATCGCACGTGGCCCATTTATGAGGTATTAGCCTAATATTTGTTTTTGGGACACGCTGCTGACAGTGGAAGAGAGTGGTTGCACATCTTCCCGTATTAGGCGGCGAATTGGGACATGCTATTTGTCTCGTGTACAGAAATGACACAACTTAAGCAAAGCATGGCACGTGTGAGGAGGTTGCTAGTGGTCCCAAGATGTTGTGATTGATAGTTGGCATGGTTCTCTGAGGGTCGAGAACCATCACACTATAACTCTTCGGCTAAGATTCTAAAGAATACCTCATAGGATCTAAGGAACCCTGATCCAGGGTTGGAGCACGCATATCTCCCGAGAATCGTCAGTTAACTAACTTCCTGAGAACCATGAACACTCAACGAGTGCCATGTGTCGTTCTTAAAGAAAACACGGACAGCATTTTCCCCCCAAGTTTCCACTCGTCCTCGGACGGTGGAGACTTAAACAAATTAGTATTTTGACGGGAGTGCTCAGGGGGAAAAGCTTGGGCTGGACATTTCCCTTTAACCAAAAATGCAACACCACACGTCAATTCTCTATTGTTAGGCCCGTATATTGGGGCGGATTAATGAGGAGTCTAGTCCACGCCCAAAACGTCTATTTCGTACCTGGAACATCTTTTCCAACTGTACCTAAAGCATCCTTTCTCCCACTTTTTGATCATGATCCAGTCCTTGATAAACCACGATAGTATCATTACTCTTGAGTACCTACTCCATAGGTAATCAATGACTATGATCGATTACTTCGCTCGCACGTTTTGAGAGTAGAATTTTGAATTTTTGGCTTCTCAATATGACTTACATTCACCTTGAAAACTCAGAGCCCAAGCTTTCTTGTGCCAAATACCTTTCTCCCCAAAATCCATTTTTGTAATTCCTTCCTTCTTGATTCGTGGTCCTAGACAGTTGGAGAGAAGCATGATACTTTTGGGTAAACGAAACAAGGTATCTATGCATTTGCACAAGATACATCACTTACTGGAGCTATATTTCTATTAAGTCTCTTTTTCTTTTCCTCTTTTCATTTATGCGAATTTTTGAGTTTGTGCATGACACTTGACGTGGATAGGATTTAGTCATATAAGCACATTTAGGATGTCCCATAGGCATGGGCTAGCACCCATATCCTCCATGCGGGCCATTAGGGTGTTATGACCATCTCTAGGCCTTTTATTGCCAAAAAATTGCTTTTGAATACTCCAAAAGTCAATGAGTTTTATGCAATATGGTGACGTTTTGTGGGAACCAACATCAAACTCTGAGAAAGTCCCTTTTCCTTTGAAATTCTACTCATCCCTTTTCCCAAGCTGTCTTTGTGTTTCTCGTGTTTTGGCCTTCTTTTCTTCGATCAAAATACTAATTGCTTTGTTTTTGTCTCAGATGTTCGAGGAACTACATCAAATTCATGAGCAAGAATGAAGAGAGAAGCGATTAGGTGCAAGGGAATAGGCCCGAGATGCAGTTTGGGAACTGGCAGTTCGCGTAGATGGTCTGGTGGTGGAAAGGACAGCGCAACCAGGCCAAAGGGGGATGACCGTAGAGGAAGTGAATTGGACCCCCATTCCCCACCCCACTCAGCAATACGAAGCTGCTGGGTTTGAGGTAGAGCAGTATCGTACTTTCCTCCGACACCTCGAGGCCTTGGAGCACATCATGAGGCACTCCAAGATTAGAGAAGAGTGCTTGGTGCGCCTTTGTCGATATTCCAAGAGGGCACACTGCAGTGTAAACGGTCTTGGCGCCTAGGGCCAAGCACATTTGATGGCGGAGGCAACCTTTCCCCTACACCAATATTTCGTGGACTTCTTGAAACTCGTGGGGATAGCTTCCTTCCAACTCTCTCCCAATGCGAATCGGGTTCTAGCAGGGATGTATGTCCTGTACTGGACGAGGAATTGGCCTGCACCTTCTCTAGCAGAAATTCTATATTTTTACAGCGTTCGCAACAATGCGAGAAAGAAGAACAACCTTGACGTGTTCTATCCATTGATGAAGTACACCAGTTCGTCACTCAGCTACAAGGTCCCTCACTAGAACGAGAATCATTCTCAAGATTTTAAGGACTACTTCATCTTTACAAATGGAATACTGACTCATAATAACCCGACCCTCATCTTCGATTTCTCTAGGGTTGGTGAGTATCTTCCCGACAATAATTTTCTTTTCCTTTTCTTTCGCGCTATATACTTAGTCTTCTTACTTAATAGGTCCATTTTGCCAGACTCCATACATTCAAGTTTCGAGGAACACCTTCAAGAGCTGAGGACTTTTCCCGAGAAGGATTTGGAGCTCAGATTCTTGGTGACGGAGGAGAATCTAGTCAAAGTCGGGCTCCTCCGTCAAGGACAAAGGGTCATCTACTTGGAGTTGACAAGGTACCACCCCTCCAAGAGGTCTCGGGAGCTGGCCTCTTGGTACATCCACTACATTGATTGTTGCAACCTCGAGTTACTTAATCAAAGGTTGCAAGAAGAGCGACTGGAGAATGTACAAGTGGTTGAGGCGGCCCAACAAGCCCAAGAAGATCAGGAGCTTGAGGCTGAACAACAAGCGGGTTTAGAGAGTTCCCACCTTGCTCCAGGTAAATCCCTTATAGCCTTATATCATGCTAAACACATAGGATAAGTCCCGAGCACGTCTGGGCTTCTCCCCTCGTTTCTCCAATGTGGCCTAACCATGGATCAGCACTGGACTAGGTAAGAATTCCAGGATTACCAAGACCTCGTAGATATCTTTCTTCACCATTCGAGGAGGCAATCATCTCCTTGGGGTTTTGTATCCTTAGCCCACATGACATCGTTTCATTCTAGCTAGTTTTGTTAGTATGGTAGCAACCTAAACTGTGAGATGGGGGAAAAATTAAGCACCTCAATTGTTTTCACCAAGAAATAATTTATGGTGGGGCTTTTCAGAAGCCTTTATTGTTTTTTTATTTTGACTGCTTTGGAATTTGTTCTAATTGTTTCATTGTCCTTGCAGAACACATAGGGCTTGCCGATATCTCCCGTTTAGCTCTTAGACTGGGAATGCCACCAAGTTCATCAACTGCAAGAGGACAAAAACGTCCTCGAGAGGATCACGTCCCCTCCCCCCTGGCAAAGAGGAAAAGAGCTTCCATGCCTACCGTGGAAGTTTCAAGGGCGGAGTTAACTCCAGTCATGGAGGTTTCGTCCTCCTCCAAGGCTAGAGAAGAGGTCCTGGGATTGAACCGAGAGGAGTTGGAATCTCGCCCCCATTTTGATGCCCATATAGAGGACGAAAACAAACTCCTCCACGACACTATGGAGGTCTTGCGCTAGTTGAAGCCTTCAAGAAAGCGACCTATTGTGCCCCCGATAGAGTTTGGGAATTCGAGTATCATACTCGGGAATCCCTAACCCTTTCACAATTTAAATCAAGTTCCACTCATCGAGAATGAGCCAATACTCCCCAGGCTTTTTTCCTTGGGAGATATTAGGGTTTTACAATCCTAGAGTTTATTCCTTAGGATTTTTATTCAGGACCTCTTGCACTAGACTTCCTTTGCTTTCCATAAACTTAACTTCCTAGGTAATGTTCTCGATTACAAGGCTTAGTGAGGTTGCCCTACCATGCCCCCCAAATGATCAAAGATTTAGTCTGCGTTCACTTGTCCAAGATAGCGGGCACATATTCTTCGAGCATTGATATAAAAATAACAAATAATTAAATATTTGTAATTTTTTTTCTAAAATTCCTCTACCGTGTTTTGAATAAACAATTTTCATTAATTGTGCTCAAAGGAAATAAAATGATTACAAAATTTAGACTATCACATTGCTTATATTATTGGCAGTACCGATGAAGATGCTCGACATTCCAGGCATGGGGCACTAACTCCGCACTTAGTCAGGTTAACTTGTATGTTCCTGGACACACGACTTGATACGTGCCTTTCCAGTTTGGGCCCAATACCCCGGCCCCAGGATCTCGAGTAGCTAACAAAACACTTCACAACACCAAGTCTGCAACATCAAATTTCCTATCCTTTACTTTGGAATTGAAGTATCTAGCCACCTTTTGCTGGTAGAATGCTACATGAAGTTGTGAAGCTTCTCAAAGCCCCTCAACAAGGTCTTGAGACTCTCGTAGTAATTTATGATAGGTTTTCAGGTCGTATGTTTCTCAACTGGCAGCCTGGCCTCATGGCCATAGGCCATGGAGAAAGGAGAATGGCCGGTGGAAGTCCTAGTAGTGGTGTGATAACTCTGCAATGCCTTAGGCAGTTCTATAGGCCAGACCCCTTTCACTTGTACTAACCTCTTCTTTAAAGTGGCCTTGTCAATTTTCTTATGGATGGGCCACAGAGGAGAAGCTCTTTATTACCCCGTGCCTTTGGCAGAAATTGGTAAATAATTCGCTGTCAACCTGTAGGACATTGTCGGACACTACCTTTCCCTGGAGCTCGTAACAGCAAACTATATTTTTTATGATAAAGTCCAACACCTTCTTGGAAGTTATGTGTAACGCCCTACTACCTTAGAGCCGTTACTAAGTGAGTTTTTAAAAGAACCTTTGTGCAAAGAACTCGTAAATCGAGGTTTTTAAAACCAAAGTGTAACTAAGTAAAAGTTAAGGCTGTAATCTTTAAAAATGCGTTGTTTCATTGAAAATTTCGAGTATTTAACATCTGGGATCCCAAAATAAGATTTGAAAACTATTTACAACTTAAAATAAATTTATAGTTGATCAATTATCAAAACCATAGATTATTACAGCCATTTCTCGAAAATACCCCCAACCAAAGCAATCGGGCAGGCCAAACATGTACGCGTCGCTTCATGCTCTCCGTACTCATGGCTGGTTGACTCAGTCTTGGCCCTTACCTGCAACACAGAGCACCGGTGAGCCGAAGCCCAGCAAGAAAACTCATACTGTTCATAACATATGCAAATTATGCAGTTAACATATCAGGTAGTCCACAGATAGACAGGTCAGCCATCAGACTAAGTAAACACGGCCATGCCGCCCCAGAAGCCTTACCAAAGCCTGGGGTCTCGGTTCTCACCGTAAGGATATCTCATGAATCCACTGGGTCCTACCCTGACTGTAAGTGTAACGCCCTACTACCTTAGAGCCGTTACTAAGTGAGTTTGAAACAGAAATTGTGCTCTTAATTGACTCAAAGTGGTTTCTAAAACCAAAAGTGTGATTAAACCAGAGTTTAAGGCTGTACTCTTTTAAAAATGTTTAACTTCATTGAAAGCGTTAAGTATAAAACATCTGGGATCCCAAAATAAGGTTTACAAAATATTTACAACTCAAAAATAGATTTACACCAGGTTAACTATCAAAAGAATGGATTAATACAGCCATTTACAAAATGCCCCCAACCAAAGCAGTCGGGCAGGCCGAACATGTACGCGCCGCCCCCACGCTCTCCATACTCATGGCCGGTTGACTGACTCCTTGCTTTTACCTGCCACACGGAGCACCCGTGAGCCGAAGCCCAGCAAGAAAACCCAAATAGCTCATAACATATGCAAATAATATAACTGGCATAATTCACAGATAAATAGGAAAATCATCAGATTAAACAAGCACGGCCATGCCGCCCCAGAGGCCTTACCAAAGCTTGGGGTCTCGGTCATTACCGTAGGATAACTCATGTATCCCTTGGGTCCCACCCTCGCTATAGCATCCCATGTGCTGAGCGTTACTTCCGGCCCCACTGCCATACCCGGCCTTTGCCGCTCTCGGCCTTGCCGTTCATTCCATTATAATCACACATATCATACATTATGAAATAACCATTCAAACATACAATAGTTCATCTAAGATTACACATTTGCACACAATACAAGCTAGGGCCGTGCCCTACAATCACACAATGGGCCCATGCCCTAATCTCGGGTTTTACGGTATTCTTACCTGTGTCCCTTGCTTTTCGATGCACCACGGTCACGAGCACGGTCCTCTTGCACGAGCCTCTCCGAAATCCTAGTCACAACACACATAAAACACTTTTAATACTAACCAAGGCCAAAACCACTTCCCGGGACCAATCCCGTACTCCCGGGACCTCTAAAACCTTAAAACAACACCCCGGAGACATCCCCTGAACCCCCGGAGCAAAGGCCTAAAATTGCCAAAAAAGATATCCTGAAATTGGCCTTGTGCCGCGACACAACTTTCTTGTGCCGCGGCACCCATCAGTCAGGAGCTCCACGCCGCGGCACGCAAAACCTGTGCCGCGGCACGCCTTCGCAGGCCCAGAATTCTGGGTTTTTTCCTTCCTGTTTTCCCGAGCTTCAACCTCTCCAAATCACCCCAAACCAATACCTAAACCCCAAAACTCAAATCCAAACTTCAAAGGAACAATCTAACACCCTATAAACACTAGGATCAAGATCAAAACATCAACACAACCAAGATCCACACCTTTGATCTCAAATTCAGCAACTCAAACCAAAACCCATGAAAATCTTAACTCAAGCATTAAATTCCTCACATCAACACAGAAAACAAACTTAAATATGCATAAGATCCTTACCTCAAGAGTAGAATCCACCCTAAAAGTTTCCTTGAACTCCTCCTAAGCTCCCACTTCAGCCCTTTTACCCTTCTTCTTCTTTTCTTTTTGCTTGCCCTAACTCTTCTTTCTCCTTCTCTTTCTTCTCTTCAATTTCTATCAAAGCCACAAGTGAACCCAAATGCCCAAACCGTACCCCCTATATCCCAGATGAGAGTTTCATAATCCCCTTGCCAAAAGACCAAATTACCCTTTCCTAATAATCCTTCTTAGCTAAACCTTCAAGGGCACTTAAGTCTTTACACTTCCATTTCAATTCTATCACTTTCTATCTTAAAACTTGTTACCCATAGCAGTTACAAACGGTTACCCAGGTTACTCAATTACCAAAACTAACCACTCATTCCCGACTCAACTTATAAGATTCCCGAAGTACCCTTAGGCACCTCCCGAGCCGGGTACAACATCTCGTTGTGACTTTTAGACTAATTGGCTTTCTAGGACCGTCTCGATGCGTGCATCCTGATTAAAACACCACACTCACATGGCACGATTCACATGGTACAATTATCACAGTTGTGCTCTAAAATGGCCAAATTACAATCATGCTCATTCTAAGACAATCAGGTCTACATGCATACTAATTCACATAGTCATGCATCTCAAATAATCAAATAGTCATATAACGTGCAATAAATCGTAATCATGCATAAAACTCATTAAAGACACACACAGAATTCCATTATGCCCTCCAGGCACACTACTCAAGGCCCTTAAGCCTTAATACTAAATTTGGGGTCGTTACAGTAAGCATCCCGCGTGCTAAGTGTTACTTCCGGCCTCACTGCTGTTCTCGGCCTTTCGCCGTTCCCGGCTCCATTACCGTTCTCGGCCTTAGCCGTTCATTGCACTATAATCACACATATAATGCATTTCCAAATAATCATTCAAACATATAATAATTCATTTAAGGTTATACATTAGCACATAATACAATCTAGGGCCATGCCCTGCAATAACACTATGGGCCCATGCCCTATTCTCGGGTGCTACAGTTTTCTTACCTGTATTCCGAGCTTCCTGATGCATTAAAGCCGTGAGCACGGTCCTCTAACCCGAGCTTCCCAAAGACCTAGTCACAACACGTATAAAACATCCTTTAATACTAATCAATTCAAAATCACTTCCCGGAACCAATTCCACACTCTCGGGACTCCCAAATTCCTAAAACCAATTATTGGAAACATCCCCCGAACCCCCGGAGTAAAAGCTCAAAAATGCAAAATTTCAAGTCCTGAAAATGGCCTAGTGCCGCGGCGCTACCCAAGAGGACCGCGGCGCCCCGCAAGTCAGAGAGCCTCCCCTGACTAGAAGCATCCTCGCGCTGCGACGCCCAAGAACAGGGCCGCGGCGCTGCTTCGCGAACCCAGAATTTCTGGGGTTTTTTCCTCCTTCAATTCCGTCATCCAAAACACCTCTAAACCAGCCCAAACACATATCTCAACCCCAAAACCAAATTGAAACCTCAAATGAACCATCTAACAACCTATAGACACTAGCATCAAGATCAAAAACACAATCACACCCAAAATCCACACCTTTGATTTCAAATTTCAGAAAACTCAAACCCATAGGCCAAAAACACAACCCAAGCTTGAAAAACCTAAACCATGCCTCCAAAATCTTAAACCACAACAGATATGAAAACCCAAGGATGTTTAAAACTCTTACCTCAAACAAGAATTCAACTTTGAGCCCTCTCCAAATTCAGCTTCAAGCCAAATCCTCTTGATTCTTCTCCTAATTTGCCCAATTTTCAGCTCCTTTCTTCCTCTCCTTCTCTTCTAGCTTTTCTTCTCTCAATTTTCACAAAACCATCAAATGGCTAAGCCTAAACCGTGTACCCCTTTTTCCCAGCTGAAACTTATCTAATCCCCAGCCAAATGACCATTTTACCCCTTCATCAAAGCCCTTTTGCTAACTAAACCTCAAGGGCACTTTAGTCCTTTCTCCTATATTGCAATTCTACCATTCTTTCACCTAAACTTGTTACTCCCAGCAGTAACTAATGGTTACCCAGGTTACTCAATCACCAATAACCATTAACAGCTAAATCTCAACTTAACCATAAAATTCCCAAGGTACCCCTAGGCTCCTCCCGAGCCGAGTATAAAATCCCGTTGTGACTATTGAGTTAACTAGCTCTCCAGGACCGTCTCGGCATGTGCATCACCATAATAACACCACACTCACGTGGTACAAATCACATCATACAATTAACACATATATGCCCTCAGTAGGCTAAAATTACCAATTTAACCCTATCGTGCAAACGGGGTCCACATGCATATTTATTTCACCTAAACACGCATACTAACCACATATTCATTAAATTCACATAAATTAATGCAATATAACAATTATTGCCCTCTAGGCACACTAATCAAGGCTCCAAGCCTTATTAGCAAATTTAGGTCGTTACATTATGGTAACAAGGGGCTCGGCCTCGACCCACTTCATAAAGTAATCGACCAAGAAGACAACATACTTTACTCTTCCCTTTCTGGTGGGCAAGGACCCGATATGATCAATTCCACAGATAGCAAAGGGACAAGGACTTGTCATCTGGGTAAGTTCATTTGGAGGAGCTTAGGGTATGTTGGCATAACGTTGACACTTGTCACACCTCTTAACATAGTCCATAGGCCAAAAGTAATCTTGTCTAAGAATCTTATTGGCGAGGCTCTGCCCCAAACGTACATTTTTAGGGATTCAACTTCATCCCAAATCGACGAAGGACCAAAAAAACCTCGGCTAAATCTTTCACATGGTCGGGAGTTATTCTTGACTTTACTAAAATATCATCTACGTAGACCTCCATGTTCCATCCAAGCTGGTTTTTAAACATGCAGTACACCAGTCGTTGATAGGTGGCACCAACATTTTTTAACCCAAAGGGCTTAGCCTTGTAACAATATACCCCCTTATTGATGCAAAAACTGACATGCGTAAATCTTGTAACAATATACCCCTTGATTTGTGTGAAAACTAGTATATGTCCATAAAGGACAAGAGCTCATACCAGGATGTAGCATCAACCATTTTTTCAATCTTTGGTAAGGGAAAACAATCTTTTGGACACGCTTTATTCAAGTATGAGAAGTATATGTAGATTCTCTAGGTGTCGCTAATTTTTGGCACTAAGATTGGATTTGACAACCACTACATGTAGTGGGCTTCTCGAATGAACCCAATGGAAAGAAGTTTGTCTACTTCTACTTGTAGTGCCTCTGCTCAGGTTGTGCCTAGTATTCTCTGCATTTGTTGAACTAGGGCAACACTTGGATCCACGTTTAAGGCATGGCACATGATGTTTGGATCAATGTCCTTCATGTCGGAATGTGTCCAAGAAAAGACATCCAAATTTTATTTAAGAAAAATGACCAGGTCTTCTCAGACTCTTGCCCCCAAATTCTTTCCCACCTTTGTCTTTCTATTAGGGCTTAAGGTGTCAATAATGACCTCTTCAAAATCTTCCATAGGTTCTATGGCTCTATCCTCCTGAACCCGTGGATCCAATTCCTTGGACCCTGAGTGCTCTTGGACGACCTGGACTTCTACATCCTTGGGGGCTGCCTCTACCACCATCACGGGGTGTCTGAGTGACACGTTGTGTTGGGGGAGAGTGAGATAACACTAGCACAAAATATAGAATCTACATAAAATTTGGATTGATAGAAACTTAAAAAATATTAAGAAAGAACATGCAAACCCATGTAGAACAATGGTGTTCTTCAAGTTTTGATGAAGCTTCAAACCCTAGGCAAATCACCACTTTGAACAATCCTTAGAGCAAACCAAACACAAACCAAGGCTTATGCATGTTGTGAAACGTTCTCCCAATACTCTATTTCCCAGCCGCCATTGATGCTCGAGGCCTTCTCTTGAGGAAATGAGGATTAAGATTGAACAAGCCTTCAAATCTCTAAGTCAAGCACTTTCTTAGAGAGTTCTTGGAGAAAAGTAGAGATTCTTGGAGCTAAAGAGAGAATGAGGGTAGAGAGAGATTAGAGAGAGTGATCAAGTCCCCCAAATCACTATTTTTGACCCATATATAGGGTAGGCACTGTTATTAGGTCTAACCAATTGGATTAGACTTGCAAAATACGTTATTTTGAGCATTTACGTAAATCCACGTAATACAGCAGCAACGCTTGCTAGAGTTTCTGGAAACCCTAACTTCCAGGCGATTTGTCGCCTGCTGGAGGGTGACGTATCACCACCTTCTCTGACTTTGGACACTTCTGGAGGTCCAAAAATTGCTCGAAATGCCACCAAATTTTTTGGGAACCCTTAGATACTTTTATGTATCACTTTGGACCCAAATTTGCATTTTATAATTGCCTACAATATGACACTCAAATTCACATCTTCCCTATGTGAATTCTACCAAGTGTTTATACCTTGCTTGTATTTTAACACTTTATCATTTGTATTTAACCAATCATAAAAATCCCCCTCTTTGTTAAATACAAGCCACATTCTCTAGCTTAAATAGTTTTGGTGCATAAAATAAAGTGCCTTTCGGTTTGAACTTTATCTTAGTGAAAATACCACAAAGTGTTATCGAAATCATTAGTAGCCTAGTTCTTGAACCAAGTAGTCGATATGATAACACCGGTGATACCTCACACACCTCCATCACATCGTTTTCCCCCACTATCTCACTTAGCACTATCATGGCCATGTGCACATCTTTCATGGACATTCTAGGCAGTAACTTCAACTCCCATGAGAGGCAGCACCACCTCAAAGTCCACATTGGTGAAGTTATTATAGCATCTTTACTACCTTTATTGATGGTTGTTACACTCAACTGAACTTCATGAAAAGCCCTAGGCTTAACCCTAACTCGGTAGCAACTAACACTAACCATCTCAAATGGAACTCATCATAAATTTTAGTGTTGTAACTATTCACTTATCAATAACTTGTTCTTAACCGTTGAACTCTTTCCCTTAATTTGTACAAGTGGAGAGTTGGGTTTCCATCATTGGTGAATCTATTCTTCTAGGAGTTTCAATCCCATCCCTTTTGAAGTATAACTTACTAACCTCCTCATAAGAGGTTTTGTAAATGGATCTGCTAAGTTCTCACTTGTTTTAACATATGAGATCGATATGATAACACCTTTAATCAATTGTCTCACATATTCATGTATTAGACTAATGTGTCCAGATTTTCCATTATACACACTATTATATGCTCTAGCAAGTGTAGGTTGGCTATAATAATGTATTGAATTATCGATACCATATCCATGGTTAGAGGAATATCCATCATGAGATTCCTAAGCCACTCGGCCTCTTTGCCGGTTGCAGCTAAAGCAATAAACTCTGCTTTCATGGTTGAGTGTGATATACACATTTGCTTCTTGGAGTCCCATGAGATAGCACCTCCACCAAGAGTAAAAACCCAACCGGTGGTGGATAGATTATCTCCAATTCCTGATATCCAATTAGCATCGGAATATTCTTCAAGTTTCTTTGGAAAGTTTGTATAGTGAAGACTATACTCCTTGGTACCCTTAAGATAACAAAGTATTCTTTCAATAGTTTTCCAATGCTAAATACTTGGATTGCTAGTAAACCTACTAAGTTTACTAAGTGCATATGCAATATCCTCTCTTGTGTAATGAGCGGCATACATTAGGGTAGCTATTGCACTTGCATATTCCAATTGAGTCACCGCTCTTCTTTCATTCTTTTCAAACTTTATGTTTGAATGAAATGGTGTATGTGTCTCTTTGATTTTGAGATGACTGAATTTGTCGAGCACTTTCTCAACATAGTGCACTTGACTTAACACAAAACACCCACTATTCCTTCTAATTTTGATACCTAGAATGGTATCCACCTCTCCAAGGTCTTTCATTTTGAAGTTAGAAGATAGAAACCTCTTTGTTTCCATTATTCTTTTCATGTCATTACTCAAAATCAACATATCATCTACATATAGACACACAAGTATTACATAGTCACCACATGTAATAGAGTATAAGCACTTGTCCGCATTGTTATGTCTAAATCCATTAGAAACAATGACTTTGTCAAACTTTTCCTGCCATTGTTTTGGAGCTTCTTTTAAACCATATAATGAAATGAAAAGGCTACACACTTTATGTTCATTTCCTTGAAGAACAAAACCTTCCGGTTGTTCCATATAGACCTCCTCCTCGAGATCCCCATTGTTTTGGAGCTTGTTGCAAACCATATAATGATTTGAAAAGTCTACACACTTCATGTTCATTTCGTTGAAGAACAAAACCTTCCGGTTGTTCCATATAGACCTCCTCCTCTAGATCCCTATTTAGGAATGTCATTTTGACATCGATTTGGTGAACATAAAGGTTGTATATAGATGATAAGGAAAACAACAATCATATAGAAGTAGTTCTTGCCACCAGTGCATATGTGTCAAAGTAATCTATTCCCTCAATTTGTTTGAAACCGTTGGCTACTAGCGTAGCCTTGGAGGTTTGTATGGTGCCATCGGTATGGTATTTCTTTCTGAATACTCATTTGCATCCAATGGGTTTGGACCCCTTTGGAAGGTCAGCCAATTCCCAAGTGTGGTTTGACATAATTGAATCCATTTAATTATTAATTGCCTCCTTCCAAAAGAGGAGTTCCTTGAGGACATTGCTTCCTTGAAAGTTTTGGGATCATCTTCTATTTTAAGTACTATTGGATGTTTCCAAGTAACTTCCTCATTATCACCTTCAACAAGGTATAATGTCTCTATTGGAGAACACTTCTCATTTGATCCCAAATATTTGAGCCTTTGGATCCTTCTAGGCAATTGAGGTTGCTCACCAACTATTCTAGGAGTCTCCTCTTGAGGCTCTCTAGTTTGAGTTGGTTCTAACTTGTTGTCATCGCATGACATGTTCTCAAAGAACCCAACCTCTCTAGATTCAATTATTACATTAGACTCCAAGACTAATAATCTATAAGCTTTGCTATTTTAGGCATAGCCAACAAATGCACATCTTATAGCTCTTGGACCCAACTTGGTACTTTTAGGATCGGTGCTCTTGCAATAAGAAGGACACCCCCACACTTTAAGATAACCAATGTTTATTTTCTTTCCTTTTCATAACTCATATGGAGATATATTATTTTTCTTCATGGGAATATGATTCAAAATATGACAAGCGGATTGCAAGGCTTCACCCCACAAACTAAAATTCAATTTAGAATGTAATAGCATAGCATTAATCATCTCAATAAATGGTCTATTATTTATTTCAGCTATACCATTTTGTTGTGGAGTATTAAGGGTTGTACACTCATGAATTATTCCATGTTCCTCACAAAACATGTTAAATTCATTTGAAAAATATTCACTACCCCTATCACCTCTAGTATTTTAATTTTCCTTTCAAGTTGATTTTCAACTTCTGCATTATACACTTTAAACACATCAAATGCTTCATCTTTATTTTTAAGCAAATATACATATGTGAAACTAGAGCAATCATCAATGAAAGTAATAAAATCACTATGTATCAAATCTAACAACTTCCTCCTCTAGTCATAATTCCATTAAGTTCACATAAATCACTATGTATCAAATCTAACAACTTAGAGTTTCTTTCAACACTAGGAAAATGTTTCTTTACCATTTTAGAATTAACACATAATTCACATTTTCGTGCTCAACATTATCACAATAAATTAATCCACATTTGACAACCCTTTTAATTGTGCTAAATCCTATATGTGCAAGTCTAACATGCCACAAAGTAATAGAATTTGAGTCAAGCATATAACAAGAAGAAGAAACTTTATTGTTCACATGGTCATTAGAAGTACAAAGTTTAAACATGCCATCAAAAGCATATCCCTTTCCAACAAAAAAATTGTCTTTTGATAAAATGAGCATGCCGGAATCAATCACAACCTTGATTCCCAATTTTCCAAGAAAATTGCCACCCACAAGGTTTCTACTCATTTTCGATACATACAAAACATTAGTGAGTAGAACCTTCTTGCCGGATGTGAAGAACAAGTTAACAGTTCCCTTTCCTTCAACCTTGGACCTTTTCTCATTGCCCATTTGAATTTCATGCCATTCCTTTGTGCATTAAAAGGTCTTGAATAGATATTTATCATAGGTTACATTAATGGTGGCACAAGTATCATACCACCACCCACTCACCTTTCCATGAATGTAATTTACCTCACTAAGTGTGGCCACTAGCTCCTCTTGAGTTGAATTAACCGTTGCATAATTGTTATGGATCCTCTTGAACCTACAATCTTTAGCAAAGTGGCCATTCTTGCTACACATATAGCAAGGTCCCTTGGAACTCTTGAATTTCCCCCCATTCTTCTTGGGCCCCAAGGGTTTTTGTCCCTTGACATTGTTCTTGCAATTTCCCTTGCCTTTGTTAGGAGGATTTGCCACAACATTGGCCTTAGAATTCTCTCCATTGGACTTCTCATCATTAAAATCTCTAGAACGAGATTCCTCCTCAATTCTCAAGTGTTTTAGAATCTCCTCGAAAGAATCTCTTCACTTCTCTGGAGCATCTTTTTACCTATAGCCTTTCCATGAAGGAGGTAACTTCGCCATAATGGCACCAACAAGAAATTGTTCCAACAATACAATTTTAAGAGAAGAGAATGAAGAGAATTTATTCAAAATAATTTGCAGCTCATGAATTTGAGGGAGAAGGGGTTTATCATCATAAAATTTAAATTCCATATATTGAGTAATAAGAAATTTCTCTGTACCTTCCTCTTCTGCTTTGTACTTAATTTCCAAGGCTTCCCAAATCTCCTTGGCGGTCTTGGTGTTGGTGTAGAGATCATAGAGCTTATTCGATAGAGCATTGAGAATATGACCCCTACATATCAACTCATCTTCTTCGTGCTTCATCCTTTCTTTCACAACTTCTTGAGTATCATCTTCCTTTGGCTCTTCCAAGGCCTTTTAGGTCTTTATCCAAGACATAGAAAACCTTCAAAGTAGTGAGCAATAACCTAATCTTGTCTTGCCTACGCACAAAATTAGTCCCATCAAATCTATCAAATCTAACAAAGTCTTGTGTCATGAATCTCAATGCCGAAAGAAAGTTAGATTCTTCCATGATATGGTATCTCATATTATAGATTATTAGAATGTTGGTGGAGAGTGAGATAACACCACCATAAAAAATGGAATCTACACAAAATTTGGATTGACAGAGACTTAAAAAAGATTAAGAAAGAACATGCAAACCCAAGTAGAACAATGGTGTTCTTCAAGTTTCGATGAAGCTTCAAACCCTAGGCAAATCACCACTTTGAACAATCCTTAGAGCAAACCCTTGAGAAATCCAAACATAAACCAAGGCATATACACATTCTGAAACGCTATCCTAATACTCTATTTCCTAGCCACCATTGATGCTTGAGGCCTTCTCTTGAGGAAATGAGGATTGAGATTGAACAAGCCTTCAAATATCTAGGCAAGAACTTTCTTGGAGAGTTCTTAGAGAAAATTAGAGACTCTTGGAGCTAGAGAGAGAATGAGGGTAGAGAGAGATTAGAGAGAGTGATCAAGTCTCCCAAATCACTGTTTTTCACCCATATATAGAGTAGGCACCGTCATTAGGTCTAACAAATAGGATTAGACTTGCAAAACACATTATTTTGAGCATTTACGTAAATCCACGTAATACAGCAGGCAATGTGTCGCCTCCTGGGTGGCGACATATCGCCACCCCCTCTGACTTTGGACACTTCCAAAGGTCCAAAAGATGCTCCAAATGCCACCAAACTTTTTGGGAACCCTTAGACACTTTTATGTATCACTTTGTACCCAAATTTACATTTTATAAGTGCCTACAGTTTGAAACTCAAATTCACATCTTTACTATGTGAATTCTACTAAGTGTTTATACCTTGCTTGTATTTTAACACTTTATCATTTTTATTTAATCAATGATAACACATTGTAGCATCGGCGAGCATCTTTTTGGTCTCCGTGCACGGTGCCTATCCCTTCTTTAGTGGGAAACTTCATGCACAAATGGCGCACAGACGCCTCAAGATGGCGTTGTAGGCGGATGAGCTATCAACCACTACAAAAGTGCAATATTTGAAAGCTTGGCGAGGGACTTCTTTGAGTGTCACAGGCAACTTAACATGCCCCATAGGAATTATTCCTACTCTTGAGAACTCATATAACGTGGAGGTACCAGGGGCTAAATCTCTAGTTATCAACCTTATCTTCTTGAAAGCTGACCTGAACAGGATATTCACCAAGATTCCATTATCCACCAAGATCCGATCGACCATTTTGTTATAAATCTAGCTCTCTATGACAAAGGGATCATGGGGGGGGGGGGGGGGGCAGGAGTGCACCCTCCTAGTATCTTCCTCAGAGAAGGAGATGACTTTCTCTGTCATACGCGGCATATGCGTGGGTAATTAGGATAATGCTAACACTTCGTCATCATGGTTCAGTGCCTGCGCATAGCAATTTATTGATCCTTTAGATGTGCCCCCCAGATGGGGTCCTTCAGAAATGGTCCCCACTCTTCCGTTAAAAGGGGGCAGTCCATGGGCAACTTGTTGCTATTGGACACTGTGTCCCTGGACTACAGCTTGAGGGAGTACCACTTGTTGTGGTGGTACCACTGTGGGAACCTTGCGCCGAACGAGCTCTAAATCTTACGTATTGGTGGAGGTGTCCTAGCTTAATGATATTTTCTATCTCATCTTTAAGCTGCCGACACTTGTTAGTGTGGTGCCCCACGTCATTGTGGTAATGGCTGAATTTTGTTGAGTCTCTTCTTTCTCAATCTATCCGAATCGGTTGGGGCCTTTGAAAATGGACATGCTGCTCCATGGCAAGAAATATATTCTCCAGAGTATCAACTAAATCTGTGTACTCAGAATATTGAGGACAATACCTCTCCTCGAAAAGTGTCCATGTTATCTTGGGCTTCTTTCCTTTTGGCTTTCTCCACGTCTGTTACCACTCGGGACGTCACTAGGGGCGTTGGACTGGGTTGGAGCACCTGTCCTAGTATTGAATGCAGGTTTGAATGCACTGTACCCGGTGGAAGCTGCTCCATATCTCGTCAGTGCAGCGCTAAAACTAGTGGTGCACATGGCACGCAAGTGGAGGAAATTGTTGGGGCCCTGTAAGGCCTGTAGGTGGAGGAACATAAGCCGAGTAGGAGTTTCTCGGGACCATAGAGTTAGAGACCATCAAAGCTGGGAAAGGGACTGGCCCTTTGAATGCCCCGATCTGGGTGTCCTCCCAGTTGATAGACTTCAGAGCCCGACGAATGAAATTGTCAAGCTTATGGCATCCCCTCCACTAGAGACCATCCCACAGGGGCCATTATAGGTTGGTCATTGTGAACCCATACGGTTCTCGTTGCTTCCTCTTTGAAAGGTTTGATGTACGCCTTAAGGATTTCATGCGACCCTTGCTTTATGTTGGCCAACGCATTGACCTTGAAAGTTACCTTCTGAGCAACTTTGGAAAGATGAAGAAAGTTGGTGCCAGGAATGAATGGTCCCATCAAGGTTAATGGGAAAACGTGGCATTTGGAATCCTCAAAGATGTAATGGATTGACATAAAATGATTGAACTTTGTTAGATGGTCAGCAGAATCTGTGGTCCCATCACAAGACATAATGGCAGGCATTTTAAATCTTCATGGTAACGAGTCTTCCACGATGTGGGGGGAGCAAGGCTCTCTGTCTTCGTCCTCCGAGTCTGAGTCATGGCCTTGTCATCAGGCCATTCTAAGCATAATCCTCTTCAGGCTTTCCAGCTCATTGAGAGATGGTCAGTAGGATCTGTGCTGCCACCACAAGACATGCTGGCAGGCATTTGAAATCCTTGTGGTAACGAGGCTTCAACAATGTGGGGGGAGCAAGGCTCTCCATCTTCATCCTCCGAGTCTAAGTCATGGCCTTGTCTTCAGGCCATTCTACACATAATCCTATTTAGTCTTTCCAGCACGGATCGTAAAGGATCTGGGCTTTGGTTTGCACTTTCCATTAGGGGCTCCTTCCTACGAGCATTAAGAACTTCTCAGAGGTCTGGGTGACGCCTTTCCTTGGGATAACCCGTGTGAATGGATCTACCCCTGCAAGCATTAACGTTATCTCGTAATTCGGGTTGTGTATGGTGGCGATTGTCGTCGTAGGGATTTCCTAGTTAATTTTCTCCCTCTGAATCAACGTAGTCGTTACTTACTAAGATGCTTATCCCACGACCTTGGTTGGCGGAAACGTTTCTATAAGCCCTCCAAGCAAGATTTCTCGGAGGGTATTGTGGTGCGGGTGGAATTGCACCTCTTTGCCGACCATGATCAGTGGTGGATTGCCTAGGTAGCCTCCTCGAGCTCCTCGGATATTGGCAGCAGGGCGAGGTCTTGTCACAAAACGCCCAGGATTATTGCCATGTCTTCTTGAGACACGTATGGGCTTGGATGCATGATGGACCCTCTGTTTCCATTGAGCCGCTTCTTTGTCAAGTTTTCCCTTTCCATGGTCTTGTGGCTCAAGTGGGGATCCAGCTCTAGCAGGCTGCACTGGTTGCATGCCTACTGGCGGATCAGCCCTATCCATGGGGTGCTCGGGAGGAACACCTTGGAAATTCACAGGTGGTACCTCAACCGGGTACACGGGAGGCACGCCAGTTGGTTGCCTTGGTGTTACTTTTCCATGGGGGTCCACTTGCATCCCTTGGGCTGCCAAAGTGGCCCTTATGGCATTAACCATCTCCTGTAGGGAAATTATCTTCCTGTTTTGGGTAACAAGTTTATGCTGGTTAAAGGAAATATGGCCTTTTAGTGGCACCACCTCTTGCGTCTCCTTCATGTACAGGGACTGGGTGTAGTGACTATCATCATAATATCCATCGTCCTTGCCGTTGTACTCGGCACCATACTCGCCTTCTTACTCAGCGTCGTACTTGGCATTTTCAACATAATCTTCTTGGGCTACCTCCAGATTTGCAGGTAGAGGTGGTCGACTGGTTTTTCCTCTTTTGACAAAATTGTGAGGAGTAGTGCCATCATGGACGTTTCTTCTTGTTGTAACCATTGTTGAACTTTTCAACGCTTCATTCTAGCTCTCAACAAAAGCACCAAAATATTGACTGCCTTTTTTGGTATCAACTTTAATAAACGAGAACTTAAATGAGAAACAAAATGATACAGAGATTTACATGGTTCGTGTTATAAACCAACCCTAGTCCACAAGTCTATTCTATTAAAATTCTTGAAGCTTGAGAGATCAAGCTCCAATGGAGGTTTTAGGCAGTGTATATGCTGCTTAAATTACACAATTCTCTAACCCCTTACAATGGGGTATCCCCACCCTATTTATAGTGGCTGGGGATAATTAAATGGGGCTTTAATAATTAATATCCCTCATAATTATGGGACTTCAGTCCCAATTATTACAATTCTCGTGATACTCAACTTGAAGGTTCATACAGATCGCACGGGGCCCGTTTACGAGGTATCAGCCCACCACTTTTTTGGGAGGACATGTTGAAGGCATATTTGTATATTTATGTGCATGTATGTGATATTTGGGTGAGACCACATAATTATGTGGATATGTTTGAGCTATTCGGCATGAGAGCATCCTAGGAAGCAAGTTAGTGATTTGGTCATAATGGAGATAATATTTTCGCAGAATGCGTGACATAATAGAAATCCAGACATTCTGCGTTTTGGGAATAATTCTTTTTAAATTAATTTTTTTTTATTTCATTTTAGATCAATGATGAATATTACATATATTCAATAAGTGAGACCATACATAATAGGAAAAATACTAATTTAGCTTTTGTGTTTTGTTCGATTAGTCGATTGGTCCCTAAATTTTGTTAAATGACAAAACGGATCATCTGTTTTGTAAAATGGAACAATAAGACACCATGAGCACGATTTTGGTCAAACAATTTTTCAATATTACTAAAATACCCTCGTTTTTTTATTTTTCAATTTTTTCAATTTTTTTAATTACTTTAATGAATTTTCTTTTTTATAATTAATTGAAAATATAATTATACAGTATATATAGAGCTATATACGACCATATATGATGGTGTTGACAATTACCCTTTGGTGAAGTAGATGTGATATCTACCACTCTCTTTAGAGATTATAGAGAGAGAAGACGAAGATAGATAGAGAGAGAGAGAGTATTAATAAAAAAATTCTAAAATTAACTAAACAAAATAATTTTTTCAAGAAAAATGTAATTTCAATAATTATAAAGAACACATGAGGAGTGGATATAAAAATTTAATAGCCGAAGGGTCGGGTTGCTCTCTTCCATGGCGAAGAGGAAGAAGCCGATTCGTAGGCCTGAAATTCAATCTAATGATTGGACTGAGCTGTTATCTCCTGAGGTACAAGCGAAGGATGTTCATTGTTCTGAGGGAGATGGTTTCGTTGGACAGGAGCCTGTCAATCTTGAGGATCTAGAAGTGCCTGGGTCAGGGGTTTTGCAGGTTGGTGATATGGATCGACCGAGTATGAATGCCCAGCATGTTGAGGCTTTGGATGATGGATTGGGTACGGATATGAGAAGTGCATCTTGGGCGGATAGGATTGAAGGAGGGGATAAGGTCACAGAAGGGGACTTCCAGTCAGAGGCTTAGCATCAATGGCAACAATTTAGATCGAGTAAGCTTTCCTTTTCTGAACCGAAACTTGAATTTATTGAACCTCTGTTTAGAAATGGGCAGAAGCTGGCTAAAGTTGATATTGAAGAGGTGAAAATTCAGTCTGCAAATTGGAGTTCTGCTATTGTATGCATGGTGCTTGGAGAAAACCCTCCAATGACAGTGTTTGAAGGCTTTATAAAAAGAGTTTGGGGCCATCTAGGGACTGCTCAAATATCTAGAATGACGTTGGGGCTAACTTTGGTAAAATTTAATGATGAAGCAACAAGAGATCATGTTCTAGAGAATGGTGTGCTTCAATTTGATAGGAAACCTGTCATCATCAGGTCGTGGACAACAGATCTTAATGCTATTTGTCTCATCCGTTCTGTGTCGCTTTGGATTCGGCTACATGACCTTGGACTTCAGTATTGGGGTAGCAAGTGTATTAGTGCTTTGGTGAGCACTATAGGCAAACCTCTTCTAGTAGATAAGTTTACTAGGGAGTGTTCTCGAATTCAGTTTGCCAGGGTTCTAGTGGAGATGGAGATTACTGATAATCCTCCTCGAAGTTTTCAGTTTATTAATGAGAATGGCTAGATTATGGAACAAGGAATAGAATATGAGTGGCTGCCTACTAAATGTAAGAGTTGTTATGGGTTTGGGCACTCTATGGCAGACTGTCGTAAAGAGCATAAGACTCTTTGGGTGAAAAAAGAAGCTGTTTCTAAAGCTGAAGTCCTAGTGGAGCAGCCAAAATATTCAATGGGGATTAATGAAGAGGAACTAAGGGAGCAAGCTGGAGCGTCTGATGTAGTGGATAATTCAGTTCCGAATGTTAAAGAGGTTACGCTTTCAGGGCAGGACAACTCTGGGCAGTTAAAGGATCTAAGTAAGGATGAGGTATGGCAAACTCCTAGGCGTGTTGCTACTCAGAGTAGGCAGGGTCATATCACTGGTGGTAATACTAACCCGGCTGTTCAGACTCAAAAATAGACCAATCAATTTGTTGTTCTTTAGGAACAGAAAAAGGGTGGTAAGGATGGGCATCTTGGAGGTAGTTCTTCCAATGGATAAGTGTAATATACTGAGTTGGAACTTAAGGGGGCTGAACAGTGTGAATAAACAAATTTCAGCCCAAGATGTTTGTAGAAGGAATAAGATTGGAATTGGTGGTCTGTTGGAAACAAAAATGAGGGAGAATAAAATTGGTGAGTTCATGGAGCATAAATTTCCTAATTGGGAGTTTTACTCTAGTCCGATAATTGAGGGTAGACTCTTAATCATTTGGAGGAAGGGGGTAGTGAGAATGACTGTATTAGAGGAGTCTCATCAATTGGTTCACTGTACGGTTGTAACGCCCTACTTCCTTAGAGCCGTTACTTAGTGAGTTTTAAGACAAATCAGTGTGCAAAGATCCCGCTAACCGAGGTTTTGAAACGAAAGTGTGACTAATTAAAAGTTAAGGCTGTAATATTAGAAAAATGCGTTGTTTCAATAAAACTCATAATATTAAACATTGGGATCCCAAAATAAGGTTTGAAAACTATTTACATCAAAAAAATGAGTTCACAGTTGATAAATCATAAAAATCATAGATTATTACAGCCATTTTCAAATAAACCCCCAACCAAAGCAGTCGGGCAGGCCAAACATGTACGCGTCGCTTCACGCTCTCCGTACTCATGGTTGGTTGACTCAGTCATTGCCCTTACCTGCAACACAGAGCACCCGTGAGCCGAAGCCCAGCAAGAAAACTCATGCAGAACATAACATATGCAATGTATACAGTTTATCATAACAGATAATCCACAATAAACAAGTCAATCATTAGACTAAGCAAACACGGCCATGCCGCCCCAGGACCCTTACCAAAGCCCTGGGGTATCGGTTCTCACCGCGAGGATAACTCATGTATCCCTTGGGTCCCACCCTGAATATAGCATCCCATGTGCTAGGTGTTACTTTCGGCCCACGGCCGCCCCGGCCTACGCCGTACTCGGCCCACGGCCGCCCCGGCTTACGCCGTACTCGGCCCACGGCCGCCCCGGCTTACGCCGTACTCGGCCCACGGCCGCCCCGGCTTACGCCGTACATTTCATCATAATCACATATATAGTACATTCGAAATAAACATTCACACACATCACGGTTCATTTCAGGTTAAACATTTACACATAATACAATCCGGGGCCACGCCCTACAATCATCTCATCATGCAACATGCAATAAAGGGCCATGCCCGACCATCACACTACGGGCCCACGCCCTATCCTACGGGTGTTATAGTTTTCTTACCTGTATTCCGAGCCTCCTGATGCACTAAAGCTGCGAGCACGGTCCTCTAGCACGAGCCTCACCAACAACCTAGTCACAACACACAAGAAACATCCCTCAATACTAATCAACCCAAAACCACTTCCCGGGACCAATCCCGCACTCTCGGGACCTCTAAAACCTTAAAACAACACCCCGGAGACATCCCCCGAACTCCCGGAGCAAAGGCCTAAAATTGCCAAAAATGTGAACCTGAAATTTGCCTTGTGCCGCGGCACAACTTTCTTGTGCCGCGGCACACATCAGTCAGGGACTCCCTCGCCGCGGCACGAAAAACCCGTGTCGCGGCACGCCTTCGCAGACCCAGAATTCTGGGTTTTTCCCCTGCATTTTCTCCGAGCTAAAACCTCCCAAATCGTCCCAAACTCACACCCAAGCTCCAAAACCAACTCAAAACTCCAAATAGACCATACATCAACCCATAAACATCATAACCCAACTCAATAACACAATCACACTCAAAATCACCCATTTGATTCCAAATTTCAGAAAACTCAAACCCAAAGGCCAAAAACACAACCCAAGCTTGACAAACCTAAACCATGGCTTCAAAATCTTAAACCACAACAGAAAAGAAAACCCAAGGATGTTTAAAACTCTTACCTCAATCAAGAATCCAACCTTAAGCTTCCTTGGTTCATCCCCTTAGTCTTCAAGTTTCAGCTCCCTTCTTCTTCTTCATGCCCTAGCTTTTTCCCTCTCCTTCTTCTTCTCTTCAAATTATCAAAGCATCAAATGACCAAGCCCCAAACCGTGTACCCCTTAATACCCAGCTGCCATATATCCAATTCCCAGCCAAATGACCATTTTACCCCTCCTTGCCTATCCTTTCCCAACTAACCTCAAGGGCACTTAAGTCCTTTTACTTCTATTTCATTTCTACCATTTTCTATCTAGAACTTGTTACTCTAAGTAGTAACTAATGGTTACCCAGGTTACTCAATCACCAATAACCATTACCCGCTAAATCTCAATCTTAGCCATAAAATTCCCGAAGTACCCCTAGGCTCCTCCCGAGCCGGGTATAGAAATCCCGTTGTGACTCTTAAGTTAATTTGCTCTCTAGGACCGTCTCGGCACGTGCATCAAAATAATACCACCACACTCACGTGGTACAAATCACGGAATACAATTATCACATATATGCCCTCAGCGGCTAAAATTATAATTATGCCCTTCAAACACAATCAGGGCCTACATGCATACTAATACACATAGTCATGCATCTCAGATAAACAATTAGTCAAATAACATGCTTTAAATCATAACCATGCATTTAACTCATAAAATCACACATAAATCCCAACATGCCCTCCTGGCACACTAATCAAGGCCCTTAAGCCTTAATAGCGATTTTGGGTCGTTACAACTATCCCCTCCTCATAAAAATTTCGTCCTCGAAATTTATCCAAACACATCAGTCAGTAAACCCGCAACTCTGACCATAATTTCCAAGGCCCACCGCCTTTACTTTACTTTTCAACAACACTCTCACAAGAGTAACAATCTTGCCCCTCAAGATTTCGTCTAATAGCCATACTCTCAATAGCTTCTTGTTTACACCGCAACCCTGCAGAAACCTCAGGGTCTGCCTAGATTACAATGACCAATTCATCGTCTTATTCCTGATTCCAGAGATACTCAAAATTCGTCACCTCTACTAGGTGGGATCAATTGGTAGGCCCCGTTGGCCTAATCCTTGGTAAAACTTCAGAATCTTATGCTGAATTAAGAGTCAGAACTCTCCCTTCTTTCTCTGAACACCTTACAGATCCTCGTCTGTTAAAATGCAGAGACGCAACTCTTTCCTTCCGGAACTTTATTTCCTCAACACTTATCAATTTACAAGCTGTTAATCCTTTCAAATAGGCAGACGCTCCTGCCTTAAGAGTTCCAACAACCACTTGGCTTCTCTCTGAACCGATGCCAAATCGTAGTATTCACTACCCTTTGCCTCCTACCATGTCATATGTCGTGTTACTTTAACAAGACACCAGCAACCGCCACCACGACTAACTCATCAGGGATTACACTTCCCTTAATACTTCAAGTATTCGCCTACTCGGCGCTCAGTTCTTTAAGATATCCGATAAACTTTCAGACTGCCACCCCACTTGCAATCAACTGATAATTCCAGGTTCCCACTCTGTTCTTTTCGTTCTCTAAATCCATTCCAATAATTTAAAATATTATAGGGCCTCAATTCAATGTCATCGACGTTCTATCCTGAAACCAGTTCACTTGCCCCAACAACATTAACTCCCTCAACTGAGTTAAAACTCTTCATGTCCAAACAATTTACTCAGGGTCTAAAGTGGTCTATTCCCATGATACACTACCACATCACCTAACCCCTCAGGGTCCAAAGGAAAACGCTATTTTCCGGCACCCGCTCGACCCTCCCGGTACGACGTACCCTAGGAGGTGGAATGATATCCATTCAGAATTCTCGTTCATAAACCAAATCTAATTGGATCCTTCATCCATTCCTGGTATCCTACTGTACCACCATGACAGGGTCCTTCCCTGTTTCAACTCAAGTCAACACTTCGGATTCCATAGCTCAGTGACACTCACCAGCTAACCCTTACCTATTAACATCATGCCGATCTCAGTCGTTGCTTTGACCACCCCAATATAATCTATGGCGCTATTCCCCGACTGACACGCGCCTTACCGCTAGGAGTTCCGCCTCCAATTAAATTTCCCCTCGTCCAATCGAGACTCAAACACTGATCATCAGTCTGTTACTTTTCACCACAACTGGGCCTCAACGTTAACCTTCTTACTAATACCCAAAACTCAAGTACCTTATGCCATACACAACAGTCGACTTAACGTTCCAAGTGTATCAACCATGATCCATTCTGTCGCCTCCCGCAAGGTTCGATCCACCCTCGCGCCAACTGCGCCTGGGCGTGCACAATCCGTGATGCACTCCCACATTTCCATAACCCTACCATGGATCAGGTCTTTTATGAAATCGCTCTTTACTTAACCAAATCACACGCATACTCCCGCATTAGCAGATACTAAACAATCACACCTTGTCTTCTGAATTTCTTTCTGATTTGATACCAGTCAGTCCGTCTAACCTCGAGTTTACTGTTCCCCTCGCCTCTGATGTAGTTGTCTCCCGGAGATGCTCGTGCAGTAGATGACGCGCTTACCAGTCTTGTTATGCCTTCAATTCTTCGAACGTTCTTCATTAGCTTCTTTGCGGCTTCAGATCAATTCTTCTCTTACCTGTCCTTCCTCCTTGTAGCTCTAATCTTAGTACTCCTGACGACTCTCAACCAACAATCCGTAGAACCTTACCTGAGACTCTGCCTTCTGGGTACAAACTTCTTTCGCATAATCATTGCTCACCATTTCCGTCTGGGAGTAATCCACATGTACTGCTCGTGAGCTTGAAGGGACTTACCCATACCGTTCACGCATTCTCAGCCTAAAGAGCTTACCTGTGCTGATGTAGCTTGAACCATTCTAGAATCTTTGTTACCAACTCATCACTCCCAACCCGGTGCAGAATAGAAAATTTTCCGAAATGTCTCTATCCTTGGTTTCCAACTGGCAATAACCAGGTCGTAGATCAACTCTTGGAGACATCGTCCCCACTGGTACCCAACATTGTACTTTTCGTTCAAACCCGACGATGCCAACAATCCCCGTAGTATAACACACTGGCTACACCACGCTCAGATTCCTTCAATTGCTTCGATAGACTTTCTGTCGTCCAAAACCGTCTTTTACAACATTCCCTATACCAATCCTATCCGTAGTCTGACCTTGAAGTATTCCCTAAATCTTCCTTTGCATACCCACATAATTTTCCCACTGATCAGCTCCGTCTCCTTTACGTACTCCGGATGACATCCTCAACAATCCATCTGCCAGAGTTTCTAATTCCTTCTCAATAAGTATCACTGTCCTCAGCCTCTCGAATGGCACCATAGAGGCACCCTCTCTATGTCCATCACCCTCTCGGAGCATTCGAAACACCGAATCCTTCCAGTTCGCTACATGACCAAAGCATAAGCTCGTCAGATACATACTCACCCTTGAGGACTCGGCCTCGAACTTTGAATGTATCGCTGCACTCTGGTTCTCCGTTCCCTCACCATGGGAAATCCATCCCAACATCTTGAGTCATTCTACGTAGAAGTCATGCCCTCACCTGACCTCCTCTCAGGTGGCATCCTCTTCCTCATATGCATACCAATTAACCTCCTGGTTCCTGTCGCCATCTCGATATCTACCTTTTCAATCAGGCTTCTTTCAAATCTCAAATTAGGTGCCCAAGCACTGTCTGGGGTCCTTCTATCTCAACAATCGAGAATCCAACCTCGCTGCGTTCTATCAACAAAAGTACCGTCTTATCAGTCAGACTTTTCCCCTTTTTCTTGGCAATCCAAAAGCCACAACATTATCCGGGGTTCTTTCAACTTGATTATCACGAATCTATCTTCACTAATTCCATCAAAGGAAGCACCGCCCTTGCAGCTCTAGCACTCATGCTCTATACATCAACCATCAGTTCCTCAAACAATATGGCCCTCTCCGCCATCCACATGCAGACAAAAACTCTTTCCTCAAAGCAGCCCAAATGCCTTAGGCTATTTCAGATCTCATGCCCTTAAATGGGTCGCCACCAATCCCAGATACATCCATCTGTATAAATTTCCGAAATGAACTATCCAAATCACCAAACCCATTGATCTACGCTGTTGTTACCCCTAACAGTCCAAACCAGACTCACACATTTGCCCGTCTCCACGGTTCTAATCATGTCTTTAAAATCTCTTCTAACCATTCATCAACTAGGTTCTTTCCAACCCATTAAGCCAGTACCACCGCCCGAGTACCAAATCCAGGCATCTCCCTGCCTCAATGTTTAACACAACCCTCTAATCAGGATCTCTCATCCTCTTAACCAAGGGTGGAATTAACTCTGCTCATCTATTGATAAATTCCTTGTCAACTCGAACTCTCCTCAAAACCCGAGGTTAACACCCTTTAAGCCTTTCATGTAATACCCTTATCTGTCCATACCTCACAGTAGACCAACACTGGCCACCTTACTGTTAAAACATCGAAATCAGCTATTTCCCCAGAGAAATCTGCTGCTCTTCTATCCCGTCTCAACTAACAACTCCACAGCTACCCACACACTAGTGACCCTCTGCTGCTACACTCAGGGGTAACTGGAGATTTCAACTCCAACTTATATCTAAAACCCCCTTTTCAACACAATATCAGGTCCCCAAACCCTTCTAGGAACCAACAACACAATTCCACCTGTCAAAACTGACCCAACACCTGAACTCTGGGGTTCCTACTCTGAACCAAACCACCACTAGGTCCAAATATCCACAGGTATAATGCACACACAAGCATATACTAGGTCAAGTCCACAATGATATACATATGAATTTAATTCAGAAAACTAACCACATACGCTCAATATGCGAACCATTATGCCAATTTTCATCCACATGCATAATAATGTTATTCAGCACACATTGATCTCAACATGAAACAGTCAAGGGCCAGGCCCTATCAGTATCTCATGCATATGTCATCTCATTCCTCATGCTCCATATAAATAAGCAGGCAAACAGGGCATTCAAACATATATATTCAAACATGTCAATCATTCATACCAACCAACCCTGAGTCGAGCTTGTCACTGACAGCGAGCGTACATGTTCGGTCGATCTCCAGAACCAATAAACCTTGGCTCGCTCTGATACCAAATTGTAACGCCCTACTTCCTTAGAGCCGTTACTTAGTGAGTTTTAAGACAAATCAGTGTGCAAAGATCCCGCTAACCGAGGTTTTGAAACGAAAGTGTGACTAATTAAAAGTTAAGGCTGTAATATTAGAAAAATGCGTTGTTTCAATAAAACTCATAATATTAAACATTGGGATCCCAAAATAAGGTTTGAAAACTATTTACATCAAAAAAATGAGTTCACAGTTGATAAATCATAAAAATCATAGATTATTACAGCCATTTTCAAATAAACCCCCAACCAAAGCAGTCGGGCAGGCCAAACATGTACGCGTCGCTTCACGCTCTCCGTACTCATGGTTGGTTGACTCAGTCATTGCCCTTACCTGCAACACAGAGCACCCGTGAGCCGAAGCCCAGCAAGAAGACTCATGCAGAACATAACATATGCAATGTATACAGTTTATCATAACAGATAATCCACAATAAACAAGTCAATCATTAGACTAAGCAAACACGGCCATGCCGCCCCAGGACCCTTACCAAAGCCCTGGGGTATCGGTTCTCACCGCGAGGATAACTCATGTATCCCTTGGGTCCCACCCTGAATATAGCATCCCATGTGCTAGGTGTTACTTTCGGCCCACGGCCGCCCCGGCCTACGCCGTACTCGGCCCACGGCCGCCCCGGCTTACGCCGTACTCGGCCCACGGCCGCCCCGGCTTACGCCGTACTCGGCCCACGGCCGCCCCGGCTTACGCCGTACATTTCATCATAATCACATATATAGTACATTCGAAATAAACATTCACACACATCACGGTTCATTTCAGGTTAAACATTTACACATAATACAATCCGGGGCCACGCCCTACAATCATCTCATCATGCAACATGCAATAAAGGGCCATGCCCGACCATCACACTACGGGCCCACGCCCTATCCTACGGGTGTTATAGTTTTCTTACCTGTATTCCGAGCCTCCTGATGCACTAAAGCTGCGAGCACGGTCCTCTAGCACGAGCCTCACCAACAACCTAGTCACAACACACAAGAAACATCCCTCAATACTAATCAACCCAAAACCACTTCCCGGGACCAATCCCGCACTCTCGGGACCTCTAAAACCTTAAAACAACACCCCGGAGACATCCCCCGAACTCCCGGAGCAAAGGCCTAAAATTGCCAAAAATGTGAACCTGAAATTTGCCTTGTGCCGCGGCACAACTTTCTTGTGCCGCGGCACACATCAGTCAGGGACTCCCTCGCCGCGGCACGAAAAACCCGTGTCGCGGCACGCCTTCGCAGACCCAGAATTCTGGGTTTTTCCCCTGCATTTTCTCCGAGCTAAAACCTCCCAAATCGTCCCAAACTCACACCCAAGCTCCAAAACCAACTCAAAACTCCAAATAGACCATACATCAACCCATAAACATCATAACCCAACTCAATAACACAATCACACTCAAAATCACCCATTTGATTCCAAATTTCAGAAAACTCAAACCCAAAGGCCAAAAACACAACCCAAGCTTGACAAACCTAAACCATGGCTTCAAAATCTTAAACCACAACAGAAAAGAAAACCCAAGGATGTTTAAAACTCTTACCTCAATCAAGAATCCAACCTTAAGCTTCCTTGGTTCATCCCCTTAGTCTTCAAGTTTCAGCTCCCTTCTTCTTCTTCATGCCCTAGCTTTTTCCCTCTCCTTCTTCTTCTCTTCAAATTATCAAAGCATCAAATGACCAAGCCCCAAACCGTGTACCCCTTAATACCCAGCTGCCATATATCCAATTCCCAGCCAAATGACCATTTTACCCCTCCTTGCCTATCCTTTCCCAACTAACCTCAAGGGCACTTAAGTCCTTTTACTTCTATTTCATTTCTACCATTTTCTATCTAGAACTTGTTACTCTAAGTAGTAACTAATGGTTACCCAGGTTACTCAATCACCAATAACCATTACCCGCTAAATCTCAATCTTAGCCATAAAATTCCCGAAGTACCCCTAGGCTCCTCCCGAGCCGGGTATAGAAATCCCGTTGTGACTCTTAAGTTAATTTGCTCTCTAGGACCGTCTCGGCACGTGCATCAAAATAATACCACCACACTCACGTGGTACAAATCACGGAATACAATTATCACATATATGCCCTCAGCGGCTAAAATTATAATTATGCCCTTCAAACACAATCAGGGCCTACATGCATACTAATACACATAGTCATGCATCTCAGATAAACAATTAGTCAAATAACATGCTTTAAATCATAACCATGCATTTAACTCATAAAATCACACATAAATCCCAACATGCCCTCCTGGCACACTAATCAAGGCCCTTAAGCCTTAATAGCGATTTTGGGTCGTTACAACGGTTAACTTGGTAGGCCAGAGGGGTATTTTTTATGTTACCTTTGACTATGGTTATAACTTTTTAGAGAACAGAAGAAGCTTATGGCAAGATTTAACTCGGATTTTGCTATCAGTAAAAGCTTGGATAGTGTTAGGGGACTTTAACGCCCCTTTTTCTGGTTTGGATAGGTCTGGTGGTAAACCTATATAAGGTATTGAGTTGGCAGATCCTTTGGGTTGGCTAGCTGATGCTAAAATTGAGGCTCTTAAAAGCATAGGATCTTATTTTACTTGGACAAATAACCAAGATGGCTCAGCTAGGATTTACTCAAAGATCGATCATGTGTTCATGAATGAGGATTGGTTGGACATGTTTCCTCAATCTTTGGCTGTTTTTAGTTGGGAGGTAGTCTTTGACCACTGCTCCTATGTAGTGTCTAATATTCCTATGGAGGCAATGGGAATCAAACTTTTCAGATTTTTCAATTTTTGGACAGGCTATTCAGACTTTAAACAGGTTGTATTGATTAGTTGGAGGGCCCCTATAAGAGATTCTGGTCTTAGAGCAATCTATCTTAGGGTTATGAGGTTGAAGCATAGACTTAAGAAGTTCAACAGGGACTATATTGGAGATGTTGGGTTCAACTATCAGTCGGCTATGGTGGCCTATCAAGACACTCAGTTTCAAGCTCAAGTGAATCCTCATGATCTCAGATTGCAAGAGGCAGTTAAGGAGAGGGAAACTGAGTTTCATTTACAAGAGCACATGTATCACAGTTTTCTTGTTCAACGCAGCAAGATAAATTACATTAGGAAGGGGGATATGAATACTTCATATTTTCATGCCTACTTGAAGAAGCGTAGAGTAGAGAACACTATTGTTTCTTATATTACAGATCAAGTTCTTCTGGTAGATGATTTTAAGGAGGTGGTAGCCCATTTTGTTGACCATTTCAAGAGCTATCTTGGCAGTCCCAGTTCTGCTACTGGAAAAATTGACCTGCAAAGTATGGATTTGGGGACTAAGCTTTCTGTAGAGCAACAACTCTCTCTCTTAAACCCCTTTTCCAACAAGGAAATAAAAGATGCATTGTTTGGTATTCCTAGAACTAAATCCCCTGGTCCAGACGGATTTGGCTCAGGATTTTTTAAAGAACTTTGGCCGGACATTGGTCAGGATATCTGTTCAGCAATCACACAAGGTTTTTCAACAGGCCAATTCCCTAATGAGCTTCATGAGACTACTTTGTCTTTGGTTCCTTAGGTCCCTAATCCAGCTCGGGCCTTAGATTACAGGCCTTTTGCTTGCTGTTCTACACTATATAAAGTTATGGCTAAACTGTTATGTTCCCGATTGGCTGTGGTGCTTCCTTTTCTTATCTAGTCTAATCAAGGTGTGTTTGTAAGAGGTAGGTCGTTTGCTCATAATATAATGATACTTCAGGATCTCATTAAGAATTATGGAAGGGCTATTACTTCTCCTCGTTGTGCTATAAAAATTGATCTTAGTAAGGCTTACGATACAGTTGACTGGCAATTTCTTGAAGATCTTTTGAGGGCCTACTATTTTCCTATGAAGTTTATTGGCTGGATAATGTCTTGTGTGAGAAACCCCTCCTATTCTTTATTGATAAATGGCAGAGTTCAAAGTAGATTTAAGGGTGAAAAGGGACTGCGTCAAGGCGATCCTATGTCTCCCCTTCTCTTTGTGCTCATTATGGAATATTTGACTAGAAATCTCCAATTGGCTGCTCGGTCTTCTTTATTTCGTTATCACCCTATGTGTAAGAGTCTTCAGCTACTTAACTTGTGTTTTGCTGATGATATAATTCTGTTTTGCAAAGGATCTCTCATGGTAGTGAGTATTCTTAAGGATGCACTTGGGAAGCTTAGTGAGGCTACTGGGCTGTCAATCAATGCCAATAAGTCTCATATCTATTTTGGTGGAGTTAATGCAGCTGAGAGAAGAGTGATTACTCAAGCCATTCAACTTCCTGAGGGGAGCTTTCCTCTTCGTTATCTTGGGGTTCCTATGAGACCAGCCAAATGGAGACATGAGGATTGTGAGATCATTTTGCATAAAATTAGAAGTAAGTTGTTTTCTTGGTCTAGTAGGCATTTAACCTATGCTGGCCGATTATTACTCATTCATACTGTTTTATTTGGCCTAAGAAATTATTAGACGAATGTGTTTATTCTGCCTCAAAGTATTGTGAAGGAGGTTGAGAAATTATGCAGATTGTTCCTATGGGGGGCCTCAGGGATTCGAAGTAAACTCCATCTAGCTTCTTGGCAGTAGGTTTTCCTTCCTAAGGCTTATGGAGGGCTCGGGCTCAGAGATGGGGCTAGCTGGAACAGAGCGCTTCTAGCTAAATATGTTTGGGCTATTTCTGCAAAACAGGACACTCTTTGGGTCAAATGGATCCAGAATGTTTATCTGAAGGGGGTTAATTTTTGGAATTATGTTTTGAAACAGGATAGCAGTTGGTATTGGCAGAAACTTTGCCATTTAAGGAGCAAGTTCAGTGAAAGAGAGGTGTTTGCTGCTGGTATTTCAGGGAAGTTCAAACCTTCCAAGCTATATAATAGTACAATAAACCAGCAACTTGTGGAGAATAAGAATGCAGTTTGGTGTCGAACAATCCTTCGTAAGCACCGGTTCTGGCTATGTGTAATGCCCCGAATTCTCCGATATGGTTTAATGGTGGGATTAGTAGGCCGGGAGGGCCATACTTGTTTAATTATGCCATTAAATGATATTATGCATGTATATGAGAATTATATTATAATATGATGTTAAACGCATGCATGTGGGTCCACATTTGTTTATAGGGGTACTTTGGTAATTTGGCCCGTTGAGGGCATAATTGTATATTTGTTTGCATGTCAATGATATATTGTGAGGCCACATTATAATGTGGATTGGTTCGAGTTATTCAGCATGAGACGATCTTTAAATATAAATTATCTGTTTAGTCATAACAAGTTTAAGTTCGAGGCTCGGGAGGAGTCTCGGGGTGATTTTGATGATTAGAGTGTTATCGGGAATTATAGGGTAACGGGATATGAATTATTGGTGTTTGAGATTATCGAGATTAGCGGGAATTGGAGAGCGTTAATTATAATTAACAGTATAGGTTGGAAAGGACAATTTTGCCCTTGGGAAGGCTTTAGAAACCTTAAGTGACCTAGGGGCATTTAGGTCATTTGGTTTGGATGTATATGAGACTTTAGTGGCTGTAGGAAAACAGAACAAAAACAGAGCAAAGAGTTTCCCTTCCCGTACATCATTTTCTCTCATTTCTCCTTTGGAGTTTTTGGAGCCCAAATTGAGGAATCAAGATAGGAAATCAAGGGGTTGAGTTCATAGAGTTGGTTCAGCCATTGATGGGGATTTAATCTCAAGTTTGAGGTGAGTTTCAGCCATTAACTTTCTGGTTTTACTCTGTTTTGGTTTAAGTTTTCAGCTTGTAATCCTTTGGTGGATAGTTGGAATTAATGGAAGTTAGGTTGATGTTTAACTTGGGTTTTGATGAGGGTTTGATATAGGTGATGTTTAGGGGTTGGATTGAGTGTTGGGATGAGGTTTGGAACTGGTTTGAAGGTTTGGTTTCAAGGAAAAACGCAGGGGAAGAAAGTTGGTGTTTGCTGGTTTGCGTAAAGGGTCGCGACATGGCTATGGTGAGCCGCGGCCTATGGTGGCATTTTGGGGCAGAAATGCCTCTGTCAGGGAGGTGAGCCGCGGCATGGCTGTGGTGAGCCGCGGCCCATAAGGGCATTTTTGGCTAGAAATATGTTTTTAGCTTGGGGATTCAAGGCTTAGGCCTCGGGATCAATCCTACTACCCGGTTTAGTAGGATTCGATGTCTCGAAGGCTAGGTTTTGATTTGGGAACCCTTTGTTATCATTTTTATTGATGGAATCCCATGATTGGTTATGACCAGGTAACTGCTAAAGTACCAAAAGATTGATTGTTCTCAGGGGTCGTACTTATATTAATTTTCACTCGAGCAGGAGGTAAGAAAACTGCACCCTGTGTATACATGACATGCATGATTATTATTGAGGCATGTTGATTGATAAATGTGGACATGGATTGCTTATTAAATGCTAGCAAATGTTGAATACTTGTATATGTACTGGTTAGTCAGGGACACTGACCTAAAGCGTCAGTAATGGCATAGCGTCATGAACGCCGAGCCAAATGAAGATTAGATCTAATCGATATCAGCAAAGAATGACTCATATGGGGTATTAACGCTGTACCGACCATAAGGTCGATGAACTTATAAGCGCTTGTCTGGTCTATGACCAGTTATTCAGAGCCAGGGCATATGGCCCCAGTGACTGTTTGTCACATGGCTAGGGAATGCTGTTTCAAGGTTATGATTCTATGGTCATGAGGAAGGTTATGTTGGTGACTATTCACCATGCACCTATCCTGTTCAAACTTATGAAAGGCTCACTTATCTGTTAAGCCCTGGTGACCCTATCATCACATGGCTGGAGGGGGCTATCCTTGTAATTAGTGACTCTTGCGATAGTCACCTATTTGTTTGGACTGATGGTCGTGAATGATTATTATGATCATTGTTGATATTATATCATGCTTTATTCCGTTTTCTTGCTGGGCCTTGGCTCATGGGTGCTATGTGGTGCAGGTAAAGGGAAAGAAAAGCTCACCCAGCCTTGAGTGGAGAGCTTAGGTGGTGATGTGTACATATGCGGCCGCTTGACCACCACGGCCAAGGCGTTTTCAGAGGAACTAGGGGGCTTACCCTATTTTTGCCGCTTAGGTTGGCGGGATTGTAAATTTAAAACTGTAATGACCATTTTGTACTGAGAACAATTTGTAAATGTTTTGATTAGCTCTGCAGAGCAGTTTGTAATGAAAATATCAATTTCCTTTTTATTAGTTTTTCACCTTAACCTGATAATTACACTTAGAGCACGTTTTTTACCAAAGGACTCGGGTAGCGGGTCAAATTTCTGGTACACCGTTCACCGTAACTGTTCTGGGGTAACCAGGGCGTTACACTATGGCTGGTGGTCAATTCTTACCTCCTAGCTAGAGACAATTTAGCTAAGTTCAACATTCAGTTGAATAGCTTATCTTGTCAAGTTTGTGAAGACCACTTGGAAAGTCATAAACATCTGTTTTTTGATTGCTGCCTTTCTAAGAGGATTTTGTCTTGCATTTTTTCTTGCCTTGGGTTTCAAGCGTGGTCTACTAACTTTATTGATTGGGTTGTTCGGCTCAGTGTTAGGCAGAATGGCATTGTGGATTCTATTATGAATATGGTGTTAGCTGCAGTGATCTATCACATCTGGAGGAATAGAAATAGGTGCATTTTTTATGGGTATTCTTTGGCAGCTAATTGTATAGCAAAGGATGTGATTACCTTAGTTAAGTATAGGTTATACATTGTTCATAACAGGAAGATATTACCTCAACATACGCTTTTTATAAGGAAAATTAAATGTATCTAGAGTGAGGTTTGGGGCTGTTTTGGCCGAGTTCTAGGATGTGCTAGTTGGGTAGTTTGCCCTTGGTTGTAATTGTCAGTTTGTTCAATGAAGTTTTTTCTTTCTTGATCAAAAAAAAAAAAAAAGAACACATGACCCGTGGATATATTCACTAGTTTATATATAAATTAAGTAGCTTTAAGATTAAAATGGTGTGGTAACACAAATATTGGACACTTGATTTTCCTGTAGTTACAAAATGCATGTTCAAAAATTGATAATCAGTGTTTTTAGTTAAGAAATAATGGTTGCAATGAACTGTTTTTTTTTTTAATGTTTAGACATTTTAGTAACTATCCTCCTTTCTAACCAAGAATCAAAATGGAAGAAACATGCCATAAATTAATGGATTCAATATATAAGAGCATAAAAAAAACACGCAAATTTTGGATATAAATTAATAGAAATTAATAGAAACAATCAATAGAAATTAGATTCGACACAGTTGTTATCGCAAATTTTGGATATAAATTAAAAGAGAGAGAATGAAATGGTTACTTTGAGACCACGAACATAGAAAAGTCCAAGGAGGATGCATTTTTTGAGAGCAGTTCCGAGAACGATGACACCGTACGTATACGTAGTGTTCTTCCATGGTGAAATGAGAGAGATTATTAGTAATTGATACTCGTTAACCGTGGGAAGAGAAAGAGGTAAGTTTTTTTTTTTTAATTACTTAATTAATTATTATTATTATTATTATTATTATTATTATTATTATAGCCGCATGTCATTGGATCAGTTACTTATTTTATTCTTTTCTTTTATTTACTTAATTAATTATATATATATATGAGGCATTCTTAAATGTTACTACTCATATAATGGTTACTTTAATATTAACTATTTCATTAAGATCAATGGTCCATATTTATAATTGTTAATTAATATTTCTAAAATTAAATTTGGATTTTTTCAAACTTTTAGAGGACTACCTAATTATATGGCGGTCACATATTTATTAATGTTGACTACGATTTTGGCCAACGATGAGTAGACGTCAAAATGACAGTAAGCCTTGAATAGAAAATAATGACACAAATAATTTTATAGTGGTTCAGCCCCAATTTGTTGGTAATAAGCAAATCCACTTGGAGTTGTGATATATGAAGCCTACACTTAAGTTCAGATAGACCTGAGCCAACTGAGTTTCTCAAGTGTAAGTAGAAAAATATAAAGTTTCTCTCTCTAGAGAATACAAGCTTTCTCTCTCTAAGCTCTCTCAGAAAATGCCCAAAGAATGACCTAAGTCACAGTCCCAAAGTCTCAAAATTAGAGAATCTAAAGGTCTAAAAGTCTCGAAAAAGATCAGATCCCCTAAAATGATGCCATGAGCTCTTTATTTATAGGCTCATGGATCGTACATGAAAAATATCCCATTTTGACGGGGTCCTTGGTTGTTCAACCAACTTTAATTAATAAAGTAATAAACAAATTCAAATTACAACAATATAGCTATTACTTCGGGATATCTGAAAGATTCGCGCGGGTAGTTACGTGTGATTCGGGTTGAAGTTGATACTTAGGTTCTATAAAGAAGTCACTAGGGAGTTAACTCTCGAGATTCTGACACAGCCGTTCGGCTACACCCTCAATTTGACATAGCTGGTCGGATGAAACTCATTTCTAAGATGACTGGTCGAATGAAACCCATTTCTGAGATGACTAGTCAGATGAAATCCATCTATGAGATGACTGGTCGGATGAACTACGTGTCTGGTAGGGTGAGCCTCTTTCTGAGTTGACTGGTCGACCAAACTGTATGTCTGGTCGGGTGAGACTTCTCCTTGACCAGACAAAAATATTCTTCGGTCGGGTAGATCATTTCCTGCCACCTGTCACCTCTGATTGCCATGTTATTAAAATGAAATTTTAGGGATAACACTTGCCCCCCAAGTTTATTATATAATTTTCTCATATGATAAACTTTTCCTCTAACTCCATGTAAGGACCCGCAATAAATTTAATAATTACTGTGTCTTAAAATTTCAAAAATGACCTTTGGCACTCTCCTTAGGATCCTCTAGTCTATCAGACAACATAAGCCCTTGGAACCCAAACATCTTCTTGGCACCCAAATAGCCCCTTAGCCACTCGGATCTCTTGCAACCGAACTCCTCTGGGTGTCTTGCCTCCTCGGGATCCTCTAGCCGATTGGGCAGCGAAAGCCCTTGGAACCCAAACATCTTCTCGGCAACACTCCTTAGTCACTTAGACCATGCACCTAGCCGCTCGGAACATACCTCAAACCACTCGGCGAACCTTATCCCCCTCAGACTCCTTGTAGCTGCTCATGTTCGGTGAAGTAATTTAGCCGCTCGGTTTTGTGGGCATTTAATCGAGCACAAAAATTCATAGCACCAATACTTTAGGCCTTATGCCCCCGAACACATGGCATTCGAAAAAATTTACTTTTTTTCTTTGTGAATCGATTAAAATTGTTATCATTACCCAAAAAATGTCTTTATCTGGGATAAATTGATTCCACTTCTCAGAGAATTTTTTTCACCGAGTAGTGAATATTTTACTTTTCATTCACTTTCTGTTTGGTTTACTCACCTCCCCTTATTTTTTTGTAGATGAATCTCTTCGACTATAGGGGAGGTGACAACCAAACAGGCTCTGATTCCCCAGTTCCCGCTTCAAGTGATACTCTTCCGAGCAGTGATTCCTCTTCCAAATCCCCAGGAAATGAACTCCCGAAGACTGTCTTCGTCGTCTTAAGAAAATCCTTCCGCGATCAGCTTTATACTTTCTTCACGAAGATCAATTCCTTAAGCAACAACATCAACACAAACTGATGAGGGTGAAGAAGTCTAATCGACTCCCTCAGGAATAAGATCCCCAAGTTGCTTGTAGAGCGACACAAAAGGTGGTAGAACGAGTACCATGTATGGGAGAAAATCTATTAGAAGAAGCTGAGACTGAAGCTTCTTCTAATCCTCCTTGCCAAGCTCGAAAAACTAGCAAACCCAAGAGAAAGGTTACCCAGACTTTTGAAACAGAAATCCAACAAATTGCTACACTTAAGCTGAGGAAAGAAGAAGATCGTGTGCCTTCCTGGTTTGTTGCTAGGCCTTCTAAGCTAAACTCCAAAATGTTTGATAAGCATATTCAGACTTTGGGTCTTGAAGGAGCGAATGTGATATGTCCACACCCACACCAAAGAGCCAATAATCCTGGAGGAGCTTATTGTGCCTTGTCTAAGTATCACATTTATGCAGGAGCTAGTATCCCTTTGCTTCCTTTCTTTAGGTCAGTAGCGGATTCCTTTAATGTTTCTCCTTTCCAAATTACTCCAAATGGGATACAAGCCCTGTCTGCCTTATACATTCTCTACTACTTCCAGGGTTGGAACCCACCTACCCTTCATGAGGTACACTATTTGTTTGATCTTAGGACTAATCCCTGCCAAAAGAATAGAAGTTTTTTCCACCTCTTTCATAGGAAAAGAGGGGTTAAGTATCTTCATGGCATTGCCCATAAATAAAATCCTAGAAATATAATACTTTCTTACTCCAGACATCAAAGCCAACAACCTGGCTTTTACGCATGCAGGCCCTTTTAGTCAACCTCTCCCAACTAGGGAAATACATTCCTGGGCAGAGGATCTCGCTAACATGCCCATTGAGGAGAAGGATGTTAAGCAGTTGGTCACCTTGGAGAATCCTCAATTGGCAGGGTTGTTACAAAACAACCAAGACATTGTTGTGGGAAGCACTATTGATGAAGCAAATTTGACTGATCAGTCTAATGCAGATATCGAAGTAGTGACTGACCAGTTCTTTCCTGAACCACCACCCCAGCCACGCCAACCAGGTGATCGCATCATTAGAGAACCTCTTCCTGAAGATCCTCGCCAACTTACCTTCCTTATTAGGCCTGGGAAAGGTAAACGCATCGAGCTCCTTAGAGAAGACAACTCATCGTCAAAAGATGAGGACGACATTTTCGATGAAATTCTAAACTCAGGTTTTTCTACTAACAATTTCCAGAGTTTATTTTGTTATATATAACTTTTTGAGAATGATTGTGATGAAAGTCTGTTGAGTCATGTGGTCACAATAAAACTTTTTGTTCGCTTATATTTATTTCTTGTTTTCACTGACTGGGTTTTTGCTTTAGTTTTTTGCAGATCCAGACATGTTCAAGCAGTTCAACACTCCCTCTGCCAAAAGAGGAAAACTGGTGAAGGTAGCCGCCTAAATCCTCCTAGCAAGGTCGTGAGGACTACACCTAACCAGGGGAGACCATCCGATAAGTTAATCACTATCCCACGCTTGACTCCTCCATCTATTCCTTCTTCTGCCAGCCTACAAACTACTTGATCAGTCTGCTTAAGCGAGTCCCTTTGCATTGCTAGTGAGTACATCAAAGAGTTGCTAGACCATACTCTCCACCATTCAACGACAATTCAGACCTTCGAGAGTATACCTCGGCAAAGCGTTGAAGTTGTCCTTCACAAAGGCCTTGCTCAAATTATGAGTGTAAGCATCTTATCAGAAACACTGACTTTCTTATTGATTTTTATTATTCTGAATACTTTTCCAGTTATTTACTCTAGGGACCCATCACTATTAGTCATGCTCAATGTCGAGCGATCGATTATAAGGAGTTGGTCAAGGTCTTGAATGATCAATTGGTGGAAACCCAGGCAAAGGTTGAAAGTCAGACTATGTCTGAGAAAGATCTCCAAGAAAAGATTGAACAGGCTGAGAAAATAGTTGTCGATTGGGACACATCTTTGAGGGAGTTGGCTGGTGAAAATAACAAGCAGATCCAGGCCAAGAAGACATTGACTGACCAGCTAGAGAAAATGACTCAAGAGAATGAAGAGTTCAAACAAGACAAAGAAGCTGATCTGTCTCGTTATGAAGAGATCTGTGCCAACTGCTTCTATCAGATATGGAAGCTAAACAAGCCTCTCAACCTCGACTTTCTCTCTTAGCCGACTAGAGAGCTTCCTATCCAGCCACAGAGTTTCCTACTTGAGCAGTGATGCATGCTCAGCCGACCAGGGAAGTTGTATCTGTTCTCCTGACTAGGGAAACTTTGCATGTGACCAACAAAACTTTGTACCTGGCTAGTAGTTTACTTTTTTTTTCTTATGCTTTTGTAAAGACAATTGCTGCTTAGCAGCTTTTATATTTTGCTTGTACGCCCGAGTTGTTGACATTTATACTTTACTTTTCTTTTTTAACTTAAAACATTTTAAGTCTTTTTAAACTTAAAACATTATAAGTTTTTTCGTGAATAGTAATGTCACTCTGATGTATGCCTTATATTTACGCATGAGCACTTAGTTTTCTAACTTAGAAATTCTAGAAATTTCATAAGTCCCTACTAAGTATACTTTCTCACACTCTTATTGCTCTAATATTTTATGAGCATAATGTTTATTTTCACACGAGAATCTGCTTCTAACATGAAATTTTGAAAAATTCCAAGTTACTTAAGCTTTGTCAAACAAGTTAGCTTAATGGCCTTTTTTGACTTCGAAAATTTACAAGTTAGTCTGAAAACAAATATCATAACTCGCGCTCTTATTGCATGTGTTGAATTATATACCAGTATACTCCATGTGCCCCCAAGTGATTGAGGGTTGAAAGATCATTTGTCACTTGCTACTTGACCGAATCTGTTCGACCAGTTAATTACTTGTGAAACACATAGACTATATGGAAAATATTCGACCAGTTGAACACTACTTGAACGTACCGACCAGTTGAACATTGTCTGATTTTATCGAATAGTTGAACACTATTCGAATAATTAACAGACATGCATATTTGTAGCAAGAATCTACCACGCTGTGCGTATTTTTTTTTATTACTCGTAATATAAAAGTGACAAAACGTGTCTAAAATTGAGTCTTAAAAAAAAAATAGGCAACCAGTTGGCTAATGACCAGCCCCTCAACAAACTTAAATGACAAGTTGAACACTTGAAACTAAGCTACCAATTTGAAAGTGGTATTTATTGATAATGTATCTTCAAATGCTTGTCATTCTAGTAGTTCTTGATCAATCTCCGTTCAGACAAGAAAGTTTGTAAGTGTCGAGAGGAGAAACTTGCTTGATCTGGTAAGGTCCCTCCCAATTTGGTCCTACCACTCCAGCCACTGGGTTTTTGACAACCACCTTTCTCAAGACCAAATCTTCGACTTGAAACTTTTGATCTTTCACCCTGGAATTGAAATATTGAGATACTTTGTATACCAATATACTCTATGTGCCCCCCCAAGTGATTAAAGGTTAATTACTCGTGAAACACATGGGAATATATGGAAAATTTTCAAGCAATTGAACACTGCCTGATTTTACAGACCAGTTGACCACTGATCGAATCTACGCACCTATTGAACACTAGTCAAGTATGTCGAGCAGTTGAACACTAGTTGATTTACCGACCAGTTGAACACTGCTCGATTTATCGACCAATTGAACACTACTTAATCTACCAACCAGTTGAACACTACTCGATTTGAGTGATCAGTTGATTTTTGCGAGAATATATCGACCAGTTGAACACTTTTCAAGTATACCAAAAGGGTTGTCATTCCTGTGGTAGATGTCATTCAACCTGGTAAGTTTCTTAGCAAACCTTTGCATTGTAGTCGCTAGTACGTCAAGTTGGGCTTGAATGACCGGTGCAAGTGATGATGTTTCAACATATTAACCACTTAGTTGGGCATTTTTGTCTGGTGCATTGTCATCAAGTATTTCTACTTGATCACCAGGGCGGGTAAGATCTTGCCCTTCGACCTAGGCGGTCTTCCTCTTGTTGTTGATGATGTCCCTTAGATCCTTCCGAGAAGCATGTCCTCCTTGCCGATCGAACACCGCTCCCTTCAATTTTTCAGAGGACTTACTATGCAGGACCTGCTCTCTCCCACTACGTTGTTGGGCAGGATGTAGTGGTGGCTTCTCGTTACAGTCTGGGCGGTCCTTTCCTCCCTCTTGTTGGTCGTTTCCCTCATTTTCTTTTGGCCGATTGGTTTGATGACTATCAACTTCATCCCGACCATATCCATCTTCATACTGTGAAGTTTTCTTGTCTCGAGGAGATCTAGTTTGGTTATGCAGGGCGAAGTCTTCTTAGTATCGGACTGGTGACATCCTGATCTAGAAGATTCTGACTGGTGGCTTCTAGAAGGGGTTCTAGAATTCTCCCTTTGCGTCGATGCAGTCCCAAAGCGGACCCCATCATCTGCCCGACTAGTGGGATTACTTCTACTTCTGTCTGGTCCCTGAGAATTGGCCCTGCCAGCTAGGGACTTCTAACCAGCATTATTATTTCTTGCTCCTTTGGTGGCTACTTGTGCCGCAGCTAGGGCATTGGCCTGGATCAATTGAGTAACGACTTTTAGAGGAAGTGGTGCCTTGCGATGTCGCCAGTCGGCCTCTGATTAGTGCATGAAAATACACTTATGCAAGCAAAAATATCTAAATAAATTTCATTTTAATTATATATTTTCATGAAATTAATATAAAATATTTATTTGATATGAAAACATGTGATTTTAATTTGATTTATTTGATTTTGTAGAAAAATATGGTAATTTTGCAAAGAGAATAAATAAATGATGATAGAAAGGAAGTCCAAATCCATTGGAAGATGATTTATTCTCTTACTCAAGGCCCAACTACCATGAGGAGATTGAAGAAATCGTTGGAGTCAGCTTCTCCAAATCATATCATTAATTGATGACTATCTAATTGATGATATGCTCTCCATGCATAGAATAAATCAGCCAAATAATAGACATTATATTCACAATATTGTCACATGGAGCAAAGTTGACCAATTTGTGCTTTAATTTTGGAAAGGAGTTGCTAGCTTTCTAAATCAATCCCACTCTTTCAGATTTTAGACTGTAGTTAATTGTATTTACTATCACACGTTTTTAGCTTTTGTTTTATTTTCTCTTTATTATTTTATGTTACAATTGTGTCTCCAAAATTCTATATAAAGGAGACCTTTGTACATATTGTGGGTGTGTAATTTTTCATTAGCAAAAACTATAGTAAATTTTAGTCTCATTTTGTCTATTTCTTCTCATATTTTCTCTTTAGAATATTGTGAGAATGACTAGCATTCTAGTCTAGTTTCCTAGGTAAGGTAAAGGATGATCCTATATGTGAGGTAAAATTTATTTATGTTATGATTCACCAAGTGCCTAAAGTTCATACATTTGAGTAATATAATTTCTTCTATTTTTCTCCATCTCTATATCAATATATTTAACTATTTAGTATTATATAGAAATAGTCATGCTTTTTCTATGTGAATATAATAGTACAAATATATCGATATTATAATTTTATGGTTAATCTTTTACTGCATTATTGCCAATGAGGTATATTGTCATTCTTAGATTTTTCATAAGATTATTTTCTATGATCTTAAGGTGAGAGTTTTATTACTCAAATACATTTTATTAATATATGTTCTTCAAGTTTTATCTTCTAATTAAATTGTTGGGAAGTGAATAATTTAACTGCGTTTTATGTGTGAATCAAAACTCAAATAAATGAGCCAAACATATAGGTGATTCTTGAAACCTTATAACTTTTGTTATTAAATTTTTCAACCAATTTTATTTTCAACATTTTCTCAAAAACCACCAACGATTTCTTTACTATTTGTGCTTTAGTTCTACTAATCACCTTTTGATTAAGATATCTCTCTGTGGACACGACCGCCCATACTACGCTACAACAACCGCTTTGTGAAGACAAGTTTGGGCGTAATCAGCCTCCTATTACCGTCGCTTGATCTCTTCTCATCTGACATCCATTTTCCATCTTTGCTGCTCGAATGCATCCTTATGCCTGGTCATTTCCTTAGCGCAAGACTCCTGCCAAGCGTTGAATTGCATCATCTCTTCCTAGAAATCCCCCATGGCTTCCTGGAGTTGTTTGACCATGGTTATCTCCTCGAGAGTGACCCTGGGCTCAATGTCAGGGTTCTCAGGTGCAGGACCTTCTGGTCTAACTGTTCCTTTTGCAGTTGATGTATCGGGCTTCCTGGGCGCCATATTGGTAGGATAGTAGTGTATTTCTTCTATTCAGGCTCTCCATGAAAGCACCAAAAATTTTGACCACGATTTTGCCCAACGACAAGTAGACGTCATAATGACAGTAAGCCCTGAATAGAAAATAATGACACAAATAATTTTATAGTGGTTCAGCCCCAATTTGTTGGTAATAGCCTAATCCACTTAGAGTTGTAATATATGAAGCCTACACTTAAGATCAGATGGACCTGAGCCAACTGAGTTTCTCAAGTGTAAGTTGAAAAATACAAAGTTTCTCTCTCTAGAGAATAAAAGCTTTCTCTCGCTAAGCTCTCTAAGAAAATGCCCCAAGAATGCCCCAAGTCATAGTCCCAAAGTCTCAAAATTAGAAAGTCTAAAGGTCTAAAAGTCTCCAAAAATATTAGATCCCCCAAAATGATGCCATGAGCCCTTTATTTATAGGCTCATGGATCATACATGAAAAATATCCCGTTTTGACGGGGTCCTTGGTTGTTTCAACCAACTTTAATTAATAAAGTAATAAACAAATTCAAATTACAACAATATAGCTATTACTTCGGGATATTTGAGAGATTCGCGCAAGTAGTTACATGCGATTCAGGTTGAAGTTGTTACTGAGGTACTATAAAGAAGTCACTGGGCAATAAAATCCTGAGATTCTAACACATTCAGTCGGCTACACCCTCAACTTGACATAGCTGGTCGGATGAAACTCATTTCTGAGACGACTGGTCAGATGAGACCCATCTCTAAGATGACTGGTCGGATGAAACCCATCTCTAAGATGACTAGTCGGATGAACTACATGTCTGGTCAGGTGAGTCTCTTTCTGAGTTGACTGGTCAGCCAAACCGTGTGTCTGGTCGGGTGAACTTCTTCCTGACTAGACAAAAGTATTCTCCGGTCGGGTAGATCATTTCCTGCCACCTGTCACCTCTAATTTCCACGTTATTAAAATGAAATTTTAGGGATAATAATTAAGTTGACAAAATTATCTTTCCAACTAATGTTTATTTTAATTAATCTAAAAAATTTGAAATTATTAATTTTATATATTTTATTTATTTATTTTCATCATTATTATAATCATTCCTCATGAAAAACTTATTTAGTGATTTATGGTAACTATCGAGGGGTAATAACCATTGAGAAGTCTTCCATATATATATATTGTTATACTCATTTTTAGGGCACGATAACATGTGAAAATAATAACAATATTAATGATCTTGGACCTACTAGCTATTTCCTTCAAAGAAAAGATGAATAAAACTTATAGCATGTTTGTTCTCACAAATTAGTCATGTATATGCTAACATGAAAGTATAGTGCGCTTGTTCGCTTATATCAAGTAATCATGTGCTAATAGAAAAGTTCTTCTACCTCTGTTTGCATTAGAGATATCCTTCTACCTCTGTTCGCACAAGGCAAGTCATCACACACTAATAAGAGGATTTTAGTCGCCCTTTAACACACTCATCTTCCTATTTGTTTATAATTGCCTATCGGACGATAACAGGCAAGCCTGATCGTGAACCTTTGTTGTACATCTTCTATTCGTTCAAGACAGACTATCTGCACTAATAGAATTAACAATGGATGAAAGAGTCGCTATTTATCAAAATACAACTATATTTATGCTATTATAATATTGTAATGTATTATTTACAGGCCAAGCCCAATAGCTTAGGCCCATGATTTAAAGGTAACCCTAAACTCCTCACTATAAATAAGAAGAGGGGGGATCCAAATAGGGGGAGGCAATTCACAAAACCGAAACTCCATTCTTGTATAAACAATCTGTAACGCCCTACTTGCTTAGAGCCATTACTAAGTGAGTTTTAAACGTGCAATTAACTCGCTAATCGAGGTTTTAGGTTATAAGTGTAGCTAAACTGTAATAAAATCATATAATTTGAAAACATACTCAATCATTGAAATTATAAAGCGTTATATATTTGGGATCCCAAAATTACTGTTTAGAAATGTTTACAACTCAAAATATGATTTAAGTCGAATAAACGACAAAACTCTGATTAATACATATTGTCTCTCAAAATACCCCTGGCCGTGGTAGCCAGGCAGACCAAACATGTACACATCACCTCACGCTCTCCGTACTCATGGTTGGTCGACCTTTCCCTTGCCCTTACCTGCACCATAGAGCACCCGTGAGCCGAAGCCCAGCAAAAAAACTCAACACATACAATCAACATATGCATATCCATCAATTAGCATATAACAAAGCCGCCAATAGGCTAAACATATAGCGGCCATGCCGTCCCAGGCGCACTACCATGCCCTGGGTTCGTGGTCTATACCGTGAGGATGACTCATGCATCCCAGAAGGTTCTCACCCTGCCGACTTGCACCCCGTGCGCTTAACGCCGCTCCCGGCCCCTTGCCATACTCGGCCTTGCACTCCACGTGCTTAATGCCATTCCTGGATCCTTTGCCGTACCCAGCCTTGCCATTCTTGGCCTTCACCGTTTTCAGCCTTCGCTGCCCATTCAAAGATAAGCATACATAGCATAATATCAATAACCACCTAAACACATACAAAACATAAACAATAGGGCTACGCCCTATAATTCAATCACATAGGGTCGTGCCCTGCAATACAAAATATAGGGCTACGCCCTGCTCTACAAGTACAACAGTTTTCTTACCTGTGTCCTGAGCTTCTTGAGCATCGAAATCCCGAGCACAGTCCTCTAACCCGAGCCTCGCTGAAAACCTAGTCACAACACACAAGTAACACTCTCGTAACTAAGCAATTCATAACTGTACCCCAGAACTAATCCCGTGCTCTTGGGACCTCCTGTTTCCCCACACAAGGTGGCGAAAGCGTCCCCTGAGCCCCCTGAGCCAAAACCCTAAAAACACAAAATCCCACATCCTGAAAATGGCCTAGCACCGTGCACTGCCCTATAGGGGCTGCGACGCCCAGCAGGGCTCCCCTATCCTAATCTAACCCAGCGCCGCGGCACGGAAGAACAGAGCCACGACACTCATACGCGTACCCAGAAAATTGGGTTTTTCCCAACATTTTTCCTGAGCCAAAACTCATCCAAATCACCACCAAGGTACACCCAAGTCCCAATTCGATCTAAAACTTCAAATAAATGGTATAGCCACTCAAAAATACCAACAACAAACTTGAACACTCAATGAAACTCAAAAATCACCTAGTGGTTTAAAACTCCACAAAACATAAAGCACACCAGAATATATATTTCAGAAATGCATGGAATTCATACCTCGAGTAGAAATTTTACCCTGAGATGCTTTCAAATTTAGTTCCAAGCTTAAATCCACTAATTCCTAAGCTTAACTTTGCCAAAAATTCATTCCAATAATCCACAAGGAAAAACAGAATTCAGTTCTCAAACCTCAACACTTCTTGGCTGAGTTCAACAAAATAACAACTTAAAATCCTTACCTCAAACGTGTAGAACAACCTCTAGCTCCCTTAGATTAAATCCTTGGTTTGATTCCCCACTTTGATCCTACAAATTTATAGGTCCTTCCTTTGGTTTTCTGGTTTTCTCTAGAGCTTCAAAAAGACCAAAGTATATGCCAAAGTGAGAGTAACGTTATAGACTTTTCCTCAACCAAAGTCTATCTATTAGCAAAGTCAAATGACACATTTGCCCTCCCCTCTAACTTAGACTCTAACTAACCTCAAGGGCATCCTAGACTTTTCCTTATCGTCTTGCAAGAATGCCACATTCCCACTTATTTTCTCACCTATAGCAACTATCCTCAAAAGTTACATTTAGTTACCCAAGTTACCAAAGTACGACTAACTACTAGTTGTTCCCACTTGTGACTATCTAGCTAAGCTGCTCCCTAGGACTGCCTCAGATCGTGCATCACAAATATATCACCACTCACACGTGGTTTCAATAATAATATACACAAATATTGCATTTATGCCTTCAGCAGGCCAAAATTACAAATATGCCCCTAGCAACCAAATGGGGCCCACATGCATATTTAATTCACCTAAACATGCATTTCTAATCACATATTTATCAGATTCACATATTAACATAATAAATCAATTATTGCCCTCCAGGCACACTAATCAAGGCCCTAAGCCTTATTGACAAATTTTGGACGCTACACAATCCTTATTTAATGTAATAGCGAAAGGAGGCGACGTAAGTCCGCCGGAAACTATGGTTCTGGAAGTTTAAATATCAATAAAAGTGACTAAGTGGATGTAGGACATATTTTTTGATCCAAATCCCTATAAAATATGGTATTATTTATTTCATTATCTCTCAATTCTTGAATCTATGCTCTTATGTTCTCAAGTTGATGAAAAACAATGTCAATATATATATAGGGAGTCGTTGTGGTATGCTTATTTTTTTGGACGCACCTTCCATTTTCTATTTTTGGTACATAAATCTGTTCTAACCTTAAATTTTTTATATGATTGTGTATATTGTAGCTGTTTAGTACATCATGCAAATATTCAGGACATTTAGAATAATTTAGGGTGTCAAAACTTGTTTCAAATAGTCTTTTGCATGCATGCATATTTTGTTATATGTGTGTGAAATAAGCTCTTTGAAACTCTGTTTTCGACATTTTTAATTGTCTAAAATTTTGTAGGATATCCTAAATAACTACAATATACACCATCATATAAAAAAATTTGGGTTACAACTGATTAATGTACAAAAATAGAAGAAAGACACACCGGTGTGTCCAAAGAACGCTCCCTATATATATTAAGTTAGTTATTATTATTACAGTAAAACTTTTATATAGTAATAATGTTAGAACCAATATATTTTTATTACTTTAGGGCGGTTATAACTTAATAGAATTATAACTATAAAATGTTGAAAATGTACAAATTTAAATATATATTAAATAATAATTGATAAAATATGTCAAATGCAATGAGCAAACACTGATAAACGGAAACCAGATAAAAATATATCTACAATGTACCTATCAATATAATATTAGAATTATACAAAATTATTTTAAAAGTCTAAATTGATAATTAATTTTTTCATGAATGTTTAGTATTTATAAGATAACATACATATAAATATATTTAATATTAAGACAATTATCACTATATGGAAGTATATTTTCTAACCCCACAAGATCAATAAATATTACAACTTATTATATTGTGGAGTATATTCCTGTTTATAACTCGTCCAAAACTGAGGGTAAAACTTTTTCAACTACATGAAAGTTATTTCAAAATAGAGTAACATTTTATAAAAATTTCACTGCATTATTATTATTATTATTATTTTCGTATGTAGTGTTTAACCATGGTGAAATGAGAGAGAGTTTAGTATATAAAAATTTTCGCTAACTAGAGAAGAGGAAGAAGTAAGATTTTTGTTTCCTTTAATTGATAATAAATTATTGTTATTATTATTATTATTATTATTGTTGTTCTTGATATATAGATTATTATAAACTATTTGTTTCATTCTCTCTTTTTATTAATTGCTATTATTAATAAATGTTGGTTAATTCTATTTTTTTAATTAATTAATTCTTAAGAAGTTAGAATTGAAAATAAATATTTTTTTCAAAAATCAACCCATTTAATTTTATAACCAAACGAAACGATTCTTATAATTAAATATTTGATCTAATGGAAATTAAATTTATTAATAATAATTTAAATAAACTAGGAAAAGAAAGATATTACCCGATTAATCCCTAAAAATCGCAAAAGGCAAAGATGAAAAACAAATATGCTAAAAAGGAAATAAAAAAGAAGGGGATATGGAAAATAGACATGATAATTCAAAGAGAAAGCAAAGAATGTACTCGATTAGGATGGCATAGAGAAGCAAAAGGGATAGTGACATGTCGCATCCTATATGTCTACATGTCTCCTATAGTCGTTAATCCATTAATGGCTATAGCAGGCGACATGTCGCCTAACACTAAGAAATTAATGTGTGTTTTAGCTAAAAAAATATGTGTTTAAAAGGTGATATCCTATTGGTTAGTCGTAATGACGTTGCCTATCTTTAAAATAGGTCATTTATAGTTGTAAAGCCTTGATAAAAAATTTCAACTCTCTCTCTATCTTCTCTCTTTCTCTAGCTCTCAAAGATCATATGTTTTCTCCAAGAAATTCATCAAGAAAGTGTTTGTCTTGAGAATTTGAAAGACTTGTTCAATCACAATTTTATTTCCTCTTAGAATGTCTTATGGTTTTTCTCTCGTTATAGTTAGTGATACCCCTCATGTATGGGCCTTATGGTTTTTCTCCCCAGCATGAAGTTCCAAAGTGGTGTTCTTCTTCTCGTCATAGATTGGATTTCATTTTCTAATTTACACTTATTGTCTCCCTAAATTTTTTGGATCTCTACATTGTATGTTTTATCCCAAATCTATGTAGATAGGTGGTGCAAGTTCACTCTCCCCCAACATATATAGTGTAGGCACCATCACTATTGCTAACCAATGAGATTAGAGCATTTTAAATTTAATTTTGGAGCCAAAAAATGCACTTTCATAGACATTGTATGGTTGTCCCAAGCGATGTGTCGCCATCTTATAGGTGATGCATCACCCGATAGGGAATGTGTCGCCATATTATAGGTCAGCATCACCCAGGGAATGTGTCACCACCTAGGTATCGATGTATTGCCTGTTCCAGGTTTTGGTGTTTTTATTCTTCACGCAAAGCGTCACCTTTCAACAGGTGACGTAACGTTTGAGAGCCTATCCCGAGCCTCCAAAATGTGTCTTAAACAACTTCAAATGCTCCCAAAATTTTTGGCCACTCATATATACCCCCAAGTATCATTTTGGACCAAAAATTTAAATTTTTAAATGCCTACAACAAAAAATTTGCACCACTTTGTGAAAAACCATTCTCATGATGTATTTAACCAATCCTTACAGCTCAACCACTTTAGGACACAATCCAAGAGAAAAAGGTCACAAGATTTATTGAAGGTTCTTGAGTTGAGAAAACTTTATTTAAGACTTAAATTAATTTTTACTATTTAACACAATTCTTTGCTGTCTTCAACAAAATACACTTTTTTTTTTACAACATTGTTTAGTTTTAGATGCTGAAAACTCAACAAATTCTCCAGAAAAAAGGGTAGGGAAGAAATTCCCCGCATCGATGTTTTGAACTCACAATGCAAAGCCCATGTTGCGGCGCTATTCAACTAACACAGTGGTGAAAAATGAACATGGTAAATGAGGTTAATGAGGTAGGTGTGATACCTTTTTTCCAATATTTTTTGAATCGCACTAGGAAATGTTTACATTTAAAAAAAATAAGCCAACGACATCGTTTTGAGGAAGGAACTTGAGTCGGATTTGTCTCGAAGTGCTAGCAAAAGCCTTTCCAAACACAAAAGCTTGGGTTCTATCCCTTTAATTCTTCTTCACTCTTTTCTTATTTTTTTTCTTCAGGAGTTCCCTCTTCCTCCACCCTTTGGCATAACAATCACTCTTTCACCAACCCTAGCTATCTTCTTTATCTCTTCCACTTGATTTGTAGTGCCACCCTCCCTTGACCCTTTCCTTCTTCTGCATTGGCTCCTCCCCAACCCCCACTGCCAATCTCTAAAGTTGAACCACCATCATTGTCAAGACCTACCCTAAGCCCCACCACCAATGCACATCACCAAAATGAGCTCGAGGATAGAGCTGCTTTCTTAATGGCCTCACGCACACCATGTCTGCAATTGACTCAGAATCAAAGCTATGAATCCTAGTAAGGGCTCGGGATTGCAGCTCTTTCTGTAAGAGATCTTATTCTTTCATTGATTTGGTCATTTAGATCAGCCCTCTGTGGGAACCTATGTATTGACGCGATTTTTCGCCAACAGGTGATTAAGAAACACGATTAGAGAGATTAAGCTTCTTGATAAATTATAAATATAAACTCACAAAATTTTAATGTTGTTCAGTGGTTAAAAATCAACCTAGTCCACGAGTCACTCTATTCTTGTTTAGGAACCCTTAATGAGATTGTTTATCACAATTTCAGTAGAGGTTGGAATACAAGATGTCAGTCTCTTTTACGGTCAATTTCCCTTGTATTTATAGGGAATTATGATGGCCAATATTGGGTAACCATACAATAAATGGTAACATATAGAATTGGGTAACTTTCCAAATAAATGGGAATTTAAATTCCCTAATTAAGCTTATTCTCATTTAAATTGATCAATAAATGTATATAACAATTATATGCACTTATTGCGCATATTGGGCACCTGAATCAGTTGGGATTATTCCTTATGCGCGCTCTTTAACCACCTCGAGCTAAATGCCAGGACAACATGACTTAGATAATGCTCGGGCTTGATGAGGGTGATCTGTACACTTGACAGCTAGATCTTTGTCATTGGCATTTCAAACGATCTAGATGATTCTGGATTATCGAAAAATCAGTGACACAACCTCGAGTTGTTTGTTCTGGAGCTAACGATCTCTGAAGCCTTGTAACCTTTATTTATTATCTGCCAGCAGCCAGCTGTACATCAAGTGAGATAATTGAGTTCGTATTTTTAGGGTACAACATTTGCCCCCAAGTTCCTACTTATGCATGACGTCACTTCTGACACGCACAGTAGGGGCTTTTTGTCTTCTGTTGTGAGAAAACATGCCCACCCACTCACTAGTGTATGGGACATGTGTCTGCTAGTTATAGGCGTCTGTTCGAGTTTATTTAATTCTGACCCTCGGATATCGAACTGCTTTACTCATGCAGCCTAGATTCGTCCCTAAATTTGACGTATAAATAGAAGAACAACGCCTAACATTCACAACCTTTGCCTTCTAATTTCCCTTTCTCATTTCTCTCCAAAATTTTCAGAAACCCTCTAACATTCTTTCCTCTCACAAACCCCTTCAACAGTTACCTCCCAAATTTTATGCAATCTTGTTGGTTCTTCATCCTTTTACAACCTCTACCAAGAACCAATCTTAACTCATTTACTATGGTTTAAATATACTTTTTTAATAATTTTTTTACAAGTTTATGAAATTTTACAGCGTGTTTATGCCTTATTTTAGTTATGCACTTGTTCATTTTGGGTTATACTAGGCCAAAACAAATAGGACTAGAAACAATTTAGTTAAGTGCATAAAAATAGGTAAGTTTTCAGGGTTTAGAGGTTAAATGTATGAGTCTTTTAGTCTTGAAGGTGAAGGGTTTAGGCTCAAATCCAGGTAGCTTAAGGGACACGATACTAGGGTTCTTTTGAATTAAACCGCTTTTGGAAACCACCGTGTGTGACACACAAATCCCAAAGTTTCATTACCTTCCCAAGATTAGGGCGCGTCAATTAAGGGTGCACGTGACGCCACGCGTTAAGGTATTAAACTTGAACATAACTAGCAGATACTTTAGGTCAAGTAGTAAAGCCTTAGAATCTAAGGTTGCCATTTCTTCCATTATTAGAACTAGGTTACATCCCTAGGTAACCTCTAATGAGTCATTTTGTAATTAGGCAAACTAAACCAATTGTCATGGCCTTTCAAAAGAAAAATAATGTGGTAGGCTCCTCTTCTTAAAGAAAGGATAAACAGGTCACCCCGGAGACCCCCATCTCACACTTTGGCCTAGTGGTGGAGGAGATCGAGGTAAGACTTGACATTTTCTTCGAGGTCGAGAGGATCATGTCTCGAATTACTTCTCAATCCAAGGTGTGGGATGTGAGGGTGAGTGCACGTGTGCCCCGTTGGAGGATGACTTCAGAGTCTGGAGAGATGCACACTTGAAGGAAAGTTCCTTCCTCCCACTGGATCAGCACTTTGTGGACTTCCGGAACTATGTGAAACTTGCCCTATTTCAGCTCCTGCCAAATTCTTATCGCCTCCTCGCGGGGTGAAGGTATCTATTCCTCAAGAACGAGTGGGAGGTCCCCACCCCTGAGAATATTTTATATTTCTTCGCCTTGAAGGACAATTCAGATGTTAAAACCCGTGGTGATGGTTTTAATTACCTCACCTAATTTCCCAAATCCACCAACATCATTGACCTCCCTTGTAACGCCCTAGATAGCCAATACCATTACATTGTGTGTTTTAAATAGTATTCAACTCTCTAAATGAGTCTATTGGCCATAACTGTTTAACCAAACATGATTAACGATTTAGGGTTAAAATTTTCAGTCAAAAGGATTAACCATTTCATTAAAAAATTTAATTCCATACATGGGATCCCAAAATAACATTTAAAAGGGTTAATTACAACTCAAAAGTTACAACAAGCCGACCTAAGCGACAAAAGAGGGTTTGACCCTAGTTCCTCTGAGAAACCCCAACCGTGGTGGTCAAGTAGCCGCATATGTACACATCATCATCGAAGCTCTCCAACTCATGGCTAGTCCAACTTCCCTTTCCCCTTACCTCTAGTCCAAGCATAAGTTAATTAACAACGACCCCCGAGCACGATCCCATCCTGAGCCCTAGCGGTACCCTCGCCTTCCAATTCGGAAAATTGAGAAAGAGGTGGCCAAGTCCTGCTACAAACATTGCTTCCCCAGCCTTAAATTTTTTCTAAGCCTTCAATCCCACATGGAAACCCAAGTGTTTTAAGGGAAAATAAAGAGAAATGAGAGGAAGAGAAAGATAGCTGCTTGCTAATTGTTCTCTTTTTGGTTCTACTGGGTTCTAAGTTGGCTAAGTGTGTTATTACTTTAGGCAAGAAAATGACTAAAGTGCCTCTTGCCCATTAATGTACACTTCAATGCCCTTAAGGGCCAATTAGTCTTTTGCCACATTTCTCGTAATCTCAATAAACGTCTCATAATTTTACCATTAATTCAATATCCTCAAATAATCACCAAATAATTTCCCATTACCCAATAAGTCCGGGTAATGTACTTAATTACCAAAATACCTTTAGGCTCATCCCGAGCCCGGTGTTTGACGCTGTTATGACTAAACCGCTAACTTGCTCCCTAGGATCGCTCTATGCCAAATAATCCAAATATATCCACATAATAATGTGGTCTCAATAAATAAAACACATGTATATTCAAATATGCCCTCAACGGATCAAATTTATGAAAATACCCTTCTAATAAGAAAGGGGCCCACATGAATTCTTAATACACCTAAACATGCCAATATAGTCATATTATAATATAACTCACATAATTCATGTCATCAAGCATGTAATCACGTAATACATAATTAAATCAATTATTGCCCTCCTGGCCCCCTAATCAAGGCACTAAGCCTTATTAGGGAAATTGGGACATTACAGTTATCCCCTCCTTATAGGAATTTCGTCATCAAAATTTTACCTGAATAGTGCAGGATACTAATCCCGCATGTTGGACTCTAATTTCCAGGTCTCCTACTTGACCTTGTTGTTCCTCCATAATACTCTAACCATAGGTATGGTTTTGTTCTTCATGACCTTGTCCTTCTTCTCTAGTATATGGACTGAGTGTAAATATCTGCCTGTAGCTCCAGATCTTCGTAACTCAACACATGAGTCACATCTGAAACATACTTCGAAGTGTCGAAATATGAAACACATTCTGTATGGCCGACAAGGTCGGAGGTAAGACCAATCCATAGGCTACCTGACCAATCCTCTCTAGGATCTCAAACCTACAAACCTAGGGCTCAATTGACCCTTCTTTCCAAATCTCTTCACCCTTTTCCATGGTGAAACTCTAAGGAAGACATAGTCTCCCACTTGGAACTCCACGTTCATGCGCTTCAAATCCGAATCGCTTTTCTGTCTACTTTGAGACGCGAGTATCTGAGCTCTAATCTTCTCAATAGCCTCATGGGTCCTCTGAACTACCACAAGACCTAGGTATTACCTTTCTCCAATCTCATCTCAGTGAGTGGGTGATCTACATTTCCTACCATGCAGCATCTCATAAGGAGCCACTCCAATGGTCGAGTGATAGTTGTTATTGTAGCAAAACTCTATCAAATGCAAATACTTACTCCAGGACCCTTCAAAGTCTAGCACACATGCCCTCTAATATTTGTATCGTCCTCTCAGATTATCCATCTATCTGATGATGATAAGCAGTACTAAACTTCAGTTGTGTACCCATAGCCTTCTTTAGACTTCCCCAAAACATGGAAGTAAATGTGGGGTCTCGATTTGATATAATCGACTTCGGAGCCCCATGAAGGCGAACACTCTCTCTCATATAGAGATCTTCATACTGATCAACTGTATAAGTCGTCCTCACTGGTAGAAAGTGAGCTGATTTGGTATACTGATCCACAATGACCCATAACGAATCATGTTGACCCATAGTCTTGGGTAACCCAACCATAAAATCCATTGTGATATCCTCCCATTTCTACTATGGGATATCCAAAAATTGTAATAGCCCTGCTGGTCCTCGATGCTCAGTTTTGACCTGCTAACATGTCAGGCACTTAGCCACATATTCGTTCACATCTCTTTTCATCCCAGGCCAACAGTATAGCGATCTTAAATCCTGATACATCTTCATGGTGCCTAGATGCAAAGAGTAAGGGCTGCTATGCGTTTCATCCAAAATCTTCCTTTTGATAACAACATCCATCTGAATAAAAATCCAACCCTTATACCTCAAAAAGCCCATATCTTATACTAAATAGTCCCTACCCACTCCAACTAGGACGTCCCCTTTAATCCTCGCTAGTTGTGGATCACTTACTAACATTCTTTTACCCTCCCTAAAAGAGTATATTGAACTGTGATTTTGGATAAATGGCCCACGACTAACTCTATTCCTGCTCTGGTCATATCCTCTGCCAATTCCTTGGATATTTGCCTCAAACTATATCATTGTCCCAGAACTTTCCAGCTCAAGGAATCTGCCACGCATTCTTTGGATGGAACAAGATTTCACAGTCATAATCCTTTACCAACTCCAGCCAATGCCTCTGTTACATGTTCAGGTCTCTCTACATGAAGAAATACTTCAAGCTCTGGTTGTCAGTGTATATCTCATACTTCTCCCCATAAAGGTAATGACTCCATACCTTTAATGAAAATACCACTATTGCTAACTCCAGATCATGAGTAGGATATCTCTGCTCATAATCCTTCAACTTACGTGAAGGATAGGCAATCACCTTCCCTGCCTGCATAAGAACATAGCCCAAACCCTCTCTCGAGGCATCATAATAATCTACAAAGTACTTCTGATCTCTTGGAAGACTCAGTACTGGAGCTATAATCAATAAACACTTCAACTCCAGGAAGTTGTTCTCAGACCTATCAGACCACGCAAACTTCTGGCTTTTGCGTGCCAGCTCCATCAGTGGGGTAGCAATCTTTGAGAACCCTTCCACAAAACGCCTGTAATAACTTGCCAATCCAAGGAAACTTCTAATCTCTGAGGCATTCCTTTGCCTTGTCAATTCTCTGACTGCCTCGATCTTAGCTGGGTCCATCTTGATCCCATGTCGACTAAAAATTTGACAAGGGAAAGTCACTTGCAGTAACCAAAACTCGCACTTCTTGAACTTTGCATACAGTCTGTGTTCCCTTAGCCTCTATAGAACCAACCTGAGATGCTGCTCATGTTCTGTCTCTGACTAAGAATAAACTAGAATATCGTCGATTAAGACAATCATAAACCGATCAAGATCCATAAAAGTTGCTGGGGTATTAGTCAATCCAAATGACATAACTGAAAAATCATAAGGCCCATATCTGGTGCGAAAAGCAGTCTTTAGTATATCCTCCTCCTTGATCCTCAACTGGGGATAACCAGATTGAAGATCTATCTTTAAGAATACCGTCTTACCCTGCAACTGATCAAATAGGTCATCTATCCTTGGTAGAGGATACTTATTCTTAATGGTTAACTTGCTAGTTTCCTATAATCGATACACATCCTCAGAGAATTGTCTTACTTCTTTACAAGTACAACTAGCGCACCCCATGGAGACAAACTGGTTCTAATAAAACCCAAGTCTAACAACTCCTATAACTTTACCTTCAATTCTTTCAATTCTGCTGGGGCCATTCGGTACGGTGCTCTAGATACTGGCTCTGTCCCTAGTGTCAGTTCAATAATGAACTCTATCTCTCTGTGTGGTGGTAACCCTAGAAATTCTTCTGGAAACACATCTAGAAACTCACAGACTAGTATGGTCTCTTCTGGTCCCAGTGGCCCGACCTGAGTGGTATCCACCACACTGGGTGGGAATCCTATGCATCCACCTCATAATAGGTCTCTAGCCCTCAACGCTGATATCATAGGTACCCGACTTCCATGCACAGTGCCAAAAAATACAAAGGGATCGTCATCCTCAGGCTAAAAGGTTACCATCTTCTTCCTGTAGTCTATGGTTTCCCCATATTTAACTAACCATTCCATACCCAGAATCATGTTGATGTTGTTCATCACCAACTCTATCAAGTCCACTGACAACTCTCTACCATCCATTGTCACTAGCAGTGATCTGACCCATCTCTTGGAAACTACTAACTCCCTAATAGGCAGTAAGGTTCCAATCCCCACAATATAATAATCACATGGTCTACACAGTCTATCAATTATCCTACTAGAAACAAAATAGTGTGTAGCACTAGAATCAATCAAAGCAGTATAAAAGGTTCCATCACTAGAAAGCTGACCTATCACTATTGCGAGACTAGCCTTGGCATATACCTGTGTCAATGTGAACACTTGAGCTGGAGTCGAGCTGTCCACCTTCCTTGGTTCTTCCTTTTTTTCTCTTAGGAAATCTTTATTCAAATGTCCCACTATCCATCACAGATTTCAGGCATTTGCCCGACACTCTCCCACATGGTGCCTCTTACATCTAGCACACTCTGGGTAGGTCCTCCAGACCTCATTGTCGCCCTGGTGACCTCTATGGATACCCCTTGGCCTCTTATCAGGCCTGAAGTTGAAAAGGTATCTGGTGCCGTCCTTTTCTGATCACTAGGGCCTCCGCCCTATTAAAACCCATAAATGGAGGTCCCATCCTCCTAGTGCCTCTCTTGGTCGTGTTCTTGCACCCGATTATGTTCTCTGTGCCCTCACCTGTAAGGGCATTCTCTACCACCTGAGCATATGTCATCACCCCAGGCATGGTAGTAATATGAACATCCCGAGCTATCATAGGTTGCAGCCCCTGAAGGAACCTTTCCCACCTTGTCCCATCAGTGGGTACCTAGTCTACAAAAAACTTGGCCAGTCTATCGAATCTCAGTGCATACTCTAACACTAACATGTTCCCCTGCAACAACTTTCTGAACTCTTCTGCCTTTCTAGCCCTAACTGCATCATTTTATTACTTCTCATTGAATAGAGTTCTAAAATTTTCCCAATCCAGGGTATTGACGTTCTTGGTTTGGGATATCGCTTCCCACCAAATTCTGGCATCTTCTCGAAATATATATGTGGCACAAGACACCCTCTCATCACCAACAACCGTCATTGAATCTATTCCCAAGATGAATCTTCACTTCCCTCAAAGACAAAAGGGTGTTGCTTTCAGAACCTTTTATAAAGAGGTTCCCATCTATTCCCAGCCTTGGGTGGTTGTACTACTGTCGGTACCATCGTAGGTGGCACCTCTAGCTGAACGTTCCTTGTTGGAACCTGTTGCTGTCTTAGAAGGCAAATTTATTCTTCCTACCTTTGTAATCTCGCTTGCATATCAGCAAGCATTTGCTCCAAGTTCCATTGGGCTGGCGGAGGGGTCTGACCCTAATTATCATTCTCGGCCTGTATTTCTTGGCTGGCTAGCAGAACGGACTACCCTGGAAGCATACTTCCAACCTTATACCTTGCTGCAATAATCAATTCAGTCAGTTGGGTAGTAATAACAATACCTCTTGCTACCCTACGGTCCAAGACCAAACAAACAAGCATTCACACTCAACAATCATGCTGGTAAGCATCTCGGTTCATATTCATACTCAAACATGGTGCTAATAAGCACTTCCTGACATTTATAACCAAATAACAATGGTAATAAGCAATTTTTGGCATTTATAAACAAATAGCTAATAAGCACTTCTTGGCCTATGCATACGTATGACAACGCTAAATAGCATTTCTTTCACATCCACAAGCAATATCATTGCTAATAAGCATGTCTTGATAAATCTTAAAGCAGTCAAGGACCAGGCCCTATTAGAATATCTCATGCTTTCTAATAAGGCAGAAAGATAAGACATTTATATCCTATTTAATAAGTTAAACACATAACCACATAAATATTTACTGAACCCTGAGTCGAGCTTGTCTTTAGTGGGGAGTGTACATGCCCAACCAATCTTAAAGAACCCTTAACCTTGGCACGCTCTGATACGAAGTTGTAATGCCCTGGATAGCCAAGACCGTTACACAATGTGTTTTAAATAGTGTTAGACTCTCTAAATGAGTCTCTTCGCCATAAACGTGTAACTAAACATGATTAGCAATTTAGGGTTAAAATTTTTGGTCAAAAGGATTAACCATTTCATTAAAATGTTTAATTCCATACATGGGATCCCAAAATAATGTTTAAAAGGGTTAACTACAACTCAAAATTTACAACAAGCCAACCTAAGCGGAAATAGAGGGTTCGACCATAGTTACTCTGAGAAATCCTGGCTGTGGTGGTTGAGCAGCAGCATATGTACACGTCGCCACCGAAGCTCTCCAACTCATGGCTGGTCCAACTTCCATTTTCCCTTAGCTCTGGTCCAAGCACTAGTTAATTAACTATGACCCCTGAGCATGATCTCGTCCCTAGCCCTAGTTGTACCCTCAGCTGCCAATTCTAAAAGATAGAGAAAGAGGATGGCTAACTCCTACTGCAAACCTTGCTTCCCCAGCCTTAAATTTCTTCCACTCCTTCAATCCCATATGAAAACCCAAGTGTTTTAAGGGAAAATAGAGAGAAATGAGAGGAAGAGAAAGATAGCTGCTTGCTAATTTTTCTCTTTTTGGTTCTACTAGATTCAGAGTTGGCTGAGTGTGTTATTACTTTAGGCAAGAAAATGACTAAAACGACCCTTGCCCATTAATGTACTCTTCAATGCGCTCAATGGTAAATTAGTATTTTGCCACATTTCTCGTAATCTCAATTAACGTATCATAATTTTCCCATTACTTCAATATCCTCAAATAATAACCAAATAATGTTCCATTATCCGATAAGTCACGGTAATGTACTAAATTACCAAAATACCCCTAGGCTCACCCCGAGCTGGGTATTTGACCCTGTTATGACTAAACCACTCACTTGCTCCCTAGGATCACCTCGTGCTGAATAACCCAAACATATCCACATAATAATGTGATCTCAATAAATGGAACACAAATCTATTCAAAAATGCCCTCAACGGGTCAAATTACAAAAATGCCCTTCTAAAAAGAAACAGACCCACATGCATGCTTAATACGCCTAAACATGTCAATACATACATATTATAACATAATTCATGTAATCATGCATATAATCACGTAATATATAATTAAATCAATTATTTCCCTCCTGCCCCCTAATCAAGGCACTCAGTCTTATTAGGGAAATTGGGACGTTGCATCCCTAGCTATCCGAATGACTTCAAAGACTAGTTCTTTATGTCAAACAGATTCTGGAACTGTGAACACCGTTATTTCAACTATCCTCGTCAGATGAATTCCTTACGTTTGCAGAGTTTTATTTATTTTGATTGAGTTATTATCTTTTGCAGCTATTTATAAGAGAATAGTGTTGTTTGAGACCGTTGGGTGTCAATTTAAAACTTTGGCTAGCTCCCCTCTCGAGGAGAAGGAGTTCAAAGTGGTGGTTCATGATGCCCCCTTTGTGGCCTGCAAGCTAATTAGGGATGATCAAACCCTAGCCATCAAGACTCGAGGCCCTCCCAATAGGCTACCTCCAGTCATTGTGGAGGTTGAGGATGAGGAGGAGGTCACACAGTTGGTGTGTAAAAGAAAGATTGTCGAAAGCGGGCATGATACTAACTAAGGTCGTGCCGAATCAGGGCAACAACCGACATCTCTGGCCAAGGTAGTAAAGATAGGGAAATAAACCAAGCTGCTGCCAGTTGTGCACTAATCCGATTCAATCTGAGGCAACTCGTGAGCAAACATCCTAAATACCTAGATCTGGATGTAACCTTGCATCAGTGTGTCAACCAATTGGTTGTTCTCCATGACTTTGCCTACTCTAAGTACATCATAGTAGTAGATAACAATTTACACTTCAAATCCACCACTTTTGAACAATATGGTACAAGCCTCCTATCATGGCATTACTTGTGTCATAGTTCCTTTAGCCTAGGTATAGGTAGGCCAAATATGAGTCTAGTCCAGATGAGGAGTCTAGACATTGTATGTCTTGCGAAGTAGTAATGTTGGAATCCAAGAGTTAGAGGTTGTGTCTTGCCCGATCCATAATTCGGAACATATCATAGTAGTTTCCTATAGTTCAGAGGTTAGGGTTGCTATTCTGTTACTTCTTGTTGTTTACACAGTTAGAGTTATAAGTCTTTGTTCTAAATTTTCTGTTTGTTCTTGCAGAAGAATATATGAGCATCCAGGATATCTTCAGCACTAACCCTACCATCAAGAGGCCGATGATTTTGAAGAAGGCTACATCTGGAATTGGAGCTACTGTTAGATCTCCAGCCTAAACCAAAGGAATCACCTCCAGCTAGAAGCAGCCCCAGTCCTCCATGGTCACGACAAAAGATGCTCCTCCTCAAGCTCCTCGGGATCTTGTGAAAGTTCCCCAAGTCTTCCAAGCCGCAACCCCAGCTGTCACGATCCCAGGTCCTAACATCAAGGTGGGGAAACACCCAGATCCCCTGTGAAGTTTGCCTCAGGAGATCGTGACCCATATGACGGGGCATGCAAACCTGATTAGCAGGATAGAGCTATAGGCCATAGAAGTGAAACCCTTGGTGACCGTCCTCAACTCCACACTAGGGATGTCTCTGACAGTAAGTCCTATCCTTATCCTCCTTCTTTAGTTCCACATTTTCACGAACTAACTCCTCATTAATCGTTGGTTTCAGTCTTGCATGGCTCAGATCCTGGGTATTGCTCGGATTCGGGATGAGGTGAAAGAGGCCAAGGCAGCTCTGGAAACCTCCCAAAATAACGAAAAATTTCTAGGGTGCATGCTTTGGAGGTGATCCAGAGCTGCAATTAGTTTCTGGAGGAGATCAAGGACCTTAAGCTGAAGGTTTCAGAAGTTGAGGAGAAGTCCCTGTCGAAGGCCAAGGAGGGTGTTTCCCGAATCGTGGAGCTTAATCTTCAGGTGAAGGGCCACAGGGCCTAGATAGAGAGCTCCTTTGAGGAAATGTTTTATCGGTTTTGGGCGTACAATCATGATGGGGATTTCTCATTCCTCGATGCTAATGTCTTGGACGCTATCCCGCCATGTTTCAGGACCGATTGGCAAAGGAGTTCGCAGAGAGAGTAGAGACAACTTCTAGGGCCGGGGCTGATGGAGGAGAGGAAGAGGAGTCATCCAGCAACTATCTTCCGGAGCTCAAGGATGAGAGGGCTCTTCCTTACATCTATTTATTTATTGTTGGGAGTATTGCAAATAATTTTAAGGAGGCTTTTTATGTCTACAAAATTGCCTTAGGGCACTGCTTCGAGATTAATTATCCTCGTTTAATTTATACTTTCCTTATACGTGTTGGTTTTTTATGTTTGATTTTTCTGCTCCCCCTCTCCATTGATTATTATCGTGTTTATAAACTTTTGAAGCTTTTATACACTTTCATAGTTGTAGAGCGTGCTTTTTAGGCCGAGACATGTACTGATGGCTTGACCAGTTAGTTTATAGTCTTTGACCTAGTTATTTCCATGAGTTTTGACCGCCTATTTGCGCATACCTGTTAGGGTTCAGGCCTCGACCCTAGTTTGGGTCAAGATTTTTTGTGCCTAGTTAAATTCTTGGATTTTTAATTTCGATTTGAGTTTCCTTAACTTAGTTCGCCTTCAGAATTTTTTTGAAAACTCAACCTTTAAAAAGTCGCAGATTTTCCAAATTTCAAAATTCTAAGTTTTTGAATATTCCAAAGACTATCGAGGGTTATATGCCCCCAAGCAATCAGAATTTAAAAATATGATAGATCGGTTTTACATAATGAAGTTGTGCTAAATAACAAGATTGAATTGAAAAACCCTGTCACCAGGTTTAAATTACACAACAACCTTATACTATTCAATTTATAACAACAGAAATATGGTTTTTATAGTTAAGCATTATAAAAGATGAAATAAATAAAGTCTAATAAAGATTTCTTATCATTGTTAATACTTCTTAAGATGCAAGGCTTTCCATATTCGTGGAACCATCTCTTCCTTTAACCAAGCTAGTCTGAAGGTTCCTTCCCATAAGATCTCCACGATTTGATAGGGTCCTTCCTAGTTCTGTCCGAGTACACCATTTTTAGGATCTTTGCTGGCTAGGAAAACTCTCTGAAGCACTAATTCTCCTATCTCGAGTCTATGCTCTTTAACCTTCGAGTTGAAATAACGCGTCACCATTTGTTGGAAATATGCAAGTTGCAACTGAGATTCTTTGCATACTTCTTCAACTAGATCCAGGGATTCATTAAGCAGGTCCTGGTTTTGTTCCTTGTTAAAGGTTCTCCGCCTATGTGATGTCACCATAACCTCAACTGGGAGCATAGCTTTGCTTCCAAAATTTAGAGAGAAGGGAGAATGCCTAGTGGAGGTGCGATGTGAGGTCCTTTAGGTCCAGAGTGCTTATGGGAGTTGTTCGGGCCATAGTCCTTTAGCGCCCTCTCATTGTTTCTTGAAACCTTCCTTAAGAGTTTTACTTACGACCTCGACCTTGCCATTGGCCTATGGGTATGACACGAAAGAGAAACTCTTAATTATGTCGTATTTCTCGTAGAAATTCATGAATAGATCGCTATCAAACTGAGTTCCATTGTTATACATAATATTCTTTGGGAGCCCAAAACGACATATTATTTTATTTACAATGAAGTCCAGAACTCTCTTTGAGGTTATAGTCGCCAAAGGTTTTACCTCAACCCACTTTGTGAAGTAGTCGATAGTGACAACTGCGTAGCGAACTCCTCCTTTTCTAGTTGGCAACAAGTCAATTAGATCGATCCCCCATATAGCAAATGTCTAGGGGGGAGGAAATCATGGTTAATTCCATGGGTGCAACTACGTTGGCACTTGTCACACTTGAGGACATATGAGGTCGAGTCCTTTTTTAGTGTGGGTCAAAAGTATCCCTGCCTTAGAACCTTCAAGGCAAAACTTTTCCCCCAGCGTGATCTCTAAAAAATCCTTTGAAAATCTCTTTAAGGATAGTTTGTGCTTCCTCGGGCAGAACACATCTTTAAAAGGGCATGGAATGACCTCGCTTGTACAAAATCCCCCGACTATAACATACTTTGGGACCTAGTATAGTAATTTTCTTGCGTCCGTAGGATCTTCGTGCAGTTTTTTAGATGTGAGGTATTCTACTATTGGGGTCATCCATGTCAATCCTTCGTGAATAATCCCGACCTCTCTCATCTCCTCTTCAATGCTCGACTTTTCTAAGAAGTCCATGGGGACTACACTCAATGTGTCCCCTTCTTTGGTGATAGTGAGTTGGGCTAGAGTGTCAGCGTTGGTGTTCTGCTAGTGAGGGACTTGCTAGATAAGCTGCCATTTTGATTCATCAAGCATGATATTCCCCTAACACATGATTAACCATGAGCTGAGAATCACTGAAGCACTGAATTGTTTTCACTTTTAGCTCCTTTGCTATCGGAACTCCAGCCAACAAAGCCTCATTCTCTGCTTCATTGTTTGAAGCATGAAAATCGAATCTCAGAGTCATATGGAAACACTATCCTTCAGATGTATTTAGGATTATTCTAGCTACGGATTCATTTTCGCTGGATGATCCATCAACAGAGAGTTTCCATAATTCTTGTACCAATTCCATTAGTGAGTGCTTGGCCTTTTATTGTTGTTCGTGGGGTCTAAAATATTTTAAACTGACTGAGTTTGGTAGCCCATTTCAATAGATGTCTCGATGCTTCAGGCTTTTGAAAGACCTGCCTTAAAGGTTGATTTGTTAAGACGTGTATAGTGTGGGACTAAAAATACTACCTGAGTTTCTTAGAGGCCAAAATCAGGCAAAATGTGAGCAATTCAATCAAACAATATCGAGATTTAGCTCCCAAGAAGCCTCTTACGTATGTACTACACTGTTTTCTGCAGTCGATTTTCTTCTCGAACTAACACAGCGCTTACTGCATTCTCTATTATTGCAAGGTATAGGTATAGACATTCTCCAGCAACTGGTTTTGATAAAATATGGGGCTCAGTTAGATGCTTTTTCAGATCTTGAAATGTTTGTTCCCATTCTTCTGTCCATTCAAATCATCTATTTCCCCTGAGTAGATTATACAAGGGAAGACATTTGTCCATGGACTTGGATATGAACCAATTTAAGGATGTGACTTTTCCAGTTAGGCTCTGGACTTCTTTTTGCAACCTTGGCGATTAAATTTCCAATAACGATCTATTATTTTTCAAGGTTTGCCTCGATCCCCCTTACTATGAAGCCTATAAATTTCCCTGACGAGGCCCCAAATGTACATTTCTGGGGGTTCAGCCTCATATGATACTTCTTAGCATGCCAAAACACTCTTCCAAATAAGATATATGGTTATTGGTAGTTTTTGACTTGATGAGTATGTCATCAACATTCACTTCCATGTTTTTCCCGATCTGGTCCATAAAAATTTTGTAGACCAACCTTTGATACATGGCACCAACATTCTTTATTACAATTGGCATTACATTGTAGCAGTATACATTTTGTTCAGTGATGAAGCTGGTGTGCTCTTGGTCTGCAAGGTTCATCGTGATCTGGTTATATCCTGAATACGCATCCATGAAGGACATGAGCTCATGGTCGGCTGTTGCGTCAACTAGCTCATCTATTCTTGGTAGTGGAAAAAACTCTTTTTGGACATGCTTTATTGAGGTCGGAGAAGTCAATGCAGGTCCTCCATTTTTTCTTTTGTTTTGGAATGAGAATGGGGTTAGAAATCTAGGTTGGATACTTTCCCTCCCTAATGAATCTGCATTTCAGCAGGCGAAAAAATTCTTCCTCTAAAGCTTCTCCTTGCTCATTAACTAATAGCCTTCATTTTTGCTGCTTTGCAAGCACATTTTTGTCCATGATTAGAGTGTGCATAATCACACTCATACTGATTCCTACCATAACTTCGTGTGTCTAGGAAAAGACATCAAGCTTTTTTGTTGGAAACTCGACCAGTTCTTTCTTTCATTTAGCTCCTAGATTCTTTCCAATCTTCACCATTCTCGAAGGAGTTTCTAGATCAAGAATTATTTCATCTAGCTCCTCTAAAGCCTGGAGCTCCACATTGGTCTTCACCTATCCTTGGGTCTATTTCCTCTGGCCAGGTGACCTCATTTTCTGCCACCTGAGGTTCTTCCACCTCTTCATCAATCACCATCGCCTAAGGCTCCTCATTCTCTTCACTTATCACCATGGCTTGCTGCCTAGGTTGTGATTTTCCCTTCATGGAAATGTTGTAGTTCCTTCCATAATTCACCTCCAACAGTGATTCCTAAAAGCATTGCCATGAGCTTGGCACTATCATCAATATCCCTAGCTCGAGCTCCTATGTTTGTGAACCGGTTGATGTACGCCTGAAAGGATTCACCTGATTGCTCTTTTATATTGGCCAGGGAGTTGGCCCCTAGTCAAACTTCTTTCGCAGCTTGAAACTACTTTTTGAACTTCATCGATAACTATTTCTAGAAAGTGATCGAGTGCCTTTTAAACTTGTTAAACAATAATTTGGATTGGCCAGTCAATGCTGTTGGGAACAGAACACAATGTAGGTCGATGTCAACATTGTGGGCTCTTGTCAAAGTGTTGAAGGTCTCGATGTGGTTTGACAGGTCAGTTGTTCTGTTGTACATGGGCATGTTGGGCATCTTGAAGCCCATGGGATGCTACGATAAGAGGAGCAAAAGGCTCGAGCTCCTTATAAGAATCAAAATCGTCCATGTTTTTCTCTTACAGAAGTCTCCATTTCTTCCTCCATCAAGGCTAGTCATTCAAGGGTTGGATCCTTTGTCTCTTGGTTATTTTGGAACTGGTTACAAGCTCCCATCATATCTTGTGCATTATGTGGGTTATTTTTCTTCCAAGTCGAAGCTCGGTCAGGCAGGACGTTCCCATTGTCGCACACGATTGACGAATCTCCCGCCATTTGAGCGTAACTCAAATCATTGTAACGAGTTGACTGTGCTCTTTGTGCATTTAGATGGCCATGTAGATATTATTAAGGATTGGAACGCAAGCTTTGGGTCAAGCTAAATTGATTTTTTAGGTCGCTGTCACGTATCTAGGAGTGTGTGTTGTGTATAGTCCTGCTTCTGCCCCCACGATGGCTCTACGTTCAATATCTACCATTCACGAAGCTTACTGCTCACAGATGAGCCATTATCTTGTTTATTCTCCTGTTAGCCTGGCCGAGGTGGCCCCTTAGCTGGGAATTCTCCATTTCGAGGGTAGTCAGATACCTAGGATTTGGGTTCGGACGACACTAATCCGAACTTCCAGCATCGTCCTTGTTCACATGTTGTTTTATAGGATGGCTCTGCAGAGAGGTGCCCTTTCTAGTAAGGTCATCTATACGGTAATCTCCATGATCACCAGGTCTCTTTGATTCATTGCCGCGCATAGAACGAGTTACCACCATATTGATCATTCTGTCGAATATTCTTTGACAAATTTCAAGCCTAACATTTCTCTCAATGAAAGCACCAATCTGTTGAATCGGTTTTTTGCCAACGAGGGATTACGAAATCTAATTTGAAAGATTAAGCTTCTTGGTAAACCATAAATATAAACTCAAATTTTTTTAATGTGGTTCAGTGGTATAAATTGCACCTAGTCCACAAGTCACTATATTATCCACGAACATACATATATAGGTATATTAAATCACATTTAAATAGATAAAAGATTTTCTGTTGAAGCCTATCAAGTGTCCTTTAATCTTTTTGTATAAATCAACGATCTTCCTCTCCTTATTCTGAAAGCTCACACCTTGATCTTCCAGATCAATCCTCAAACACACAAGGATGTGTGTGGGCACGTAGGATTCGAATGTTGATTTAAAACTCTCTAGATGTACTCAACGCATGAGATCTAGAGAGATTTGAGAAGAGAGAGGCTATAGAGATTTCTAGAATTAGGAAATTCTATCATTTTCTTGAGAGAGTCTGAAAGTCAAAACAACTTTATAAAAATTAAATTGAAAGTATCGCTTCTTTCAAGTTTATAAAGATAATTAACTAATTTAATTAATCTTAGTTTTATTTCAAATAAAACTAATCATTTACTTCTATTTTAATTATTTAATTTTCAATTATATTAATGTTGACCCAGATTTTGGTCAACTGACACGGAGTCAGAATATGCTTGATGTGAATGAATGCGTTGAAAAGAGTCGAATGACAAAAATAATAAGAACACGATATTTTATAGTGGTTCGGCCCCAAGATTTGGTAATGACCTACGTCCACTTAGGTTGTTATTGATGTGTGAATCAAAGGAGTGATCAAAGAACAAGGGTTCAATGAGTTTCACCAACCTCTGAAGAACAATACAATCTTTCAAATAGAATTATACTAGTCTTAAGTCATTCAAAAGCCAAAAGTCCCTTCCTTGAGCTATCTTTCTCTATTCATAGGCTCAAGGGGGATTACACAAGATTGTTACAGATATTCTCTCCTGAATAATCGGATACTCAGGAGATTGTGTGAGTTAATTTCGGGATTTACAAAGATCTTTATTGTAACATTGTGTTGTATGTGGAACTATCGACCAGACTAGTCGTAGGTGAGATTGGGCCGCCTCCTGCTTATAATTTACCTTCTGGTCGATACACTAGCAGAGTTCCTCCAGATGTCAGCCATGTGTCCAGGGATCACTTGCCACGTCATCAATACCAATTTTTAGGATAATAATTAAAAAGAATAATTAAATAAACAAATAAATTTGAAATTCAAAATTCAAATCCCAAGGATATTTTCTATCCCTGGATGGCGCCACATTAGGGATTTCCCTAGTTTTCTCATTTGTTATTTAATTAATATTTAAGATAATATATTTATCCCAATATAAGTATTAGTTAATTAAAAATTTACTTTATCTTAAAATATCAGTTTTAAATAAATAAATAAATATCTTATAATAAGATAATTATTAATCTCTCTCTAAATATATTAATTCAAACATGATTAAAATTTATTTTAACATACAATTTTTCAAAATAAAAACTATAAATTTAAATAATTAATTAATTCACAATTAATCAATTGCCAATAATTATCACATAATTATTTCTTGTCAAGGAAAATTAACTCCCTTTCAATTATGTCATTTGCTCTACAAATCTTCTTTATGACATCCTTACCCTTGACAGTGTAGGACAGAGGTGACCTGGGGACCATGGACCAATAATTTGAAGCTCCAATAAACCAGATTATTAATTTAAATCATTAATGTAATAATGTTATTTATTAATTCCATGATTACTCCACTAGAAATATAGAATTGCACTCTAAGTATTTATAGATTTTTCTTTGTATTCCATCGATATCATAAATAAATGTAGTTCTGTCTTACAATTATTGGTTCGTTAATTAGAGGTGGTAAAATATTTATGTTTTACCCTTCCAATTACCTCTTGTTTCTTAAATACCATTAATTAACTAGCGAATAATTAATCTATAATAAAATTATATATGTGAGCTCAATAACTATTCAATTCTAGAATTAAACCTTAAGGGAACCAATATTCGATCCGTTAGGAAAGTATGGCTTCCATTATGGTAAATCATGTTCCTAGCCATTCATGATATTGAATCTCCAAAATAAAATTCATTAGCCTCGTTGTACTAAGAAACCTTAATGAGTGAATCAAAAGATCCAATAAGCACAAATAGGAGTTCATGGCTATTCGGGATTTAGACTGATCTACAAATGATCATCTATTACGATAAGAATTAAATCTTTATGGATGACGGTAAGTTTATAAAAATAGTTAATTCATATAGGTCCTGTCGTATATTGTAACACCCTGGTTAGCCAAGACCGTTACACTGTGTTTAAAATAGTGATTAACTCGCTAAGCGAGTAGACTTAATTGTGTAATTACAGACTAAATCAACGTTAGGTATTAAAATTTATTATCAACGAAGTATTTATTTTCCATTAAAATATTAAGTTTAAACACAAGATCCCAAAAGGTGGTTACAGAATAATAAAATACGAATGGAATACAAATTAGCCATCCTAAGCAGCAAAAAAGAGTTCAACCCTAGTGCCTCTCAGGCTATCTCGACCGTGGAGGTCAAGTAGGCTGCATATGTACACACCTCCCCCGAAGCTCTCCAATTCATGGCTGGTCTGACTCTTCCTTTTCCTTACCTACACCACATAGCACCAGTGAGCCAAGGCTCAGCAAGAAAACTTAAATTAATATGTACAAATGAGCAACAATATAAAAGGGGTAAACTTAAATCAATAAATTCAATCAGCAATAGGATATAAGCAATAATCTTAGCAGTAATGATCTGCTCAATCAAACACAGAATCCAATCTTAACAATCAATACAATTAGTTAAGTGCAATCATCACTCCTATTTATTTGTATAACGTTCAGGCTCGATGGCCTTAGGCCGAGTCCTCTGGTCCTATAGCTGACCAAGGCACATTTAGGCCAAGTTGCGTTTTGCACACTTGCTATTGGCCCTGATGCCCTTAGGCCAGCCTTCAGAATAGATATAATCACATATATATTGCACAACACGCAATCAGATGCCTCATATATACAAGCATGCACAACCAGTATCAAATATAGTTATAGCCATATTCTCGCATACAGTCATAGTCATCCTCATATTTACTAACAGGGGTCTGAGCCTCGATCGCAACTCGGGTGTAGTTTTCTTACCTCGAGTCCTGAACCGAAATTATAAAGCGGTCCTGAGCACGATCCCTACTCACGAGCCTTAACGGTATAACCTAATCACAACACATTAATAAACAATCATCAAAACCTAAACAAATTAGAAGCTTCAAATTAATATACTAGCCTCTGGAACATCGAATTCCACTAAACCGAGTAGTAGAATCCTTCCCAAGCCCTCAGGTTCAGGTTCATGAGCAAAGAAAACTATTTTGGCTATTTTCTCAATTAGAGTCGCGGTGCGCAACAAGTCAGAGAGCTCGAAGCTCTCTCTTGGGATACACAGGCTGCGGTGTGCTGCAACCAGCACCATAGCGCTTAAGCAATTTCAGATAACTGCATAAGCCAATTCATGTACACGGACCCCGATGTTTGTAGAACAACACTGTGACTCGAGCCCGAAATCTAGAAATTCAGGGGCTTTTCCCTACATTTTCCCGTAGCCAGATTCACCAAAATTTACTCTAAACAACAGCTAAACCCAGAATTAAGCTACAAACTCCAAGCAATACATCTAGATCAACAATTTTACACCACAACATACCCAAAAATTCCCATAGATCCCTTAAATCCTACCTTGAGCTTGGAGGCTCAAGAACATCAAAAATTGAATTTAAAAACTTAGAGCTTTCAGCAGAATTGAAGCTTACCTCCTTGAGAATCATGACCCCTGAACTGAGCCTCAATCAATCCCAGCTCTAGCCTTTAGTTTTCTAAGCCAAACTCCTCCAAAATGCCTCAAACCCCAACTAAGTCTCAAAAGAGGGAGAGAACCGTGAGAGAGAGAGACAGAGAGAGTAGTCTAGGTGCTTCTTCCCTTTTCTGCCTGATTCCTAAACCTCCTAAGGCCCCTAAAAGACTAAGGTAGTCCAAGGCCAAGAAAATGAACTTCATGCCCTTTGTCAAAGAGTTCCCCCTTCAAAGCCCTCAAGAGTAGAACGGTCATTAGCCACATTTCCCGCTAATCCTCAAATTTCACTATAAATCCTCGATTAATCAAAACATACCCAATTAATCACCAAATAACTACCTGTTGTTCGATAAATCCCGAATACTCACTAAGTTTTCCAAAATACCCCTAAGGTCAACCCGAGTCGGGTATTTAACCCCATTGTGACTATTCCGCTAATCTGCTCACTAGGACCGCCTCGGACCACGCATCTCAAATATATCTCCATAATTTTGTGGTCTCACTCATAAAGCATATATATTACAAATATATCCTCAACGGGTCAAAAATTATAAATGTGCCCCAATTTACAAGAACGGACCCATATGCATATTTAATACACATAAACATGCATAAATATTCACATTACCATATAAATAATTTATACCGTATAACCACACATATATTCAATTAACTGCGCATATAAATCCCAGTATGCCCTTCTGGCACAATAATCAAAGAACTCAGCCTTAATAGCAAATTCGGGACGTTACAACTATCCCCTCCTTATTAAAATTCGTCCTTGAAATTTATTTAAACGTCTCCGGATACTAATCCTGCAAATCTGACAATAACTTCAGAGTCTAGTCCTTTACCTTGCTATCTCTTCTCAACACGCTCAGTAGAGTGGAGGTCTTATTCTGTAAGACTTTTATTTCATTTATCCATTGCACTAGCTTTTCCTTGCACAATAAATCCCACTGAAATTCCAGGGTCTCTTCACCCATTTAGGGGTAGTACTCAACACCTTTTTCCTTGACATTGGCACCAATAACACCTTATGAGCCTTTACCCATGCTGGAGTAAGGCTAATCTTTAGGCCCCTGGCCTAACCCTTATTAGGATCTCTCAAGTCTATTAATTCTAGAGTCAAAACTTCTCTTTCTTTCCCAAACTATCTTATCCTTCTTAGTCCACAACACTCAGTGAAGTACAAAGTCTTCAATTCTAGAGTCGTTCCTTCAGGTTGTCAGTCTTTTTGAAGTAACCAATAGTTCCAAATTCCAATATTATTCTCATCGCCCTCGATGACTGTAACGCCCTACTTCCTTAGAGCCGTTACTAAGTGAGTTTTTAAGATAAAACAGTGTGCAATGAACTCGCTAACCGAGGTTTTGAAACAAAAGTGTGACTAATTAAAAGTTAAGGCTGTAATCTTTGAAAATGCGTCGTTTCATCAAAACTTCTATTATTAAGCAGTTGGGATCCCAAAATAAGGTTTGAAAACTAATTACATCTTGAAATAAGGTTACAGTTGAGAAATTATAAAATTATAGATTTTTACAGCCATTTTCGAATAAACCCCCAACCAAAGCAGTCGGGCAGGCCAAACATGTACGCGTCGCTTCACGCTCTCCGTACTCATGGTTGGTTGACTCAGACATTGCCCTACCTGCAACACAGAGCACCCGTGAGCCGAAGCCCAGCAAGAAAACTCATGCAGAACATAACATATGCAATTCATATAGTTTATCATAACAGATAATCCACATACAAACAAGTCAACCATTAGACTAAGCAAACACGGCCATGCCGCCCCCGAAGCCTTACCGAAGCCTGGGGTCTCGGTCCTCACCGCAAGGATCTCACACATATCCTCTGGGTTCCGGGCCCCGCCCTGACCCTAAGCATCCCATGTGCTTAGTGTTACTTCCGGCTCCGCTGCCGTACCCGGCCTACGCCGCACTCGGCCCTTGCCGTTCATTTCATTATAATCATACATAGCATAAATCAAACAACATTCATACAATTATCAATACATGTAAGTCTACACCCTAACATGTAATGCAATATAGGGCCGTGCCCCGCAATCACACTATGGGCCACGCCCTATCCTACGGGTGTTATAGTTTTCTTACCGGTACACCGAGCCTCCTGATGCACTAAAGCCGCGAGCACGGTCCTCAAGCACGAGCCTCACCAACAACCTAGTCACAACACACAAGAAACATCCCTCATTACTAATCAACCCAAAACCACTTCCCGGGACCAATCCCGCACTCTCGGGACTCCCAAATCCCTAAAACAAATCATCGGCAACATCCCCCGAACCCCCGGAGCAAAAGCTGAAAAATGCAAATTTCCAACCCCTGAAAATGGCCTAGCGCCGCGGCACTCCCCTCAAGGGCCGCGGCGCCCAGCGAGATGCCCCTCTCCTGATGCAACCTAGCGCCGCGACGCCCAAGAACAGGGCCGCGGCGCTCATACGCGAACCCAGAAAATCTGGGTTCTCTCTTGCGTTTTTCCCGAACTTAAACCTTCCAAATCACACCAAACCAATACCCAAACCCCAAAATCAATTTCAAACATCAAATAGACCATATAACAACCCATAACTCAAGATTCAAACTCAAAACATCAATATACCCAAGATTCACACCCATTGATCTTAAAATTCAGCAACTATCCCAAAACTCAACAAAGCTTAGCTTAGGCATTTAAATTCCTCAAATCAAAACAAAACCCAAACTTAAATATGTATAAAACACTTACCTCCAATGGAGAACCCACACAAAGTCCTTGATCTCCTCCTAGACTCCCACTTCTCCTTTTCTTCTTCTTCTTCTTCTTGCTTGCCCTAGCTTTTCCCTCTCTTTTCTCTTCTCTTCAAACTCTATCAATGCCTCATATAACAAATGCCCAAACCGAACCCCATATACCCAGCTGAGAATTTTCATAATCCCCAAGCAAAAAGACCAAATTACCCCTTCCTACTAATCCTCCTTAGCTAAACCTCCAAGGGCACTTACGTCATTACACTTTCATTTCATTTCTACCATTTTCTTTCTAAATCTTGTTACTCTCAGCGGTAAATAATGGTTACCCAGGTTACTAAAACTCCAATAACCATTACCTGCTAAATCTCAACTTAACCATAAAATTCCCGTGGTACCCTTAGGCTCCTCCCGAGTCGGGTACAGAATCCCGTTGTGACATCTAAGTTAACTAGCTCTCTAGGACCGTCTCGGCACGTGCATCACAATAATACCACCACACTCACGTGGTACAAATCACGGAATACAATTATCACATATCAATGCAGTTATGCCCAACAAGGCCAAAATTACAGTTATGCCCTTCTAACACGATCCGTGCCTACATGCATACTAATATACATGGTCATGCATCTCAGATAAACAAATAGTCATATAACATGCTTTAAATCATAATCATGCGTTTAATTCATAAAAAAATCACACATAATTCCCATCATGCCCTCCTGGCACGCTAATCAAGGCCCTTAAGCCTTATTAGCAAATTTGGGTCGTTACAACTATCCCCTCCTCATAGAAATTTCGTCCTCGAAATTTATCCAACACATCAGTCAGAAAACCCGCAACTCTGACCATGAATCCCAAGGTCCACCGCCTTTACTTTAGTTTCCAACAACACTCTTACTGGCACATCAATCTTGCCCCACAAGATCTTGTCTAACGGCCATACTCTCGATAGCCTCTCGCTTACACCGCAACCCTGCTGAAGTCTCAGGGCCTGCCTAGATTACAATGACCAATTCATTGTCTTATTCCTGATTCCAGAGATACTCAAAAGTCATCACCTCTACTAGGTGGGATCAGCTTGTAGGCCCCGCCAGCCTAACCCTTAGTACGACTTCCGAATTTTATGCCGAATTAAGAGTCAGAACTCTCCCTTCTTTCTCTGAACACCTTACAGATCCTCGTCTATTATTACGCAGAGACGCAACTCTTTCTTCCAGGAACATTATTTCCTCAAAACTTATCAATTTACCAGCTCTTTATTCTTTCAAATAGGCAGACGCTCTTACCTTAAGAAGTTTCAACGACCTCTTTGGCTTTCTCTCTGAACTAAAGCCACACCGTAGTATTCACTATCCTTCACCTCTTATCATGTCCTATGTCGTGTTACATTAACAAGACACCAGCAACTGCCACCACGGCTAATTCCTCTGGGATTACACTTCCCTTAATACCTCAAGTATTCGCCTACTCAGCGCTTAATTCTTTAAGATATCTGATAAACTTTCAGACTGCCATTCCACTTGCAATCAGCTGATAATTCCAGATTCCCACTCTGTTCTTTTTCGTTCTTTAGACCCATTCCAAAATTTAAAATACTCTTGGGTCTCAATTCCGTATCATCGACGTTTTACCCTGCTACCAGTTCACCTGAACCAACTACATTAACTCAAACCACCGAGTTAAAACTTTTCATGTCCAATCACTTTACTCAAGGTCTAAAGTGGCCTATTCCCGTGATACACTACCACATCACCTAACCCCTCAGGGTCCAAAGGAAAACACTAGATTCCACCACCTGCTCGACCCTCCCGGTACAACGTACCCTAGGAGGTGGAATGATATCCATTCAGAATTCTCGTTCATAAACCAAATCTAATTGGATCCTTCATCCATTCCTGGTATTCCAACTTGTACTACCTTAGCAGGGTCCTTCCCTGCTTCAACTCAAGCCAACACTTTAAATTCCATAGATCATTGACACTCACCAGCTAATCATACCTACTAGCATTACGCCAAACTCAGTCGTCGCCTTGTCCACTCTATCACAGTCTATGGCGCTATCCCCTGACTGACACACGCCTCACAGCTAGGAGTTCCGTCTCCAATTATAACTCCCCTCGCTCAATCGAGGATTTCAAACACTGATCATCCGCCTGTCACTTTTCACCACATCTGTGTCTCAACGTTAACCTTTCTAACTAATACCCAAGACTTAAGCATCTTATGATATCCATAACTGTCAACTTAATGCTCCAAGTGTATCAAATGTGTTCATTCTTTCTTCTCCTGCAAGGTTCGATCCAACCTTGCGCCAGATGCGCCTGGGCGTGCATAATCTGTGATGCACCCCTACAAGTCCATGTCCTCATCATAGATCAAGTCTTTTATGCCATCACTCTTTACTTAATCATAACACACACAAATTCCATCATCGTCCGTAACCAATCAAATCTTACCTTGTATTCTGAATTTCTTTCTGATTTGACACCACTCAATCCGTCTAACCTCAAGTTTCACTGTTCTTCTCATCTCTGATGCAGTAATCTTCGGAGGTGCTTGTGCAATAGATGACGCGCTTACCAGTCTTGTTATGCCTTCAATTCTTCGGACGCTCTTCATTAGCTTCTTTGCGGCTTCAGATCAATTCTTCTCTTACCTGTCCTTCCTCCTTGTAGCTCTAATCTGAGTACTCCTGACGACGCCCAACTAACAATCCGTAGAACCTTACCTGAGACTCTGCCTTCTGGGTACAAACGTCTTTCGCATAGTCACTTGCTCACCATTTCCGTCTGGGAGTAATCCACATGCACTGCTCGTGAACTTGAAGGGAACTTGTCTGAACCATTCTTATATCCCCTACTTAAAGAACTTACCTGTGCTGCCGTAGCTTGAACCAAATCTAGAATCTTTGTTACCAACTCCTCGCACTTTACTCAGTTCGAAACAAAATTCCTGAAATGTCTCTTTCCTTGGTTTCCAACTGGAAATTAACAGGTCATAGATCAACTCTTGGAGACATCGTCCTACCTTGTATCCAACATCGTACTTTTCGTCCTACCCCGACGATGCTAACAATCCCCGTAGTATAACAGTGGCTACACCAGGCTCAAATTCCTTCGATTGTTTCAATAGGCTGTCTGTCGGCCAAAACCGTCTTTTACCACATTCCTTATACCAATCCTATCTGCAGTCTGACCTTGAAGTATTACCTAAATCTTTCTGTGCATAACCATATAGCTTTCCCACTGGTCAGCTCTGTCTCCTTCATGTACTCTAGATGATCTCCACGACAATCCATCTGCCAGAGCTTCTAGTTCTTTCTCGATAAGCATTACTGTCCTTAGCCTCTTAAATGGCACCAATGAGGCAACCTCTCTATGTCCATCACCCTCTCGGAGCATTCTCAACACCGAATCCTTCCAGTTCGCTACATGACCAAAGCATAAGCTCGTCAGTTAAATACTCATCCTTGAGGACTCAGCCTCGAACCACGAATGTATCGATGCATTCCAGTTCTCCGTTTCCCGCACCATGGGAAACCCATCCTAACATTCCGAGTCATTTTATGTAGAATTCATGCCCTCACCTGACCTCCTCTCAGGTGGCATCCTCTTCTTCAAATGCAATCAAATAACCTACTGGTTCCTGTCGCCATCTCGATAACTACCTATTCGATCAGGCTTCTTCCCAATCTCAATCTAGGTGCCCAAGCACTGTCTGGGGTCCTTTTACCTCAAAAATCGAGAATCCGACCTCGCTGCGTCCTATCAACAAAAGTACCATCTTATCAATCAGGCCTTTCCCCCTTTCTGGCAAAACCAGAAGCCACAGAACTATCCGGGGTTCTATCAACTTGACTATCACAATTCTCTCTTTACTAACTCCATCAAAGGAAGCACTGCCCTTGCGGCTCTAGCACTCATGCTCTATCCATCAACCATCAGTTCCTCAAACAATATGGCCCTCTCCGCCATCCACATACAGGCAAAAACTCTTTCCTCAGAGCAGCCCAAATGCCTTAGACCATTCCAGATCTCATGTCCTTAAATGGGTCGCCATCAATTCCAGATACATCCGTCAGTATAAATTCCCAAAATGAGTTATCAAATTCACCAAACCCATTGTTCTACACTGTTGTTACTCTATCAGTCCAAACCAAACTTATAAATCCACCAGTCTCCACAGTTCAAATCACGTCTTTAAAATATCTTCTAACCATTCCTCACTAGGTTCTTTCCAACCCAATAAGCCAGTACCTCAGCCCGAGTATCACTTCCAAGCAACTCTCTGCCTCAACATTTAACACAACCCTCTAATCAGGATCTCTCATCCTCTTAACCAAGGGTGGGATTAATTCTGCTCACTTATTGATAAATTCCTTGTCAACTCGAACTCTCCTCAAAACCCGAGGATAACACCCTTTAAACCTCTCATACAATACCTTTATCTGTCCAGACCTCACAGTAAACCATCACCGGTACCCTTATTGTTAAAACATCTAAATCAGCCATCTCCCCAGAGAATCCTTTGTTCTTCTATCCCATCTCAACTAACAACTCCACAGCTACCCACACACTAGTGACCCACTGCTGCTACACTCAGGGGTAACTGGAGATTTCAACTCCAACTTATATCTAAAAACCCCCCTTTCAACACAATATCAGGTCCCCAGACCCTTCTAGGAACCAACAACTCGAGTTCATCCGTCGAAACCGACCAAACTCCTGAACTCAGAGGTTCATACCCTGAACCAACTCACAACTAATTCCAAATATCCACAGGTATAATGCACACACAAGCATATACTAGGTCAAATCCACAATGATATACATTTAGCAACCAAATTTTTATCACCGCTAAGTGTATCCACACTCATCATGCTTCATACATGCCAATAAATAGATATAACATATGAATTTAATTAAAAAAACTAACCACATACGCTCAATATGCGAACCATCATGCCAATATTCATCCATATGCATAATAGTATTATTCAGCATGCATCAATCTCAACATGCAATAGTCAAGGGCCAGGCCCTATCAGTATCTCATACATATGTTATCTCATTCCTCATGCTCCATATCAACAAGCAGGCAAACAGGGCATTTAAACACATATTCAGGCATGTTAATCAATCATACCAACCAACCCTGAGTCGAGCTTGTCACTGACAGCGAGCGTACATGTTCGGTCGATCTCCAGAACCAATAAACCTTGGCTCGCTCTGATACCAAGTTGTAACGCCCTACTTCCTTAGAGCCGTTACTAAGTGAGTTTTTAAGATAAAACAGTGTGCAATGAACTCGCTAACCGAGGTTTTGAAACAAAAGTGTGACTAATTAAAAGTTAAGGCTGTAATCTTTGAAAATGCGTCGTTTCATCAAAACTTCTATTATTAAGCAGTTGGGATCCCAAAATAAGGTTTGAAAACTAATTACATCTTAAAATAAGGTTACAGTTGAGAAATTATAAAATTATAGATTTTTACAGCCATTTTCGAATAAACCCCCAACCAAAGCAGTCGGGCAGGCCAAACATGTACGCGTCGCTTCACGCTCTCCGTACTCATGGTTGGTTGACTCAGACATTGCCCTACCTGCAACACAGAGCACCCGTGAGCCGAAGCCCAGCAAGAAAACTCATGCAGAACATAACATATGCAATTCATACAGTTTATCATAACAGATAATCCACATACAAACAAGTCAACCATTAGACTAAGCAAACACGGCCATGCCGCCCCCGAAGCCTTACCGAAGCCTGGGGTCTCGGTCCTCACCGCAAGGATCTCACACATATCCTCTGGGTCCCGGGCCCCGCCCTGACCCTAAGCATCCCATGTGCTTAGTGTTACTTCCGGCTCCGCTGCCGTACCCGGCCTACGCCGCACTCGGCCCTTGCCGTTCATTTCATTATAATCATACATAGCATAAATCAAACAACATTCATACAATTATCAATACATGTAAGTCTACACCCTAACATGTAATGCAATATAGGGCCGTGCCCCGCAATCACACTATGGGCCACGCCCTATCTTACGGGTGTTATAGTTTTCTTACCGGTACACCGAGCCTTCTGATGCACTAAAGCCGCGAGCACGGTCCTCAAGCACGAGCCTCACCAACAACCTAGTCACAACACACAAGAAACATCCCTCATTACTAATCAACCCAAAACCACTTCCCGGGACCAATCCCGCACTCTCGGGACTCCCAAATCCCTAAAACAAATCATCGGCAACATCCCCCGAACCCCCGGAGCAAAAGCTGAAAAATGCAAATTTCCAACCCCTGAAAATGGCCTAGCGCCGCGGCACTCCCCTCAAGGGACGCGGCGCCCAGCGAGATGCCCCTCTCCTGATGCAACCTCGCGCCGCGGCGCCCAAGAACAGGGCCGCGGCGCTCATACGCGAACCCAGAAAATCTGGGTTCTCTCTTGCGTTTTTCCCGAACTTAAACCTTCCAAATCACACCAAACCAATACCCAAACCCCAAAATCAATTTCAAACATCAAATAGACCATATAACAACCCATAACTCAAGATTCAAACTCAAAACATCAATATACCCAAGATTCACACCCATTGATCTTAAAATTCAGCAACTATCCCAAAACTCAACAAAGCTTAGCTTAGGCATTTAAATTCCTCAAATCAAAACAAAACCCAAACTTAAATATGTATAAAACACTTACCTCCAATGGAGAACCCACACAAAGTCCTTGATCTCCTCCTAGACTCCCACTTCTCCTTTTCTTCTTCTTCTTCTTCTTGCTTGCCCTAGCTTTTCCCTCTCTTTTCTCTTCTCTTCAAACTCTATCAATGCCTCATATAACCAATGCCCAAACTGAACCCCATATACCCAGCTGAGAATTTTCATAATCCCCAAGCAAAAAGACCAAATTACCCCTTCCTACTAATCCTCCTTAGCTAAACCTCCAAGGGCGCTTACGTCATTACACTTTCATTTCATTTCTACCATTTTCTTTCTAAATCTTGTTACTCTCAGCGGTAAATAATGGTTACCCAGGTTACTAAAACTCCAATAACCATTACCCGCTAAATCTCAACTTAACCATAAAATTCCCGTGGTACCCTTAGGCTCCTCCCGAGTCGGGTACAGAATCCCGTTGTGACATCTAAGTTAACTAGCTCTCTAGGACCGTCTCGGCACGTGCATCACAATAATACCACCACACTCACGTGGTACAAATCACGGAATACAATTATCACATATCAATGCAGTTATGCCCAACAAGGCCAAAATTACAGTTATGCCCTTCTAACACGATCCGGGCCTACATGCATACTAATATACATGGTCATGCATCTCAGATAAACAAATAGTCATATAACATGCTTTAAATCATAATCATGCGTTTAATTCATAAAAAAATCACACATAATTCCCATCATGTCCTCCTGGCACGCTAATCAAGGCCCTTAAGCCTTATTAGCAAATTTGGGTCGTTACAATGACCCTTTTCCAGAACATGGGAAATAAAGGGTCTCACTTCGACATTATCGACTTTGTGTCCCACAGAGATGTACAGTCTCCCTTCACACATAATCATTCTTATGATATCTCACTCACACAAACCAGAGTGTGTTGACCTAATATGTCAAGTCACAATTTTTCGTATCCACTATTCTCACCTGCAATCTAAGGTGATCTACCCTTACGGTCCATAACTTTATCCCTCCATACTAACTCTAGGATGCCCTACAGTCACAATATCCTTTCTGGCTTATGGTTATAATCTCTCATTTGCTAAATGGTTAGGCAGTGCGCCTCCCGATATACAAATTTTAGGTTTTAACACCCATTCAAACTTTCTTGGTACAAAAATTACAAGGCGTAGTATAAAACTCATCCAGAATCCCCACCTCGATGCCAGCATCCATCGAACCACTCATCCGATCCTCATATCTTAACCTATCCATGCTAAAAGGGTAGGATTCTTAGCCATTCCCACAAGTTCTTCTTCTTTATTTCATTGTTTGTAGAGGTATATCTGCCAATTATCAATCGCAGGTTCTATACCAATCTCGGTCGTTACCTCCTCTGACTTTCATACAACTAGCACGGACCTTTCTCACTCAAGGTGTTAGCCTCCTCATTAGTTTACTCTGAGTAATAAAGGATTTCAATGTGATTCTTCACTAGTGACTTTGTCTCATGGTCAACCCCCCTATGGGTGACAAAATGCTTTAACTTTTATGCTAGTGCACGCACTTTTTTTCCAGAAGTGTCGTCACCTCACTCTAACCATGGCTATTCGGTATTATTGTCAACTAAAAGTCCCATGTAAAACATCTATGTTCTTATTCTTTCATCCACCGTGAAGCATGAACAACCACCTTTTTATTCTACAAACGGGTGCATCCTAATCTCTGATGCATCGCACTATTAACTCCGCGTTTTAAGCAAGGACAATGTTCACTGTATGGTCCTCCTGTATCAGTCCACCACATGCATATCCTAATACCATGGTGCTCTAATCAACATTTTTTTTCAACTTCTGAAAATCTAGCACACAACTAACCATTCAGACAAACTTTAGTCTCCAACGTTACTTCAGTCAAGGGTATTGTAGTTCTCAAAGGTGCTTCAAGTAAAAGCCGATGTGTCTTACCGGTTCCACAGTGCTTCTAACCTCTAAGACATTCCTATATTCAATTCCTTATTGTTTCTCGCTTACTTAAATCATAAACAATCTCATCACTTTGCATAATGTGACCTTGAATATCATCTGGAGAAATCGGAACCTATCCCTTCCGGAACCTTACCTGTAATCTCCCCTTCCTCAGCCTCGGTAGTATGAGCAAAAATGTTACTCGCACTCTGTTTCTAACTGGAAGTAGTCCAAATCTGTAACACCCTACTACCTTAGAGTCGTTACTAAGTGAGTTTAAAATGTTCATTTAACTTGCGAACCAAGCATTTAGCTAAAAAGTGTAACTAAACTGCACTAAAATCACATAATTTGAAAATGTAATCATGCATTGAAAATTATAAGTGTTTTACATTGGGGATCCCAAAAAAAAATACTATTTATAAATATTTACAACTCAAAATGTGTTTTAGGTCGACTAAACGACATAATAGAATCCCGTACAAAACATCTCCCAAAAATACCCCTGGCCATGGAAAATAGGCAAACTGGACATGTACGCGTCGCCTCACGCTCTCCGTACTCATGGTTGGCTGACTTTCCCCTTGCCCTTACCTGCACCACAGAGCATCCGTTAGCCGAACCCCATCAAGAAAGCCCCAAACAAATAGATAACATATGCATATCAATCACTAAGCATATAACAAACCTGCCAATGGGCTATGCCCTGCATATAATCATATAGGGCCGTGCCGTGCAACACAACTATGGGACCTCGCCCTGCTCTATGGGAATAGTGGTTTTCTTACTTGTGTCTCGAGCTTCTTGAGCACTGAAACCTCGAGCATAGTCCTCTAACCCAAGCCTTGCTGAAAATCTAGTTACAACACATACATAGCACTCTCATTACTAACCAATTTATAATCATCTCCCGAAACCAATCCCGAGCTCTCAGGACCTCCCGTTTCCCCACACAAGGTAGCGGAAGTATCCCCCCAGCCCCCTGAACCAAAGCCCCAAAATCACATTTTTCCCTTGCCCAGAAATTGGCCTAGTGCCGCGGCACTAACCCATAGGTGCCACGGTGCCCAGAATGGTGCCCTACCCCTGACACATCCTAGCGCTGCGGCACGGAAGAACAGGGCCGCGGCGCCCATACAGGAACCCAGAATTCTGGGTTTTTCCCCAACGTTTTCCCGAGTCAAAACTCTTCCAAATGAACCCCAAGACATACCTAAGTCCCAAATTCAATCAAAAACCCCAAATAGATCATAAGGAAACCTAAAAAACATCAATAACAAGCCCATACACACATTCAAACCCATGATTCACATATTGGATAAGAACTTCATAAAACTTAAACAAAACTTACAAAACTTAAACCACCCTTCAGAAATCTTAAACCGCAGCAGCAATCAACTTAAAAAATGCACGACATTCTTACCTCAAACTGTAATTCGACTATGAACTTCTTTCAAATCCAACTCCAAGCTTGATTTCCTATGATTCTCAAGCTGAATCTCACAGTCACTAGCCATAACCCAACTTTCAGCATTCAATTAAAATTCCCAAAAAACATACAAACAGACCCAATACCAGAGATGAAGCCTTACCTCTGAATTGTTCTTGGCCTAAGCTTGACTCTAGTTGCCCCAATTCTTAACCTTGATTTCCTTCCTAGCCTCAACAAAACTCAGCTCTTTTCCACCTTCCTTCCCTAGCTTAATCAGATAACCAGACAATTCCCTACCATCTACCTCTACTGGTAAAGCTATAAGCCATCTCCTAGAGTCTACCAGCTCCCCAGTTGGCAACAAAGTCTGAAAACCCCTAGCATTCAAAGCACTAGGTCTACATAGTTGATCTATCACTCTAATAGACACAAATGAATGGGTAGCTCCTGTATCAATCAATGCAGTATACAAAGAACCAGCACTAGAAATCTGACCTATCACAACTGAAGGGCTAGCCTCCGCCTCAGTCTGAGTCAAAGTACACACTCTGGTAGGAGTGAGACTGTCACTCTGCTTCGGCTCCTCCTTCCTGGCTTGTGGCTACTCCTTCTTCAGATGATTGGCACTCCCATAGACAAAACATGCCCTCATCCTGCACTCACCCTGATGTCGTCGTCTGCACCGAGGACACACTGGAAAATCCCTCCAGTTGTCACTTCCGCCCTGACGGCCACTAAAAGTACCCCGTGCCTTCCTATCCGAACTGGGAGTAACAAAGGAATCTGTGGCTTTCCTCTTCTGCTCACTGGGGCCACTACCCTAACTGAATCCAATAAAAGGAGGCACTATCCTCCTGGCATCATGCCTAACAGCGCTCTCTCTCCAAATCTGGTCCTCGGCCGCCTCAGCTATAAGGGCCTTGTCTATCTCTTGAGCATAGGCAGTAGTCTCTGGATCCAAAGTGATCTTCACATCATGGGCGATCATAACGTTCAATCCCCGTACAAACCTATCTCTTCTTGCCGCATCTGTCGGCACTAAATCTAGTGCAAACTTCGCTAATCGATCAAATTTCAGGGCATACTCTGTTACGGTCAACCGGTTCTGAGTTAGGTTGATGAACTCGTCAACCTTCGCAACTCGTACTGCAACACTGTAATACTTCTCATAGAAGATGTTCCTGAATTCTTCCCAAGTCATAACTGCCACATTCCTTCTCTGGACCACTACATCCCACCAGATGCGGGTATCTTCTCTAAACATGTAACTGGCATAGGCTACCCTTTCGTTCTCTTCAACCCTCATGAAATCCAGGATAGAGAAACCATATTCATCCACTGCTCTGCCTGCAGTGGGTTTGGTCCACCCTCGAAGGTGGGAGGATGCTGCTTCCAAAACCTTTCATAAAAAGGTTCCCACCTGTTCTCCATCACAGGTTGAACCGACACTTGCGCCACACCCTGCTGAATTGGTAACCGAGTGACCTGTGGAGGGGCCTGCTGCCTCAACTGTCAGAGTTCCTCTTCTATTCATTGCAAACTTGCTTCCATTTCGGCAAACATCTCTTGCCAGTTCTGTGGGGCAGGTGGAGGGTCCTGACCCTGAGTGTCATCCTCGGCCCGACTGCCGCGGAGTCTAGATGATTGTCGAGGCATCACAACAATATGCCTGCAATCAATGACGCTGCTCATCAAACAAGATAACAACATCCAAAACCACCTCCCAATTACATCAGTCAACCACAAACAACAATCCACATAGCATACCAATAGCATATAGCACTCAATGGGCCTTGCCCTGGGATCATGCATATGTCCCCTGGCATCATACATATGTTAGCTCATTCAGTATGTTCTATATGAAATAAGCATGCAAACAGGCATATAAACACATATTCAGCATATAAGTCAATCATTACCAACCAACCCTGAGTCGAGCTTGTCACTGATAGTGAGCGTACATGTTCGGTCAATCTCTAGGAACCATAAACCTTGGCTCGCTCTAATAACAAGTTGTAACACCCTACTACCTTAGAGTCGTTACTAAGTGAGTTTAAAATGTGCATTTAACTTGCTAATAAAGCATTTAGCTCAAAAGTGTAACTAAACTGTACTAAAATCACATAATTTGAAAATGTAATCATTCATTGAAAATTATTAGTGCTTTACATTAGGGATCCCAAAAAAAAAATACTATTTAGAAATATTTACAACTCAAAATGTGTTTTAGGTCGACTAAATGACAGACTAGAATCTAGTACAAAACATCTCAAAAAAATACCCCTGGTCATGACAGCCAGGCAGACGGGACATGTACGCGTTGCCTCACGCTCTCCGTACTCATGGTTGGCTGACTTTCCCCTTGCCCATACCTGCACCACAGAGCACCCGTGAGCCGAAGCCTAGTAAGAAAGCCCCACAAAAATAGATAACATATGCATATCAATCATTCAGCATATAACAAACCCACCAACAGGCTAAACATATACGGTCTTACCGTCCCAAGTGCTTTACCAGGCCCTGGGTTCGCGGCCATACTGCAAGGATATCCCAGGTATCCTTTAGGGTCATACCTTGGTAATTCGCACTCTGCGTGCTAAACGCTGCTCCCAGCCCCTTGCCGTTCTCGACCTTCACCATTCCCGACTCTTGCCGATTATTTACATATTTGCATACATGGCATAATTAATCAAACGCCTAAACATGTATTAACATAATCAATGGGTTGTGCCCTGCATATAATCATATAGGGTCGTGCCCTGCAACACAAATATGGGGCCTCGCCCTGCTCTATGGGTACAACGGTTTTCTTACCTATGTCCCGAGCTTCTTGAGCACTGAAACCTCGAGCACGATCCTCTAACCCGAGCCTCGCTGAAAACCTAGTCACAACATATACATAGCACTCTCATTACTCACAAATTTATAATCATCTCCCGAAACCAATCCTGAGCTCTCGGGACCTCCCGTTTCCCCCCACAAGGTAGCAGAAGCATCCCCCGAGCCCCCTGAACAAAATCACATTTTCCCCTGCCCTGAAATTGGCATAGCACCGCGGCACTAACCCATAAGGGCCGCGACGCCCAGAATGGTACCCTACCCCTGATGCATCCTAGCACCACAACACGGAAGAACAGGGCTGCAGCGCCCATACGTGAACCCAGAATTCAGGGATTTTTCCCCAACGTTTTCCCGAGCCAAAACTCTTTCAAATCAACCCCAAGACATACCTAAGTCCTAAATTCAATCAAAAACCCCAAATAGACCATAAGGCAACCTAAAAAACATCAATAACAAGCACATACACACATGCAAACTCATGATTCACAAATTGGTTAAGAACTTCATAAAACTTAAACCAGAACTTACAAAACTTAAACCACCCTTCAGAAATCTTAAACCACACCAGCAATCAACTTAAAAAATGCACGAAATTCTTACCTCAAACTAAAATTCGACTCTGAACCTCTTTCAAATCCAACTCCAAGCTTGATTTCCTTTGATTCTCAAGCTGAATCTCACAGTCACTAGCCAAAACCCAACTTTCAGCATTCAATTCAAATTACCAAAAAACATACAAAAAGACCCAATACCAGAGATGAAGCCTTACCACTGAATTGTTCTTGGCCTATGCTTGAGTCTAGTTGCCCCAATTCTCAGCCTTGATTTCCTTCCTAGCCTCAAAGAAACTCAGCTTTTTTCCACCTTCCTTCCCTAGCTTCTCCTATGGCCAAATGACCCATTTGCCCTCCTTTCTAGCTTAGTTTCTAGCTAACCCTTAAGGCAACCTTGACTTTTCCTTAATCTTTTACAAGAATACCACTTTACCATTTACAACAACTATCCTCAAAAGTTATTTATGGTTACCCAAAGTGCCACTAACCATTCCTTAAATACTCCCATACTCAAGTTATAATATTCCCAAAATACCCCTAAGCTCCTCCCGAGCCAGGTATTTGACCCCGTTGTGACATTTAGAAAAGCAGCTCCCCAGGACCGTCTCAGAACGTGCATCACAATTATATCACCACCCACACATGGTATCAATCACAACATGTACAAATATTATATTTATGCCCTCAGCGGGCTAAAATTACAAATATGCCCCTAACAACCAAATATGGCCCACATGCATATTTAATCGCCTAAACATGCACTCTAATCACATATTCACTAAATTCACATATTAACACAGTACAACAATTATTTCCCTCCAGGCACGCTTATCAAGGCCCCAAGCCTTGTTAGCGATTTTTGGGTCGCTACAAAAACATTCTCGTTCGATCTAGATACGACTTGTCAAAGTAATCAATGTACTCTCTACTTGTTGAAATTACGTGGGTCGCTGAAACATTGGTCAGTTGGGGAGCCTTCACTGATAACCCATCGCATCATACTTGGTGCGAGTGACAATTCCTGAAATAACTCTTTCCTTGATCCTCAACTTGTAATAACTTGACCGAGGGTTAATTCCTGAGAGCACTGTCCTTCCTTGCAACTGGGCAAATAAATCCTTCATTCTTGGCAATAGATATCTATTCTTAACAATTACTTTATTTGGCTATCCATATGCAGTACACATTCTCGCAGACTTGGCCTTCTCCTTAATAAATGGTGTTGACATGTCCCATGGTGAGATGCCCCGTCTGATCTACCTTAAGTCAAATAACTTCTTTGACGGAACCTTTAATTCTTTCTGTTCAACTAGCATCACTCTTCATGATGTCTCTGATACTGCTTCTACTCCTACACTAATCTCGTAGCACACTCAATTTCCTAGTCGCGACAACAATCCTGACGAACTTTTATAAACCTATCTTAAACCTCACTGACTGATTTAGTTTTCCCCTAGTCTAACTAATATAATCTCTGGTGGTACCCACCACAATAGCGAGGCATCTCATGAATGCAACCGGGTCCTTTCCTTTTAAACCCGAAAGTCACCATCCTCTCTTACAGTCCATGGTTGCCCATTATTTGGCAAACTAATCCATACTTAGGGTCATACCAAACTCCTTATACGACTGTCTCAATCAATTAATGCTATTAACTTTCTACAAATAGTACTTTGACAAATCTCCTTGAAATTACCAATTTTCCCTAGCAAACACTAAAATTCCAAACCCTATAGAGTAACAATCATACAACATGTGCCATATATCTATGTCTCATCTAATAGATACATAGTACCAAACTCAATCAACACCATGTATAAGAAAAAGAACTAGAAAGCCAACTTGTCGCCTCCGTGGGTCTAGCCTCGGTCTCTCACTTCATCAAGGCAAAAACTGGAACCAAAGTCGAGGTATCCGCGCCCCTTGGTTCTCATTCCTTTAATCTTGAGAAATCCTTATTGAAGTGCCCAACCATTACACATAGAAAACATGCCTTTACTCGACATTCTCCCAAATGGTGTCTCCTGCACCTGGCGTATACTGGATAACTCCTCCCGACCTCATTGTCGCCCTGGCGGCCACCCTGTATACTATAACCTCTCTTGTCAGGATAAGGAGTAGTAAAATTGTCATAGTTCTTTCTTTTCTTGTTATTGTGGCCACTGCCCCTACCTGAAATGGGGGTACCATTATCTGAACTTCCTGCCCTATGACACTCTTGCTCCATATCTCAGCTCCTACATTCTCTATAGCAAGGGCCCTCTCTACCACCTGAGCGTATGTAGAAATCTCATGGACTGGAGCAATCCTAACTCTCTAGTCTATCCCATGGTTCACTCCTTGAATGAATCGTTCCTTCCGAGCTACATCCATTTGTACCAAATCAAAAGCGAATTTGGCCAACCCATCAAATTTATTAACATACTCTGTCACTGTCTTTCAACCTTTAATCAAGTTCGTAAACTCATTGGTCTTCGCTATTTGAACTACGTCACAGTATTACCTCTCGTTGAACAATTTTATGAATTCCTCCTAACCCATCATGACAACATTTTGGGTCTAAGATACAACTTCCTACCACGTTTGGGCATCCTCCCTCAGCATATGTGTGGCACAAGCCACTCTATCGTTGCCTACAACTCCCATATAGTCAAGGATGGAGCTAACCATGCCCATCCATTGTTCAGCTCTGAATGGATCCAGGCCTCCCTAAAAAAAGTAGAGGATAACACTTCTGGAATCTTTCATGATATAATTCCCTCTTGTTTCCACCCTCAGGTTGTACCAAAACTAGAGACATTGTTGTCAAAACATACAGAGCAGCGTTCCCTGATGGAAGCCGCTGTCTCAACCACCTCATCTCTTCCTCCTGATTTTGCAATCTTCTTGCATGTCGGCAAACATCTGCTGCCAATTCCAAGGGGTAGATGGAGGGTTCTGGCCCTAACTATCTTCCGCAACCCCGATAATAACAATGCCTGGTACAGTTGACTACCTTGGATACATAGCTTCTGAATATGTCCACAGTCAATGACTTAACCTATCGGGCATGACATTCATATCTATAACTTTTCCACTAGCATGGCCAAACAACACAATAGCCACATACAATATGCATACAAGGACACAAGTCTATAACGTTTATATATCAATTATTAAATCTTACTTCAAAAAAATACATTTATATAGATCATGCTCTCTATGCTATCAGAAGATAAGGCACATAGGTTCAATTTAAATAATTAAACACATAGTCGCATTATTAGATGCCAAATTGTGAGTGTACATGCCCAGCCAATCTTCAGGAACCTTTAAACCTAGACCGCTCTGATACCATGTTGTAACACCCTGGTTCACCAAGATGGTTACACTGTGTGTTTAAAATAGTGCTTCACTTGCTAAGCAAGTCATTTGGACTTAAATGTGTAATTACAGACTAAATCATGGTTAGGTATTAAATATTTTGATCAACGAAGTAATTATTTTCCATTAAAATATTAAGTATATACACGTGATCCCAAAAAGTGGTTACAGACTGATAAAAGATGAATGGAATATAAATTAGCTGTCCTAAGCAACAAAAAATGGTTCAACCCTAGTTCTTCCCAGACTATCTCAGTCATGGCGGTCAAGTAGGCTGCATATGTACACACCGCCCCTGATGCTCTCCAACTCATGGCTGGTCCGACTTTCCCTTTCGCTTACCTGCACCACATAGCACCCGTGAGCCAAGGCTCAGCAAGAAAACTTAAATTAACAGGTACAAATGAGCAACAATATAAAAGGAGTAAACTTAAATCAATAAATTTAATCAGCAACAGGATATAAGCAATAAGCTTAGACATAATGATCTGCTCAATCAAACACATAATCCAATGTTAACAATCAATACATTTAGTTAAGTTCAATCAACACTCCTATCTATTTGTATAATGTTCAAGCCTGACGCCCTTAGGTCGTCCTCTAGTCTTATAGCTGACCCCGAAACACTTAGGCCAGGCTACATTCAACACACTTGGTATCGGCCCCGGTGCCATTAGGCCCGCCTTGAGAATAGATATTGTCACATATATATTGCACAACACGCAATCTGATGTATCATATACAAGCATGCACTACTGGATATTCTAAAAAACAATCATAGTCATACTCATATTTACTAACAAGGGTTCGAGCCACAATCACAACCTAGGTGCAATTTTCTTACCTCGAGTCCTAAGTGAAAAGTATAAAGCGGTCCTGAGCATGATCCCTAATCCTGAGCCTTAACGGTATAACATAGTCACAATGCATGAATAAACAATCATCAAATCCTAAATCAATTAGAAGCTTCAAATTAATATACTTGTCTCTGGGACCTCTAATTCCACTAAACTAGGTAGTAGAATCCTTCCCGAGCCCTTAGGTTTGGGTTCTCGAGAAAAGATAGATATTTTGGCTATTTTTCTCAATTAGAGCAGTGGCCCATGCCGAACGGCCGCGTCGCGCTACAAGTCAGAGAGCTCTGAGCTCTCTCCTGGGAGACATGGGCAGCGGCATGCCGCAACCGGCACTGCAACACTTAAGCGATTTTAGGGAACTGCCATAGCCAATTTAGGTACATGGGTCGCAGTGCTTGAAGAACAGTATCGCGGCTCGAGCCTGGAATCTAAAAATTATGAGGCTTTTCCATGCATTTTCTCCTAGCCAAATTTACCAAAGTTTACTCTAAACAACAAATAAACAAAGAATTGAGCTAAAAACTCCAAGCAATACATCTTGACCAACAATTTTACACCGCAGCATACCTAATAATTCCCACAAATCTCTTAAATCCTACCTTAACCCTTGAGCCTAAAGAACATCAAAAATGGAATTTCAAAGCATAGAATTTATAGTAGAATTGAAGCTTACCTCCTTGAGAATCATGACCCCTGAACTGAGCCTCAATCAATCCTAGCTCTAGCCATCAATTTTCTAAGCCAAACTCCTCCAAAATGCCTCAAACCTCAACTAAGTCTCAGGAGAGAGAGAGAGAGGATCATGAGAGAGAGAGAGTAGTATAGGTGCGTGTTCCCTTTTTTGCCTGATTCCTAAACCTCATAAGGCCCGTAGAAGACAAAGGTAGTCCAAGGCCAAGGAAATGTCCTTCATGCCCCTTATCCAAGAATTCTCCCTTCAAAGCCCTCAAGGGTAGAACGGTCATTAGCCGCATTTCTCGCTAATCCTCAAATTGCACTATAAATCCTTGATTAATCCATACATTCCCAATTAATCACCAAATAACTATCCGTTGCTTAATAAATCCAGAATACTCACTAAGTTTCCCAAAATACCCTTAGGTTCACCTTGAGCTGGGTGTTTAACCTCGTTGTGACTATTCTGCTAATCTGCTCACTAGGATTGCCTCAGACCACACATCTAAAATATATCTCCATAATGTTGTGGTCTCACTCATAAAGCATATGTATTACAAATATACTCTCAACGAGTAAACAATTACAAATGTGCCCCAGTTTACAAGAACGGGCCTACATGCATAATTAAGACACTTAAACGTGCATAAATATTCATATTACCATAGATATCATTTATACCATGTAGGGACCCAAATTTGCTAATAAGGCTTGGAGCCTTGATTAGTGTGCCTGGAGGGCAATACTTGTTATACTGTATTAATTTATGTGAATTTAATGAATATATGGTTAGAATGCATGTTTAAGTGATTAAATATGCATGTGGGCCCCATTTGGTTTTAAGGGGCATAATGGTAATTTTAGCCCGTTGAGGGCATAAATGTTATATATGTGATATTTTTGATATAATGGTGATATATTTGTGATGCACGTTCCGAGACAGTCCTAGAGAGCTATTTCGCTAAAGGTCACAACGGGATTAAATACCCGGCTCGGGAGGAGCCTAGGGGTATTTCGGGAATATTATAAATTTAGTTGAGGACTTTTAATTAGTGGTTAATGGCATTTTAGTAGCTTGGGTAACCATAGGTAACCGTTGAGGATAGTTACTCTAGGTGAGAAAATGGTAAGTTTGTAAGAAGATAGGAAAGGTCTAAGTTGCCCTTGAGGATTTGTTAGAATATGGGTTAGATGGAAGGGCAAATGGGTCTTTTGGCTGGGATTTAGATAACTATGGCTGAGTCGGAAAGCTATTCACGTTTTCTACACTTGGACAAATTCAGCTCTTGCAGAAAGTGAAAGAAAAGCTAAGAAGCAAGAAGGAAAGGAAGGAAAGGAATCTCTGAATTTTTGTGGGATCAAGAAGGGAGTTAAGGCCAGAAAACTTAGAGGATTGTTCTACATATTGAGGTAAGGGAATTCTGAGTAATTATATTGTAGAATTCAGCTAAGAATGTCATGGTTTGAGAATTGAAATTGGGTGTTTTTCTTGGTAGATTCTTGGGGTGAATTATGGTTAGGTTCAGCTTGGATTTGTTGAATTAAGCTTGGAATTTGATTGGGAAAGCAACTCAAGGTCGAATTCTTGTTTGAGGTAAGAATTCTATACATTTCTAAAGTTTATATCTGTTATGGTTTAATATTTTTAAAGGGAGGTTTAAGTTTTGAAAGGCTTGGTTTATGTTTCTAAAGTTTTAAACCAAATTATGAATTGTAGGTTTGATTGTGTATTTGAGCTTGTTGTTGATGTTTTTGAGATGTTAGATGGTCTATGTGGGGTTTTGAATTGAATTTGAGACTTAGGTATGCCTTGGAATTGATTTGGGAGTGTTTTGGCTTGGGGAAAACGTTTGGAGAAACCCAGATTACTGAGTTTGCGAAGGGGCACCGCGGCCCTGTTCTCCTGCGTCGCGGCGCTAGGTTGCATCAGGGAAGGGATCCACGCTAGGCGCCACGGCCCTTAAGGGCTAGTGCCGCGGCACTAGGCCATTTTTGGGCAGGGGAAATTTCAATTTTTAGGCTTTTTCCCAGGGGGCTCGGGGGCCGCTTCCGCCACCTTGTGTGGGGATCCGGGAGGTTTCGAGAGCTTGGGATTGGTTCCGGATAATGTTTTTAAATTGATTAGTAATGGGAGTGTTATTTGTGTGTTGTGACTAGATTCTCAGTGAGGCTCGGATTAGAGGACTGATGGCTGTCGTATACCACGCAAATTTAACAATGATTTTTCTTTCAATACTTTCAATTATTTCAGTATAATAGCAAGCACAGGTCGAACCCACGAGGACTATCGTTCACTTTATTATTCAAGAATTAACACTAAAACTTAAAAGGGGATTTTGATTTTTAACTCAAAATTAAATAACATAAACTAGAAGCAATTAAAGATTGATAATATGATATTAAGAAACAGTTAAAGGTTAATCTCCACCCTCAACAATCATTCCTAATCACTAATAATAAATATTATTCCAATTTCTCAATTAAACTATTAACCCCGAAGATAATGCTGAAGCAGTCAATTATCCCAGTCTCCCTATTATAAGTAATCAAGGCGAAGCCCTCAATAATTAACTCTTTTATCTAAGCAATAAATCTATGAAGCATACAATCTATTTAACTTAGATAAAGCATTAAGTCTTATGGAAACAAGTTAATCTAGGCAATAAAGTAATGAAGCATATAATTCATTTAACCTAGGTTCTATTTTTCATCACAACCAACAATTCTTTGACATAACTATCAATTGTAATTTATCACATACACTTAGAATCCTAAACTATTAGGTGAGTAGTAATTCTAAGATGACAATTGAACAATGTAAAACCTTAATTAGTTGGCCACCTAACAAGAAATTACAAGATTCATAACATTCAATTGGAAAAATAGAAACAATCTAATATTGAGAGAAATTAAAGAACAATATTCATTATCAATAATCAAGAATTCATGTCTTGGGTTTTGAATTAACCCTTAACCTAAAAAGAACCTACTCCATAATTGTAATCATAATCACAAACATAATTATAATTAAAATTAAAGAGATTAAGGGAAGAAAAGAAACTAGATTGATGAACAAAAGTAATGTAGTCTAGTAGTCTTCTCTTTAGCCCTTTCTCAGTCTTTTTCTCTCTTAAAACCGTAATAAAGATCCCTCTAAAATTAACCCTAATCATCCTTTATAGTCTCAATTAAATTCTAATTAAAAAGTAATAAAAAATCTGAAAACGACGTCGCAAGCCGTGGCCTGAAAAATGCGAGCCGCGGCCTAGAACAAAAATTGTGCCTAAATCTGTCCCTCAGGCAGCGGCCTGGAAATTATGCGCAGCGGCCTGGCACCCTAGGCAGCGTCCTGTGTGGAAGAAAAAATTATGAAAGTGCAATTTCCATTTAAAGTGCCGCGGCCTGAGTTTTTTGAGCCGCGGCCTACCTCCAATTTCTTCTATTCTTGATCTTAGATAGATTCCACGTTGCCACCACTTCCACATTTCAATCCCAAAAGCTTTGAATACTGCTAAAGCTTTATTTTAACTACACTGGCAATCAAAATGTCAGATTTATCATCATAAAACGCAACGTAGAAAATATGTTGTAGAATCACGAAACTTAGTTAAAACTATTAAAAATGCTATCATAACACCATCCAAGCGTAGAAAAACTTAACAAATATTAATAAAAAAATGACCTTATCAAATTCCCCCACACTTGAATATTGCTAGTCCCTTAGCAAAACACTAAAATAACAAAACTAAAAATAAAACAAACTAATCTAGACTCACTAAACAACGGTCTTGTCAAAAGCTTGAATGTCTATGAGAATCATACAAATAAGTAATGCCAAAACAATTCAGATTTTCATACTCATTAGAATTTCAACTCCATATGTAATTTACCATTTGATTTTCAAAAATAATTTACTAAGCACTTAATCACAACACCAACCCAAATGCATCAAATTTAATCCATACTTGCCAAATAATTTTCTTTTAAATCAGTCCCTATATACCAAAATGTTTTTCAATGAAAAGCATCCACTCCATAGACATTAACCAATCATTCTCCACTAATATAAACACACAATGATCAAAAATCAAAAGGTCTTTATAGGCTTGTAATGTAAGGCTAAGGTTAAGGGTAGTTGAGAAACATACATTTAAGCTCAAATCACACCATAGCATACATCAACTTCATTCTTCGAACTTGCCCCAAATTTTCCCATATAAATCAAGAAGTACCTATTTTTTTTTCTTCTTTCCATAATGATCTCACTATTTCCCCCACACTTATACTTGTGCAAAATTTGCATATATGCATTTTCTTTCATTGCAAATCATTTTTTTCTTTTGTTTTTTTTTTCATAATATTCCAAGGAGAGAAATAGAGATCATACACAAATTACAACCAAATAAATAACCCATAAGTATTTCCCCCTTTTTTTTTTTTAACAAACCATCCCACAAGATCAAATCATATACAAATAACCATGGTGTAATGGGTTAGAAAAAGAAATATTTTTCAAGGAAGTATAAGGTCAAAACTTTCGGTTCATAGAAGAAAAGAAATAGTCATCATGGCTCAAACATGGGAAACTAAGGATTATCATTTAATAGGTTGGCTTGAACGACTCAAACGATCCAAAGAACTGCCTTAATCATCTTCCTAATCATGTGTACTTATGATTTCGCCTCAAACAATTGATTAATGATTTCTAGAGTGGTTGGGACTTCAAATTTTTTTTTTCAACAAGCATAAATTTTTTTTCAACACATTTAAGTGGTGAATTCAATCGTGCATAGAGTGAAAAACAACATAAATCAAAATAGCAATTCACATAGGAGTCAAGCACACAAATCATACAAAATTCCTCATTGTCTGACATCACTTTAAGCATAATTCAAAGTTTCATCATCGACCAATGCTTTCAACAAGACCAACACAACTAAACACTAACAGACACTAAATAAAATGAAAATTAACAGACACTAATAGAAAATTAACAAAGACATAACAGAACAAAACATAAAATTTCTTTCCCCCCCACACTTAAACAGTACATTGTCCTCAATGGACTTAGGAAAATAGAAAAAAAATAAAAAAATAAAAAAAATAAAAAATAAAAGAGAAGAAAGAAAAAAAAAACTCCCTCATAACACATCATTCCTCAGGAATATCCATATCTACCGCGCCAGCAACATCCTCATCATCAGGGGCCTGATATGGCACCATGGGCATGGGACCCGGTGGTGGGTATGGCTGCAACCAAGTAGGAGCAGGTGGATATGTAGACATATCCACATTCAAACGAGCCTGATCCATCCTATAACAAATATCCTGATAGCTTGCATATTCTACAAACCTCTGATTGTGATCTAGGATATGCTGAGTATTCGCCCGAATATCAAGTCGGCCATAATAAACCTCTTGCTCCAAAGCTTGCAAGCGTTGTTGAGTGGTTCTTCTACTATCATTCAGAGGAGGAACAGGGGTTGGAATAGAAGATTGGCCCTGATCATTAACTTGAACAGGGGTTTTCCCCTTCAATCGATCAAGGGTATTATGATCAATGATGCGCAATGGATGCACCTTGTCTTCAGACTCATCCCAAGGAACACCGGCCTTCTTACATAACGCTGTGATCAATGAGGGAACATAAAAGCCATTCGTCACTTGGCTCATACTTCGGATGATGGAAGCATGAATAATTTGGCCCACATTAATGGTTTTGTCAGTGAGAATTGCATAAAGAAGAATTGCTTCATGAATATCCACATGACCAAGTTGGGCTGTTGGCATTAATTTTGCCCCCATGAACCGCTGCCAAGCTGTTGTATTGCTATCCAGGTACGCGGCTTTGATGTAGCGAGGAGCCTCATTATTATATAAATTCCATACAGCACCTGGCATTGCAATTTCATCAATAATAACTTGATGATCAAAATTATCTTTAACCGCACCATATTCATCACGCTGAAAGTGAGGTAGCTCATAATAGCTATTAATATCAGCTGCTTTAAAGGACACTTTCACACCTCTTACTTTCACCTTGTAATTTTCATGAGCCATAGCGTTGGCATAAAACTCACGAACAATAGGACCAATGCCCGGTTCAGGATGAGCACATAATTTTTCCCAACCCCGAGACTCAATTTGATGCATGAGGAAATGTTGATCATGATGCATATGAAGATCAAATCCTCGCTCAGGGACCCATGCCTTATCATGAGCAATGGCATTCAAGTAGCTCTCATAGGCCTCAATAGACACAAATTTTTGAGGATCATATGGAATTGGTGTTGATGAAGAAGCTTGATTCCTATTTGTCTTTGGAGCCATGGCTGTCCAAAAATTAGAAAAATAAAGAACAAGAACCCAACAACACCATTGTTAGTCATTAAAAGATTAAGAGAAAAATACCACAATGGCCAACATTAATCCATACCAAAGTTTAAATGCTCCAAATCCAAGGTCAAAGTGACACAATGCATCACTCAACTCCTACATAACACATTTTAACTCACCCCAAGAACACTCATACACCAACCATATACTCCATTCCTCACAAACATTTTATCAAACACATAGAGTGCATAAAAATACCATCTCCAACAAATTATATACCATGAAGCAAAACTTCCCAAAATATCAGAATGTACATGAATTAATAATCAAAGTAATACAAAGGACATGGATTACCAAAATAAACTACCACACAAATATTTCCAAAATACACCACACTTCAATTATTCAAGTAACAAAACAAATATTTTATTTTAAGAAAAACTTGCTTGATGAAATGAATGAAAGAGAGTGCAAATCTTCTTGGATTATATATATGAAATGTGAAAGAAATGCAGCAAACAAAAGAGAATGTGTGTATTTCGGATTAGTGTGGGGAATTTCGGATTAGTGTGGGGAAATTAAGGTAGAGATGTGTTTATGGAGATATGGGGGAATTAAGATGGGGATGTGTTTATGGAGTAATGGAAACAAGGGGAAATGGAGGAATTGAGAGGGGTTTGTGATGAGAATGATGGGAAAAAGAAGAAAGAGGAATGAGGGTTTTTGATGATGTTTAGATAAATGATGATATGGAGTTGTTTTAAAATAAAAAAAAAGAGGCTGAAATCGTAGGCCGCGGCTTGCAAATGGTGTGCCGCGGCCTACACACAAACCTGGCGTGAGTTTCAGAAATTCCTCTCGTGTGCCGCGGCCTAGCATATACGTGCCGTGGCTTGCGAACTCCTGAAGCACTTTTTTTGGAAAAAAGGGCCGCGACACACCAAAGACGAGCCGCGGCCTGCGAAGCTTTTGTCTGACATTTCGTTCGTAGGCCGCGGCTTGCAAAATGCGTGTCGCGGCTTGGGAACTCCTGAAGCAATTTTTTCCCTTTTTCTCGTAAAAGGGTCGCGGTCTAGGAAATGTGAGCCGCGGCCTACCTCGCCCTGATGCCTTTCATCATTTTTTTTCATAAAAGGGTCGCGGCTTGCAAAATGTGAGCTGTAGCCTAAATCCCTTTATTCATTTTTTATTTATTTTTTTCAAACTTTTCCAATTTTTTTTTCTTTTTCACGATTTTCACGATTCGAATTACAGGAATTAAACTAAAATTACCTCAACAAAAACAAATATAAAAACATAATGTTCAATTTAAATAAAGAAAATAATAATGAAAATAAACTAATTTACAAAGTAGCTAAGTTTATCGTCGCTAGCTCGACTTAATGCTTCATTCATCAACATATACCAGGTCAATGAGGTGAATCACCGCAGCTTGTTCTTCCTCCATTGATTCATAATATGGCTTTAATCGCTGACCATTCACCTTGAATGACTTTCCGGTACTTGGACTTACAACTTTGACCGCTCCATGAGGAAAAACCTTGGTAATAATGAACGGACCTAACCAGCGAGACTTCAACTTCCCAGGAAAGAGTTTAAGGCGAGAGTGATACATTAGAACTTTCTAACCTTCCACAAAATTCTTCCGAAGAATATGTTTGTCATGAAAAGCTTTGGTTTTCTCCTTGTAGATTCTCAAACTCTCATATGCTTCATTGCGTATTTCTTCTAGCTCATGCAATTGAAGCTGGCTTAGAGTCGTTACTAAGTGAGTTCAAAATAGAAATCGTGCTTTTGACTGACTCTACGTGGTTTCTAAAACCAAAAGTGTGACTAAACCAGAGTTTAAGGCTGTACTCTTTGAAAATGTTTAGTTTCATTGAAAACATTAAGTATCAAACATCTGGGATCCCAAAAATAAGGTTTACAAAGTATTTACAACTCAAAAATAGATTTACACCAGGTTAACTATCAAAAGAATAAGTTAATACAGCCATATACAAAATGCCCCCAACCAAAGCAGTCGGGCAGGCCGAACATGTACGCGCCGCCCCCATGCTCTCCATACTCATGGCCGGTTGACTGACTCCTTGCTTTTACCTGCCACACAGAGCACCCATGAGCCGAAGCCCAGCAAGAAAACTCATACAGTATATAACATATGCATAGAATATAGCTGACATATAATCCATTGATAAATAGGAAAACCATCAGACTGAACAAGCACGGCCATGCCGCCCCAGAGGCCTTACCTAAGCCTGGGGTCTCGGTCCTTACCGTAAGGATAACTCACGTATCCATTGGGTCCCACCCTGGCTATAAGCATCCCATGTGCTAAGTGTTACTTCCAGCCCCCAAGGCCGTTCTCGGCCTTAGCCGTTCATTTCATTATAATCACACGTATAGTACATTTCGAAATAATCATTCAAACATATAATAATTCATTTAAGGTTATACATTTGCACATAATACAATCTAGGGCCATGCCCTGCAATATCACTGTGGGCCCATGCCCTGATCACGGGTGTTACAGTTTTCTTACCTTTCAATTCGATAGCCTTGATCACCTGACTCCTTGAGCACGATCCTACTCGAGCCCTAGCGCTTGCCTAAGAAAAATCCATAAGTCAAAGTCATTACCAAACCTCAAGTCCAAAACCTAGCCTCGGGACCAATCCCGAGCCCCCGGGAAGTCCTAGATCCCCAAAACAAAGTGGTGGAATCGAGCCCCGAACCCTAGGTCAAAATCCCTCAACAAAAACCCAAAAATCCCCTTCTGTGAACAGTGCAGCGCTACATTGCTCAAAAGAGGGCGCTGTAGCGCTACAAGCAGAACCACACCCCCCAGAAACAGGGGCTAGCACTACAGCGCCCACTGATTAGCGCTGTAGCGCTAGTTGCAGACCAGCAATACCCAAAATCGCTTCCTGCGATTTCCTTCTACCATTTCAACCCCAAACTTGTCCAAATCTTTCCCAAGCCCAAAAACAAACTTATCAACACCTCACACTCATCCCAAGCATCCCAAGAACTCATACCCCAAGCTCAAGCAACCCAAAACTCAAGATCCACCATAATGAACCCTAAAACCAGAAATTCATTCAAACATCAAAGATAGGGTCTTAGAAATCATACCGTGGATAGAAATTCCACCTTGAGTTGAACCCTAGACCTCCTTAGCTTGCTCCATCACAAACTTGACCTGATTTCCCCAAAAATCCTATCTATTTTGCTCAAATATACAGCTCAAACAAGTCAAGCCCTAAAACTGAAATCTCCAAGAACTTACCTCAAATTTCTGATGTGATCTTGCTAATCCCTTGCGAATCCTTAAGTCTAGCTTAGGATCCTTGATGCTCAGCCTACCCTAGCTCTCCACTGAGCTTAACTCCAAGAAAAATGAAGGAAAATGGTGGGAGAGCCACAAACCGATTCTTTTGGAACAAAACCCTTCAGCTTTTTTCTCTTTTCCTTTCTCTTCCTTCTTTCTTTCTTTTTCAGCCTTAACTCTTTTTCTACAAAATCCACTAAGTATAAAGCCCCTTTTAACTTATCTCTAACAAGCCTAAAGACCGAAATGCCCTCCCTAATAATTCTAAACCTTTTTGCCCATAAAGGGACATTTTAGTCATATTACCCAAATTCCCACTAATTCCTCAAGTGTTCCTAATAATTCCCGCTCGCTACCCAATACCTGATTAATCACCAATTATACATTCCTCATCATCAAGATTAACCTCAATATATTTTTCCAAATTCTCATTTAAACTCCCCATGCTTAACCTAAGCCGGGTATAGATTCTCGCTTTGACTTTTTCGCTAACCCGCTCATTCTAGGATCGTCTCGAGTCACAGATCACAGATATCAACACAGTCATGCCCAAAATGGCCAAATTACAGTTATGCTCTTTCTAAGATAATCAGGTCTACATGCATACTAATTCACATATTCATGCATCTCAAATAATCAAATAGTCATATAACGTGCATTAAATCATAATCATGCATTAAACTCATTAAAGTCACACACAAAATCCCATTATGCCCTCCAGGCACACTACTCAAGGTCCCTAAGCCTTAATAGAGAATTGGGTCGCTACATTCCCATACACCAACCGATAAGGTGACATATCGATAGGTGTTTTATATACTGTACTATACGCCCACAAGGCATCATCAAGCCTTGTACTCCAATCTTTCTGGTTTGGATTTACAGTTTTCTCATGAATCAATTTAATTTCACGATTAGAAACCTCTGCTTGCCCGTTGGCTTATGCATGATAAGAAACTGTCACCTTGTGAGTTAAACTATAGCGTCGAAACAATGCTTCTATACTCTTGTTACAAAAATGAGTGCCTCAATCACTAAGTATAGCCTTAGGTGTACCAAAACGCACAAAAATGTTAGAGCGAATGAAGTCCACTACTGTTTTTGAATTATCCATTCTAGTTACAATTGCTTCCACCCATTTAGACACATAGTCTACTGCCAATAGAATATATTCATTGCCAAAAGAGGATGGGAACGGTCCCATGAAATCCATACCCCAGACATTAAAGATCTCAAGAATTAAAATAGGAGTTTGAGGCATTTGATCCTTGGCCGTTATGTTACCAACTCGTTGAAAACGATCACATGCCTTACAATAAGCATAAGAATCTTTGAAAATTGTGGGCCAATAGAAACCGCTGTCAAATATCTTACGAGCTGTCCTCTTAGGTCCAAAGTGTCCACCACAAGCATAAGCATGACAAAAAGCAAGGATGGAACGAAATTCAGATTCAGGTACACACCTTCGAATGATTTGATCAGTACAATGCTTCCAAAGATAAGGTTCATCCCATATGTAGTGGCGAGCATCATGCTTGATCTTGTTCCGTTGTGCTTGTGTGAGATCACTTGGTAACTCCTTTGAAGCAAGGTTGTTTACAATGTCGGCATACCAAGGAATAACTTCTTGCATGGCGAGGAGTTGCTCATCTGGAAAATTTTCTTCTATGGGCAAACTATCTTCATCTCGAATAAGACGACTCAAGTGATCCGCCACCCTATTCTCATAACCCTTTTTATCTTTTATCTCCAAATCGAACTCTTGAAGAAGTAGAATCCACCGGATCAGCCGAGGCTTGGCTTCTTTCTTTGCCAATAAATAGCGAAGAGCAGCATGGTCGGTATACACAATCACTTTAGTTCCAATCAAGTACGACCGAAACTTTTCCAAGGCAAAAATGACCGCCAAGAGTTCTTTTTCAGTGGTGGAATAATTAAGTTGAGCATCATTGAGAGTGCGAGAAGCATAATATATAACATGAGGAAGCTTGTCAACTCGATACCCAAGAACAGCACCCACGGCATAGTCACTTGCATCACACATGAGTTCAAAAGGTAGGTCCCAATTCGGTGGCTGAATTATAGGAGCAGTAGTCAAAGACTCTTTTAATAAGTTGAAAGCCACTAAACACTTTTCATTAAACTCGAACTTTATGTATTTTTGGAGAAGATTGCATAGTGGTGTGGAAATTTTAGAGAAATCCTTTATAAATCTCCGATAGAACCCAGCATGCCCAAGGAATGATCTCACTTCTTTCACACTAGTTGGAGATGGTAGAGAACGAATCAAATCAATCTTTGCCTTATCGACCTCTATTCCCTTGACTGAAATCACATGACCCAAAACTATACCTTGGTTTACCATAAAATGGCATTTTTCCCAATTAAGCACAAGGTTAGTTTCAATACACCGCTGGAGTACCAAAGTGAGATTATGAAGGTAGCGATCAAATGTGTCACCATAAACACTAAAATCATCCATAAAAACCTCAATGATGTTTTCAATATATTCCGAAAAAATGCTCATCATACATCACTAAAATGTGGCAGGAGCATTACATAACCCAAACGGCATTCGTCGAAAAGCGAATGTACCAAAAGGGCATGTGAAGGTTGTCTTCTCTTGATCTTCAGGAGCTATAACTATCTGATTATATCCTGAATAACCATCAAGAAAACTATAATAAGGATGACCCGCTAACCTCTCAAGCATCTGATCAATGAAAGGTAATGGAAAGTGATCTTTACGGGTTGCCGCATTCAACTTTTGGTAGTCTATACAAACTCGCCACCCGGTTTGTATTCTTTTTGGTACCAGCTCGTTTTCATCGTTCTTTACCACTGTGATTCCAGACTTCTTTGGCACTACTTGAACAGGACTCACCTATTGATTGTCTGAAATTGGGTAAATAATACCTACACTAAGGAGCTTCAGTATCTCCTTTTTCACAACCTCCATCATAGGTGGATTCAATCTCCGTTGCGCCTCACGTGTTGGTTTAGACCCTTCTTCAAGTAAAATTCGGTGCATGCACATAGAAGGGCTAATCCCCTTAATATCAGCAATAGACCAACCAATGGCTGTTTTATATTCATTGAGTACTCTCATTAACTTTTCTTCTTGGACTTGATTAAGATCTCTTGCAATTATAACAGGAAGTGTCTCGTTCTTCCCCAAGTAAACATATTTGAGATGCGCCAGAAGTGGCTTCAATTCAAGTGCAGGAGCTTGAACAATTGATGGCTGCAATTTCTCATTTGAAATCAGCAAATTAAGAAATGCAACCTTCTTAAAAGTCTTGTCAAAACCACTATTGAGTGTGGTTATGACATCCATGATCTCATGAGACAAATCTTCATCGGTCAACACAAGATGCTCTCTCAACGCAACCTCCAAACAATCTTCACTATGCAAATCTAAAACTCGTTGAGAAAGGATATCCAACACATCAAGAGAGTAGACAGCATGTACATCACTTGGATACCTCATAGCCTCTAAAATATTAAATCGAATTGTCTCCCCATCAAATTCCATGGTCAACGTACCATCATGCACATCAATCTTAGTTCTCGCAGTTTTCATGAATGGTCTCCCCAACAAAATTGGAGTGGAGCATGGAATATATTCATCTTCCATATCAAGAACATAAAAATCAGCCGAAAACACCAATTCATTTACTTGAACTAAAACGTCTTTTATTACACCCCTGGGATAAGCATTCGACCTATTAGCAAGTTGAATAATCACTCCTGTTTCTTCAAGTGGACCGAGATTCAATGAAGCATAAATGGAGAATGGCATGACATTGATAGAGGCTCCCAAATCCAACATACAACGCTCAATTCTTTTATTACTAGTGCAAGGGCTAGTAAAAGTATCAGGATCCTTACACTTTGGTGGAAGCTTCTATTGAAGAACTGCGGAAACATTCTCCCCCACACTAACTTTTTCATTACCCCTCAACTTACGCTTATTAGTGCACAACTCTTTCAAAAACTTGGCATAGCGCGACACTTGTTTAATAGCGTCAAGAAGAGGAATATGCACTTCTACCTTTCGGAATGTATCAAGAATTTCCTTGTCAACCTCTTCCTTTTTAGTCTTCTTTAGTGTGCTTGGGAATGGAGGTGGAATGACAAAAGTAGGCTTAGGGCTTAGTTGTGTAGGGGTGGTTGGCTTTGGAGGAACATCTTCATTAACTGAGCAATCAACTTGTGGCTTGGATGACAATTTACTGGGCATTGGAGGACTAGGTGGATCATATTGCGTCCCACTTCGCAAAGTTACTGCACTAGCATTCTCCTTGGGATTCATCTCAGGTTATGAAGGCAATTTATTTGACAGATGAGCCTCCAACCTGTTATATGATGCTGCTAATTGTCCCACCTGATTCTCCAAACTTTTGATGGAAGCTTGGGTGGTTTGCTGAAATTGAAGAGTATTTGTAGCAAGTGCATTGATTAAATCCTCAGTAGAAGGTTTGGCACTTTGTGGTGGAACAGCTTGCGGTGCTTGTGATGGTCGAGGCACAAAATTATTTTGAGACCTCTACTGTATAGTGAAACCAGGTGGTCTCGCTGATGTTGGTTGTGGAGCTATTTGTTGTTGATTCCCATAACGAAGGTTTGGATGATCACGCCAGCCAGGATTATAAGTTTGTGAAAATGGTTTGTTGACCCAGATTTTGGTCAACTGACACGGAGTCAGAATATGCTTGATGTGAATGAATGTGCTGACAAGAGTCGAATGACAAAAAGTAATAAGAACACGATATTTTATAGTGGTTCGGCCCCAGAATCTGGTAATGACCTACGTCCACTTAGACTGTTATTGATATAAGAATCAAAGGAGTGATCAAAGAACAAGGGTTCAATGAGTTTCACTAACCTCTGAAGAACAATACAATATTCCAAGGAGAATTATTCTAGTCTCAAATGATTCAAAAGCAAAAAGTCCCTTCCTTGAGCTATCTTTTTCTATTTATAGGCTCAAGCGGGATTACATGATTTTATTGCCGATATTCTCTCCTAAATAATCGGATACTTAGGAGATTGTGTGAGTTAAATTCGGGATTTACAAAGATCTTTACAGTAATATTACATTGCATGCGGAACCATTGACCAGACTGGTCGCAGGTAAGACTGGGCAGCTTACTGCTTCTAATACGTCTTCTGGTCGATACACTAGCAGAGCTCTTCCAGGTGTCAGCCACGTGTCCAGGGATCACTTGCCACGTCATCAATGCCAATTTTTCGGATAACATTTTGCCCCCAAGTTTATTTATTATGAGCAATAAATAAACTTTTGAGCAAACGACCCTTCGGTAACCCTGCCGTATGTGTCAGAACCCTTCGTGTGTTCTTGGAAAAAGCAACCTACTCCTGTCTAATCATGAGTTTTCGGTTCCCCAGTAATAATTCGACGGCTATTCCGCTTCCCCATACTTTGAAAAAAGGAAACTGATGATTACACCTTTTTTATGCCACAGACAAACTTATATAACATCTCCAAACTTCCCTTTTTCTTTTTACGCACGCCATTGTCTTCTTAAGAAACCCTAAAAACCAGAGCTTTAATCTTCTCCGGAGACCGTTCTTCTGCAATTTCAAGACTCAGTCCGAGAGTTCCTTGATTTCCGAAGGCTCTCCTCCAATCTCCACGACCATCTTTTAGGGTAGTTTTTGAATCCTTATGCTTCAAATTCTCATGATGCATGCTTCTGTATGTTGCCTGTTTGAGTTCATCTGCTTCTGGTTTGAGATGCTCGTGAGTAGAATGTCTTGCAGGCGAAAAAGGTTACGAGTTAGCTTAATAGTCGGGATCACACTTTTAGGACGTAAAATCGAAGTAAAAATTCGATCTTTAGGCTAGTTGGAAAATAGGTTTTTCCCGCCCTAAGGGGAGTTGAAAAATATTTTTTGAAAAACTTTTGACTTTCATCCTTTGATCCGTTTCTCAAACTGTTCGTCTAGAAGGATTTAGCTTTTTGTTAGAATGTTGTTGTATAAAAGCTTGACTTTTATACTCGACCATCGCCATTCTAAAAATCCTTTAAAAATTCTATATCCTCACCTCCCCATTCTTCTGTTTGCAGACCTTGATGCCAGATTTGTGGGGAGGTGAACGGCTCATCGACGACGACCTTCTCGCCCAGCTGCTCGAAGGCGAAGAATAACCGATTGACCGAATCCACCAGATTCCTTTTTCTCGATCCTCATCCAGACCCCGTCCTTCTCCTCCTCAAGTGGCTCGTTCCAAATCTGTAGGCAAGAAAAGACCTGAATCCGACGATAGTCCAAACCATCCTGCCCAGCCTGATTCACAGGCTAGGGTTCCTTCGACTAGTGGCCGAAACAATAGTCCTGACCCCAACATCCAAACTAGAGCCTGCCCTCGCCATCAGAATCTGCCTGATGTCGAGTGGTATATTTCCCTGTCCAGCCTCGTGACTCCCAGGATGCTTGCCAACTATCTCAGGAAGTATCCTCTCACAGGGGTCAACCTCAAAATTCCTTCTGCAGACCAAAGGGCTAACCTCCCCGGAGGTGTATACAGTGCTTGGTCTCAGTATCACATAGAGGCGGGGTCTAGCCTCCCTCTACATCCTTTTTATCAAGGGGTGGCCGATTATTTTGATGTCGCCCCCTTCCAGATTACTCCAAATGGATATAGAATGCTGGCCGCACTCTATATCCTGTACAAACTTAAAAATTGGCCAGAGCCTACCCCCCATGAGATCAATTATCTCTTTGACCTTAAGTCTAACCCGCAACAGTATGGGACGGGCTTCTTCCATCTTTGTCACCAGGAGACAAACCGAACGTTCCTGAGTGCCACCACACACATATCCAACGTGGGGCAGTACAACAAGGAGTACTTCCTTACGCCGGACCTGACCAGCAACAACCTGGCCTTCGCTCGAGGAGGTAAGTGTTGTTTTACTGGTCGATACTTTTCAATCATCGAAATTTCCTTCATCTTTCTTAAAGTATACTTTGTTTTTCAGGCCCATGGTTACATCCGACCCCAACACCAGACATGGTGTTGAGGTCCAATGCATTGGCCAGGATGACAGACGCAGAAAAAAGCGTCAAGTCCCTGGTTACTGATAAAATCCTGAGGCTGTTTGGCCTCCTGGCTCCTCGCCATGAAACAAGAGGACCCGTGGTAGCCGATGCCACTGCCGAGGGGGTTACCGAGCAGAAACCTCTTGCGTCTCCTCCATGAAGGAGGTCGACAGGGGTTACAATAAGGGAACCCACGGGCAATCCTTCCGCAGAAAGGCCTTCTGCTCACCAAGGCAAGAGGAAACAAAAGGCCAAAGAGCCGGTTGTGGACTTGGGGGAATCCTTTGATGAGAACGGTAAAGTTATTTTGCTTTTAAATAGCTTGCCAATTTCCTGTCACTTGTTTGACGGGGAAGGCAACTTTACATATACTCCAAATCTAGGGCCAGACTTCTTCGTGCTAGATAGTGAGTGTGTGACTAATAGAGTCAATAGTATAGCGACCAGTAGTTGTAGCTCGGGTATTAACTTTGTGACCTTCTTTTCCATTTGATAAAGTGTCTTCATTTGCCTTTATCTTTAGCCTTTGCATGTTTTTACTTGTGTGCAGATATGGCCACTCCCAACGTCTTCGACCTATACCAGGCTGAGGAGGAAGAGGAGGTTCCTCAGCTCCGGCGAAAGTCATCAAGGAGACACAATGGCGAGACAAGCCAGGGACCTGCCAAAAAGAGTCGAACAGAAGATCCTTCCAAGGACGTGCCAACTGGGCAAACTTCTGCTCATCCTTCGGCCCCTGCTGAGAAGGAGACTCCTCCTGCTCCGATGAACCCTCCTCCGGCTGCGCCCAGCAGGGAACAAACCAAGCGGGAAGAAACTCTTGGGGCAAAACTCTCGAGCCGTGCCGTACGAGCAGCCAAAGACTGCATTGCGCACATCAGGAAGAACGACCGCATCAAGGATGCGATGGTTGAGGCAGAGAGTATGGCGGTCGACCAAATTCTGAACAGGACCCTGAACAAAATAGTCAGCGTAAGTGCTTCTTTATCTTTTTGGCCTTAGTCTTTTAGTCTTTGCAACAGGTTCTAACTTTATCTTTTGTCCTCAGGCTTTGCTGTCTGCAACTACTGCTCGTACCCGCACCCAAGCCACCATTGAACAGGCTCGGGCAAAGGCTATCGAGAGGCACCAGGTGAAAGCGGCCGAGGAACTTTTGGCTGCAGAGGCCAGGCATGCAAAGGAGTTGGAGGCGATGGTTCCGCAGAGGGATGCCGCGGTGACAAAGCTATCGGAGGCTAAAACTTCGAAGGTAGCTATAATGAAGCAGAGGAAGGAGTACCAGGAGTCCAGCTGAGTCCAATTTCGAGAATGCAAGAGACTGGGCGAGGAGCTCAAGTCCAAGAACGAGGCCATCGCCACTCTTGAGAGCCAAGTGGAGCAGCTGAAGCTTGACAATTCCAAGAATTTGGAAAGGTATAAGAAGACGACGCTCCGGTGTTCTTACAACTTCTGCAAACACAATCAGGGCGCCGACTTCAGCTATCTTTTAAAAGATGTTAGGACTGCTGAGCTGGCTCGCTGCACTGCTCAACTGGCTGAGGAGGAGGCCAGAGCAAGGATCCCTACTTCCCCAAGCATTGCTGGTGCAGAGGAAGAAGGAGTCGTTGAGGACGCGACCAATCAGAATGCTAATAAAGACCCTCCTGCTCCCAGTGCCTCTTGAGCTTTATTATTTTTTCTTTCTTTTGATTACACGACCCACGAGTCGTGATGTAAAGACAATACCGTTTTTTTGAATTTGCTGCATGGGCAGCAAACTTTTTCTTTTATTTGAACAGTTACATCCAAGCAGTGATGCTTGCGGTGTAAAAGGTTGCTTCATGATGCTATAACATTTTTATTTATTATAACATTTGTCCGTATGACCGAACTTAGCATAGTACTTTGGCTTGATTTGATAAAATATAAATTTTGAAAAATACTCTAAGTACCTTAGCATGCTTTCACTCATTTTGTTCATGTGTTTACATACCTCATGGTATGCTTTGCTATCGATGTGCCTTATATGCCCCCCAAGTGATCGAGGAGCTTTAGGTCCTTGGTCACTTGCCTTGACCATGACCTATTCGAACATTTCTGCTCGGGTGAAAAAGTAATACTTGTAATACAGCAAAACAACACACGTAATGAACAAATACTTGTAAATATAAATTTACAAAGGTTGGCAAGAATGACTGGCTGCGCACAGTCCCTTATAATCTCGTATTAAAAATGGACTAAACATGTCTTTACGAGTGATTCTAAAATAGAATCTTACATATACGAGCGATTAGCCATACAACGTGGCTAACCCTCTTTGCAAAACTTGTAAAAAGTAAAATTTAATACAAGCCAGTCCTTTAAAAAGGACTGTTCATTGATAATACTTGCGCAGGTGTTCTCCATTCCAATAACGTGGAACGAGATCTTCATTTAGGCATGCAAGTTTATAGGTGCCCGGATGAAGGACTTCTTCGATCTGGTAAGGTCCTTCCCAATTAGGTCCGAGTACTCCAGCAGTGTGGTCGCGGGTATTTAAGAAAACTCATCGTAGCACCAAGTCATCGACATTGAATTTTCTTTCTTTAACTTTGGAGTTAAAGTACCGGGCGACTTTTTGCTGGTAAGCAGCAACTCGGAGTTGGGCCTTCTCCCGCATCTCGTCAATTGAGTCTAGGGACTCCATCATTAGTTGGCTGTTTTGGTCCTGGTCGTATGTTAGACGTCGATGTGAGGGGGGATCTTACTCGACAGGTAACATAGCTTCATATCCGTAGGCCAAGGAAAATGGGGTATGACCTGTCGCTGTTCGGTGAGATGTTCTATACGACCAAAGGACTTCAGGCAGCTGCTCTGGCCATGCCCCTTTAACATCTTCAAGCCTCTTTTTCAGGGTATCTTTAAGAGTTTTATTCACGGCTTTGACCTGCCCGTTTGCTTGGGGATGCGCAACTGAAGAAAAGCTTTTAATAATTCCATGCCTTTCGCAGAAGTCGGTGAATAAGTCACTGTCAAATTGGGTTCCGTTGTCTGAAACTATCTTTTGGGGCAAACCATAGTGGCAAACAATGTTCTTGATGACAAAGTCAAGAACTTTCTTGGTCGTTACGGTGGCGATGGTTCAACTTCGGCCCATTTAGTGAAGTAATCGACTGCCACGACTGCGTACTTTACTCCTCCTTTCCCCGTAGGTAGGGATCCAATCAAATCTATTCCCCACACCGCAAAAGGCCACGGGCTTTGCATATGTTTCAATTCATTTGGAGCTGCTCGTGGAATCTTGGAAAATATTTGACATTTATCACATCTTCGTACAAACTCCATCGAATCCTCGTTCATAGTTGGCCAGAAGTAGCCTTGTTGCAGAATCTTCTTTGCCAAACTCTGCCCCCCAACGTGATCCCCGCAGAAGCCTTCATGCACCTCTTTCATGAGTTCCCTAGCTTTTTCTGGTGTAACGCATCTGAGTAGTGGCATTGAATATCCTCTTTGGTACATAATACCATCGACCAGTATGTATCTAGCGGCTCGCCTTTGTAGAGTTCTGGCTTTGTTTCTATCGGCTGGTAGCACACCGTTCGTCAGATACTCCAAGTAAGGTGCCATCCACGTATCCTCCATTCGAATCTCCATATTGGTCTCAACCGCTTGTATGCTTGGCTCACTCAGTCTTTATACTGGCACAATGTTCAAGGTGTCAGCATCTTTTGCGCTCGTAAGTTTTGCTAAGGCGTCTGTGTTTGAATTTTGATCCCACGATATTTGCTGAAGGGTGTATTCCGTCAACTGGGCTAGTAGGTCTTTTGTTTTATTCAAGTAGGCCACCATTTTTAAGCCTCGCGCTTGATATTCTCCTAGAACTTGATTCACCACCAGCTGTGAATCACTGTAAATATCAAGAATCTTTATGCTCAGGTCTTTCTCCATTCTCAATCCAGCGAGGAGTGCTTCGTATTCGGCTTCATTATTTGATGCGGTGAAGTCGAACCTAATGGCGCAGTGAAATCGATGCCCTTCCGGCATTATCAATATCACTCCCGCTCCTACGTGGGATTCGTTAAACGACCCATCCGTGAATAACTTCCACGAAGGAGCTTTCTCTTGAGGCTCAGGCGCATTAGGCTGTTTGCACTGCTTGCTGTCTAGGAGTTCAGTGAAATCTGCAATAAGATCGGCCAAGACTTGTCCCTTGAATGCTGCTCGCGATGAATAGGTTATATCGAACTGCCCTAGTTCGATTGCCCATTTTAATAATCGTCCAGCTGCTTCTGGTTTTTGGAGGACTTGCCGAAGGGGCTGGTCAGTTAAAACTATGATAGGATGGGCTTGAAAGTAGGGGCATAACTTTCTAGAGGCCAGGATTAAGCAATATGCTAACCTTTCAATTTGTGGATATCTCAATTCTGCCCCGATCAGTCTCTTGCTAACATAGTAGACTGCTTTCTGCACACCTTCGTCTTTTCGCACCAGCACCGTGCTAGCATCAACTTCAGTAATGGCCAGGTAAATAAACAAAGTTTCTCCTTCGATTGGCTTTGATAAGATGGAAGGTTGTGCCATATGAGTTTTCAAGGCCTGGAATGCCTGTTCGCAGTCTCCTGTCCATTCAAACTTCTTATTTTCCCTAAGTAGATTGAAGAAAGGGACGCACTTGTCTATTGACTTCGAAATAAATCTACTTAGGGCTGCGATTCTCCTGGTTAAACTTTGTACATCTTTGACCCTTTTTGGCGATTACATGTCGTTCAGGGCCTTTGTCTTGTCGGGGTTGGCCTCAATTCCTCTTGAATTTACAATGAACCCCAAAAACTTCCCTGATCCAACTCCGAAGGAACATTTCAGGGGATTTAACTTCATTTGGTATTTGTTCAATACATCAAAGCACTCTTGTAAATCCCTTACATGTCCTTCTACCTTTGTATACTTTACCAGCATGTCGTCCACATATACCTCCATGTTTACTCCGATCAGCTCCTTAAACATGTGGTTGACTAGCCATTGGTAAGTCGCACCTGCGTTTCTCAGTCCGAACGGCATTACTTTGTAGCAGTATAGGCTTGTATCGGTCCAAAAGCTGGTGTGATCCTCGTCGGGGGGATGCATGCTAATCTGGTTGTAGCCTGAAGATGCATCCATGAACGAGAGGATCTCGTGCCCTGCAGTTGCATCGACCAGCTGGTCGATTCTTGGGAGTGGGAAGCAATCCTTTGGGCAGGCTTTATTGAGGTCTGTAAAATCCACGCAGGTTCGCCATTTTCCGTTAGGCTTGGGAACCAGCACTGGATTGGAGACCCACGATGGATAAAGTGCCACCCTGATGAACCCATTATCCTTTAATCTTTCAACTTCTTCTTTTAAGGCTCGCGATCTATCCTTATCGAGCAGCCTTCTCTTTTGTTGCACGGGTGGAAAAGTCTTGTCTATATTCAGGACAAGGCTGATAACTGCAGGATCTATCCCAGCCATGTCTTTGTGCGACCAGGCAAAAACCTCCTGGTTCTTCTGCAAAAAATTCCACCAGTGCGTGCTTCGTGGTGGGCTCTAGGTTCTTCCCGACCTTTACGACTTTGGTCGGGTCTTTTTCGTCAAGTTGGACCTCTTCCAGGTCCTCGACAGGTCCAACGTTTTCTTCAAAATCCCCAAAGCGAGGATCTAAATCTCTATCCTCACTTTTGGCGACACCCTATTTGGTGACTTCATCACCAGATTGGGTTTGTGTATCAACCGCCATCTGCAACCTATCTGAGGTAGTGCTCTTTGATGTTCCTTTTTTCGCCTTCGTTACTGAGGTGTTATAGCACTCCCTGGCTTCCCTCTGGTTTACCAACACACGCCCTACTCCTGCGTCCGTTAGGAACTTCATGGCTAAGTGCCACATAGAGATGACGACCCTTATATCAACTAGTATAGGCCTCCCAATGACGGCATTGTATGCCGAAGGACAATCGACCACTACGAAAGTGGTGAGTAATGTCCTTGTAGCAGGCGTTGTACCTGTCATCACTGGTAGTCTGATCAATTCGGCGGGGGCGAGTCCTTCTCCAGAGAAGCCGTATATCGTTTGGTTGTAGGGCTCCAGGTCCTTAATGGACAACTTCATGCGTTCCAGCGAAGACTTATACAGGATATTCACCGAACTTCCTGTATCGACCAACACTGTTTTCACCATCATGTTGGCCATTTGGATGTCCACGACCAGCGGATCGGAATGTGGGAACCGAACGTGTTGGGCATCGCCATCAGAGAAGGTTATTTTGCCTTCGTCTGACCGAGCCTTTTTTGGTGCACGGTCCTCAACAGTCATCATCTCGATGTCCTGGTCGTGGCGCAAGGTCCGAGCATATCGTTCCCTGGCCTTTCTGCTATTTCCCACGAGGTGCGGGCCTCCACAGATGGTTAAGAGTGTGCCAGTCACGGGGGCAGGCTGTAAGGGTGGCGAGCGTTGGCACGTGGGAGCCTGCTCATTGCTACCTGGAGCTTCTCGTTGGGAATTTTCTGAGGCCCGTACGCATCTCCTCAAGTGTCCTTTTCTAATAAGGAACTCGATTTCGTCTTTCAGCTGGTTGCATTCCTTGGTGTCATGTCCATAGTCGTTATGGTAACGACAGAACTTGGTAGTGTCCCTCTTCGAAATATCCTTTCGAATGGGGCCAGGTTTTTTATAAGGCACGCTAGAGCTTGTGGCCTGATAAACCTCTCCCCGAGATTCAACGAGGGCAGTGTAGTTAGTGAACCGAGGCTCATAACGGTTACCCTTCTCTCGTTTATTGTTGGAGGTGGAAGGCTCGTTATACGGCCATTTTCCACCATTCTTGCCATTGTCGTTGCCGTTCCCGTTGCCTTTGCCGTTGTCGTTAGGTTTGGACCCATTGGCGGCTTTGGCGGGCTCGGCTGCTTTCTTATCCTTGCCAGAAGGCTTTCAATCGTCAGCAATGGCATCTTCGAGCTTGATGTAACGATCCGCCCGGTCTAGGAATTCTTGGGTAGTTCTTACTCCTTCCTTTCGAAGGCTTTTCCAGAGAGGGGAGCGACGCCTAACCCCTGCGGTTATGGCCATCATTTTACCTTCGTCTCCCACCGTTTTTGCTCCAGCTGCTGCTTGCATAAAGCTCTGGATGTAGTCCTTCACTTATTCTCCATCCTGCTGGTAAATTTCAACCAGCTGGTTTGCTTCGGTCGGATGCACACGACCTGCATAGAACTGTCCGTAAAACTCCCTTACGAACATTTCCCAATAAACTATGCTTGCGGGCCGGAACTTAAAAAACCATTCCTGTGCGGCTTCAGAAAGTGTTGCAGGGAAGATCCTGCAAGGGAAGATCCTGCACCGAGCGTCTTCGGACACTTTCTGAATGTCCATTTGTATTTCAAACTTATTGACATGAGACACTGGGTCTCCGTACCCATCAAAGTTCGGTAGTGTAGGCATTTTGAACTTGCTTGGAGTTTCTGGATTAGCTATCCTCTGTACGAAAGGAGTGCCTTTCCTCCTATCGTGGTCGATATAAGATGTCCTTCCCCCGACTAGCTGTTGCACTGCCTGGTTGAGGGCATCTATCTGGGCCTGTACAGCGGCAGGAATCGTTGTGGCCTCTGTTGCTAGGGGGACGTTCTCGCCATGCCGCTCGCGGCGATCATTGAGTACATCTCGCAAATCCTCGTCTCTTCTTCGCTGCTCGCTACCCCCGAGCCGGTTGAAGACATTATTTTGCCTGGGCTGCCCCCCAGCATCCCGTCTATTGGGTTGGTCATCTTGAGGTACCTGGCTCCCGCCTTTACCTCTTTCTTCATTCCTTTGGCCAGCGTTTCCCTTGCCTGAGTCGACCTCATTAGATCCATGGCCATCTCTGAACCTTGATTGGCTATGGTGGGATTGACTATTCCCTCGGTTTCCATTCCTGGCTGAAGCGTCCCGAGCGTTAGAGGGTGGCCTGCGCTGGTCGTTATGTCCCTGGGCATTATCATGCCACGGGGGACCCCAGACCTCAGAGCCTAACTCTGAGTTCCTCCTGTTACCAGGGGGATACTGACCTCTGTTCGGTAGGTTTGGCCCATCGCCCCCACGGCGTCTAGGACTACGAGACTGATGCTCGGCCCTATTCTGCCTATGTTGCGGGGGATTGCCGCGACCAGCCTGGGATGGAGGTTGTGCCTTAGGGTCCATCAGGACATCGTCATGGGGCACCTGACGCTGCTCGGGCCTTTGTGGACTTGAGGGCTGGATTGGTGGGTTAGGATTTGGACCCCTCTGGGGTGGCCCATTGACAGGTTGGTCAGGCTGGGAAACAGGTGCGACCTGATTCCTGGCCAGTTGCAAGGCTGCCATGGCTTCGCTCAGGCGGCGGTCCATCTCCGCCTGCCTTTTGCTTAACTCCGCGTGCTGCCATTCAATCTCCTGCTGCTGTCGTGCCATAACCTCAGCAGCTGTCTCTTGACTGGCTTTCAGATTAGCCAGCTCTTCTTGCAGCGCTCCCAGAGTACTCTTCAGCGTCGCATCATCCATTTCTTCCTCCTCAAAATCTAAATGTGGCTCATCCTCAGCCACGCTTGCAGGAGGAGGAGGAGGTGGCGGGTTCGACGGTGCCGCGGGGGCCGCCTGTCCAGTTTTCCTTGCAGTTTTCGCCATTGATTTTCTCAACAATGATAAATCAAGCTCTCAATGAAAGCACCAGAATGTTGACCCAGATTTTGGTCAACTGACACGGAGTCAGAATATGCTTGATGTGAATGAATGTGCTGACAAGAATCGAATGAAAAAAAGTAATAAGAACACGATATTTTATAGTGGTTCGGCCCCAGGATCTGGTAATGACCTACGTCCCCTTAGACTGTTATTGATATAAGAATCAAAGGAGTGATCAAAGAACAAGGGTTCAATGAGTTTCACTAACCTCTGAAGAACAATACAATATTCCAAGGAGAATTATTCTAGTCTCAAATGATTCAAAAGCAAAAAGTCCCTTCCTTGAGCTATCTTTTTCTATTTATAGGCTCAAGGGGGATTACATGATTTTATTGCCGATATTCTCTCCTAAATAATCAGATACTTAGGAGATTGTGTGAGTTAAATTCAGGATTTACAAAGATCTTTATAGTAATATTACATTGCATGCGGAACCATCGACCAGACTGGTCGAAGGTTAGACTGGGCAGCTTCCTGCTTCTAATACATCTTCTGGTCGATACACTAGGAGAGCTCTTCCAGGTGTCAGCCACGTGTCCAGGGATCACTTGCCACGTCATCAATGCCAACTTTTTGGATAACATGGTTCATAATACATCTGATGTAATTGACTAGGGAAATTTCCGACAGCATTAATACCCTCAATTTCTCCCTCCACTAGAGTAGGGCAAGTATCAATAGAGTGCCCCACAACTTGACAGATTCCATATGGCCGCACCTGTTGGCCTAAAGCTGGTTGTTGGACCACTGCAGTTAATTGAGCCAATTGTTGATCCAGCTGATTAGCATTAGAGGTGCTCACTTCACTAGCTGATTTGGGCGGTGGAACAGGATCTTGACGAATGCCAAACTATTGTGAGTTAGCAGCTATATTAGAAATAAAGCTCCTGGCTGCAGCAGGAGTCTTATCAACTAGTGCACCCCCACTGGCTGCATCAATCATACTTCTATCCAGTGATTGTAATCCTTCATAAAAGTACTGAATGAGGAGTTGTTCACTTATCTGATGATGAGGGCAACTAGCACACAACCTCTTACATCTCTCCCAATATTCATACAAAGACTCTCCTGTATACTGCCTTATACCACAGATCTCTTTCCTGATGCTTCCAAATTTAGATGCTGGAAAGTATCGTTCTAGTAACATAGTCTTCATACCATTCCAAGTTTCAACAGTACCAGGTGGAAGATAGTACAACCACTCTTTAGCTGCATCCTTTAGGGAGAAAGGAAAAGCTCGCAGCTTAATTTGTTCCTCAGTCACTGCAGCGGGTTTCATACTAGAACAGACAATATGAAACTCCTTCAAATGTTTATTCGGATCCTCACCAGGCAGCCCATGGAAAGAAGGCAATAAGTGGATGAGGCCCGACTTTAGCTCAAAGTTTACATCCAACGGTTGATACTGGATGCAAAGTGGTTGTTGGTCAAGATTTGGCGCTGCCAACTCTTTCAATGTCCTTTGCTGGGCCATTGTTCTATATGATCGAACTGAATCGTCAGAATCAGATTCGTTGTCATACGGTAATGGCACTTTAACAAGATTTCTTGTGGAGCAGGACGTTGAAAGAGCGGGTTATCAGTAATAATCCTTGAAGAACGAGAAGCTGACGATGACTCAAGATATTGTTTAAGCCTAGATAACCTTTCTTGAGTATCGTCTTCACCAGACATATACACCTGATAATTCCACAGTAAAAAGTAATTAGTCTCAAATAAATAAATTTGAATAACAAAGAGAATAACAATAGTCCCCGGCAACGGCGCCAAAAATTTGATGGCTGTCGTATACCACACAAATTTAACAATGATTTTTCTTTCAATACTTCCAATTATTTCAGTATAATAGCAAGAACAGGTCGAACCTACGAGGACTATCGTTCACTTTATTATTCAAGAATTAACACTAAAACTTAAAATGGGATTTTGATTTTTAACTCAAAATTAAATAACATAAACTAGAAGCAATTAAAGATTGATAATACGATATTAAGAAACAGTTAAAGGTTAATCTCCACCCTCAACAATCATTCCTAATCACTAATAATAAATATTATTCCAATTACTCAAATAAACTATTAACCCCGAAGATAACGCTGAAGCAGTCAATTATCCCAGTCTCCCTATTATAAGTAATCAAGGCGAAGCCCTCAATAATTAACTCTTTTATCTAAGCAATAAATCTATGAAGCATACAATCTATTTAACTTAGATAAAGCATTAAGTCCTATGAAAACAAGTTAATCTAGGCAATAAAGTAATGAAGCATATAATTCATTTAACCTAGGTTCTATTTTTCATCACAACCAACAATTCTTTGACATAACTATCAATTGTAATTTATCACATACACTTAGAATCCTAAACTATTAGGTGAGTAGTAATTCTAAGATGACAATTGAACAATGTAAAACCTTAATTAGTTGGCCACCTAACAAGAAATTACAAGATTCATAACATTCAATTGGAAAAATAGAAACAATCTAATAATGAGAGAAATTAAAGAACAATATTCATAATCTATAATCAAGAATTCATGTCTTGGGTTTTGAATTAACCCTTAACCTAAAAAGAACCTACTCCATAATTGTAATCATAATCACAAACATAATTATAATTAAAATTAAAGAGATTAAGGGAAGAAAAGAAACTAGAATAATGAACAAAAGTAATGTAGTCTTGTAGTCTTCTCTTCAACCCTTTCTCAGTCTTTTTCTCTCTTAAAACCATAATAAAGATCCCTCTCAAATTAACCCTAATCATCCTTTATAGTCTCAATTAAATTCTAATTAAAAAGTAATAAAAAATCTGAAAACGATGTCGTAAGTCGTGGCTTGAAAAATGCGAGTCGCAGCCTAGAACAAAAATTGTGCCTAAATCTGTCCCTCAGGCAACGGCCTGGAAATTATGCGTAGCGGCCTGGCACCCTAGGCAGCGACCTGAGTTTTATGCGCAGCGGCCTGTCTGGAAGAAAAAATTCTGAAAGTGCAATTTCCATTTAAAGTGTCGCGGCCTACCTCCAATTTCTTCAATTCTATATCTTAGATAGCTTCCACGTTGCCACCACTTCCACATTTCAATCCCGAAAGCTTTGAATACTCCTAAAACTTTATTTTAACTACACTTGCCATCAAAATGTCAGATTTATCATCATAAAACACAACGTAGAAAATATGTTGTAGAATCATCAAACTTAGTTAAAACTATTAAAAATGCTATCATAACACCATCCAAGCATAGAAAAACTTAACAAATATTAATACAAAAATGACCTTATCAAGGACCGTGCTCGAGGGTTCAGTGCTCAAGAATCTCGGGACACAGGTAAGAAAGCTACTGTACCCATAGAGCAGGGCGAGGCCCCATAGTTATGTTGTAGGGCACGACCCTATATGATTATGTGTTGGGTGTAGTCCGTTGATTGTGTTAGTATATGTTGAAGTTATGTTTTAATTATGCTGTGTATGCATATATGTGATCGACAAGGGCCGGGAACGGCAAAGGCCGGGAACGGCGAAGGCCGGGAACGGCAAGGGGCCGGGAGCAGCGTTTAGCACATGGAGTACAAGCTGCTAGGTTAAGACCCTGAAGGATACCTGGGATATCCTTATGGTTTAAACCGCAACTCAGGGCCTGGTAAAGCGCCCGAGATGGCATGGCCGTATGTGTTTAGCTTGTTCACAAATTGGTTATATGCTAAGTGGTTCATATGTGTATGTTATCTGTTTATGTGGAGTTTTCTTGCTGGGCTTCGGCTCACGGGTGCTCTGTGGTGCAGGTAAGGGCAAGGAGAAAGTCAACCGACCATGAGTATGGAGAGCGTGATGCGGCGCGTACATGTCTGGTCTGCCTGGCTGCTACAGCTAGGGGTATTTTTGGAAGTTGTTTGTAAAGAACCCTATTTTGTCGTCTAGTTGACTTAAAGTATATTTTGAGTTGTAAATATTTATGAACAATTTTTTGGGATCCCAAATGCTAAACATTTTATGATTTTTCAATAATGAAGTTATTTTCAAAGTTTATGACTCTATTTGTGGTTTGATTACACATTTTCCTTAAAACCTCGATTAGCTAGTTAAAAGCACGTTTTAAACCCACTTAGTAACGACTCTAAGGAAGTAGGGCGTTATATACCACATTATCAAACATATATTCAATTAACTCCACATATAAATTCGATTATGCCCTCCTGGAAAAGTAATCAAGGCACTCAGCCTTAATAGCAAATTCAGAATGTTACATATATAATCTCTATTATATATAGTACATTTACCAAGATGTCTATCCACATGAGTAAACTAAATCTAGATCTCTTGCATCCCGTATGCTTAGAAAACCGTACTAGTAACCATTCATTAAAGATTCCCTTTTTAATATGTTACTGATTATTTTCTTGATATTCATATAAATTATTCAAATAATAATTATAACATTAATATATAATAAAATCGTACTTTTATTTAAATCATTAAAATGTCTTTACTTGCTTTTAGGGCATAAATCTTAACAATCTCCCACTTGCCCTCAAAGCAAGCGAGGCATCTCCCTTAATCCCATATTGCACACATGAACCATAAACGAATTTGTAGGAGGTGTCTTGGTAAACCAGTTTGCGAGGTTTTGTTCCGACGCAATCTTCATAACAATCACATCACCTTGATGCAAAATCTCTCTAAACAGATGGTATTTCATTTCTATATGGTATCCTCTGTTGTAGTTTCTAGATTGGTTAGAGTTAGCTACTACTCCACCGTTGTCAAAATATATGATTAGTGGCATCTCCATATTTAGAATTACTTCTAAGTCCTTAGCTGTTTCACAAGCCGCTATATACTCAGCTTCCATGGTTGAATCTACAATACTGGATTATTTAATCCTTCTCTAGACTACAACTCCTAAACCAAAAGTTAACAATGAACCAGATGTTGACTTACAACTGTTTTTTGTCTGATTGGAAATCATAATCAATATATCTAGTAGGGTTTAGCTTACCCCCTAAATATACAAGAATATAATCTCCGATCTTCTAAGATACTTAAGAATGTGCTTTACTGCAATCTAATGTTCCAAACCAAAATTTGATTGATAACGACATATAATCCCTACTGCATAGCATATGTCAGGCCTAGTACACAACATAGCTTACATTAGATTCCCAACTGTTGAAGCATAAGGATACTTTCTCATGTCTTCTTCTTCCTGAAGTCTCTTTGGACATTGCTCATTGGAAAGAGTAATTCTATGTCTGGTCGCTAACTGACCTTTCTTGGAATTCTCCATAGAGAAACTTTCTATCTCCTTATCTATATAATTAGCCTGAGATAGTGCCCTGAGCATGTTCTTCCTATCCCTTAGGATTTAGATTCCCAGAACATTTCTTGCTTCGCCCAAATATTTCATTTGGAAGTTTTCAACTAACCACTTTTTCACGGTTGACAGTGTCTCTACGTTGTTACCAATGAGGAGAATATCATCCTCATAAAGAACTAAGAAAACGACCACTTTACCTTTGACATATTCATAAACACATGTTTCGTCGACATTTTGTTCACAGTCGTATATTTTAATTGTCTCATCAAAGGTGATATTCCAGGATCTAGACAAGAGGATGTGAATTGAATTAACTTACACACCTTATGATCTTCCCCATCCTTAATGAACCCTTTTGGTTGACGTCCATTTTCCATATCTCATAGTCATAGGTGGCAGCTATGGATAAGAGAATGTGAATGGATTTTAGCATGGGCACAAGAGACAATTTTTCTTCATAATAAACACCCTCTCTCTGAGTGTAACCTTTGGCCACTAGCCTTGACTTAAAAGTCTCTACTTTTCCATCTACACCTCTTTTCTTCTTGAAGATCCATTTGCACCCAATGGGCCCGACATCTCTAGGTGGGTCTACAAGTTCCCAAACATAATTGTAATACATCGATCCCATTTCTTTGTTCATGGCTTCTTTCCATTTCTCCTTTACAGGATCATCCATTGCCTCTTCGAAGATTAGTAGATCTTCCTTGTCTGTAACAGAAACAAGGACACATGCCTCATGTTCGTAGCGAGCAGGTTGTCTCAAAATCCTCACACTACGACGTTGTACCAGGGTTTTCTTTTCAGAAATAGTGGTTTCCTCGGTTTTCCATTTATCATTTAATCATGATGGAGAAGGTGAAGGAATCTTATCAGCTGTGAGTTCCTCAAAATCTGCCTTGCCCTGAGGTTTATAATTATTCTTATATTCGTGCTCAAGGAAGGTCGCATTTGTTGAAACAAAAATCTTTATGTCCTTGGGAATATAGAAGTAACTGTCTCTTGTTTATGGAGCATAGCCCACAAAAATGCATAATTCAGAACTAGAATCAAGTTTCCCTGATTTAGGTCTAAGAACATGAGCAGGATAGCCCAAAATACAGAAATTGTGCAAACTTGGTTTATTACAATTCAAGAGTTCCAATGGTGTTTTGCTTTTTTTCTCGGATGGGACTACATTCAAAATGTGAGTCACCATTTGTAGTGCATATCACCAGAATGAGAAAGGAAGTCAAGAGTAGTTTAACATAGACCTGACCATGTCCAACAAGCTCCTGTTTCTTCTTTCTGAAACACCTTTTTGCTGTGGCATTCAAAGTGCTGTAAGTTGGGATAAATTACCATGCTGCAACATGAAATCTTTAAATTTGAAATCTAAATATTCACCACCTCAATCTGATTGAAGGATTTTAAGAGTCTTACCTAATTGCTTCTCAGCCTCAGCTTTAAACTCTTGAAACATACCAAAGGTTTCAAACTTCCTAAGCATTAGCTAAGTATGACCATATCTAGAGTAATCGTTAATAAAGGTGACGAAGTACTCATATCAACAACTATCTTGTACATTGATTGGACTAGAGACATCATTGTGTACATGCTCTAAAGGATCTTTAGCTCTATTGCCTTTCGCTAAGAAAGGACGTTTGGTCATTTAGCCTTCTAGACAAGACTCACAAACTAGAAGAGTTCCAAATCTTAGTTCTCTAAATGGTTCCTCTTTTGTTAACTAGTTTATCCTGTGTAGTCCTATATGATAAAGTCTAAGATTCAAAAGATATGTGTCATCATCATTTGACACAAATCTTTGGCATGAGGTTCTTTGAACTGAAGGGCTTCGGAAGAGATGGCACAACTCATGGAGACTGCGGTCCCATTGGCAAAGCACTCTGCTTGCCACGGAGTAGTCGAAGATGTCATCTCTCGAGGACACTTCTGCTAAGCTATTGGAAGATGCCTTATGTCAAACCTAGTAGTGGAGGAGGCCAAAGACAAGCTGTTGGCAGAGTTCACAGCTATTTGGGAGGAACTCTGCCTAATCCACGAGGAGTCCTCAGCTCGTGATGCCAAGTCCTAAAAAGAGGTTGCATACGCTGTCTCTTATGTTGAGACCTTCACTTGGGAGAAGTAGAGCCTCTGACTCTGAGTAGAGGAGCTTGAGAGGGATCTCAATGTGATGGCAGATGACATCGTGTTTGTGGCATGGAAAAGCAACAGGGACATGGATATGTCTTTCACAGAGGAGCCCAACATGCAGATGATGCTTGAGGAGCGTCTTCAGGCCAAGGAGGCCAAGGTAGCCCAAGAAAATGAAGCTGTGATGGCTGGCCTTGCTACCGAGGTGGATCCTGTCATCGAGGTGGTGGCAGAAGTTCCTCCAGGCGAGGGCTCAAACTGAATTGACTTTTCTTTTCATTGTTTGATCAAGTAGGCATGCATTCCTTTTTGTTTATTGGGGTGCAAATAATTAAATGCTCAAGCCCCCGAGCTCAATTGTAAATACCTTTTAACCTCTATGCAACTTGCACTACTTTTCTTGCCATTATTGCTTTTTTATTCACATGCTAACACTTAGTAATAATGGAATTTGGTTTTATCGATTTGACGAAACATAATGAAACCTCACGGGCTCTGAGCCAGGCCTAGTGATGTTAGGCTTCAATTCACACCTTGAGTCAACACTCGCATTACTTGGATTTCTCATCGCCGGGGTGCCTTAGTAGAAATGAATCGAGACTCCATTCACATATCAAGGATTAGGACTTGCTATTCATTCCTTGGCCACACACTGTCCTTAGGAGAATGCCTTATGTCCAACCTCACGTTACATGGATTTTTTCGATGCTTTGAATTTTTCCAGCTATTAGCTTAGAGGTCCCATGACACTTAGGTTGCTTCACTTGTTGATTAGCTTACCTTCAAGGTCATTAAATCCTAGTGCTAGGATTAAACTTACAATGCTCGAGTGTTGGCAACTCGAGGCTTCAGACCCGAGGACACATGACTCGAGCTTCCATTTGCATCTCAAGATTTAGGAACTTGTTCATAGATCCTTGGGCTCAATGTCCTCAAGAGATAACCTAAAGTTCATTCTCGCACTACTAGGATCATTAAGTCATGGATTTTCCAAGAATTTTCCTGGTTCCCTAGATTTTTCTATTCTCTGGGTAATGACACTTGGCTTACTTCGCTCATGACAAGCTTAGTTTCCTAGGTCATCCTTCACGAGACACTATGCTTTACTCTATTCATGACAAGCTTAGTTTCTTATGTCATCCTCCGCGAGAAACTATACTCTGCAAGGCTTCCGTAACCTCATGCCCCCCAAGTGATCGGAGATGAGTCTACATTCACTTGGCCAGACCAATGAGCAGGTGCACTATGAGTAGTACGAATAGAAAAAAAAAACTAAAATATAAGCAGATTCTTTTAAATTTCCTACAAAATTTTGTTTACACGATTTCCATTACTTGTGTTTGGAGGCTACAAAATAATTACAAAATTTAACAAAAAGACAATGCTCACATCATTGGTAATACTAGCGGAGATGCTTAACATTAAAGGCATGAAGTACTACCTAGCCAATGAATCGGGAAAACTTGTAAGTCCCTGAAAATACAACGCTCTTTGACTTGGTATGGACCTTCCTAGTTAGGGACCAACACTCCACTAATAGGATCTCGGGTAGCGAGGAAAATTCTTATCAACACCAAATCTTCAACCACAAATTTTCTATCTTTCACTTTGGAGTTAAAATATCTAGCTACTTTGAACTAGTAGGAAGCTACTCGAAGCTGAGAAGCTTAACTGAGCTCCTCCATGAGGTCCACAGATTCCTGGAGTAAAGTGTGATTTATGGTTGGATCATATGTATCTCTTTAGTGCGTGGAGATTGCTGCCTCAAGTGGGAGCATGGCCTCATACCCGTAGGCCATGGAGAATGGAGAGTGGCCGGTGGACATCTTGGCAGTGGTGCTGTAACTCCACAATGCCATGATTACTCCACTATTAATATGAAATTTCACTCTAAGTATTTGTAGCATTATATTCACATAATTAAATCTTTATGTCAAATAGAAAGTTTATAAAGATAAGTAATTCTCATCGGTCATGCCATATATAATTTCTATTATATACAAAACCTTTACTAAGATGTCTACCCACATCAGTAATCCGAATCCAGATCACTTGCATCCTGTACACTTATTAAACCACACTAGTAACCATTCATTAAAGATTTCATACATTAATATGTTACTGACTATTTTATTCATTATATATGATCTTAATTCTCCCGTACTAATACAAGATAATATTCTCATGAATGAATAAGGAATTTTCTGGATATTATTACATAATTAATTTAAAGATTATATAAAAATCAAACATAATAAAATTGTACTTTTATTTAAATTAATAAAATGTCTTTACATGCTTTTAGGGCATTAATCCTAACATATCAGTCATGTCATATATAATCTTCATTATATATAGCACCTTTACCAAGATGTTTATCCATATCAATAATCTGAATCTAGGCTACTTCCATCGTGTTTGCTTAGTAAACTGTACTAGAAATCATTCATTAATGATTTGTTAATTTAATATGTTATTGACTATTTTATTCATTGTATATGATCTTAATTCTCTTGTACTAATACATGATCATATCCTCATAATTTAATAGGTTAATTTAATCTTGATATTCATATGAATTATTCAAATAATAATTATAACATTCACATCTAATAAAATTGTAGTTTTATTTAAATCAATAAAATGTCTTTACATGCTTTTAGGGCATAAATCCTAACACCCTTTTCTCCTTCTTCATCACTTGGGGAGAATGTGGTAGTAATGGGCAGGCGCTCCCCTATCCACATGGAATGGTACATCTTGTTCCCTTAAATTTCACCTAGGTTTTGACTCCTTTCTTTTGTCAAGTGGGCCTTGGAAGGAGCAAGCCTCTTAAGGTGTCCACCTGCCTGTTGAGCACCTACATGTTCCCTGATGGGGCCAATCTATTCCTCTACCCTTTCAAAGTAAACTTGCGGTGTGTCTTTATCCCCAGGCTGTCTATCACTGTCAAAATTTTCTGGGGGTCTTTCTTGTCCGGAGCATTGACTTCCATGAGATTGTATTCGAGAGTGACTTGAAAAACATAGTTGGTGAAGTTGGTGTGGATTTTCCCTTTGTATAGATCATTCCATACTTTAATGAGGTTATTGACTTGGTCATTCTGTTTGATCGTGGCCCTTTGCTTTGGTTGAGTGGGCCACTTCTTGTATAGTGGGGTTTGAAAATTTAGAGTGGTTTGTCATTGCTTGACCCAGCTTTGCCTACTTCTTTCAACATTTGTATACTGAAGGAGAGTGAGAAAGCTTTTCCCTTACAAATTGTGCTCACCCTTCTTATAACACCAAAATGTTGGTGTAATATTTCATTCCCTTGATATGAGTGCATAAAATGGTGGAAATATTGGAAACTGATCTATTTGGTATGTTTGACCTGAAAACTAACTCCTAAGGCTATAGGTAAAAACCAAGAGGATTCTTTGAGTGGAAAGGTCTATTTTGTGGAGAAAGAGTAGCGTTGAGTCTAATTTTGATCTTAGACATATACTTGTTTAAAATGTCGTGTTATATTGAATTGCGTATGTATTACGGAAGGAGAAGATCCATGTTTATAGGCAAAACTTGGGTACCGCTAGATCATTGTTGAGTCCTCAAATGACGTAAAGACCTTGTAAAGTATTATGTTGTAGTGAATCACTTGTGTATTGCAAAAGGAGAAGCTTCTTATTTATAGGAAAATAGGTACGCTTACGAAACGTTAGATTGTTGGGGAGTCCCCATGTAACGACCCAAAAATACTAACAATAATTTTGCAGAATTAAAGTCATTTATAAAATTTAAAAGATCTCAAATATTTGGATAAAAAAACTGTTATCATAATGTGTGCACATACTAAAAATATTTACATTAAAGCTTAAAAGCTTTGTAACAAACACAAAATAGTTTGAACATAATTAAAATATTCATTTTGAAAATCCTGAATCCCCAAAGGTCGAGCCACATGTACACTTTCTCAAGAAAACTTCGATTATCACTGTCCCAACGATTATTTGCCCTTACCTACAACATAAATAACTAGGTAAGAGCAAACACTTAGTAAATCAATCTAACAACACATAGTAGAAAAAACAATAGAAACCAATGACTATTGTCCTCAAAACATATAACTTACAAATATTAGGGTTCCAGATAAATCTGAGCCCTAATCAAATAATTCCAGAACGCCTAAGCGTCTTGGCAGCATCACCTCACCATTAGCAGAAACAAAAAACATAACCGTACACAAACCACAACAGAAGCATGAAAATAACATCCAACATTAAAACTAACCCTAGGAGCAAATTCTGGAGTTGCAAAGGAATCCCCTAGTTTCTCAACTCAATTCGCAGTGGAGACTCAAGTCTTTACACTGATTTCTAATTAAGGAATCCTTCTCAAGGGTAACCATCGGTTACCTAAGGAATTTATGCTAATTTCAAACAAAAATAGAGTTTGTTGGATCCACATTGGGTCATCGAAACTCCTAGTTTATCTGGCTCACCTACCTCCTGGCCAATTGTCACGGTAGGTAATCGGACAAATAATGTCAATGGTAGGAATCGCCTACTCAATGACCGAGTAGGCGAACAACGTCTGCGATACATATTAATGGGTGGAAACCATCCACGTCATGAGCCAAGCAGAAACTATTTGCCCAATAATACAACAAGTAGAAACCATCTACGGACTCATGAGGTAGTCAATTAATATCAAAGGCAAAAATCGTCTGCACAAACATTAAATAGCCAAAAAATGTTCACACTATATGACAAAATTGAAAACGTCCACATTAAAAATCACATGTGGAGCGTAAGATCCACCTTATCAGTGCCTCTAAATGAGCCCTTTCTTTCTAACAAGCGTATAATCCATATTTCTAGCAAGCAATACACTAGTTAATTCATGTTACAGACATATAAATCATAGATTGATTTACAAGCTATCCTTTGTATCACACGGGCAATCTTCCCTCGAAGAATCCAGCCTTGTTAGCGAACACTGTAACTAAGATACAATGTACTCAGATTATTTATGACATTATAGTATATTATCATTCTACATTCGGCATTAAGGTCACAATCAAATACTCAGCGAGGGTATTTTTGTCCTCACACATTTTAAGCTAGAACAACATTTAAAGTTGTCAGAAAACTTCCCTCAACATGCGTAGTTATTTGAATGTCGACTTTTTATGAAATTTCTAGCTTCATTCTCACTATCAAACCTAGTCGGGAAAATATAGTTTTAGAAGCTTTCAAAATATACTAATTTCACATTTCTTTGATAAGTTACCAACAATTCCACACTTCTTGGTAAAATCACTTAAATCATAAATTTTGATAAATTTAGTTAAAGCAATTGATTAAGAAATAATTATAAAAAAATATTTATTAGGTTTAGTTTATTTAAGAAAATTAAGTTAAGAAATGATCTTAGTTTGAAAAGATAATTTCATTCATTTCTTTGAAAAATTAGAGTTTTCGACCCTTTTTCATTTTCTTAAACCAAATCAATGAATTAATATAAATATTAATTTCCTAATATCTAAATTAATCTTAATAATTATTTAGTGTGCTAAACTCAATTTAATAATTACCAAGATTAAACATTGTTAATTCTAGTTATAAGGTATCTACTTTAGAAAATTATATTTTGAAAAATTTAACTCTAAAAATTTTCAAACTTTACAGAACTAATCCTATCTATTCCAAGATGTTCCTTTCCCAATTTCATACAGAAATAACCATTTTTACTTGGTCAAAACTATTTTCAAATGTCCCACTTCGAAACTGTCCATGGAAAGTCTAATCTCTTTTAGTGAATTTTGAAATTTACAAAATCCATGTTTCATTATTTAGGTCTAAAATTTCTTAGGCTCGTATTAGGATATGTAAAGCTTATCCATATGAAAAATTAGTAATGTGTTCCCAAACATGGTTGTCCGTAAGCTATTTTGAGCTTCCAAATTTTTTTGTCTAACTTTAAAAATCCATATATCTTAGCCTTTGTAACAACAAACATGGCTGTCCAATTGCTTTACCAATATCAAAATAATTTTTATTTCAAAAAGCAGCCAACAATACATTAATTTACCCAAGGAACTTGCTATCCAAAGTTGGTTATTTGTACAGTTTTAAAAAAAACCATTTTCCAAATTGCACACAAATTTTACAAAAATCATATCTTGGTCATTTCAAAGCCTTTTTGAATGTTTCCACACTCTATGAATGCCTACTCTTCCTAAAATACAGTATGGAACTAAGAAAATCCAGAAAAAGATTCATACAAATTTTGTTTGATCCACTGGAAGTCAAGTCTTAAATATTTTCTCACACAAAATTATAGTCCTATTGAATGTTGGATTCTATCACTAAACAATTATCCAAACACCCATGCATGTATGATCAGCAAACAAACAAACATTATTAAAGTTCTAATAATAGATTTAAACACATCAAATAACTCAAATATGGCAGATTATAAAAAATTCAAGAATGAACATGATGGAGGTGACCATATACCTCTTGAAGACCTTTTGATGGAACTTGGTTGACCTCTAGCACTTACTCCTTTGCTCAACCTTTAAACTACATATTTATACTCCCCACAAGCCCAACAATCAGATGACACAAATTTACTAGTTCATCTAAGAGCAAAAAATAACCAAACTCAAAACATTGACAATAGAAAGTTTAGCTTATTACCTCTTCATGATCTATCTTGAATAGATTTTCCCTAGCTTCAAACCAAAACTAGGTATCTAACTAAGTGTGTAGAAGGAATAAGATGAGATATTGAGTATTTGGGTGAAGATTTTGTAAAAAAATTCAGGGAGAAAAAGTTAAGTGCAGTCAGCCACTTTGACAGGAAATGGGAGAGAAACTTGAAGCCAAAGTTTAGAAAATGTCACTCATGAAGACCATTTCACTTTTTTTGGCTTTTATATGTGGTAAAAATAGAACCCAAAGTTACCATATTACCCTCCTTGCTACCATCCTACAATAAGCTTAATTATGCTTGGATTAGTTCTTAATGAATCCTAACTTAGTTACTTAATTCTAAGCCTAATGGTGTATCTTCTCAAAAAGTTACCATGTAGTAATTATATTCTTACCTCACCAAATTGAAATCTTAACCTAGGATAATTAAATTAAACAGACCTTGCCAATTAATTAAACTGGTCACACTACTATATTTATAACTCGTGTAATTTAATTAGACAAAATCTCATTTTTGGCTAAATGTGCATTTTTTACAAAAATGTATTTTTAGAGATTTTTCACAAAAAAATCAAACTTTTTAACCTTAATTTAAATTAATCCAATACTTTAATGCCCAATATTATTTTTCCATAATTATGCTTCTCAAACAATAATTTATCCGAGAATCTACCAGATTAGAATTTTGTTGATGCGGTTTCTCGCCAATAGTAGATTTAGAAATTCAATAAGGATATTAGTGCTTATTTGTAAAGCGTAATGAACTTATAGAAACCCTTTTGTACACACACAATTTTACGTGGTTCAGTGGTTAAAATCCACCTAGTCCACGAGACAATATTATTGCTTTTCTCTCACAATTTGATAGAGTTTCAATAGTACAAAAAAGTCTTCCCCTTCCATGTCCATTATCCATGATATTTATAGTGGAATTTCATGGACAGGTTTAGGTAACCGTGTGAATAAATATGGTTTACATTTATCATTCCCATTTACATTTTGATACGATTCCATAATAGAATAGAATATACTCCTGCTATCTTGGATAATAAATGATAAATATGCAATACATCCTGGGCATTGATGAGCGTATAAAGAGCCTACAAGTCTCTCGGGATCCTTGACCAGGTTTCCACGAGTTGAATATCTTCATCGAGCTGGTGATAAAATATTATCCTAACCTTAGCTCGGATTAACTTCAGAGCACCCAAAGGGTGATTTGGCCACTATATGTCTCAAACTAGTTCGTTATCCTAAGAGGCAGTCTGATAATCACCTGAATGTCATAATGCCAAGTCCTAGCTCGAGCTGCTCACGACATCATTAACGAGAGGTTCTACTTGGCTGCTTTTTTCATATATTCATCTGCCAGCAGTACCCCTGGCTGAGTAACTAGACTCGTGCTAATTTTTGTGGTACAACATTTGCCCCCAAGCTCTTGCTTGATGTCATCACTTTTTGACATGCACAGTAGGAGCTTTTAGGATTTTTCCATGTAAAATCCTGCCTGCTTACTGGTAAAGTGTTGGACATGTGGTCGTCTGTGATTGGCCTCCGTTCGGGTTTCAAGGATTGTGTCGACTGTCCTGTCAACTTTTTGCTGCCCTATGACTCATTTAATCTTGGCATTTGGATCTCAAGCTGATCCAATCGATGGCCCGAATTAATTCTCAAAGTTTACATATAAATAGGGAGATCAGACCTGAACCTTACCACCTTTGTATTCAAAAAATTTCCATGGAGAAACAAAATTTCCCTTTTTCTCTCAAACTTTTCCCAAAAACCTTCATCGCCCTTCAGACTTTCAGAAACTTTCAACGAGCTTCCTGTGGATGTATCAACATTCTCTTTGAACGAACGTATAAACTGTAAGTATTTCCTCATCTGGTTTGAATCTTTCATTTCTTTATTTACCAGTGAGGATTTTAACTCGAAAAATATTTTTGTTCAATATCGTTTCATGTTCTGGTCACGTATAAGTTAAAATAGGGTTTGGTTTAGGCTAAATGAATGAGACTAGGCTTGTTTATAAATAAGGTAATTCATAAAACTGGGAAAATTTAATGGGTTTTACAAAGAAAATGTCACTGGTAAATCGATTAGAATACCTGTTTGGATGTAGAAGCAGAAAGGGTTTTAGGTTTGGTACTGGGTAGCCTAAGGGTCACGATTCCTTAAGCAATTTTGCATTAAACTGCTTTCAAACGAAAAGTAGTGGGTCTGACGAGTCTAACACACAAATTCTGAAGTATCAGGGAATTTCACGAACTCAAAGCGCGTGGCCAAGGACCACGCGTGGAACCACACATTCATGCTAGGACACATCTTTAGCTCATGCAAATTTTAAATTTCAAAAGTAAACAACTTAAACCCTCAGATCTCCGTAACTTTATCCTCCTATCTAGAAATTGTCTTAGGTCAACATTAATAGACCGCTTTGTCATCAGGCGAGCGAAATCATGCGCCCCCCCCCCCCCCCCCCCTCCCGCTCTCAAAAAAAAATGTCACGAGCTCCTATAAACAGAGCAAGAAAAAAGGAATGCAGGTCACCTCTGACTCTCCCATTCCTCGTTTCGCTCCATTGATGGAGAGAGAACTTATCGTCTGTAGCGTCCCAAATTTGCTAATAAGGCTTAGGGACTTGATTAGAGTGCTTGGAGGGCAATAAGTGATTTATTATATTAATATGTGAATTTGATGAGTATGTGATTAGAAATACATGTTTAGGTGAATTAAATATGCATGTGGGCCCATTTGGTTATTAGGGGCATGATTGTAATTTTAGCCCGTTGAGGGCATAAATGCAATATTTGTGTGTATTGTGATCTTTACCACATGTGAGTTGTGATATATTTGTGATTCATGATCTGAGACAGTTGTAGGGAGCGGTTTAGCTAGGAAGTCACAACGGGACCCGATAACCGACTCGGGGCGAGTCAAGGGGTATTTTGGGCAATAGACATTTTATTGGTCTATCGGGTTATGAAAATAAATATTTGCAGATATATTTGAAGTTAAAGCGTTCATGTAACGACCCAAATTTACTAATAAGGCTTAAGGGCCTTGATTAGTGTGTCGGGAGGGCATAACTGGATTATATGTGATTTAATGATTAAAAGCATGTTATATGATTATTTGAATATCTGTGATGCATGACTATGTGTATTAGAATGCATGTAGGCCCTGATTAGGTTAGAAGGGCATAATCGTAATATTTCCTGTTGAGGGCATAACTGTATATATATGTGATAAATTGTCGAGACCACATTATTATGTGGATGTATTTGTAATCTACGACTCGAGACGATACTAGTGAGCGGTTCAGCGAAAAAGTCACGGTGGGGATTTATACCCGGCTCCGGACAAGCCTGGGCGTATTTCTAGGAATTTAGACAATATATTGGATTCTATTTTAATATTGGGGATTAGTTAGGTGTCGGGAAGTAATCGGTAAATATTAGAGACAATCGAGGAATTAGCGGGAATTGGGTGTAATGACCAAAATGCCCTTAGGAAGTTTAAAGGCTTAGTTTTAAATGGGAAGGAAAATTGCTCATTTGTCTTATAAGGGATAAGTATTAGTAAGCTTTATGCCATAGTGGATATTGTAGAAAGAGTTGGAAGTCTGAAGAAAGAAAAGAAGAGAAGAAGAAAAAAAAAGAAAGAAGGAAAAGTGGGAGACTCTATTTTCTCTCTCGGTTTAAGCTTCTCTTCATCAATTCTTGAGGTTTCTTGGAGCTAAAACTCAGGGGGAGTCTGGGCAGGAGCTTGAGGCTAGGGTCCTTGGTCTGGTTTGAGGAATTAGCGAGGAGTTAGCAAGAAAAATCCATCCATTTGAGGGAGTTGAGGTTGAAGCTTTGAGGAGGTGAAGGCTAAGCTAGTGAGGAGGATAACCTATGTTAAGCTCATCCATCAAAGGTGTACGCTAGGGCTTAGGAGGGATTGTGCTCGAGGATCAAATTAACCAAAGCTAGCGAATCTAAAGGTAAGAAAACTGCACCTGGTTATGTGTTTGTGATGGGACTAAGAGCTCCCTATATCTGTATGATGTCATAGGTGGTATTATGCCATGTGACATGTGATAAACAGCCTAAGGGTGCTGTAAATAATACTTGCGCACAGGGCGCGGCTCGGCCACAACTTAATATTCATTGAGCTCAGTTTAAGCAGGCTGGAGTCAGTGGGATAAGTAGAGGGTGCGGCCTAACGGTGTTAACCCTAGTTTTCATATGTGAATTGATTACTGATATGAAATGTTATACTTGGTATGTTGAATACTTGATTAACATGAATGCTTAGACTGTTGAGTACATGCTTATGCGGTATGAGTTATCTAATTGTCTGTTGAATGATTATGCTCTGTTATTGTGTTTTCTTGCTGGGCCTTAGCTCACAGGTGCTACATGGTGCATGTAAAGGCAAAGGCATGTTGGACCAACCCTGAGATGGAGAGCTGCGGGGCTGAATGTACATGGTCAGCTAATCGGCCACGACGACCGAGGAGTGGAACAGGACGAGAAAAGCTTATTTGTCTGTTTTGCCTTAAAGTGGCTAGCAACTGTATTTAAATCTTAATTCTTTTGTAAACAGTCTTAAACTTATTACTTTTGGGTTCCCATGTAAAAAGAAAATGTTTATTTATAAGAATTGAAGATTTTGAGACACAAAATCTTTTAACCCTAGTTCAACTATAGTTTTAGTAACACGTTTCTAACTAAATGACTTTATTAGCAAGTCTTGCACCTTTATAAACACACAGTGTAACGGTCTTGGCTATCCAGGGCATTACAGTTCAGGAGGGAATATCAGAGAAATTTACCATTTTGCCCTCAGGGAAGGTTATTGTACCCCGAGCCTTGGGACTAACTTAGTCACTTAAGTTAAGTAAGACAAAACATAGAAACACTTAGAATTTCCTCAAAACCGACCCTATCTCCCTTCTCTCCCACCATTGTCTTCTCTATACTTCTCGAAGGGAAAAGCTTTGAAGTTAAGTGGAATTGTTGGGCTGGAAGTCACAAATTGGAGCTCTAGACATGGAGATTAGCTCAATTTTAGCTTGTGGTTTCAGACAGAGGTTAAGGTAAGATTTGAATTATGATTTTAGACATTCAATTCTGTAGTTCTTGGCTGAGTTTTACTTTTCTTTGGTTTTTGAAGTTAAAGATTGAATTGGGGATTTGATGAGGTTTTAAGCTAGCTTTTTGTTAGGTTTTGTTCCTGGGATAATTCTAGAACTACTGTGATAATTAAATTGTGTTGTTGGATTGATTTTGGAGTTAAATTGGCTGGGTTTTGCTGGTTGAAATGGGGGATTTTGTTGGTTCGAAGGGATCGGGCAGCGCACTGTTCTTGGTGAGCCGGGACCCTGATGAAGGGTGGGCCGCAGCACCCCTTTGGTTGGGCTGCGACGCGTGTCTGCTAAGTGGCGAGGCTGAGCCTTTTCTTGAGGCATGCCGTGGCACAAGGCCTTGGGGCCACGCCTCTTAAGGTGGGTTTTGGACCACAAGAAGGTTTTTCGCTCGAGAACCCAAAAGTTAAGGTTCGGGATGGATTTTATCACCCAGATTGATAGAATTCTAGGTCTCAGAGACTAGAATTACATTCCAAAGTTAATTAATGGTTTAGAGCTTAATGGATAGCTTTTGTCAATATGTTGTGACTCGATTTTTAGCAAGGTTTGGACTAGAGGACTCTGCTCGAGATAGCGGTGCTCAAGAAGCTTGGGACACAAGTAAGAAAACTATTTTACTTGTAGAGCAGGGCGTGGCCCTATAGTTTGTATTGTAGGGCATGGCCCTATGTGATTGTGTTGCAGGGCGTAGCCATATTGTTTATAATTTGTATTTATTTAAGTATTTGTTTATTATATGCCATGTATTGCATATTTGTGAATGAACGGCAAAGGCCGGGAACGGCGAAGGCCGAGAACGGTAGGAAGTCGAGTACGGGAAAGGGCCGGGAACGGCGTTAAGCACGTGGAGTGCAAGGTCGAGTATGGCAAAGGGCTGGGAAGGGTGTTAAGCACGCAGAGTGTGAGCCATTAGGGTGAGACCCTTCTTAGATGCTCGAGTGATCCTCACGGTGTAGATCGTAAACACAGGGCCTGGTAAAGCGCCTGGGATGGCGTGGCCGCTATGTGTTTAACCTATTGGCTGCCTTGTTATATGTTGAATGATAGTTATGCATATGTTGATTTTTTGTGTTGAGTTTTCTTTCTGGACTTCGGCTCACGGGTGCTCTATGGTGCTGGTAAGGGTAAGGGAAAGGTCGACCAACCATGAGTACGAAGAGCATGAAGCGATGTGTACATGTTCGGGCTGCCTAGCTGCCACGGCCAAGGGTATTTTTTTTTTTGGAAATTTTATGTATTAATCTAAATTTAGTCGTTTAGTCGACTTTAATCATATTTTTGAGTTGTAAATATTTCTAAATACTATTTTGGGATTCCAAATGTATAACGCTTTATAATTCCAATGAATGACTACATTTTCAAATTATATGACTTTTATTACTGTTTAGCAACACATTTAACCTAAAACCTCGATTAGTGATTTAATTACACGTTTTAAACTCACTTAGTAACGACTCTAAGGAAGTAGGGTGTTACAACTTTGTATCAGAGCAAACCAAGGTTTATGGTTCCTGTAGATTGACTGAACATGTACGCTCACTGCCAGTGACAAGCTCGACTCAGGCTTGGTTGGTAATGATTGAATTATATGCTTGATTATGTGCTTAAGTGCCATGTTTTCCTGATTACTTTATATAGAGCATGATTAATGTGTTAGCATATGCATGATGCTAGAGCATGGCCCTTGAGTGTTGTATGTTATTTGTGTTATGTGGACTGTTGTTTATTATTGATTGACGTGAATGTGGAGGTGGTTTTGGATGTTGTTATCTTGCCTGATGAACGGCGTCGTTGATTGCAGGCATATTGTTGAGATGCCTCGACAATCAATCAGACTCTGTGGCAATAGAGCCGAGGATGAAAACCAGGGTCATGACCCTCCACTTGCCCCATAGAATTGGCAATAGTTGTTTGCCGAAATGGAAGCCAGACTGCGCCGAACAGTAGAAGAGCTTCGACAGGCGAGGCAACAGGCCCCTCCTGAGGGCATAGGGTTGCAGGTTCAGCAGGCTGTGGCGCTAGTGCCAGTTCAGCCTGTTATGGAGAATAGGTGGGAACCTTTGTATGAGAGGTTCAAGAAGCAGCATCCTCCCACCTTCGAGGGTGGACCAGACCCACTGTGGGCAAAGCAGGGGATGAATTTGATTTCATGAGGGGATGAATGAGAGGCTGGCTTGTGCCAGCTACACGTTCAAAGAGGATGCCCGCATCTGATGGGATGTAGTGACTCAGAGAACAAATGTTGTCATTATGACTAGGGAATAGTTCAGAAACATTTTTAATGAGAATTACTATAGTGTTGCAGTTTGAGCTGCGAATGTTGACGAGTTTACCAACCTGACCCAGAACCAGATGATAGCTACTGAGTATGCCTTGAGATTTGCTGGTTGGCAAAGTTCGCACTGGATTTGTTACTGACTAATGCGGAAATAAATGATAGGTTTGTGTGGGGATTGAATGTTATGATCGCTCATGATATAAAGATTACCTTTAATCCGAGGACAACTACGTATGCCCAGGTAGTGGGCAAGGCCCTTACAGCTGAGGGGGCTGAGGATCAAATATGGAGAGAGAGCGCTGTTAGCCGCGATGCTAGGAGGATGGTGCCTCCTTTTACCAGATCTAGTCGGGGTAATGGCCTCATTTTCTTTTGTTCCTCCTAGCTCGGATAGGAGGGCATGGGGTGGTTTCAGTGGCCATCAGGGCGGGAGTGACAATTGGAGGAGTTTCCTAGTGTGTCCTCGGTGCAGACGACAACATCAGGGGGAGTTCCGGATCAGGGCTTCCTTTATTTATGGGAGTGAAAACCATTTGAAGAAGGACTGCCCACAAGCCAGGAATGAGGAGCCGAAGCAGAGCGACAGTCTCGCTCCTGCCAGAGTATTCACCTTGACCTAGACTGAGGCTGAGGCTAGCCCCTCGGTCATGATAGGTCAGATTTCTAGTGCTAGTTCTTTTTTGACTGCATTGATTTATTCGGGGGCTACTCATTCATTCGTGTCTGCTAAAGTGATAGATCAGCTGTGCAGACATAGTGATTTGTATGCTTGGGGATTTTAGACTTTGTTGCCGACTGGGGAACTGGTAGTCTCTAGGAGATGGATTAGAGCATTGTCAATAGAGATAGATGGTAGAGAGTTATCTGTTGATCTAATTGAGTTAGTGATGGATGACTTCGATATGATTCTAGGGATGAATTGGTTATCAAAGTATGGAGCGACGATTGACTGCAAGCGTAGGATGGTGACTTTAGAACCAGAAGGGGAGGTACCCTTTATATTTGTGGGGACAGTTAGTGCACTCGAGTGCCTATGATCTCGGCACTGAAGGCTAGAGACCTGATGCACGATTGTTGCATAGGATTCTTAGTGAGCATTGTGGATACCTCTAGGGTTGTGACGGTTGGACCGAGTGAGACCAGATTGGTATGTGAGTTTCTAGATTTATTTCCAACAGATATGCCAGGGTTGCCACCACAGCAGGAGATCGAGTTTGTTATAGAATTGGTGTCAGGGGCGGAGCCAGTATCTAGGACACCTTATAGAATGGCTTCGGCATATTTGAAAGAATTGAAGATACAGTTGCAGGAATTACTGGATTTGGGGTTCATCAGACCGAGTTTCTCTCCATGGGGTGCTGCAGTGTTGTTCGTCAAGGAAAAGGATGAATCTCTTAGGATGTGTATTGACTACAGGGAGCTGAACAAGTTGACCATTAAAAACAAGTATCCACTACCTAGGATCGACGACTTGTTTGACCAGTTATAGGGGATGACAGTGTATTCTAAGAATGACCTTCAGTCGGGCTATCACTAGTTTAGGATTAAAGAGGAGGACATACAAAAGACCATTTTCTGCACGAGATATGGACACTATGAATTCCTGGTGATGTCCTTTGGATTAACCAACTCCCCATCAACTTTCATGGATTTGATGAATAGGGCTTTCAATGACTATTTGGACAAGTTTGTGATTGTGTTTATTGACGACATATTGGTGTAGTCCCAGTCAGAGACAGAGCATGAGTAGCATTTATGCCTGGTATTACAATGGTTGAGAGAGCATAGGTTATATGCTAAGTTCAACAAGTGCGAGTTTTTGTTAGGAATATGTCCTAAAAGCATGTAAAAGACATTTTTTATTTCAATGAATAAATAAATATAGTGGTCTATTATTGTTATATTTAGATTATTAAATTATAGTTTGAATATTTTTTTGTAAATATCAGAAAAATTCCATATTCATTATTGAGAATGTGATGTTGTATTAGTACCAGAGAATTAAGATCACATGAATGAATAAAAATAGTCAACAACAAATTGAAGTTATGGAATTCTTTAATTAGGGTTGTAAGTACGGTTTACTGAGTATCATGTTGATACAAATAATCTAGATTCGGATTATTGATGTGGTAAGACATCTCGCTAAAGGTGCTTTATATAATATGATTATATATGACAAAGACTGATATGAATAAAAGTCTTTATCCAAAAACCATTTAATAATTAAGATTTTTAATTCATATCATAACTGATGAACATTTATAGATCAACCTAAATCCTGAGTGTTCATGAACTCCTGTATATATGTTTATTACATCTTTTGATTCATTCGTTAAGGTCTCTTCATGGATTCAGCCTAATGACTTTTGTTTTGGAGATTTAATATCATGGATGGCTGGGAACATGTATCAACAATACAAAATCTAATATTTCCTAACGAATCATATATTGGTTCCCTTAAGGGTTAATTCTGGAACTAAATGATTTTGAGCTCAAATCTATAATTAGATTATAGATTAATTATTCACTAGTGAATTAATGGTACTTAAGGAATAAGAAGTAAATTAGAAAGGTACAATGGTAATTCTTCCATTCTAATTTATGAACTAATTAATTAGAAGGTTGAACTATTGTAAGATGGTTATATTTATGGACAACTTAAAATAAGATTTCTGTAAAGTATATCTATAACATAAAGAGTTCAATTCTGAATTTATAGTGGATAAATATCAGAATTAATAAATTAACTATTATGATTAAAGAGTTTAATTATTTAGTTTTAATCTATTGGAGCTTAATGTTATAGGTCCATGGTTCCCGAAATGGCTCAAACAAACACTGAAAAAGATAACTACAAAAATGGGCAAAAGGACTTATTTGATAAGTAAAAAAAAATTCTATGCACTAAACATAATTGCTGTATAATTATGTGTAATTTTATTAATTGAGAATTAATTAATTATTTGATTTAACAAAAATATAATTAATTTATTTTTGGGATTTTTGGTATATCAATAATGATAAAAATTGGGAAAATCACATGCCTGGCATGGGTTAGGTGTGTAGCACAGTGCACAGACACTTTGCTACACCCACAAGATGATTCTAGAAGAATCTTGGTTCAACAATTTTAGTTATTTAAATATTAAAAAAATAATGAGATATTTTAATATGATTAAAATATTATTATTTAAACAAAAATCTGATAACTAATTAGTTATTTTTAAATTTTTTAAAATAACTAATATCATTTATTTTTATATATATTGGATATATTAAATAAAGGAGATCAGTTTTTCCAGAGCGATACTTTTCAGAGATAGAAAATATATTGTGAAATCTCCCTTAGAGAAATAGAACAGTGCTACAAGCATGGGTCACTGTTCTTCACAAATTTAGGTCCAAACTTTATCAGATCTCATGTGTTGAGAACATCTGATAAATAGACTTTGCCTATTGTTTCGTATAATGAGCCCACACTCGTTCTTTGTGTGTTGAGAACATTTTGGAAGATCTTGGTGTGAGATCTCAAGGAATTTGCCATACATAAAGATAGCAGCAAGGAAGGACTTGTGGTAATTTTTCTACTCATCTATTTGATTAAATATATATATGTACGTGAAGAAGTAGATCTAGAAATCTTGTGGGGTTAAATTAAAAATTTTGATTGTTGTTCCGCTGCATATAATCTCTTATTTGATCTATAAAAACCAACAGTTTTGGCTACCGTAAGTCACGTTTCTGGGTCATATTGTCAGTAAGGAGGGGATTCTCGTTGACGTAAGTATGATTGAGGCAGTGAGGGATTGGCCTAGGCCGAACAGTGTACCAGAAGTTAGGAGATTTCTGGGATTGGCAGGGTATTATCGGCAGTTCGTTGAGGGGTTCTCCAGGATAGCCACATCGTTGATTGAATTGACGAGAAAGAGGACTAAGTATGTGTGGACAAACAGGTGTGAGAATAGTTTCAAGGAATTGAATCGGCGACTAATCACCGCCCCAGTATTATGTCTGCCGTCAAACATGGATTAGGGTGTGTGCTAATGCAAGTTGGAAAGGTGATAGCATATGCATTGAGACAGCTGAAGGAGTACAAGCAAAGATATCCCACGCATGATCTAGTGTTGGCAGCGGTGATATTTGAACTTAAGGTTTGGAGACATTATCTATATGGAGAAGTGCAAAATATACACCGACCATAAGAGTTTCAAGTACTTCTTTACCTAGAGGGATCTAGAATTGGTAAAGGATTATGATTGTGATTTCCTATACCAACCTGGGATAGCTAATGTAGTGGTCGATGTATTGAGTCAGAAGGGCCCAAGACAATTGTTCAATTCAAGGCAGATATCTGGTAAGTTAGTTGAGGAGATGACTAGAGCAAGTATAGAGGTGGTGGTTGGTCAGTTAGCAAACATCACTCTTCAATCTACATTCCTTGAAAGGATCAAGGAAGTGCAGGGGGAGGATCCCTAGTTGAGAGGGCACAGAGAGAGTGTCTTAGTTAGAGCAGCTAGGGACTTCTCTATTTTAGAGATGGGACTACTGAAGTACAAGGGTTTGAACTGTGTTATGATGGATTCTGAAATTCAACGAGAGATCTTGGATGAATCTCATACCACTCCCTATTCCTTACATCCAGGTACAACAAAGATGTACCAAGATTTGAGAACCTTGTATTGGTGGTCGGGAATGAAGAGGGACGTGGTGGACTATGTGGCTAAGTGCTTAACTTGTCAACGGGTAAAGGCTGAGCATCAGAGGCCAGCAGGGTTATTACAGCGTCTAGGGATTCCACAGTGGAAGTGGGAGGATATCACCATGGACTTCGTGGTTAGTCTACCAAAGACCGTGGGACTACATGATTCGGTGTGGGTGATTGTGGATAGGTATACCAAGTCCGCCCACTTTTGGCCTGTTAGGACGACTTATACTGTGGAGCAGTATGCTGAACTGTATGTGAAAGAAATTGCTCGACTTCATGGGCCTCCGAGGTTGATAGTATCCAACAAGGACCCCACCTTCACCTTGAAGTTTTAGGAGAGCCTGCAGAAGGCTATGGGCACGCAGTTGCGGTTTAGTACCGCTTATCATCCTTAGACAAATGGACAGTCTAAGAGGATAATTCAGATACTAGAAGATATGCTACGAGCCTATGTACTGGATTTTGGGGGATCTTGGAGTAAGTATCTCCCTTTGATTGAGTTTTCATACAAAAACAGTTACCAGGCGACTATTAGAGTGGCTCCGTATGAGATGTTATATGAGAGAAAGTACAGGTCACCTATCCATTGGGATGAGACGAGTGAGAGGAAATACTTAGGTCCTGAAATGGTTAAGAGGACCAATGAGGCGATTGAAAAGATTAGATCTCAAATGTTTGCCTCCGAAAGTTGCCAGAAGAGTTACTTGAAACGCAGGAGCGTATAATTTCAAGTCGGCGACCACGTGTGTCTGCGGCAAGCTAAGCCCTAGGTTTGTTGGCCCCTTTTAGATTCTAGAACGGATTGGAGAGGTAGCTTACAGATTGGCGATGCCTCCAGCTCTATTAGGGGTTCATGATGTATTTCACGTGTCCATGCTCTATCAGATTCTACGCATGTACTGAGTTATGAGAACTTGGAACTGGACTAGGATTTGTCTTATGAGGAGAAGCCAGTTCAGATTCTCGACCAGAAGGATAAAGTCTTGAGGAGCAAGACCATTTCCTGTGTTAAAGTGTTGCGGAGGAACAGCAAGGATGAGGAGGCGACGTGGGAACTAGAGTCGGTTATGCAAGAGCAGTATCCCAAGTTATTCAGGTAATTTCGAGGATGAAATTTCTGTAAGGACGGGATAGTTGTAGCATCCCAAATTTGCTAATAAGGCTTAGGGCCTTGATTAGCGTGCCTGGAGGGCAATAAGTGATTTATTATATTAATATGTAAATTTGATGAGTATGTAATTAGAAATGCATTTTTAGGTGAATTAAATATGCATGTGGGACCCATTTTGTTATTAGAGGCATGCTTGTAATTTTAGCACATTGAGGGCATAAATGCTATATTTGTGTATATTATGATCAGTACCACGTGTGAGTGGTGATATATTTGTGATGCACGATCCGAGACAGTTCTAGGGAACGGTTTAGCTAGGAAGTCACAACGGGACCCGATACTCGACTCGGGGCGACTCAAGGGGTATTTAGGGCAGTAGACATTTTATTGGGTTATGAAAATGAATATTTTGAGATATATTTGAAGTTATAGCATTTAGGAGGGAATATTGGGGATATTTACCATTTTTCCCTCGGGAACGTTTTTGGTACCCCAAGCCTTGGGACTAACTTAGTCACCTAAGTTAGGTAAGACAAAACATAGAAACACTTAGAATTTTCTCAAAACCGACCCTATCTCCCTTCTCTCCAAAACTTCTCTTCTCTAGACTTCTCCAAGGGAAAAGCTTTGAAGTTAAATGGAATTGTTGGGCTGGAAATCTCAAATTGGAGCTCTAGACGTGGGTGGAGATTAGCTCAATTTTTGCTTGTGGTTTTAGACAGAGGTTAAGGTAAGCTTTGAATTATGATTTTAGTCATTAAATTTTGTAGTTCTTGGCTGAGTTTTAGTTTTCTTGGGTCTTTGAAGTTAAAGATTGAATTGGGGATTTAATGTGGTTTTAAGCTAGCTTCTTGTTAGGATCTGTTGCTGGGACCATTCTAGAACTACTGTGATAATTAAATTGTGTTTTTGGATTGATTTTGTAGTTAAATTGCCTGGGTTTTGGTTGTTGAAATGGGTGAATTTCTGGGTTAGAAAGGGTCGGGCTGCGGCACTATTCTAGGTGAGTCGCGGCCCTCTAAAACAGATGGGAGCCCAAAATGAAGGGCTGGCCGCGACACCCCTTCGGTTGGGCCGCGGCTCGTGTCTGCTGAGTGGGGAGGCTGAGCCTCTGGTTGAGGCGAGCCACTGTACAAGACCATGGGGCTGCGACTCTTAAGGTGGTTTTTGGATCCCGAGAAAGATTTTGGCTCGGGAATCCAAAAGTTAAGGTTCGGGAAGGATTTTATCTCTCGGATTGATAGAATTCAAGGTCCCAGAGACTAGAATTACATTCCAAAGTAAATTAAGGGATTAGAGCTTAAGGGATAGCTTTTGTCAATACGTTGTGACTAGTTTTTCAGTGAGGCTTGGATTAGAGGACTATGCTCAAGATAACGGTGCTCAAGAAGCTTGGGACACAGGTATGAAAACTGTTGTACCTGTAGAGCAGGGCGTGGCCCTATAGTTTGTATTGCAAGGAACCTCCTATGTGATTGTGTTGTAGGTCGTAGCCCTATTATTTACATTTTGTAATTGTTTATTATATTCCATGTATTCCATATTTGTGAATGAACGGCGAAGGCCAGGAACGGCAAAGGCCGAGAATGGCAGGAAGCTGAGTACGGTAAAGGGCCGGGAATGGTGTAAGGCAAACGAAGTGGGAGCCGTTAGGGTGATACCCTTCTCAGATGCTTGAGTCATCCTCACAATGTAGACTGCGAACCCAGGGCCTGGTAAAGTAAATGGGACGACATGGCCGCTATGTGTTTAACCTGTTGGCTGCCTTATTATATGTTGAATGATAGTTATGCATATGTTGATTGTTTGTGTTGAGTTTTCTTGCCAGGCTTCGACTAACGAGTGCTCTATGGTGTAGGTGAGGGCAAGGGAAAGGTCAACCAACCATGAGTACGGAGAGCGTGAAGCGATGTGTGAATGTTCTGCCGGCCTGGCTGCCACGACCAAGGTATTTTTTTTGCGAGATGTTATGTATTAATCTCAATTTTGTCGTTTAGTTGACTTTGATCACATTTTGAGTTGTAAATATTTCTAAACAATATTTTGGGATCCAAAATGTATAACGGTTTATAATTCCAATGAATAACTAAAATTTCAAATTATATGACTTTTATTACTGGTTAGCCACACTTTTAACCTAAAACCTCGATTAGAGAGTTAATTGCACATTTTAAACCCCCTTAGTAATGGCTCTAAGGAAGTAGGCCGTTACATCATCGAACCCAACGCTTTCTTCGAGGCCAAACACATCGTGTCTCGGATAACAAGACAGGGGAAAGATAACAAAATCCTGCTGAGACACAGGATTTAGATGTGAGTCGATGGCCTCCTTGCCCGACCTCCGTTGGAAGGAGAGCAGAGCTGCGCCCCTCTCAAAGATGACTATGGTGTTTGGAGTGATGAGCACCTACATGCAGGTGCATTCCTCCCAATTGACTAGTAATTCATAGATTTTATGAACTACATCCAACTGGCTCCATTCAAACTCCCCCCAAATTCGTATCGACTTTTGGTGGGGCTAAATTATATTTTCCTGAGGCACGAGTGGGAGGTCCCCACCCCAACATATATTATGCACTTCTTGTTCCTCAAGACTAGTCCTGATCAGAAGGGGCGAGGTGACAACTTTTACTACCTCACTCACTTTCCCAACTCAGGGTCTGTCATCGACCTCCCACTCACCCAAAACACTACAAAGACCTATTCTTTATGTCTAATGGGCTTAAGAACTACAAGCACCGACACTTCAACCGCTCTCGTAAGTTCTCTAACTTTATGAATTCAGCACGTGAACTCTCTTATCAATTTCACTTTTTTTTGTTTAATTATTCTAACAGAGTTCATTCCTTGTCCAACTTTATTCTGGAGGACAGAGCAGTCTGAGACCCTTGGGGGTCAGTATGAGACACTGTCTCATCTTCCTCCGAAGGAGAAAGACTTCCGTTAGGTTGTGAACGACACCACCATGGTGGCCTGAAACCTGATCAAGAAGGGCTAGACGGTGGCTCTCAGGACTCATGGTCCACTTCCCTTCATTCTCGAGCTCCTTCCTCCTCAAGGAGTCCTGCCCGCCGTTGAACACATCGAGGGGGAAAAAGACGTGGCACCACTGGTGTGAAAAAGGAGAGCTCCTAAAGAAGATCAGGGTCCTGATCTAGAGGGAGCTGCGTCTGGGGCAGCAGCTGGCCCATCCGGCCATGGTAACCTATATAGAGAATTAGATGGCACTGCTGCCAGTTTTAGGCTAGTTCACTTCAACCCCAACCAGCTCGTTAGTCCCCATCCTACTGACCCAAAACCACAGAACCACTTCAGCTAGTACATACAGATGTTTGCGGTCCACTTAATGTACAAGGAAGAGGAGGTTATGAACCTTTCGTCACTTTCATTGAAGATTATTCAAGATATGGTTTCCTATACTTGATGCAAAGAAAATCTGAAACTTTTGGAAAGTTCAAAGAATTTCAAGTAGTGGCTGAAAAGAAATTAGGTAAATCACTAAAAGCACTTCGATCTGATCTAGGAGGAGAGTTCTTGGATTTTGAATTCGAGGACTATATGCGTGAGCATGGCATTCAATCCCAAATCATTGCACCTGGAATGCCACGGCAAAAAGGTGTTTCAGAAAGACGGAACATAACATTATTAGATATGGTTAGATCAATGATTAGTTTCTCATCATTACCATTGTAATTCTGGGGTCATTCTGGGGCTATGTGATTCAATGTGCTCTATACATATTAAATGTTGTTCCATCTAAGTCTATCCAAAAGACACCCATAGAATTATGGAATGGTTGTAAACCTAGTTTACACCATTTTCGAATTTGGGGGTGTCCTGGACATGTGCTTAAAGGATTGTCTGGGAAGTTGGATTCATGCTCTGAAGTGTGCATGTTTGTGGGATATTCCAAAGAGGCCAGAGGTAGAATTTTCTATAGTCCAAAAGAAAATAAAACATTTGTATCGACAAATGCAAATTTTCTTGAATACCACAAACCTCGCAGTAAGGTTGTTCTGGAGGAGATGGTCTCGAATGAAGTTGCAAAGTCACCAGCAAAAAACAATTAGAAACGGCAAGGGGAAACTACTAGTTCTACTCAGAATAATAGAGAACCTCATCGTAGTGGGAGGGTTAGTAAGAAACCCATAGGCTATGAACATGAAGTTCAAATGCTTGTGTCTGACACAAACAAAGATGACCCATTGACTTTTAAAGATGCAATGAATGATGTTGACAAGGACAAATGGCAAGATGCCATGAACCAAGAAATGGAATCGATGTATTCCAATTCTGTCTGGGTTCTTGAAGATCCACCTGAGAATATTAAACCCATTGGTTGCAAGTGGATATTCAAGAAGAAAAGATGAGCAGATGGGAAAGTAGAGACTTTCAAAGCAAGGCTTGTAGCCAAAGGTTACACACCGAAAGAAGGGGTTAACTATGAAGAAACCTTTTCTCCTGTAGCCATGCTAAAATCCATTCGTATACTCTTGTCAATAGTTGCGTGCATGGATTATGAGATTTGGCAAATGGATGTCAAAACAGCTTTTCTGAATGGCTACCTTGACGAAACCATTTACATGTCTCAACCAGAAGGGTTCGAATTAAAAGATCAAGAGCGAAAGGTTTGGAAGCTTCTTAGGTCCATTCATGGACTCAAACAAGCTTCCAGATCTTGGATTCTTAGATTTGATGACACAATTAAAACATTCAGTTTTGAGTAAAATGTTGATGAACCTTGTGTCTATAAACAAATCAAAGATGGTATAGTAGAATTCCTCCTTCTTTACGTTGATGATATCTTACTCATTGGGAATGATGTAGAGACATTATCAAATGTAAAGAAATGGTTGGCTGACAAATTCCAAATGAAAGATTTGGGAGAAGCGAGCTATATTCTAGGCATTAAAATTCTAAGAGATAGAAAGAACAAGCTCTTCGCACTTTCACAAGAAAATTATATTGATAAAGTGCTTGAAAGATTCTCTATGGAAAATTCCAAAAAGGGTCAATTGCCGACCAGATATGGAATTAATCTTTGCAAAGATCAGTGTCCAAAGACACCACAAGAGCAAGAGGACATGAGAAAGTATCCCTATGCATTAGTTGTAGGGAGTCTAATGTATGCAATGTTATGTAATAGACCTGACATATGTTATGCAGTAGGCATTGTCAGTCCTTATTAGTCAAATCTAGGTTTGGAACATTGGAATGCGGTGAAACATATTCTCAAGTATCTCAAGAGAACGAGAAATTATATGCTAGTATATTCGGGTAGTGACCTTAAACCTACTGGATACACTGACTCAGATTTTCAATCAGACAAAGATAGTAGAAAATCTACTTCTGGGTCAGTATTCACTCTTGGTGGTGGAGTAGTTGTTTGGAGAAGCATTAAGCAATCCAGTATAGCTTATTCAACCATGGAAGCTGAATACATAGCAGCTTGTGATGCAGCTAACAAAGCAGTTTGGCTGAAAAAGTTCTACAAGGATCTAGAAGTGGATCAAGAAGTGGAAAAACCACTTGTTCTTTACTGTGACAACAGTGGAGCAGTGGATAATTCTAAAGAACCAAGAAGCCACAAGAGGGGAAAGCATATAGAGTGCAAATACCACTAAGTCAGAGAAATCGTACATAGAGGAAATTAATCCATTCTGAAAATCGCATCAGAACACAACCTGGCAGACCCGTTTACGAAGACGCTTCGTGCAAAGCAATTCGAGGGTCATGTACGTAATACGGGATTGAGAGAAATTCCTTACTTGCTTTAAGTACAAGTGGGTGATTATTAGGAGTATGTCCTAAAAGCATGTAAAAGACATTTATTATTTCAATGAATAAATAAATACAATGGTCTACTATTGTTATATTTAGATTATTAAATTATTGTTTGAATAATTTTTTATAAATATCAGAAAAATTCCATATTAATTATTGAGAATGTGATGTTGTATTAGTATGAGAGAATTAAGATCACATGAATGAATAAAAACAGTCAACAACAAATTGAAGTTATGGAATTCTTTAATTAGGGTTGTAAGTACGTTTACTGAGTATCATGTTGATACAAATAATCTAGATCCGGATTATTGATGTGGTAAGACATCTCGGTAAAGGTGCTTTATATAATATGATTATATATGACAGGGACCAATATGAATAAATCCTGAGTGTTCATGAACTCGTGTTTATGTTAGGTTCAGGCTAATGACTTTTGTTTTGGAGATTTAATATTATGGATGGCTGGGAACATGTATCAACAATACGGAATCTAATCTTTCCTAATGGATCGTATATTGGTTCCCTTAAGGTTTAATTCTGGAATTGAATGATTTTGAGCTCAAATCTATAATTAGATTATAGATTAATTATTCACTAGTGAATTAATGGCACTTAAGGAATAAGAAGTAAATAAGAAAGGTAAAATGGTAATTCTTCCATTCTAATTTATGAACTAATTAATTAGAGGGTTGAACTATTGTAAGATGGTTATATCAATGGACAACTTAAAATAAGATTTCTGTAAAATTATATCTGTAATATAAAGAGTTCAATTATGAATTTATACTGGAGAAATATCAGAATTAATAAATTAACTATTATGATTAAAGAGTTTAATTATTTAGTTTTAATTTATTGGAGCTTAATGTTATAGGTCCATGGTGCCCGAAATGGCTCAAACAAACACTGACAATGATAACTACAAAAATGGGCAAAAGGACTTATTTGGTTTAACAAAAATATAATGAATTTTTAATTAATTTATTTTTTGGATTTTTGGTATTTCAATAATGATAAAAATTCGGAAAATCACATGACCGCAAACACCATTGAATAATCAATTTTTCCAAACTCTAAGTTTTAGATTTCATCTGAATAGGCTGAACTTTCTTAAAAGCTCTCTTCGGTTATGTGCCCCTCAAGCAACCAGAACATATAAATGTTCTAGGTTGCTTTTACAAAGTGAGTCCATGATAATTAAAATGATAAAATTGATTACGTAATAATCCAATTGTTATTCAAAAGAATGGTTTTTATAGCTAAGCCTTACATAAACAGTTATTGTAATTCCAAAAACATTAAACACAACAAAATTATTGATGGTACTTTTCGAGGTGTAGTGCATTCCAGGTTCATGGAACTATTTGTCAACTTAACCGGGCTAGCTTGAAAGTCCCTTCACATAGGATCTCCAGGATCTAGTATGGTCCTTTCCAATTAGGCCCTAAAACACCGTCCTTGGGATCTTTACTTTCCAAAAACAACCTTTGAAGAACCAGACCACCTAACCCAAGTCTGCGTCCTTTCACCTTCGAATTGAAATAACGAGTGATTTTCCAGTGATAATGGGCGAGTTGTAATTGTGATGCCTCTCATTTTTCCTCGATTAGATAAAGGGATAAACTAAGCAACTCGTGGTTCTAATCCTGATCAAAGGTCTTCTGTCAGTGGGTCGTCACCAGGGCCTCAATCGGGAGCATAGCCTCCCTTCCAAAGGTCAGGAAAAAAGGGGTATGCCCCGTGGAAGTTTGATGTGAGATCCGATAGGCCCATAGTACCTGCGACAGCTGCTCGGGCAATAATCCCTTTGCTTCGTCTAATCGTTTATTCAAGCTCGCCTTCAGGGTCTTGTTTACGGCCTCGGCCTGCCCATTGGTCTGTGGGTATGCTGCCGATGAGAAACTCTTGGTTATTCCATATTTAAAAAAAAAATTATATGAAGAGATCACTATCAAAATGAGTTTCGTTGTCAGACACAATCATTTTCAGGAGCCCAATTCGACATGATATTTTTTACAATAAAATCTAGTACTCTCTTCGAGGTAATGGTTGCTAGAGGTTCGGCGTCTACCTACTTCGTGAAGTAATTAATTACAACAACATCATACGAAACTCCTCATATTCCTGTTGGCAATGAACCAATTAAGTCAATTCTGTATACTACAAATGGCCAAGGGGACGAGATCATGGCTAGCTCAATTGGAGCAGCTCGTGCAACTATGGTGAAGTGTTGGCATTTGTCACATTTCTGCACATATGAAATCAAGTCCTTTGTTAGTGTGGGAAAAACATAGCCCTATCTTAGTACCTTCAGACCTAGGTTTTGCCCGCCAGCATTGTCTCCGCAAAAGCCTTCGTGTATTTCTTGCAAGATAGCCTGCCCTTCCTCCGGCAGAATACATCGTAGGAGAGGTATAGAATGCCCTCGTCGATATAAAATTCTTTCAACCATAACATATCGTGGAGCTTGATACAGTAGCTTTCTTGTGCCCTCTCAATCGTTATGTAACTTTTCGGATGTGAGATACTCCACTATGGGAGTCATCTAGGTCGGTTTTATGTCAATCATTCTGACCTCAACTGTTTCTGCTGTTATACTCCAGCTTTCCAAGAAATCCACCGGAAACTGCATTCAGTGTATCCGCCTCTTTTGTGGTAGCAAGTCAAGCCAGAGCATCAGCATTGGAATTCTGCTCGCTGGGTACTTGTTCAACAGAGCAAAACTTGAACTCAGACAACTCGCCCATAACCTTGGCTAAGTCGGTCGCCATCTTGATACTGCGAGCATTGTATTCTCCCAATATCTGATTGACTACAAGCTGAGAATCACTATAAAATTGGATGGCTTTTGCTTTTAGCTCTTTCTCCACCCTTAGCCCTGCCAATAAGGCCTGTTATTCAGCTTCGTTGTTTGATGTTTCGAATTCGAACCTGAGAGCTGTATGGAATTGATGCCCTTAAGGTGAGATTAATATTATCCCAGCTTTTGATCCATTTTAATTAGTGGATCCATCAACAAAGATTTTCCACAATCCCTACACCAGTTCCCTTATCAGCTCATCTTGAAAACCTGTGCACTCAGCCCCAAAGTTAGTGAGGGCTTGACTCTTGATTTTTGTTTGTGGCATATATAATATTTTGAAATGGCTGAGTTCGATGGCCCATTTTAGTAAACATCCCGACATTTCATGTTTTTGCAAAACTTGCCTCAAAGGTTGATCGGTTAAGAAATTGATAGAATGGGACTGGAAATATGGTCTGAGCTTTCTCGTAGCCAAAATAAGAGAGAACACAAGCTTTTCTTTCAATGGATACCGGGAATTAGCTCCAAGAAGTCTTTTACTTACGTAATACACTAGTTTTGGCGCCCTATCTTCTTCTCGAACTAATACAAGACTGACCACATTTTTCATGACGGCCAGATATAGAAACAGACATTCCCCGGACGTCGATTTTTATAGTAGTAGGGATTTAGCTAGATGCGCTTTCAGGTCGAAATGCTTGTGTAACGCCCTACTTCCTTAGAGCCGTTACTAAGTGAGTTTTTAAGACAAAACAGTGTGCAATGGACTCGCTAACCGAGGTTTTGAAACAAAAGTGTGACTAATTAAAAGTTAAGGCTGTAATCTTTGAAAATGCGTCATTTCATTAAAACTTCTATTATTAAACATTTGGGATCCCAAAATAAGGTTTGAAAACTAATTACATCTTGAAATAAGGTTACAGTTGAGAAATCATAAAATCATAGATTATTACAGCCATTTTCGAATAAACCCCCAACCAAAGCACTCAGGCAGACCAAACATGTACACGTCGCTTCACGCTCTCCGTACTCATGGTTGGTTGACTCAGTCATTGCCCTTACCTGCAACACAGAGCACCCGTGAGCCGAAGCCCAGCAAGAAAACTCATGCAGAACATAACATATGCAATGTATACAGTTTATCATAACAGATAATCCACAAATAAACAAGTCCATCATTAGACTAAGCGAACACGGCCAAGCCGCCCCAGAGCCTTACCGAAGCCTGGGGTATCGGTTCTCACCGCGAGAATAACTCATGTATCCCTTGGGTCCCACCCTAAATATAGCATAACACATGTATCCACCGGGACCCGCCCTGACTATAGCATCCCATGTGCTAGGTGTTACTTTCGGCCCCACGGCCGCCCCGGCCTACGCCGTACTCGGCCCCACGGCCGCCCCGGCCTACGCCGTACTCGGCCCTTGCCGTTCATTTCATCATAATCACACGTATAGTACATTCGAAATAAACATTCACACACATCACAGTTCATTTAAGGTTAAACATTTACACATAATACAATCCGGGGCCACGCCCTACAATCACACAGTGGGGCCATGCCCTATTATCGGGTGTTACCGTTTTCTTACCTTTCCAATCAATAGCTTAGGTCACCTGACTCCTTGAGCACGATCCCACCCGAGCCTTAGCGCACACCTAGGCACAAACATAGGTCAAAGTCAACTCCGAACCCCAAGTCCGAATATCTAGCCTCGGGACCTATCCCGAGCCCCCGGGAAGTCCCAAATCCCCAAAACAAAGTGGCGGAAACAAGCCCCGAACCCTAGGTCAAAATCCCTCATCAAAACTCAAAAATTCCCCTCTGTGAACAGTGCAGCGCTACAGCGCTCTAAAGAGGGCGCTGTAGCGCTACAAGCAGAATGCACCCCCCCAGAAACAGGGACTGGCGCTACAGCGCCCACTGACTAGCGCTGTAGCGCTAGTTGCAGCCCAGAAAACCCAAAATCGCATTTCTGCGATTTCCTTCAACCAATTCAATCCCAAACTTGCCCAAACCTTTTACAAGCCCAAAAATCAAGCTTATACACACCTCACACTCATCCCAAGCATCCCAAGAACTCAATCCTAAGCTCAAGCAACCCAACAACTCAAAATCTACCATGAACAACCCTAAACCAGAAATTCATGTAAACCACAAAGATAGAGTCTTAGAAGTCATACCATTAATGCAATTTCGACCTTGATTCAAACCTAGGCCTCCTTAGCTTGCTCATCATCAAAGCTTGACCTGCTTTTCCCCAAAAGTCCCATCCATTTAGCTCAAAAACACAGCTCAAAACCAGTAAAGCCCTAAAACTGAAATCCTCAAGAACTTACCTCAAGTTTCAGATGTTCTTGCTAATCCTTGCCAAGTCTTCAAGTGTGACCTTAAGATTCTTGATGCACAGCCTATCCTAGCTCCCCACTGAGCTTGACCTCAAGAAAAATGAAGAGAAGAGGTGCTAGAACCCCCAAACCGATCCCTTAGAAAACCCATCAGTTTTCTCTCTTTTCTTTCTTTCCTTTTTCCTTTCTTTTTCAGCCCCTTTACTCTATTCTACAAAATCCACTAAGTGTATAAAGCCTTATTTATTCTATCTTCAAAAGCCAATTGACCAAAATGCCCTCCCTATTAATTCTAAACCCTTTTACCCAAGTAGGGCCATTTTAGTCGTTTACCCAATTCCCGCTAATCCTCAAGTGTCTCTAATATTTTCCCGTTGCTTCCCAATACCTGATAAATCACCAAATAATTATCCCCCATCATCAAAATAAATCTCAATCTATTTCTCTGAATTCCTGTTCATACCTCCAGGCTCGCCCCGAGCCGGGTATAAATTCCCGTCATGAATTTTCGCTAGCCTGCTCACTGGGATCGCCTCGAGTCACAAATCACAGATACATCCACATCACAATGTGGTCTCAACAATCATCACATATCAATGCAGTTATGCCCAACATGGCCAAAATTACAATTATGCCCTTCTAACACGATCCGGGCCTACATGCATACTAACATACATAGTCATGCATCTTAGATAAACAAATGGTCATATAACATGCTTTAAATCATAACCATGCATTTAAATCATTAAAATCACACATAAATCCCATCATGCCCTCCTGGCATGCTAATCAAGGCCCTTAAGCCTTAATAGCGGATTTGGGTTGTTACAGCTTGTTTGCATTCTTCTGTCCATTCGAACTTATTATTTCCTTTTAGGATGTTGTAAAATGGGAGACACTTGTCAGTGGATTTTGAAACAAATTCGTTTATGGCTGCCACTTTTCCAGTTAAACTTTGTACTTCCCTAAGCGACCTAGGCGAAGTCATTTCCAACAATGACCTGATTTTCTCTGGATTTGCCTCTATCCCCCTTGAGTTCACTATAAACCCTAGAAAATTTCCCGACGAAACTCCAAAAGTGCATTTCTGCAGATTCAACTTCATGTCATATTTTCTTAGTATCCCAAAACATTCTTCTAGGTCGGATACATGGTTACTGGCAGTCTTTGATTTAATGAGCATATCTTTGACATACACCTCCATGTGTTCTTGCGATCTGGATAGCGAACATTTTGTTGATTAATCGTTGGTATGTAGCAGCGACATTCTTCAGCCCGAATGGCATAACTTTGTAGCAGTATACATTATGCTCAGTCATGAAGCTGGTATGCTCTTGGTCTGCAGGGTTCATCGTGATCTGGTTATATCTAGAATACGCGTCCATGAAAGACATGAGCTTGTGACCGACTGTGGCATCTACCAACTGATCAATTCTTGTTAATTGGAAACAGTCCTTAGGACAATCTTTGTTGAGATAGGAAAAATCAATGCAAGTTCTCCACATCCCGTTTGGCTTTGGGGCCACAACGAGATTAGCAACCCAGATTGGGTATTTTGCTTCCCTCATAAAACCGTATTTAAGTAGGCGAGCTACTTCTTCTTCCAATGCTTCTGACCATATTGTCCCCAAAAGCCATCATTTTTTAGACTTTGTACGCACATTCCCACCATATTATCATGCAACCAGGGGAAGACATCTAGGTTCTTCCTTAGGAATTTGACCAGCTCCTTCTTCCTTTTTGCTCCAAGATTTTTCCAAACTTTAACAACTCTTGAAGGTGTTTCTGGGTCGATATTTATTTCCTCAAGCCCCTCCACTACTTTGAGCTCAAATCTATCTTCGCCTACTCATGGATCAATGTCATCCTGTTGGGTGACCTCATTATCCCCTTCTCGAGGTTCTTCCATCCCATGGGTAACTTCCATTACCTGGGACTCCTCACCTCCTTTGTCTATGACCATTTCCTGCTTCCCGGGTTATAACTTTCCCTTCATGGATATGTTGTAGCATTCTCAGGCGATGAGCTGGTGTCCATGTTCTGTGCACATCCCCAAGGCTGGGTGGAACTTCATTGCCAGGTGTCAGAACGAGGTGATGGCCTCAAAACCTATCAGTGCAAGTCATCCCAAAATTGCTTTATACGCAGACAAAAAATCGATTACCATGAATTCAAGTATTTTAGCAATAGTTCGTGCATCATCTTCTAGCATAACCACCAGTTTTATTGTTGCTGTGGCCGCCATCCCTCCACTTGAAAATTCGTACAATGTCATTGAGGTCGCCTAGTGATCGGTCACGAACAATCCGATCTTTCATATGGTGGACCTGAAAAGACAAATTTACGAAGCTTCCATTGTCTACCAATATCCTTTGCACCCTTTGATTAGCGAGCTGCACGGTTACCACTAGCAGGTCATTATGTGGGAATTGAACGTGGCTAGCATCCCCCTCTGTGAAAATGATTGGTTGTTTTTCCAACTGCTGTTGTTTTGATAACTACTGCTCTGGAATAAATTCCACACCGTTATGAGTTTTCTCCTCCTACTATTGAGGGATCTCTCTTCGACGTCTGATGCCTTAAAGGTTCTGGTTTCTTCCACGGAAGGCGATTAGAATTTTTCAGGAAGTTATGTTCTCGTGTGTCCGTTAGGTTAGTGTAGGTGGCATAAACAGGCTTGAATTTTTCCCTAGACTTGTTCTTCTTCATGTCGTTCTAGTCTCCCACATCATTCCCTTTTCTTTTGTTGTTTCCCACTTGATTATTCTGGGTAACAGGTTAAGTCGTAGATGCAACACCTGTCGGGCTGAAGAGGGACCTGGCGAATTCTTGCGATAGTAGTTCGTGCCTCTTCCAAGTTTATCCAATCTTGAGCTCGGGCAAAGAACATACTAAGGTGTTCAGATGGATCTTGGTGAGCTATGGTGATTCCTCATGTCGCTCTTAGACTTGCCTCCACGCTGGCTCCCCATCCAGTAACTTCCATTTGCAAAACTTACAGCATGCGGCTGAGATCAATGACTTGGGTTATCAGCACGTGCCCATGGGACGTAAGGGTCTACTGATGAGGGAGGATTTCTCCTATTATTTCCATGTGCTAGAGCGTCTCTTTGTGGGAGTTGTGGTGTAGGATGCCTAACCGATGATGGTGGATGTCTTATTGGTGAGGCTATCCTCATTCCATCAGGAAGAACTAAATTAACCTGCCTCGGCTCTACCCCAGCGTCATAAGTTCTCTATGCCTCGGGTTCTGATCGTGGCACAAGAGGATTCACTGGGGAGTTTTCTGTTCGTGAACTTGTCCAAGCCCGCCCTGGTGGGTTGTTGTGGGCATTCCTTGGAATCTATGCAGAAGGCACGAAGTTAGGGGTCGTAGTTTGGACCGGCCAACTGACATGCGGATGATGGTTGCTATGATGACTAGTGGGGTACGTAGTTCAGTGATTTCGTTCTGAAGGTACATAGCTCGGAGTGGCAATCCTGATAAAACAACTAGGTTTGGACCGGTTATTCTTGTGGGACTTATGAGACCACTTTGCCTCTTTTTGACATTAGTGTTGATCTGTCTATTTTCCCCAGCGAGATGGCTCCTAAATTGGGCTTTGTCCATCTTGATGTCAGTTAAATATCCTAGATTAGGATTTGGTGGGAGTGACGCTGAACTCCCAGCATCGTCTTGGCCCACCAGTTGCTTCCAAGGCCATTGCTGAACATCTGGGCCCCTTTCAGCAGGAACAACTGTATGATGTGCCTCCTGCCCACCAAGCTGTTCCATTTCGTTGTCATGCATCAATCCATTAACCAACATCATGAACGTCAAATGAAACTTGTAAAGCATAAATTTCCTCTCAACGAAAGCACCAAACTGTTGACACGGTTTTTCTCCAACAATGGATTTGGAAATCTAATAAGGATATTAGTGCTTATTTGTAACCCGTAATAAACTTATAAGAAACCTTTCATACACACACAATTTTAAGGGGTTCTTTTGTTAAAATCTACCTAGTCCACGAGACAATATTATTGATTTTCTCTCACAATTTCTGCAGAGTTTCAATAATACAAAAAAATCGTCCCTTTCCCTGTCAATTATCCATGATATTTATAGTAGAATTTCCTTGACAAGTTTGGGTAACCATGTGATAAATATGGTATACATTTAATACAGATTATTCCCATTTACATTGGGATACAATTGCATAACAAAATAGAATATACTCCTCCTATCTCAGATAATAAATGATAAATATGGAATACAGCCTGGGCAGTGACGAGCGTATAAAGAGCCTCCAAGTCTCTCGGGATCCTTCAATATTCGTTCTGACCAGGTTTCTACGAGCTAAATATCTTGATCGAGCTGGTGATCAAAGATTATCTGAACCTTAGCTCGGATTAACTTCAGAGTGCCCAAAGGGCGATCTAGCCACTACATGTCTCGAACTGGACCATTATCAGAGGAGGCCTGATAATCATTGAATGCCGTAGTGCCAAGTCGCAGCTCAAGCTACTCACATCATCATTAACCAGAGGTTCTACTTGGTTGCTTTTTCATATATTCATCTGCCCACAGTACCCCTAGCTGAGTGACTAGACTCGTGCTATTTTTTAGGGCACAACAGATTTCCATTTCGGTCTTGTACTAAAATGCTCAGTTTTTCACCAAACTGCACATTTCTCACTTTGGCTAACATTAGCAACATTAATTTTGCTTCTCAAGAAAATATTATTATTAAGGATAATATTCATACATAACTGACCACCCCGTTCTTTGTTACTAGTAGGTGCTTGAAACATGCAACTTTACACTACAATTACTGTTAGGTTGATTTTAGGTTAGTTTTAAAGAGTAATTGAAGATGTTATTCGCGTGTTTTAACTTTAGTTTGTGCAAATTTATGCTTGTATTATTTTTATTTCAAGCTTTAGTGGTTAAGCACATGATGTTGAGTGAAATGAGAAGAAACATAATATATAAGATGAATATGATGAATTTAGTATTGAGTGTAGAGTTTAAAGATACTATGGGTGGAGAATACTAAGTTGAAGATGCTCAACATGCACTATTTATGCTTTGTAACACAAGTCTGAAACACCAAGCCACATTTTGACTATTATTTCTTCACTTTCTGGCAAACCCTCTAGAAATATAAGTTGTATATCTTTCTCGTAGCTTTCTACAACATTTTGAATCTTCCAATTCCAAGTTGTATCAAGAGAATTATGGTAAAAAAATAATCACTAGGCGTTGAAGAGGCCAAGCGCAAGAAAGTTGCTTAGCGCAGTAGCGCTACTTAACGAGGGTTGCGTCTTTGACATATGGACGTACAGAGAAAACTTTCCCTTTTCAATATTTAGGTATTTTGAAGGGCTATTTGTTGAAGGGTTATAAATATAACTTGCGGGAACCATAGAGACATATCTTGTGAGGCAAGAATCAGACATATATTTAATGTTTATTTCTTTTCAATGGTTGTTTTTATTTTCATAATGAACTAAATTTGTTTTCTAGGGTCTTTAATGTAGTCACTTGCATATTTATTATTAGTTATGATAATATTATGATTTCTTCTCCATCTCTATATTGAATTTTTTAATTTATGTTTAATTCTTGTGAATGCTTGATCACCATTGGGGACACTCAAAATCCCACAGTTGTAAAAAGGCCAAACGCGCGTGCTAAGGTCCAATAAACACCTAAATACAAGCCCATGCCGCGAGACCCTTAGGCCACCATCTTCTCCTAAGGAGGCACGTGATGCTATTCTCAGCATGCCTAGCACCCCTGCACCTGGCGAGACCCATCTCACATGCCTATCACCCACGCCTCGTGGGTGAGCCTGAGGTGCTTCAGGCGTCTCGCACCAACTGCTCAAGGGCCTCATCTCGCGCTCGCGCGCACCTGGCCTCGCGCTCGTGCGATCATGGCCTTGCGTCCGTACGCTCTTGGCCTTGTGCCAGTGTCCTTAAGAGTCTTGCCACAACTGCGTCCTAAGGGGCCTTGAGAGAGGCGTGTCCTTAGGAGCCTCGCTAGTGCCACGTCCTTCAGATCCTTGCCCACAAGTGTCTCGCCCCAGGAGACGCCTCGCGCCAGGAGGAGGCCCACACAAACGTCTCGCACCAAGAGACGCCTTGCGCTAGGAGGAGCCCCACGCAGGGAGGCGCTTCGCGCCTGGGAGCGTCTCACATCTCACAACGCCTTGGCTGCACACCCGAGGCCCCGCACCATGGGCCTCGCGAGACGATGTCTCACCCTCACCTCGCCCCGTGTATCAGCCGCGCCATGGGCCTCACAAGACGGTGTCTCACCTTCACCTACAAGCGCCACACGCCAATGACCCAAGGGCTTCCTCTCGCGCCTCGCCCACACCAGCGCCTCGTGCACCCAAGGCATCCCTGGTGGCCTCGCGCCTGGCACCTCAAGATGGTGTGTCCTGTGAGGACCTACAGAAACTCAAATGTTTAGAAGTAAAAGAACAAGTATAATTCGAAAAGATCATATAAGTACAGAGCTCATACGGGGTACGGCCTGTAATACCCCGTATGTCTGATCCAAATACTCATGCCAGACAAGTACTGGGAGTACTAAGAGAGGGGACATGGCCTGTATGCTTCTAACGAGATGTCAGAGTCGACACCACCCCCAGCACCACTACGCCTGGTGCCACTCCTCTGACATTCGTACAAAATAAGTAGTGGAGACATCCTCATGGTATCTAACCACGTGCTGGAGCCAACACCACTACCCCTGAGACCACTCTCCTGACAGTGTACTTGCGTACCATCTGGTCCCCTGGAACACAATGTATCAGGGCCCATTAGAGCCCACTATAAAAGGAACCCCACTTCAACATGGAAAGGGGTTGGAAAAAACACTGTAGCATCATACCACAAGAAATACAAGTTCTTTTCACCATTTTCTTTCTGCAACTATTCTCTAAGTTTATGTTTATATTTTTGAAGTTCTTCATTGATAAGATCTATACTTTGATTTTTCTAACTTAACTTCATTAACGAGTTCTCACCGTCAACAGTTTGGCGCCGTTTGTGGGAAGAATAAGTTCCAAGCCACTGTTCTTAAACCGATTCCGATAAGAAAGAAATGTCGTGACGTTTAAAACGATTGAGAAAGCCACGAGAGGTGGAGGTCCATCTCGACGAAGACCAGCTAAAAGCCTCTATGAAGGAACCTCCTCCACCCGCAAACGTGGAGGCCCCAAAGGAACCTGAGGTTCCCAGAGATGAAAGGGAAGCCTCTTCCCTGGCAGTCCCACCTGAGGAGGATCGTCCAACGAAAATGGCAGCCACAGCAAGGGATGCCGGTGAGTTCCTGCCTCCAAGGTCGCCGCAGGTGCCAAACTCCGGTCGGCAGGATCCCGGCCCATCGGCGCGCAAACCTGACAAGCACCCTCGGGTCGACTCTGTGAGTTCGAGTTCTAGATCTCGATTCTACGAAGATGAGATACGTGAACTGCACCGTAACAACCAGAGGCTAGAAACCACCCTGCAAAACATGCAAGAGGTGTTAAATGGCCTGTTGCAAGGAAGATCGAACGTAACACTCCCTAAGCGAAAAAGAGAGAAGTCAAGAGGGGGCAGAAACCAACGTCCCAGTAGACGATGGAAGGACTCGACTCTCCACCAGTAACACACCCCGGACGAAGCAGCACGAATGTCCCAGACCACTGAAGTAGCCCCAGAGACCAGAGCCGAAGACCAACGCTGGGCCTCGTACCAATGTCGAAGTCACCTAAAGGAGAACATCCTCAGATGTACGAGAGGAACTAAACAAAAAGAGGGCGGGTAAAAGGACCACACCCTCTATGACACCCCGAGAAGGCAAAGGAAAGGGAGATCCTAACCCATCCACACTGACAGACTCCTTGAATAAGAGGAGGCAAGACCTAGACACTGAAATGAGGAGCCTATGGAGCAAAATCATCACCGCCTCTAGAGGACAAGCCATTGAGGACGAGTTCGACCATGAGTCGCCCTTCATCAAGGAGATCCAGGCCATCCGGCTCCCAGCCAACTTCAAGGAGCCCTATATGACCCCATATGGAGGAAACATAGATCCTAAATACCATCTGGATGCATTTAACGACCTGATGATGTTGGTTCAAAAGACTTAGACCAAGATCCATCAGATCTTGGCAAAAATTTTCCGATGAATTTCTCCAGCAACACCACGTTGTGCCAGACTACACGATGCCGGGCACCAGCCTCGCCAACGTGAAGCAAGGAGAAAATGAGAGTCTAAAGAGCTACATTCACAGGTTCAATATGGAGGTGACCAAAGTAGGGAGCTTGACCCGTAGAGAGCTAAAAATGGCCATCACAGCCGGAGTACGCTCGGGAAGCAAGTTATGGGATAACATGCTCAAGAGGGAGGTCACAGATTTGGATGACTTTTACGAGCGGGCGCAAAAATATATTCGCGTGGAAGATGGTCATGAAAGCCTCAAGGCCGAAAAAGGCCAGTCGCCACCAAAACCCTCGATCCGTGAAAGCCAAAGTGGCGCAAAGAAGAAGAGGGTATATGAAGGAACGAGAGATAATTGACCTCGAAAGCATTAGAGCACTGATGAGCGTAGACAGGGCCCCTACACCTTTTATACTAACCTCACCCATGCTAGAGAGCATATTTTTGTCACAAACGAATACCGGATCCCTTTCAGAAGGCCCCCGCCAATGAAAAAAGACCGGTCCAAAAGAGACCCCAGCAAATATTTCCAGTATCACAAAGATATCAGCCACACCACTGCAGAATGCAACCATTTGAAGGTAGAAATCGAGGAGCTTATACGCAGGGGACATTTGGGCAGATATGTCCACAAGGAGAACCAAAGGCTGAAAGAAGGAGCATCCTCACCGTGGGCGCGAGAGGTGGCCCCAAAAGTACAAGGAGAGCTCAGGACCATCTTTGGAGGGCCAGGATTCGGGGGCGAATCAAGGAAGGGGCGAGATAAATATGCCAGGGAGGCTAGAAAAAGTCCACCACCATGCATCTTAAGTTTGGAGCAACGCCCCCCGAAGAGTTTTAAGGGTGAAAATGACTCAATAACCCTCATTGCGGAAGATGCCTCGGGTGTACATTTCCCCCATAATGACTCCCTAGTGTTGACTGTCCAGCTTGCTAACATAAGGGTGCATCGGGTCTTGGTGGATAACGGAAGCTCTGTGGATATCTTATATCACCCAGCTTTGGAGAAGATGGATCTAAACATCCAGCACCTAAAGCCTTGTAGTACCTCCTTGTATGGATTTACGGGAGATTCAATACAGCCCCTAGGGGCGATCGAGTTAGCCCTCACTATGGGAGAACAACCCAGACAAACAACCATAATGGAAAACTTTGTTGTGGTAGATTGGGCCTCAGCCTTCAATGCGGTATTAGGGAGACCTTCCTTAAGAGAATTGAAGGTGATAACTTCTATATACCACTTAGCTATGAAATTCCCAACTCCTGGGGGAATAACATGTATGAAAGGAGAGCAGAAGGAAGCGAGGGAATGCTATAACACATCCCTCTGCACGACCACAAAGCCATCAACGCCTATGGCAATGGTTGTGAATGAAGGCGTGAACCCGCATGAGTTAGACCCACGAGTCGCTGAAGAACCCAGAGCTGAACCAGTAGAGGAGTTAGAGGAAGTCACGGTCATGAACGAGCCGTTAAGAAAGTTGAAGGTTGGAAAAAACCTTATGGGAGACGTGAAGGAGAAGCTAGTAGAATTCTTGAAAGCCAACCTCGACGTATTCGCCTGGAGTCACGAGGACATGGTAGGGATAGACCCAGCAGTCATGTGCCACCACCTGAACATCGACCCAAAAGCAAGGCCAGTGAGGTAGAAAAGGAGAGCACTGGATCCAGAGAGATACGCAGCCCTAAAAGAGGAGGTTGACAAGTTGAAGGCAAATGGGTTTATCTGAGAGGCATTTTACCCACTATGGGTATCAAACCCAGTGCTAGTCCCGAAGCCCAACGGAAATTGGAGGACTTGTGTGAACTTTACTAACCTCAATAAGGCCTTCCCTAAGGACAGCTTCCCACTTCCTAGGATAGACCAGTTAGTAGATGCCACAGCAGGGCACAAACTACTTAGCTTCATGGATGCATATTCTGGGTACAACCAAATACCCATGAACCCGGCTGATGAAGAGTACACTTTTTTCATAATATACAAGGGGTTGTATTGCTACAAAGTGATGCCTTTTGGTTTAAAAAACACAGGTGCTACTTACCAAAGGCTTGTGAACAAAATGTTTGCAATTCAAATAGGAAGGAATATGGAAGTATATGTGGAGGATATGCTTGTAAAGACAAAGAAGGCGGGAAAGCTCACCAACAATCTCATGGAGATGTTCGACAACCTTCGAAAGTTTAGAATGAAGCTAAACCCGCTCAAGTGCACCTTCAGAGTTTCGTCAGGAAAGTTCCTGGGTTTTATGGTGAATTCTCGAGGTATCGAGGCTAACCCTGAAAAAATCAAGGCATTGCTGGAAATGAGCCCACCACGAAACAAAAAGGATGTGCAGTGCCTAACAGGGAGGGTAGCAGCCCTCAATAGGTTCATCTCCAGGTCTACTGACAAATGCCTCCCTTTCTTCAACATCCTAAATGGGAACATAAAGTTCGATTGGGATGATGAATGCCAGGATGCCATCACCAAGCTAAAGAAACACCTTAGAAAACCACCCCTTTTGGCCAAGCCAGAAAAATGGGAGAAGTTGTATTTGTATCTAGCTGTATCAAAGCATGCTATAAGCGCCGCCTTGGTCAAAGGAGAAAAGAAGCACCAGCAGCCCGTTTACTATGTGAGCAAATGGTTAATAGACGCAGAAGCCCGATACCCAGAAATAGAGAAGTTAGCATATGCCTTGATAGTGGCTTCTCGACAATGGAGGCCCTATTTTCATGCTCATGCTATCGAGGTGCTCACAAACACCCCTCTGCGTCAAGTCCTGCACAAGCTGGAGACTTCAGAAAGGTTGTTAAAATGGTCGATTGAATTAAGTCAATTCGACATCACTTACACCCCAAGGACCTCAATCAACGAGCAGGCACTTGCAGACTTTATAGTCGAGTTTGCACATTGACCCCATCAGGAGGGAGAAATAGAAGAGAATGATCTGGCGCATGAAGAGGAAAATCACCCTGATGAATGGAGCCTCCATGTAGACGAGGCATCTAATGAAGGAGGAGTCGGCGCTGGCATAGTAATGACGGGACCTGAGGGGCACAAGATCTACTGTGCTTTGAGATTTGGATTCGAAGCTTCCAACAATGAGGCAGAATACAAGGCACTGTTGGCCGGCCTGTGGCTAGCTAGTGAGTTAAAGGTAACCCATTTGCACGTCTTTAGTGACTCACAGCTGGTGGTGTTTTAGGTGAAGGGTGAATACCAAGCTAGAGGTCCAAAAATGGCTGCATATCTCGCCAAGGTGAAGGGGTATTTGGATCAGTTCAAAAAATACACCATAGAACCGATCCCAAGGGAACAGAACACAAAATCCGATGCACTCGTGGAACTCGCCTCCACATGAGACGAAAACATGCTCGAGTCCATCCTGGTCAAATACCTCCCCAAGCAAAGCATAACAGAAGAAAGGATCAACATGGTCAATAGCACTGGGGAGTCATGGTTTGCACCCATTGTGAGGTACTTAAATGACGGGACCTTGCCTTTGGACAGAAAAGATGCTCGTAGAATGACTTACAAAGTCGCTCAATACACCCTTGTAGATGGAGCCTTATATAAGAGAGGCTTCTCTACCCCGTTCCTGCGGTGCGTAGACAAGGGAGAGGCTTTAAAACTTTTACAAGAGACACACGAAGGGGAATGTGGAAATCATGCTGTGGGGCAGTCCACGGAAAAAAAGGCCATCTGCCAGGGGTATTATTGGCCAACCATGGAGAATGATGCCAGTCACTTCGAGAGGTGTGACAAGTTCAAGAGACATGAAAATTACCCCCGACAGTCACCAAATGAGTCGGTCAACATGACCAGCCCGTGGCCCTTCACTGTGTGGGGAATTGACTTGTTGGAGCATTGCCAACAAGAAGAGGAGGAGCTAAATATGCGGTGGTAGCAGTTGATTATTTAACTAAGTGGGTGGAAGCAGAGCCTTTAGTCAACATAACGGTTAAGAAAATCACCACCTTTGTCAACAAGTACATCGTCTGCAGATTTGGGGTACCCTACAAGATTATATCCGACAATGGAACGCAGTTTGAAGGAGGAATATTTGAGAAATACTCCAAGGAAAAAGGAATCAAGAGGAGTTTCTCCGCAGTAGTACACCCACAAACCAATGGACAAGTAGAGGCCATCAACAAGATCCTAAAAAGGAACTTGAAAACAAAGTTGGAAAAGTTGAAAGGGGCCTAGGTTTAGGAACTCCCTAATGTAGTCTGGGCCTACAGGACCACCCTCCGTTCCACCACTGGGGAGATGCCTTTCGCCTTGGCCTACGACTGCGAGGCTGTCCTTCTGATAGAAATGAAGATTTACTCCATCCGTACGCAAACATATGATGACCAGGCTAATATCGCAGCATTGGTTGAGAATTTGGACCTGTTGGAAGCCAAGAGAGAAAGGGGACAACTGAGGTTAGCCACATATCAGCAACGAGCAGCGAGGTACTGCAACTCAAGGGTGCGGGAGAGAATGTTCAGGGTAGGAGACTTGGTACTGAGAAAAGTACTCCCCAACACGCGAGACTCAGGGGCGGGGGTACTAGGGGCGAATTGGGAAGGCGCCTACCAAGTCGCTCAATGCATAACACCAAACACCTATAAATTGGCTTGCATGGATAACATCATCATACCTCGATCATGGAATGCGGAATAGCTTGAGAAATACTACCAATGAGACTTCTGCACCCGACGCATAGAAGACCTATGTTTAGTTTGTTCCCTGTTGTGTTAACTTTGTAGGTTGGAATCAAAGAGGCTACCCGGGTAACCACCCAATTAGATGTAACCCGTTCATATATGTCATTGTAACCTGTATGCTATGAATGAAATTGTTCATAACTTCACATGTTACTTTTCTTCTCTATAGAATCCACCAAAGTGGCTGCTGGAATAAATTTCACCAAGGACTTAGGGTGGGGGGGGGGGGGGGGGGGGGGTTAAGATAGGACACAAAATATATAGCAAAGAAGAGGATCCTAAAAGGACCCTTGTATCAGGAGGATCCTAAAAGACCCTTTATATCAAAAGGATCCTAAAAGGACCCTTGATATCAAGAGGATCCTAAAAGGACCCCTTATATCAGGAGGAAGAGGGATCCTAAAAGGAAGCCTTATCAGGAGGATCCTAAAAGGACCCCCTTATCAGGAGGACCCTAAAAGGACCCCTTATCTCAGGATCCTAAACAGGACACTTATATATATATAAACCCCTTATAAATCAAGAAGAAGACTTAGTAAGGCACCGCTTAAGTTCACAAGGATTAGCTACCCTTATGAACATTGAGGAGACCAAAAGGTCCTACAAGAAAAACATCTAAATAAGAGTAAATGCTTCCACAAGAGGAAATGCCTCAGGGAAAGCACCCTCCGATAAGCCTAGAGTGGCCACTAAGTCGTCTAGCCAAAAAGGGTCCTGAAAGAGACCCTTGCAAAAATAGTACTATGAATAATGACGAGAAGGACACTTCTCGCAAGAAATAATAAGCACGCACAAAAATATATAAAAGGATAAATAGAACCCAAGGGGTCAATATATCCTTATAGGAACAATCAAGAGGCACCTATTAAACCCTTTCGCATGGGCTCCAAAGGACCTTAAGCGTGATAAATAAAAAGGAGAACCTATTAAACCCCATTGCGCGGGCTCAAAAGGACCTCAAACATAGAGGAATAAAGATGAACAATCATATATGCATATAAAAAAAATGGAGTTTTGATAATATAACAGGGCTCGGAGAAAATTACAAGCAAAATAGGGCTCAAATTGGCATACAACCGCATTGGACTAAATGACAAAAATCATCGAATGATAATCTCAAGGCCTCCTGCCATGGGCGTTCCACTCAGCCGCCCAGGCAATAGTGTGCTCACCAAAGGAGGAGAAATTGATATTAGGATTCTGCCTCCATACTTCGTAGAGGGCGTGCTCTATGGATCTATACTCAATAGCCGCCTTGTCCGCCTCTAAGGAAGCGACCTCCCCTGCAACGTTGTGATGGTAGCCTTGGCACCCTCAAGTTTGGTCTCTTAGTGACCTTTCCCTACATCATTGTGGCCTTGGCAATCGCCCTCTTCTTCCTTTTTGATGAGGAAGAGGCCTTCACCGGGGCCACTTCCAGCTTAAGCCTGGTTTCAGCAAGTTCACTCTCGAGCCCCTGGACCTGGACCGTAAGACGGTCCCTCTCAGCATTCGACGTGGAGAGGTCTTGAGCCGAGTCGGCGAATCGCTGAGCCACTGTATAGGTCTGCACAAGAAAAATAACAATAACAATGATAAGCAACAAAAAGAGAGAGAGAGAAAAGGGATAAGTCCGACGTAAGATACATAAACTCACCCAAGCGGCGGAACGCACAAGAGTTTCCCCGAGCTCTAACATGGCGAAATTCCCAAGACTACTCGAATCAACCTCAGGATGATCCGTAGCGACCTTGACATATCATTGCCTGTAAGAGGCTGCCATGCGGCCCACCCAGAGCGCCCCTTCCGAGCCAAGGGCGCCTGGCTGGGTAAGGACAGATGACCCGCTCGCCGAAGGAGGAGGGGGCGTAGAGAGATCAGAAAAATGAACCCCCGATGGACCAAGATCAAGGGAAGCCTGAGGGAAAGCATCGAAGTCCTTAGAATAAGGATACACAAAACCCCTCGACATGGCCTGTTGATCCTGGGAGTGGGAGGCCATGTCATGGTCTGTAAGGGCTAAAGGAGGGCACCCCCCGGGAGATAAATACGGTCGGTGGGGTTGCCCATATCCAGGGGAGACCCCCTCTGGCACATGCTCAGCCTCACCCCTGTCTGAGTGATGTTCAACCAAAGCAGCCTTCTTCTTCTTTGTTCCAGAAATAGTCCACAACAACCCGTGCTCCGAAACCGGGGACAGCTTCTGAAAGTTATGTTTGACCATGGTGAAGAGGTGTACAACCATTTTCTCGATAGGGTTACCCTCGAGAAATTTATCCACTGCATTTGCCTCCGACCCAACAACTTCATGCGTGGAAAAATGCTCTACACAATCAACACAGTTGCCGACACAAACATAAGTTCCAAAATAGTAAGTTTCAAAAAAAAAAGGGCGAGGCTTGAAGTACTTACTAGGAGCTGAGCGAAAGTGCTCACGAACAGAGAGGGGACCATTCACAAAGTTAAAGTCCTGCTTCCAAGAACCTGGGTTGGATACAGAGCCCTTTATCAAGGAGACCGAAGTATTGGCTTTTTGCAGGAAATAAAAACCCTTGGATTTAGGAGAGGGCATGAGGTTGTACATGAAATGCACCTCTTGGGTCATGGGAGCACGCTCGAAACGCTCCATATATGAGATGAACAAGCAACTCAAGGTCAGCCAGCTGTTGGGCGCCAGTTGGAGTGGAGCAGTGTCAAAATAATTGAGAACCGTGACGACAAATGGGTGTAGTGGGATAGTGACGCCCACTTTCAAGATATGCTCGCTCATGGCCACGTACCCCGGACTTGGGCAATCAACCCGACACTTGTTAGAAGGAATGTATAACATGTATTTCAAGCCAACACGGTAGTTCTCCATTATCTCCAACAATTTATTTTCGAACACATGGGACACTAGAGTGGATGCCAACAGGGGGCCAGTGTCTTGATCATCAGCAGACACCTGTTGCCGCGCTCTCTTCGACATATCTGCAAAACCAAAAGAAAAAGGTGAGGTTGAAACCGGGAACTTTACCCTCCACTTTTTATATTAAAGAGATATACTTGTTTGCATCATCTGATCGAAAATCCTTGGCTCATAAGTCAAGGACGGAAATAGCGCGCTATGCATAAGTTTATATGGTTAGGCCTAACCGAGAAAACATTATACGCTTGCCCGAGCCAATGGTCATGGAAAATTACAGTGCCAGGTATGCTAGGCTAGCTCTAAGGTTGGTGATACACAGGACAGGCATGGGCCCTCGGGTGACTCATTAGTCCCATATCCTAGGGTGTTGGGCCCCAGTATGACTTATTAACCTCTTATTCAGGACAATGGGCCCCCGTTATGACATGATAGTTATTTATTTATAATTGTATGCATGCATGAGTAGGTTATTACTACTGGGCATGCTAGATGTGTATCCGAGAATCTGTAATTACTATTCATACACATGCTTAGGTTTTCTTGATGAGCCTTGGCTCACGGGTGTTATGTGGTGCAGGTAAGGGGAAAGGAAAGCTAGACCAGCCCTGAGTCAGAAAGCTTCGATGGCGGCGGGTACATATGTGGCTACTCATCCACCACGACCGAGGATATCAGAGAGGAACTAGGGCTGTACCCCTTATTTTGCCACTTAGGCCTGCTAGTTGTAACTTTTGATTTACATATACCCTTTTAAATGACTATTTGTAATTTTTTGGGATCCCATGTGTATAGGAAACATTCAAACGAAAAGTCAATGTTTCAGTTGACCAAAAATTTTAACTTTAATGTAACGACCCAAAATTCCCTAATATAGCTTAGTGCCTGAATAAAGGGGCCAAGAGGGCAATAATTGGTTTAATGTGTTATTATATGATTATATGCTTGATTATGTGGGTTGTATTATTATATGGTTGTATTTGCATATATATGGGGTCCTTTCTTATAAGAAGGGCATTTTCATAATTTTGCCCTGTTGAGGGCGTACTTGTATATTTATGTGCATGTATGTGATATATGGGTGAGACCACATTATTATGTGGATATATTTGAGCTATTCGGCTTGAGGCGATCCTAGTAAGCAAGTTAGCAGTTTAGTCATAACGGGGTCAAATACCAAACTCGGGGTGAGCCTAGGTATAATTTGGTACTTAGTACATTATCGGGATTGAGCAAGTAATGGGAAATTAGTTGGTAATAATTTGAGGATATTAGAAGTGACGGGAATTGTGAGTCGTTAATTATAATGAACGGGGTAGGTGGCAAATGACAAAATTTCCCTTGGGTGGCTTTGAGAGGGAAGGTTGGCCCTAGGGGCATTTTAGTCATTTAGGTTTAAATCTGGTGACTTAGCCAAAGGAAGGTTGTAGAATGAATAAAAGGAAAATAGAACAGGGCTCTCTCTCTCCTCTCCTTTGTGCATTCTTCCTCTCTATCTTGGTTTGATTTTTGGGGCAAAGCTAGAGGATTCAAACTTGAAGATTTAAGGCTCGGGGTTTAGGATTTGAAAGGCAGCAGCTTGAAGGATTCAATTCATAGCTGAGGTGAGGTTTACAACTCTATTTTAGTTAGCTTTCTTTATGGTTTTGGCTGTCATTAAGCTTGAGATTTTTAGGTTGTGAATTGAGTTTTTGGTGGTGTTTTGGGTGTGTTTAAGCTTGGGTTTTATGGCTGGTTTGGGGATAATGTTGTATTGGAATTTAGTTCTAATTTTTGGATTGTTTGGAAATGATTTGTGGTGAGTTTTGAGCTGAGGAAAATAGGGGTGCTGGATTTGCAAGATCAAGTCGTGTTCTTGGGCATTGCTTCCTGAGCAAACCCCAGAGCCTAGAAAGGGATTTGTCTTATAGTGCACTGCAACCCTCAAGGGTGAGTCGCGGCCTGCCCTGGCACCCAAACAAGGGGTTTTCTATCAGGGAGCTGCGACGTGGCCCTTGGGGGCAGGTCGCGGCCTGCCTTGTTCTTTTGAGCCAGAAAAGGTTTAAAGGTCGGGGTTTCAATCCTGAAGGATCTGGATCGAATCTACAACCCAGTTTGGTAGAATTGAAGGTCTTGGGGGCTAGGACTTGGTTGAAGAACCTTTAATTGCTTATTATTGATGGGATTTCATATTTGGTTATGATTAGGTTATCGCTAAGGGCTCAAGGTCAGGATCGTGCTCAAGGGTTGTTCTTAATTTATTTTACACCCAAGCCTGAGGTAAGAAAACTACAACCATTGTGTGACATACATGATTATTAATGAAGCATGTTGAGTGCTCTATATATGGTTATCTATTGCATTATGGATGCTTGGTTGCATTATTTACTTGAGAAAGGCATTAACTTACCAGTCAAGGACGGCAATAGCGCTGGTTGTAATGCCCTAACTTATAAGTCATGAACGACAATAGTGGTGAGCACTGGTCATAAAGCATTGACTTATGAGTCAAGAGCGATAATAGTGCATTGAGCACTGGTCGATATGATTAGATCTAATCAAGAGAGCGTTACACGCTTATCCGACCCAACGGTCGAAGAAAACTAAAGCACTTGACTAGTTCTATGGCTAGTTACTCAAAGCTAGGGCTAAAAGGCCCAGGGTGACTTTACGGTGACATGTCTAGGGCACAAGAGCCCAGGATGACTCCATGGTCATCTATTCATGGCAAAGGTCCCCAGGTTGACTCCATGGTCATTTGATTAGAGCTGTAGGCCCTAGAATAATTCTATAATCATTTATTTGTAATAATATGTAGGCAATAGTAAGTTTTCTTGCTAAGCCTTGGCTCACGGGTGCTATGTGGTGCAGGAAGAGGAAAATAAAATCTTACTTAGCCATGAGTGGATATCTTTGGTGGTGGCGTGTACATATGCGACCACTTGACCACCACTGCCAAGATTTCTCAAAGAAACTAGGATGTAACCCTATTTTTGCCGCTTAGGTCGGCGGGTTGTAACTTTTGGAATTGTAATGACCATTTTGAACTGTAAACAAATTTGTAAACATTATTATGGGATCCCATGTACAGTTTAACATTTTTAATGAAATATCTATTCCATTTGACAAGAATTTTAACCTTGGCCCATTAATCACACTTAGATGCACGTTTATGGCCCAATGACTCATTTAGCAAGTTAATAACTATTTAAAATACACAGTGTGATGGTCTTTTCTAACCAGGGCATTACAACTTGGTATCAGAGCGTGCCAAGGTTTAGGGTTCCTGTAGACAAGCTGGCCATGTACACTCGCCACTAGAGACAAGCTCAACTCAAGGTTCGGTAACTATTTATACGGTTATGTGTTTAACTACTTAAATAGGATATACTAATAGGGCCTGGCCCTTGACTGCTGCATGATTTAAATAGAACGTGCTTATAACCACTGATATGGCTTGTTAATGCCAAAGAACCGCTTATTAGCACTGTTGTATGGACATGTAAGTCAGGACACGCTCATTAGAGTTGTCATAGTTACATGTATGCCAAAAAATGCTTATTAGCATTGCTAGTTGTTAATTGATATATGTTAATTGTTATGATTATGAATTGACATGCTTATCATCATGTGTGTTGAATGTGGATGAATATCTGCTTAATCTTTGACCGTCAGGCGGCAAGAGGTTTAGTTATCCCTACCTAACTAGCCGCATTGAATATTTCAACAAGGTATAAGTTTAAAGTAAGCTTCCAAGGCAGATATTTTTTCATAAAAAAATTATTACATATAATTAGAAGAAAATTGGTTGTAACACATCCCTAAATATAGGAAACTTACACGCTTTCTACAGTCCAGGGACTGTAGTCTGCGTGTACACTATGTAATAGATAAAGATTGGATTTTGATATTTTTCTTTTATTTATTTAATAATAATACATTTATAGTTCGAATTTTAAATTTTGAATTTAAGTAATTCATTTTATAAATCATTCAGGAATATAATTTTCATAATATATGTGATATTCAGAATATTCTAGAGAGACAAAATATATCGTAATATATTTACTATCACTGAAATTTGTCTCAAAACTCTATGTCAAACCTAATATTCCAAGATCTCATGTGTTGAGAATATTTTGTGAATGAGAAATTTTCCTACCATTACTCTACGTGCCTAGACATGTCTTGAGGTGTAGAGATACATCTTTGAAGATCTTGGTCTTAGTATTTAAAGAATTGCTTTGGATTCATAAGTGAGACGAAAAGATAGCAAGGATTCTTTATAGTTCTTCGACTGGAAAATCCTCATCTTTTTATTTCTTTATGTTTAATGTGTTGCATATTAATGGATCTGATTATTTAACCTTTGTTTAAATAATTTCTTTTTAAATCTCTGGGCCCAACACCCCGTGCTTTTCGGTGCGCATATGGTAAACAAGTTACAAACAATTGGTGCCAGAGCGGTTGTAACGCCCCAAATTTTCTAATAAGGCTTAGTGCCTTCATTAGCGTGCTAGGAGGGCAATAATTGATTTAATCGTATTATTACATGATTAATAGTGATATATGTGTATTAGTACGTGTTTACTCGAATTAAATTATTATATGGCTAGATATGCATGTTTATGTGAATTAAATATGCATGTGGGTCCGATTATGCTGTTAAGGGCATATTGGTAAATTATGTGTGTGTTATGATTGAGACCACAGTATTGTGGAGATATATTTGAGATGTGTGTTCTGAGGCGGTCCTAGGGAGCGGATTAGTGGAGTAGTCACAACTGGGTCAAATACCAGGCTCGGGGTGAGCCTAGGGGTATTTTGGGAATGTAGTACATATTAGGGGTTACCGGGTAACAGGTAGCTATTTAGCGATTCTTTGGGTATGTCAGGATTAATTAGGGATTTATAGGACTACTCGAGGAATTAGCGGGAATGTGGCAAATGACGGGATTTCCCTTAGAGGCACTAAGTGGCTAAGGGTAGACATGGGGTCGACTCTAGACATCATCAGAATATTGAGGAAGGAAAGAGAAATACAAAAACTTCAACTCATTCTCTCTCTCTGTCAGGTTTCTCTCTCTCTCTTGGTGCTTGGAAGGGTTTTGGGAAGTTTTGAAGGATAGGCTCTGAATTTGGAGCTGAGAATTGAGGATTGAGGTTGGGAGCTTGGGGAAAATGATCTAGGAAGAAGTTTGAGATAGTTGAGGGTCGAAATTTTTGTTGAGGTAAGCTTAAACCCTATTTTGATTCAAGTATTTGGATGAGATATAGGTATTAGCTCAAGTCTGTGTTTTTAGGATATTAAGTGGCGATTGTTGTGTTTTAGAAGATATGGGTTGTTTCTTATTGCTTAGTTTGAGTTGCTGGTGTAATTTTGGTGTTAAATTGGGTTGGAAATCGAGTTTGGGGTGGATTAGGAAGGATTTGCAATTTCTGACCTAGTTGTATCCAAATAGGCTTAGTAGCTTTATACCTGTTAGGAATCAGGCCTCGGACCTGGTTGTGTGTAGGGTTTTATTGTTAGAGGTTTCTCAGACGAGTTCGCGTTAGGAGTTTTGAAAATTCGAGCTTCAAAGGGCTGTTGAATAATCAATTTTTCCTAAACTCTAAGTTTTAATCTTTATCCGAATAAGCTGAACTCTCTTCAAAGCTCTCTTCAGTCATGTGCCCCTCAAGTAGCTAGAACGTATAAATGTTCTAGGTTGCTTTTACAAAATGAGCTCGTGATAATGAAAACGATAAAATTGGTTACTTAATAATCCAACTACTATTAAACTATAATGGCTTTTATAAATAAGCCTTACATAAACGGTAATTCTAAAAACGTTAAAAACAACAAAATTATTGATAATATTTTTTTTAAGTGTAAGGTATTCCAAGTCTGAGGAACTATTTCTCCACTCAACTAGGCTAGCTTAAAAGTTCATTCACGCAAGATCTCCATGATCTGATATGGTCCTTTCAAGTTTATCCCTAACACCATCCTTGGGATCTATATTTGCTAAAAAGACCCTTCAGAGAACCAGATCACGTAATCCGACTCTACAACCCTTAACCTTTTAATTGAAATAACGAGTGATATTATGGTGATAATGGGCGAGCTGAAATTGTGATGCCTCTCATTTTTCTTCGATTAGATTGTGGAATGCACTAAGTAGCTCGTGGTTATAATCCTGATCAAAGGTCTTCTGTCTGTGGGTCATCACTATCGCCTCAATTGGGAGCATAACCTCGCTTCCAAAGGTTAGGGAAAAAGAGGTTTGTCTCGTGGAGGTTATATGTGAGGTCCGGTAGGCCCAGAGTACTTGTGAGAGCTTCTTGGGCCATAATCCCTTGGCCTCACCTAGACTTTTCTTCAAGCTTTCCATCAAGGTTTTGTTTACGACTTCGACCTGCCTATTGGCTAGTGGGTACGTTACCGACGAGATACTCTTGGTTATGCAATATTTTTCACAAAAGTCTGTGAAGAGATCACTATCGAATTGAGTTTCGTTGTCTGATATGGTCTTTATAGGGAGTCCAAATTGACATATGATACTCTTCACAACAAAATCCAGGACTCTCTTCGAGGTGATGGTTTCCAAAGGTTCAGCCTCTACCCACTTCGTGAAATAATCGATTCCGACTATTTCATAATGAACTCCTCCTTTTCCTGTTGGCAGGGAACAAATTAAGTCAATTCCCCATGCTAGAAATGGCCAAGGGGATGAGATCATGGTTAGCTCGACTACAGCAGCTTGGGCAACTATGGCGAAGCGTTGGCATTTGTCACACTTTTGCACATACGAGATCGAGTCCTTTGTCAAAGTGGGCCAAAAATAGCCCTGTCTAAATATCTTTAGAGCTAGGTTTTGCCCCAGCATGGTCTCTGCAGAAGCTTTCATGTATTTATTGCAAAATAGTCTGTGCTTCCTTAGGCAAATCACATCGTAGGAGTGGCAATGAATGCCCTCGTCGATATACGATCTCTTCAATCATGACATACCGCAGAGCTTGATACAACATCTTTCTCGCGTCCTTCTTATCATTAGGTAGGCTTCCGGTTGTGAGGTACTCAACTATGGGAGTCATCCAGGTGGTTTTATGTCAATCATTCTAACCTCAATTGTTCCTGCTGTTATACTCAGGCTTTCCAAGAACTCCACCAGAACCACATTTAATGTATCTGCCTCTTTGGTGGTAGTGAGTCGAGCCAGAGCATCAACGTTGGAATTCTGCTCGTGGGGTACTTGCTCAATGGAGGTAAACTCGAACTCAGACAACTCACCCTTTACCTTAGCCAAATAGGCCTCCATCTTGATGCCTCAAGCTTGGTATTCCCCCAATATCTGATTGATCACAAGTTGAGAATCACAATAACATTTGATGGCTTTTTCCTTTTGCTCTTTTGCCACCCTTAGCCCTGCAAGTAGGGCCTCATATTCAGCTTTGGTTTTGGATGCTTCAAACCTAAACCTGAGGATCATATGGAACTGATGTCCTTCAGGGAGATTACGATTATCCCAGCTCCCTATCCGTTTTTGTTAGACGATCCATCAACAAAAATTTTCCATAATTCCTACACCGGCTCCCTTATCAGCTCTTCTTGAAAACCTGTGCACTTAGCCACAAAAGCAGCAAGGGCTTGGCTTTTGATTGTCGTTCGTGGCATGTATAATAACTCAAACTGGCTAAGTTCGATGGCCCATTTTAATAGACGTCCTGACATTTTAGGCTTTTGAAAAACCTACCTTAAAGGTTGGTCAATTAAGATTTGAATTGAATGGGACTGGAAGTATTGCTTGAGCTTCCTTGAAGACAAAATGAGACAGAACGTGAGCTTTTCTATCAATGGGTACCGTGATTCAGCTCCGAGAAGACTCTTACTTACATAATATACGGGTTTCTGCACCCGATTTTCTTCTCGAACTAACATAGCCCTGACTGTGTTTTCTATCACGGCTAGGTAAAGGAACAAACATTCTCTGGATGTCAGTTTTGATAGTACGAGGGGTTTAGCTAGGTGCATTTTCAAGTCATGAAATCCATTCAAATTTCTTGTTTCCCTTGAGCAAGTTGTAGAAGGGTAAACACTTTGTTAGTGGCTTTTGAAACGAAGCATTTTAGAGACGCCATCTTTCCAGTTAGGCTTTGTACTTCCTTACGCGACCTTAGCAAAGGCATTTCTAACAATGATCTGATTTTTTTCAAATTTGCCTCTATCCCCCTTGTGTTGACTATAAACCCCAGAAACTTTCCTGACGCAACTCCAAAATTGCACTTATGGGGATTCAGTTTCATGTCATACTTTCTCAATATGCAAAAACATTCTTTCAAGTCGGATACATGGTTACTGATAGTCTTTGATTTGATGAGCATATCATCGACATACACCTCCATATTTCTCCCGATCTGGTTAGCAAAAATTTTGTTAACCAACCGTTGGTATGTAGCTCCGGCATTTTTCATTCCGAATGGCATAACTTTGAAGCAATATACGTTATGCTCGGTCATGAAATTGGTATTCTCCTAGTCTGCAGGGTTCATCACAATCTGGTTATATTTAGAATATGCGTCCATGAAAGACATGAGCTCATGACCGGCCTTGGTGTCTATTAACTTATCCATTTTTTGTAGTGGGAAACAATCCTTGGGACAACCCTTGTTGAGATTGGAGAAATCGATACAAGTTCTCCATTTCCCATTTGGCTTCGGGACCAGCTCTGTGTTAGCAACCCAGAATGGGTATTTTTCCTTCCTAATAAATATGAATTTAAGTGGGCTAGCTACTTCTTCTTCTAGCGCTATAAATTGTACTGTCCACAAAAGCCTCTAGTTTTGGGACTTTGCAAGCACATTCTTATCCAAGTTTAAAGTATGTATTATTATACATGGACTGATTTCCACCATATCCTCATGCGACCAGGCAAAGACACACTGGTTCTTCCTTAGGAACTCGACCAACTTCTTCTTCCTTTCGGCTTCAAGATTTTTTCCAAATTTGACAACTCTTGAAGGTCCTTCTAGGTCGATTTGTATTTCCTCGAGCTCTTTTATTGCTTTAATCTCTGATCAGTCTTTGCCAACTCTCGGATCAATGTCATCCTGTTGGGCGACCTCGTCATCTTCTTCTTGAGGTTCTTCCGTCCCACGGGTGACTTCCATTACCTGGGACTCTTCACCTCCTTCATTTGAGAGACAGTTCGTGCCTCGTCTCCTAGCGTAACCACTAGTCTGATCGTCTCTATGACCATTGTTCATTCACCTAAAAATTAGTATAGAGTCATTGAGGTCACCTTCAAATTCGTTATGGACAATCCCATCTTTTCTAGGGTTGTCCTGAAAAGCACATTTACGGAGCTTCAATTATCCACCAATATCCTCCGTACCCTTTAGTTAGTGAGTTGCACAGTTACCACCAGTGGGTCATTATGCGGCAACTAAATGTGGATAGCATTCTCTTCCGTGAAAATGATTGGTTGTTTTTCTAACCACTATTGTTTTGATAACAGCTACTCCAAGACAAACTCCACACAATTATGAGTTTTCAACTTAGTAATATACCTCTTCACGGACCCGGTACTCCTACCTGCCAAATGAGGTCCTTTGATAATAGTGGTTATATCTCCTCCTACTATCGGGGGAGTGTCGACCTGATTCATCTTAGCTCTAGGTGACCTGTCAGGGCTTCCGAAGTTGGATGAGGATTCTGCCTGGCAGGTTGATTGCGAACTACCCGATTTTGGGCGTACTGGGCTAATGGTCCAACCCAAATGAGAGTCTCAGTCTCATCCTTCAGCTATCGGTAAGCATCGGTGTTATGACCAATGTTATTGTGGAAACAACAAAACTTTGAGGGGTCTCTCTTCGCCCTCTGATGCCTTAAAGGTTCTAGTTTCTTCCACGGGAGGCAATTAGAATTTCCTAGGAAGATATGTTCCCGGGTGTCCGTTAAGTCAGTGTAGGTGCCATAAATGAGCTTGAATTTCGCATTAGACTTGTTCTTCTTCATGTCGTTTTGGTTGCCCTCACCATTACACTTCGTCTTATTGTTTCCCATTTGGTGGTCAGGGTAACAGGTTGAGTCGTAGTTGAAACATCTGTCACCGCTTCAGCGAGTGGGATAGGGGTCTGGCTGGTTCCTGCGATAGCAAATCGTGCCTCTTCTAGGTTTATCCACTCCTGAGCTCGAGCCAAGAACTCATATACACTTCTAACATCTTTTCGTTGGAGTTCTTGCCATAGGTCGCCTCCCACCTGGATTCCAGTCCTCCTCGCCACGAGCTTGGAGCTATCATCAGCTTCCCTAGCCCGTGCTGCATCATTGGCGAATCTGCTCATATATGCTTTTAGTGATTCACCAAGTTTCTAATTTACATTGGCAAATTAATCGACCTCTGCACGAGCTGCCTGTTAAGCTCGAAATGCTCTCTTAAACTCGAAAGACAACTTCTTCCACGAGCTTATCAAATGCTTCTTTTATTGTTTAAACCACTGTTTGGCAGGTCCGACCAGAGTTGCTCGAGATATTGAATGATGGGAGTCATCAATGTGTCGAATACTTATATGATTAGGGAGGATTCTTCCAATTGAATGTTGGGTGCTGATAAGCATTCGACAGGTACTATGCTTAAAGTATCAGCAACTTTCGTGCTTACTAACTTGGCTATGGCATCAGCATTTGAGTTCTGGTTGCGAGGAACTTGTTTGAGAGTATACTCTTCGAACTGTGCTAGTAATTCCTTCACCTTGTTTAGATACGAAACCATCTTAAGGCCCGTAGCCTGATATTCTCCAATAATCTGATTAACAACTAGCTGGGAGTCACTGTATATTTTTATTTACTTTATGTTCACCTCCTTAGCTAGTCTCAATCCTGTGAGCAGTGCCTCGTACTCGGCTTCATTGCTGGAGGCTGTAAAGTTGAATCTAATTGCACAATGAAATCGATGTCTCTCGGGAGTGATTACGACCAATCTTGCCCCCGCGTTGTACGCATTAGATGACCCGTCTACTAATAGTCTCCAGGCAGGTGTCTGGTCATGATCATCTGTTTCTATAATCGTTCGCTGGCAGGGAGTCTAGTGAATTCAGCTACAAAATCCACTAAGGTTTTTCCCTTTATGGTTGCTCGAGGTGCATAGGAAATTTCAAACTGCCCCAGCTCAACAACCCATTTTAATAGTTGACCAGTGAACTTCTGGTTTCTGTAAGACTTTCTGTAGTGGCTGGTTTGTAAGAACTATTATGGGATGAGCTTGAAAGTAGGGTCACAGTTTTCTAGATGCCAGTATCAAGTAGTAAGCCAATTTCTCTATAGTCGGATATCCTAATTCTGCTCCCACTTTCCTTTTACTTAGGTAGTATACTGCCTTTTGAAAGTTGTCTTCCTTCCTTATTAAAACAGTAATGGCAGCATACTCTGTTATGGTTGAGTAGATGTACAAAGTCTATCCTTCGTATGACTTGGACAAAATGAGCTGCCACGACATATGGGACTTAAGTGCCTGGAAATCCTATTCACATTCTTCTATCCACTTGAACTTTTTGTTTCCTTTGAGTAGATTAAAAAATGGGATGCACTTATCCGTAGACTTAGATATGAATCTACTCATTGCCACAATTCTCCCTATCAGGCTTTGTACATATTTAACTTTGGCTAGTGATTTCCTCTTCATCAGTGCTCGAATCTTTTCAGGACTAACCACGATTCCTCCTAAGTTTACTAAGAATCCCAAAAAATTTCTTGATCCAACACAAAATGAACACTTGAGAAGGTTAAGCTTCATCTCATATTTTTTCAAGATGTTGAAGTACTCCTGCATGTCCTTGATGTGTTCACTAGCCTTTCTCAACTTTACCAGCATAGCATCAACGTAAACCTCCATGTTACTACCAATCTGCTATTTGAACATGTGGTTGACTAGTCGCACTAGCGTTTTTCAAACTGAAATGCATTACTTTGTAGTAGTAAAGCCTAGTATCTATTCTAAAGCTAGTTTCCTCTTCATCAAGGGATGCAAACTAATTTGATGATAACTAGAATATGCATCCATGATTGACAACACTTCATATCCTAATGTAGCATCGACCAGCTGGTCGATTCATGGAAGTGAGAAACAATCCTTCGAGGAGGCTTTATTAAGGTTTGTAAAATCCATGCATGTCCTCCAATTACCATTTGGTTTAGTAACTATTACGGGATTAGATACCCAAGATGGATAAAATGCTACCCTGATGAATCCATTTTCCTTCAGCTTCTTGACTTCTTCCTTTAGGGTATTAGATCTGTCTTTGTCGAGCAACCTTCCTTTTTGTTGTACTAGTGGGTGGTTTTTGTCAATATTCAAGACATGGCTAATAACTGATGGGTCTATCCCAACCAAGCCTTTATGCGACCATGAAAAAACCTCATGGTTTCTCTTAAAAAACTCCACTAATTCTCTTTTTATTTTTGTCTCTAAGTTTTTACCGACTTTCACAACCTTGGTCAAATCTTCCACTTCTAGTTGGACCTCCTCAATGGGCCCAACATTTTCTTCTAAATCCCTAAAGCGAGGATCTAAGTCCCTATCCTCACTTCGGGCAATGCCCTATTTGGTGACTTGTTCACCTGAATGGGCTTGTGATTCATTTATCACTAACAACCTTTTCTCTGCTGCGTTCCCCGATCCATCTCATCTTGCCTTTGTGATCAAGGAGTTGTAACATTATCTGTCCTCTTGCTGATTTCCCGACACACACTTGACACTTGCATCGGTTGGAAATTTCATGGCCAGTTGCCAAACCAAAGTTATAGCCCGTAGATCACCGAGAATGGGTCTTCCGATTACAACATTGTATGCAGACGGACAATCAACTGCTATAAAATTAGCGAGCAATGTCTTGTTCATTGGTGCAGCCACTGCTATGATCAGGAGTCTAATCGACCTTGTTGGTGCTAGCCCTTCGCCAGAAAAACCATAGATGGTTTGGTTACATGGTTCTAAATCTAGCACTAATAATTTCATTCTTTCTAGTGAAGATTTGTATAAAATGTTGACCGAATTTCCGGTAGCCACCAACACTCGTTTTACCATCATGTTGGAGATTTAGACATCTATGACCAAAGGATTTGAGTGGGGGAATTGGACATGTTGTGCATCCAGCTCGGAGAAAGTTATCAATTCTTCCTCTGTTCAAGCTTTTTTGGGAGTTCGCTCCTTGACATTTAGCATTTCTATGTCCTGATTGTGACATAGGATTCTAGCATATCTCTCCCTTGCTTTACCATTGTCACCAGATATATGTGGTCCCCCACAGATAATTAGCAATGTACCAACAACAGGAGCTGGCTGCAGAGGAGGCGAGCATTGGCGTACAGGTGCCTGCTCGTTGCCTCCGTGAGTCTTCTGCTGGGATTTCCCCCTGCTCGTACATATCTCCTCAGATGTCCTTGTCGAATAAGGAACTCAATATCTTCCTTAAGCTGGTTACACTCATTAGTATCATGGCCATAGTCGTTATGAAAATGAAAAAACTTAGTTGTGTCCCTTTTGGACATGTCTTTCTTAATCAGGCCTGGTCGACTAAAGGCAATGGTGGTATGACTGGCCTGATACACTTCAGCTCGACTATCTACCAGGGCTGAATAATTGGTGAACCTCAGCTCGAATCTATTATGTTTAGGGCGCTTGTTATCAGATGTCGCTGGTTCAGTATTTGCCATTTTTCCTCGGTTCTTATTGTTACCTTTGTCGTTGCCATTGGGTTTACCAGACCCACTGGTGGCTTTGGTCGAGTCTTCCTTCTTACCCTAGTTGGCCTTTGGAGATTTTCCCTCATTGGTTATAGCCTCCTTAAGCTTGATATACTGGCCTGCTCCATCCAGAAATTCTTGAGTGGTCTAGACTCCATTCTTCCGTAGGCTACTCCAGAGGGGAGATTGTCGCTGCACTCTTGCTATGATTGTCATCATCTTTCCCTCATCTCCAATAGTTTTGGCTCGAGCAGCTACTCGCATGAACTGCTCTATATACTCCTTAAGAGTTTCTCCTTCCTTCTGTCGAATGTCAACCAGTTAATTAGCCTCTGTTGGATGTATTCGACCAGCATAAAACTGTCTGTAAAACTCCTTTATGAACAATTCCCATGATACTATGTTGGCCGGAGCAAACTTGAAGTACCACTCCTGAGTAGAGTCAAACAAAGTGGCAGGAAAAATCCTGCACCGAGCATCTTTGGACACCTTCTAGATGTCCATTTGTACCTCAAATTTGTTTACGTGAGATACCAGATCTTCCCTTCTAGTGAAATTAGGCAGAACTGGCATTTTGAATTTGCTTGGGATTTCTAGCACAACAATTCTGTTGACGAATGGGGTGCCCTTTCTCCGATCATACTCTAGGTGGGACATTTTATTCTCGACCAACTGCATCTATCTAAGCCTGAACAACATCTGGTACTGCAGGAGCGAATGGAGCCAGGGGAGATACTGGTCGTGTCTTTCCCTTCGGTCATTGAGCACTTAGTCGGTCAAAGATGTTGGGTTGTCTAGGCTGCCCCCTAGCATTTTGGCTTATTGGTCGGTTATCCATTGGGGGATGATTTTGCTATCCATTCCTTTCCTCCTATTGTAGACCATTCTTCCTCCTACCAGAGTCCGCCTTATTGTAGTCATGGTCTTCTCTAAATTGCTACATGTGAGCGTGCGACCTGCTGTACACACTATTCCCCTCTCTTCTCCCTGGTCCGTCATTGTAAATAGATGGGGGCCTGACATTACTATGTCATGGGGGTCCCAGATCGCAAAGCTTGAATCCACCTACCTCTTTCTTCCTGATGGACATTTTCCCCTGCCAGGAGGGTTCTATTCTGTAGCTGTTTGTCATCTAGGGCTCCTGGGACGCTGCTCATCCCTGTTTTATCTATGCTGCTGAGTGTTATCTCGACCATCTCGAGGGGGTGGCATCCGCTCATTATTTTTGTCAAGATTCTGGGTTTGCCTTTCCCGGTGAGCAGCTGGAGGTTGTTCTAGTCTTTGTAGACTCCTTGGGTGTGGTGGATTTTAATGACACTGGGTGTGATCTGACTTCGGATTTTGAGGAGGGTGAGAATTTGGTGGCTGATCTGGTTGAGAGGTTGGTGCAGTTGGAACAGGCTGTTCTCAAGCCAATTGAATGGCTGCCTCTAAAGCTGCTGTAGCGTCTCTCTGCTGACGATCCATGTCAGCCTGCCGCTCGCTCGGCTGTTGGTGTTGTTGATCGATCTTCATCGGTTGCATCACCATAGTTTCAGCCACATTCTCGAAGTTAACTTTCAAAGTAGCTAACTCTTCTTGCAACACTATCAAAGTTGTTCACAAGGTTTCAGCCTCCATCTCTTCCTTTTCAAATTCTACTTGGGACTCGTCCTCCGCTACATCTTGTGGAGGAGACGGATTTGGTATAATTTTAGATGTCCGCCCAGTTGGACACGCTCTCCTAGAGTTCTTTGCCATTGTTATCTTCAAGTTCCTGAGATCGTGAGTTCGGCTCTCAATGAAAGCACCAAAATGTTGACCATTGATTTAGTCAAAGACACGGAGTCAATAAAAATGAAAGAATCACTAAATCGAATGCAAGAACTAAAACGACACCAATATTTTATAGTGGTTCGGCCCTAGAGATTCGTAATAACCTACATCTACTTAGTGATTCGATTAGCAAACTAGGGTTCACTAAGTTTCACAAGCTCCAAAGTGCAATACAAAATCGTGTATAAAAACACTTATTCTCTCTGAATACAAATTACTACATATCTCTAAAATGGATCCCACGAGTCCTATTTATAGGCTCTAGGATGTACGTATGGGCCTATGGTTCATCCTATACTTATGCTACAAGCATATTTAACAAATAACGGAAATAATAATATTTACATATAAAGAAAGTCAAATATCCTAGAAATATCTAACTCATAACCGTATTTGAATTCTAGCTTAGGTCCTACGAGTAGATCTGGTTGCGTATTTCAGCACATCAGCTTCCCTATTATTCAGCATGTCCCTCACACCTATCCAGTAGCTTAATTTCTTTTTAATTTCCTAGTCATTGGTCGACCAGAATTTCATCAATAAACAGTCAAGTGCTGCTCACATGCGCCTTGATCGTGCCACATAATCAAGCAAAAAATTTTGGGTAAACAAATAAAAACTAATTAATTCAAAGTTTAAATAGTTTTATTGTTTATAAATTTTAAAAATTAAAAATTAAATAATTAATTAATCTCAATTACATATTTACCCTAAGGAACAAATTTATTCCAAGTATGTCGTTTCCCCAATTTTTCCCGCTTTCAACTCTTACCATGAATAGTGTTGATAGAGCCACCTTGGGTACCTATGAACCTATAATTTCAAGCTCTAATAAATTTAGATTGTTAAATAATTATCCTTAATATAATAACCTTAATTTATTAATCTCATTATCTCCACTAAAAATATGAGACTTTACCATTGCAATTATAGACATTTATTTACAAAGTACTTTTGAAAGATAAAAAATGTCCATCAATTTAATCATTACATACAATTCAATCCTCTATTAATAGTTCATAATTAAAACATGGATAAGAACAATGTTTTTCCTCAGTAATTACTTCTTGTTTCTTTAAGTACCATTAACTTTACTAGTGAAGATTAATTCATAAATTGTTTTGTGAATTTGAGCTCAATAACATTTCAGTTCCAAAAGCTAACCCTTAGGGAACCATTATTCAATTCCTCTTGGAAAGGTATAGATTCCAAATCTGTATACTATGACCTCCACCACTTAAAAACTTCAAAACTAGATCTCGAAATAACAATCTAATTATTATTAAAACCTTATCCACCAACATAGAAACAAAAATTAAGTTTCTAATAAATCCTTTGAATAGAATAAACATTGTTTAAATCAAAAAATTTATTTTTATCAAATTCTTAATGGGTTCTTCCATCTGCTTTGGCTAAGAGGACCTAACCACTGCCAACCCTTATAGTCACCTCTTCATCATTATTTTCCCTTGAAGAAATAAAAATATGTAAAGAAAAAGCAAACATGGTTAGTAGCACCAGAATCAACTATCCAAGATGATGTATCATCTTTCACTAAAAAAACATCTAAAACAAGTAAATAAAATTTACTTTTCTTCTTCTCTTTTAGGTCTGAGAGATACTTATGACAGTTTCTCTTCCAATGATCATCAACTCCACAATGAAAGCACGTCCCTTTGGGGTGCTTTTTCTTCGAAGCTATTCTATCCTTATTCTATTTATTCTTATTGACTTTAGATGACTTTTTAGGCTTATTTCCTAGTTTATCATTGCCATTTACATTGAATTTCTTTGCCTTCTTATTTTTTTTTCATTAGAAGAGGAAGGTTTAGAATCAACAATATTTTCTTCTTCTACTTTTGTATTACTCTTGTTGAGTGATTCAAAAGTCTGCAACCCATTTAACAGTTGAGTCATATTATACTTCAATTTTTTCATAACATAGTTGGTAGTAAATGTTGAAAAATCAGGTGTGAGTGATTCAAGTATCAAACTAACTTGAGTTCTCTCCTTAGTGGTTGTTTCATAAACTTCCACATCATGTATGGTATTGATCATGTTTAGAGCATGTTCTCTGACAAAACCACATTTTTTCATTTTCATGATCGTATAGGCTCTAGTAGCGTCATCTTTGCATTGATCGAAATGCTGCCCATACATGACTGGTAGAGACACCCAAATCTCATATGCAGTTTCCATGTGTTCATGCTTCTTTATGAGTACATCACTCATACTAGCAAGTGTAGCATATAGCCTTGTTGTTGGATAATATCTAAGCATCGTACTTCTCCTTAGTAGTTTTGGAAGTAGAGGCAGTAAGGACCTCAGGACATTCCTCAGTAAAGACACACTTGTAGTTATCACAAATCAACACAATTTTCATGCTTGATTTTCCATTTTGTATAATTATCTCCAGTAAGTTTCTCATTTGTAATTAAAGCAGTAGTAGGGTTTGTGCTAGACATTATTGCTAAATTAAATAAATAACATAAAATGTATTAAGCATATGTATTAAATATATGTAATTTCACAATAGTAAATATGATGTATAAAAGCAACAAATTTAAATAACACATAAAAACTAATTATTACTAAATCGCGATAAATTAATTTAATAATTAATGGACTAGCCTTAAGGTAGGTAAGACTAATTTCAAAATTAATTTTGAGACACTTCTCAAATTCATAAGTGAATTTTTAAAATTAACTATTTTCTCTTTTGACTTAGGAACAATCTCTCATTTGGTCAATACTAACTACTTCGCTCGAAAGCCTAGTCAACATTTGCGAGTGTGATAATTTTCAGTCAAACTTGAAATACATCATTCAATCTTATTCTTAAAAATTAAAGTTAACCTTAAAAATAACATTGTCAAAAATCTCATCGCCCATACCATGAAACATCGGTATTAACTAATAATGGAGACCATAGGAGTTATTGTTACACCTCATTCTCTCACTCGCTATTTTAGAATATGTGTTTTCTCAAAACATCCTGTGCTTTTTAAATAATTAAATTAATCCAATAAATTTACAAAATGATATTCTAATAATTACTAATCTCATTAACGATTTAAATATCTAACAAAATTTAATAAACTCCTAAATATGCCCTTAAATTATTTAGTCTATAAATGCTCTAATTATTAAAAATATCACTTGTCTAAAAAAATAATAATTATTAAATAAATTTGAAATTAACTCTTTAAAATCAATTCACCACCTTATACTAGATTCAACTAAATTTATTATATGATTCATAAAATAAATGCATATAATCAAATAGGACATTCTTAATTAAAACATGTTTTCACTCATATGAGATGCATGCTTTAATTAAATATTATGCGGGTAATATGTGTAACATCACATATTGAACACCGTCACATATTGAACACCGTTAGTTGACGGTTTGAGCTGGTGAAGAATTTTGTGAAATATTATTTCAATGAATAATATTATGTGAACGTATCTTATTTCGTGAATTTTATAGTGGTTGTGCTAATTTGATAAAGGGTTTAGGCCTATGCAAATAAAATTGGTATTGGACCAAGGGGCAAACCCTAATATTGGAAAAATCTCGGATTAGGTAAAATGAGGAATACTATGGCATAAAAATATTTTTCAACTGGGACTGTATAGTCGAGCTAGTAACTTTATGAAAATTTGATTGATGATTTAATTCCAATCTATCGGGCTTAAGAATGGAAATTCTTGCCCGAGCCTCTAAGGAATTTTGGTCAAATTGAGTAAATTACTAAAATTATGTATTATGTGACAATATTTACTTTTGGTCACATCTATTTTATTTTAGCTTGGAGATATTTAAGATCTATAAGGTAAAAATTTGGTTAAATTTGGAGAATGAAATTACCAAAGGGCCATTGAGTGCATTAGAAGGGAGTTAAAAGGGCAAGGGCATTTTAGTCATTTCCAAAGGAGGAGAGTGTGTGTGATGGGCAGCTAGGCTATGCCCTAGTATACTAAAGTGTCTATGACACCTATCCTAGGAAGAGTAAGAGGCTACCTCACCCATTGGCTAAACCTCCAATCATTCCTCTTACACCTCCAATCATTATTCTTTTATTTTAATTTTTTTTCATCAAGAATACTAAAATGGCTCTCTCCATTGTCCTCCTAAAAATCGAGAGCTCTCTCTCGCTACCCTGCATGGCTATCATTTTCTCTCCTCAAGCTTAGGCACTCACTGCCCATTGAAGGAAGGGGAGAAGCTCAAGAACACACCAAGGCAGAGTAAGTTCGAACCCTACTCCATTTTTCTCCTTTCTTCTTCTTCAAATCACAAACCCTAAGGGGTGGATATGCATGCATGTGATTCTAATGGCCATGCATGACATGGATCTTGTATTCTAGGGGTTAAAGAGAGGTGGTTCTAGGAGGATCTCAAGATTTGAAGCTTGTTGATGTTTTACTGAGAACAAAGGTAAGGATTTTACACAGAAAAAGAGCTGACTAACAACTCCCTACAGCTCTCAATGAAAGCACCAAAATGTTTACCGAGTTTTTCAGAAACGAATACAAACAAAATAATAAAAAGATAAGAACTGTAGAAGTGCAGAAATATAAATAGACAAACAGGTTTTTTACGTGGTTCAGGCGTTAACGAGCCCTAGTCCACGAGTCGATGTTATTATACTTGTAGAGAATTACAGTAAAATGGCTGGTGTATAAGACCCTCACAAACTCACAATGTTTCTCTCGGGTTCTCTTGAAGAAGATGAAGCTAGAGAGATTTTTGGCAGAGTTCTTGCTCTGTAATTTCTTGGCCTCCTCTCTATCGTAAAATGAGGAGGTCTTTATAGCTAGGATTTTGGATTAGGGTTTTACTCTGCCCCCATGAGTCTTAATTACACCAGCCGTAAATAGGGAATACAATTACCGTAGTAGCATGGCTACAAGGCTCTACGTAGGTATAATTACATGAAAATATGGGGAATGTCAAAAGGCAACTGTCTTTTCCAGGCTGTCAGCAGAACAGTAGGCGAAAAGGCACTTTTAGGCGTGCTGGGATGTGTGCGGCCTCGACCTGTCAGGCGGGATCCTGTGTCAGGTGAGTATCATTTCAACTATGCCTCCTCCGTGACTCGACCGCTTGGTCTTCTTCCGTGCGAGGCACGGAACTGTATCCGCGAAGGTAACCTGAAGTGCTTCTCCTAGAAGGACCTTCTCCGAAGGATATCCCTTCGGGAGTCCGGGAGAATTGACGAGCTTCCGGGTCACGGTTGCTTGAAAGAGTGTGCTAGACACTAAACGGGAGAGGCGAAGCCTTTCTGTTCATCCGCGAGCCCTGGTCACCCTTCGCGAAAGATTTTGATAATTCTGCTTCCCCGAGGCTATCCATCTAAACGCTATCCGGAAATCTGGATAACATTTACACCCCAAGGTCACGGAGCTTGAGAGGTCCGAGAGTTTGTACAGTCCTCCGGGTATCCTGGTTTCTAGATTAGGCGTTGGGTCACCTCCTGTGTTCCTGGAAGGGTTCCTTTTTCCCGTCTGAGTGTTAGTACGAAAAAAAAAAGAAGGAAATTTCTTCTGTTTGAACTCAAGTACTCAAGTGTGGCAAGGGCCACGCGTCATGCAGGGAATAGCTCCGTGACCAAGACGTGTGCGTGAGGTGACTGGCTGAGTATGCTTGCGTCAGGCGTCTGAGTAGTGATTTGACTGTATTTAATGGTACACCGGGCCCGAGATGGTACAATGCTGGGAAATAAATACTTTATTCCCATCCGAGGAGTCATAAATGGGACCGGCGCTTCATCCCCAGCCGTTGGATCTGATGCATGCGGTATGGGAAGATCGGGACCGTCCATTTGTGGAATTCGAAATGACTTCGTTCCTGTTATAAAAATGAGGGAACGGACCCTTCTTCCTCTTTACGCTTTCAAATTCTCGAGCTTTCAGATTCTCAGATTCCCAAATCTTCGAACTCTCAAGCTTCCAAGCTTCCTTTCCTTCGAATTCGCCACTTCTTTTGGTAAGGAATCCAGAAACTTTTCTTTCGATTTGGCAGTAGGTTTGCTCGCCGAAGTTCTAGGTTTGAATCGTTGCTTGTCTTTGCAGCCTTTACTTCACGTGTTCGTGCGGTGCAGTGACCCGGTTACTCCCTCAATCTTCAACTATCCGAACACCAGTAAGTATTTTTACTTTGCTTTTTCCTTCTACGCCTCAGATTGTTGGTAGTTGTTAGGGTTGAGATTTCTGCCGGAGTCATCTTTATGCATGCGTGAGTAGGGCTTTGATAGGCATGTGACTGATGTGAGTCAATAAGTCATCTCTTTGCATGCTTTGACAATTTTCTTTTGGAAAGTTGTTTCTCGTCTGCTTGTGCTGTTCTGGTTTGTTATTTTAGGGCATAAGCGTGAACGCCTTTAGGGTGTCTTCCCCTGGGAAAACACTTCCCTCGGCGGGCTTAGGCTCGAAGTTTGAATCTGATTCCTTGCTGTCCTCCGGGTGCCATGGTGCCAGCCCCTCGGCAAGCTCGGTGGGAGCCTCTCCAAGCAGTTTTCGGGGAGGGTCTCCCCGACGCCTTTAATACCGTTAGGGTATGACAAGGGTGCTGACTGCTTGGAGTGTTTTCTTCTTTGTTTCTTTTGCTCAGTGACGAACACCTCAAAGGAACAAATCATCGCTGTGGTAGAGGCTGAATCTGCCTAGGAGCAAGGTTCCCCTGTTGCCGGCGCAAAAGGGAAAGCAAAAACTAAGGTGGCCGCGGCTAGCCCACCGACTATCAACAGTTCCATCTGGGAGATGGACCAGAAGCTGAACCTGTTCAGGAACTACGGCATGCTGGAGCTGTATTCCTCAGAGGCAGGCCTGAAGAACATCCCAGGCCTGATGTGGCACCGTCTGTCGGTGCTGGGTGAGTCTGCTAGTCAGAGTCACGAGGGTTTTGGTGCCTGGAGCTGGGCACACATAGTGTGTGGGGCACACTTGCCCCTAAGAAGTTATTTTGCCAACTTCTGCGTGAAGGCGGGGATTGCCCCCTTCCAGTTGATTCCCCCCAGCTACAAGCTTCTAGCGGGGTGGTATATCTTTTGCAAGTCCCGGGACCTGGAGGCCCCTACCCCGGAGGAGGTGCTATACTTCTATGGGCTGAAGTCTCAGCCCATGAGAGGTCATGCAGACAAGGTGGGGTTTTATAGGCTGGAGAGGTATCCGGACGTGATGTGTCCCACATGTCATACCGTGAGGGTTCCAGATCTCCGGGAGTACTGGTTCCTGACGACTGGCTTCCCATTGAAGAAGGTGCCAGCCCTATCTTTGGACTTCAAAGTCCCTGGTAAGTGCTCCTTCCTCTCTTTGTTAACTTTGTTTCTTTACGTTTGGTGTGCCTTCCGGGAGGATCTCTAATACTCGTGTTTGGATTTTGCAGAAGCCGTCCCGCGGACACCTCGCTGTGCGGAGATGATAAGGAGGTCAAACTTCTACGAGGGGCTCTCGGAGGAAGAGCTGAAGGTGGAAGGGCTTGTGACCACTGAATCTTTGAGGGAGTATGGGCTACTCGCCTCTTTCCAAAATATTGAGCCAGTGAGTGGCAGGGGGCAAAGTCAGGTGTCAGCTGACGTCCGGGAGCAGATTGCCCTGAAGCTATCCAAGGTGATCTGCCAGGCGGCCCAGGACGAGAATAATTTATCCCCCAGTTGGGCGGAGAGGTTCCCCGACCCCCAGTCGGAGGAAGAAGAAATCGAGGCTCGCCACGTCGCAGCTTACCCCAATGAAGGGACTCCGGGAGCTGGTACCTCTGGGAAAGGTAAGACTAGCTTTCGATTGATCCACACCCCCAGCCTGTCTGAGGTTTCCCGGACTTCTCAGGTGGGGTTCGATCCCCGCTTCCTTAGGCTAGATCCGCGTAGGATACCCTTTGACCAATATTGCGATAGGGTAGATGAGCTCCTCGGGTGTTTGAGTGACGGTAGTCTGCCAGAAGGTGTCACCATGATTGACCCTTCTTCCCTCAGCATGTCATTCCTGGACTTCAAGGAGTACGGGAGCTTCCTGGAGTAGGAAGCGGTGTCTTGTTTTTCTCGGGGAAGGCCATCCACGTTTCTCATGCATGGTCGTCCCTTTCAAACTTTTCTCTTTTTTGCTTCTAGTTCCCTGCTGGTGGACTTGTTTGTGCTTTTATGTTGTTGCTTGTTTTGTTTTCTGCTTATCTTTTTTCACATCGCTTGCTGGTTGGTTAACCTTGCTTCGTACATTTCTTGCAGAACATCCCGAAGCAAAGATGTTGGGGAGAGCTACCTCACTTATCCAGAAGGTTGCCACCAGCCAAGACCCGTCCAAGGGGAAAGGACGAAAGGCCGAAGCTGGTAGGGGAGGTAAAGCTGCCAACCTCCAGTCCTTTCCCTACAGCTCTCAATGAAAGCACCAAAATGTTTACCGAGTTTTTCAGAAACGAATACAAACAAAATAATAAAAAGATAAGAACTGTAGAAGTGCAGAAATATAAATAGACAAACAGGTTTTTTACGTGGTTCAGGCGTTAACGAGCCCTAGTCCACGAGTCGATGTTCTGCAGCTTCGGCCCTACCAGCGTTAAAGCTGCCAACCTCCCCTACCAGCTTCGGCCTTTCGTCCTTTCCCCTTGGACGGGTCTTGGCTGGTGGCGACCTTCTGGATAAGTGAGGTAGCTCTCCCCAACATCTTTGCTTTGGGATGTTCTGCAAGAAATGTACGAAGCAAGGTTAACCAACCAGCAAGCGATGTGAAAAAAGATAAGCAGAAAACAAAATAAGCAACAACATAAAAGCACAAACAAGTCCACCAGCAGGGAACTAGAAGCAAAAAAGAGAAAAGTTTGAAAGGGACGACCATGCACGAGAAACGTGGATGGCCTTCCCCGAGCAAAACAAGACACCGCTTCCTGCTCCAGGAAGCTCCCGTACTCCTTGAAGTCCGGGAATGACATGCTGAGGGAAGAAGGGTCAACCATGGTGACACCTTCTGGCAGACTACCGTCACTCAAACACCCGAGGAGCTCATCTACCCTATCGCAATATTGGTCAAAGGGTATCCTACGCGGATCTAGCCTAAGGAAGCGGGGATCGAACCCCACCTGAGAAGTCCGGGAAACCTCAGACAGGCTGGGGGTGTGGATCAATCGAAAGCTAGTCTTACCTTTCCCAGAGGTACCAGCTCCCAGAGTCCCTTCATTGGGGTAAGCTGCGGCGTGGCGAGCCTCGATTTCTTCTTCCTCCGACTGGGAGTTGGGGAACCTCTCCGCCCAACTGGGGGATAAATTATTCTCGTCCTGGGCCGCCTAGCAGATCACCTTGGACAGCTTCAGGGCAATCTGCTCCCGGACGTCAGCTGACACCTGACTTTGCCCCCTGCCACTCACTGGCTCAATATTTTGGAAAGAGGCGAGTAGCCCATATTCCCTCAAAGATTCGGTGGTCACAAGCCCTTCCACCTTCAGCTCTTCCTCCGAGAGCCCCTCGTAGAAGTTTGACCTCCTTATCATCTCCGCACAGCGAGGTGTCCGCAGGACGACTTCTGCAAAATCCAAACACGAGTATTAGAGATCCTCCCGGAAGGCACACCAAACGTAAAGAAACAAAGTTAACAAGGAGAGGAAGGAGCACTTACCAGGGACTTTGAAGTCCAAAGATAGGGCTGGCACCTTCTTCAATGGGAAGCCAGTCGTCAGGAACCAGTACTCCCGGAGATCTGGAACCCTCACGGTATGACATGTGGGACACATCACGTCCGGATACCTCTCCAGCCTATAAAACCCCACCTTGTCTGCATGACCTCTCATGGGCTGAGACTTCAGCCCATAGAAGTATAGCACCTCCTCCGGGGTAGGGGCCTCCAGGTCCCGGGACTTGCAAAAGATATACCACCCCGCTAGAAGCTTGTAGCTGGGGGGAATCAACTTGAAGGGGGCAATCCCCGCCTTCACGCATAAGTTGGCAAAATAACTTCTTAGGGGCAAGTGTGCCCCACACACTATGTGTGCCCAGCTCCAGGCACCAAAACCCTCGTGACTCTGACTAGCAGACTCACCCAGCACCGACAGACGGTGCCACATCAGGCCTGGGATGTTCTTCAGGCCTTCCTCTGAGGAATACAGCTCCAGCATGCCGTAGTTCCTGAACAGGTTTAGCTTCTAGTCCATCTCCCAGATGGAACTGTTGATAGTCGGTGGGCTAGCCGCGGCCACCTTAGTTTTTGCTTTCCCTTTTGCGCCGGCAACAGGGGAACCTTGCTCCTGGGCAGATTCAGCCTCTACCACAGCGATGATTTGTTCCTTTGAGGTGTTCGTCACTGAGCAAAAGAAACAAAGAAGAAAACACTCCAAGAAGTCAGCACCCTTGTCATACCCTAACGGTATTAAAGGCGTCGGGGAGACCCTCCCCGAAAACTGCTTGGAGAGGCTCCCACCGAGCTTGCCGAGGGGCTGGCACCATGCCACCCGGAGGACAGCAAGGAATCAGATTCAAACTTCGAGCCTAAGCCCGCCGAGAGAAGTGTTTTCCCAGGGGAAGACACCCTAAAGGCGTTCACGCTTATGCCCTAAAATAACAAACCAGAACAGCACAAGCAGACGAGAAACAACTTTCCAAAAGCAAATCGTCAAAGCATGCAAAGAGATGACTTATTGACTCACATCAGTCACATGCCTATCAAAGCCCTACTCACGCATGCATAAAGATGACTCCGGCAGAAATCTCAACCCTAACAACTACCAACAATCTGAGGCGTAGAAGGAAAAAGCAAAGTAAAAATACTTACTGGTGTTCGGATAGTTGAAGATTGAGGGAGTAACCGGGTCACTGCACCGCACGAACACGTGAAGTAAAGGCTGCAAAGACAAGCAACGATTCAAACCTAGAACTTCGGCGAGCAAACCTACTGCCAAATCGAAAGAAAAGTTTCTGGATTCCTTACCAAAAGAAGTGGCGAATTCGATGGAAAGGAAGCTTGGAAGCTTGAGAGTTCGAAGATTAGGGAATCTGAAAGCTTGAGAATTTGAAAGCGTAAAGAGGAAGAAGGGTCCGTTCCCTCGTTTTTATAACAGGAACGAAGTCATTTCGAATTCCACAAATGGACGGTCCCGATCTTCCCATACCGCATGCATCAGATCCAACGGCTGGGGATGAAGTGCCGGTCCCATTTATGACTCCTCGGATGGGAATAAAGTATTTATTTCCCATCATTGTACCATCTCGGGCCCGGTGTACCATTAAATACAGTCAAATCACTACTCAGACGCCTGACGCACGCATACTCAGCCAGTCACCTCACGCACAAGTCTTGGTCACAGAGCTATTCCCTGCATGACGCGTGGCCCTTGCCACACTTGAGTACTTGAGTTCAAACAGAAGAAATTTCCTTCTTTTTTTTTTCGTACTAACACTCAGACGGGAAAAAGGAACCCTTCCAGGAACACAGGAGGTGACCCCACGCCTAATCTAGAAACCAGGATACCCGGAGGACTGTAAAAACTCCCGGACCTCTCAAGCTCCGTGACCTTGGGGGGTAAATGTTATCCAGATTTCCGGATAGCGTTTAGATGGATAGCCTCGGGGAAGCAGAATTATCAAAATCTTTCGCGAAGGGTGACCAGGGCTCGCGGATGAACAGAAAGGCTTCGCCTATCCTGTTTAGTGTCTAGCACACTCTTTCAAGCAACCGTGACCCGGAAGCTCGTCAATTCTCCCGGACTCCCGAAGGGATATCCTTCGGAGAAGGTCCTTCTAGGAGAAGCACTTCAGGTTACCTTCGCGGATACAGTTCCGTGCCTCGCATGGAAGAAGACCAAGCGGTCGAGTCACGGAGGAGGCATAGTTGAAATGATACTCACCTGACACAGGATCCCGCCTGACAGGTCGAGGCCGCACACATCCCAGCACGCCTAAAAGTGCCTTTTCGCCTACTGTTCTGCTGACAGCCTGGAAAAGACAGTTGCCTTTTGACATTCCCCATATTTTCATGTAATTATACCTACGTAGAGCCTTGTAGCCATGCTACTACGGTAATTGTATTCCTTATTTACGGCTGGTGTAATTAAGACTCATGGGGGCAGAGTAAAATCCTAATCCAAAATCCTAGCTATAAAGACCTCCTCATTTTACGATAGAGGGGAGGCCAAGAAATTACAGAGCAAGAACTCTGCCAAAAATCTCTCTAGCTTCATCTTCTTCAAGAGAACCCGAGAGAAACATTGTGAGTTTGTGAGGATCTTATACACCAGCCATTTTACTGTAATTCTCTACAAGTATAATAACATCGACTCGTGGACTAGGGCTCGTTAACGCCTGAACCACGTAAAAAACATGTTTGTCTATTTATATTTCTGCACTTCTACAGTTCTTATCTTTTTATTATTTTGTTTGTATTCATTTCCGAAAAACTCGGTAAACAAGTAGTCACTACACCAAACACCCATTACCATAACACATGATTATAATACTATTTAAAAAGAGTTATTGAATATATAAAGTTAATGACTAAAGTCACACGCGCGGCAAGTTAAAAAAAAAGCAGCAAGTGAAAAAAAAAAAAGGCAAATTTTCCTTCTCATTTTCCCTATCTCGGACCGAAGTCATCTCTTTCTCTCTCTATCACAGTCTTCATCTCTTTCTCATTTTCCCTATCTAGGACCGAAGTCTTCATCTCTTTCTCTCTGTCAACCATCTCTTTCTCTCTGTCTCATTTTCCCTAGCTCGGACCGAACCATTGAAATAGGTGTGGTCTGAATTCCATCTTCGATATTGGAGGAGACCATGATAGCAGCAGTGTTGTTCAGTCATAGATAGAAATGGCCTTTTCAGATGGGGGACACTCCCGCTTACAAGCAGTACGTCGTCGGCTTACTCGCTGGAGTTTCCACCGTCGCCATTGGCCATCCCTTTGACACCGTAAAGGTAATCTCTCATCTTATTCTCGTTGGATTATGTGAAATTTTCATGGGTTTAGCTTGTAATTTAACATATTTTTGTTTGATTGCACTCTTAGTGATATTGATAGGACTTGGGGTTCAAAACCCAGAAACCAACTTTTTTTTCTTTCAATGAATCTAGGCCCTATCATGGAGAATTAAAAGCATCAAAGTTTAGAGCAAATGCCTTAGAAAACCATATGACTGGGTTTCCCTGCTAATCGTTTTTTAAAAACTTTTGGGATGAGATTGAGATAACATAAGTATTAACCAATAACATCTTACAAGATTATCTCAATGAACTGATAATGAATTTAAAGTTTGTATATTGCCTTATTGGTTATACTTTCGTGTTTTTGATTCCTCTGATCTATGTGTATATTTATTGAGTGTGTTAAACTTTTGTTTGTTTATTAGGTGAAGCTGCAAAAACACAATACTGCTTATGGGGGAGCTATCATCAGTTTTGTATTATGGGGGAGCTATTCTCACAAAGGGAAGTACGCAGAGTAGTGCTCCACAACCCCATGTAATAATTCCATTTGCTGCTTATCGGGGAGCTATCATTAGATTTGTATTATGTCCATCAAAGTTAATTAAGGTAGATAGAAATGGGAGAGCTTTGGATTTCACAGTTGCTTCTTGTGGTTTGCTTACTGTGCCTATCTCTCTAGTGTAGGATGCAAGTTCAAGGAACTGATTCTTTGGTTCCATTAACTAGCAGATATATCAAATTGAGGATAATGAAATTAGAAACAACTGTTCCACCATGCCAGTGACATCAACTGTTCAAACACCACTGTTGTTTAGAGGAACCCTTAAAGAATATCAGCTAAAAGGTCTTCAGTGGCTGGTCAATTGCTATGAGCAGGTTGATAAATGCAACATATATTTAAATTATACATATAATTTCTCCTTTTTTTTTCTTCTTTTTTCGACTGTTTATTTGGGAAGTTTTGTCATTTGTAGGGTTTGAATGGCATTCTTGCTGATGAGGTGGGCCTCGGAAAAACCATTCAGGCTACGGCATTTTTGGCTCATCTAGCGGAAGTAATTACTTAGCTTGGTGTCTGGCTTTTCTTTGGTGTAACTTGGGATTCTAACTTTAATTTTTTAAATTTCTATTTTTAATTCAGGATAAAATTATATGGGGACCTTTTCTTGTTGTTGCTCCTGCATCTGTATTGAACAACTGGGCAGATGAAATTACCCATTTTTGCCCTGACTTGAAAACTCTTCCATATTGGGGTGGGCTTCAGGACCGTATAGTTCTGAGGAAAAAAATCAACCCGAAGACACTATACCACAGGTAAGCATCTTTAGTTCTGTTGTATTTTCTAAGATCATTGGTGATTTGGTAAAAGAAGCATTTTGGCTTTCATTTGTCTTCTTCTATCCTATTTGCATTTTAATTTCTAGGGAATTAAGCTCATTGAAGAAGAGAAGGTGGTCTCAGAACGGTTACTACGAGGACGAGGACAATTACTACAACAGAGACATTACAGAGGAGAGATATAGATCAATGCTTGGAGATTACATTCAGAAGTACAAGAGGAGGCTCAAGGACTCCTCAGCCAGTCACTTCATTCAAAATTGAAGTCGCTTGCTGCTTCTAACTCAGCTCAGAATTTCAGTCTCAAAGTTTCTGATGTTGGGTTGCATTCTTCCATCCCAGATGGGGCAGCCGGAAATATAAAACGGTCTATTTTGTCTGAGGGTGGTGTTTTACAGGTCTACTATGTTAAAGTTCTAGAGAAAGGCGATACATATGAGGTTTTTATCTCCTTCACTTTTGAATGTTTGTTTTCTTTAGGAACTTCCGTAGGAAGTTTTGGTTTTTACTTTGTGAGATCTTGGTTTATTACTCAGGATTTCCAAACATGATCCACCTTATGTTGTCTTAGATCTTAGCGAAATTACTGTTTTGGGTGTTTGAATGCTCAGGGTGAATTGGATCTAGTTTCGAAATAATTTCTATTCAAATCTCCATTCTTGTCAGGCCTAACTTTTTCTTGGTGAATTTTGTTGTACCTCGCCGGGGTGGTGATAATATTGTATACGAATTTCTATGAGACATTAGAGATCGATAGTGAAATGGGATCACAAGTTTATTAAAATTAGTATCTTTTGTAGACTTAAATCCTAATACATATGTGAAGTTTTTCATTCCCTGATTCGAAATATTTCCACTACTGTGTATTTAGCATGCATTGGTGTGCCTATAAGAGTATGTGATTTGATTATCAACAGTCGAATGACGACGTTGGGTTGCATGATGATACTCCATATTTTGTTGATTTTGGCAATTGTGTTAATGTCTTAAGTTCACCAAATTTCTGCATTTTAGGAGCTGGATACAATCTCTATTTTGGTCGTGCTTGTTTGTTTTTATATCTCGACATAACAAGATGGTAAGAGTTTTCTCTTCCCATTATTCCTTTGTTCAAAGTTGGGTTTTAATGTTTGATTATTTATTTATTTACTACTACTATTATCATTATTATGGATTTGAGTTATAGCATCAGTAAGTAGTCCATTTCGCGTTTGGAGACATGCAATGAAAATAAGCATGCATTAATAATTTTGAGTGATTGAAATGGTTAAATGCTTGTAAATATTACCAAGTATTTTGCTTTTTCAAAATTTGACATTTATAATTTTTTTAAAATTACATTTATCTTGCTGCAAATATATATATATATATAAATATGTATTACATTTATCTGTTTTATTGCTTATCAATCATCTTCACTTTCTACGTAGGTTGTTCTTGTTGCTTCCATCGTAACCAAGTCTGGGAAAGGTATGTATTTGTTTGTCTTACATTTTTTTTATTTAATTTATTTATCAGTAATATTTGAGTTTTGAGTTTGTCAGTTTCAAAATTTCATGTAATTACATAGGGCTGAACAAGAGAGAATACTTTTATTGTAATTGCAAAACTCATGTCTTGTTCAGTTGCTACTGTGCTGTCTCGTGTACAGTTCAATTGCTAAATGTCTAAACTACCCTAGGAATGTTATATTATGGGTTAAGATGATGATAATGAAACAACCACTTCGATGTAAAACTGGATTTTATAATGAAGTTTTGTTTAGATTTTTATTATTTTTATGTTAGCTACCTAAAAGAATGCAATTGTGGAAAGAGTTTATCGTGGATATAGGCCATATTTTATAGGCAGATCAGAAGATTGATTGACAGGAACTGGTAAAGTACATTGTTCATGGAGGTTTCTGGTAGCTCATAAGTCTTTAAACTCTGCTTTCTCACATAGTAAAGTTATTTTGTAGCAACAACTCCAGAATGGATTTTTTTTGTTTTTGTTTTGGGTAAAATGGGATAGGAATGTGAATGTGAATGAAACTTTTAGAATAATGGTGCACCTCTTGGCATTGTCTAAACCTTTGTCTTTATTTATTTATTTTTTTTCTACACCTTCTCCTTTTCTTTCTTGCATATAAAATCCTTGCAGTAATTTCTTTGATTTTAAGGGCAAGCACCATTTTTACATATAATTTTTCACTGTCCTCAAGTACCTGGCATTGTTATTTATTTTCATCTGTACATGAGTAAAATGTTGTTAAGTTTCATTCTATAAGTGATTAGGAGTTCTAATTGGTGGTTTTATTTCTTACTTTGGCAGTACTTGTTTCTAGACAATTTGTGGACATGTCTTGCATAAGAATAGAAGGTCTTCTTGCAGCTTTCCCAAAGTTGATAGGCACTGGAAAACAACATACATATTTTTAGACAGAAAATGTTCGCTATGTTTACCAGCCTATTGAAGCTTTGTACTTGCTACTTGTTACAAACAAACAGAGCAATATTCTGGAAGATTTGGAGACACTGCGACTGCTGTCAAAGCTTGTATCTTTTTTTTAAAACGGTTTATGATTTTTATCACATTGTCCACACAAAAGCCATTTTTTTACATGTTTCTATGTTGAGTTTATTATGAAATGTTTTAGCATGTGTATTCTTCTCTGCCCTTTTTCTCTCTCTATTAAAAAAATATTATATCACATGAATAACTTGGCAACTTTCCCCCTTTACCATAGATATTTTTTGTTCTACCTTTTGTCAATTATTCTTAGCATGTATGTTCTAATTTCTATGAAAAGGGCATGAGAGATGTATTATTAGGCAAGAGCACTAAGACTGTTTCCACTTCTTTTGGTCTACTCCACTTTTGTTAAGTGTGAACTTAAATTCATGTGCACCATTAGCTCACTTTGCAAAATAAGAAATCATTTTTCTGTATTGGCATGTTGAAGCCTTTACGAAAATGTCAACAACTTCATTTTCCTCACAAATCTCTTAGTTAGGAAAAGTATGACATTGGGGTCTTGGTTAACCCTGAAAATTTCCAGCTGAGCCTTCTGCCATGTATACCTCACTATGGTGTTTCTTTTGGTCTTATTTATTCAATTTTTTCCCCTATTTTTTTTTCAGTCTTTTGTATAGTATATCCATTTTACAATTTGAATGGGTTCTATTTCCATCAAATTGCTATCTAAATAAGTAGGTGGAAATATCTGTATAAGTTTATTCCTTAACTAGCTTTAGGTGCCGGAGTATTCTATGTCTCTAGATGAAGAGGGTGTTTGCAGGACTGCTTTTGAGCTGATTTTTGCTTTTGACGAGGTCATCTCTCTTGGACACAAGGAAAATGTAACTGCAGCTCAGGTTAAACAGTACTGTGAAATGGAGAGTCACGAAGAGAAGCTGCACAAACTTGTAATGCAGAGCAAGATTAATGAGACGAAAGATGTCATGAAACGTAAAGCTAGTGAGATTGACAAAAGCAAGGTACTGTACGAGGCTTCTGAAATGGCCTATTCAGTAGTTTTATTCATTGTATAATTTCCTTCATTTGTATGTTATATCAACATTGCGCATCATCATATCATTTGCAGATTGAAAAGAATAGGGGTGATAAGGGAGGGTTTATGTCAATGGGCTCAGGAAGAATAGAGAGCAGCTTTAGTGAGATGAGCATTTCAAATACTGGAAGCGGTTTTGGGAGTGGTTCTGGTTTTGGATTGAACATTGAGATCAATCCATTTTCTATCAAGTCTAAAGGTTTGTTCATGCTCTTTAATATTGAATTTGATGTGTAATGCTGGTACTTGTTTCAACTTTACTTTCAGTTCTTTCAAAATAATTCAGCAGTACTTAATTATACTCTTTGAACTGGTCAGTTCATTTAAGATTCAATTTTGAGAGCGTGCTTCGTTAAGTTCTTTTTTGGTTGTCTTGTGACGAATATCAAATCTATTCCATCTCTTCCAACACCATTGGTATAATTGTATATTCTATATTAACAAGGTTCAGGTCGTCAACCTTCGGCTGCCAATGCTCCTCCGAAAGGTCTTGGTATGCAGTTAGGGAAATCACAAAGGACTAACCAATTCTTGGAGTCTTTGAAAGCAGAAGGGGAGGTTATCCTTGAAGATGTGCAGCCAAAAGCAGGCCAATCTAGATCATCTGCCCCACCTTTAACTGATCCCGTCACTTTGGCTGTTGAGGAGAAACTAAATGTAACACTGAAACGAGATGGTGGTGTCAGTAACTTTGATGTTCAGGGAACACTGTCACTGCAAATTCTAAATGCAGAAGATGGGCAAATCCAAGCTCAGGTAATGTAGTTCAAGATACTTTCTACTTGTAATCCTTGTGATAGTTTAATTTTAAGATGAGATATAATGTATGTGATGACATAGTAGGTAAGCTTAGACCTTGTCTTAATGTGTCATCAGGCTAGGAAACTAGTAATAATGTTTCTTCAGTGAGTCAACAGGAGGCCTCCTGTCTTTGTGTTTGATAATTGACTTCCAAGGTTGTCCTTCAACTATCCTGCTTTAGTTTGTCTTGTTATAATTGTGCTATGATTGCCAGGAAGATTTGATACGCTGAACAGACTAAGAACATCTTAAGTAATTTAGTTGCTGCTGTTGACAATTTATCGTATCTTCGAGCACTGATCTGTAGACTTATCTCAGTTTTTGGTTCAAAGTTTTGATTTTGAATTTTTCTTGCAAACGTTTCATCAGGGTATCAGTATAATTTCGATTTTAGTCACCATAATTGCTTAATATGGTTTTTTTTTCTGGGTTATTGATCTCTTTTGTAATTCAAGTTAATTTTATTGCCTCTAAACTTATATTTATGTGAATTTCCATTTATTAATGCAGCATTTTGATTCATATCTTGTTAATGAATTTTCATAATTTAATCCGATAAAAATCAATTTTTTAGTTGGAGTTTATACTGCTTTTATTCATGTTGTTTCTGATAGATTTTAGTAAATTCTCTTACATGGTTAAATTGTGTCTACTTACTGCATAGTCAATGCATTACTTCATAAGACCACTCAAGATAGTTTTATATGTAGTTAAGGAGTCTAATTAGTTAGCATCAGGATTAGGACTCCTAGTGAGACTAATTAGGCTCTTGGGCTTTCATTACAATTTTCAACCTTTATTTTTAATACTTGTGCTCTATAACTGTAAATTTTCTATATATAGGGAGCTTTGGAAGACGAACTATCTGCAGCAGAGAGCCAGCAAAAACCATAGACACAGTATTAAGATGGTAAGCTAAAGCTTTACTACATATTTTGAGTTCTTTCTTCATTGAATTAAATCTGGTATTTTTATATGTATAAATATGTATATATATTTATATATGTATATTCTACCTAAAGACCCCTTTTTTTGTGGTCAATCTTTTCTAACTGGTTTGTTGAATTAATTCGAGTTCTGTAGCTATTAGAAACAATGGTAAAGAACTGTGGGGATTATAGTAACATCTGATTATTGAGACAATATTATTATTTTATAGAAGTAAATATTCAATTAGGTTTAAATTGCATAATTATTATGTTTGTTAAAGGTGCCTTTATTTAAAGTGCAATACCGATAAAATGGATATTTGGAAGACTTTTTGATGTTCCATTTGGCCATTCCTCACTGTTAAATATAGCTGCTAGTATCATGCTTGTTTATTACATCATTTTTTGTGAGTAGTGCCTTTTTCTTGATTTAAATCCTTAATTTGTTTTGGTTAATGATGGCTAATTATCTATTGTGGTACAGGAGCAAATGCGAGATTTGGCAGGGTTTGTCGAGACAAAACAACAGCTCTTGTCTCTAAAATCAAATCATCGTATGAATTGGATCGGCTTTGCTGTTGCTCATCATTTAAACTCAAAGTACGAATTTGACCTTATTTATTGATCCTTTATTTATATATATTTATATATTTATCTTTTCAGTGGCCATCATTTACAGTGACAAACCTAAATTGTTTTTCTTGTTGGTCCCACTTACTAATATTACTCAAATACTTAATGTTTGATATAAACAACCAAGAAGTTTCCAAACTTATGTTCTCTCATTCATAATTCAAATTGATTTGTGCTTTAAACACAACTGGAAATTTCTAGACTATAGACTGTAGATCTATGAATTCATATTTTCAAACAGTGGTTTTGACATTGGTCATGCCATTGCTGTTAATTTTTTGCTAATAGCTGTCATGGTTCATGCAGCTGTTCTCAGTAAAAAATTACACTTGTAATTCATGTTCTGAATTTATTGTCAAAAAGTCTGTTACATAGTGTGATGTAAGCTGAACCTTTTAAAAATCTAGACCAAATAAATCATGTGGAAGTTAATACAGTCCATCCGTTTCTTTTAGAAAATGTTATTCCTCTCTTTTGTACATGTGTTTAAGTATTATATATATATATATACAAACAATACTTTTTTTTTCTTTCTATACAACATATGTAAATATGTAAGAATAGTTCCTCTTTACATTTTCAGTGGATAAATTCTTCATGGTTGTGTGTTTAGGTTATTAAATTTGAGTATAAGTTTTGGTCTATTAAATTTTATTTTTTCTTATTAGTGCTTTAAAAGCAGTTGAAATTCTGGAAGCATATGAAGGGACACTAGAAGATGATTTTCCTCCTGATAATGAACGTTGTGAACATGGGGAAATGCTTTTGTATAAAGTATTCTAAGTGGTATCTTCTGTATATTGTTTCTTATGTTATATATTAATGTAGATCTTATAGGTGACTAGCTGTCTATTATCTTGATTTTTAGGCTTGTTTTTTGATATGGGTTTTAGTTATTGTTAGGTTTTGTAGTTGTCTAGAAGTTTTGTGTATATTGGAGCTATTACTGGCTATTTATGTTTTAGGTTTTTCCCCAACTATTCTTGTGGTCTTTTTTTTAGGTTCCCTTGGTTTTCCCCACAGAAGATTTTGCTTGCCTTTCAGGTAAGCTCTGGCTTAAGCGTGTGGCTGAGAAGCTTTTATTTTAACCCTCTTTTTGTCTTGAGCTGCATAAGGCCAACTGATGACTAAATTGTCTTTGGAGTGCAGGTTGTAAAGCAACTACTGAGGTTGAACGCTGAACACCCAGATACACATCGTTGTTTAGTATGTATCTCTGTTATCTATGGCCATCGTGTTTGTATATGTTCTTATCAGTTTGTGGTGATCTGTCTATTCCACTTGAACTTATTGTTAACTGCTCGAATAAGAGGAATAGCATGTGCTTCATAAAGGACCTCTAACAGCCATATTCACAATCTACTTGTTAAATTGGATGCCATACTTGAGGCCCTGATGGTTACTTATGTTCTTAATAATAAAATGACTTTTTTTTTACAATGTGCAGGTATATTGAGATGATTTTTTTGGAGCAATTTTTGACAACATTTGTAGTTGAGGCCTTTAGAATGGAAGAATGTATTTCACTAATTTTTGTATACATTTCTTGTTTTGTATTTAGTGATAAAGGAATCTGAATTGGGCATAAATTATGTTGTAATATGATTTCTTAAGCCTAGACTAGTAGACCAAATATTGTAATTATATTTGAGTAATTAATAAAAATCTATTTATGTTACCTTATTTGGCTTCAACTTTCATATTTGTTTTCCTAGTTTTGTGTAAGTAAAAAAAGATTATGTTTCTCTAAGCTAATATAACACATGTGTTATACTAAAGTGTAGTATAACACAAAAAATGTGTTATATTAAAGTGTAGTATAACACAAAAAAAGTGTTATACTAAAGTGTAGGATAACACAAAAAAAGTGTCATACTAAAGTGTAGTATAACACAAAAAAAGTGTTATAGTATCGACTATAAATAACATAATTTAACACTTATCTATATATTAAAATAACACAGAAATTGTGTTATCGTTGACAATAAAATAACACATCTGTATAACACTGATAAAGTGTTATGTAAAGTACCCTGACCTATGATAACATAGTCTGTCTTAACACATCAGAAAGTGTTATCGTAGGTTTTGATAACACATTTTTGGTGTTATTAAAAGCATTTTTTCTTGTAGTGAGTAGAGCACCCAGTTCGCCCTGAAAAACCCCCGCTACATCCCGACCAGCAACGTAGTAGAAAAGAGCTGGTCCCGCACAATAAACCATCTGATAATGAAAAATAAAAGAGTACATCATTCAACTGGCTAAGAGGACATGCTGCCCGAAGAGATTTGCGAGATGTCATCACCAACATAAAGAAGACCCCCTGGTCAAAGAGCAAGGTCTTGTCCACCCTAACGATCAAGTAGAAATACATGATGGAAGTACATTGGTCAGGAATGCCGAACTAGTTATTGAAGCTCATCTTGACGCACTGGCGGTCGTGGTGCAGAGCTTGAAAAATTGATCTACCAGGTTTGATGGCATCGACCATAGGAATGTTAGCCCTTTCGGTAAAAATGACAAGTGTTCAACTAGTCGGTAAAATTGAGCAGTGTTCAACTGGTCGGCAAAATCAAGCATTATTCAACTGGTCGGTAAAATTGGGCAGTGTTCAATTAGTCAGTAAAATCTGGTAGTGTTTAACTGGTCGATAAAATCGGACATTGTTCACTGGTCGGTAAAATCAGGCAGTGTTCAACTGGTCGGTGAAATCAAGTAGTGTTCAAATGGTTGGTATACTCGAACAGTGCTCAACTGGTCGGTAAAATCAAGAAGTGTTCAACTGGTTGATAAATCAAGCAGTGTTCAACTACTTGACATACTTGAACAGTGTTCAACTAGTGCGTAGATTGGATCAGTGTTCAACTTGTCTATAAAATCAAGCAGTGTTCAACTGCTCAAAAAAATTTCATATATTCACAGAGAAAGTTGATGTTTAGAGGCTTGTTTAACTTCCACATCTGATAGAAGAAATTGAAGCAGATTTCTTCGTAATGAGCAAGATCGGTTTCCTTGTCTTGTTTCAACTCGACATTCTCTTTAGTTTTTTCTGCTAGCTGGTCTGTCAACGTCTTGTTGGCCTAGATTTGCTTGTTGTTCTCATCAGCAAACACTTTTAAAGATCTATCCCGGGCAACAACTGCGTTTTCTTCCTGCTTAGTGTTTTCTTGGAGATCTTTCTCAGACTTTGTCAGAGTTTCAATCTTTGCCTGGGCTTCCACCAATTGATCATTTATGACCTTGACCCCCTCCTTATAGTCAACTGATAAGCATTGAGCATGACTAACAGTGATGAGTCCTTGAAATAGATAACAAAAAGAGTATTCAGAAAGAACAATTGATAAGAAAGTAAGTGCTTTTTATGATAAGATACTTACACTCATTATTTCAGTGAGGCCTTTGTGAAGGACAACTTCAACGCTTTGCTGGGGTAGAGTCTCAAAGGCTTGAGTTGTCGTTGGATGGTAAAGAGCATGTTCTAATAACTCTTTATCATACTCACTATCAATGTAAAGGGGCTCACTCAAGTCGGCTGGTCAGATAGTTTTTAGGCTGGCAGAAGGTGGAATAGACGGAGGAGTCAAGCATGGGATAGTGACTAACTGGTAAGATGGTCTCCCCAGATTGAGCGATACAGTCCTCACGACCTTGCTTGGAGGACTCAAGCTGCTACCTTCACTAGTTTTCCTCTTTTGGGAAGAGGAAGTGTTGAACTGTTTAAATATGGCGGGATCTGCAAAAAACTAAAGCAAAAACTCGATCAGTGGAAATGACAAATAAACATAAGTGAATAAAAATTCTACACACTTTCATCATAATCATTCTCAAAATGTAACTATGGTTACTATTAGTAAAACTTGAGTTCAGAATTTCATCGAAAATATCGTCCTCGCCTTCCGACAATGAGTTGTTGTAACGCCCTACTACCTTAGAGCCGTTACTAAGTGAGTTTAAAATGTGAAATTAACTCGCTAAACGAGGTTTTTAGAACAAAAGTGTGATTAAACAGAAAGTCAAGGCTATAATCTTTAACCAAAGCAGTCGGGCAGGCCAAACATGTACACGCCGCCCCCACGCTCTCCGTACTCATGGCTGGTTGACTTTCTTCTTGCCTTTACCTGCAACACAAAGCACCCATGAGCCGAAGCCCAGCAAGAAAACTCACAGCACATAACATACGCATAACATATAACCATTATGTCAGATAATCCACAGACAAACAGATAGTGTATAAGATTTAAACACATATACGGCCATGCCGTCCCAGAAGCGTTACCAAAGCCTGGGTTCTAGGTCCACACCGTAAGGATATCCCATGCACCCATTGGGGTCTCACCCTAACCATAAGCACCCCATGTGCTAAGTGATATTCCTGGCCCCACTGCCGTTCTCAGCCCTTTGCCGTTCCCGGCTCCTTTGTCGTTCATTTTGCTATAACCACATATAGCATTCTCAAACAACAATTAGACATATGATAATTCATTTAAAGCTACATCCTAACAATAATACAATCTAGGGTCGTGCCCTGCAACAACGCTATGGGCCCATGCCCTGCTCTACGGGTGTTATAGTTTTCTTACCTGTATCTCGAGCTTTCCGATGCACCAAGGTCACAAGTACAGTCCTCTATTTTGAGCCTCTCCAAAATTCTAGTCACAACACATATAAAACACTTTTAACACTAACCAATCCCAAAACCACTTCCCGGAACCAATTCCGTACTCTCGGGACCTCTAATTCCCTTAAACAATGTATTGGAACCATCCCCGAGCCCCTGGGCAAAAGCCCTAAAAATGCAAAATTTGACTGTCAAAAATAGCCTAGGGCCGCGGCACTCCCATCAAGGGCTGCGGCGCCCAGAAGCATTCCCTGATCCAGATGCAAGCCTGTGTCGCAGTACCAAAGAATAGGGCCGCGGCACCCCTACGCGAAACCAGATTTCTGGATTTTCTCCTGCATTTTCCCCGAGCCAAAACACTCCCAATGTATACCCAAACCCCAAAATCAGTTTAAAACCTCAAATAAACCATATAAAAACCTATAAACACCATCAACAAGCACAAACACATAATCACTTCCATAACTCACACTTTGATTCCAAATCTCAGTAGTTCAAACCAGCAAGTTAGAAACTTAGACCAAAGCCTACAAAAACCTAAACCATACTTCAAATTCCTTAAACCACAACAGAAATAAACCTCATAATTACACAGAATCCTTACCTCAAGTGGAGAATTCAACCTTAAGCTTCCTTCATTCCAGCTTTAAGCTAAGCCCTCTGATTTCACAAGCTGAATTCCCAAACAAACCAGCCACAAACCATCTTTCAATTCCAACCTAAATTCTATAGAAACTTGCTAAAACACAAAAATTTCAGAGATGAAACTTACCTCTGACCAATCTTGATTCCTGTTTGGCTTCAATTGCTTCAAATCACCTTGATTCCTCTCCTACATCTCAGAATTCCCAACTTCCTTCCTTTCTTCCTTTTTCCCCTTAATTATCCTTTTCTTTCAGCTAAAACTGAATTGCCCAAGTCAAATAACATAAATGATCCCTTTTTCCTCAGCTGAAACATATCTAACCCTTGCCTAATGACCACTTTACCCCTCATAGAAATCCTTTCCTAACTAAACCCCAAGGCCCTTTTTGTCGTTTCTCCTTTCTTACAATTCTACCATTTCTCTCATCTAAACTTGTTACCCTTACTAATTACCAATGGTTACTTAGGTTACTCAATCACCAATAACCATTAACCACTAGTTCTCAACTCAACTTACAAAATTCCCAAAGCACCCCTAGGCTCCTCCCGAGCCGGGTATTTATTCCCATTGTGACTTTTAAACTATCTAGCTCCCTAGAACCATCTCGGCACGTGCATCACATTAATATCACCACACACACGTGGTACTAATCAAATAATATAATTATCACATATATGCCCTCAGTGGGCTGAAATTACCAATTTTCCCCTAACATACAAACGGGGCCCACATGCATATTTATACCACCTAAACATGCATTCTAATCACATATTCTTTCAAATTCACTTATTATCATGTTAACTCACTTATTTCCCTCCAGACACGCTAATCAAGGTCCTAAACCTTATTAGCAACTTGGGGTGTTACAGCTGTCTTCTCGGAGGATCTCAATGCTTTTGCCTTTTCCAAGCCTGGTAAGGAAGGTGGGTCAGTGAGTATTTTCATGAAGAGGTTCTATAATGATAAGATCACATGGTAGGCGTGGCAGAGGAGATGGTTCACGAGAGAATTGTTCAGTAACTACCTCGGTATCTACATTTGACTAGTCAGTCATGTTTGCTTCATCAGTTGTGCTGCCCACTGCAATGTCTTGGTTGTTCTGTAACAACTTCGTCAATCGAAGATTCTCCAAGGTGACCAACTGCTCAACATCCTTCTCCTCAATGGGCAAGTTAGCAAGATCCTCTGCCCGGGAATTCATTTCCCTTGTTGGGAGAGGTTGATAAAAAGGCCCTGCATGTGTAAATGCTAGGTTGTTGGCTTTAATGTCTGGAGTAAGAAAGTATTCTTTATAATACTCTCCAGGATTCGATTTATAGCCAATACCATGAAGATACTTAACCCCTTTCTACCTATGAAAGAGGTTGAAAAAACATGTACTCTTGTGGCTGGGATTGGTCCTAAAATCGAACAAATAGTGTACCTCATAAGGGTAGGTGGGTTCTAGCCCTGGAAGTGATAGAGAATGTATAGAGCAGATAGGGCTTGTATCCCGTTTGGAGCAATCTAGAAGGGAGAAACGTTAAAGTAATCTACTATTGATCGAAAGAAAGGATGCAAAGGGATAGTAGCTCCTGCTTAAATGTGATACCTAGACTAGGAACAATAGGCTCCACCAGGATTATTGGACCTCTAGTGTGAGTGCAAACATATCACATTCACTCCTTCAAGCCTTATAGTCTGTATGTGTCTATCAAGCATTTTGACGTTCATCTTAGAAGCCTTAGCTACGAAACAAGAAGGCCTGCGATCTTCTTATTTCCTTAGTTTGAGTGTAGTAGTTTGTTGTATTTCTCTCGCAAAAGTGTGGGTAGCCTTTCTCTTGGGTTTACTAGTTTTTTGAACTTTGCGATGAGGCTTTAAAGAGGCTTTGGTATTTTCTTCTTTTAATAAATTTTCTCCCACAAATGGCACTCGTTCCACTACCTTTTGTGTCGCTCTATAAGTAACTGGGGATCTTGATCCCGAGGGAGTCGATTGGACTTTTACACCCTCGTTGGTTGATGCTAACGTTGTTGCTTAAGGTACTTCTCTTCATGAAGAAAGTATAAAACCGATCGGGGGAGGATTTTCTTGAGACGACGAAGGCGGTCTTCGGGAGTTCGTTTGTTTGGAGATTTGGAAAAGGAATCATTGCTTGGAGGGGTGTCACCTGACTTGGGAGATGAAGAATCAGTGTCTGTTTAGTTGTCACCTCCCTTGTATTCGAAATGATTCATCTAATAGAAAACGAATGCAAAGTGAAAATAATACTGCTCAGTGAAAAATTTCTCTAAGCAGTTAAAACATTTTACTATTCAGATAAAAACATATGTGAGTAGTGGTGACAATTTTATGCAGTTCACAAGAGAAAAGGAGATTTTTTGGTACCATGTGTTTGAGGGCATAAGGCCTTGAGCTTTTGTGCTTGGCTAAATACACACAAACCCGAGTGGTTAGGTGCGTGATCCAAGGGTTAAAGCATTTTGCCGAGCTCGAGTGGCTACAAGGGGTCCGAGGGGATAAGGTTCACCCGTCTGGCTAGGTGCGAGTTTCAACCACGCAAGGCAAACCGCTGAGCCTCAGCGGCTACAAGGGGTTTGAGGGGCTAAGGTTCACTCGACTGGCTAGGTATGGGTTTTGACCATACAAGACAAACCACTGAGCCTGATTGGATGGGTGTGGGTTCCTACCAAGTAGGGTGAATTGCCAAACCCGAGTAGCTAGGGCATTTTGAGGACTTTCGTGAAGACTCGGGCGACTAGGAGTGGTCCGTAGAAATAAGGCCTACCCGATTTGATAGGTGTGGGTTCTGACCACGAGAGGCGAGCCCGAACGGTTTTTGAACAAATTCTTACCACAAACCAAGTCCAATCCGCTTGGACTCATGGAATTTTTCACCTCTCCATGGAAACAACTCGAGCAATGGTAATGTAAAAGAAATTCGAAACACAATTTCCAAATCGTGGGGAACAAAAACAAGATCAAAAATGGAATTTCAAGGGTTTTGAAAAGTTTTATGAACACTTCAAAGTTCATACAAACCCATGAACTCAAAAGTGTGTTTGAAGATTGGAAATTATTTTTTCTCTAAAATTTCATGGAATTGGAAGTGAAATTGGCTAACCTAAAGCCAAAACTACATCAAAACAGACACAAAAGCATTATCCTTCAAAGATTCATCACAAAAATTCCAAAGAAAGCACTCCAAAATACGGTTTCAGCCACCGCATGTTCTAGCACAATGTGTGTAGAATTTGAAAGCTTCAAAAAATTTCAAAGTGAAGTAAAATAAGAGAAAACTTACCCAAATGGATGGAAGAGCTTTTGATTTCTTGAGATATGCTTTTGATTCACTTGAATAAAATGAAGCACTCTTGGGATCTTTGCGGAAGAATCGACTAAGACAAGAAGGAGTTGTTTTTGTGATATTTTCTTTTGCTTGTAAAGGAGAGGCATGTGTGGGTTTATTTATAAGAAAAGAGGGAAACCCTTAATTACCCTACAACTCCTAATATATCCTCTCTCACATTATCCCACTGTCCCACCATTTGGGAAACTGATAACTACCATTTTCATGGACTGAAAAGTTCAATTGTGAGTCTATTTGAAAAGGAGGGAGAATATAGAAAGTAATTTTTTGGAATTTTGAGACACAGGAAATATTAAATTTTCTAGTCAGTCACCCGAGGAGGTAACTGCTGTGGTATTCACTAAATCTCTGATTGGTTATTCAACTTTTCAGATTTATTTGGACTTTTATTATTTAAGAAAGTTACTGATTAGGCACTTGAATTGGGACAAAGTGAAAAACTACCAGTGAGAGAAAAAGTTTATTATATGAGAAAATCATATAATAAACTTGGGGGGCAGATGTTATCCCCAAATATTAAGTTCGATGACGTGGCAATCAGAAGTGATGAGTGGCATTGCATGTTCATCAAGGGACACATTAATGGTCAATGAATGTGTTCACCAAGGGAAGTGCAAGGGTTAGAAGATGACCAATAGAGTTGTCATGTCACTGGTCGGAAGAATATTGGTCGAAAAGATAGTTTTACCTAGTCCTGAAATGATTTACCCGACCAGGTAAGAATTTACCTGGTCAAAAAGTGATTTACCTGACTGGGTAAGAATTTACGTGGTTAGGAAGTGATTTAACCGACTGGGTAAGAATTTACCTGGTGAGGAAGTAATTTACCCGACCAGATAAGAATTTACCTGGTCAGGAAGTAATTTACCCGACCAAATAAGAATTTACCTGCTCAGGAAGTGATTTACCCTACCAGAAAAAAATTTACCTTGTCAGGAAGTGATTTACCCAACTAGATAAGAATTTACCTGGTCAGGAAGTGATTTACCCAACTAGATAAGAATTTACCTGGTCAGGAAGTAATTTACCCAACCAAATATGAATTTTCCTGGTCAGGGAGTGTTTCACCCGACCAGAAACATCAGAAAGGAGATGTACCCGACTAGCAACATCAAAAAGGAGATTTACCTGGCTAGCAACACCAGAAGGAAGATTTAGCCGAATGGGTATGTCAGTGTTTCAAGAGTTAGCTGCCCAGTGAGTTCGTTACAGATTCTGAGTAACAACTACAACTAGAATTACGCGTAACTACCGCGGGAATCTATCAGATATCCCGAAGTAATAGCTATATTGTTGTAATTTGAATTTTTTTATTACTTTATAATTAAAATTTGTTAAAATAAACAAGGACCCAGTCAAAACGGGAGATTTTTCATGTATTATCCATGTGCCTATAAATAAAGAGGTCATGGCATCATTTTAGGGGATCTGATATTTTTGAGACTTTGGGACTTTCAAATTTTAAGACTTTGGGAATGTTACTTGCGGCATTCTTGGGGCATTTTCTGAGAGAAATTAGAGATATAAATATTGTATTTTTTTACTTATACTTAAAAAACTTAGTTGGCTCAAGTTAATCTGATCTAAAGTGTAGGTACATATATAACAACTTCAAGTGGATTAGGCTATTACCAACAAATTGGGGCTGAACCACTATAAAATTTGTCATCTCATTTTTATTTTCTATTCAAGGATATTGTCTTTATTGTCGTTTTTGCGTTTACTCGCCATTGGCCAAAATCGTGGTCAACAATAGATTAGAGAGTACCTGTCGTAGCCTATCAAGTGTCTTTGAATTTTTTCGTAAAATCAACAATAGATGAAAGCTCACATCTTAGTCTTCCAAGTCATCCTCTAACATAGAAGGACATGTGTGGGCATGTAAGATTCACAAGTTTATTTTTGTCTCTCTAGATGTACTCAGCACATGAGATCTAGAGAGGTTTGAGAAGAGAGAGGCTATAGAAATTTCAAGAATTTCAGGTTTAGATAAATCTATATTTCCTTTTCTTAGAGAGAGTCTGACATCAACTGTTTAATTAAACTTATTGTGAAAAGTATCGCTTAATTTAAGGTGTATAAAGATAATTAACTAATTTAAGTAATCTTTATTTTATTTAAATAAAACTGATAAGTTAAAACCTATTTTAATTATTTAATTTAAATAATATTTATAAAAGATCAAAATTTAATTAAATAAACAAATTAATTTAAAATTCAAAATTCAAATTCGAGGGATAGAAATAACCCTGAGGGGCACCACTCACTGTACAACACTATGTGTAACACCCTAGGTAACCAGGACCATTACACGGTGTGTTTAAAATAGTGCAAGACCTGCTAATGAAGTCATTTGAACTAAAATATGTTTCTAAAGTCATCTGACAGGTTAGGGTTAAAATATTTTGACTATAAAATGATTGATTTCCATCAAAATAAGAGTTTGGTACATGGGATCTCAAAAAAAAAAAATTATTTACTAGGTGGAAATGACTCTTAAAAATTAATACAGTAGTAGCCTGTCCAAATGGCAAAATACAGTTTAGAGCTCTAGTTCCTGTAATTCCCTCGGCCGTGGCGGTCGAGCAGCTCTCCAACTCATGGTTGGTCTAGTTTCCCTTTGCCTTTACCTGGACCACGTAGCATTTGTGAGCCAAGGCTCGGCAAGAAAACCATAATCAACAAGCATAGATAACAACATGAGCAAATAACAAACTTTAATTTAATCAATTCAATTAATCAGCAGAATACAAGTATTAAGCTAGGCAACGTTAAACATATACTTTCAGATATATAACTCAATATGTAATAAAAATATTTAGGTGTCGGCTCCCTTAGGCTGAGCCCTCTGGTTATTCAGCTGATCCCGACTCGCTTTGGCCGAGCTGTGTTCAGCACGCTTATCATCAGCCCCGACACCCTTAGGCCATGTTTTCACATCACATATAATAGATATATAATTCATAGAGCACACATGTTCAATTAGAAGGAATCTTAGTCCTAGTCACAACAACATGGGTGCAATTTTCTTACCTTGAGTCCCAAGCGATGGATTATAAGCGGTTCCGAGCACAATACTCAGTTCTGAGCCTTAACGGTAATCCTAGTCACAAGCAATCATGGGTAACTATCAAATTATAATCCAATTAAATGTTTTGAAAACAAATACTAGCCTCCGGGACCACGTATTCTACTAAATTGTGTAGTAAAATCCTTCCCAAGCCTTAACATTTGAGTTCCCAAGCCAAAAGCCCATAAACAACCTTCCCTTCCATTTGAGCCGCAACCCAGTGTCTTAAGGGTCGCGGCATGCTCAAATCAGCAGCAAAATGCCTCTCTGCTGAAGGACATGGAAAAACAGAGGCTTTCCAGCCTTCTCGAGCACACAGGCCGCGGCGCTTGAAGAACAGGGTCGCAGCCCGAGCCCCCAAACCCATAAAATCAACCCCATCTCTGTGTTTTTCCTGTAGCCTAAGCCCCAAATTCACACCCCAATCATCACTCAAACTCATAATTAATTCCAAAAATGAGTCAAGGACTATTAATTACATATCTTAAGCATAAAGCATCAAAAACCCTACTGAAACTAGCATCCCAATTCAAATACAACTTATCACCCAAAACCTAGTCAAACTCAACCTAATAATTTAAATTCCCAGAAGAAGAACAAGACAAAATTTCCACAATTAAGGACCTGAAACCTTACCTCAATTTGTATCTTAACTCCTCAGTAAGTCTCTGACTAATCCTAGCTTAGTTTTCTCCATGTTCCCAGCTGAAATCCTTCAATTCATCAAAACTTCCTTAAACACAAGAGAGGGAGAGAGAAATTGTGTATAAGAGAGAAAGCTGAGGGAAGTGTTTGAGAGTGTTTTGGTTGTTTCCCCTGAGTCCAATCAGCCTTATCCCCTAACCAAAAGACCAAACTGTCCTTGACACTAACCCAGCCCTCTAATTACTTCTAAGGGGTAAAACATTTATTTTCTCGATTTCTGCTAATTTCTCAAGTCATCCTACCAACTCCCAATTAATTCCGAAATGCCCAATTAATCACCAAATACCAACCTGTTTCTCGATAAATCCCAAATATACACATAACTTCCCAAAATACCCCTAAGCTCACCCTGAGTCGGGTATTAAACACCGCTGTGACTATTCTGCTAATCCACTCACTAGCATGGCCTCGAGCCATGTACTGCAAATATATCCACAAAATAATGTGGCCTCAATCATTTAACACAAATAATAACATTTATGCCCTTAATGGGCCAAAATTACATATATGCCTTTATAAACACTTACAGACCCACATGCTTATCTAATACTTATAAACATGCATATTGATAAATTCATATCATCATATATATCATGCATGCCACATAATCAAGAATTTAATCAATTAATCACACACATATCCAATTATGCCCCCCGGGCACGCTAATCAAGACATTAAACCATATTAGCATTGTTGTGTCGTTACAACTATCCCCTCCTATTGCGAATTTCATCCTCGAAATTTACCTGAATAACTCGGCATACTGATCCCGCATAGCTGACTCAAGCTCCCAAGTTGCTTCCTTGACCTTACTATTCAACCATAAGACTTTCACTAGAGGAATTATCTTGTTCCTCAAAACTTTATCCTTCCTATCTAGGATTTGGACTGGTTGCTCCTCATATGATAAATATGTCTGTAACTCCATATCCTCATACCCTAATACGTCTGTCGTATCTGAGACGTACTTCCGAAGCATAGAGATGTGCAATACATCATGAACTCTTAATAACGACGGTGGCAGAGCCAATCCATAGGAAACTTGCCCTGTCCTCTCCAGGATCTCAAAAGGTCCTAGAATCTAGGGCTTAGCTTACCCTTTTTCCCAAACCTCCTTACCCCTCGTAATGGTGAAACTCGCAGAAACACGTGGTCCCCTACTTGGAACTCTACATTCATACACTTAGGATTAGCATAGCTTTTCTGTCTACTTCTGCGAAGTGAGCATTCAAGCTCGGATCTTCTCAATAGCTTCACTAATCTTCTGAACTATCTCTGGTCCAAAATACTTCCTCTCCCCCATCTCATCAAAATGAATGGGCAATCTACATCTCCTTCCATACAACATCTTGTATGGAGCTACTCCATTCGTTGATTGATAATTGTTGTTGTACGAAAACTCAATCAACGGGAGATACTTTCTCCAAGATCCCTCGAAGTCTAATACACATGCTCGAAGCATGTCCTCCAATATCTAAATTGTCCTCTCAGACTGTTCGTCTATCTGAGGATGAAAGGTTGCACTGAACTTCAGCTGAGTTCCAATAGCCTTCTGTAAACCACCCCAAAACTTGGAGGTAAATACGGGATCCCGGTCCAATACTATATATTTAGGAATCCCATGGGGACATTCAATCTCCCTCACGTATTACTCCGCGTACTGATCTACAGTACAGGTTGTCCTTACTGGAAAAAAGTGAGCTAACTTGGGGTATCTGTCTACTATCACCCACACCGAGCCATGCTGCCCCACCATCGTGGGTTAGCCTCCCACGAAATCCATAGTAATGTCTTCCAACTTCCACTTGGGAATACCCAAAGGCTGTAACAACCCTGCTGGTGGCTGATGTTCAACCTTTACCTGCTGACAGGCCAGACACTTGGCCACATATTCAACCACGTCCTTCTTCATCCCAGGCAACCAATATAAAGTCTGTAGATCTTGATACATCGTTTTTCGTGCTTGGATGGAGCGAGTATGGTGTAGTATGGGATTCATCAAGTATCTCTCATCTAATCCCCATAGCAATCAGTACACAGATCTGATCCTTATACTGTAGTAAACCTGTCTTTGACAAGGAATAATCCTTAGCCACTCCTGCCAGGACATTTCTTCTAACTTCCAGCAACTGCGCATCATTCATCTCACCCTCTCTTATCCTCTCTAGGAGGGTAGACTGTAAAGTAATATTGACCAACCGGCCCACAACCAATTCTATCCTCACTCTAGTCATCTACTCTGCCAATTCTTTAGCTATCTGCTTCGAACTAAACAACTTTCTGGGGCCCCTCTAGCTCAACACGTCTTCCACTACATTTGCTTTTCCTAGGTGGTAAAGGATTTCACAGTTATAGTCCTTCATCGACTCTAGCCAACGTCTCTGTCTCATGTTTAAGTCCATCTGGGTGAAGAAATATTTTAAACTCTTATGATCGATGTATATTTCATACTTCTCCCCATACAGATAAGGTCGCCATACTTTCAGTGCAAACACCACCGCTACTGACTCCAAATCATGGGTAGAATACCATTGCTCATACTCTTACAGTTGCCACGACACATAGGCGATAACCTTCTCATTCTTTATCGGCACGCATCTCAATCCCAGTCTCCATTCATCATAGTACACCATAAATTTCCCTTCCTCCGATGGAAGAATCAACACAAGAGTAGTAATCAGTCGTCACTTCAGTTCTTGGAAGCTACCCTTGCACTTGCCTGGCCAAGTGAACCTTTGATTCTTTTGTGTCAACTCATTCAATGGTGTGGCACGCTTTGAGAATCCTTCCACAAACCGTCTGCAATGTCCTACTAATCCAAGGAAGCTTCTAACCTCTGAGGTGTTCTTTGGCCTCGGCCAATCCCTAATTTCCTCTACCTTGGCTGGATATAACTTAATCCCGTCTCCATTGACAATATGTCCAAGGAACATCGCTTCTGGTAGCCAAAACTCACACTCCTTAAATTTAGCATATAACCGATGCTCTCTCAACCATCGGAGATGGTGCTAATGCTCTGCCTTTTAACTAAAGTAAATTAAAATGTTGTTGATGAAGACAATCATAAACTGATCCAAGAAATCCTTGAACACCCTGTTCATCAGATCCATAAATTTTGTTGGGGCGTTTGTCAAAGCGAATGACATGAACAAGAACTCATAGTGCCCATACCTCGTACGGAAAGTCATCTCCGGAATATCCTCGTCCTTGATCCTCATCTGGTGATTACCATATCAAAGATCAATCTTCGAGAATACCATCTTACCTTGTAGCTGATCGAACATGTCATCTAACTTCGGTAAGGGGTACTTGTTCTTGATGGTCAACTTATTCAACTCCCTGTAGTCTATGAAAATTCTCAGAGTCCCATCTTTCTTCATCACAAATAAAACCGAAGCACCCCATGGCGAGAAGCTAGGTTTGATAAACCCCAAGTCTAGAAGCTCCTACAACTGTATCTTCAACTCCTTTAACTCCATCGGAGCCATCTTATATGGTGCCCTCAACACTGTCTCTGTACCAGGTGCTTGCTCAATAAGGAACTGAATTTCCCTATGCGGCAGCTATCCTGATAAGTTGTCAGGAAACACATCTAAAAACTCGCACACCAATCTAGACTCTCACGTCCCCACTGTCATATCTCTAGTGGTATCCACCACACTAGCTAGAAAACATATACAACCTTCTTGTAGTAGGTCCCTAGCCCTCAACGTTGATATCATAGGAATGCAGGATCCAAGCACAGTACCCATAAAGACAAAGGGGTCCTCACCCTTAGGGTTAAGGTTAACGGTTTTTTATCATAAAATTGTTGAGTTTCATTAAAAATAAGAGTTGGTACATGGGATCCCAGAAATATTGTTTACAAGGCAGATACAACCCTTAAAAGTAAATACAACTGAAGTCAACCTCAGTGGCAAAATACAATTTTGGCTCTAGTCTCTATTAATGCTTCAGTCGTGGCAGTCGAGCAGCTGCCGATGTACACACTGCCTCCAAAGCCCTCTAACTCACGGCTGGTCCAACTTTCCCATTCCCTTATCTGGACCACATAGCACTTCTGAGCCAAGGCTCAGTAAGAAAACTTAATCCGCATGCACAAATAAACAACATTACATACGTAGTAAACTAAAACCGATCAAGTCAATAATTACAAAACATAAGCAACTAGCTAGACAATAATAAACAGTTTACTCCAACATGTTACTCAAACTCAGCTTTCAGTACCATTAGTTAAATGTCGACACCCTTAAGTCGAACCCTTTATTTATTTAGCTGACCCTAGCTCACTTAGGCTAGGCTACATTCCGCACGCTTAACATCATCCGTGGCTCCCTTAAGTGGGAGTTTCAGATCAAATATAACAGATAAATAGATTGCGAAGCACACAATCGAGAATAGCATGAACAAACATGCCTATACAGATATTCTTAGACACAGATACATTTATAATCTCACATATATTCATTTACATGGGATCTCAACCCCATTCACAACTCGGGTGCAGTTTGATTACCTTGAGTCCCGAGCTGAAGATGTAGAGCAGTCTCGAGTACGATCCTCAATCTCTAGCCTTAACCGTAACCCTAGTCACAAAGAGAAAATGGATAACTATTAAAATACAAACACAAGAATAATGTACCAGCCTTTGGGACCTCAAATTCTACTAAACTGGGTAGTAGAACGCTTCCCGAACACTTAGGTTTAAGTTCCCGAGCCCAAAATCCTAATTTGGCTAAGGCTGCCTAGGCGGGCCGCAACCTGGCGCTAAGGGTCGCGATGCACCTTACAGTCAAAGGTGTCAGTCCCTAAATTCCCAGGGACACGCATCGCGACTTGCCCCTTTGGGACACGACACGCCTACGAAACAGCAAGCCCCCAAGGACTTCTGAGGCCATCCGGGTCGCGGCACAACCCCATGAACCTAGAAATCCTGGGGCTTTCCATGTTTTTTCTCCCAACCAAATTTAGGAAAAATTTATTGTCACCTTGAACTAAAATAAGAACTGAGTCTAGGACTCTTAACAACACATCCTAGGCTTTATAATTACCCAAAAATCAACCAAAATTCTCACCCTAATTCAACAATTAAGGCAACATCAAAACCCAGCCAAAACCTATCTTAACAGTTAGAATTTCAAAAAGAATCAAGACTTAACCCTTACCTTGCTGGTGATTCCGACCCTAAGCTTATCCTCCAGTGATCCTAGCTCCAATTCTTTAGTCCCCAAGCTTTAACCTCTTAGTTTTCCAAGCTAGTTTTCCAAAACTCCAAAAGTTTCACCAAAGCACAAGAAAGGGAGAAAGAATCGTATGAAGAGAGAGAGCTAAGAGGTGTTTTCTGGTGGATTTCTTAGGTTTCCTAAACTAATCCTTCACAAAAATGACCAAAATACCCTCTACCTTATCCTTAGCCTCCTATTTCCCTTAAGGGCAAACCCATCCTTTTACCGCATTTCCCGCTAATCCTCAAGTGGTCCTATAAGCGCCCAATTAATCCCGACATGGCCAACTAATTAGCAAATAATTAGCCGTTATTCGATAAATCCCAAATATACGTTAAATTTCTCAAAATACCCCTAGGCTCACCCCAAGCTGAGTATTAGACCCCGTTGTGATTATTCCGCTAATCCGCTCACTAAGATCACCTCGAGTTAAATAATACTAATATATCCACATAATAATGTGGTCTCAATCATTTAATACACATATAATCACATTTACGCCCTCAATGGGCCAAAATCACAAATATCCCCTATTTAACAAGAACGGGCCTACATGCATATTTAATACTTATAAACATGACTTTACATTCATATTATCATATATATTATGTATGTCACTTAGTAACACATTAATCAATCAATTTCACACATTTGTCCAATTATGCACTCCTAGCATGCTAATCAAGGCACTAAACCTTATTAGCATTTTTGGGACGTTATCACTAAAAATTCTCATATTTTGTAAAACCAAACATTGCAATACCAAGAATCCCCTTGTTCATTTTAGGAAAAAACACACAGTTAATTGAACCCATCACCACTTGTCTTGGGTTGGGGTTGTCCTTCAAACAAAAGAATACGTATAAAATATCTTCTGGAGTGGGTGCTTCCCACTCCCTCTTATGGAAAAAATATTTTAGTCCCGCGAGGAGACGATATGAGTTCCAAGGGAGTTGGAACGGGGCAAGCTTGACGTAATTCAAGAATTTTGAGAAGTACAAGCTTAATGGCAGGAAAGCACCGACCTTCAAATTTTCATCACTCCATGCACAAAAGTAATCTTCAAATGGTACGCAACTCCGTTCTCCTTTATGATGTGGGTGATCGTAGCGCTTAGATTTCATTTTAATGCCTTGAACTTCCATGATGGTATTAGTCTCTACCTCTCTTTCCACCACTAGACCAAAGTGGGGAATCGAAGTATCCTCTACGGGCTAGCTACTGGAAACATTGCTGACTGGCTTTTGAACCTGCTTACTCATGGTGACTTGTTTCATTTGATAGATAAGCTTGGCTCGGTCGAAATCAATGGTATTCGTTAGGCATTGTTCTAAAGGCACAACTCTAGGGATTCTGGTTAAGTAAAAAGGTCTAGGGCGAGCTGCTAATTATAATGTGTGGCGATGATCGTAAATAACCTCTTGGGGATGCCTAGCCCTTAGGTCAGTTTCTCTGCGTTTTTTCAGAATATTTGTCGTGATCGCAGATCAGATGTGAATTCTGAGTGAAAGGAAATTATGATATGGGCATCTGAGGGAGATACCACTCAACTTGTAAAAGGGGATATCCATCTAGATTCCCATGGGTAAGCTGAGATATCTAATCAAAAGCTTAGGTAAACGTGCCCATTATTTCACATGCACCCCTAAAGCACGCGCTCTGACCTAGGGAAAGTACATGGTTTGTCTTGGATGTCGTATAGAAGAAATCCATAACTAAAGACAATTTTATTGCATAAAACCACTTAGATTACGAAACCTATAAGTTTTCCATAATTCGTTTTTAATCCCATATTTTTTTACCAAAATAATGTACCCCTATCTCTTACAAATTTCAAGTCTCAAAATCTACCTAATAGTCTCTCTATCTAGACTTATTTGTGTACTCACCTCTATAGAAAGAAAAACTTAAAACATCATGAAAAATAAAAAAACGCAGAGAAACTTGAGAAATGGCTTACCCATAAATATGTTGATCGTAGTGTTATTCAATGAGTTGAGAGAACCTATGATAATGGCTACGATCGAGCGACTACTTACTTTGTGAGTAGGTTAGAGTTTGGGAGAACAGAGAAAGAAACTGATTTTCAAAGTTGTTCATGTGCTTTGAATAAAAGAAAAAGCGAAGGGTGAAAAAATCAAAATGAAAGAGGAAGTATTTATAGGAATGATCTTCGTATGAAAGGGAGCCATTCGATTGAGAAAATTTTAGATCGGATGGTTAAAATTAAAAGGAGGAAATGATGGCAAAAAAGCTAAAAGACAATTAATAACAGTACTAAAAAATCGAACAAACTCCTATGGCAGTACAACAAGTGTCCTGAAACTTAAGAGAGTAGGTGGACACGTCTTCCTAAAAGAAACTGGAAAAGCCTCTACTCTCCTCGTGTTAGAAGTAAGGTGTCACCCATGCACAAGGAGAAGCTTGGGGGACAAATGTTGTACCTAAAAAGTACAAGTTGACGTTTTTAGTGCATGGTACAAAATGTCAACGGATAAACCGATTGAGCCTATTTGAGACATGATAAGTGCAATAAGGGGTCTCTGGCTAAGGTTAAATATGCAGTAAATATTTAATTAAGCTCGTAGTTTCTATGTCTTCAACTGTCATGCGTAGTTCGAGGAAATGTGTTACAATGGAAGTTCTTTGTTTGTATCGTTAGTCCGTCAATGTGGCTTGTGACATTAGCTCGTATAATGTAGTAAATTTTCTCAAGTCATCATGATGTAATTTCAGCTCACAAATAAGTGACGATAAAGAAGACGTGCAAGAAAATCCCTAAAGATCCAGGATTCACTTCTCGATAATGAAAATATCTAATATGTATCAATTTTAATTAATTAGCAATTAATAGAATATATTATAATAGTGGGTAGTTAGCAAAAAAATATGTATTACCCAAAACGCTGGGTAAACTATCTCAGATAATTTTCTCTAGGAAAACACTCGGAAATAATAGTGACTTGTGGACTAGGTGAATTTTAACTACTGAACCACGTAATAGTTAAGTGATTCCATTATTTCTTTTATATATGGTTTATTCAAGCCTAAAACTAATTTTCAACTCTTAATTCTTAATGGACGAAAAATCGCATCAACAACATCACATAATAGTAATTGTTTATTGCTAATATATGTGAGCATTGATACTAATTGTCCTAATATTTGGTTATGGAGCTTTTATAATGATTGCTTTGTAAATATGAATATATCTTTATATATTAAAAGTGTATATCTAACGATATTTTGGTGTAACAATTTTTTATTTTTATTTTTTTGTCAGTATTAAAAGAATCATACTAATATACTTTTAAAACCAATTAAAAAAATATAAATTAAAGATTTAAATTTGATATTTTTTCTAATTTTGAAATATATATTTTTCAAAAAAAATTACACTTCATTACTACTAATTTTTTCAAAAGAAAAAAATATTTGATTGGTTTTATCTAATAAAAGTTTAGAAATTTGATTCTAACTAAAATAAGTGATTAACAAATATTAATAAATAAAATTTAATTTTTGAATATATATATTTTTTTAAGAAGTACTATTCTCAGTATATATTATACATATTTCTTATTTAAATTTATTTTTTTCTTCAATATGTTCATATCATATATTATATTAAACACCTCCTTTTATAATATATATTTTATTGTTTATTTATTTAAAATTTATATAATAATTAAAAATAAATTAATACATCTAAATAAAACTAAACAAATGTGCATTGCACGTTTGTATCACCCAGTATATAAAAAAGTGTGTGTCTAACGAATTCTTGGTTTAATGATTTTTTTTCCCGTCAATTAATGATGTAACGTAATTTACTTTTAAAATCAATTAAAAAATACAGTACACTAGATATTTAATAATTATATCAATATAAATTCAAGTATTATAAAATATCATTATTATCATTTATATATATATATATATTAAAAACACGCTACTCTTTTTTATTATTACTTAATCTAACTTATATAAATATATATATATATATGTTCATATAATTAAATAATAACAAATATTATAAATACATTATATGTAGGTGTCATGTGTATAAAGAGTGACTGTGGTTGACCCTTGATTTGGTCAACGACACAGAGTCAAATGAAACGATAGAAATTAGATAAATTCAAGTCAAGAAGATAAATGACACAAGGATTTATAGTGGTTCAGCCCCAAGTGATGGTAATGACCTACGTCCACTTAGTTTTCTTATTAATGTAAAGGTAACATGCGATCAGTAAACAAGCTCAATAATAGTTATAAAGAATTATGTAAGAACAATTATTTTCTCTCTCTCTCTCTCTATCTATCTCTGAAGATCTCTCTCATGAGCCCTTTCAGTCTTATTTATAGGCTAAAGGCTCAAGGATCTACCTATGGGTCGATGGGCCTTGAATACATTTAATACAAACATATCTGAATAATAATGGAAATTACACTTTTTACATAAATACAGGATCAAATATCTCTAGAAAATATTTGACATACTACAACCAGTCCTGGTCACCTATGAAATATCCCATTTGTCGTATGAATTTTCCTCTGGTCGATGGTCTACCAGAACATAACTACTTAAATAGTCACGCGCACCTCACGTGAATACTAATCTTGCCACATCATCAAGTGAATCTTTTTTTGGGTGAACATTTGCCACCCAAGTTTATTTTACTGCGACCAGCATTTAATAAACTTACTCGACCCGCTATTTGTTTGACTTGTCACATTTGTCAACATCTTTTCGAAAAAGTAAGCAATGATGACTTTTACAGTTTCCCAAAAATATTTCGACGGTTATTGCGATTTCCCATTCATCGAAATCCCACTTTCATCATTGTCTTTTCAACTGCTCCATGATCCATATAAATATATCACCTTTCCAATTTTCACTTTTTATCGATGCTTTCTATCTCTTCAAGAACTCAAAAAGATTTTCATGAAAAAACCTAGAAAACCTCTGTGATTCGAGACACCATCGACTAGCTTCGAGCAACAATCTTCGTGATTCCTCTTCAAACCACAATCCAAGTAAGTTTCAAACACCTTTCTCATTTATGCATTCTATAATAAATTCTGTGAGTTTTCTTATTGTGCCTCCATGGTTCTTAAGAAAAAACTATTTGGGTAATCGGGTTCATACAAATATATATATAGAAACATGCTAGAATACGGATTTTAGGTAGTATAAAATACTAGGTGGAGTTTAGAAATTAATGTGGGATATAGGAGTACTGATTTAGGACCTGAAATCGAAGTGAAAAATTGATTTTATCTGTTTGGGAAAAAATTGGGTTTTTCCCGCCTTTATTCGGAGTCAAAAAGTTTTCTTGAAAAAACTTTTAACATTCGCTTTTTGATCTTTTTTTTCAAACTTCTCGCATGTTGTAGTGTTTATATTAGGATAATGCTGGTCGTATAAAAGCTTAACTTTTATACACTAGTAACATTATCCTTATATTTCTCTTTTTCTACCTATTGGTCGTAGATTCTCACTTCTCCTTTGCTCTTCTCAAATATTCATGCACGATCCTAGAGGAGGTGTGAGACCAATAGACGACGATCTTCTTGCATTGCTATTTGAGGATCAAGAACAACCTTCCTTTCCTTTCCCTGAGCCTCCCTTTTCACATCACAATCCCACGACTAATCCTTCCGACCGTCAGCCACACATGGGTCGTGTCAAATTCTCAGCTCGTAAGAAAAAGAAAACCACCAATTCTCCTTCTAACCAACCAGCAACCAATAATGAGGGTCTATCAAATGAAACTCAACCCCTAAATTTTGCACCACCAGACATTCAGCCGAAACCCTTCCTTGCGATGGCCCCCGAGCAGAAACGGACTAGTAAGTCACCCGTCCTAGTGTCCTATCGAACAGGATGGTGGCTAAGTATTCCAAGAAGTATGGGCTTCCTGGAGTTACTTTACACAAACCCACACCCGAGCAAAGGGCAAACGTGCCTGGAGGTGCCTTCTGCCCTTGCACGAATTTTTCTAAGGGGTGACCAATTATTTCGAGGAAGCCCCTTTTCAAATAACTCCCAATGGATATAGAGTACTATCAGCACTCTATATCCTTTACAACCATAAAAAGTGGCCTGTGCCTGGACCATATGAGATCAACTATCTGTTCAATCTTAAGTCCAACCCCAACAAAAACAACACGAGGTTTTTCCACTTCTGCCGCCAAGAATCTACTCGCATATTCCTGAGTGATGTTACTTACAAATCCAATGTAGGAAAATAATTTTAGGAGTACTTCCTTACGACAGACCTGGTCGCTGACAACTTGGCCTTCACTCAAGGAGGTAAAATTTTAAATCTCTGGTCGTTTATTTTTGTCGGCTTTTCCTTTCATTGTCCTTAGCAAATTAGTGTTGTGCCTAGGTCCATTACACCGACCAGACCCCAGTCTAGAAATGGAGATAAAGGCCACAACCTTAGCCAGCATGACCAAGATAGAGAAGAGCGTCAAGGAGCTGGTTACTAAAAGCAATCTAAGGCTGGTTGGCCTTCTGGAACCTCATCAAGAAGTGAGGGAATCCACCGCATGGGAGTGCTACTGGAGAGGAAATCCCCGAGCAACAACAAGATGTGTCACAACCCCAGAGGCAACGACCAACGGAAGTGACCATTCAAGAACTACCCAGCTGCCCCTGGGTTGCTGCCGCCCCTGCCCACCATGGGAAGGGAAAACAAAAACCACTGGATTACACTGGCCCTAATTCTGAATCCTCTGATAAGAATGGTGTAGATCTCTCCCTCTTAGATCATTTTCCTATCCCCTGTCACTTATTCAATAGGGATGGCAACTTTAAATTTACGACCAGTAATTTTAATTCGGACTTCTTCGAGGCAGATAGTGAGTGTAGCTGTAGTTCTATAGATGATAGCTAAAGTATACTACCTAGAATTTCTCTTTGCCTTATGCCATTACGTCTCTAAACTACTTTGTCTGATCGTTTATTTTTACTTTGCAGTCATGCCTTTTGAAGATGCATTTGACATGTACTCCTTAGTCGAAGATCCATTGAGCAAGAAGAGGCCGAGCAGAAGGCAGCCGGGGGAGTGCAGTAGCGAGCCTTCTAAGAAAAAGGTTCGTTCAGATGACCCCTCGGCTCCAACTCCTTCCCGAAACACAACTCCCCCTCCTCTTCGTAGTGGCCCTTCCTCCGAGCAGGCGGGAGATCCCTGGCCACCGATTTGTTGAGTAGCGCCTACAACGCTACCCATGAGAAGCTAGAAAGACTGTCCAGGCATCGCCGCAGCCAGGAAACCTTTTCTCATCTTCCTCCGCTGAAGAACAGCCAGGTCATGGGTCACGGGCTGTGTGAAGTCCTTAGTGTAAGTGTGTTTCTTTTTTTTTTTTTTTTTCAGTGGAGCAGCATTTTCTCTAATTGCCCCTAACTGGTTCACTTTTTTTTTTTTGTTGTTCATAGGGTATCCTGACCATGAGCCATACTTGGTGTCGTGCTGAGGAGGCCAAGGCCAAACATGCTGAGGAGACCAGTGTGTGTGAGGAGAAGGTTAAGGCGGCTAAAGACAAAGATTCTAGTTTAACCAAGGAGTTGAAGAGGAGCCAACGAGAGTTGGCCAAAGCTCTTGCTGCCATAGAAAAATTCAAGGTGGCCTCGGAGAACAACTTCAAAGAATTGACCAAACTCGAAGAGGACCTGGTGGCCAACATGAAGAAGGCGGGTCAAGCTGCTCGAGGAGACCAACTCTCAAAACCTGGAGAGGTTCCAAGGAGCAACCTTCAACTGCTTCTACCTGTTTTGGTAGAACAACCCAGGGGCAAACTTCAAATACCTCCCAGAGCAGACGAGGCAAGTTGAAATTGCGAAATGCACTGCTCTTCTAGAAGAAGAGAAAAAAGATTAGGAATCTCCTCAAATTTCCTTGGCCACAGGAATTGATGGTGCCGAAGAAGATGCAGGGACAACAGTCGACCAGCAATCTCAGCCTGATCCTCCCCCAGCTACACAATGATTTATTTATTATTATTTTTTAGTAAACATATGCCAACATTTGTTCGTAATGTTGAGACAATTTTGTTGTGAAATGCAGCTTTTCTTTTAATTTTAATTACATCAGAGCAGCAACTGCTCGCGGTGTAAAGACATTTCATTATGATACTATAAGATCTTTATTAATATTATAACATTTGTTCGTATGACCAAACTTAGCATAACACTTTGTCTAGATTTTGCCAAATTTAACTAATTTTTTTTAAAAATACTCTAAGTGTCGTAGTATGCTTTCCCTTATTTTACTCGTGTGTTTACATACGCTTGTTGATATGCTTTGCTCACTTAGTATCTTGTATGCCCCCCAAGTGATCGAGGAGCTTAAGGTTCTCGGTCACTTGCCATGACCAAGTCCTGTTTGAACTTTATTGCTCGCGTACTTATAATATAGCAAAACAACACACGTAATGAGCAAATACTTGTAATAAATACAATAATTGGTAAGAATAACTGGCTGCACATAGTTCCTTTTATTTCTAGTAATAAAATGGACAAAATCGTGTCTGTACGAATGATCAAGAATTTATCTTACACTTGTAAGCGACCAGTCCATTAACTGACTAGTCCATGTTCACAAACTTGTAAAAAGTAAAATTAATACAAGCCAGTTCTTTAAAAAGAATCATTTATTGTAAATACTTGCGCAAGTGTTCTCCATTCCAGTAGCGAGGAATGAGATCTCCATTTAAGCGAGCAAGTTTATATGTGCCCGGTTGAAGGATTTCTTCGATATGATACACTCCTTCCCAGTTTAGTTCGAGTACTCCAGCAGATTGGTCGCGAGTGTTGAGAAAAACTCTTCTAAGTACCAAATCCCCTATGTTAAACTTTCTTTCATGTACTTTATAGTTAAAATACTGAGTGACCTTTTATTGGTAAGCTGCTACATCGAGTTGGGCTTGCTCGCGCCTTTCACAAGCTAAGTCCAAAGTCTCAATCAATAATTGATGTTAGTGCTTTGGTCCTATGTTAGCCTTCTATGTGATGATAGATTTAGCTCAACATGCAACATGGCTTCATACCCATAGGCCAAGGAAAATTTCGTATGACCTGCTGTTGTCCGATGGGATGTTCTATATGACTAGAGTACTTCTGGTAATTATTCTGGCCACGCCCCTTTTGCTTCTTCAAGCCTTTGCTTCAGTGTGTCCTTTAGAGTCTTGTTAATGGACTCGACTTGTCAATTTGCCTGTGGATGAGCTACTGATGAAAAACTCTTTATAATTCTATGCCTTTCGCAGAAATCAGTGAAAAGATCATTGTTCCATTATCTGAGACAATTTTCCTCAGCAACTCATACTAACATACGATGTTCTTGACAACAAAGTCCAATACTTTCTTGGTTTTTAATGTTGCTAGTGGCTTAGCTTCGGCCCACTTTGTAAAGTAGTCAACAAAAACTACTACATACTTGACATTCCCTTTTCCTGCAGGTAAAGAACCAATTAGATCAATTCCCCATAGTGCGAATGGCCATGGGCTTTGCGTCTGTTTGAGCTCATTTGGGGCTACTCGCGTTATTTTTGAGAATCTCTAGCACTTGTCACATTTTCTAAAGAAATCCATAGAGTCCTCATTCATGGTAGCCCATAAATACCCTTCCCTTATAATCTTTTTTGACAAACTCTGCCCCCCAGCATAACAAAGGCATTGAGTATCCTCTTCTATACAAAATTCCGTTGACTAGAATAAATCGAGTCGATTGTCTTTGAATCATCCTCGCTTTGTTTTCATGCTGGCAGCAATCTCTATTCGAGATATTCAATGATGGGCATCATCCACGTGTCTTTCGCTTGAATCACTAGTGAGGATTCTTGTATTTGAATGCTCGGTGCCAAAAAATGTTCAACTGGTACTATGCTCAAGGCGTCGACATCTTTCGCACTTGCTAACTTGGCCAAGGCATCAACATTTGAATTCTGATCGCGAGGCACTTGTTGGAGAGTATACTTTTCAAATTGTGCCAACAAGTCCTTTGCTTTATTCAAATAAGCAACCATTCTAAGACCCCTAGCTTGGTACTCTCCCATATTTTGATTAACTACTAGCTGGGAATCGCTATATATTTCTAGTGATTTTATACCCATATCCTTAGTTAGTCTTAATCCTGCGAGCAGAGGTTCGTACTCGGCCTCATTGTTGGACACTGTAAAGTTAAATCTGATTGCACAATGGAGCCGATGTCCTTCAGGTGTGATCAAAATCAAACCTGCTCCTGCATTGTGCTCATTGGAAGAGCTGTCTACGAACAACTTCCTAGCAGGAGATTGATTTTGACTTTCAGTTTCTATTATCGGTTTACTAACTGGGAGTCTGGTGAATTCTGCGACGAAATCTGTTAGAGCTTGTCCTTTCACAGTTGCTCGTGGAGAATAAGAAATTTTGAACTGCCCTAGTTCAACTGCCCATTTTAATAACTGACCAGCAACTTCTAGTTTTTGCAAGACTTGCCGTAATGGCTGGTCGGTGAGTACCACGATGGGGTGAGCTTGAAAGTATGGTTGCAGCTTTCTAGAGGCTTGAATCAAGCAATAGGCCAACTTTTCTATTGGTGGATATCGTAATTCTGCCCCCACTAGCCTCTTGCTTACATAGTATATCGCTTTCTGAATGTTGTCTTCTTCTCTAATTAAAACAACACTAGCAGCATACTCTATGATTGCCAAGTAGATGAACAAAGTTTCATCTTCGACCGATTTGGAAAAAATCAGTGGTTGCGACATGTGGGATTTTATCGCTTGGAAGGCCTTCTCACATTTTTCTATCCATTCAAACTTTTTGTTGCCCTTGAGTAGATTAAAAAATGGAACACACTTGTCTGTTGACTTTGATATGAATCTACTCAGGGCGAAAATTCTTCCAGATAGGCTTTGAACATCTTTAATCTTGGAAGGAGACTGCATCTCAATTAGTGCCTGAATTTTTTCGGGATTAGCTTCGATTCCTTGTGAATTTACTATGAATCCTACAAAATTTCTTGATCCAACACTGAAGGAACACTTGAGAGGGTTCAACTTCATCTGATATTTGTTCAAGATGCTAAAGCATTCTTGCAGGTCCTTGATGTGTTCTTTGGCCTTCTTTGACTTAACCAGCATGTCATCGACACATACTTCCATGTTAACATAGATCAGCTCTTCGAACATATGGTTGACCAGTCGCTGGTAAGTTACACCAGCATTTTTCAAACTGAAGGGCATTACTTTATAACAGTAAAGTCATGAATCTGTTCGAAAGCTAGTGTGCTCTTTATCAGGTGGATGCATACTAAGTTGATTGTATCCAAGTATGCATCCATGAACGATAAAATTTCGTTCCCTGATGTAGCATCAACCAGCTGGTCAATTCTTGGAAGTGGGAAATAACCCTTCGGCCAGGCTTTATTATGGTCTGTGAAATCCACGCATGTCCTCCAATTGCCATTCGACTTGGGAACTAGTACAGGATTAGAGACCCAAGATGGATAAAACGCTACCCTGATGAATCCATTCTCTTTCAGCTTCTCAACTTCTTCTTTTAGGGCCATCGATTTGTCTTTGTCGAGAAACCTTCTTTTTTGTTGCACGAGTGGAAACTTTTTGTCTATATTTAAGACATGGCTAATCAACGCTGGGTCTATCCCAACCATTTCTTTATGCAACCAGGCAAAAACCTCCTGGTGCTCTTTCAAAAATTCAACCAGTTTGTTTTTTATTGTTGTCTCTAAGTTTTTACCGGCTTTCACAACCCTGGTCGAATCTTCCTCTTCTAATTGGACCTCCTCGAGGTCTTCCATGGGTCCAACATTCTCTTCAAAATCCCCAAAGCAAGGATCTAAATCCCTATCCTCACTTTGGGAAACACCCTATTTGGTGACCGGTTAACCTGATTGGGCTTGTATTTCATTTGTCACCAACAACCTTTTCTTGGCTTTTTCTCCCGATCCGACTCCTTTTGCTTTTATGATCACGTTATAACAATCTCGTGCTTCTCGCTTGTTTCCCAACATGCATCCAATTCCTGCGTCGGTCAGAAACTTCATGGCCAAATGCCATATTTAGGTCACTGCCCGCAGATCGACAAGAATGCCCCTTCCAATCACAACATTATATGCGGAAGGACAATCAACTACTATGAAAGTAGCGAGTAATGTCTTATTCACAGGTGCAGCCCCTGCTGTGACTGGAAGCCTGATTGACACAGTTGGTGAGAGTCTTTCGCCAGAAAAACCATAAATGGTTTGGTTGCATGGTTCCTAATCTTTCACTGATAATTTCATCTTTTCCATTGAAGATTTATACAAAATGTTGACCGAGCTTCCTGTATCCACCAACACTCACTTGACCATCATGTTAGCCTGGTATACCTTCGCTCGGCTATCGACTAGGGCTATGTTATTGGTGAACCTCGGCTCATATTTATTATGTTTTGGGCACTTGTTATCAGATGTTGTTGGCTCGTGGTTCGCCCTTTTTCCCCCATTCTTCCCATTATTTTTTTCGTTGCCATTGGATTTCCTAGACCTATTGGCGGCTTTGGTGGGGTCTTCTTTCTGGTCTTGGTTGTCTGTAGGAGACTTCCCTTCGTTGGCAATAGCCTCCTCGAGCTTAATATACTAATCCGCTTGATCCAGAAATTCTTGAGTTCTCTTGACCCCATTCTTTTGTAAACTACTCCAGAGGGGTGAATGTCGTCGTACTCCAGCGGTGAGAGCCATCTTTTTCCCTCGTCCCCTACTATCTTAGCTTGAGACGCTACTCGCATGAATCGTTGTATGTACCCCTTCAAGGTCTCTCCTTCCTTTTGGCATATTTTGACCAGCTTGATTGGCCTTGGTTGGATGTATTCGACCAGCATAGAATTGTCCATAAAACTCCTTTACGAACATCTCCCAAGAAATTATACTGGCCGGAGGGAATTTGAAATACCACTCTTGAACAGTTTCAGATAAAGTGGTAGGAAAAATTCTGCATCGAGCATCGTCTGACACCTTTTTGATGTCCATTTGTATCTCGAATTTGTTAACGTGAGATACAGGATCCTCCAATCCAGTGAAGTTGGGGAAGACTGGCATAACAATTCTATGCACGAATGGAGTGCCCTTTCTTCGATCAAATTCTATATGGGATGTTATAATCCCAACCAGTTGTTGGACGACCTGATTTAAGGCATCTAGCTGAGCCTGTACAACATCTGGTACTGCTGGAGCGACTAATGCTGGGGGAAGTATTTGTCGTACCTTTCCCTTCGATCATTAAGAACATCCCTCAGGTCTTCTTCCCTTCGCATTTGCTTCCTCACACCTAGTCGGTTAAAGACATTGGGTTGTTTAGGTTCCCCCCCAACATTCTGGCTTATTGGTCGATTTTCCATTAGTAGAGGTATTTTTCCTTCAACCCTCTCCTCTTGCCGTCGACTAGCAATCCTCCTGCCAGAGTCCGCCTCATTATTGTCATGGCCTTCTCTAAATTGTGACCTATGACAGTGCGACCTGCTGTTTGCACTATTTCCCTCTCTCCCTGTTGGAATGTCCCGATAGGTAGGTGGAGGCTTGCATTGGTCGGTAGGTCCCCTGGAATTTCTATGTCGTGGGGGACCCTGACCATAGAGCCTGAATCCACCTGCCTTCTACTCCCTGAAGGAAATTATCCTCTGCTTAGAGGGTTTTGTTCCTCAGCCGTCTGGCGTCTAGTGCTTCTAGGATGCTGTTCGACCCTATTTTTCCTTTGCTACTGGCTCTTATTTCAACCAACGCGAGAGGGTATTTGCTGCTCAGGATCTTAGAACGACCTCTTCTGTTGAGCAGCAGGGGGTTGCTTTGGCCCCTGAGGATTCATTGGTTGTGGCAGATTGTGGTGATGCTGGGGATATTCTGAATGTGGATTTTGTTGTGGGTGAGTATTAGGTGGTTGATCCGGTTGGGAGGCAGGTGTAGGTTGTCCTCGTGCCAACTGAATGGTTGTCTCCAAGGCTGCAGTGGCATCCCTTTGTTGTCGGTCCATGTCAGTTTTCCTCTCATTCAGTTCTTGGCGTTGCTAGTCAATCTCCCTTTCCTGTAGCGCCATTATTTCAGCCACATTTTCTTGATTAGCTCTCAAATTAGATAATTCCTCTTGCAACACAATCAATGTCATCCGCAAAGTCTCAGAATCCTTCTCCTTCTCTTCCAATTCCACCTGTGGCTCATCCTTAGCTACACCTTGTGGAAGAGGTTGATTTGACACACTCCCCGAGGTTCGCCCGGTTTTCCTAGTTGTTTTCGCCATTTGATCTTCTTGGAGGTCTTGAGTTCGTCTCTCAACGAAAGCACCAAAATGTTGACCCTTGATTTGGTCAAAGACACAGAGTCAAATAAAACGATAGAAATTAGATGAATTCAAGTCAAGAAGATAAATGACACAAGGATTTATAGTGGTTCGGCCCCAAGTGATGGTAATGACCTACGTCCACTTAGTGTTCTTAATATTGTAAAGGGAACCTGCGATCAGTAAACAAGGGTTTACTGTGTTTCACAAGCTCAATAATAGTTACAAAGAATTATGTAAGAACAATTATTTTCTCTCTTTCTGTCCCCAAAGATCTCTCTCATGGGCCCTTTCAGTCTTATTTATAGGCTCAAGGATCTAGCTATGGGGCAATGGGCCTTGAATACATTTAATACAAACATATCTCAATAATAATAGAAATTACACTTTTTACATAAATACTAGATAAAATATCTCAAAAAAATATCTGACATATTGCGACCAGTCTTGGTCGCCTATGAAATATCCCATTTGATGTGTGAATTCTACTCTGGTCGATGGTCGACCAGAACATAACTACTTAAATAGTCACGCGAACCTCACGTGTGTGCTAATCTTGCCACACCATTAAGTGAATCTTTTTTTGGGTGAACAACTATGTAACTACATAAGAAAGTAGAATAACATGTCTTTTATATCAAGAATAAACAGTTTCTTTTCCAATCATTGATCTGTGTGTCGAACATTTTGTATCTTGAATAGAGGTAATAAATAAGGCAATTTGTGATTTAAAAAGTTGTGATATTATTTACTTTTAAAAAAAACTATAGACAATGTTTTTGGTTTAAATTTCTTTTTTTTTTAATATATTTATGTCATTATTTTATAATATATGACATTGTTTATTTATTTAAAATTGATACGATAATTAAAATACATAATAAAATATATAAATAGATTTTCTATATAAAATTAAACAAACTTACATTGTTGTTAGTTTTACCTAGCAATATATATATATATATAAAAATATATTCTGCACACATATATAGTTTTTATTTTTATATGTTTTTCGGAAATAAGGGATATCGTATACATATGCTTCATAGGAAAGAAACCAGCACCGTGACCCAAAAGGGTATATTTTCTCCTTTGCCTTTTGGCTTGGTCTCCTTGAGCACTAGTATAGTACTTAGATTCAATACAAGACATATCATGGTCTTATGTGGAAAAACATAAACCAACAAGTCCATTGTTTGGTTGGCCTTCCACTTCTTCAGGGACCCCATTACTTACCTAGCCAGCTGATTGGACAACTGTTAGTTTATGTTCCCCAAAGAAAAAAAATTAAATAAAAGAAATTAAAGGGTGGCGGAGGAATAAGAAGAAGGGAAAACCCTAAATTAAAAGCTATAAATTTATAAAGCTTTCATTATTAATTACCTAGATAAGGAGCTATAGTTGATAATTTACTTCTTCAATCTACCCACTCCTGAAATATTTTTCTTTCCTTATCTTATTTTATCATATCTGCACCACAAAGCTACTACCCCACTATCTCTGTCTCTTTGAAAATAACAAAATTATTGTATGAACTATCTACGTATGGGTGCATTGATTAAGACTTGTTCGTGCACTACTACAAAAACATACTTTTATGATATTTTTTTAGGGCACTGACCTAGATGCGAGCTCCAAAAACAGTTCCTGAACATTTTAGGATACTCATTGAGAGTACTTCAAGAATTTCTTTTAGGACATGCGGTGCGAGTCCTAAAGACTCGTGTGTGTCCTAAAAATTTGATTTTCTTTTTAACAAAATTTCCTGGACCTTTTAGGAAAAGTTTGAATAGTTTTTTTAACGAAAGTTTTCTTATATATTAAATCAAAAAAGAAAAAAAAACACTCAACCCATTCTCTCTCTCTCTTCGTTGGATTCCCTCTCTCTTCCCTCATTTCTCTCTCTCGCAACTTTCTACCAGCCACGAACGGCAGCTCTCCGACCACCCCCCGCCTACACGCGCTGCCCAGGCTTCTTCCCCGTCCCTCGAAATCCCCAACCCCGCGAGCCTCTAGCCCTCTCGACGGAGCCTACAAAGTTCGGCAAATATGTGAGTTTTCAAAACATTTTGGGCATTTTTCGACCACCTCGAGCCACCCCGAGTCAAATGACCACCACCACTGCATTCCTTGTGATTTGGGCTTCAAAACCCACTAAAGGTCGGACCGAACCACCACCCTGGGGTGGTGGTGCCGCCATCATCGTCGAAGCTCCGGCGGGAGCTTTGACTACCAATTAATTTTTTTAAAATTAAAAATAAAACTTAAAAATATTTTTTAAAGCTCTCAAATAAAAGGCTCGCACTCCGCGAGTCCTAAAAACTTTTTTAGGAAAGCCTTTTTTTATAGTAGTGGTGTTAGATCATTAATTAATTAATCTTAGTTGATAAAGGAGCTTTACAAGGCACTAGTGATATATAAATATAGGCAAATAGAATGGAAAGACAGTTTTGTCACTAATACATATATATATATAATTAATCTTAATCCACGTAAATGCAATAATGAATTAAAATTGGAAATATTATTGAAAGCGGCCGGGTTTGGATATATAAATATATTTGTATATAAATAATGTTTATCCAAATAACCTCGAAATGGTGTTTTAGTAGTTCATGAGTCATGCATGAAAGAGGGTTGGCGTATTTGCTTACTTAGATCATTTGCGTACTATTCTCTCTAAGCACTTCCTTTATTAGCTGCGCCTTGTCAGATTCACATTCAATTGTATTGTCTGTCTATTGTGCCGTCCTCCACTCTATCCATAATACCACTGTACGTCTTTTGTTAATATAATTAACCGAAAGGTCATATGCACTCACACTAACTAATAATTATTTTATTTATAATCTTAATCTATGTACTACAACACATTAATATATTTATAAATGTACATGTGAATTATCTTAGTTGAATTCTAAACCATGATTATTACATTATGTAAGCTGGTACAGGAAATTAAAGTTTGGATCCAAAATGTTGCCATCAAGTACGTACTATATGTCCGTATATATTATTTATATATAGGAGCATTTGGTATAATATTTTTACACCAACTATCTTTGTAGACGTTGATATAGTTAAAAAGTCTAGTTTTTTCAGGATGAAAAACCATATATATCTCCTTTCAAAGCATGTAAGCCATGGGTCGTAATTGTCATATATCTATCTACCGGCCAGTTTGTGCGTGCAGATTTCATTCATATAACTATATATGAATATTTTTCGTTTATGTTATATAATTAGTACGCATCAAAACGTATATAGAATACGTTGGTGTAGGAAATCTGTATTTATTTCAACTTCAAAGATTCCAATAATGCAACCAAAGTGTTAGTTGGTTTTAACACAACAGTAACTAATTAAGTATCACTACTACAAAAAAAAATGCTTTTTAGGGCTCATTTCGCAAGCCTAAAAGTGTTTTTATGGCTCGCAAGGTGCGAGCCCTCTATTTGAAAGCCTTAAAGACTTTGATTTTTTGGGCTCGCACCGGGTGTTTTAAAAAAATGCTCTTAAGGCTTGCATCGCGTGCCTTAAAACAATGTCCGCGAGCCCTAAAAGAATATTTTTAGGGCTCGCGGTGCATTCCCTAAAAGAATGTCCACGTGTCCTAAAAGTTTTTAGGGCTATCTTTGCATTCCCTTACAAGTTATATTTTTAATTTTTAAAAAAATTATTTATTTTTATTTTAAATTAAAAATTATGATTTAAATGAAATATTTTTATGGAAATCTGAAAAATTATAGATTAAAATAACAAAACATATACAAAATATTTACAAATCTAATAAAACTAATTTTGGAACAAATATAACACTACTACTTGACTAGAAAAACATATAGCCTTGTCTATAAACATAATCGTCTTGACCTCTGTGTAATCCATGCCTTCCACCTCAGTGAAGCCCTTTGCTACCAATCTGGCCTTGAACCTCATTTGTTCATTTTCATGTGTCCCCTCTTTAATTTTAAAGATCCATTTACACGAGATAACCTTCTGGTTCTTTGGTTTGGTAACCAGATCCCAAGTCTTATTTTTCTTTAATGATTCCATTTCCTCTTTCATTGCAAGCATCTGATCATCTTTGTATTTACTAGACAAAGCTTCTTCCACACTAATCAGTTTAGGGATATTAGTATCTTGTACAGCTGGAAGTGCATATGCTACCAAATCAACTTCAGCAAATCAGACAAGTGGTTGAATAACTCTTATCTCCTTGTCTCTAGCTAATTGATAGTCGGCCAAATCATGTTGCTGCTCTGTAGATTGTAATTTTGTTTCAACATTTGTTGGCTCTTTATTGTCTTTAGCATTTTCTTCAAAGGATTTCAACTCAAACTCAGTGATACCTTTGTTAGTTCCACCTATACCATTAGAAACAGAAACAATACCAAACTCGAATATCAAATAAGGGAAATAAGATTCATTAAAATCTACATTCCTTGATATTATGATTTTTGGTCTACCATTTTGCACAATGCATAATCTATAGCCCTTAACTCCTATAGGATATCAAAGAAAAATGCATTTTTATAGATCTAGTTCCCAATTTGTCATCAGATTTTGTGTGCATATGTTGCACAACCAAACACCTTTAAGTGTTTCAAACTAGGACTTCTATCATACCACATTTCATAAGGAGTTGTCAAATCAATGGACCTATTGGGACTTCTATTCATTAAGTAGCATGCAGTAGCTAAAGCCTCTCCACAATATGATTTTGGTATCCTCGAGCTAACCAACAAACATCTAACTATGTTTAATAGAGTTCAGTTCATTCTTTCTGCAACTCCATTTTGCTCAGGAGTTCTTACCACAATTCTATGCCTATGAATACCACATTCTGTGCAAAAAAAATAAAATTCATGATTTACAAACTCTAAACCATTATCAATTTTCAATGTTTTGATTTTACAGTTTGTTAGAGTCTCAACATGATTTTTCGATATTTTGAATTGTTCTAGGCATTCATCTTTAGTTCTAAGCAAGTACACCCAAACACATCTTGAATAGACATCAACTATAGACAAAAAATAGTGTTTACCTGATAGTGTAGGGATCTTGCTTGGCCCCCATAGGTCAGAATGAATATATTCCAACACTCCTTTTTGTTGTGTTTACTGTTGAGAACTTGATCTTATGTTGTTTGTCGAGGACACAAGCTTCGCAGAAAGGTAGTGCACATGGATTAAATTTTTCAATGATTCCCTTGTTGTGAAGCTCTGTGAATCCTTGCTCACTAATGTGCCCCAATCATTGATGCCAAAGTTTCTCCACATTAACTTGTATCTTGACAGTATCGATTTCAGCTATAGTCATAGTTTCTCCTTCTAAAACATACAGTCCATTTTTCTTCTTGCCTTTCATTACTACCAGAGAGGCTTTAGCCATTCTCATAATTCCATTTGAAGATTTTTAAGTATACCCTTCATCTTCAAGTGACCCAAGTAAGATTACGTTTCTTCTTAAATCTAGTATGTGTCTCACAATAGTCAATATTTTGATTTCTCCATTGAATTACTTCACTACAACTTTGCCAATTCAGTATAACCTGCAAGACATGTCATTCTCCGTTAGTACTTTACCTCCATCAGTTTCAACATAATCAAAAAATGACTCTTGATTAGGACAAATATGATAGGTGCATCCTGAATCTAAAATCCATTCTCTGCTGGATGCATTCTCTGAGATTGAAAACACATCTCCATCAGAGGACTAATCATCATTGGTTTTGGCTATAGCATCAATTTCTTGATTATACTGTTTTGGTTTATGACTGCTCTTTTGATCCGGTTGTGATTTGTAGTCATTTTGGTGTCTATTCTCTTGATTAGGTTTGAACAGTCTCTGATTCTTACACATGTTGCAGAATTTTTTGATATGGCCAACTTTGCCACAATGGTAGCATTGCCTCGAATCTTTGCTTCTTGATTTGGAAAGAAAGTGAGATGGTTGCCTTGAAAAACTTCTCTTTAATTGTCCTTGTAACGACCCAAATTCGCTATTAAGGCTTAAGGGCCTTGAATAGTGGGCCTGGAGGGCATAATGGGATTCTGTGTGTGACTTTAATGAGTTTTATGCATGATTATGATTTAATGCACGTTATATGACTATTTGATTATTTGTGATGCATGACTATGTGAATTAGTATGCATGTAGACCTGATTGTCTTAAAAAGAGCATAATAGTAATCTGGCCATTTTGGGCATGTTTTGTGTTGTTATCGGTGATCCATGACTCGAGACGATCCTAGAGTGAGCGGGTTAGCGGAAAGGTCAAAGCGGGAATCTATACCCGGCTTGGGTTAAGCCCGGGGAGTTTTAATGAGAATTTGGAAATATATTGAGGTTAATCTTGATGATGAGGAATGTATATTTGACGATTATTCAGGTATTGGGTAGCGAGCGGGAATTATTAGGAACACTTGAGGAATTAGTGGGAACTTGGGTAATATGACTAAAATGCCCCTTTATGGGCATAAAGGTTTAGAATTATTAAGGGAGGGCATTTTGGTCTTTAGGCTTGGAAGAGATGAGTTAAGGAAGGCTTTATACTTAGTGGATTTAGTATAGAAAAGTTATAGGCTGAAAAGAAAGAAAGAAAGAAAGAAGAGAAAAGAAAAGAGGGAAAGCTGAAGGGTTTTGTCCAAGATCGGTTTGTGGCTCTCCCAACCAAATTCCTTCATTTTTCTTGGAGTCAAGCTCAGTGGAGAGCTAGGGTAGGCTGAGCATCAAGAATCCTAAGCTAGGCTTGAGGATTGGCAAGGGGTTAGCAAGATCACATCAGAAATTGAGGTAAGTTCTTGGGGATTTTCTGTTTTAGCGCTTGACTGGTTTGGATGGTGTTTTTGAGCTAAATGGATGGGGTTTTTGGGGAAAACAGGTCAAGGGTGTGAAGGTGCAAGCTAAGGAGGTCTAGGGTTCGATTCAAGGTCGAAATTCCACCCACGGTATGATTTCTAAGACCCTATCTTTGTTGTTTGAGTGAATTTCTGATTTTTGGGTTCATTGTGTTAGATTTTGAGTTTTGGGTTGCTTGAGCTTGGGATTGAGTTCATGGGATGCTTGGGATGAGTGTGTGGTGTGTATATGTGTGTTTTTGGGTTTGGTAAAGGTTTGGGCAAGTTTGGAGTTGAAATGGGAGAAGAAAATCGCAAGATGCGATTTTTGGTTTTGGTCTGGCTGCAACTAGCGCTACAGTGCTAGTCAGGGGGCGCTGTAGCCTAGCCCTTGTTCTGGTGGGGTGGTTCTGCTTGTAGCGCTACAGCGCCCTCTGTTGAGCGCTGTAGCGCTGCACTGTTCACAGAGGGGATGTTTGGGCTTTTGTGAAGGGATTTTGACCTAGGGTTCGGGGCTCGATTCCGCCACTTTGTTTTGGGGATCTAGAACTTCCCGGGGGCTCGGGATTGGTCCCGAGGCTAGGTTTTGGACTCGAGGTTTGGTAATGACTTTGACTTGTGGATTTTTCTTAGGTAAGCGCTAGGGCTCGGGTAGGATCGTGCTCACGGAGTCAGGCGATCAAGGCTACCGAATCTAAAGGTAAGAAAACCGGAACACCCGGGAATAGGGCATGGGCCCACTATGTGATTGCAGGGCACGACCCTAGATTGTATTGTGTGCAAATGTGTAAACATAGATGAACTATTGTATGTTTGAATGGTTATTTTTGAATGCATTATATGTGTGATTATAATGGAATGAACGGCTAAGGCCGAGAGCGGCGTAGGCCGGGTATGGTAGTGGGGCCGGAAATAATGCTCAGCACATGGGATGCTATAGCCAGGGTGGGACCCAAGGGATACATGAGTTATCACACTTTTGGTTTTAGAAACCACTTAGAGTTAGTCAAAAGCAGGATTTCTATTTTAAACTCACTAAGTAACGACTCTAAGGTAGTAGGGCGTCACAACTTGGTATCAGAGCGAGCCAGGTTTATTGGTTCTGGAGATTGACCGAACATGTACGCACGCTGCCATTGAAAAGCTCGACTTAGGGTTGATTGGTATGGTTGATCAATATATCTGAATATGTGATTAAATGCTTTGTGTGCCTGCTTAAGTTATTAGGAGCATGATGATTGAAATAACATATGCATGATGCCAGGGCAAGGCCCGTTGTATGCTGTATGATATTTGTATGTCATTTTGGTCGATTGATCATGGTTGTTGTCGAGATTGAGAGGTGGAAATTGGACCTTGTTATCATGCCTGATGAGCGGTGTCACTGATTGCAGGCATTTAGTTCTAATGCCTCACCAATCATCGAGACTCCGCGGCATTCAGGCCGAGGATGACAACCAGGGGCAGGACCCTCCACCTGCTCCTCAGAACTGGCAACAGATTTTAGCCGAGATGGAGGCTAGGTTGAAGAAAACAGAGGAAGAGCTTAGTCAGTTGAGGCAACCAGCTCCTCCACCAGCCACTGGGTTACCACCACCGCCGAGTGTGGTACCAGCTCCGGTTCAACCTGTGACTGGGAACAGGTTGGAACCTCTGTATGAAAGATTTAGAAAATAGCAACCTCCTACCTTTGAGGGCGTAGCAGACCCACTACAGGCTGAGCAGTGGATGGATACAATGTCTGTGATCCTGGACTTCATGAGGGTTGAAGAAAGGGATAGGGTTGATTGTGCCAGTTATATGCTTAGAAATGATGCACGGATATGGTGGGATGTAGTAAGGCAACGAAGGGATACTACAACAATGACTTAGGAGGAATTGAAGAGCATTTTTAACGAGAAATACTACAGCGTAGCCGTTCGAGCTGCGAAGGCGGATGAGTTCAACAACCTAACTTAGTGCAGGTTATCCGTCACCGAGTACGCCCTGGTATTCGACAGATTGGCGAAGTTTGCACCAGAGCTAGTGCCGACTGATGCGGCCAGAAGGGACAGGTTTATACGGGGATTGAACGTAATGATCGCCCGTGACGTGAGTATTACAATGACTCTAGAGACTACCTATACGCAAGTGGTAGACAAAGCCCTCAATGCTGAGAGGGCTGAGGATCAGATCTGGAAGGACAGCGCCGCTAGGCGTGATACCAGGAGAGTAGTGCCTTCTTCTTCTGGGCCTAGTCGGGGCAGCAGCCCCAGTGAGCAGAAGAGGAGAGTACCAGACTCATTTGCTCCTTATGGTTCTGACAGGAGGGTTCGCGGTTCTGTGGGTGGCCGCCAGGGCGGAAACGACAGCTGGAGAAGCCTCCCGATGTGTCCTCGATGCAGGAGACGGCATCAGGGCGAGTGCCGGTCCAGGGCATGCTTTGTTTGTGGGAGCACCAGTCACTTGAAGAAAGATTGCCCGCAGGCTAAGAAGGAGGAGCCAAGGCAGGGAGACAGCCTCGCTCCTGCTAGGGTTTTCACCTTGACTCAGACTGAGGCAGAGGCCAGTCCCTCAGTGGTCACAGGTCATATTTTTAGTGCTGGATCCTTGTTTACTGCATTGATTGATTCTGATGCTACACACTCATTTGTTTCTGCTAGGGTGATCGATCAGCTTTGTAGACCTAGTATTTTGTATGCTAGGGGATTTCAGACTATATTGCCTACAGGAGAACTGGTAGTCTCTAGGAGGTGGGTTAGAGCCTTACCAGTAGTGGTAGACGGTAGAGAATTGTTTGTTGTCCTAATTGAACTAGAAATGGACGATTTTGATATAATACTACGGATGGATTGGTTGTCGCGGTATGGAGCAACCATTGAACCGGAGGGCGAGGCACCCTTTGTGTTCGTGGGAACGGTGAATGGACCGCAGGTGCCTATGATCTCAGCACTAAAGGCTAGAAACCTGATGCAGGAGGGTTGCATAGGATTCCTAGCAAATATAGTAGATTCCTCCAAGGTGGCGGCAGTGGGACCGACTGAAACCAGAGTGGTCTGTGAGTTTCCGGACTTGTTTCCAGCAGATCTGCCGGGATTGCCGCCACAGCAGGAGATTGAGTTCGTCATAGAGTTGGCTCCGAGAGCAGAGCCAGTATCCAAGGCACCTTACAGTATGGCTCCGGCAGAATTAAAGGAATTGAAGATTCAGCTGCAGGAACTACTGGATTTGGGGTTTGTCAGACCGAGTTTCTCGCCATGGGGTGCTCCAGTTGTATTTGTTAAGAAAAAGGATGGATCGCTCAGGATGTGCATTGACTACAGGGAGTTGAATAAGTTGACCATCAAGAACAAGTATCCATTGCCTAGGATCGACGATTTATTTGATCAGCTTCAAGGGAGTACAGTGTTTTCGAAGATTGATCTCCGATCAGGCTACTATCAGTTGAGGATGAAAGAAGAGGACATACCAAAGAATGCATTTCGGACACGGTATGGGCATTACGAATTTCTGGTTATGTCCTTTGGATTAACCAATGCCCCAGCAGCGTTTATGGATTTGATGAACAGAATTTTCAAAGATTATCTGGATAAGTTCGTGATTGTATTTATTGATGATATCCTTGTATACTCCCAGTCAGAGACAGAGCATGAGCATCATCTGCGCCTGGGGTTGCAGTGGTTAAGAGAGCATAAGCTATATGCTAAGTTTAGCAAATGCGAGTTCTGGTTATCGCAAGTTTCATTTCTAGGCCATATTATCAGTAAGGATGGGTTACTGGTAGACCCAAGCAAGACGGAAGCAGTAAGAGATTGGCCTAGACCCAGCAATGTTCCTGAAGTTAGAAGTTTCCTTGGACTAGCAGGTTACTACCAGCGATTTGTAGAGGGGTTCTCCAGTATTGCTACTCCATTGACAGAATTGACAAGGAAGAAGACCAAGTATGTGTGGACAGATCGATGTGAGAATAGCTTTAAAGAGTTGAAGCGGCGGTTGATTACTGCACCAGTGCTGAGCCTACCAACAGATGATGAGAAGTTTGTGGTCTACTGTGACGCTTCTAGACAGGGTCTAGGATGTGTGTTGATGCAGGCTGGGAAAGTGATAGCGTATGCATCAAGGCAATTAAAGGAGTACGAGCAGAGATATCCCACGCATGACCTGGAGTTGGCTACTGTGGTATTCGCACTTAAAGTTTGGAGACATTATCTGTATGGAGAGAGATGCGAGATATACACTGATCACAAAAGTCTAAAGTATTTCTTTACCCAGAAGGATTTGAAAATGCGCCAGAGACGGTGGCTAGAGCTGGTAAAGGATTACGATTGTGATATCCTGTACCATCCTGGGAAGGCTAATGTAGTGGCTGATGCATTGAGCCGGAGGGGCCCAGGACAGTTGTATAGTTCGAGGCAGATATCTGACAGACTAGCAGGAGAAATGACCAGAGCAGGTATAGAGCTAGTGGTTGGTAGGTTAGCCAACATTACTCTTCAGTCAACGCTCCTCGAGAGGATTAAGGAAGCACAGGGAAGGGACCACAGTTAGCTGAACGTAGAGAGAATGTCCTAACTGGAGCAGCTAAGGACTTCTCTATTTCTGAGATGGGTTTGTTGAAGTACAAAGGACGAATTTGTGTTCCGATTGATCCAGACATTCGACGAGAGATTCTGGACGAGTCTCATACCACTCCCTACTCTTTGCACCCAGGTTCTACGAAGATGTACCATGACCTGAAGGATTTGTATTGGTGGTCAGGCATGAAGAGGGACGTGGTGGACTATGTGGCTAGATGCTTAACCTGTCAGCAGATTAAGGCTGAACATCAGAGGCCGGCAGGATTATTACAGCCTCTAGGGATTCCCGAGTGGAAATGGGAAGATATTGCCATGGACTTTGTGGTTGGATTGCCGAAGACCGTGGGTCAACATGACTCAGTGTGGGTGATTGTGGATAGGTATACTAAGTCCGCCCACTTCTTACCTGTGAAGACAACTTATACTGTGGAACAGTATGCAGAGCTATATGTGAAGGATATTGTTCGACTTCATGGGGCTCCGAGGTCGATAGTATCCGACAGAGACCCCACTTTCACTTCCAAGTTGTGGAAGAGCCTACAGAAGGCAATGGGCACGCAGCTTCAGTTTAGTACCGCTTATCATCCTCAGACGGATGGACATTCTGAGAGGACAATTCAGATACTGGAGGACATGTTACGAGCTTGCGTGTTGGATTTTGACGGATCATGGAGTAGGTATCTTCCCCTGATTGAATTCTCGTACAATAATAGTTATCAGGCGACTATTGGAGTGGCTCCGTATGAGATGCTGTATGGGAGGAAGTGCAGATCTCCGATTCACTGGGAGGAGGCAGGGGAGAGAAGATATTTAGGTCCTGAGATGGTTCAGAGGACCAATGAGGCACTTGAGAAAATTAGAGCTCGTATGCTCGCCTCCCAGAGTCGCCAGAAGAGTTATTCAGATCAGAAATGCAGGAGCGTGGAATTTCAAGTTGGTGATCATGTATTCCTCAGGGTTTCACCCCTGAGAGGAGTAAAACGATTTGGCGTTCGGGGCAAGCTGAGTCCCAGGTTTGTTGGTCCATTTGAGGTTATGGAACGAGTTGGGGAGGTGGCTTACAGGTTAGCAAAGCCTCCAGCTCTATCAAGGGTTCATGACGTGTTTCATGTATCCATGCTCCGGAAGTATGTATCGGACACTACTCATGTGTTGAGATTTGAGAACTTGGAGTTGGATTAGGATTTATCATACGAAGAAAAGCCTGTTCAGATCCTTGATAGAAAGGACAAGGTCTTGAGGAACAAGACCATCGCCCTGGTTAAGATATTGTGGAGGAATAGCAAGGTGGAAGAGGCGACATGGGAACTAGAGTCGGATATGCGGGAGCGGTATCCCGAGTTGTTCAGGTAAATTTCGAGGACGAAATTTTCATGAGGAGGGGGTAGTTGTAACGACCCAAATTCGCTATTAAGGCTTAAGGGCCTTGAATAGTGGGCCTGGAGGGCATAATGGGATTCTGTGTGTGACTTTAATGAGTTTTATGCATGATTATGATTTAATGCACGTTATATGACTATTTGATTATTTGTGATGCATGACTATGTGAATTAGTATGCATGTAGACCTGATTGTCTTAAAAAGAGCATAATAGTAATCTGGCCATTTTGGGCATGTTTTGTGTTGTTATCGGTGATCCATGAGTCAGTCAACCGGCCATGAGTATGGAGAGCGTGGGGGCGGCGCGTACATGTTCGGCTTGTCCGACTGCTTTGGTTGGGGGCATTTTGTAAATGGCTGTATTAATCCATTCTTTTGATAGTTAACCTGGTGTAAATCTATTTTTGAGTTGTAAATATTTTGTAAACCTTATTTTGGGATCCCAGATGTTTGATACTTAACGTTTTCAATGAAACTAAACATTTTCAAAGAGTACAGCCTTAAATTCTGATTTATTCACACTTTTGGTTTTAGAAACCACTGTTGTTGTCCTATTGTTGTCTTCAATGGCTAGCAGGGCTTCTTGAGGATGGGGGAGATCGAAAGGAAAAGGAGCTCGGGTCCTAAGAGCCATCATTTGTTCCTTCTGGCCTGGTTGCAGGGCACCATGCTGGCATCATTCACAACTTGGCAAAAGTCTTTCTCTTTCGGAGGAAGACTAAACAAAGCCTCATATTGACCCCAAGGGTCTCAAACTGCCCTATCCTCACGAATATAGCTGCACAAGGAATGAACTCAGTTAGAATACTTAAACAAAAAAAAAGGTGTGTGAAAGTGATAAGAAAGTTCACGTGCTGAATTCATAAAGATAGAAGACTTACGAGAGCACCTGAAATATCGATGCTCGCCGTTCTTGAAACCATTTGAATAGAGAACAAATCTTTATAGTCATTTGGGTGGCTTGGGAGGTCGATGACGAATGCTGAGTTGGGAAAGCGAGTGAGGTAGTAAAAACTGTCACCTCACCCCTTTGATTCAAGACTAGCCTTGAGGCAAAAAAAAATACATAATATCTGCTAGATTAGGGACCTCTGACTCGTGCCTCAGAAACAAATATTTTAATCTTTCCAAAAGTCTATATGAGTCTTGCAGGAGCTGGAATGAAGTCAGTCTGAAGTAGTTCAGGAAATCTATGAAGTACTAATCTAGTGGGAGGAAGGCACTTGCCTTCAGGTGCTCATCACTCAAAGCCCCATACTCATCTTGGAGAGGGGCACAGCTCCGCTCTCCTTCCAACGGAGGTTGGGCATGGAGGCCATTAGCTTCCATCTTGATCCCATGACTCGAGAGGATCTTGTTAACTTTCCCCTAAGTCGTTATCCGGGACACTGTGTGCTCGGCCTCGAAGAACGCATTGGGGTCGACGATGAGTTCCCTCTCCACAACAGGGCTGAAATGAGGAATTGGAGAGCTAGAGGCGACCTGCTTGCCCTTATTTTTGCTCTAAGCAGAGGAGCTCACGGCGTATTGTACAGAAAATTCCTATTGTACTTCTCGTTGAGGATGATCCTAAGACTTATAGAGAAGCTATGCAATCGAGAGATAGTGCATTTTGGAAAGAAGCCATCAATGATGAGATGGATTCCATTCTTTCCAACAACACTTGGGAATTGGTAGATCTCCCACCAGGGTCTAAGCCAATTGGGTGTAAGTGGGTATTTAGGAGAAAATACCACACTGACGGCACTATCCAAACCTTTATAAGCTAGATTAGTAGCTAAAAGGTTTAGGCAAAAAGAGGGTATCCATTATTTCGATACTTATGCACCTATTGCAAGAACAACTTCTATAAGAATTTTGTTCGCTTTAGCTTCTATACACAACTTGTATGTTCATCAAATGGATGTCAAAATGACATTCCTTAATGGTGACCTCAATGAGGAGGTCTATATGGAACAACTCGAAGGGTTTGTCCTACCAAAATCTAAACATAAAGTATGTAGACTTGTAAAATCCTTATATGGATTGAAACAAGCTCCTAAGCAATGGCATGAGAAATTTGATCAAGCCATCATGTCTAATGGGTTTAGACATAACGATGGAGACAAGTGTTTGTATTCCAAAAATTGTAAGGGATATGTGATCATTGTTTGCTTAAATGTGGATGACATGCTTATTCTAAGTAATAGCATGAAAGGGATAGGAGTAACCTTCAAGAAGACAAATTCACCTACATCAAACTCGACTTCTTATTGATGAAGAGAAACATAATTCTTATGACGGCTTTGAACCATTTTAAGTGTCTCTTGGATACTCTTAATCTTTTCTGCAGTGTCAGCGATGATCTGGAATCCAATGGTTAATTGTTCTTCTGGTTCTGTCTAACATAACGGTGATCTACGTGGCCTCCCATATAAAGCCTCATTAGGGGCCATGGCTTTATTGTCTTGCTAAATATTGTTGTAAGTCAACTTCACTAACGACAAATGTTCTCCCTAGTCAACTCAAAATTCCATGATACATGTACGAAGCATATCTTCCAAGGTTTGTATAGGCCTCTCATATTTCCCATCCATCTGAGGATGGTGAGCATTACTCAAGTTCAATTAAGTTCCCAATGCTCGTTTCAGGGCTCTCCAAAATTTAGAAGTGAATCGACAAACACTATCACACACCATGCTCGAAGGCACTCCATGTAGTCGAACTATATTATCCACATATAATTCAGCTAATCTAGTAACCTTGTAGTCCTTTCGAATTGGAATAAAATGATTTGATTTAGTCAAATGATCTACAATCACCCAAAATGGATCATGCTTCACAAATGTCAAATGGAAACTGGTCACAAGGTCCATGGTGATCTTGTCACATTTACATTCTCGTTTATGAAATGGCTGAAGTAAGCCCAAGGTTCTCTGGTGTTCAGCCTTAACTTGTTGGCAAACCATGCATCTAGTGACGAAGCTATCCACACCATTATTCATGCCTTCACACCAGTATTGTCTCTTTAGTTCTCGGTACATCTTTGTTAGACTAGGTTGTACTACATTATTAGACCTATGGGCCTCCATCAAGATAGGTTATCTCGAGTTAGAGAGGTTCTGAACAACTAATCTCCCTTTGAAGTATAAGAAACCTTCTCCATTTATTATCCATCCATCTAACTGCTCATCATTATGAATTCGATTCCAAATAAGTCTTAGCTTTTCATCCTGCCACTGACTCTACTTGACTTGTTAAAGTAAAACTGGTTTAGCCATCACATTGGAAACACATGCGATTTCATCTCCTTCAAAGTATTGCAAGTTGTAATCTTCCAATGTGATGGTTCTCTTCCAATACTCAAGTGCAAGACATGCAAGAGTACCATGGGACTTCTAACTCAGTGCATCAGCGACCACGTTAGCTTTTCTTGGATGGTACTACAATGTGAAATCATAATCTTCCATCTACTTAAGCCATCTTCTCCTTTGCATATTCAATTCCCTTTGAGTGAAGAGGTACTTCGAACTCTTATGGTCTGAATAGATCTCAAATTTTGCATATAACTAACATCTCCAATTTTTTAAGAAAAAGTTAACAGCAGCAAGTCCTAAGTCATGTGTAGGGTAGCTTCAATTAGTGTGAAGCATAAGCCACCACCTTACAATTTTGCATAAGAAGTCCCCCTAAACCAGTACCTGAGGCATTATTGAAGACAACATATGATTACTCACTATTTGGAACACTAAGAATAGGTGCAGTGGTCAACTGTTGTTTCAACTCCAAGAAAGGTTTCTCACAACATTCATTCCAAACAAACTTAATGCCTTTCCTCGTTAGCTTTGTCAAAGTCATAGAGATCCTTGAGAAATTTTCAACAAAGTGGTGTTAGTAACATGCTAACCCAAGAAATCTCCGAATCTCGGTAACATTCTTCAGTCTTTCCCACTTCAAAACAGATTCTATCTTCACAGGATCACTGCAACACCTTGAGAGATTACATGACCTAGGAATTTGACTTTGGTCATCTAGAAGTCATATTTCTCCTTCTTTGCATATAATTGGTGATCCCTTAAGGTTTGCAATGCAATTAAGAAGTGAATATCATGCTCTTCACGGGTCCTGGAGCACACCAATATGACATCAAAAAAAAGCCACAACAAGCCTATCCAAGTAAGGTCTAAAACCTCTATTCATAAGGTCCATGAATGTTGTAGGAGCATTGATCAATCCAAACAAGATTACCAAGAATTCAAAGTGTCCATAACGGGTCCTGAAACTAGTATTAGGAACGTCTTCATCCATTATCTTCAATTGATGATACCCAAATCTCAAGTTAATCTTATAGAAGAATTTTGATCCCCCAAGTTGATCGAACAACCCATCAATCATTGCAAACAGATATCAGTTTTTACTGTCATCTGATTCAATCCTCTGTAATCAACACAGAGTCGTAACAATCCATCAACTTTCTTTGCAAACAAAACTAGAGCACCCCATGTAAAAGTGATACTCCTGATGAAGCTTTTTTCCAAAAATTCATCCAATTGTTTCCCCAATTCAAAAAATTCAATTGGTGCCATACAATAAGGCGCATTAGAAACTGGTTGAGCACCAAGAACTAAATCAAGGCAAAACTCAATCCTTCTATCAGGTGGTAGTCCCGACAAATCATTAGGAAGAACAACTGGAAAGCCACTAACTACTGACATATAAATGAATTGACCTTGAGTCCTAGACTCACTCTCTATTGTGAATAGACTCTCGTAACACTCTAAGTTCTTCTTCCCACTCAAAGATGCCTTTAAGACAGGATCTTGGCTTGCTATACACACATTGGTTCAATAAATGACAAAGCCACTGCTAGGTGTCAAAAGAGTTACTCGTTTACGTGAGCAATCAACCATGGCTTGATACTTAGACAACCAATCCACACTAAGAATCACATCAAACTGTCCCATAGGAAACACTAACAAATTTCCTAACAATTTGTGCCCTCCAATAACTCGCAAACAGACTTACAAATGGTGAATACCTCACCATTTCCTCCCCATAGGTACACTTAAATGCAAGCTAGGACTAAACGTCTCCCAACTCAATCCCAACATATTAGCAAACAATAAAGATACGAAGGAATGAGATGCACCAATATCAAAGAATGCATGTGCCCAAGAATGTAAGATTAGAATCATACCATCAAAAACTCCACAACCTGCGTCATTATGAATTTCTTCTTCGATAAATGCATGGGCTTGAGCAGCAGGTCTTCCTTTTCCTTGGTCTTTCTCCTGACCAGTGCGACTAGTAATTGCACCAGAACCTCCTCCTTGAGAATATCCTCTCTGGTTCCCAGTAGCAACAACAGATTGAGAGCCATGAGAATACCCTTGATTGAAACTTGAGACTTGTGGACAAACTTGGTGTTGATACTACGATTGTTGAAATAGTGGGGATGAAAAAACGTGATATGAAGTCTGTGTTATATTACTTCCATAAGACTTCCTAAACTAGCCCGTCCTTACTACCAATGTAACATCCAATATTGAATTAGGTATGTGTTTATGTGATATATGTTTATATGATTATGTGAGCTATATTATGATATGACTATGCTTGAATGTTTAAGTGTATTAAATATGCATGTAGGCTCGTTTCCTATTATAAGGATTTTCATAATTTTGACCTGTTGAGGGTATATTTGTATATATGTGTACTTTATGATTGAGACCACAATATTATGTGGATTTATTTGAGTTATTCTACAGGGAACGACCATTTTGATCAAAGTAGCGGTTAAGTCACAACAGGGTTAAACCCGACTTGGGGTGAGCCTAGGGGTATTTTGGTAATTTAGTACGTTACCAAGGATTATCGGGTAACGAGAATTTATTGGTGATTAATTGGGAATACTGGTGTTAATTGAGATTAGTGGGAAATTGTGGTAAAACAAGATTTTCTCCTTGAGAGCACTAAAGTGAAAGCTTTTGGGTGAGGGGCATTTTAGTCTTTTCTTGCCGTTGGAATGTTTCAGTCTATAAGAATCTTTCAGAACTTAGGAAAAGAAATAAAAACTCAGCAACTCACCTATTCTCCATCTCTCTCTCTCGTTTCTCTCTTGTTCCCTTAAAACTCTTGGGTGCGTTTTTAATTTTTGAAGAATATTGGCTTAGGGATTGAGGGCTTGGAGCTAGGATTGGTTTAAGAGAAACTTGCTTTCATAATTCTAAGTGGAGGTAAGTAACTTTCTCTGTTTCTTTAGTGAATTTCTTGAGTTTCATGAGCCTTTAGGGTGTTCTTGAGTTTTCGAAACTCAAGGTTTGGATTGAGTTATGATGAGGTTTTGATTTGATTTTTTTAGTTTATATGTTGTTTGAGATGTTTGGGAACATTTTTGCGAGTTAAATTTTGCTGTTGTTTGGTTTTGCGAGGAAAATTTGGGATTTTGGCTTGGAAGAAAACACAAAATTCTGGGTTCGCGAGTTCACGCCGCGGTGCTGTTCTTGAGGTATCGCGATTCGTAGGAACTCAAAGGGACAAGGAGGTCCCTCATAGCACTTTGGCACCCAACGTGTGCCCAGTGAGGAAAGTTTTGAAGCTCTCAGGCTTGTGGCGCGTCGCGACCCTATGGGGCTTGAGGCACAACTCTAATTGAGGGAAATTTCCAGTTCAGGTTTTGAGTTGTGGGGACTCAAACCTAAGGGCTCGGGAAGGATAATATTACCTGGTTTAGTAGAATTCCAGGTCCCGGAGGCTAGGACTTGGTCAGGAAGCCTTTATTCGCTCATTATTGATGGATATTCTCTATTTTGGTTATGACTAGGTTACTGAGTGGCTAAAGGCGAAAGGGGTTGTGCTCAAGGTCATGATAGTTGTCTCACTAAGGACATAAGGTAAGAAAACTTCATTCATAATTCGATTAGGGGTTGGCCCGATTATTGAACATGGTTATGACCATGCTTGGACTATTTTATTAGATATGTTAACTTTGTTGTGCATACTTTTAAAATATGATGTATGCTTTTCTGTTTTATCTAATTATGAGTCAAGGGTGAAAATAACATTCTGAGCATAGGTCAAATTGGTTAGGCCTATCCAAGAGCATGATATATGCTTGAACGACCCTATGGTCGCTTGGAAAATAAAGCGCCAGGTATGCTTGGCCAGCCCTAAGTCTTGTTATACAAAGAATAGGACAACGGGTCATGGTGTGATTCTATAGTCACTTATTTGAATTAAATACATGCATGAGTAGAGTTATTACTGCCAGGCATGCTATATAAGATTTTATAATCTGTTATTAACTTTTTATGAGCATGTATATGTTTTCTTGTTGAGCCTTGGCTCACGGGTGCTATGTGGTGCAGGTAAGTGAAATGGGAAGCTAGACCACCCATAAGTTGAAGTGCTTCGGTGGCAGCGTGTACATATGCTGCTTACTCGACTGCCACGGCCAGGGATTCTCAAAGGAACTAGGGTCGAACCCTAATTTTACCGCTTAGGCCAGCCTGTTTGTGTTCCGTAGATTGTAACTAACTTTTAAACACTTATTTTTGGAACCCATGTACGAAATCAAACGTTTTAATGAAAGTAAATATTCTTGTGACCAAAATTTTTAATCCTAACTCATTAATTACTGTTGATTATACATTTATTTCCAAATGACTCGGTTAGCGAGTCCAACACTATTTGAAATACATATTGTAACGGTCTTGGCTATCTAGGGCATTACAACTTGGTATCAGAACTGCCAAGGATTAAGGGTTCCTGAAGATTGGTTGGGCATGTAAAATCACCACTAAAGAAAACCTCGACTCAGGATTTGGTAACTATCTATATGGTTATGTGTTTAATTGCTTAAATAAGATATAAGTGCCTTATCTACCCGCCTTATTAGGGAGCATGAGATATTCTAATAAGGCCTGGCCCTTGAATGTTGTGTGCATGTCAAAGATGTGCTTATTAGCACTAATACCGCTTGTGAATTTCAAGGAAATTCTTATTAGCATCGCTATTTTCTTGTAAATGTTAAGGAAACGCTTATTAGCGTTGTTATATCAATATGTATGCTAGGAAATTCCTATTTGCATCGTTATCTGGTTATAAATGTGAGGAAGTGCTTAGTAACACCATGATTGAGCATGAATATGAACTGACATGCTTTTTAACATGACTGTTAAGTGTGAAAGTTATTGAAATTCTTATTAGCATTGTGATTGCATGTTAATACTTGTTTGATCTGTCTTGGACCGCTGGCCGGCAAGAGGTATTGTTTTCACTACCTAATAGGTTGAGTTACTGACTACAGAGAGGCTTGGAAGTATGCCTCCAAGAAGGTCAGAAAAATTAGCCAACCAAGAGATACAGGCCGAAGAAGATAATCAGGGCTAGGCCCCTCTGTCAGCTCCAGAGAACTGGCAGCAAGTGCTTGCTGATATGCAAGCTAGACTACAGAGGCGGGAAGAAATTTTCCTACTGAGACAACAACAGGTTCCAGTAGGGAATGTTCTTCCAGTGGTGCCACCTGCAATGGTTCCAGGAGTAACACAACTGCCAGAGTCTGAGAACAAATGCAAACCCCTTTATGAAAGGTTCAGAAAATATCACCCTGTAGTTTTTTAGGGTAGTGCATATCCAGTTAAGGCTGAGCAATGGTTGAGCATGATTATCGTTATCCTAGACTTTATTAGTGTAGTTGGTAATGAGAGGGTGGCCTGTGCCATGTACATCTTCTGGGAGGATGCCCAGATTTGGTAGGAATTGATATCCCATACTAGGAATGTGAATACAATGGAATGGGAAAAATTCAGGACATTATTTTATGAAAAGTGCTACAATGATGCGATTAGGGCTGCAAAGGAAGAGGAGTTTAATACACTGCTTCAGGGTAATATGTCAGTGACAGATTGTGCATTAAAGTTTGATATACTGGCCAAGTTTGATAGAGGAGTATTAGGCCCCGATAGAAGGTCACGTGGTATACAGATAGGCCCCTGGGGAGGTAATGAGATATGGAAAACTAATCCAGAATGCGCCAAATGTAAAAGATGTCATTTGGGAGAGTGTCGAGCAAAGACATGCTTTCTATGAGGGATAGTGGGACACTTGAAGAAAGGCTTCCCGAGAGTAAAGAAAGAGGAAGCAAAGAAAGCAGACAGCTTGACTCCAGCTTGATTGTTCGCCTTGACACAAGGAAAGGGTGAGGCTAGTCCCTCTGTAGTGACTGGTTAGTTTTCTAGTGCTGGAACCGCTTATACTATGTTTGATTGATTTTGGTACTACACATTCCTTTGTTTCTAGTATAATAATTGACAGGTTGTGTAGACCATGTGACAATTATACTATGGGGTTTGTGACCTTATTGCCCACTAGGGAGTTAATAGTCTCTAAGACAATGGGTCAGATCATTGCTAGTTACAGTGGATGGCATACAATTGTCCGTGGACTTAATTGAGTTGGTTATGAACGATTTCGATGTGATTTTATGTATGGATTGATTAGCTATAGATAGGGCAACTACAGACTGCAATTAGAAGATGGTTTCCTTTGAGGCTGAGGCTAAGGATCCTTTTGTATTTGTTGGCAGTGTGCATGGACCTCGTGCACCTATGATATCAGCATTAAGAGCAAGAGATATACTACCAAATAGTTGCATAGGATTCCTAGCTAGTGTGGTGGATACCACTAAGGTCATGCCAGTGGGACAAGAGGAGACTAGACTAGACTAGTCTGTGAATTTCTGGATGTGTTTCCAGAAGATATATCAGGGTTGTCGCAACACAGAGAGATATAATTTGCCATTTGATTGGCACCAGGGACAGAACTAGTGTCATCGGCACTGTACAGAATTGCTCCAGTAGAGTTTACGCGCTGCATCCACCCAGCCTCCTCCACCAAATGTGGTTGAAGATGAACCACAATTGGACTTTGAGGAGGAGGAAATGGATTCTGAAACCCTGAGGACAACACTGAGTGTGTTGCAAGAGGAGTTGGCCAATCTTAGGGCCAATCAAGAGAATGCGGCTAAGACATTGGCATTGCAGTAGAGAGAAATCGAACACCAACGCCAAGAGTTGAATGAGTGGCAAGCAGACATGGACCACCGGTAGAGTGATTCCACTGCCACCCTAGAAGCAGCCATTCAGTTGGCCCGGGGCATACTTGTAACACCCCAAGTTTCTAAGAAGTTTTAAGACTGTGTTTAAGCATGCCTGGAGGGCGAGAAGTAAATTGATATGATATTTTATGAATTTTATTGAATATGTGATTAGAATGCATGATTAGGTTGTATACAGATGCATGTGAGCCCCGTTTGTATGTTAGGGGTAAACTGGTAATTTTAGCCTGTTGAGGGCATAAATGTGATAATTGTATTATATGATTTGTGCCGTGTGAGTGTGGTGTTTTTATTGTGATGCACGCGTCGAGACGGTCCTAGCGAGCTACTTAGTCTAAAAGTCACAACGGGATTTTGTACCCGGCTCGGGAGGGGCCTAGGGGTACTTTAGGAATTTTGTAAGTTGAATTGAAAGCTAATGGTTATAGTTTTGGCGATTGAGTAACCTGTGTAACCGTTTGTAACTACTTTGAGTAACAAGTTTTAGATAGAAAGTGATAGAATTGAAATAGAAGTATAAGGACAAGAGTGCCCTTGAGTGTTTAGTTAGGAAGGGTTATTAGGAAGGGGTAAAATGGTCTTTTGGCAAGGGATTTAGACAATTTTCAGCTGGGTTTTGGGGTAGACGGTTTGGGTATTGGGTCATTTGATGTTTCGATAAAAAAATTGAAGAGAAGAAAATCTAGAGGAAAGAGAAAGCTAGGGCAAGAAGAAGAAGTGAAGAAGGGGGCTGAAGTGGGAGCTTAGGAGGAGATCAAGGAAGCTTATAGGTTGTATTCTCCACTTGAGGTAAGGATTTTATTCAAATTTAAGGTTTGTTTCTGTTTTGGTTTAAGAAATTGAATCATGGTTTAAGTTTTGAGCTATGGGTTTAAATTTTCTAAAGTTGAAATCAAAGGTGTGGATTTTTGGGTGTGGATGTGTTTTTGATCTTGATACTAGTATCTATAAGTTGTTAGATGGTTCATTTGAGGTTTCAATTTGGTTTTGGAGTTGAGATATGTGTTTGGGCTGGTTTAGAGGTGTTTTGGAAGAGGGAATTGAAGGAGAAAAACCCAGAAAATCTGGGTTCGCGATGGAGGACTGCGGCCCTGTTCTTGGGCGCCACGGCGCGAGGATGTTTCCAGTCAGGGGAGGCTCTCTGACTTGCTGGGCACCGCGGCCCTATTGGGCAGGGCGCCGCGGCCCTCTTGGGTAGCGCAGCGGTGCTAGGCCATTTTCAGGACTTGAAATTTTGCAATTTTGAGCTTGTGCTCCAGGGGTTCGGGGAATGTTTCCAATGATTTGTTTTAGGAATTTGAGAGTCCCGAGAGTGTGGAATTGGTCCCGGGAAGTGGTTTTGGGTTTGGTTAGTATTAAAAGTGTTTTATGTGTGTTGTTACTAGGTTTTTGGAAAGGCTCGTGCTAGAGGACCGTGCTTGTGACCTTGGTGCATCAGGAAAGCTCGGGATACAGGTAAGAAAACCGTAACACCCGAGATCAGTGCGTGGGCCCACAGTGTTATTGCAGGGCATGGCCCTAGATTGTATTACGTGCAAATGTATAACCTTAACTGAATTATTATGTGCTTGAGTGATTATTTCGAAATGTACTATATGTGTGATTATAATGAAATGAACGGCTAAGGCCGAGAGCGGCGAAGGCCGGGTAAGGCCTTGGGGCCGGAAGTAACACTTGGCACATGGAGTGCTTATAGCCAGGGTGGGACCCATTGGATACATGAGTTATCCTTACGGCAAGGACCGAGACCCCAGGCTTTGGTAAGGCCTCTGGGGCGGCATGGCCGTGTTTGTTCAGTCTGATGGTTTTCCTATTTATCAGTGGATTATATGTCAGCTATATCTTATGCATATGTTATGTACTATTTGGATTTTCTTGCCGGGCTTCGACTCACGGGTGCTCTGTGTGGCAGGTAAAAGCAAGGAGTCAGTCAACCGGCCATGAGTATGGAGAGCGTGGGGGCGGCGCGTACAAGTTCGGCTTGCCCGACTGCTTTCGTTGGGGGCATTTTGTATATGGCTGTATTAACTCATTCTTTTGATAGTTAACCTGGTGTAAATCTATTTTTGAGTTGTAAATATTTTGTAAACCTTATTTTGGGGATCCCAGAAGTTTGATACTTAACGTTTTCAATGAAACTAAACATTTACAAAGAGTACAGCCTTAAATTCTGGTTTAGTCACACATTTGGTTTTAGAAACCACGTAGAGTCAGTCAAAAGCACAATTTCTATTTTAAACTTACTAAGTAACGGCTCTAAGGTAGTAGGGCGTTACAATACTGCGCCGACTTCTTAACCGGACCAGCCACCAAGTGCACCACCACAACAGGCCCCAAACCCAAGTCCTCCGCTTCAGCCGGCGAGTCCTCAAAGGCCAGAACAACTGCCTGCAGCTCAACAGGATATCCCGTTGCAGGACCCTGAGCAGCAGCCACCTTCTCATGCCGGTCGAGATAATCCTAAGCGTCAAAGGCAGAATAGGGCCGGGCAGCCTCCCCAAAGCCCTAGATGCCCAGTGGCTGAGGAACCAAATCAACCGGGCAGGGGGCAACGTCCTTCTGCTAATAGAAGGCACGCCGAATCAGGCTCTGCAGTCAGGGGATCCCCATGGCATAATAATGCCCGGGGACCCACCGACCAATGCAGGCCTCCCCCTGACGCTCGGGAGATGCCAACTATAGGAGGGAACAGTGCAACCAGCCGATCGCCCCATAGTTGGTCGCATTTCAGAGACGGCCATGACTATAATGAAGCTGATTTCGGCAGGAGGAATGCTGGTCGGGGTCAAGGAGAAAGAGGTGGGAAAAGGAATCCCCCACCAAGAGAAAATAGGCCTACAAGCCAAAATGCTGGGGGGCAACCCAGGCAACATAACATCTTTGATCAGTTGGGCGCTAGCAAGCAAATGTGCAGAGATGACGACCTAAGGGACGTGCTCAACGACATGCGCGAAAGGAATGATGAGTACGCTCCTCCGGCACCAGTTGCCCCAGCGATCCCAAACGCTGTACAGGCCCAGATCGATGCATTAAACCATGCTTTGCAGCAACTGGTAGGGAGCCGGACATCCCACATCGAGTATGATCAGAGAAGATGTACACCGTTCATACAAAGAATTGCTGTGGCAAAATCCCCAGCAAATTCAAGATGCCAGTACTACCCAATTTCGATGGATATGGTGACCCAGTATCTCACGTGAACAAGTTTGAGATACAGATGGACATCCAAAAGGTGTCAGATGATGCTCGCTACAGGATATTTCCTGCCACCCTATCTGACACCGCTTATGAGTAGTTTTTCAAATTCCCTCCTGCTAGCATAGTGTCATGGGAAATGTTCATGAAGGAATTCTACGGGAAATTCTACGCCGGTCATGTGTACCCAACTAAAGCCAACCAGCTGGTCGAGATACGCTAGAAGGAGAGAGAATCCTTGAAGGAGTACGTCCAGCGTTTCACGCGAGCTGCAGCTGGGGCTAAAAAAGTTTGCGATGAAGGGAAAATGATGGCCCTTACTGTTGGAGTAAGGCACCATTCTCCCCTCTGGAACAACTTAAGAAAGAATGGGGTGAAGAGTACTTAGGAATTCCTTGATCGAGCAGACCGATACATTAAGCTCAGGGATGTGATTGCCAATGAAGGGAAATCACCTGCGAAAGACAAGGGACCAAAGGAAGATCCCGCTAAAGCCGCCAACAGGTCGGATAAACCCAATCGCAACGAGAAAGGCAACGGGAACAGTAAAAATGGTGGAAAAAGGGCAAACGCTGAGCCGTCGACGTTTGAGAATAAGCGCCTTAAGGGCAACAGGTACGAGCCAAGGTTCACCAACTATACGGCCCTTGTCGAGAGCAAAGCGGAGGTATACCAGGCGACCAACGCCATTGTCCCTTACAAGCGACCAGCGCCAATAAGGAAGGATATCTCCAAGAGGGATACAAAAAAATTTTGTCGTTTCCACAACGACTATGGCCATGATACCAATGAGTGTAACCAGCTGAAAGATGAGATTGAGTTCCTTATCAGACAAGGACACCTAAGAAGATGTTCTCAGCGAGAAGCTCAAGGAGGCAACGAACAGGCGCTTGTATGCCAATGCTCGCCACCTTTACAGCTAGCTCATGTGGCAGGTACGTTGCTAACCATCTGTGGTGGCCCACACCATGCAGTAGAGAGTGGGAAGGCTAGAAAGCCATACACTCAGAGCTTACGCCACGACCAGGACATCAAAATGCTAAATGTGGAGGGGCAAACTCCGAAGAAGGCTCAAACAGAGGAAGAATTAATAACTTTCTATGAGTTTGACACTCAGCATATCTGATTTCCTCATTCGGATCCCCTGGTCGTGGACGTCTAGATAGCCAACATGATGGTCAAAAGGGTGTTAGTTGACACATGGAGTTCAATAAATATCTTGTACAAGTCTTCGTTAGAGAGAATGAATTTGTCAATGAAGGACCTAGAGCCATGCAACCAATCCATTTATGGTTTTTCTGGCGAATGGCTCGTGCTAACAGGGTCAATTAGGCTTCCGGTTACATCAAGAACTGCGCCTGCTTTTATAGTAGTTGATTGTCCTTCTGCATACAATGCTGTAATTGGAAGACTTATTCTGGTCGACCTGCGACTTGTAACCTCGATCTGGCACCTCGCCATGAAATTCCCAACTGACGTAGGGGTAGGATGCATGCTGGAAAACCAACGAGAAGCGAGGGAATGCTATAATTCCTCGATTACTAAGGCAAAGAGAGGTGGATCAAGGGAAGTCACCGGAAATGAGTTGCAGCTGGCCGATGAAACACAAGCCCGATCAAGTGAGCACGTCAGCAAATATGGTGTTGCCCAAAGTGAGTATAAGGATTTAGATCCACACTTTGGGGATTTTGATGAAGAAGTAGGACCAATCGAGGACCTCGAAGAGGACCAACTCGATGAAGCAGATTCGACCAGGGTTGTTAAAGTCGGTAAAATCGTAGAGACAACAATAAAGCAAAAGCTGGGGGAATTTTTGAAGAAAAACCAAGAAGTCTTTGCCTGCTCGCATAAAGACATGGTTGGAATTTACCCAGCAGTTATTAGCAACAAAAAAGAAAGTTGCTCGACAAAGACAGATCAAAGGCTCTAAAGGACGAAGTCGAGAAGCTAAAGCAGAACGGATTCATCAGGTTAGCGTGTTATCCATCGTGGGTCTCTAATCCCGTACTAGTCCCCAAGCCAAATGGCAAATGGAGAACATGTGTGGATTTCACATACCTTAATAAAGCCTGCCCAAAAGATTGTTTCCCGCTCCCAAGCATCAACCAGTTGGTCGATGCCACTTCAGGGCACAAGATCCTATCATTCATGGATGCATAATCTAGGCACAACCAGATCAACATCCATCCACCTGATAGGATCGCAATAGCTTTCAGACCGATACAAGGCTTTACTGTTACAAAGTAATGTGTTTTGGTTTGAAAAACGCTAGTGCGACTTACCAGCGATTAGTCAATCACATGTTCAAGGAGTTGATCGGTACAAAAATGGAAGTATATGTTGATGACATGCTGGTTAAGTCAAAAAAGGCGGAAAAACACATAGGGGACCAGCAAGAGTGCTTCAACGTCTTGAACAAACATCAAATGAAGTTGAATCCCCTCAAGTGTTCCTTCAAATTGGATCACGGAAATTTTTGGGATTTATAGTGAACTCACGAGGTATTGAAGCTAATCCCAAAACAATCAAGGCCCTGGTTGATACGAAATCGCCAAGATAAAAGATGTTCAAAGTTTAACCGAGAGAATCGCTGCTCTAAGTAGATTTATCTCCAAATCGACAGACAAGTGTGTCACATTTTTTAATCTACTTAGGGGCAATAAAAATTAAAGTGGGCGGAGGAGTGCGAGCAAGATTTCTAGGCTCTCAAGTCTCATATGTCGCAACCACCAATTCTATCCAAGCCAGTTAAAAAAGAAACTTTATTCATCTATTTGGCGGTCACAGAATATGCTGCTAGTGCTGTCTTGGTAAGAGAGGAGGAAAAAGTGCAAAAAGTCGTATATTATGTAAGCAAAAGGCTAATAGGAGCAGAGCTGTGCTACACGCCCATTGAAAAATTAGCCTACTGCTTGATCTTAGCCTACAGAAAGCTACGACCATACTTTCAAGCTCACCCTATCACAGTACTAACCGACCAGCCCCTACGGCAAGTTTTGCGGAAGCTGGAGGCTGTTGGTCGATTATTGAAATGGGTAGTTGAACTTACCACGAGCAGCACTAAAAGGGCAAGCTCTGGTCGACTTTGTTGCAAAGCTCACTGGACTTCCAGACAGAAGAGCATGAGCCTCAAAGCCAAACTCCCACTTGGAAGTTGTTTACAGACGGCTCTTCTAACGAACATTACGCTGGAGCCAAAGTGATTTTGGTAACGCCTGAAGGACATTGATTCCACTGCACAATCAAATTTGACTTCACAACGTCTAATAACGAAGCCGAGTATGAAGCACTGCTCGCAGGTTTACGATTAGCCAGGGACATGAATATAAAGTCACTTGAAATCTATAGTGACTCCTAGTTGGTGGTTAATTAGATTACTGGAGAATATCAAGCCAGGGGTTTGAAGATGGTTACTTACTTGAACAAAGCAAAGGATTTATTGGCGCAATTTGAAAAATATACACTCCAGCAAGTACCTTGCGACCAGAACTCAAACGCAGATGCTTTGGCCAAATTAGCAAGTGTAAAGGATGCTGACACCCTGAATATAGTGCATGTTGAACGACTATTCGTACCAAGCATCAGAGCAGAAGAAACCTCTATGGTAATTCAGGCAGAAGATACGTGGATGGCACCTTTCATTAAGTACTTGGCATATGGAATTTTGCCGATGGACAGAAACAAAGCGAGGGCCCTCTAGAGGCAGCCTACTTGATTTATCCTGGTCGACAGAATTCTATACCGAAGGGGGTACTCAATGCCACTCCTAAGATGCATCTCAAAAGAAAAGGCCAAAGAATGAATGCGAGAAGTCCATGAAGGTTTTTGTGGAGATCGCGCTGGGGGGCAGAGTTTATCAAAAAAGATCCTAAGGCAAGGATACTTCTGGCCAACAATGAATGAAGACTCTGTGGATTTTGTTCAGAAATGTGACAAGTGTCAAAAATTCTCCAAGATACCACGAGTAGTCCCCAACGGACTAAAGCAAATGCAAAGTCTATGGCCATTCGCAGTATGCGGAATAGACTTAATCGGTTCTTTACCCACAGGAAAAGGCGATGTCAAATATGTCATGGTGGCTGTTGATTACTTCATGAAGTGGGCTGAAGTTGAGCCACTTGCATCCATAACGACCAAAAAAGTTCTGTACTTTGTGGTAAAAAACATAGTGTGTCGCTATGGGTTGCCAAGAAAAATTCTCTCACACAATGGCACGCAGTTTGATGGTGATTTGTTCATGGATTTTTGTGAAAGGAATGGGATTATCAAAAGCTTCTCTTTAGTAGCTCATCCGCAGGCAAACAGACAAGCCGAGGCTGTCAACAAGACACTAAAGGATACTTTGAAGAAAAGACTCGAAGAAGCAAAGGGGGCATGGCCAGAGCAGTTGCCTGAAGTCCTCTGGTCGTATAGAACGTCCCATCGAACAACACCAAGCCATGCTCAATTTTCATTGGCTTATGGATATGAAGCTATGTTGCCTGTTGAATTAGATTAGCCATCACATTGACGAATGGAATACGGTCAAGACACGAATGGCCATTTATTGATGGAATCTTTGGATTTGGTCGATGAAAGGTGCGAGCAAGCCCAACTCCGAGTAGCAACTTACAAGCAAAAGGTCGCCCGATATTTCAACTCTAAAGTACGTGAAAGAAAATTTGATGTCGAAGATCTAGTACTTAGAAGAGTTTTAATCGGACCTAACTGGGAAGGACCATACCAAATTGAAGAAGTCCTCAATCCAGGCACTTATAAACTTGCTCGCTTAAATGGAGATCTCATTCCTTGCTATTGGAATAGAGAACACCTGTGCAAGTGTTATCAATAAACAATTCTTCTTAAAGAATTGGCTTATATTAATTTTACTTTTTACAAGTTTATGAACAAGGGTTAGTCAATCTCGTGACTGATCGCTTATAAGTGTAAGATCATATTTTTTATCACTCGTACAGACACAATTGTCCATTTATTACGAGAAACAAAAGGGACTATGCGCAGCCAGTCAATCTTGCCAACTATTGTATTTATTACAAGTATTTGCTCATTACGTGTGTTGTTTTGCTATATTATCATTTTTTATAAAAGTCTATTACGAGCAGTTATGTTCGAATAGGTCTTGGTCAAGGCAAGTGATCGAGGACCTAAAGCTCCCCAATCACATTGGGGGAATATAAGGTATCTAGCGAGCAAAGCATATCGACAAGTATATGTAAACACACGAGCAAAATAAGTGAAAGCATGCTATGGTACTTAGAGTATTTTTCAAAATTTTGTTTAAATTTTGTTAAATCAAACCAAAGTGCTATGCTAAGTTCGGTCATGCGAACAGATGTTATAATAAAATAAAAATATTATAATGTCAAAAGAGAAATCCTTTACACCGCGAGCAGTTACTGCTCGGATGTAATTGTATGTTAAAAGGAAAAGCTGCCCATGCAGCAATAAAAATATAAATTGTCTCGACACTACGAACCGAGATCCGTGTGTCCCAAATTACAAAGTTAAATAAAAACAACAAAAATTATTAAACACGAGGGTCTTGAGGAATTTGTTGGTCGACGGAGGCCCCAATTTCCTCTTCCACGCCATCAATGCCCGTAGCCAAGGAGATTTCGGGGAGGCTGGGATTTTTGCTCTCTCATTTTCTTCAAGACGGGCAAGGCACCTGTTCATTTTAGATTGCCTCAAGCGTTCGGAGAGATAGCTAAAATCTGCCTAGCAGTTATGCTTCCAGAATGTGTAGAGGCAATTGAAGGTGGCACCCTTATACCTCTCCAAGTTGCTGGCATTGGTCTGCTCGAGCTCTTTGATGTGCTCCTCCAGCCCCTTAGTCTCCTTTCTTCTAATGACCAAATCATCTTGAAGCTTAAAGGCTTCCTTGAAATTAAGCAAAGAAGCCTCCTTGTACTTCTCTTTAGTTTCGATGGCTTTGATCAAAGTAGCCTGGTGCTGTCTCAGCTCTTTGGCTAGCTTAAACTTCCGTTCGAGCATCTAAACGTTTTTCTTCTCGGCTGCCTCGATCTGCTCAATGTATTTTGCCTCAGCCGTCTTAAGCTCCTCAGCGTGTCTGGCCTCAGACGCTTTAAGTTCCTCAGCGTGTCTATCCTCGGACGCCTGAAGCTGCTCGCCAAGACTCTTCTCATATTGAGCAGTTAGGTCTCCCGAGTGGCGCCAGCTGGCGGTCATAGTTAGCATTCCCTACGATCAAAGAAAAAGATAAACTGATGGTAGAAAATGACGAGATAAACAAATGAACCTCAGGAAGAAATGGCAACTTACGCTAGCTATTTCATTCAGTGCACGGTTAATTATCTGGTTGACCTCCATGGAGTCGGTACAGATGATGGCCTCTCATCTGCGTCGATGTCTCCATAAGTTAGTCATCTTCTCCTTGGCCGAGCTGGGCACGATGCTCATCAAGGTGTCTCCTGTTTGATCAGGAGGTGCTGGTCGGCAGGTGCGGGAGGAGGTGTCTGGTCGACAGGTGCGGGAGGATGTCTCTGGTCGACAGGTGCTCGAAGAGGAGTCTAATCGACAGGGGCTGGCAGAGATGTCTGGTCAAGGGGGGCCGAAGGAGGTGTGGTTTCCCAAGAAGGAACCAGCACTAAAGGATGTCGGTCCGAGCTTTTTTTGTCGGAGGGTTCTTGCTACTTTCACCTTGGTGTGTCCTACTCCATTTTTCTTGCTCGAAGGAGCAGCGGGTACAGGTTCACTGTAAAGCTCGAATAGATCTTCATTTGACATGGCTGCAAAATAGAAGCGAATAGTCAGATAATGTGGACGGAGGTATCGACTAAATCAAGAAAATAAAATCAAGGAAATTATAAGTAAGATACCCAAGCTACAACTACTGTTCGCTACACTATTTATTGTACTACTACTACACTCAGTCACTGCCTTGAAGAAGTCTGAATTTAAATTAGGTGTATATTAAAAGTTGCCACCCCTGTCAAATAAATGACAGGGAATGAGAAAATTGTCTAAGAGTGAGAATTCAATACAGTTTTCATCTGAAGATTCAAGAATGAGTTTGGGACCCTCACAAACCTTTTGTTTGCCCTTTCCTGAAGGAATAGGGGCGGCAGCTTCGCACGGGGTGCTGGAGGGTTCCATGATAGTCATTCCCGTTGTCCTCCTCCTCAAAGGTTGTGACACATCGTGGTGCTGCTCGGGAACTTCTCCACTGATAACACTCCTCGCAGTTGTTTCCCGCACATCCTGGTGGGGGGCCAAAAGGCCAACAACCTTAGATTATTCTCTGTGACAAGCTCTTTGATGATTTTTCCTATGTCACTCATGCTAGCCAAGGAAGCTGCTTGTATCTCCATTTCTAGAGTGGGAGCAGGTCGGAGCCACGGACCTGAAGAATACCAAAGTTCTAAGGATCGTGCGGAAAAGCTAAAGGAAATTAAGCGACCAGTGAATAAAATAATTTATCTCCTTCAGTGAAGGCCAGATTGTTGGCGACCAGGTCTGGAGTTAAAATTACTCCTAGAAGTACATCCCCACGTTGAACTTGTGGGTGATCTCACTTAGGAAAGTGCGAGCAGATTCCTTGTGGTAAAAGTGGAAGAACCCCGTGTTGTTGTGATTGGGGTTGGACTTGAGATCAAATAAGTAATTGACCTCTTGTGGTGTAGGAATGGGTCACTTTTTATGGCCGTACAGGATATAGAGAGCAGAGAGCACTCTATATCCATTTGTCTCTATATCCATTTAGGGTGATTTGGAAGGGGGCGACCTCGAAGTAGTTGGCCACCCCCACGAAAAATGGATGAAGAGGCAAGGTTGCCCCTACCTCAATATGATATCTCGACCAGGCGTTGAAGGCGCCCCCAGCCAGGTTTGCCCGCTGGTCGATGGTAGGATTGATTAGGGTTATCCCATGAAGTCCATACTTCTTGGGATAATGTTGTGATGTTACTAGGAGGTACCACGTACCATTCAACTTTTGGTCGAAGGACGTCCCGAGGTTGGGCCTTTCTTTGGATTTCTGGCTGAGGAGTGTTTTCAGCTTGTGGGCTGGTCGAAGGATTTTCAGCCCGAGGAGTAGGCTATTTGGCAGGAGGAGAGGTTGTTTTCCTTTTCTTTTTAGCAGTGGATTTTACTCGACCCATGTTCGATGGACTGGTTAAAGGTCTTCTAGAAGGGTTTTGAGAAAAAGGAATTTTTGGGATTAGTAATGACGACTGTTCCTAATCTTTGAGCAACTGGGCAAGCAAGTCATCGTCGATCGGCCTCTCACCTCCCCACGGGTCGTGCATAAAAATCTGCGAACAGAGAAGGGAAAATGAGAATCTACGGCCAATAGACCAAGAAAGTGGAAAAGTTGGAATAACTTTGCTCATGTATAAAAGTTAAGTTTTTATACGACCAGCAGCATTCTAACAAAAACACTAAATTCTATGCGAATAGTTTGGAAAATGGATTAAAAAGCAGTAGTGAAAAGTTTTCTAGGAAAAACATTTCGACTCTGAAAGGGCGGGAAAAACCCTGTTTTTTCTACATGCCTAAAAATTGAATTTTTACATCGATTTTACGCCCTAAATCAATAATCCTTACTCCCAAGTCGATTCCTAAGCCTCATATTGTGTTTTTTCCTTATCCTATCATGCTAATATCTGCGTGCCCATTTACCCCAAATCAGTTTTTCAAGAACATTCAGGAATTCTAAGTCCGAAACAAACCAGAAATTAAATATTGCATGGCAGTCTAACGACGGAGAAGTTTGAGAAACTTACTTAGATGAAGATTAGTGCAAACTTCCGAGACAATGAATGGCTGGGCAAAAGCTTCGTGGATCGTTGGGATCGTTTGGGTCTTCTGGGTTTGAAGGGTTCAGTTCTTCAGTGTTCTTGAGAAAGAGATAGAAAGTAAAAGGTGAAAGGGAAATATGAAGGGCTATATATATATTGATTGAAGCACGGTTACAGAGGTAGTCATAAGGGGTGATTTTTTTAGGCATGGGAAAGCGTAATGGCCGTCAAATCCATTTTTGGGAAACTAAAAAGACATGAATGGTTGCCTTTTCTTGAGGATCCATGGGCAGCTCTAACAGATTTGATAGGGCATACGAAAGGTCGGTTGTCTAAATTTACTTTATACTGGTCACAGTAAAATAAACACGGCAAACAAATATTTACCCAAAAATGGCTCCTGATGACATGGCAGGATTGACCTGCACATGGCGGGCACGTGACGACTTTAAGTGAATGAATCTTGTTCGACCATCGACCAGAAAGTCATTGATTTATCAAGCATCATGCTTAGGTGCGACCAGTCTGGTCGCATACATTCATTTACTTCCTTTTGGATGTGCAATCTTGTAATATTTGCATTAATTGTAATTTATTTTATTACCTAGATACGTGAATCTTAATGATAATTAAGGCCCATCAGCCCATGTACTTTTCTTGAGCCTATAATTAAGGATCAAAGGGCTCAAGGAAGGGACTTTTGGAACTTTTGATCTTTGTACTCTGACAGAAAAATATAGTGTGATTATTCACCAAAGTTGTAATGTTCCCAAGGCTTGTGAAAATCGTGAACCCTAGTTCATTGATCACCGTGTTGGGATTCAACATCAATAAGAATACTAAGTGGACGTAGGTCATTACCTTCCAATTGGGGCCGAACCACTATAAATCGTTTGTGTCTTTTGCTTTCCATTTGAATTTCTTCTTGATTTCATCTCATCTTATATTATTTATCTGACTCCAGGTCGTTGACCAATTCGAGGGTCAACAAGCTCTATACAATCACAATTACAAATGTTCAAACCAATCTTTTTCTATATGTGTTATCTTCTTAGGCATAACCCCTGTTATCCTATATTTAACCTCAGTTTTAGTTTGCTGTATAATTAACTCCACTCGTTTGCTTCTATGTTGGCACAAAACTTCATTTCTATTTGACCAGATCTGGCTTACCATAGAAGCAAGTGCTGCTACAAGAATTATCTTCTTAAATCTGCTATGTCTGCTACGACTGAGACCTCTTATCAATCGTTTTAGTGATGCAGCTGATGTGTTCCATTGTAACCATGTTTTGATTCCTTGTAACACCCTGCTACTATATAAGCAATAAAAATATAAATGTTGAATATTTTCTATATCAGCACCACAAATCACACAATCTGCTACATTGCAGATATTAAATTTCAATAGTCACTCTCTTGTTTGCAACCTTCCCACCATAACTAACCAAAATATAAATTTTTGTTTTGGAATAGCTAGCCTATTCCATACAGCATACTGCCAATAAACTAAATCTTGAACTGGACAGAGTACCCACTACAACAATATTGAGTATATATTACATTAAAGAATAGCATATATTTAGAAGTGCTATTATTAAGTGGGGGGATTAAAAAACACGGAACTGAATAGTGGGGATTAAAAACACACGGTCTGTTTTTGGCGCCATATGACTAAAAACTCAGGCGGCAAAATGAATTTCTGCCAAATTCCCTTTCTCTCAGCCTTTCTCTAAGTTACCCTTTCTCTCAGCCTCCATCTCTCACTCACGAAGCCCTCTCCGCCCTCTCCGCCCTCACGAAGACTCACCGCCCTGAACTCATCCCTGCCTCACCGCCTTCACCGCCCTCACGAAGTCTCTTCGCCCTCAACTCATCTCTGCCTCACCGCCCTCACGAAGTCTCTCCGCCCTCAACTCAGCTCTGCCTCACGAAGACTCGCTCCAGAGTCGAGCTCTTTCTCCGCTTCACGAAGTCATGCTCCAGAGTGGAGCTTCTCTGCCTCACGAGTTCTCTGCCTCACGCCCACGTAACTTTACAGCAAGAGAAGGTACTGATTTCCCATGGATCCTTAGTATCGATAATTATTTGTTCTTCTTCTTGTGTGAAGGAGCCTTTCTTAATCTTAATAAACCCTTCTCTGGTTCTCATCACTGGTGATCTCACAGGTTTCTCTCTCAATCTATCTTCCTTTATTTTTATTGAACTTTTATGTTTTGGCTGATATAGCTTCATGGGTTGTTGAATTATTTGGTAGTCTGATATGGGTTTCTTCTATATTTGTAATATTTGCTTCATGTCTGAGATTAGTATCGTGGACTTTTATAAATATGTAACGCTTAAGGAATTAGATTCTTCTTATGCATGACTGTATCTGGTGAAATTTTCCCTTTTTAAAAAGCATAACACAAATTTCTTATCTTGTTTGGGCAGAGACTAACCTTTCTAAAGAAGTTACCCATTCTTTTTTTAATTAATGGCATTGTTGTGTGTGTTTCTTTTCGGAGAAATTTGTGCTTTTTATATGCTGTCAACTGATATAAGTTTTGGTGATATGCATAGTCAGATTTGAGAGTTGAGAGTCGTGTTGTACTTATAAGAGTTTAAGTTATTTTGCTATGTTCTCACTGGTTGATAGAGTACTGTTGCATGCTCCCCCTTATCCGTATAGAAATCATAAGCAGTTTTCTTTATATCAATATACTCAGTATAAATTAGATTATGATTCCCACTAGCCTGCGTTAAGCCATCTACAGACATGATTTGTCAAATCGAACACTGTCTAACTTCTTGTTGTTATCTCCACTAGATGGCAAGAGCAAGGATTTTTTAACAATGAGGTGGTCTGGTCTCAAATAGTTTATCCATCTTAATCTACAGCTCTTCCCACACCTTTGTAATCCTGCACTCTAATACTCATTCTATTCATTTATATTTACAAATTATTGAAATATATATATACATATTTAAAATATTATACATCTCACAATATAAGAAAAGATGATGTAAACTTTAAAATCACTAATTTTTACAGATAGTGCAAAAGAAACAGAACCTGCAAGCTTTGGGACAGAGCTCCAACTGCCATGGCCATGAGTGGTGATATGTGTAAGGAGCTTGTCATCTTCTTCAGGTGACCAAAGGCCTCTCTTGACTTTCTGCTTGATGCAGCAACGATGGCCCATATGCACAACTATATATTATTTACTTTCCCAAATAGTAAGAAAGCTTATTAATATTGATGATCAATACTAGCTAATCACTTGAACATTTTTCACAAGGAAAAATCATTCCAACTAACATCTCACAACTCTCTCTCTCTCAATAATTTTTACATTCAATCATCTTATTGATATCCATATATACACTAGTCCTGTTATCTTGCTTGTATGACTCAAGTAGCGTGTATTAATTATGCAGTTTTGAACTCACAAATAAGAAAGATTGGTTGATGCATGCCAAAACCTGCAGCTTAGCAATGAAACTTTTGAGATATAAACTGAGGACTTCCATTTTAGTTAAACACCATGGATAGCTATCACTTCATTGTTATGTTCTTTCACTTGAGTTGAATCCTACAACTAGCATCCTTGGAAGAAGGTGAATGGTCAGAGACTGATAAACCTTATTCTCTTTTGCAGAATTTGAACCACAAAAATATTGTGAAATATCTTGGATCCTTAAAGACTAAGAGTCACCTCCACATAAGGTATTTTTAAAGGTATATTTAAAGGTATTTTTTTTTAAACTAATTCATAAATTTATATAATTTGTTTATTCTATATTTTTATTTATCTCCATCATGTATGCTTATGTGAATGGTAAATAATAATTTTTTTTAACCTTTTTATTTTACATGCTCTTCCATATGTAATTCATATGCTTATTATTTGTTTGATATAGTCAATTTGTTTACTATGTATAATTTGTTGACTTAGCTACCAACATCCGAAAGATCATAGAATGAGTGATCACAGAGACAGTGGTTTCTGAGCATTGAAATCTATAAGATGGTTTAGTTTTCTTTGTTAAAAAAAAAAAAAAAACAGAATAAGAGCTGAACTAAAGGAGGTTATTATATTTTTTTAATCAATGATCATTTGAGTATGTAAATAATATCTATGTCTTTGTTCATGTAATTTTTATTTTGATCTTATAAGCATGTTGTTCTTTCAATATGAGATAATTGTGACATGACTTTTTGATTTATTGGGTTCTCTACACAAGTTTCTAAATTTCTTTAACTCTTTCAGAAATTCAGAATTGGAGGGAACTTTATTTGCAGCAGTTTGCAAGAGGTATGTTTTCTTTTATTTTTGTTAAAATACTTTGCAAATGTTAGAGGAGTTTGAATATCTTAGATATTCATCCATAGTGAAGTAGGTTCTGAGATTATTATTATTGTGTGTTGGGGTGATAACGGAAGGTTGAGAACTTGTGTGTATTAGTGAAGTAGGTTCTGAGAAATTTGTGTGCTGCGGCGAGATAAGAAAGAAAACTTGTGTGTTGATTGAATATTTTGAATTGATAATGATTGATGGTTGATTAATAAATATGGCTAGATGTCTTCTGATTTTCTGTTAGTTATTTGATGTATATCTAATAAACTTCAAAAACCATAGAAATTTGAAAGTAGAATTGAAACCCATGTGGGGAAATATATTAGAATAATTATAGAAATAGCTTCTTGCAATTCAAAAATATATTAGAATAATTGTTCGAATATCAGGAGAAAGACCGCCATGAACACAAAGTACATGGAGAGAGAAATAATATATATTATTACATAACTGAAGCACCCAGGCATCTATGCAACCAAATAACATATGATAAGTGCGTGTATAAACTATGCATAAATAACAGGAAATATTAGAATGTGACATCATGTGTGAGTGTGTAAAGCAAGAGAACCTTACAGTGCCATCTATGATTGCTGAAAGCGTCAAATAATCAAAAAGATATGTACTATACCGCCATGCATTAGCATTTCCATACTTCCTCTGGCACTCGTCATAAAAACCATACACCTAGCAGAGATGACATGATCCATAAAAAACAATCAGTGATAAGAACTCCTAAAAGCTTCTAAACTGGTATTCGGAGACATTAGCATCTCTATTTTAGTCATAAAATATCAAGAGAGAAAAATAACAGTTGATAAACTTTATTTTAACACACCCAGCTGCCTAAGCTATCAAGTTGAAACAGTTGAGAAACTGTTGAAGTGTGACTAACAGTAAAGTCTTCCATTTTTTGTGCACAAAGCAAAACTTTTTTAATGAAGAAAAGTACAATAAGCAAACTCAGAAGATAATTGATAATTGTTGAACACTAAATCCTTCCAGCTAAGACAATAAAACAAGAAAGGAAAGTCATTGAACTCCTTAACCATCAACCCACGAATAGAAGCTAAAAGCTTGGCTCTACAATAAAATGTAGCTTTATCCGGATAATGTGAATTACAAAATAGATATCAAATTCTTGAACTGACAATACTCTTTATATATATAAATATATATAATATTTCTTTGAGATGAGGATTGGAAATGCCAGAATTATCTCAAGTTTAGCAATAAGACTAAATAAACAGCTTAAATTCATTTCAGAACTCAGAATCAAGTAATTTTAAAAATCAAATCATATAGTATATTTTGGTTGATACAATTTTGTATTTACCATTACATAGACTTATCAAAATTTTTCTTTTTGTTGGTTAGAACAGGACAACTAAATTGGTGATCATGTTGGATAAAAATTGGCTACGCTTCAATAGGTAATAAGAATTAGGGATTTAATTAGTGCTAGCTTAGTAAAATTAGTAACTTACTGTATTTGTTACTAATATATTCTAAATATGAACTTGTCTTTGAATTGTAGAGCCTCGGATGAGTATAGAGAAGGCGCTAAGAATTTTATAGAAATGTCAGAAGAGCTAGTTGGTTATCCAGAAAAGTTATTGTGTCCATGCAAAGTTTGTCGAAACTTAAGTCACCAATGTATTAACATTTTGTATGAACACTTAGTCATTTATGGGATTGATCCAACATACAAAATCTGTTTTCATCATGGGGAAGAATTATCAAGAGATGATGATGTAGAGACAATGGAAACATTTGATTCTTACAACTTGTTTAGGGCTACAAATATTGATGGTTGTGATTTTGAAAGTCATCTAGAAGGTCATGATGACACTTTTATGGAAAAAATAGAAGATGCAGACACTCCATTATATCCACAATGCACTAAATATACTAAGTTATCGTCAATTGTTGCATTGTATAAGGTTAAAACTACCAAAGGATGATCTGACAAAAGTTTTGATGAATTGTTAAGACTTTTGAATGATATGTTTCCTTTAGATAATATGATCCCCAAGTCTATGTATGAGGTTCGAAAATTTCTTTGATTATTTGATTGAGGATATGAAAAGATTCATGCGTGTGTTAATGATTGTTGTTTGTTTAGAAAAGATAAAGAAAACTTGCAAGAATGTCCAACATGTGGAACTTCACGTTGGATGTCAGATAAGCTGACTAAAAAGGTTCGACATGGTGTCCCAGCAAAAGTTTTGAGGTACTTTCCTATAATCCTGAGGTTGAAACGGATGTTCATGTCTAAAAGAATTTCAAAGGAATTAAGATGGCATCACAACAATAAAAGTTGCGATGGAAAAATGCGTCACCCAGTGGATTCAGCAGCATGGGAGCTAGTCAATGATAAATGGCCATCATTTTCAAATGAAGAGAGAAATATTAGACTTGGCCTTTCCACAGATGGATTTAACCCATTTAGTAATTTAAGTTCTAAGTATAGTATTTGGCCTGTTTTGTTGGTCATGTACAACTTACCCCCATGGTTGTGCATGAAACAGGAGAATATTTTATTATCATTGTTTATTCCAGGACCTAAATAGCCTGGGAATGATATTGATATATACTTAGAACCCCTCGTAGAGGACTTGAAATTATTATGGAATGAGGGTGTTGATGCTCATGATGCATTAGACAATACAAATTTCAAGTTGCGGGCTATTTTGATGTGGACAATCCAAGATTTTCCAGCATACGGGAACCTTGCTGGTTGTAAAAATAAGGGATGTTTTAGTTGTCCCCTATGTGGTTATGGTACTCATTCAGAGTGGCTAAAACATAGTTGGAAGTTTTCATATCGAGGTCATCAGAAATTTCTTAAAGAAGACCATCCATTTCGGAGTAAAAGAAGTTGGTTTGATGGAGAAGTTGAGCATGGAAATCATGAATGGGACTACAATTGCTAAACACCTTAAAGATTTTGTGAATGTTTGAGGAAAATCCACTTCAAAGAAAAGGAAACAAAATGATTCAAAAGAAATGTGGAAAAAACGATCCATATTTTTTCAGTTACCTTATTGGAAGGTTAGCACATTCTTACTACTCTAAAAAAATTTTGTGTAAATTATTTTTTTGGAGGAATTTCATTAGTTATTTCTTTTGCAATTTTTTTAGGAATTGTATGTTCGTCACAATTTGGATGTGATGCACATAGAGAAAAATGTTTGTGAAAGCATCTATAATACATTGCTAGATGTTGCTGGAAAAAGTAAAGATGGACTAAAAGCTCGCTTGGATTTGCAACATATGGGTATTAGGAGTGCATTACACCCACAAGAGAAGGGGACTAGAACCTATCTTCTTGCAGCTTTACACACACTATCAAAGCTTGAGAAAGAATTATTTTGTAAAAGGTTGTTCTCATTGAAAGTACCTAATGGATATAGCTCAAATATTCGAAATTGTGTTTCAATGGAACAGTGCAAGCTCATGGGCCTTAAGTCACACGATTGCCACATTTTGATGCAACAATTACTACCGGTGGCTATAAAAGGATTGATGCCATTGGGTCCAAGAGATGCTATAATAAGATTATGCACGTTCTTTAATCGAATATGTCAACGTGTTCTTGATAGAGAAAGCATAATGACATTAGAAAATGATGTTATTGAAACTTTATGCTTACTAGAGAGATTCTTTCCACCATCATTTTTTGATGTCATGATTCACTTAGTGGTTCATATCGGACGAGAAGCACGACTATGTGGACCAGTCCAATTTCGATTGATGTATCCATTTGAGAGGTGAATCACTAAGACTTAATTGTTTTGTTTATTCTTATTAGTTTATGTGAACATTCTATTAATGATGAGCAATTGTATGATTAATAGACGCATGAAGTTATTGAAAGATTATGTCAGAAATCGAGCAAGGCCTGAAGGTTGTATTGCAGAGTGTTATCTTGCAGATGAGTGTGTGAGCTTTTGTAATGAATTCACTGACCATTCAATTGAACTAAACACAAAAGAAGGTCGAAATGAAGAGTGGTCAAATGATGTGATACTTGAAGGTCATCCAATTTCTAGGATGAAAGAAATTATATTGACAGATGAGTTGTTAGAAATTGCACATCAATACATTCTGTTAAATACATCTGTTGTGGAGCCTTTTCTAGAGTAAGTGTCTAATATTAGAAATTATTATTTTTTATATTAAAAATGTAGTAATACTAAATCATTGGTCCTATAAATTAGGATTCACTTAGAGGAGTTGAAAAAAACAAACAAAATATATGAGAGAAATAGTGGATTACTTTGGAAGAAGCATATACAAACTTTTTCAACATGGATGAAGGAAAAGGTAAATTAATGCAAACTAACTGGTTCATATCAGTTTTTTTAAATATCATTAAGAAAATTAACAATGTCATACTATTATTTGTATAGGTTCCTATGCATTCCTCAACTTGTGATGAAACTGATTTGTTGAAATGGCTAGCATATGGACCCAGAAAACATGCTGCTTCTTACACTGGATATATTATCAATGGTCAAAGATTCCATGTACATGACATTGAGAAGTCCACACAGAATAGTGGTGTCTCAATTGAAGCTACAACTATGTGTAGATCTAGTGCCAAAGATGTATCTCAAGTTCCTAATTTAGTTTCATACTATGGGGTTATAAGGGAGATAATCTTGTTAGATTACTATATAGTTCAGATTCCAATTTTCAAATGTGATTGGGCAAATGTCCCTAACGGTGTTAGGGTGGAGGATAGTCTTACTTTAGTTAATCTACACCAAAGTCAATGGTCTGTTGGTAGAGACCCTTTTATTTTAGCCTCACAAGCTAAACAAGTCTTCTACTCAAGAGAACATGATTCTTCCAATTGGTATGTGGTGATTAGGGCACCCCCTAGAGGTTTTTATGACATGGAAAATTATGATGAGCAAGAATTCATGCCTGTAATGTCTGAAGTTACTGAATCTAGGTTATATAATGTAGTGGAAGATAAACAATATGTTGGAGATGATTGTGAGGGTATATTAGTTTGATTATTGTTGTGTTTTTTGTAAATTGTAGAAGATGTTGCACTTGACATTCAAAGTTGTAATCAATGGAAATTTCAGTTTATACTTTAGCTCATTAATTGGCTGTTTCTTATTTGTGTATTTTTAGCGAAGAACTCTTGAAAACATATGTCTTTGATGCCAAGAATGATTGTTTATTTCTTTCTTTCTGACTTTTATTATATGTTTGTTTTGTGATAATTGATAATATGTTGTTATATATGATTTTTGCAACTCATAAAAGATATTACTAATTATAGAAACGGTTGATCAGAAACTAGTCAAAGAGTTTGCCAAGTACAAGATATGTCACCTCCATCTACAAAAGGAAAGAGGCCAAAACACATACCTACAGGAAAATTAGTTAAACTCCTCAATGAAAAGAGGAAGAGCTTTAGAGTAAATTTTGAAATGGATAAGGTTGTTGAAGAGAGATATACTAAGGATGTGTCTCCAAAGAAAAAGACACGTAGAATGATTGTAAGAAATGACTCTTCAGATGAAGAAGAAGTACCCATCTCCCCTGTGACAAGGAGATCTCTTCAAAATCTATTTGAGGTTGAACAACCAATAGACTCTCTTGAAAAAATAGTGCTTGAAGTAGAAATTAGTCCTTCAAATGACCATGCCATCTCACCAACAGCCACAAGAAAATCACAACGCCTACAAATCCCAGAAAACCCAAATGAAACAATTGTTGAAAACTTGGCAGACACAATTGTTGAAAACTTGCCTGACGAACAAGAACTACCTGAAGAAGTTGTTGCACCTATTACCCAAAAGAGAACTAGAGGCCCTAGTAAAATGAAGTCTATTGCAATAGACAGTGATGGTCGTTTGGAAGTTAAGTTTAACTCAAAGGGACAACCAATAGGTGCAACATCAATATCTTTGTCTTCATTTTTGGGTGCACTTGTTAGAGAAATTGTACCAGTAACAATAAAAGATTGGAGGAAGATTCCTCTAGGAATGAAAGAGGTCTTATGGAAATCTATTCAGGTATATATACTCAGGTTTTATGCATTGAACATGAAATTTGTTGAAATTCATTTACATTAATACTAACCTATTATTAATTTTACTAGGCAAGATATAAGGTTGACAAAGATTGGCAAAAGAACTATATATTCAAAAGTATGGCAGATCTTTGGAGAGCTTCGAAATCAAGGCTAGTTACTAAAATAACAAAGGCACCAAATGAAGAAGCAAGATTGAAACTAAAGCCTGATAATATTAAATCTATGAATGAGTGGAAAAGTTTTGTTAAGGAAAAAAATAGTGCTGAGTTTAAGGTATTTTATTCTTAACATCTTATAACCAAATATATTTATGATTAAAATTTATAGTTTAATGTCGCTATTAACTTTATATTCTTAGGCTACAAGCGAGAAATTCAAAAAAATATGGACAAAGCAACTACCCCACACTTGTAGTCGCAAAGGTTATGCAAGATTGATTGATGAATTGGTAAAGCCAAACATATTTACAGTTGTTTTATTATAGAATTTGGTTTAGATATTTTTTTAATTTTTTTTCTTATTTTGATAGATGAACCATAGTGAAACCAATACACCACCTTCTAGAGTTGATGTTTGGACCAAAGCACATAAGAAGAAAAATGGCGAACCAGTAAATTCAGAAGTGGCTGAAGCTTTTGTATACACCTTGCTCTTTCAAAATCATGTGACTTTAGTTTTAATGTACTCATTTGTTTGAATACATTTATTGATACTATTTATTTTTGAAGGATTTGGTTGAAGAATATAAGAAAGATCCTGCTATGTCTTCAACTACAAGTGTTAATGAAGACATCCTCAAAAAAGTCCTTGGTCCTGAAAAAAATTCATACATGAGAGCTTTCGGAAGAGGAGTTACTCGGTCAAAGTTGCAAATTGTGTCAGAAAGAGATGACCATTTGATGAAGATAGAAGGTCAATGCAAAGATTTGAAAGACAAAATGCAACACATGGAGCAACTCATTGTTTCTTTAATGAAAAATCAAGTAAGTATTTTGATGCTGAAACTATATTTTCATGTGGCTGAATTGCAATAATAACTAAGATTCATGTTTAATTTTTTGGTTAGTCTTTACTTTTGTATTTTTTTTTATTTTGATATTGAATTCATGTCTTTCTATCTTACTTGTAAATAGAATACATCTACTCAGAGCGAGGAGCAATCAAATGTCAATGTTCAATCAAATTCTCATGTTCATTCCACTCAGGTAATTATGATACTAATTATATGAAAATGATAAAATCTAAAACATATAATATTCAATATAAAATCATTTACTACTGCTGAATTTGTTATATTGATATATTGTTAGAGTGTCAAGAACCACACATTTGGCTCAAAATGCAAAATATTAGATTGGATTGGATCTGGAGAAATTATTGCAGAAGGTTATTTTATCTCAAGTGACCCAAAGGATGAGGTTCACCATGTTCCTCTTGGGCCTAGTGCTATGAAAGTGGGGATAGATCTTGTGAGAAAGAATGATGCATTTCTGTGGAGGCCTTCAACAATTATGTCTACTGTAGTAGATGCTGTAGGTAGTATAATTGCATGGCCAGCTGATAAAGTTATAATTAGGTAATTAACATTTTTTATGTACTCTTTTAGTTTACTATAACTTTAAGTTAAAGCATTACTTATTTAAATTTTGTTGTAGCTAAACAAATGGACTCACAACAAAGACAAGTGCACAAAGGATGATGAATTGAAGGATGGAGTAAGTTTCACGCATGGTTTACTTTTGTGTATCTTGTAATGTTTCTATTTTTCATTTTTGAAGTAAAAATTGTTCAAGATTATAAAACTTTATTATGTTATGCTTTCAAACTTAAGTTAGAACTAAGATCTCATGAAGTAGACACATTCATGGTTTGAATTAGTTATTATTTAATGTAACACTTATGGTTTATCAATCTATTGAGAATTACATTTTATGATTAATTTTGAATTTTTTTTTATCAAAATACAATAATGAAAATCTTTTAATTAAAAAAAAAAACCATATAAGTATACTTATCAAAATAAAATTTAAAATTTGATTACTATATGTTATGATTTAAAAACATATTATAAGCATAAAAAATCGTTATGGTTTATATAATATAACAAACTAAAAATGTTATCAAAATAATCAAATGTAATAGTTGAAAAGTGTTATGAAAAAAGTACAAGATTAAACTTCAAATTTATAACCAGAAACTCTATCTAAATGTTATTATTTGAATATTATAGCACCTAAAAATGTGTTATTGAATAGTTTAAGATAACACCGAACATAACATTCAAAAACTGTTATAGAAAAGACTGGACTTTTAATAACATGGGCTACGTTAGCATTTTCAGAAGTGCTATCAATAGTCCCGGTTAGCCGTTTTTAAGTGTTATGAATACTGTTTTTTCTTGTAGTGACCTTATTACCATGCTTAATTTGATAAGTCTCAGCTGTGAATTTTTGTACATCAATGAGCCCTTTGAACCTGTCTTTGACTGCCACAATTTGTTTCCAGTACCAGCTACTGGACACCAGGGCTTTATAGCTCCACCAATCTTCTCCCCCCAAATATACATTGTGAACCGATTTCATCCAAAGATTGTCTTGCTTTGTTGCCACAACCCATATGTATTTTCCTATTGCTGCAATATTCCACTTTAGCACATTCCGAAAGCCAAGGCCTCCCTCTTTTTTCGTTTTACAAAGTGATTCCCATGCCACATACCCCAGCCCAAGATATTCTGATTCACCTTTCCACTAGCAAGCTCTAGAAATAGAGTTCACTTTTTGTAGAACTTTCTTAGGCAGGAGCATAATTTAGGACCAGTAGGAGTGTATTGTGATCAGAACTGAGTTGATCATAGTAACTCGTCCAGAAAACGTTAAGTTCCTAGAACTCCTTATTCTAATTCTAAGCACCATTTTTTCCAACAGCAATTCACACTCTGCAGCTGATTTTTTTTTTTTTGCACAAATTGGTATACCAAGGTATCGAAATTGCATGTCCCTTTTGCAAAATCCTCAAATAGCAAGCACTCTTTGTACCTCCCCCGAATCCATTCCACAAAAGTATATTGCAGATTCAGATTCATTCGGCTGCAATCCTGATGTTTGAGAGAAAAGTTTAAGACCTTGTAGTATGAGGTAAATGGACTTGAAATCACCATGACAGAATAATAATACATCGTCTGCAAAACAAAGATGATTTAATTCAAGAGCAAAAAATATTTCATGGAAGTTGAAGTCTTATTTCTTCCCTACTTTCCCCATAATTTGGGACAAATATTCCATTCCTAGAACAAACAATAGAGGGGACATTGGGTGTCCTTGGCGAAGCCCTCTTTTTTCTTCAAAGTACCCATTCATACATCCATTGAACATTAGAGAAAATCGGGGTGTTCGCACTCATATCATAATTAGTTGAATGAATCTATCTAGGAACCTAAATGCTCTCAACATTTCCTCAAGGAAATCACACTCTACTGTGTCATATGTCGTCCTCAGATCTAGTTTGATAATACAGTTGGGTCTTGTACTCTTTCTTCCACAATGGCACACTAAATCTTGGCACACCATTATATTATGAGCGATATATCTCCCTTGTATTAAACCTCCCTGGTTTGAAGCTATTAGCTCTGGATGAATAATTGTAACGCCCTACTACCTTAGAGCCGTTACTAAGTGAGTTTAAAAATGGAAATTGTGCAACTAACAGACTCTATGAGGTTTCTAAAACCAAAAGTGTGATTAAACCAGTATTTAAGGCTGTACTCTTTGGAAATGTTTAGTTTCATTGAAAACATTAAGTATCAAACATCTGAGATCCCAAAAATAAGGTTTACAAAATATTTACAACTCAAAAATAGATTTACACCAGGTTAACTATCAAAAGAACAAGTTAATACAGCCATATACAAAATGCCCCCAACCAAAGCAGTCGGGCAGGCCGAACATGTACGCACCGCCCCCACGCTCTCCATACTCATGGCCGGTTGACTGACTCCTTGATTTTACCTGCCACACAGAGCACCCATGAGCCGAAGCCCAGCAAGAAAACCCAAATAGTACATAACATATGCATAGAATATAGCTGACATAATCCACTAGTAAATAGGAAAACCATCAGACTGAACAAGAATGGCCATGCCGCCCCAGAGGCCTTACCAAAGCCTGGGGTCTCGGTCCTCACCGTAAGGATAACTCATGTATCCCTTGGGTCCCACCCTAGCTATAAGCACCCCATGTGCTGAGTGTTACTTCCGGCCCCAAGGCCGTACCCGGCCTTCGCCGCTCTCGGCCTTAGCCGTTCATTTCATTATAATCACACATATCGTACATTTTGAAATAATCATTCAAACATATAATAATTCATTTAAGGTTATACATTTGCACATAATACAATCTAGGGCCATGCCCTGCAATAGCACTGTGGGCCCATGCCCTGATCTCGGGTGTTACGGTTTTCTTACCTGTATCCCGAGCTTTCCGATGCACCAAGGTCACAAGCACGGTCCTCTAGCACGAGCCTCCCCGAAATCCTAGTCACAACACACATAAAACACTTTTAATACTAACCATGCCCAAGACCACTTCCCGGGACCAATCCCGTACTCTCGGGACCTCCAAATCCATAAAACAATACATTGGAACCATCCCCCGTGTCCCCGGGCAAAAGCCCTAAAAACCCAACTTTTTGGCTGCCAAAATGGCCTAGGGCCGCGGCACTTCCCTCAAGGGCCGCGGCGCCTAGCGGCTAGGCCACATCCTGAAGCATCCTTGCGCCTCGGCGCCCAAGAACAGGGCCGCGACACTCCTTCGCGAACCCAGATTTCTGGGTTTCCTCTTGCGTTTTTCCCGAGCTACAACCTCTCCAAATCAACCCAAACAAATAGCAAAAGCCCAAGATCAAATCAAAACTTCATATGAACCATCTAACAACCTATAGACACTAGAATCAAGATCAAAACATCATCACACCCAAAATCCACCCCTTTGATTTCTAATTTCAGCAACCCAAACCAAAACTTTAAAAATGCTTAACTCATGCTTTAGATTCCTCAAATCAAAACAGAAACCCAACTTAAATGTGCATAAAATCCATACCTTAAGTGGAGAATTCACCCAAAAGCTTCCTTGATCTCCTCCAAGACTCCCACTTCAGCCCCCTTCTACACTTCTTCTTCTTGCCCTAGCTTTTCTTTCTTCTTCTTTTTTTTTTTTCTTCTCTTCAATTTTTATCAAAACAACAAATGACCCAATGCCCAAACCGTGTACCCCAATATCCCAGATGAAAGTTGTCTAATTCCCTTGCCAAATGACCACTTTACCCCTTCCTAATAACCCTTCCTAACTAAACCTTCAAGGGTACTCAAGTCCTTTCACTTCTATTTCAATTCTACCATTTTCTATCTAAAACTTGTTACTCACAGCAGTTACAAACGGTTACACAGGTTACTCAATCGCCAATAACCATAACCACTCATTCTCAACTCAACTTATAAGATTCCCAAAGTACCTAAGTAATTTCCCTGCGTGAAGAAAAGAAAGAACAGCTTCACAAACCACCTCTCCTACAATATCCCAATTGTCCCCGTAAAAGTAGCTAACATGCCCATCAGGCCCTGGGATCTTGACACCCGGGATGTCAATCATGGCTTTTTTAACATCTTCTTTTGTATAATCTGACATCAACAATCTGGCCTGCTCTTCAGAGATAAAAGAACCTTGTTTAACAATACTTGTTTGTACATGTCTCCTATTCTCCATCTTTGTTCCCATCCATCTTTGTTCCCAACAAGCTCTTATAATAGCACAAAAAAGCATCGGCTACTTCTGCAGGAGTATCAACCCATTTACCCGCCATATCAGTAATAGAATAAATTCTATTTTTTATTTTCCTAGCCCGAATTCTAGCATGGAAAAGATGTTTGTTTTCATCCCCCTCTTTTATCAAAAACATCTTTGAGTTTTTGAGTTAGAAGGATTGTAAATTCTGATGTACTGCTGAATACTTCTTCCTCATTGCTTCCTCATTTTAGATCTGCTGCTCACTCAAAGGGTCTTTATTCAAAAGCAACTGCCTTTCTTTCATTTCCTGAAATGGTAAATTTTCAGCTACCTAAATATTATTAAAACCCAGCTTGTTTATGTCCTTGAGAACTCCTTTAAGTCTCTTCAATTTCTGTACCATACAATACATTGTTGTACCTTGGATTGGCATTTTCCAGCTGGCTTCCACTTTCTTCTTGAACTCAGCTGCAGTTTGCCACATTCTAAAATATTTGAAAGGTTTTTTCCCCACACTATATTCTGGATATACTGATAATATTGCCGAAGTATGGTCGAAAGTACCTTCATTTAGAAAAACTACCTCAGTGACCTCATATTTAATAATCCAGTCTTGATTAGCCATAACCCGATCTATCTTCAACTAAATTCTATCCCTTTTGTCTTGCTTATTAATCCATGTGAAAAAACACCCCGTATAATTCACATGTTCAAGTTGACACTCTTCTATACAATCTTTGAAAGCAATGGAAGTATGACCCCACACTCTGTTACCCATCTGTTCATCTGAATTCAATATGTCATTGAAATCACCTAATACCAACCATGGTTGAGTATTACTCGCAGCCAACAACTTCAAATCCTTCAATAATATATCCCTACCATTCTCATCATTTAAAGCATACAAAAAAGTGACTAAAAAAGTCTCTTTCCTATTAGTCAGCCTAACTTCCAAATGCATCAACTGACTTGTACAAAGTCATATGTCAATTTGAAACATATTCGGATTCAAGTTTATCATTATTCTCCCACCCTTATGCCACACATTATTAGTGGAGAAACACCTTTCAGAAAACATTCTTATATACACTGCCCTTAATTTCAAGTTTTTCACCCTTGTTTCTAAGAGACCAACTAATCCTACCTTCATGTTAGAGATTAATTGCTTAATCACATTCTACTTTTTAGGATTGTTGAGTCCCCGGATATTCCACGACATGATTCTATGGATTATTTAGAGGAGGAAATCCCCCTCTTCCTTTCTCTACCTCTTTCTCAACCACACCAGAACTTTCATCTTGCTCTGTCAAGACCTGGAAATTATTCGCAATTACAGTAGGCTGAATAGGCTGAACCCAAATCTTTCCTCCCTTCTGCACTTGCTGAAATCCATCTTCATCAACTATCGAGGTTGGTTCCACTATAGGCTCCTTCCCCATGTTTTTCTTCTTCACAACCCATTCTTGTTGCTGAACTATCTTCTTCCTACACGCCATTGTTTCATGCCCCAAACCTTTACAATGTCCACATGTAGTTAGCTTCCACTCATACCCAACAGACACTGAAATTTCCTCATCCCATTCATTTAGAAAGGATATGTTCTCTGTAAATTCTTGTGTATGTTTAAACTCAACCATCACTCTCTGATAATTGAGCCTCTCCTTGCACTTTGTAATTTGATCCACCATCACAGGTTTCCCCACTTGGCTGATGATCTTGAATAAAGCCTTCTCTCCCCAGTACTTTAGATCTAGCCCCATAATTTGCACCCAAATAGGAGTTGTATCAATATTTTCTTTCTTAAAATCCACTGATGTCTCCCATGGTTTCATAATGATTGACTTCTTATCAAAGAACATAAAGCCCCTTGATATAACACTGTAATGCCCTGAATTCTCCGTTGCGTTTAACGGCGTGAATAATAGGCCGGGAGGGCCATACTTGCTTAATTATGTTATTAATTGATAAATGCATGTATATATTGATTATATTATGATATGATGTGAAATGCATGCATATGAGTCCATATTTCTAATTACAGGGGTGTGATGGTAATTTGGCTCGTTGAGGGTAAATTGATTATTTGTACGCATTTTGGTGATATATTTTGAGACCACATTATGATGTGGGTTTGCTCGAGCCCTTTGGCATGAGATGATAAGGGAATGTTAATTATCGGTTTGGTCATAACAGGCTTAAGCTCGGGGCTCGGGGTGAGTCTCGGGGTGTTTTAATGATTAGAGTGTTATCGGGCATTAAAGGGTAATGGGATGTGAATTATTGGTGTTTGAGGATATTGAGATTAGCGGGAATTGGGAAGCGTTAATTATGATTAACGGGATTAGTGGAATGTGCCAAAATTACCCTTGAAGTGGCTTTAGAAGCTTTAAAAGACCTAGGGGTATTTTAGTCTTTTGGCTTGGATATATATGATGTTTGGAGGCTGTAGAATAAACAGAACCAAAAACAGAGTTTTCTTCTTCTCCTTCCCGTACCTTCTCCTTCCTTCATTTTCCTTGTGAATTTTTGTGATCTTGTTGAGGATTTGAGCTTGGGAGCTAGGCCTTGGTACTTTGGGAGAGTGTTCCACTATGGAAGAGCACCACAACCTGAACTTGAGGTAAGCTTTTAGCCACTAGTTTTCATGTATGCTCTGTTTTCGTTTTAAGTTTTCAGCTCTAGATTTTGGTGTGGAAAGTTGGAATCAAGGGGAGTTTTTGTGGTGTTTTACTTGGGTTATGATGAGAGAGAGTTATGGATGATGTTTAGAGGTTTAATTGGGTGTTAGGTTGGTTTTTTAATTGAGTTTGAAGGGTTGGTTCAAGAGAAAACGCAAGGGAAGGAAAACAAGGGTTTTGGCTGAACTGGAGCTTGTGCCGCGGCATGGCCAGGGTGAGCCGCGGCCCTTGGGGAATGCTGAGTTTGGGCGCCTCTGTTTGAGGGGCGGGCCGCAGCATGGCCAAGGAGGCCCGTGGCCCTTAAGGCATTTTTGGCCAAAATGGAGTTTTTAGCATGGGGATTCAAGCCTAAGGCCTCGGGGTTGAACCTACTACCCGGTTGAGTAGTGTTTGATGTCCCGGAGGTTAGGTTTTGGTTTGGGAACCTTTTATTATTCATTTTATTGATGGAATCCCATAATTGGTTATGACCAGGTAACCGCTAAAGGACCAAAAGGTTGATCGTTCTCAGGGTCGTTCTTTTATTCATTCTAGCTCGAACCAGAGGTAAGAAACTGCACCCCAAGTGTGACATGCATGGATATTCGTGAGGCATGTTGGTTGTGTAATATGGACATGGATTGGATATAGAATGCTTAGCATAAGTTGCTCACTTGTGCATGGTACTGACTTATTAGTCAGGTTTGGTGAAGGTGCTAGTATCAACTATGAAGTTGTGACTCATCAGTCAGATTCGGCAGTGGTACTGGGCACTGGTCACGTTGCACTAACTCATCAGTCAGAATTGGCAAAGGTGTTAGTAACAACTGTGAAGCTGTGACATATTAGTCAGGTTTGGCAGTGATACTGGACACTGGTCACATAGCACTGACTCATTAGTTAGAACGTCCATAGCGTGGATCACGCAAGCCAACAGAGATTAGATCTAATCGACTATTAGCATTGAATGGCTCAAAGAGCATTAATGCCAGACCGACCCCGAGGGTCGATGAATGAAATAAGCGCTTGGAGGCTAGTGGCTTACCTAGCAGTCACTCTCCCCCGCTAAGATCATGTGATGTTCACTCGTTTGTTCGAAAGCTTTATGTTCAGTGTGATTATAATGATAATCATTTGATAATGTTTATGAAAGGTATTATGTTTTCTTGCTGGGCTTTGGCTCATGGGTGCTATGTGGTGCAGGTAAAGGGAAAGAAAAGCTCACCTAGCCTTGAGTGGAGAGCTGATGTGGTGATGTGTACATATGCGGCCGCTTGACCACCACGGCCAAGGAGTTCTCAGAGGAACTAGGGGGTTTACCCTATTTTTGCCGCTTAGGTCGGCGGGATTGTAAATTTAAAACAGTAATGACCATTTTGTACTGAGAACCACTTGTAAATGTTTTGTTTAGCTCTGCAGAGCAGTTTGTAATGAAAATCTCCATTTCCTTTTTATTGGTTTTATGCCTTAACCTGTTAAGTACACTTAGAGCACGTTTTTGACCAAAGGACCCAGGTAGTGAGTCAAATTTCCAGTCCACCGTTCACCGTAACTGTTCTGGGGTAGCCAGGGCGTTACAAACACTATCCCTAGTGTCCACATCCCGAAATCTCGCTATGAAAATTCCATGCCCATTCAGGCCCACCTTATCCACCCCTTTATCTCTCCAAATCCTTTTAACAAAACCATCAAATACTCCAAGAGGTGGATTTTCCCCTAATACATAGCACACCATAGCTGAATTCCATAATCTAATTTCATCTTCAATCTCCTCCATCTCAATCTTAATACCCTTCCCAAAGATTCATTTTCTTCTGCGTTTCCCCAAATTTAGCACTAAGGAATCAAATAAAATTTCCAGATCTAAGTATGGGTGGAGAAGTTATCTTACCAGATCGAATTTTCTGTTCACATCGTTGAGAAGCTTCCAAAAAGTTCGAGAAATCCTTTCGTATATCTTGAATCTTCTGCAAGTGCAATAAAGTCTACCTCGGTGAAACTACTTCCTCTGTTATACTCTATTCATCGGCATCTGGTCCAAGTTCATCTTCAGAAAATGGAATGGGTTAAACTCCTAAGAGTTCCTCGAACGATTTGGTTTTTTTTACTACACCAGATGAAGTCGGGCATGTTTTCTTCTTGATCTTGATACCCGATAGCTTAGGTTTCCTCTGATCTTTCGATCTCTTTTCCATGGTGCCAAAGCATCAATCTCTGAGAGAAAAAAGTGTCTCTATTTGTTTATTTCCAGTAACAATGGTTAACTCTCTTAATCCTGATCAAGAACCTCAAAATGTGAAAGAACCAGTGAATCTTTATGACGACTACCTAAGTACTTTCATTTAGACTTCAACAATCTTGATTCATATATGTAAAGATATATTTGTTGATATTTCTTTTGCGTGTAAACAAATGTAAAGATAGTGAAATTGTGTGTAACACAATCGAACAATACTTCATTCATATACTGGTATGAAATGAAAAGTTTTTTTTATAGAAACCAATGGTTGAAACACCGTGAATCTAGAAATGGAATTTCGAATTCTATGAAATCTGGACTCTTGAACATCCAACTAAAGTTCATTGAACTTCAGTTTGTAATAGGATATTCAAGATGAAGTGGAGAACAGAGGAACATACAGACTTTTCAAAGTTAGGTTAATAGCCTAAGGCTATAAACAGATAGAAGAATTTATTACTTGAATAAATACCTTCTACTGTAACAAAACTTAAATCTGTTTACATACTCTTATCCACTACTTTATGCATGGATTATGAGATTAATTTATATGGATGTCTAAGTAGTCTTTACAAACTGGCTGACATGACAAAGTCATTTGAAGATCTCGACCAGAAAGATTCTGTTGTGATTCTTATTCTTAATATTGACAACGTTCTAATAATTGGGAATGATGTAAAGAAATCATCAATAGAAAAGAAATGGTTAGTTGAACATTTCTAAATATTAGATTTAGAAAAAGCCAAGAATGTTCTATACATTCAACTCTATAGAGATTGAAAGAACAATCTTTAGGCACTGTCTCAAGTGACTTATATAGATAAGAAACTTAAATGCTTTAGTTTACAAAAATCCAAGGCTTTTTTCCTTCCTGGTCAGCAGAATGTACGGTCTAAATAATAATGTCCATTTATTCTTTTACTAGAAAAGGAGGACATGAGACAGTATTCCTACACTCAGTGATAGACTGTTTAATGTATCGAATGTTATATTTTTAATTGACATTTGTTAAACGGTTGGAATAGTTAGCAATTGTCAATCCAATGATGGATTGAGTCATTAAATAATTATAGGACTTAATTTTGAAGTATCTTGAATATAATAGAGATTATATGTTTGTGCATTTAGACAGTGACCTAAAATCTCAAAGGATGAACTAATTTTAAATCTTCGAAGATTGATATCAGAATCAACTTCCATAACAATGGATGAGACACATTAATCTGGAAATGTATTAGACATTTCAGATTTGTAAGTTTTACCACAAAAGCCAAAATATAACAGCTACGAGCAGTTAAATAGGCTATTTGATTTAGTTGAGTTCTTTGCCATTCTAGAAAAGGGTTTCAAACTAGAATAAACAACTAGTATCTCATTGCGAAAGGAATGGAGATACCACTATTCTAGAAGAAATAAAAATCATGAGAGGGTAAAGCACATGAACTGAAGTATCATTTAATTCAAGAAAATTTTACATAACTGATGCAATGATCTTGAAGATAACTTCAAAACATTTTCTTACAAAAATGTTAACAAAGACTTTGTTTGACAAGTTCAGTCAGGAGAATGTGATTGACATTGAAAGATATGCCTCAATTTTCTTTACGGCAAGTGGGATATTGTTGGGAATAGTTGCCTTAAAGCAATTTTAGTTGACAAATGTTTTAAATGAAATAAATAATTGAATGAAATTATTATATATAAAGACTATGTCCGATATTGTATTGATAATATTGAGTAAATATCATAAATTTCAAAAGTTTATCTATGTGGTCTTAATCTCATATTGGTATGAGAGGATCGAGATTAAGATAATAAACTTAAAACAGTTCGCAGTAAAATAAAGTTATGTAATCTTTAGATTAATTACTGGTAGTACGGTTCACTAGTATTATAAATACAAGTGACCTAGATCTGGGTCACTAGTGTAGTAGGACAATTTAGTGAATGTACTTTATATATAGGTATATATAGAACTGGACCAGATGTCATTTGTTAATGCTTGTTTAAACATCGTTTCATAGTATTAATCAAACACATCCAATGATTATCATATACACAATGATCTTAATCATGAGGTTGCTATGAACTCTTATATATGTCATCTGATCCTTTAATTCATGCGTTAAGGTTTGTCAAAATGATCAGGCTAAGAACAATTATTTTTGGGACTCAATAATATATATGGCAGGGGACATAATTTAACAGATATGGAATCTATACCTTCTTATAGATTGAATAATGATTCCCTATTGGGTTGAATTTTGGAACTGAAAAGGTTATGAGCGCTCACATCGCAAACTTGTTGTGACACAACCTTTGCTAGTAAAGTCAATGGTACTCTAGGAACAAGATATAGCTAAAAAGGTAAAATGGTAATTTTATTCTCTTTTAATTATGAACCATTAATAGAGGATTAACGTTGTAGGTAATGATTATATCAATAGACACTTTATTCTTTAATAAAGTACTCTCTAAATATATGTCTATAATTATCAAGAGTTCATTCTCATATTTATAGTGGAGTAATCATGAGATTAATAAAAATGATTACTTAATCAAAGAGATTTGATTAATAATCTAATATTTATAGTGGCTCTATTAACATCATATCAATATAAGAGTTGATACAAGGGTAAAACTGCAATTTGGAAATTTGAGAGGAATTTTATTCTTCAGATTAAGTATACAATTATATGATAATTAAAGTTAAATAATTAATTTGGAATTAATTATTAAATTTTTTAAAATATGTTTATTAATTTAAATATATAATTTCCAAATTCATATATATAAAAAAATTAATTAATTTTTTAAATTAATTATTTTATTTGAGTGGGAGAAAATAAAATTGGTAAGTCAAAAATAGTTTTTGATTTATTGAATTTTATAAGATGAAGATAATGAGGATCATCAATTTGAATTTTGAATTGTGAATTTAAAATTTAAATTTTGAAATATGGTTGTCATCTTTTCCTTAAAAAGTTAAATACTTTATTTTATGGAATGACTGATTTTAGTTAAATGAATAAATATCCTTGAAAGAGAATACACTGTTGTTCATGCATGACACAGTCTAGAGATTGTGACATGCATGTAACAGTGTACAGATATTGTATTTGTGTAGTTTTTATTTTATTTATTTAATTAACTAATAATTTGAAAATAGATATTTTCAAATTTGGTAAGTTAGATATTTAACTAAATCAATTCCTATCATCATTATGATATTATTATTATATTACTATTATTATTAGGAATAAAGAGGTAATACTATAATATCTATATATATGATATAGAAGAACAAAAAGAAAAGATAGAAGAGAGAAGCCATACACAAGTAAGTAAGAATTCAAAAAAGTTTCAGAATTTTTGTCAGACAAAAAAATTATCTTCTTCTTCTTTATTCTTACCTTTCTCAAACCATAATCCAAATTCTCATGTGTTGAGAAATACTTGTGATTCCTAAATTACAAACTCATGTTCTTTATGTGCCCACACATATCTTGAGGTGTGGAGAACACTACGAAAGAGCGTGTTTTTAGTACTTAAAGCGTTGGATAGGAAGATCGATATATATACGAAAAGATTCAAGGATACTTGATAGGCTTCAAGAGGTAAATACTCATGTTCTTGAATATTTATGTATATGTTTATATGATATGTATAAATATATTGTATATTTATATATATGTTGCATGATTAATAATATTGTATGTTAATGTTTCTGTTTGGGTATTTTTCTTGATCATAAAAATATTTTATATGAGTGATGGAAAATGTTTGGTGTTGTATACACTGGGCCGACAACGCCTATTCCCCTGCGCACTCTGATAGTTTTTTCCAACACTCATTACCGGCTGTTGCATCTACCAACTGATCAATTCTAGGCAATGTGAAACAGTCCTTAGGACAGGCTTTGTTGAGATCGGAGAAGTCAACGCAAGTTCTATACTTCCCATTTGTCTTTGGGACCAGAATGGGGTTAGCAACCTTGGTCGAATATTTTTCTTCCCTGATAAATCCACATTTAAGTAGGCAAGCTATTTCTTCTTCTAAATCCACATGTTGGACGACCTCGTTATCTCCTTCTTGTGGTTCTTCCGCCCCATGGGTAACTTCTAATACCCGGAGCTCCTTTCCTCCCTCGACTATGACCATTGCTGCTGCCCGGGTTGTGATTTTCCCTTCATGGCTATGTTGTAGCATTCTTTAGCAGCGAGCTGGTCTCCTCTCACGGTACATATGCCTGAAGTTGAGGGAACCTTCATCGACAGGTGTCGGATCAAGGTGATGGCCTCAAAAACCATCAACGCGGGTAGTCCTGAAATCGTGTTATATGCAGCCGGACAATCAATTACAATGAACTCGAGAATTTTCGAAACAGCTCACATATCATCCCCTAACGTAACTACCAGTCTAATTGTCCCTGTGGCTTCTTTTCCTTCACCTGAGAATTCGTATAGTGTCATTGAGGTTGCCTTAATATCGGTTACGGACAATCCCATCTTTTCTAGGGTGGACCTAAATAACACATTCTATGCCCTGTTTTTCCCACAGGCTGATTAGCGAGCTGAGCTGCAGGCCTAGTCATGGTCATCTTGTGGACGCCCCCGCAACCGGAGCTGGGTCGTAAGATCATACCTCCTTAGCTCGAGGTAATCTAAGGAGTCGCCTCTAGCAGCTTAATGACAGAGTCTGGGCTCTGAAGACGGAAGGTTGAGTCAAGCATCCAGCCTGTAGTACGAGCTGGGGGTGAAGGCTCTGACCCTTTATAAAGTCAGCCACGCAAGGTAAACGTGTATATATCAGACATCACGTGTCTGATATATCCCTGACTTCTCGGACACGCAGCAGGAACGTGCATATTCAGACACCCACGATTGGGTTGGGCCGTGCGGCCCATTATCTCCTTACCAATTGATTTGACCACACTTATGTGTCAGGTTTAGGAATTAATCATGAATGTCACAGAGTTGATATGATAGGTAAGAAGGTCACAGGATGACCTTCTTACCAACTCCTAGGTGCCTTCTCCTATAAATATGGAGACCCTGGGAGTTAAAAAGTGTTGGATTCTCTCTTGTAAGAAATACCCTATAATCTTATACCCAGAATATAGCAATAATATTGACTAGTGGAGTAGAAGGATTTGAACCTTCGAACCACTTAAAAAACGTGCCTTGAGTAGCCATTTAATTTTCCTAAGATCATATATCTGTTTCGGTTCAACTTTAAGCACTAATCCCTTTCTCTCCTTTTCTTAATTACCTGTTGGCGAAGAACTACGTCAACAGTTTGGTGCTTTCATTGAGAGCAAATTCGATTAGTGCTGTTGCAAACATCCAACTATGGTGACAACTCGATCCAGGCAAGGTAATGAGGCAGAGCAACATGATGGGCAGGAGGCTCATCATACTGCCATCCCTGGCGAACAAGGTCCTGAAGTCCAGCAGCGGCCCAGAAAATAGCCGGCAGGCCAAGATGATACTGGTAGTTTGGCGCCTCGATCGCCTAATCCACACCCGTGTTACTACATGGCGGTGGAGATGGAGAACGCTCAGCTGAGGAGCCAGTTAGCAACAGCTAGCCAACAAATCAAGGATATGCTGGCCCGACTACCCCCTCTCACAACCGACGCTAACGTCTGAAAGAGGCAAGGTGAGGCTTCTAAGTCTCGCCGGGATAATTGGTCCAGGCGTAGACGCTCAGACAGACTTCTGACGCCCAACTCCATCCCTTCATCACACCATCGAGAAGCAAATTCCAGAGGATGCCTAGAGCTGAACAACAACAATACAGTCGTTCGGTCAGGACATCGACTCCTAGCTCCCAACCATCCTCAAGGACGCCCAGAAGAGCTCGAGGAAATTCTCGAAGGAGATCCGGAGCGGGCTCACAACATCAGCCCGTTCCCAACAACCATCCTACGCCTTGTCCAGATCACCAGGCGCGGGACCAGCAGGTTGGCAGGGCCGAAAGGCACCCACCAAACTTTATCCATCCTGACGGAACTAGGATAGCCTCCCCAGTCAGGCATCCTTCTTCTCCAATCAGATACCTGTCTCCTCCTCGGCCCGTCCAAGACATCCCAGCCTATGGGAGTAGTAGGAGAAATCTACCATCGGCAGGACCTTCTCGGCGTAGCAGGGCGCCGAGGGAAAGCCCAGATCCTCAGCACCAGAGGCGGACTACAAGCCTATCTAGCAGGAGCCATTGGACTGGCAGTCGCCGGAGTGATCCCTCTGGGGGAGACCTGCGCCAGCGTCTGAGTTCGGCGCAAAGTCATCAAACCACCTAGGGAGGCGACCTGCGAGATCGCCTCAACTCTCATAGAGGAGAACAAGCAGGAGGAGATGGCCATGCTCGCTCAAGGGGGGCTCTGTCCGAAGTACGTAACGGGGGGAATGTTCCAGATAACCTATCTCAAGAGAGGAGGGGCAATAACCCACCAAATATGTACAATGGATCCGGAGTTGTTGAACAGCCCCGGAATAACCAAGGACATCAAGACCAAACCCTCGAACGCTTGAGCCAGATGGAGGAGCTGATGAGGAATCTCCTATCAGAAAAAGAAAAAGACAAATATGATTCGGGGGACGAGATGGAACTCTTCGCCCCCAGCATAGCAGCAACGGTGTACTCATCTGGTTTCTGTATGCCTCACTTGTCAAAGTTCACTGGGGACGGAGACCCATCGGACCATCTAGGGATGTTCAACACCCTGATGATGGCCCACAACATTGGCCCCGAGCTGAGATGTTTAATCTTCCCTTCCACACTGACTGGACCTGCCAGGCAGTGGTTCAAGGAAAGTAAATGACAGTCCATCAGCTCTTGGAAGACTTTCTCAGCAGATTTCAAAAGGGCATTCCGAGCCTCCCAGGCCGCCCGTGTTCAGGCCGACTCCCTGGCTAACGTAAGACAGCAGCCCGGTGAAACTCTGAAGGCCTACTTGAGCAGATTTGCGAATGTCGCTGCTTGGGCCAGAGACGCAGATGATAGCTCCAAACTCATGGCCATGAGAACTGGAATCCTCGTCGGAGGAGATCTCTGGAAGGATATACAAAGGAAGGGAGTCAGCTCGGTTAACGAATTCCTTAATAGGGCCCAAGAATGGATAAACTTGGAGGAAGCCGAAGACTCAGCTACGGGAACCAGCCAGGTCCCCGAACAGCCCGCTTGAGTGGGGACGGAGGTCGTGGCAGCGACCTAGAACGTCACACAGAACAACCAGCTCGGTGGAGGCAAAAGAAAGGGTAATGGTGAGGACAGCCAGCACGGCCAAAAGAAGAATAAGTCCATAGACTAGTTTAAGCCCGTCTTCGTGACTTATACCGAGCTCACCTAGTCTAGGGAAAATATCTTTCTAGCTAACTCTGCTCGAGTCCCTTGGAAAAGGCCGGAGCCATTAAAGCACCACAAGGGGAAGAGAGACGCCTCCATGTTTTCCCGCTTTCACAACGATGTCGGCCACAACACCGACGATTGTAGGCATTTGAAAGATGAGATCGAGACTCTCATTCGATCCAACCCTTTGGCTCAATACGCACGGAATAGGGTTCCGGCAAGTCGACCTGCTCCAAAAATCTCGGCCAGTCAGCCCGGGTCTCGAGTAGACCAGGATGTTCCTCCTCCTGTGGTAGGAGGAGAGATATCCACCATCTCTAGAGGTCCACACATGGCCGGCACAAGCAGAGGCGCCCAGAAGAGATACGTGAACAAACTAAAGGCTCATAATGGAGTGGAGTTCATTCCGAAGCAGCGCCTGCCAAAGCAGCAGCGATTGGAGAAGCAACCAATCATTTTTACAGAGGAAGATGCGAGCCATGTCCAGTTTCCTCACAATGACCCTCTGGTCGTAGCAGTCCAGCTCGCCAACCGGAGAGTGAGGCGGATACTGATAGACTATGGGAGTTCGGTGAACCTTCTATTCAGATCCACCTTAGAGAAGATGGGTTTGACTGTCGCTGAGCTGAAGGCGACCTCCATGATGTTGTATGGTTTTTCGGGAGAAGGTTCAGCAGCAATAGGGACGATCGAGCTGGTGATCACCCTAGGCGAAGGATCTCAGACAGTCTCAAAGCTCCTCGAGTTCGTGGTCATTGACTGCTCCGCTGCCTACAATGCCATTTTGGGGTGACCTACGCTTATAGCCTTCGAGGCCGTCACGTCCATTCGCCACCTCGCGATGAAATTCCCTACTTCGACGGGAATCTGCACTATCCATGGTGATCTGCTCGCTGCCAGGGAATGCTACAACATTTCCATGAAGGGAAAGTCTAAACCCGGGCAGCTGGAAATGGCCATCCAAGGTGAAGAGGAATCTCGGGAACCCTCAGCGGATCCTGAGATTGAAAAACCTCAAAGCGCCGAGGGGGAAAATGTCGACTTAAGTGAGGACATTGACCCCCGAATAGGCGAGGACAGATCTGAACTCCAGGCGATTGAGGAGCTCGAGGAGGTGAACCTTGATCCGCAGAATCTATCACGAATGGTCAGGCTCGGGAAAAACCTCTGTAGCAAGAGGAAGGCAGAGCTGACCAAGTTTCTGCAAGACAACCTGGACGTGTTTGCCTGGTCCCACGAGGACATGGTGGGAATCAGCCCCACTGTCATCATGCATACACTTCATCTAGATAAAAGTGTTCCTGCCAAGTCCCAGAAGTAAAGGCGTTTAGGAACAACTCGAGTTGAAGCCCTAGAGGAAGAGGTAGCACGACTTAAGAAATGCGGCTTTATCCGTGAAGCCAAGTTTCCAATATAGGTCGCCAACCCCGTGCTGGTCCCGAAGCCTAACGGGAAATGGCGGAACTGCATCAATTTCTCCGACCTGAATAAAGCCTGCCCCAAGGCCTGCTTCCCATTGCCCAGAATTGACCAGTTCGTGGATGCCACGGTGGGGCATGAGCTCATGTCCTTTATGGACGCGTACTCGGTCTACAATCAGATCACGATGAATCCGGCGGACCAGGAGCACACCAGCTTCATGACCCCAACTAATGTCTATTGTTACAAGGTCATGTCGTTCGGTCTGAAGAACGTCGGAGCTACCTACCAAAGGCTAGTAAATAGGATGTTCGCAGACCAGAACGGAAAAAACATGGAAGTGTACGTTGATGACATGCTAGTCAAGTCAAAGATTGCCGATAACCAGTGTTTCCGACCTGGAAGAATGTTTTAAGATACTACGGGAATATGGCATGAGGCTAAATCCACAGAAATGCACTTTCGGAGTCGCGTCAGGGAAATTCCTGGGGTTCATAGTCAATACCCGAGGAATCGAGGCAAACCCTGACAAGATCAGATCACTGCTTGAACTTCCTTCGCCCAGGTCGCGAAAAGATGTCCAAGGCCTGACCGGAAGAATGGCAGCCCTCAACCAGTTTATTTCCAAGTCCACCGATAGGTGTTTGCCATTCTACAACCTGCTCCGAGGAAACAAGAAGTTTGAATGGACAGTAGAATGCGAAAGTGCATTCATCGACCTGAAGGCACATCTGGCCGAGCCGCCCGTACTGTCCAAGCCCAAAGCAGGAGAGCCTCTTTTTCTCTACATGGCAGTCACTGAGGACGCAGCAAGTGTCGTTCTGGTTCGAGAAGTGGACCAAATTCAGAAGCCGGTCTACTACATTAGCAAAAGACTCCTTGGAGCTGAGTCCCGATACCCGTTGATGGAGAAATTGGCGTTCTGCCTCATCATGGCCTCTCGAAAGCTCAGGCCCTACTTCCAGTCCCACTCGATTCACGTCATGACCGATTAACCTTTAAGGAAGGTTTTGCAAAAACCTGAAGCATCGGGATGTTTGTTAAAGTGGGCCATCGAGCTTAGTCAGTTCGAGATTCTGTACACTCCTCGAACTTCCATAAAAAGTCAGGCCCTGGCCGATTTCATGGCAGAATGCACGGGATTCCAGGAGGACCTCGCAGAAAACTCACCCCAAAACAGCTCGCCCCTGGCTTCGTGGAGAATCTTTGTGGATGGTTCATCCAGCGAGAACGGCTCTGGAGCTGGAATCATTCTGATATCCCCTGAGGGACATAGATTCCACTCGGCGCTAACATTCGGATTCAAAGCCTCCAACAACGAGGCCGAATACGAAGCTTTGTTGGCAGGACTGAGGATAGCCCAGGAGTTAAAGGCGAGCTTCGTCCAATGTTTCAGTGACTCCCAGCTCGTGGTAAACCAGGTTCTGGGCGAATATCAAGCACCAGGACCCAAGATGGCCGCCTATCTGGCGAAGGTAAAAGTTGAGCTGTCCGCGCTTGAGCGAGGCTCGATCGAACAGATTCCTCGGGAGCAGAGTGCTAACGCAGACGCTCTTGCCAAGCTCTCCACCTCTGGGGAAACGAAGACCTTGAGGCTAGTACCAGTCAAATTCCTGGAGAAACCAAGCGTAGAAGATGTCAGGACGGAGGTCGAGATGATCGATGCCAGGCCGACCTGCATGACCCCCATCCTTGAATACCTCGTCGAGGGAAAGCTACCTGAAGGACGTAACGATGCACGGCGAGTCCTGTACCAAGCTCCTAGATATACGGTAGTCGATGGGGTGTTGTACCGACATGGGCACTCCCTACCTCTCCTCCGGTGTGTTCTTCTAGGCGAAGCAAAGTCCATCCTGCAGGAAGTGCACGAAGTATTTTGCGGAGACCACACTGGGGGGCAAAGCTTGGCCTTAAAGTTCCTAACGCAAGGATATTACTGGCCAACTCTGTCCAAAGACTCGATCTCGTACGTGAAGAAGTGCGACAAGTGCCAGCGGTTCTCTGCAGTTGCCCGAGCTCCTCCAGTCGAGCAGAAGATGATCTCGTCCCCATGGCCATTTGTCGTTTGGGGGATAGACTTGGTTGGCGCCCTCCCCACTGGAAAAGGCGGGGTCCGTTTCGCCGTGGTAGCCATCGACTACTTCACTAAGTGGGCTGAGGCAGAACCTTTGGCAACGATAACGTCCAAAAAAGTGCTTGACTTCGTGGTTAAGAGCATTGTCTGTCGGTTCGGCCTGCCTAAGAAGATCGTTTCTGACACCGGCACTCAGTTCGACAGCGACCTGTTCACCGATTTTTGTGAAAGATACGGAATCGTAAAAAGTTTCTCCTCCATGGCCTATCCTCAGGCTAATGGCGAGGTCGAAGCTGTCAACAAGACCCTAAAGGCGAGCCTCAAGAAGAGATTAGACGAAGCAAAGGGGGTCTGTCCAGAACAGCTCCCTCAGGTCCTATGGGCATACCGTACCTCGCATCGGACTCCTACGGGTCATACTCCCTTTTCCCTAACCTTTGGGAGTGAGGCAGTCCTCCCCGTGGAAGTTAACGTGCTTTCGCATAAAGTCCGGTCTTACGACCAAGTTCGAAACCATGAGCTCCTGTGAAATTCCCTCGATCTAGTTGATGAAAGGCGAGAGGATTTGCAACTCCAGCTCGCCCATTATTAGCAGAAAATCACTCGCTACTTCAACACCAAAGTTAAAAAGTGCGCCTTTAGCGTGGGCGACTTGGTCCTAAGGAGAGTTTTCCTAGCCGGGAAAGATCCCAGAGATGGAGTTTTGGGACCAAACTGGGAAGGACCATACCAGGTCATCGAAGTCATTAAGGAGGGAACTTATAAGTTAGCTCGACTTGATGGAGGGGCGGTCCCGCGCTCTTGGAACGCCATCCACTTAAAGAAATATTATCAATAATTCACCTGTAAGGCTTGGAAGGCCACTTTTTATGTATTAATGAGAATCATTTTTTATGTATGTTTGCAAGAGTAATCTAAAGTAACCACGAAAGACCCTTTCCCAGTTACTTGGGGGGCATATGGTACCTGGATATAACCAGGTCTCCTTAATGACTTAGAAGTTGATTCATATCGATTGACCGTTGTTTTTCTTAAAAAACACGAGATATTGATAAGGATTAACGCTATCTAAGTCCTATCCTGGTTTTAACCGGGTCATAAAACTTAGAAGTTAATTTAAATCTATTGATCGTTGTTCTTCCTAAAGAGATCGAGATATGGATAAAGGTTAACACGAACTAAGTTTTCAAAATAAGTTCCTGGTCAGAACCAGGTCATAAAACATAGAAGTTAATTTAAATCTTTTGATCGTTGTTCTTCCTAAAGAGCTCGAGATATGGATAAAGGTTAACACGACTAAGTTTTCAAAATAAGTTCCTGGTCATAACCGGGTCATAAAACTTAGAAGTTAATTTAAATCTATTGATCGTTGTTCTTCCTAAAGAGCTCGAGATATGGATAAAGGTTAACACGAACTAAGTTTTCAAAATAAGTTCCTGGTCATAACCGGGTCATGAAACTTAGAAGTTAATTTAGACCTATTGATCGTTGTTCTTCCTAAAGAGCTCGAGATACGGATAACGGTTAACGCGATCTAAGTTTCTTAAAAAAAAAAAAAAATTGTAACCAAAGTGCGCAAGGACAAGAAAGAGGATCAATTAAAAACAAAAAACCAAATTGTCTCGAGGTGGAAGCACCTCATGCAAAGGTTACACAAAAAAAATATATAATAGTGAAGGGCACAAGAGAGGAAAAGCCCTAAGCTCTGCTAGGTGGCCCCTTGGAGGTCGCCGTCTCGCCTTGCTCAGCTGCGCCAGAGCCTTCCCCGGCCTCGGAGGGCACCTCTTTATCTAGGCGAGCCTGGAACTTCACCAGCAGACGCTCCCAAAGACTCGCTGACAGGAAGGAATAATCAGCATTCGGGTTGTAGGCCCAACAATGATAGAACAGGTCTTCCAAGGCCTTTTCCGAAGTTGCCTGCTCGACCTCCAAGGCGGCCTTGGCCTCAACCTTCGCGGTATCTAGGTCTGTCCGCGAGGTGGCGAGGGAGGTCTCGAGCTCTTGAACCTTCGAGCGGGTCTTCTCCAACTCGGCCTGCGAGGTCACCAAGGCATCCTTAGCCGCCTGCAGAGAGGTTTGGTGCTCGTTCCTCATATCCTCGAGCTGCGTTTTGGCCCTGGCGATACTCCAGTGAAGAGCAACGACGCCCTGTGAGAAATGAGAGATAAATTGCCTTAGGAAAAAATAAGGCAAAGTGTAATACTAAAAAGTCATAAAAGGGTGAGTCAGCTTACCGTTAGGGTCATGCCCATTGAAGACTCCATCACGCCCACCGGGCTCATTGTCTCAATGGCCCGGAGCTCCTTCTCGGTGAACTTGTATATGTGGCTGACGGCGTAGTTCGCTGACTCATACACCGTTCCCCGGAAGGCCTCTGGGATCTTCTCCAGGTCCTGGGGGTGGACTGGGATGCGTACCTCGGGGGGTACAATCGCCGAAGCCCCGGCCTCCGTTCCTGCGTCCCGGGCGGTGATAGGAGTCCGCGGAGGAGGTGGGGGCATGTTGCTCCCACCAGCAGCAGGAGGATTAGTTCCCGCGACCTGAGCGGCGGGGGGCTGCTCCATTTCCTTTGCAGGAGATTTAGTGGGAGTTCCTGCAATTTTCTTCAAGATCCGGGGCTTCTTCATCTTTGGCCCAGAGGCCCTGGCAAACGCACCTCGAAGGCTCTCTTCGGGCTGAGACATCTCTTCTGTCAAAGCAAAAACATGGTTAGTACGAGATTTAGCAATCATACAGAAACAAAAAAAAAGGGGGAAAAATAGTAATTAAAGTACACGCATACTAAAGGAAGCCCTACCCCCCGGGCTAGAAGCAGAACCTATGGTTATGACCATCGATTCCAGAGTTTCTGCGGGAGAGTCTAAGTCAATTATTTCCCGAGCTGGAGCAGGTTCTCGATCCGACTCCGGTTCCGGTCTGGATTCTTCTACATATTGCCTAAGTCCCGGAGCCACGGCACCTCTCCTGAGGGATGGCCAGGACCTAAGGTTGGTCCCATACTCCTCAAATAGGATCGACCTAAAGGACGAGGTGCTATCTACGACTACGGTACCCCTAGGTCGGCTATCTTGATAGTCCAGCATGAGCTAGTCGACGCAGTGGAGCAGGGTTGTGTCCAGTTCTGGATCACTTCTGTGGCGATGGACGAGCTATCTAGGGCTGAACCTAGCTAGCCAGGGGTCGGCAATGGCCCTATCCAAGTTCCTAAACATATAAAGGTTACCTTGGCCAGAAGGACCCGCGGCTGCTCCGAACTCGGTCCTCTCCTCGTCTGTTATCTGGGCGACCTCCAACGCCCGCTTCTTGTTCCTCACAAGTGGAGTCTCGTCCTCCTCGTCCTCGTCCATCGCGACCTCCCCCACGATGATGGGCCTAGAAGTACGAACTGGGGGAAGCCCCCGAGGCCTCTTTAGATTCAAAGTCTGATTTGGGAAAATCAGCTTACAGGCCACCATCGTCTCGTCCGTCACTAGCACTCGGTAGTCCTTCTCACTGGGGGGCAAGCCCGCCAGTGTCTCGTATTGACCCCCGAGGGTCGCAGATTTCTCTGTCCTCGCGAAGATAGCTGCAGGATTGATCTAAGTCAGATAGGGACACAGGTATTGTATGAAACTTAACTTTCGAGCTAAAGATAAAAAGCACTTACGAGGACGGTTGAAGTAATGGAGCTCGCAGTTCCTGAACCCCGTCGACATAAAGAATTGATCTTTAAAGTCATTGGGGTGGCTGGGCAGCTCGATGACCACAGCCGTGTTGGGAAATCGGGTTAGATAGTAAAACCCATCGCCTCACCCCCGCTGATCCGGGCTGGCCTTGAGGCTGAAGAAATACAAAATATCCGTAGGAGTGGGGACCTCCCACTCGTGCTTCAAAAATAAGTATCCCAACCCCGCCAACAACCGATAAGAGTTCGGGGGGGGGGGGGGGGAGTTGGAAGGGGGCCAACTTCACATAATTCAGGAAGTCAGCGAAATACTGATCCAATGGCAGGAAGGCCCCCGCCTTAAAATGCTCGTCGCTCCAGGCTGCGAATGATTCATCGAGTGGCGCGCAGCTCCGCTCACCCTCTGCGGGAGGTCGGGCCACTATAGATGCCTTCCCCAGCGCGATGTTGTGGGAGAGGAAGATTTAGTTGATCTTTGCCTGGTCGGTGATCTTTGAGACGATCCTCTCTACCTCAAAGAACGCGTCAGGAGCCACCTCGAGCTCCTGCTCCACTGCTGGCCCAAAGCTGGGGATCGGAGAGTCCGGCATCACCGATTTTCCTTTGTCCTGCTGAGAGGCCGAGCTGCCGACTGTCTTCTTTGGAGCGTTCCTCTTCGGTGCCATCTGGTCGCCTAACGAACAAAATAAAAGATTTCAGAAAAGGCGACCTAAGCATAGGGAAGAATCAAATTGTTCTTTACACGAGCTGAGGTAAGCCCAGCCCGTGGAGAGTGAGACCACGCGGTTCAATGAACACGTGCCTGTTCTCCCAAAAAATCCCCGATTACTCGGAATTCGTGTGTCAGGAGGGTCACATTAAATTTTTTCCTTGGAGGGAAAGTTCCAATTGGCATGAAAGGGAAAACCGCCTGTGAAGCGTATCCCCTAAGCTACCTAGTTTTGCACCCAAAATATGTCAAAAATCCTACCCAGAAATCGTCCCCAGAAAAGGCATCCTGTAAACCATACTCTTAAGTGATTTCCTACAGCCAAAAATACCCTAACCTAAAAGGCTTTCACCCTTCACTCCCACAAAAAACCAGTAGACCCTTGCATGTGACTATTTACCTAAGCCACAGTGAAAAATATTTTCAAAACACACATGGTCAGGAGCTTACAGGGTATTTGATTAGAAGGTGGATGAAGGTGTCGCCTAGGTGGGAGCTTCGCCTGAGTATTTGTCCAAAGCTTTGAAGGAGTCCTCACGTCGGAGCTTCCTGAACGCTGAGTGTAACAGTCGCAGAGAAGAGAGTTTTGTCTGAGATAAAGAGAGAAGAAGGAGAAAAGTTATGAGAAATTTTGAATGAAAGGGTGGCCCATGCGTAGGGTGGCCACCCCTTTTTATATACGTAAAGGGTCGAGTGTAGAGGGCTGTTGGATGGCCCTGATGAGGGATCCGAGGCCCTCAACTCGAAATACGGTACGACGGTTGGACATAGGCTAGGCCATTAAATGCGGTTCTCGTAAGACGTACCGTCACCAACCACGATGTTCCACGTATCAGGCGCCTGCGTAAGAGGTGGAATATGAAGAGTTCATGGGGAAGCCTAAAAGCCCCTACTGTGGTCTTACCCGACGTGGCATACCACGGGCAGGGGCTTGGGGGGCAGATGTACACCCTGTTTTTCCCACGGGCTGATTAGCGAGCTGAGCTGCAGGCCTAGTCATGGTCATCTTGTGGACGCCCCCGCAACCGAAGTTGGGTCGTAAGATCATACCTCCTTTGTAACGCCCTACTACCTTAGAGCCGTTACTAAGTGAGTTTTAAGAAAAAACTTTGTGCACTTAACTCGCTAACCGAGGTTTTGAAACGAAAGTGTGACTAATTAAAAGTTAAGGCTGTAATCTTTAAAAATGCGTTGTTTCAATAAAAAATTCTAGTAATAAACATTTGGGATCCCAAAATAAAGTTTGAAAACTATTTACATCTTGAAATAAGTTTACAGTTGATCAGTTCTAAAATTATAGATTATTACAGCCATTTTCGAATAAACCCCCAACCAAAGCATTCGGGCAGGCCAAACATGTACGCGTCGCTTCACGCTCTCCGTACTCATGGTTGGTTGACTCAGTCTTTGCCCTTACCTGCAACACGGAGCACCCGTGAGCCGAAGCCCAGCAAGAAAACTCATGCAGAACATAACATATGCAATTTATACAGTTTATCATAACAGATAATCCACAAATAAACAAGTCAACCATTAGACTAAGCAAACACGGCCCTGCCGCCCCAGGACCCTTACCGCAGCCTGGGGTCTCGGTCCTCACCGCAAGGATCTCACACATATCCTCTGGGTCCTGGGCCCTGCCCTGACCATAAGCATCCCATGTGCTTAGTGTTACTTCCGGCTCCGCTGCCGTACCTGGCCTACGCCGCACTCGGCCCTTGCCGTTCATTTCATTATAATCATATATAGCATAAATCAAGCAACATTCAAACAAATGCCAATTTATTTAAATCTGCACCCTAACATGTAATGCAATATAGGGCCATGCCCGGCAATCATCTCATCATGCAACATGCAATATAGGGCCATGCCCGGCAATCACACTATGGGCCCACGCCCTATCCTACGGGTGTTATAGTTTTCTTACCTGTATTCCGAGCCTCCTGATGCACTAAAGCCGCGAGCACGGTCCTCTAGCACGAGCCTCACCAACAACCTAGTCACAACACACAAGAAACATCCCTCAATACTAATCAACCCAAAACCACTTCCCGGGACCAATCCCGCACTCTCGGGACCTCTAAAACCTTAAAACAACACCCCGAAGACATCCCCGAACCCCCAAAACAACGGCCTAAAATTTCCAAAAATGTCATCCTGAAATTGGCCTTGTGCCGCGGCACCCATCAGTCAGGGGCTCCCTCGCCGCGGCACGAAAAACCTGTGCCGCGGCACGCCTTCGCAGACCCAGAATTCTGGGTTTTCTCTTGCGTTTTCTCCGAGCTAAAACCTTCCCAAACCATACCAAACCAATACCCAAACCTCAAAATCAATTTCAAACTTCAAATAGACCATCTAATAACCCATAAACATCATCAAAGACATCCAAACACACAATCAAATCCCCAAAATCCACATCCTTGATTTCAATTTCAGAAAAATAAAAACTCAAAGTTCAAACTTTAAACCATGCTCAAATTTCTTAACCCATAACATAATCAAGCCTTAAATGTGTACAAAATTCCTTACCTCATATGGAGAATCCATCCCTAAGCTTCCTTCATCTCCTAGACTCCCACTTCTCCTTCTCTTCTTCTTCTTTTCTTTTTTGCTTGCCCTAGCTCTCCTTTCTCCTTCTCTTTCTTCTCTTCAATTTCTATCAAAGCCTCAAGTGAACTCAAATGCCCAAACCGTGTACCCCTAAAACCCAGCTGAAAATTGTATATTACCCTTGCCAAATGACCATGCTACCCCTCCAAATAATCCTTTCCCAACTAAGTCCTCAAGGGCACTCTAGTCCTTTCACTAATATTTCAATTCTACCATTTTCCAACTAAACTTGTTACTCATAGCAGTTACAAACGGTTACCCAGGTTACTAAATCTCCAATAACCATTACCCGCTAAATCTCAACTTAACCATAAAATTCCCAAGGTACCCCTAGGCTCCTCCCGAGCCGGATATAGAAATCCCGTTGTGACTCTTAAGTTAATTTGCTCTCTATGACCGTCTCGGCACGTGCATCACAACAATAACACCACTCTCACGTGGTACAAATCACGGAATACAATTATCACATATATGCCCTCAGCGGCTAAAATTACAATTATGCCCTTCAAACACAATCAGGGCCTACATGCATGCTAATACACATAGTCATGCATCTCAGATAAACATATAGTCAAATAACATGCTTCAAATCATATCCATGCATTTAACTCATAAAATCACACATAAATCCCAACATGCCCTCCTGGCACACTAATCAAGGCCCTCAAGCCTTATTAGCGATTTTGGGTCGTTACATCCTTAGCTTGAGGTAATCTAAGGAGTCACCTCTAGCTGCTTAATGACAGAGTCCGGGCTCTGAAGACCAAAGGTCGAGTCAAGCATCCAGCCCGTAGTACGAGCTGGGGGTGAAGGCTCTGACCCTTTATAAAGTCAGCCACGCAAGGTAAATGTGCATATATCAGACATCACGTGTCTTATATATCCCTGACTTCTCAGACACGCAGCAGGAACGTGCGTATTCAGACACCCACGATTGGGTTGGGCCGTGCGGCCCATTATCTCCTTACCAATTGATTTGACCACACTTATGGGTCAGGTTTAGGAATTAATCATGAATGTCACAGATTTGATATGATAGGTAAGAAGGTCACGGGATGACCTTCTTACCAACTCCTAGGTTCCTTCTCCTATAAATATGGAGACCCTGGGAGTTAAAAAGTGTTGGATTCTCTCTTGTAAGAAATACCCTGTAATCGTATACCCAGAATATAGCAATAATATTGACTAGTGGAGTAGAAGGATTTTAACCTTCGAAACACTTAAAAAACGTGCCTTAAGTAGCCATTTCATTTTCCTAAGATCATATATCTGTTTCGGTTCAACTTTAAGCACTAATCCCTTTCTCTCCTTTTCTTAATTACCTGTTGGCGAAGAACCGCGTCAACACACATTTACTGAGCTTCCATTATCAACCAATATCCTATGTACCCTTTGGTTCGCGAGCTGAACGGTTACCACTAGTGAGTCATTATGTGGGAACTGAACGTGGCTAGCGTCCTCTTCCGTGAAAATGATGGGTTGTTTTTCCAACCTCTGTTATTTTGTTAACCTTTTCTCCGCGACAAAATCAGCGTCGTTGTGAGCTTTAGCTCTTGTATATACCTCTTTTGGGCCCCATTACTTGTGCCAGCCAACTGGGGTCCTACGACAATAATGATTATATCTCTTCCTACTATATGAGGAGGGTCAACTTGGCTCCCCTGATCTGTTTGACATCTAGGTTGTCCAATTGGAGTTTCCGAAGTTGGAGGAGAATTTTGCCCAGTTCATTGATTGGGAGTGACTTGGTTTTGGACATACTGAGCTAACGGTTCAACCCGAATGAGAGTTTCAATTTTGTCCTTTAGATGTCGGCAATAATCAGTGTTATGGTCAATTTCAATGTGATATCAACAAAACTTATAAAGATCTCTCTTCGCCCTCTGGTGCCTAAATGGCTCTGGTTTTTTTTCCATGAAAGGCGATTAGAGTTCGCCAGGAAAATTTGTTCCCGTGTATCGATCAGGTCAATGTAGGTGGCATAGATTGGCTTGAATTTTTCCACGAGCTTGTTCTTCTTTGTGCCGCTCTAGTCGCCCTCACCATTCCCTTTCCTCTTATTGTTTCCCAACTAGTTATTCTTGGTAACAGATTGAGTCGTAGCTGTAACATCTGTTGCTGCTCTAGTGGGTTGAATGGGGACCTGGTTGGTTCCTGCAACAGCTGATCACACCTCCTCCCAATTTATCCATTCCTGAGCCCAGGTCAAGAACTCATCTACACTTTTAACTACTTTTCACTGGAGCTCCTGCCATAAATCACCTCTTACCATAATTCTCGTCCTCATTGCCATGAGCTTGGAGCTACCATCAACATCTCTAGCTCATTCTGCAACTTTGGTGAACCTATTCAGATATGCTTTCAAGGACTCACCAATTTTTTGTTTTATGTTGGCCAATGAGTCAGACTCAATGCGTGTTTCCTTTGAAGTTCAGAACGCTCTCTTAAACTCGGAAGACAACTTCTTTCACGAGTTGATTGAATGGTTTTTGTATTGGTCAGAGTTACGGGGAACAAAATACATCTTAGGTCAAACCCAACATTGTGGGCCATCATCAGCGTATTGAACGTCTCGAGGTGGTCATATGGATCTGAGTTTCCATCAAACGCAGGCATGGCAACATCCTGAAGCCAATAGGATATGGAGTTCCTGTAATGTTTGGGGCGAAAGGCTCGAACTCCTCATCGGAATCGCAATCATCAATTCCTTTTATAGATAAGAGCTCAATCATTTGCTCCTCCATCAAGGCCAGTTGTTCGAGGGTTGGATCTTTGGTCTCTAGGTTAGCTGGGGGATGTTCACCAGCCCCCATCCTATTGTACACGTTAGATGGATTGTTTTCCCTCCATGTTCCATCTTGGTTAGGTGGGACATTCCCATTCTCGCGCACGATGGACGGAGCTCCCATATGCTGATTATAACTCATATCATCATTGTGAGCTGGATACATCCTTTGTGAATATAGGCGGTCATCCAGGTCAGGATGTGGATTGGAACGAGGACTTTGTGCATAACTCAAATGATTCCTCAGGTCGCTTTCAGACCTACCTCTACACTGACTCTCCATCCAGTAAGTTTCATTAGCGAAACTTAAGACTTGCGGCTGAGATCAAGGACCTGGATTATCAACGTGAGGCCGTGGGATGTAGATGTCCAATGACGGGGGAGGATTCCTCCCACTATCCCTATGAACTGGAGCATCTCTCTGTGAACTCAGTGATGTTGTATGAATAACCGGTGATGGCAGGTGTCTTATCGGCGAGGCTATCCTCGTCCCATCGGGTTGTACTAAATTAGCTCGTCTCAGTTCTACTTTGATCTCCCGAGTCCTTTGTGCCCATGGTTCAGATCGTTGTACAGATTGATTCGCTAGGGCATTTTGTCTCCGTGAATTTGTCCCAGTTGGCCCTGTTGGGTTGTTGTGAAGATTCCTTGGAATCTAGGTCTACACAATCTATCACTCACTTTACTATAAACAAATGAATGTGTAGCACTAGAGTCAATCAATACAGTATATGAACAGCTAGTGCTGGAAAGCTGACCTGTCACTACCAAGGGACCAGCCTAAGCCTCCGTCTGTGTCAAGGAGAACACTCGAGCTGGAGTCAAGCTGTCCATCTTCCCTGGTTCCTCTTTCTTTAAAGTCAGGCAATCTTTCTTGAGGTGCCCAACCACACCGCACATGTAATAGTGGTGGTCGAGGTGTCAGGGGTCTTCCTCTTCTGATCAGTGTGGCCTCTGCCCCTACCAGACCCGGTAAGTGGAGGCACTGCCCTATGAACATCCCGTCTCGCAGCACTCTCCCTCCCTATCATGTTCTTTGCCTCCTCAACAATGACGGTCTTCTCAACCGCCTGGGCATAAGTTGTCTCCCCATGTACTGATGTGATACGCACATCTCGGGCTATCTGTAAGCACTAGATTAGGTTGAACAAGCCTGTAAACCCATCCCAACTCATAGTAGAAACATCTCAAGTCTGTGATGCTACCTCCCATCAGATGCAGGCATCATCACAAAGCATATAGGTGGCGTAGGTCACCCTGTCGTTACCTTACACTCTCATCAAGTCCAGGATGGAGGTAATCAAACTCATCCACTATTCAACCTTTAGTGGATCTGGTCCTCTCTCAAAATTTTGAGGATGGTGCTTCCTAAATCTTTCATATAGTGACTCTCACATGTTCCTAATCTTAGGCGATTGTACAATTGTTCCCACAAGAGGTGTCAAGTTAGGTGCAACACTCCCTGGCAGAGCCTGCTACCTCAGAAGGCGAATCTCTTCCTCTTCACTCTGGAGTCTAGCCTTCATGTCAGCAAGAAACTGCTGTAAGTTCTCAGGAACTGGCAGAGGGTTCTGGCCCTACTCATCATCTCTAGCCTTAACCCCGATGTTGGCTAGTCGAATTGATCGCCTTGGAGGCATAACTCCCCAAGTTTATCTGCAATCAACGACTCGACTGATCAGGCAATGATAACAGTTTTATAATCACCCCACGAACTAACGCCTAAACTCAACCAACATCACACAATTATAATGCAAGCATGCATTTAAATAATCATTCATATTATGTAGAAATGCTAATAAGCACGCCATATCATATTCAAATAGTAGTCAAGGGCCAAGCCCTATCGGTATATTTCATGCTCTCTAATAAACGTGTAGATAAAGCATTTATATTTCATTTAAACACTCAAACAGGTAATCACATAAATGGTTACCGAACCCTGAGTCGATCTTGTCTTTACCGAAGAGTGTACATGCCCAGCCAGTCTTCATGAAGCCTTCAACCTAGACCACTCTGATACCAAGTTGTAATGCCCTGGGTAACCAAAACCATTACACTGTGTATTTCAAATAGTGCAAGAGTTTCTAATCAAGTCATTTGAACATAAAAGTGTTTATAAAGTCAACTGATAGGTTAGGGTTAAAAGATTTTGATCATGAAATGGTTGACTTTCATTACAATAAGAATTTGATACACAAGATCCCAAAACTAATGTTTACAAGGTTGTTACAACCCTCAAAAGTAAATACAACTGCAGCCAGCCTAAATGGAAAAATACAATTTTAGCTCTAGTGCCTATAAATCCCTCGACCGTGCTGATCGAGCAGTTGTCGATGTACACACTTCCCCCAAAGCTCTCCAACTCATGGTTGGTCTAGCATTCCCTTGCCTTTACCTGCACCATGTAGCACCTGTGATCCAAGGCTCAGCAATAAAACTTAATTTACAAATACAAAAAAAAAAACAACAATATTTAAATCATAAACTCGAATCGTTCAATTTAATAATAATAGATCATAATCAATCAACTAGGTAGTAATAATCAGCTCAGTTCAACATATAATTCAATAACAACATTTTAAGTGCCAATGTCACGTCTGTTTATTTATTAACATTTAAGCCCGACACCCTTAGGTAGAGTCTTCTGGTTATATAACTGACCCTGACTCGCTTAGGCCAGGCTGCGTTCCACACGCTTATCGTCAGCCTCGACTCCCTTAGGCCGAACTTTCAGATTAAATATAAACAAACAAATGGATTGTAGAACATGCAATCGGTTGCAACGTAAACCAACATGCCTTATCAGATATTCTCAAATATAGATATTATCACAATCTCACATATATGTAACCATACTCGCTAATACGGGTCCAAACCCCAATCAGAAACCGAGTCCTATTTTTTTATCTCGAGTCTTGAGTTGAAGGTGTAAGACAGTCCCGAGCACGATCCCTAATGTCGAGGCTTAACAGTAAACCTAGTCACAACGTAATAATTAATAACCATTAAAACCTAAACCATATATGTAACCAAATCATCAAAATCCAACCCAAACATGCATCAAAGCCAGAATTGAACCTTTACACCCCAACAATACACTTAGATCAATACAATACCTAAATATCTAACCAAAAGCTCTATCCAATCTTGACAACCAAGGCCAGAAGAAAACTCAGTTAAAACCTATGCTAACTAGGGAAATTTGCAGAGAAATTAAGTTGTACAGCTTACCTTAGAAAGGACTTCGACCCTTGAGCTAACTCCAAACTTGCTCCTAGCTTGACTCCTCAGTTCCCAGCCCCAAATTTTAGAGTTCTTCTCAAAATCCTAAAATCTTCCCATGCACCATGAAGAGAGGAGAGAAGTGAGAATAAGAGAAAATTGAAAGCTGCCTTTGGTTCTAGTTGTTTCTCAAATCACCTAAGTCTATCATAAGCTGGGAGAATGACCCAAATTCCCATGGACTTATCATAGGCTCTTAATGCCTTTAAGGGAAAACCTGCCAGTAGCTGCATTTCCTGCTAATCCTCAAGTGGTCCTATAAATTATTAATTAATCACGACATACCCAATTTATCACCAATTAACTACTCGTTACACAATAAATCCCCGAAATATCCCTAGGCTCACCCCGAGCCAGGCATTTGCCCCCGCTGTGATTATTCAGCTAATCTGCTCCCTAGGACCGCCTCGAGCTAAATATTGGAAATATATCCACATAATAATGTAGTCTCAATCATTTAACACATAATCACATTTATACCATCAACGGGTCAAAATTACAAATATACCCTTATTAACAATATCAGGCCCACATGCATATTTAATACACATAAACATGCACATATATTCATATTACCATGTAAATTGGATATTCCATGTAGTCACACATTTAATCAATTAATTCCATACATATATATCCACTTATGCCCTCCTGACACACTAATCAAGGTAGTAAGCCTCATTAGCGAATTTTGGATGTTACAAGAACATTGTAGATCCTTTTACTAAGACATTTAAGGAACATGTTAGAAACATGAGTTTGATACAGATGCCTCATTTGCATTAGGGCAAGTGGGAGATTGTTGGGAATTGTGCCCTTGAAAGCATATCTATAGGACAATGTTTTCTGACATAAATAACTAAATTGAATTTTTGCATATATTGATTTGTTATTAATATTATTTGAATATCAGAAAATTCCTAAATTCGTTATTGTGACTACAATATTGTATTGGTACGAGGGGATTAAGATTGTAGGAAACAAATTTAAATTGTTCTGAGTGAAACAAAGTTATATGGAATCTTTCGATAAAATGTTGTAAGTAAGGTTCACTAGTATTATGAATACATGTAATCTAGATTTGAATTACTAATGTAGTATGACATCTTTGTGGATGTACTTTGTAGTAGGACATCTTTGTGGATGTACCTGATATGTTATTAATACTTAACTAAATATCACTTGTTTTATTAGTATTAATTAAACGTATCAACAAGATGATCATAAACAAATTGATCTTAATCCTAAAGTTATTATGAACTCTTGTTTATGTCATTTGAGTCCTGTGATTAACTTGTTATGGTTTTTCAAAATGATCAGGTTGAACATTTTTATTTTGGGGGCTCATTGATGTGAATTGTTGGGTACATAATTTATAGATATGAAATCTATACCTTTTTGAGAGGAATTAAATAATGGTTCTCTTAAGGGTTAATTAGCTTTTGGATATGAGAGGTTATTGAGCTCAAATTTATAAATTAGTATATGAATTAACCTTCACTAGTAAAGTTAATGGTACTTAAGGAAACAATAAATAATTAAAGAGGGAAAACAATATCTTATCCCTACTTTAATTATGACCGATTTATAGAGGATTGAATTGTATGTAATGATTAAATCGATGGACGCTTTTTATATTTAAAAAATACTCAACAAATAAATGTCTATAATTATAAGAGTGCAGTCTCATATTTTTAGTAGAATAATATTGAGATTATTAGATTAAGGTTATTATATTAAAGAGTTTTGATTAATAATCTAAATTTATTGGAGCTAGAAATTATAGGCCTTATGTCCCCGAGATGGCTCTATCAACAATGTTCAAGGTAAGAGTTGAAACTAGGAAAAATTAGGGAACTGACATAATTGGAAGAAATTTGATCTTCAGTGCTAAATATGTAAATGAGATAAATTAATAGATTAATATATTTATTTTTGAAATTAATAAATAAGTTAACATATGTTTGGGTTTTATGCCCTAATTAAAACTCAATTTCTTTGTAATCTCATTTTATTATCAAAAAAATAATAGAAATCTTTTTTGGCTTGGTCAATCACTTTTCTCACATGTTTTATTTTCATGATTATTTGTTTAATATAAACTTCTATTAAATCTGGAGCATATAGCTAAACATATTTATATGGACATAATTACAGTGGAATATAAATATGATTATATGTTCAAAAATAAGTCAGTGCACAAGATTTACACTGACTTGCCAATCTACGTTATGATCTACTTACACATTGTAGTGTTATGTTCTTTCCAGATCATTAGCAAAGTAGATAAGATCGGATGTATTTGTTACATCGAACTTGACTGATATTAACAATATATAAGATAAGAGGACATATCGTTATTATCTATTCTAGTCATATTATATAGTTTACCATAGGTTAATTCAATCTCAATTCTAAGTTGTTAGTATTCTAACTTATTGCATTATTTTTGTTCTTTGACTTGTTCGTTACCAGCTTACCCTACGGACTAGCCCATACATACATCTTCAGACCTCAGTAGTATAATTGGGTGGGAGTGTTAATCATAGATATGAACATCTATAGCTTCTGATGAAGAAGTAAAATGATGGTTTCCTTTTAATTTTGTTCGAGGTGATAAATGATAGATATCTCATTTCGATAATTAATATTAGCTTACTAAAATGTCATTTACAAGGAACTAAGTGTTTTAAGGATAAAATAAAGTGAGGGGTAAAATGGTATTTTCCCATATCATTGTACACGTCTATAGAGGATTGAGTGATAATTATGGTTGTAACAATAGATAACTAATAACGTTCTATGTAACGATTGTTGTATCTATATTGCTTATAAAGTGTTCTATGAATTCAAGAGTGCAATTTTGAGTCTTTAGTGGAGTCACGAGGAATTAATAAGTTAGTAAATTTATTTGTTAAATTTAGATAACTTATTGGAGCTTTATTTCATAGGCCCATGGTCCCCACAGTACCTTGGATAAAATCATCTAGATAGTCTCAATTAATTGATTTAATTATCAATTAGAATTATTAATGTTGACCAGGTCAATTTTGGATAGTTTCACAGAGTTATGGAATTTAGAGAAAAAAAGAGATTTTAGGGCAGATTTATTAATTAAGACAAATTGGTGTCTACATTAATTAATAAGTTTAAATCAAGGTTCAAATTATAAATAATTAATTCGATAAAGGATTTAAATAAATATCTAATTAATTAATCAATAGAAATTGTGAATGCCAAAAATCCGCCAAGGACAAAAGGGTCTGTCCCTTATTGAAATAAATGGCTAACGGTCACTTAGTCTTTTCATTGAGGTCGCACCTATAGGTCTCACAAGACCATAATCTAAGAAACGCTCCCATGTCGCGAGACCCTCAAGGGTGATGTCGTGAGGCCAAGGTACGAGGCCGTGTCACGAAGGCCTCAAGGGCTTGATCTGTATGCCCATTTCGGGCGGCATCCCCCGCCTCGTACAACCGTCTCACAAACTGCCTGCCTCGTGAATCCATCTCGTGAGGCGCCCCCATCCTAGTACATCTGTCTCGCGAATCACAGGCCTGGCACATCCATCTTGCGAGGCGCCCCTGCCTCGTACATCCGTCTCTCAAACCGCGAGCCTCGCGTATCCATCTCGCAAGGCGCCCCTGCCTTGTACATCCTTCTCGGGAACCATGGGCCTCGTGCATCCATCTCGCAAGGCGACCTTGCCTTGTACATTTGTGTCATGAATTGCGGGCCTCGTGCATCCATCTTGCGAGGTGCCCCTGCCTCGTACATCCGTCTCGCAAACCGCCTATCTTGCGCATGTCTTGCGAGACCGTGCCGCGAGGGATTTATGTGTCTAATCCGTATGCCCATCTCGCAAGGCACCCCCACCTTATGCACTAAGACCATGCCACATGCAAGGAATCCAAACCTGGTGCCACCAAGGGACGGTGGGTCTCGCTCCCCACCTTATGCACTACAACTATATCGCTTGCAAGGCATCCGCGCCTGGTGCCTCCAAGGGACGGTGGGCCTTGTGCCCAAATATCATCGAGGAGCTGCGGGACTCAAATAGAGCAGAGATGATACCATTATGGATGAGACTCTGGCTATGCAAGGCCCAACACAAAAGCTAGCCCGCTGAATAATCCATAAGTCATTCAACACTTAGCCAAAGATAATCACACTTCGAGCAATGGTGTGTCTTGGACATATAAGAATAACCATAAGGTACAAGGTGCACCTAAGGGCACGGGATGTACGACCATGTGAAGGACAGAGGCGTGACTCTGACATCCGTATCATACATGTAGTGGTGGTAACAAATATTACAAAGAGTGGAGGCACTACTTGCATGCCTCTAACCATATACCAGAACCGACATCACAGCCTCCTGCAGCACTATGTCAGGTGCCACTGCCCTGACAATGTACTTATGTATAATTTTGTCACCCAGGACCACAATGTATTAGGAGCCATTAGAGCTCCACTATAAATAGACCTTCACCCCTCTAGTAAAGGGGTGGAAGATTGGACATTGTAACCTGAGACTATTAAGTAATACAAATATACTCCCCATGTTCACTCTGTAACTTGATTTAAGTCCATATAGCCATGCTAAGTTCTTCTACGCTTCATTACTACTCTCTGTTTACTCTCAAGCTCATAAGTTTTTCGATCTAACTTGGTTGAAGAGTTCTCGCCGTCAATAGTTTGGCATCGTCTGTGGGAACGACGACTATCAAACCATTGTTCTTCCATCAATTTTGACCCAAAAAAATGCCAAGGTGTCCAAAATGCCTACGGGAATCTCAGGATGCTGAGATCCACCTTGACGGAGGCCAACTAAAAGCATCCAGAAGAGGCCCTCCACCACCTGAGAATAGAGGTATGCCGGAGGAACATCCAACCCCTCGAGAGGGGAAGGAGGCATAACTTCCGGTAGTCCAACATAGGGAAGGTCATCATGAACCATCTACGACCCGTGAGGTTGACCTAAGTACGCACCCTGCTCCTCAACCACCGATTTCACCACTCTTCGGCCACCGGGATCCATGCCCCTCTTTGCACAAGCTTGACAATAGTTTGTGGGTGCGCTCTGTGAGTCTCAGCTGCAGAACTCGGTTTTACGAGAATGAGATACGCGAGTTACACATAAAAAATCAAAGGATGGAAGCCGCAATAGAGAACACACAGAAGGTGTTGAATGACCTGCTGCAATGAAGGTTAAGCATACCCCTTCCCCAGCATAGGAGAAAAAAGCATGCATGAGTAGAAACCACCATACCCGTGGACGGTGACAGAACGCAGCTTTCCACTTGTTATATCCCTCGCCCAGAATGCAAGGAAGATTATACACTAGTGGCGAAACCTAGCGCGAACCCCACCTACGGGAGGTGCGAACCCAAGACTACCCCCACAAGAGCTTCACTTGACTTGAGGGAGAAATTTAACTAGAGAGGGTCCGGGGTAAAAACGACACCCCTTGCAGCTCCCCCGAGGGACACAACCAAAGCAAGGGTTCAGTCTGAGAACCCGCAAGACTCCTTAAGAAAAAAGAGGAGAGAACTAGACACCGAAATGTAAAGCCCTCAAGGCAAGATTATCAATACACCTGTGGGGCACAAGGATGATAAAGAATTTGACCATGAATCACCCTTCACAAGGGAGATGCAGGTTGATAAACTCCCCACCAGCTTCAAAGAGCCTTGCATGATTCCGTACAAGGGTACTACGGACCAAAAGTATCACTTAGACTCCTTCAATAACTTGATGAGGTTGAGTGGGGTCAACAGCATAGCAAAGAGCCATTTCATTGTCATTACACTTAAAGGAGTTGCGTACAAGTAGTTCAAGAGGTTTAGGCTAGGGACAATCAAGTCATGGTAGCAATTCTCTGGCGAATTTCTTTGGCAACACCATGCAGTCCGTGATTACGTTATGCCAATTACAAGCCTCGCTGACATAAAACAAGGTTAGAATGAAAGTCTGAAGAGCTATATCCACAAGTTCAATATGGAAGCAACAAAGTTGGGAAGTTCAACTAAAGCGGAGCTCAAGATGGCTATTATAGCCAGAGTTCGTCCAAGAAGCAACTTATGGGATAACATGCTCAAGAAAGAGGTTACAAACTTAGATGAATTCTTCAAAAGGGCACAGAAGTATATACGTGTGGAAGAGGGCCATAAGAACATGCATGTTGAGGGAAGCAACCCTTCCTCCAATCACCCTTCTACCAATACGTCTGAAGATTCCGTGTAGAAGAGAACGTCATGATAGAGGAGTCACTGATCAAGTTGAAATTTGAAAGGGGTCTACAAAAAGGCTTCAAAGAAGAATCTAGTAGGATTCCTCAGATCATCTCAATCAGCCCCGATAAAGATCCAAAGAAGTCACCCAGCTGATTCCAAAGATCTAGAATTGTCAAAGCATATGGTAGAGAATGAAAAACAAAATACTTTGGAAGAAAGATCCCACAAACCACTTAGGATGTATTAGACCCGACCTCAACATGCACCTAGCCATATGCAAAATAGGTGCCTAGCCTCACGAGCCTTAGTAGGTTCCTAGCCAAGTGCGAAACAGGCATCAGGACTTGTGATATATATATATATAAAAGTACTTATAATACATATATGTGAGAGTGGTGAACGTTATAAGACAACATTTGAATCTATAAGGACTAGCTACCCTTATAGAATCTAAAAAAGTCAAAAGGTCCCTAAAAAGTGACCTTTACACGAACAAACCCATCCTGCAAAGGGACCATGTCGTAGAAGACGAAAGGGGAGCCCAAAGAGATCCCTAAGTCTAGATCGACTGAGTCGCCTTACCAAGGGAAAAAGGGCCTTGAAAATAGGTGCTCGCAAGGTTTCACAAGGACCATCTCCCCATAAAGGTCCCAACCCGAGGAGAGATCACCTCAAAAACCAAAAGAGGGTCTCAAAGAAGACGCTTGCAAAAATAGTACTATGCCTAATGACGAGAAGGACGCTTCTCGCAAAAAATAAAACACGCGTGTAAAAATATATAAAAGGATAGCGAGAGCCTTAAGGGCCAACATATCCTTACAAGTAGTCTAGGTGCACCAACAGACACGAATCACACGCAGTAGAGAGGTCCCAAAGTGAACCCTTTTAAAATAAAGAAGTGCTAATAAGAGACCCACGTGGATAAATACACATGATAATGTTCTGTCACAAAAGAAGCATAGGACGTAGTGTGACTCGTCAAAAGTTCCTTGTGAAGAAAACGCAAAATCTGGAAAAACCTCTCAGGTAAAATAAGTGAACCAGCGTAACATCCAAATCAAAGTACAAATAAAGAAGCTACCGACATATGGGAGCAAAAGATGGGACAGGAAAAAAATTCATGGTTTCCTACTGCAAGCACTCTATTTGGCAGCCTTAGAAACATCGCGGCAACCAAATGAGGAAAATTCGAACCAAGAATCTGTTCCATAAGAGGACTTTAGCTTCTGCTTCTTTCCTACTCTTAGATGGAGAGGAAGTCTTCTCAAGTCCCCGAATCTCGGAAGTGAGCTGATCATTCTCTGCCCTGGCCAAAGGTTGATCTTTTATCAACATCACTTATACTTCAAGGGCATCATTCAACGGGCAAGTACTAATAGACTTCCCAGTCGAGTCGACTTGTTGGTAAAATAGAAGAAGCCAACAGGACAAAGGAACTACAAGAAAGAATTGCTAAAGCACTCTTCCCTGTGAAATTCAACAAGTGTTGGATACGCGTAAGGCACCAAGGATGACATCTTAAGAGTGCCACCCGAGAGCTTACCTTGTCCAAATGATGCTTCTTTGGCCCCTTCAGGTAGAGTGTCTCAAGCTTCTTCCTGCACCCCGAAGTTTTGTACAACAATGACACCCGTGAGATCTATATAAAAGAATAATTGGCGCTAATTAAACATCAAAGGAGTCCTAAGGATCGCCATTCATTGAGTATGATTTTCCATATCTTGTAAATGGAGAAAGGCACTTGCACTGTGAATGTCACAAAGATGACACAAAAAAAGAAGAAGAGAGAAGAGTCTACAAGAACGCCTGCAGGCCTCCTTCTAGACTGGGGATAAGTGTGAATGCCAAAAATCCGGCAAGGAAAAAAGGGACGATCCCTTATTCAAATAAATGGCAAAGGGTCACTTAGACATTCCATCGGGCTCGCACCTATAGATCTCACAAGACCATAATCTAAGAAACGTTCCCATGTCGCGAGACCCTCAAGGGTGACGTCGTCAGGCCAAGGTTCGAGGCTGTGTCACGAGGACCTCAAGGGCTTGATCTGCATGCCCATTTCATGAGGCACCACCGGCCTCGTACAACCATCTTGCAAACTGCCTGCCTCGTGAATCCATCTCGCAAGGCACCCCCAGCCTCGTACATCCGTCTCGCGAACCGTTGGCCTCGCGCATCCATCTCGTGAGGCACCCCCAGTCTCGTCAAAGCCATGTGGAGGATAGAGGCGTGACTCTAACATCCGTTTCATACATGTACTGGTGGTACAAAATATTACAAAGAGTGGAGGCACTACTTGCACGCCTCTAACCATATACCAAAATCGACATCACAGCCTCCTGCACCACTACGTCTAGTGCCACGGCCTTGACAATGTACTTATGTATAATTTTGTCCCCTGGGACCACAATGTATTAGGAGCCATTAGAGCTCCACTATAAATATACCTACACCCCTCTAGCAAAGAGGTGGAAGATTGGACATTGTAACTAGAGACTATTAAGTAATACAAATATTCTCCCCATGTTCACTCTGCAACTTGATTCTAAGTCCATATAGGCATCCTATGTTCTTCTATGCTTCTTTACTACTCTCTGTTTACTCTCAAGCTCATATGTTTTCCGACCTAACTTAGTTGATGAGTTCTTGCCGTCAACATAAATTAATACGAGTCTTGATTTTAAGTCCAATGCGGATAAAATTAAATGAGAAATTTTACAGGCCTAAAAGACATGATCATTTCGATGTAATGGCTGAGATTACTTATTATTTTATTGATTATTTAATTAAATTTGTGACCTAATTGAGCCTATAAAATAAATGCTAAGTCAGAGTTGAAAATAGATTAATAGATGATCAGAAGATCTAGTTTTGATGCTTTAGTGTTTTAGACTCTCTCTACAACAAAAGTCTTTTTCTAAGCCTCTATATCATCTTCTCTTCTCTCTCTGTATCTATCTCATGTTTTGAGAATCTCCCACTCTAGTCTAGGTGATTCTAAGGATACTGTGGAAGGCTGTGATGAAATTTGAAGATCGGTTCAATTTCTTGGAGATGCCCTGCGACAGAAATGATACAAGGGTTAAAGAAACTGAAGGAAGAACTTATTCATATCATTGCATATAATGTAAGTGTTCTTACCATTATCTTTGTTTAATTCACTTATCGAAACATGTTCTAGGTTTTCTTATATTAATTTGTTTAATATATGATTTACATGAAAATAAATAAGATCATGTATAAGTATTCCCAACAACATATTCTTCGAAAATATATTTTTTAAATATAATAGTAATTTTAAAAAATGTCATTTAAATAATTAAGATAATTAATATTGACTAAACTAGTTTTATTTATTTAAATAATGATAAAAGATAAGTGAGATGATTCAAAATTGGTTTGGATTAATTTGAAATTTTTTATTTATTCATGTAATAAGATTAGTTATCATGTTTAGATATTTTTGAATAAATAATTGTTAAATAATAGATAAATAAAAATTGGTTAAGACACATGCCCTGTAAAAATAGCATGTTTAGATATTTATTTAATAATTAGTTTATAATTTGAATTTTGAATATGTTATTCTTTTATAAATCTATTTGATAGAAAATTAGTTTCAAGAAGCGGATAAAAAATTCTAGAGAATTCTAAAGCTTTTCGCAGAAAGGAAAATATATCGTATAATATTTCTCTATCCCTGAAAATTGTCTCAGTCTTGAAATTTCTAAGATCTCATGTGTTGAGAATATCTTGTGAATCAAAAAATTTCCATCATAACTTTAAGTGCCTACACGCGTCTTTCGGTATAATGATATATCTTGGAAGATCTTGATCTCAATATTTTGGAGGCTGCTTTGGATTGAATGTTCGTTGGAGATACAAAAAGATAGCAAGGATTTTTGATATTTCTACAACTGGTAACTCCTTATATTCTTATATCTTATTGATTAATGTACGCATATTAATCGATCCACTTACTTAAAGTATGTTTAAATATATATTTTGAAATCCCTTGGCCCACCGCACGTGCATTCTGCTGCACACATGGTAAACCAATTACCAACACCTCTAATCTTTGGAACACTCTTTCTTCTGTAGGATCTCATTTATATAAGTCTATATGCATGCTCACTATTGCACAAAATAACATCCAATAGAAAACATAAATACATGCATAGATGTGATTTTATATAGAGACACGTAAATACAATAATAGAACCATTAGACTTACGAAATGCACAGCGGAACAATGACTACATCCTTTGGATTCCCTAACTTTTTTTCCTTGTTGAATGCTAGGTATTGCAAGGAATCCAAACTGCTTTGAAAAAGACAACAGTCTTCCAAGTCTTTCTCTAAAACAACCTAGTATTTGTGTGGGCAAGTCTCAACACATAAGAAGAGAATCCCTAGAGATAGAGAAAACTAAGAGAGGGTGGGCGGCTAGGTATAGAATATTAGGAGTGAATTTTTATCTTGTCAAATTCACCTTACCTAATGCATTCTATAACACTAGTATTTAATAATTATAATTAATTAAATACTTGTCAAAACTAACCAATTATAATTTTGACCATTATTTAATTCATTTTATTAATATTGATAACAATTTATCAATATAAACAAAATTGTCCAAATTAACTATAATACTCTCTTTTTGAGACTTTGTAATAAAATCCTCAAAGTTTCTTCTATTTATTTTCTCACAAAATATCAATAAACAATTTAACATTATTTATTTCCATTGAACTAGTCAATATGATATTTTATAATTAATAATAAAATTAATTATTCAAGACTACTAGGTTCATTTTGATATGAGATGACATGGGGACTATGGATCCATGAACTCAAGCTCTAGTAAGTTACTGTGAGTTTATTTATAACAAATAATCTTAGTACCTTATTAATTCATCGTGACTCCACTATAGACTCAGAATTGCACTCTTGAATTCATAGACGCTTTACACCAAATGTAAATACGTTATCCATTGTTACAACCATAATCATCATTAAATCCTCTATGAATGATCTACTAATGAGAGGGGTGCAAATTATGGTTATACTCCTCATTGGTATTTTATGCTTAACCTCCACTACGTTCCTTGTAAATGGTATTTCCGTAAACTTAATTACATAAATGAGTACTCTATCATTTAACACTTGAACCAAGCTATAAGGAAATCATTGTTTCACTTCTTAAACAGAAGCTATAGATTTCATGTCTATGATAAATACTCTCACTCAATTATACTACCGAATCTCCAATATGTAAGTATGAGCTAGTCCGTAGGGTAAGCTGGTAACGAATAAATCAAAAGACTTGAATAATACAATTAGCAGAATATTAATCACTTAGAATTAAGATTGAATTGACCTATGGTCAACATTGTGATATGATTAGATGAGATAATAATGATACTTATCTAATCAATAATCAATATCGGTTCAGTCCAATGTAACACAATACATCTGATCTTATCTACTTGGTCAATGCATTGGATAAGACATCACACCCCGAATGTGTAAGTAGATAATAATGTAGATTATCAGATCGATGGAAATTTAATGCACTGACTTAATCTTGGGACTCGTTCTTTTGAACATATAATTACAATTATAATCCACTGTGACCTAGTCACTGTAATTATAATTATTTACATGTTCGAGATTTTATAAATATTTGTATTATTCCAATAATCATGTAATAAACACAAGCAAACAACACGGTTGTCAAACTAAATAATTTCTACTTTTTTTATCGCGTTACATGTTTGACATGACTTTATAAAGGCATAAAACCCAACATCTTTAATGGAACCAAAGTCTCCATTTCTATTTTTTGAGAAGAACATAGGATTGCCTAAAAGTTTATCGGACAAGGAAAATCCCTCTGAAATTTTGGTGTTGTGTGATACCTGAGTAAACCTTGTCGTAGTTATTGTTAGAGAACGCCAAAGCAGTCTTCTGATGAATAAGTGAATGGCCAGACCACGAACTATATTGCCGAAGGCATTTCCCCTCCACTTTGACTTCCTCCAAATTAGCTTTACAAAAAATGAAGGTATCATCTGCATGCATCAAGTAGGAAACATGGGGGCTTCTAAGGGCCACTTTGAAACCATATGGAGAGTACCATGGGATTCCTCCCAAGTAACAATCGGGAAAAAACCACATTACATATGATGTAGATAAGGTGATAACGGATCCCCTAGCCGAATATTTTGGATATTTAATGTGACTTAAGAAACTATTTGGTAACAAAATTAAATTTGAAGGTATCAAAATATAAAAACTAGAACAACAGGATATATATGTTTTGAGAAGAAAATAAATAAAATTTATACTGTACCGAAATATTAATATCCCTATATATTTATATATATATACTAGTGATGGAAGTACATACAAATAATTTAATTAGAATTTAATTTATATAGATAAAAAATATAATAAATATTAAAATAATTGTATATATTTTTTTATTGTTAGTGATTATTTTACTATATAATTAAATTATTTGCAACTAAAATTGAATACAACATCACAAAGTTATATAAAATTATGACAAGTTATTCCTAGAAAAAAAAAAAAAGAGAAAGAATAGTGTAACGCTCTACTTCCTTAGAGCCATTACTAAGTGAGTTTAAAATGTGCTATTAACTCGCTAATCGAGGTTCTAAGACAAAAGTGTAATTAAACCATAAATGGAGTCTTAAACTTTGAAAATAATTTCATTCATCAAAAATCATAAAGCATTTAACATTTGGGATCCCAAAATACTATTTAGAAATATTTACAACTCAAAAATATAACTAAAGTCGGCTAAACGACAAAATCTAGGTTTAGTACAACCATCTCCCAAAATACCCCTGGTCGTGACAGCCAGGCAGGCCAAACATGTACGCGCCGCTTCACGTTCTCTGTACTCATGGTTGGTCGACTTTTCCCTTGCCCTTACCTGCACCACTGAGTACCTGTGAGCCAAAGCCCAGCAAGAAAACCCTCACAAGTAGATAACATAAGCATATTTCACATTCAACATATAATCAAGCCATCATCAGGCTAAATACGTACGCCCATGTTGTCCCAGGTGCTTTACTAGGCTCTGGGTTCGCGGTCCACACCTTGAGGATATCCCAGGTATCCTTTAGGGTCTCGCCCTGGCAACTCACACTCCGCGTGCTAAACGCTGCTCTCAGCCCCTTGCTGTTCTCGGCCTTCACCGTTCCCGACCCTCGCCGTTGCCGGCTCTTACCGTTCGTTCACATATATGCACACAAAGCATAATTAAGAAGACACTTAAACACATATAAACTCAATCAAAGGGGCTATGCCCTTCAATACAATCATATAGGGTCGTGCCCTGCAACACGAGCTCTACGGGTACAAAAATTTTCTTACCTGTGTCCCGAGCTTTCCAAGCACCAATGTCCTGAGCACAGTCCCCTAGTCTGAGCCTCGCTGAAACCCTAGTCACAACGTGTAACAACCCCAAATTCGGTATTAAGGCTTAGGGCCTGAGATGGCGTGCCTGGAGGGCATAATGGAATTCTGTGTGGGTCTTTAATGGGTTTTATGCATGATTATGATTTAGTGCACGTTTTATGATTATGTGATTAATTGTGGTGCATGATTATGTGAATTAATATGCATGTAGACCTGATTGAGCATATTTGTAATTTGGCCATGTTGGGCATGACTATGTTGATACTTGTGATCTATCACTCGAGACGATCCTAGAACGAGCGGGTTAGCGGAAAGTCAAAGCGGGAACCTGTACCAGGCTTGGGTTAAGCCTGGGGAGTTAATCGAGAATTTGGGAATATATTTGGTGATTTATTAGGTATTGGGTAGCGAACGGGAATTATTAGGAACACTTGAGGAATTAGTGGGAATTTGGGTAATATGACTAAAATGCCCTTTATGGTCATAAAGGCTTAGAATTGGTAAGAGAGGGTATTTTGGTCATTAGGCTTGCAAGAGATAAAATAGAGAAGGCCTTTATACTTAGTGGATTTAGTAGAGAAAATTATAGGCTGAAAAGAAAGAAAGAAAGAAGAGAAAAGAAAGTGAGGGAAAGCTGAAGGGTTGGCTTTGAAGATTTGGTTTGTGGTTCTCCCACCCTTTTTCTTTGATTTTTCTTGAGGTGAAGCTCAGTGGTAAGCTAGGGTTGTGGATTTGCAAGGGATTAGCAAGATCAAATCAGAGATTTGAGGTAAGTTCTTGAGATTTTCGGTTTTAGGGTTTTGCTGGTTTTGAACTGTGTTTTTGAGCTAAATGGATGGGGTTTTTGGGGAAAACAGGTCAAGGTTGTGAAGGTGCAAGCCAAGGAGGTCTAGGTTTCAGTTCAAGGTCGAAATTCCACCCACGGTATGATTTCTAAGACCCTATCCTTGTTGTTTGAGTGATTTTCTGGTTTTTGGGTTCATTGGGTTAGATTTTGAATTGTGGGTTGCTTGAGCTTGGGATTGAGTTCATGGGGTGCTTGGGATGAGTGTGTGGTGTGTATAAGTTTGTTTTTGGGCTTGAGAAAGAGTTGGGCAAGTTTGGGGTCGAAATGGGGGAAGAAAATCGCAAGATGCGATTTTCGGTTTTGGTCTGCTGCAGGTAGCGCTAGGCAGGGGGCGCTGTAGCGCTAGCCCTTGTCTGGTGAGGGTGGTTTTGCTTGTAGCGCTACAGCGCTACCTTTTGAGCGCTGTAGCGCTGCACTGTTCACAGAGGGGATTTTTGGGCTTTTGTGAAGGGATTTTGACCTAGGGTTCGGGGCTCGATTCCGCCACTTTGTTTTGGGGATCTAGGACTTCCCGGGGGGCTCGGGATTAGTCCCGAGGCTAGGTTTTGGACTTGAGGATTGGTGATAACTTTGACTTGTGGATTTTGCTTACGTAAGCGCTAGGGCTCGGGTAGGATCGTGCTCAAGGAGTCCGGTTGATCAAGGCTACTGAATCTAAAGGTAAGAAAACCGTAACACCCGAGTTTAGGGCATGGCCCCACTGTGTGATGGTTGGGCACGGCCCTAGCTTGTATTGTGCGCAAATGTGTAATCTTAGATAAACTATTGTATGTTTGAATGGTTATTTCATAATGTATGATATGTGTGATTGTAATTGAATGAACGGCAAGGCCGAGAGCGGCAAGGGCCGGGTACGGCAGTGGGGCCGGAAGCAACGCTCAGCACATGGGATGCTAAAGCGAGGGTGGGACCCAAGGGATACATGAGTTATCCTACGGTAATGACCGAGACCCCAAGCTTTGGTAAGGCCTCTGGGGCGGCATGGCCGTGCTTGTTTAAATTGATGATTTTCTTATTTATCAGTGAATTATGCCAGCGATATTATTTGCATATGTTATGTGCTATTTGGGTTTTCTTGCTGGGCTTCGGCTCACGGGTGCTCCGTGTGGCAGGTAAAAGCAAGGAGTCAGTCAACCGGCCATGAGTATGGAGAGCGTGGGGGCGGCGCGTACATGTTCGGCCTGCCCGACTGCTTTGGTTGGGGGCATTTTGTATATGGCTGTATTAAATCATTCTTTTGATAACTGATCAAGTGTAAACCTATTTTGAGTTGTAAATATTTTGTAAACCTTATTTTGGGATCCCAGATGTTTTATATTTAACGTTTTAATGAAGTTAAACATTTTCAAAGAGTACAGCCTTAAATTCTGATTTATCCAAACTTTTGGTTTTAGAAACCACTTAGAGTCAGTCAAAAGCACGATTTCTAATTTAAACTCACTAAGTAACGGCTCTAAGGTAGTAGGGTGTTACACAACGCACCAACAATATCCATCCATCAAGTTCTAATCCATTAAATAACTTTGGGTCATAATTCTAGTCTCCGTAACCTTGAATTCTATCAATCCGGGTGAGAAAATCCATCCCGAGCCTTAACTTTTGGATTCCCAACCCTAAAACCTCTTTAAAGCCCAAAAATTCATTAAGCTCTGCGGCCCCATGTGGCCATACCACGGCCCGCCCCCAACCAGAGACCTCCAACCCCAAAACAGGGCATCTTCCTGACCACCATAATTCTCTAGAGAGTCGCGGCTCATTAAGAACAATGTCACGGCCCGACTCTTCGAACTCAGAAAAATCCTCCATTTTTACCACGAAAACCCAGCCAATTTACCACAAAATCAACCTAACAATCCCACTCCATCATCACAAGATTTCCAAAGCAATCCTAGCAGCAAAACCCAACAGAAACTAACCCAAAAACTCACCCAAATAATCAAGAGCAATTCACAACTTTACTCGCATGCAAACTCTAAAATACCAGCAGCAATTCAATACAATTCACTAATTTAAGAGCTTACCTTGAGCTGAAATGAATCCCTGAATTAGGTCCTCAAGCTCCAAGCTTCTAGCTCCCAAAATCCCAGCTCAAAATCCTTAATCGTTGGCTAGTTTCTACCAAAATACTCCAAGAGAGAAAAGGAAATCGAGAAATAGAGAGAGAAAGGGTCGGTTTAGAGAATTCTCACTGTTTCTTATGTTTTGTTTTATTTAACTTAGTCTCTAAGGTTACCTCAAGGCTCGGGGTACCAAAAACGTCCCCGATGGCAAAATGGTAAATTTCTCCAATATTCCCTCCTAAACATTCTATCTTCAAATATATCTCCAAATATTTATTTCCATAACTCGATAACCCCATAAAACGTCCAATACCCGAAATACCCCTCGACTCGCCTCGAGTTGGGTTTCTGACCCCGTTGTGACTTTCTAGCTAACAACTCCCTAGGACTGTCTCAGATCGTGCTACGCAGGTATATCAAAATTATTACAAACATGCCCCTAACAACCAAATGGGGCCTACATGCATATTTAAGTCACATAAACATGCATCTCTAATCACATATTCATGCAAATTCACACATTATAATAATAAATCACTTATTGCCCTCCAGGCACACTAATCGAGGCCCTAAGCCTAATTAGCAAATTTGGGACGCTACAAATAGTGTACAAGAACTAATAATATTAATACAATTATAACAAGCAAAAAAAAGTAAAACTTCAAGACAAATAATCAAAGCTTGCGTTGCTATTGAATAGATTTCTTTTATAAATTATATATGTTTCACTTATAGCTAAAGTAAATACAAAAAGATAAACAATAATTAAATATAGTGTTTATAATAATTTAAATTTTGGTATTTTTATGTTTTGATTCATATATTATATACATATAGAATTCTAGTTTTAAATTAAACACTTTTTTAAAAAATTCTTTTAGAAAAATACATATGAACTTCAATATAATAAAAAATTTTAAAAAATGTCTAAATTAAAATTATAAGTATTTATCTTACAATATTTCAAAGCCAACAAAAAGTTATATCTAAATATATATTATTCAATTAATGATTTGATTAATTAAACTAAGTAATTCATCATAAAAAAACAAAATTAAATGACAAAATAAGAAAATATGTATATTTATATACATTATTTCATTATAATATATATGTGTAGATAAAAAAATACGTTAAATAACAAAATAAATAATTGATAAAGGAAATAAAAGAATGATTTTGAGCAGATTAATATTTTTTAGTTATTGTTTTAAAAACATAATTTGATATAGTGATATTTTAATACTTTAATATAGAATTTTGAAATATCGAATTTGAAAGTTATTATGGCTTATTTATTACATTTTTTTCAATTTATTTATGTTATTTAGATAACTTCAAAATAAACAGAGTTGGAAAATAATAAAAAAGCCTGTTTAATCTAACGAAAAACAAAAAAATTTGTTAGATACGCATTTATTAAATATATTAGTGGGAAGTAACATGCAATGCACATTTACTTAATTTATATATTTTTAATTAATAAGAACATAATACTTTTGGTTAATTGAATAACAGTATAATGATCTTCTTAAAAAATATATATAACATTATGTAATTTTTAAATAATTAAAAATCGGGATACATTAAAAAAAATGCATTAATATAATTATTAACATGACATTAGTACAAATTTTGGTTCTCTAATCAAAATTTTAATGGTAAAAAATTATCTTCTCTTGTTTATGCCATTAAATAAGTACATGAATGGTATGTTATTTATATATACATATGTGAGAGTTTTAGTGACCCATTATATATAAAACTAATTAGAATACGAGCTCCGCGAAGTCTTTTCTAATGATTAAATATAAGTCTTTTCTAATGATTAAATATATATATGATTAAAAATATATTTTTAAATTTTTTTTGGGAGATTGTATAGTAGGGAGCTTATTTCACGCTACTCATAAAACATGTTTTTTATATGGATACATGGACGCGTCTTAACCCCAATTATTTTTATGATAATGTTCATTGTATAATGAATAATTAAAGTGTCAAAAATAAGTTCAAATAACTTGTTGTACGCGTAATATTATTTATTTATTGCTTTATTATGTACTTTGCGTGGTATTTTATAAAAATTCTAAATTATGTATAAAGAAATTTATATTTTGTGTAATGGTTATTTTGGTCGATTGCTCGTTTGGACCATTTATTTTTCAAAATTAACATTTGGACAATTTATTCAAAAAGTTAAAAATTCTTTATAACAAATATATTATATATAGTTTATGTTTTATGTAAGGATTCACACTATTTTAGGAGTTTCAGTCCCATCTCTCTAAGATGTAGATTATATTAAACTTTTCACAAGAGATTTTATAAATAGATCCACTAAGTTCTCTTATTCGTTTCAACTTGTGAAGTTGAACTATAACCAAGGGAATAGACAGCCAATCTAGAAGAAGCAATAATTAAGTTCACATAAGAATAGCAGTCCAATTTTAGATAAACACATACTTGTTTTCAAAATAGTAGGAAGATAAATCTAAAAGAAGAAAAAAATTATCTTGGTGATGAAACTATGTAGCCATGTGAAAACTCACCAAAGTAAGCGACTAAGCTCATGAAACTCATCATAAAATAATATTTATTATCATTATTATATTTATATAGTAATTGAAACATTTTTAATTATCATTGTATAGAGTAAAAGGGTGAGATACTAATAGATATAGAATTTAAAAGGAATATAATAAGAAAATGTGAAAAAAATTAGAAAATAAATAAAGTAGTTTGGAAAGAACTATGAGTGGCATATCTTTTCTTTGTGGCTCTCCATTATATAAATATATAGATATCAATACAAAAATACAACTTTTCCTTGCGCTTTTATAGTTACGTGCTGGTAAAAGTGTATTTCACCAGCGCTTTTTATATTGTAGCGCCACCAAATCTGTCCACCAGTATTGCCTTTTATGATCCTTTTGCCAATGATATTTTACGTCCGTGATATTTTTCCAGTGAACCTTTTGCCAGTGATATTTTTCACTAACACATCGAGAAAAATTGGAGAAATTTCCCTCCTTTATATTTGCGCCGGCAAATGTTTTGGTGAGAAATTCATCGCGTGCTAAAATTGGAGCCAAAAAAGTTGGTGGGAAAATTTTACAAGCGTAATGTGTTGCGCCGGTAAAAGTAAACTGCCTTATAAAATGCAACATTTTCACTTACAATTTAAGTGATGATTTTTTATTGCCGCGTATTTAGCTTTTGTCGACGCAATGAAAAGCGTCGGCAAAAGTCACTCAAAATAAATCCCCAACCCGAGCCCCTTTCTTCATCTCTCTTCTTTTTTTTCTTTCTCTCTCCACTACGCAAAAATCTTCGCCTCCCTGCACGGGTATGTCGATTTTTATGGTGTTTTTTTTATTTTTTTCTCCCTCTAAATCTATCTTTATTGCTTTCTATTTCATATTATATATCTCTAACAAGTCTTTTTTTTTGCAGAAAAGTGTTTGGGGCAACATTTTTGGGGTTTTTTTTCCTCACCATTGTTGAATTTTCTCCGACCTTGCTGCTGCCATTCTCCGCCCCTACCCTTAGGTATTACATTTTTTTATAATATTTGTTAAATATCAATATAGTTTGTTATTTTTTGCTAAAAATCATTATAGTTTGTTAAATGTGAAATATTGATAGATTAAGATGATATATTGAAAGATCAAGTTAATAATATTGTATAATCTTGTTTTAAGAAACTTTCTAATGAAAATACTGCAAATCAGAGCTAAATGCCAATAGATGGAGGATGGGGATCAAAGTCTATTGTGGCCCACCTTCATGATCAGGCAAATTATTACAATATCATTAATTTTAAATAATTACATCTAATATCATTATTCTAATTACACTAATTATTAACTAGGCTAATTCGAAGACTGGGGAGCTTCCAAGTATCATTGACACCTTCGAAAAATTCTATCACGAAGAATAAATATGTAAGTTAATGTTCATTAAAAATTATCTAATTCATTTTTAATACTTAAATTATTACTTATGTATATTTCTAACTTGATTTCAGATTTTATTTTCATTATTAGGAGGAGATGTGTCAGATTCGTAATTCCCAGCCAGCACCGACTACTGAGTTTGCTGCTTCTTGTGATGCTTCAACAACATCTACTCCTCGAGTCGTACACTTTATGACATAGGTACTAGGTCAACAATCTTGCCACACGAGAGGATATAGCCAACAACCAAGACTGAAGGCTATTGGTGGAAAACGAGCTACTAGTATCTCTTCTGGTTCTAGCTCCAGTCAGACGCAATATAACCTAGATGAAATTGCTCAGCTTTGCCAGAAACTTGAGGAACAACAGAGGCAACTTGTGGAATGGTTGAGGCAACAAGAAGAACAACGAAGGCAAGAACAGGGGCAATTTCAGAGTTATTTTGAGACACGACAAGACTGGATGACTCAAATGGTTAATTTTTGGTCACAGCAGAACCCTGGACAACTGGCGCCCCAGCTTCCCCAGTATCCTCTATAGTTCTTTCAAGCACTAGCTCCACCACCTCATACTGAGGATGATATTGATGATGATGCTGGTACCACTTAGCTCTAGGTTCTCGCATGTTTCTTATTTGCGTTGAACTTGATAATTATAAGTTTAATTTTTTGTACTAAACTTCTTAATTATACATTTTAATTGTCTGTACTGAACAACTAATATTTAAAATTTTGAATTCTTAATGTTAATTAAGTATTAGTTATGTTGATTTTAATTTTAATTCATTCTCAATTAATAAATATATATAAAAATTATAATTATATTAATTAATAAATATGAGAAAATTAAATTATATAGTTTTTTTTAAAATAAATCTAAGACGTTTTGTCGGCGCTTCCTGGAGCGCCATCAAAAGTTTTTTAAACCAACATCTTTGGTCGGCGTGTGTTGTATCCTAAACTTAGCACGAATTCACTTGCTCAGGTCGGGTATAGCTACCAGTTGAATACGTGGAAAGATACCCAAGTAAAATATAGTTATTTACCATGTGAACAAATCGAGACTCATAATGGTCAGATCCAATATTAGGCGTCCTGGATTTACTATGAGCTCGGAGTCAGATAGCTATCAAGCACGAGCTCGGGTGAGACATTCAGCTTGTGAGGACCTAGATATAACGCACACTGAAGGATCTCAAGAGACTTGGGAATTCTTTATATGCTCATTAATGACCAAACTGTATCATATCTATATCATTTATTACCCGAGATAGCAGGAGTGTGGTTATTCTATTACCAAATCATATCCCATTGTAAATGGGAATAATCTTTATTAATTATATACCTTATATAATTACGCGTTTTATTTAAATGGTGACCCAAAAACCTGTCCATGAAATTCCCCTATAAATACTGGGAACAATGGATAGGGAAGGGGACCAGATTCTGATATACCAAAACTCTGCCAAAATAGAGAGAGAAACAGTAATAATATTGACTCGTGGACTAGGTGGATTTTAACCACTGAACCACATAAAAGTTATGTGCTTTTGAGTGAGTTCTTGTTATTTTCACTGCAGTTTACTATCACGCACTAATCTACCCATTTGATTTCTTAATATACTATTGGCGAAAAACCACGTCAATAGTTTGGTGCTTTCATTGAGAGTAAATTAGTGCTTCACAAGTTCCAGTTAACTTTCATCATGGTGGTCACTCGCGCAATGCACGATAATGAGACGGAACGACCTGGTGGGCAGGAGGCCCATCATACCATTGTTCCCAATGAAAGAGGTTCGGATGTTCAGCAATGTTCGGGAAAACAACCGGCGGGTCAGGGCGATTCCGGGAGTTCGGCATCGTTGCTGCCAAATGCTATTCCAGGCTATTTGACTGCCATCAAGATGGAAAACATGCAGCTGAGGAGCCATCTCGCTAGGTGAAACAGGCAGATTGAGGAGGTATTGGCTCAGTTATCTCCTCTTACAACCGACGTTAATGTCAGAAAAGGCAAACTAAGTCTCACAAGTACCACAGGAATAACCGGTCTAAACCGAGTCGATATGTCAAGACCTCCACTCTGAGTTCTGTGCCTTCAAGGACACATCACCAGAATGTTCGGCCCACTAACCATCACAGGGGTCATCAGCATGTTAGTCTGTCAGTAATGACTTCGACCCCAAGCTCGGTGCCTTCTTCACAGATTCCCAGGAATACCGATGGCAACCCACAGGGACAGGCTAGGATAGGCTCACGAAGGCACAATGCTCCAACAAATCCCTCAGTGCCATGATCAAAGTGTCAGGCATAGAGAACTAGGGACATAGGTGTAACACCCCAAGTTGCTAATAAGGTTTAGGACCTTGATTAGCGTGCCTGGAGGGCAATAAGTGAATTAATATGATAATATATGAATTTAAATGAATATGTGATTAGAATTCATGTTTAGGTGGTATAAATATGCATGTGGGCCCCGTTTGCATGATAAGGGTAAATTGGTAACTTTAGCCCATTGAGGGCATAAATGTGATAATTATACTATGTGGTTTGTACCATGTGGTTATGGTGATATTAATGTGATGCACGTGCCGAGACGGTCTTAGAGAGCTAGATAACTCAAAAGTCACAACGGGATTTTATACCCGGCTCGGGAGTAGCCTAGGGGTACTTTGGGGAATTTTGTGAGTTGAGTTGAGAATTTGTGGTTAATGGTTATTGGTGATTGAGTAACCTGGGTAACCATTAGTAACTGCTGAGAGTAACAAGTTTAGGTGGAAGAAATGGTAGAATTGTAATATAGGTGAAAGGACAAGAGTGCCCTTGAGGTTTAGTTAGGAGAGGATAACTATGAGAAGATAGGATGGTAATTTGGCAAGGGTTTAGATCACTTCAGCTGAAGGAAAAGGATCATGCACGTTATTTCATTTGGGACATGTTTTGTTTATGCTGAAATTGGGAGAAACCTAGAGGAAAAGAGAAGAAAAGGAAGGAAGCTGAGTTTGGAACCTAGAGGAGGAATCAAGGTGGGTTGAAGTAATTAAAGCCAAAAAAGAGTCAAGATTTGTTCTGAGGTAAGAATTTCTCTTGTTTTACTGAGTTTTAAGCTTGATATTAGAAAGTAAGAGTGGGAATTTAAGGATAGCTATGGCTGGTTTTGTGAGAATTCAGCTTGTGGAATTAGATGGCTTAGCTTGGAGCTGGAAGCAAGGGAGCTTAGGGTTGGATTCTTCATTCAAGGTAAGGATTCTGTGCAATTATAAAGTTTATTTCTGTTATGAGTTATGGGGTTTGAAGTGTGGTTTAGGTTTGGGTCTAAGCTTTTAACTTTCTGGTTTGAATTATTAAGGCATGAAACTAAAGTGTGATTTATGAGAGTGATTGTGTAATTGAGCTGGGTTATGATGTTTATAGGTTGTGAACGGTCTATTTGGGGTGTTGAATTGGTTTTGGGGCTTAGGTATGAGTTTGGGATTAGTTGGGAGTGTTTTGGCTCGGGGAAATACAGGGGAAAAACCCAAATTTCTGGGTTCGCGAAGGAGCGTCGCGGCCCTATTCTTGGGCGCCGCGGCGTGAGGCTGCTTCAGGACAGGGGAAGGCTTTCTGACTTGCTGGGCGTCGCGGCCCTCTAGGGCAGCGCCGCAGCGCTAGGCCAGTTTCAGAGCATGGAAATTTTGCAATTTTGAGCTTTTGCTCCGGGGGTTCGGGGGTTGTTTCCGATGAATTGTTTTAGGAATTTGGGGATTCCGAGAGTGTGGGATTGGTCCCGGGAAGTGGTTTTGGATTGATTAGTTTTAAAGGATGTTTTATATGTGTTGTGACTAGGTCTTTGGAGAGGCTCGGGTTAGAGGACCGTGCGCGGCCTTAGTGCATCAGAAAGCTCGGGATACAGGTAAGAAAACTGTAGAGCCCGTAGAGCAGGGCTTGGGCCCATAGTTTTGTTGTAGGGTGCGATCCTAGATTGTATTATTACTAGGATGTAGCATTACATGAATGATTATATATTTGACTGTTATTTGAGAATGCTAAATGTGGAAATAGCAGAATGAACGACGAAGGGCCGAGAACGGCGTAGGGCCGAGAACGGCGAAGGCAGAGAACGGCAGTGGGGCCGAGAATACCACTTAGCACATGGAGTGCTCATGGTTAGGGTGGGACCCCAGTGGATACATGGGATATCCTTACGGTATAGACCGAGATCCCAGGCTTTGGTAACGCCTCTAGGATGGCATGGTCGTATATGTGTTTGATTATATGGACTGTCTGACTAGTTATGAGCTATTTGTTGTAGTGACTGTATATTATGCATATGTTATGTATTGTTTGAGTTTTCTTCCTGGGCTTCGGCTCACGGGTGCTCTGTGTTGCAGGTAAGGGCAAAGAGAAAGTCAACTAGCCATGAGTACGGAGAGCGTGGGGGCGGCGCGTACATGTTTGGCCTGCCCAACTGCTTTGGTTGGGGATATTTTTGAGAAATGGCTGTACAAACCCTAGTTTTGATGGTTAACTACTTATAAACTTGTTTTGAGTTGTAAATATTTTATAAACCAAGTTTTGGGATCCCGAATGTTAAACTCTTGAACTTTTAATGAAATAGAGTACTTTTAAAGGTTACAACCTTGTATTTTTGTTTAAATCACACTCTTGTTCTAAAAACCTCGCTTAACGAGTTAATTGCACATATTAAACTCACTTAGTAATGGCTCTAAGGTAGTAGGGCGTTACAATAGGAGTAGAACAAACGCGGGCTAACTTAGTTCGTCCTGATGGAACGAGGATAGCCTCGCCAATAAGGCATCCTTTATTACCTGTAAGACATCCAACACCACCTCGTCCTCCACGAGATATTCCAGCTCATGGGGATAGCAAAAGAAATCCTCCCCCGTCCGCGCATACTTCCATCTCGCGAACGTGTGTTGAGAATTCAGGCCCACGATCCCAACTATGAGTTGTAAGCTTCGTAAACGGAAGGTATTTGATAGAAAGCCATCGCAGCGGGAGCTCCAAGATCAACCTAAGAAATCATTTGAGTTAAGCACAAAGTCCTCGGTATGATCCACAACCCGACTTGCGAGATCATCTGAACTCGCAGAGAAGGTATCCAGCTCGGGATGAAGATATTAGCTATACTCGACACAAGGGAGATCAGTCCACAATATGCAGCAACGAGAATGCCCCACCTAACCAAGCTGAGGGACAATAACCCGTCAAATGCATATGATAGGATGGGAGCTGTTGAACAACCCCCAACTAACCTAGGGACTTGGGACCAAACCCTCAAAAGATTAGCTCTAAAGGAAGAGCAAATGAAAAGACTCTTATCCAGGAAGGAAAAGGATGATTGCGACTCAGACGAGGAGCTCGAAGCTTTTTCTCCAAACATTGCGGCGACAACATATCCTGTATGTGTCACGATGTCGCACATGTCAAAGTTTGATGGAGATGGAGATCCGTTCGATCATCACAGAATTTTTAACACCAGGATGACGGCCCACAATGTCGGGCTCGACCTAATGTGTATCTTGTTCCCTGCAACTCTGGTCGGGCTTGCCAGGTAGTGGTTGAAACAATATAAGAGGCATTCCATAAGCTCGCGAAAGAAATTTTCTTCTGATTTCAAAAAAGCAATTCGAGCTTCATAGGCAGCTCGGGTTGAGGCTGATTCATTGGCCAACATAAAGCATCAACCTGGCAAGACGCTGAAGGCATATCTGAGCAGATTTGCCAATGTTGCTACACGAGCTAGGGATGCTGATGACAGCTCTATGTGCATGGTTATGAGCACGGGAATCCTCGTCTGGGGCAACCTGTGGCAGGAACTCCAAAGAAAAGGAGTTAAAAGCGTAGACGAATTCTTGGCCCGAGCTCAAGAATGGATAAACCTGGAGGAGGCGCAAGCTTCTGTTGCAGGAACCAGCTAGACCCCTGTCCAACTCATTGGAGTGGTAACAGATGTTGCAGCTATGGCTCAAATTGTTACCTAGAATAACCAAGGGAGAACAATAAAAGGAAAGGGAATGGTGAGGGAGACCAGAGCGAGACGAAGAAAAACAAGTCCGGGGAGAAATTCAAACGTATCTACGCTACATATACCGACCTAACGGATACCCGAGAGCATATTTTTCTGGAAAATTCTAATCGCCTTCCATGGAAGAAGCAAGAACCTTTGAGAAACCATATGGCGAAGAGAGATCTGTCAAAATTTTACTGATTCCATAAAGACATCGTTCATAAAACCGATGATTGTCGGCAACTAAAGGATGAAATTGAAACTCTCATCAGAGTTGGGTCGTTCGCCCAGTACGCCTGACATCAAGTAGTTCCTAATCAGCCCGCCGGGCAGAACCCTCAATTAGTCCCAGAAGCTTCGATGGGCCAATCCAGAGCTCAAGCAAACTAAGTCAAACCTCCTCCGATAGTAAGGGGAGATATAACCATTATTGCAGGAGGACCCCATTTGGCAGGCACAAGCAAGGGGGCCCAAAAAAGGTACATTAATGAACTGAAGGCTCATAACGGGGTGGAGTTCGTTGCGGAGCAACAGTTATAGAAACAACAGCCATTGGAAAAGCAACCAATCATTTTCAGGGAAGAGAATGCTAGCGACATCTTATTCCCACATAATGATCCGCTGGTAGTAACCGTGCAGCTCGCCAACCGAAGGGTCCGAAGAATACTGGTGGATAACGGAAGCTCTGTAAATTTACTTTTCAGGTCCACTCTGGAAAAAATGGGACCGTCCGTATCCGATTTGAAGGCGACCTCGATGACTCTGTACGGGTTTTCGGGTGAAGGATCAGCGACCATAGGGACAATCAGACTGGTGGTGACATTGGGAGAAGAGTCACAAACTGTCTCCAAAATTGCTGCATACAACGCAATTTTGGGCGGACCTGCGATGATGGCATTTGAAGCCATAACATCTATCTGGCACTTGGCAATAAAATTTCCCTCAGCTTCGGGGATATGCATAGTCAGAGGCAATCAACTTGCTGCCAGAGAATACTATAGCATTTCTATGAGGGGAAAATAACAACTCGGGTAGCAAGCAATGGTCATAAATGACAGAGGTGAGGAGTACCAGGAGGTGGAAGTCACTCATGGGATGGAAGAACCTCAACAAGAAGAGGATAGTGAGGTCGCCCAACGTGATGACATTGATTCGTTGATAGGCAAAGACAGGTCAGAGCTCAAAGCCTAGAAGAGCTCGAGGAAGTGAATATCGACCCCAAAGAATCTTCAAGAGTCGTAAAGATTGGGAAGAATCTTGAAAACAAAAGAAAGAAGGAGTTGGTCGATTTTTTACAAAAGAACCTAGATGTTTTCACATAGTCACATGAGGATATGGTGGGAATATAATAATGCGCATATTAAATTTGGACAAGAACGTGCCTGCAAAATCCCAAAAATGGCGACTTTTGGGAACAGTCCAAGCTGAAGCACTAGAGGAAGAGGTAGCTCGGTTATTAAAATGTGGGTTTATCCGGGAGGAAAAATACCTGATCTAGGTTGCACATCCTGTGCTTGTCCTGAAGCTGAACGGGAAGTGGAGAACCTGTATCGGCTTCTCTAACCTAAACAAAGCTTGTCCCAAGGACTATTTCCCATTTCCAAAGATTGACCAGTTGGTAGACGCCACGACAGGTCACGAGCTCATGTCTTTCATGGACGCATACTCTGGATATAACCAGATCGCGATGAACCATGCGGACTAAGAGCATACTAGTTTCATGACCGAACATAATGTATATTGTTACAATGTTATGACATTCAAATTGAAAAATTTCAGGGCTACATACCAACGCTTGGTCAAAAAGATGTTCGCTAACCAGATCGGGAAAAACATGGAGGTGTATGTCGACGACATGCTTGTCAAGTCAAAGACTGCCACTAACCATGTATCTGACTAGGAAGAATGTTTTGGGATATTAAGGAGATATGACATGAAGATGAATCCCCATAACTACACTTTTAGGGTGGCATCTGGAAAATTTCTAGGATTCATAGTCAACACAAGGGGAATAGAGGTGAATCTTGAAAAAATCATATCGTTGTTAGAAATTCCTTCATCCAAGTTGCGTATTTAAGTTGAAAGCCTAACTAGAAGGGTGTCGGCTTTAAATCACTTCATTTTGAAATCCACTAAAAAGTGTTTGCCATTCTACAACTTGCTAAGAGGAAACAAGAGATTTTAATGGACCGAAGAGTGCGAATAGATATTCCAAGATCTGAAAATGCACCTGGCAGAGCCCCCAGTATTATCCAAAACCATATTTGGAGAGCCCCTGTTTCTTTATTTGGCCGTGACAGTGAATGGAGTCAGTGCTGTGTTAGTTCGAGAAGAAGACCATGTTCAATAACAAGTATATTATGTAACCAAGAGGCTATTCAGAACTGAATCACGGTAGCCACTGATAGAGAAGCAATCATTCTATTTATTTTTGGCTTCCAGAAAGCTCCGGCCTTATTTCTAGTACCATTCCATCAACGTCCTAACCCACAAACCTTTAAGGCAGGTATTGCAAAAACCTAAAACATCAGGACGTCTCTTAAAATGGGCCATCTAATTTAGCCAGTTTGAGATATTATACATGCCACGAACTTCACTCAAGAGTCAAGCCCTTGTTGATTTTATGGCTGAATGCACCAGTTTTCAGGACGAGCTCATGAAGGAGCCGGTGCATGAGCTAGAATAATCTTAATCTCGCCAGAAGGACATCTATTCCATACAGCTATGAGATTTAGATTTGAGGCATCCAACAATGAAGCAGAATATGAGGCCTTGTTGGCAGGGTTGAGGGTGGGAAGAGAGCTGAAGGCGAAAGCCATCCAATGCTATAGTGATTCCCAACTAGTGGTAAATCAGGTCTTGGGAGAGTATCAAGCTCAAGCCATCAAGATGGCGGCCTACCTGGCCAAGGTAAAAGGGGAGCTATCTGAATTTGAATTTAGCTCTCTTGAACAGATACCCCACGAGCAGAACTCTAACATTGACAATTTGGCACGACTTGCTACCATAAAATAGGCTAAAACATTAAATGCAGTACCAGTGGAGTTCCTGGAGAGCCCAAGTTTACTAGGAGAAGCAATGGATGTCGGAATGATTGACATAAGACTGACCTGGATGACTCTTATAATTGAATATCTCGTGACTGGAAAGTTACCTGATGACAAAAAAGACGCGAGAAAAATACTTTATCAAGCTCCACGGTACGTAATAGTTGATGGAATCCTGTATCGACGAGGTCATTCGTTACCCCTCCTACGATGTGTTCTGCCCGAGGAATCCAAAACCATTTTGCAAGAAATACATGAAGGTTTTTGTGAAGATCATGCTGGGGGGAAAAACCTGGCGCTGAAGGTACTGAGACAAGGCTATTTTTGGCCCACTTTAACGAAATATTCGATCTCGTATGTTCAGAAGTGCGACAAATGCTAGTGTTTCGCCATAGTTGCCCGAGCTGCTCCCGTCGAGCTAACAATGATTTCATCCCTGTGGCCATTTGCAGCATTGGGGAATGACCTGATAGGTTCCCTACCTATGGGAAAAGGAGGAGTTCAATATGCTATGGTGGCAATCGATTACTTCACGATGTGTGTAGAAGCCGAACCTCTGTCAACCATCACCTCAAAGAGAGTCTTAGATTTCGTGGCGAAGAATATCATCTGTCGATTTGGGCATCCTTAGAATATTGTGTAAGACAACGGGAAGCAGTTCGACAGTGATCTCTTCACAGAATTTTGTGAAAGATACAAGATAACAAAGAGTTTTTCGTCGCTAGCATACCCACAAGCCAATGGCCAAGTCGAGGCTGTAAATAAGACCCTTAAGGCGAGCTTGAAGGAAAGGTTGGACGAAGCCAAAGGATTATGGCCTGAGTAGCTTTTGCAAGTACCTTGCTACCACAAAAGGGGTTGTAAATAAGACCCTCACAGGTAGAGGACATTTGATCAAGAAAAGAATAACAAGCTACTTAGTGCATCCCTCGATCCGATCGAAGAAAAATGAGAGGAATCATAATTACAGCTCACCCATTATCAACAAAAGATTACTCACTATTTCAATTCAAAAGTCAAGGGACGCAGACTCAGATTAGGCGATCTAGTTCTCCAAAGGGTCTCTCTGGTCTTTAATGGTGTGTTGGGCTCGAACTGGGAAGGACCATACCAGATCGTAGAAGTCTTACGCAAAGGGATTTTTAAGATAACCCGATTAAATGGGATGTAGTCCCACGAACCTGGAATGCTCTTCATTTAGAAAGTATTCTCAACAATATTACCATAAATGTAAGGCTCATTTATAAAAGCCATTTCAAAAAAATGATAGATGGATTATTGAATAACCATTCCTTAGTTTTAGTATTGCAAGCTCATGTTCTCACATTGTAAAAGTAACCAGAAATGTTTATATATTCTAGTTACTTGGGGGGCACATAACTGAGGTTTTGAGAGAATTAAGCCTACTTGGATAAGATTAAAAACTTGAAAGCTTGGAGAAATTGATTATTCAACGGCTTTTAAAGCCCAAGTTTTCAATAAACCTAGCACAAACTAAGCTTTAATTCATCTAAAACCCTGGATATAACAAGGTCCGAAGTTTAGAAGCTTGGAGAAATTGATTATTCAATGGCTTTTTAAAGTTCGAGCTTTCAATAAACCTAGCACGAACTAAAAAAATTTAAAAAAAAGAAAAATTATTAAAAACCCTAGATATAACGAGGTCCGAAGCTTGATTCTTAACAGGTATAATGCTATTAAACTCATTAAAACCCCTAGATATAACAAGGTTTGAGGCTTGATTCTTAACAGGTATGATGCAAATAAGTGAGCAAATTCTTAAATACAACTAAGATTGATAAAATCTATGTCTATCTAAAGTCGATCCTTAAGATTTCGAATGTACAAGAGTCTAAGGATTCATAAACATGAGAAAATAATAAAGGAAATAAAATAGATCACAAGTTAGATGTATCTTCAAATAAGAAAAAATATTGTCACATCGAAGAGAAAAATCCTTGAGCTAAGCTCGAAGGCAATTATTCTAATCCCAATGGATTGTTAGAAGATATATGATAATGATTACAAAAGAAAATATTGAATAAAGTCATTGGGCTCCGTCAACTCACCCCGGTGAAGTAACCTCTTCACCGTCTCCCTCAATTGCTCCGAAAGCCTCGCCAGTCTCCAAGGGTTCTTGGAAAACTGAACCTTGAATTTAGTAAGATATGGGTCTCACAGCTCGGGCTCCATGAAGGAGAAATTCCCATCCTGGTTGAAAGCCCAGCAACGGTAAAGGATCTCCTCCATTGTTGACGAAGACAGTGGCGCTTCCTCCTGGGCTTTAACCTCGGCCTCGATTAGCTTTGCTTTTAGTTCGTCATTCTTGTCCTGAAGCTGGTCCGCACGGAAATTTTCCTCCATAGCCTGAGCCTAGGTGGCAGAAAACATAGTCTTCGTGGATTGCTCGCCCTCTTGAGAAGAGATGAGAGTAGCCTTGGCAGCCTGCTTATTCTCTTGAGCAACATTCAGGGCGGCTCTGGCAGCGTTTAAGTTAGCTCGGAGTTCTTCGTTCCTGGCCTTGACACGAGCTATGCTTCGGTATTGAGTCAAGACAGACTACAAAATAACAAAGCAAGTAAATAAAAAAATAATAAACATAATAAAGAAAGGTTAGTATATGGAAAAGGACTCACAGTGAGATTCATCCCCATAGCAGACTCAAGGACATCTTCTGGGTTGCATTCCTCTATGGCCCTCAAATCCCTAGCATTGGCCTTATACGCATGGCCCACCATATGACTCGCCATCTCATATACGATACCCAGAAAGGCCTCAGGAATCTTGTCCAGATCGTGTGCCCCGACTGGTATCCGGACGAGAGGAATCTCACTTGGACAGGAGGTTCGGTTTAAATAACTTGGGGGTGTGAGGGAGGCATATGTCGAGGAGGGGGAGGAGGAATTCACTGGACAGTGACAGTTGTCACCAGAGGTGGCTTCCGAGCAGTGCTCGCACTTTTACCCTTAAGGGGGGATTGTGTGGTACCCCCGTTTCTGGGGTGGCCTTCTTTGCCACCCTAGGCCTTTTAACTACGAGACTAGTTCTGGATCCCCCAACCTTGAAGGCATTCCTTAAATCAGGAGCTCCTAACGATTCCATTTCTTCACCTGAAAAAGAGCGAACAGATGATTTAATTCATAGGAGTAGTGCTTCAAAGGAATTATGAATGCAAAAAAAAAAAAAAACGAACAAGGATCCTACCCTCCGGGCTAGGGGAGAAATCTATTATGATCAACTCGGGTGTAGGGACCCGGCTAGGCGCCACCTCCAACTTTGGGATTAACGGATGAGAGTAGGAATCTAAGGCCATGATCTCTTGGATCCTAGGGGATTCATGTAACGCCCTACTTCCTTAGAGTCGTTACTAAGTGAGTTTTAAAATGAAAAATGTGCAATGAACTCGCTAACCGAGGTTTTTAAAACAAAAGTGTGACTAAGAAAAAGTTAAGGCTGTAATCTTTAAAATTTCGTTGTTTCATTGAAAAATTCTAGTGTTTAACATTTGGGATCCCAAAATAAGGTCTGAAAACTATTTACAACTTAAAATAAGTTTACAGTTGATTAATTATTAAAATCACAGATTATTACAGCCATTTCTCGAAAATACCCCCAACCAAAGCAGTCGGGCACGCCAAACATGTACGCGCCGCTTCATGCTCTCCGTACTCATGACTGGTTGACTTTATCTTTGCCCTTACCTGCAACACAGAGCACCCGTGAGCCGAAGCCCAGCAAGAAAACTCAAACAGCACATAGCATATGCATAATATATAATCAACCAATCAAATAATCCACAGATAGCCAAATAGTCCATCAGACCAAACAAACACGGCCATGCCTTCCCAGAGGCATTACCAAAGCCTGGGATCTCAGTCCTCACCGAAAGGATATCCCCTGTATCCATTAGGGTCCCACCCTGACTACAAGCACTTCACATGCTAAGTGATACTTTTGGCCCCACTGCCGTTCTCGGCCTTTCGCCGTTCTCGGCCTTTCACCGTTCTCGGCTCCATTGCCGTTCTTGGCTTTTCGCTGTTCTCGGCTCCATTGCCGTTCTCGGCTTTTCGCCGTTCTCAGATCCTCGCCGTTTCAGTTTACTATAATCACAGATAGTTTAACTCAAATAACATTCGAACATATATCAATTCAATTAAGTCTGCACCCTAACATGCAATGCAATATAGGGTCGTGCCCTGCAATCACACTATGGGCCCATGCCCTGTCCTACGGGTGCTATAGTTTTCTTACCTATCAATTTGATAGCTTTCATCACTTGACTCCTTGAGCACGATCCCAATCAAGTCCTAGCGCACACCTAAACACAACCATAGGTCAAATTCATCACCGAACTTCAAGTCCAAAAAAAAACTAGCCTCAGAACCAATCTCGAGCCCCCCGGGAAGTCCTAGATCCACAAAACAAGATGGTGGAATCGAACCCCGAACCCTAGGTCAAAATCCCTTAAAAATAACCCAAAAACCCCTTTCTGGGAATAGGGCAACGCTACAGTGCTCTAAAGAGGGCACTATAGCGCTACAAGCATAACCGGCATCCCCAGAAACAGGGCAGAGCGCTACAGCGCCCAAAGACTAGTGCTGTAGCGCTAGTTGCAGACAGGAAACACCCAAATTCTTTTTTCTGCAATTTCTTTGAGCCAATCTCAACCCAAACTTCCCCAAATCTTTACCAAACTCAAAATCAAGCTTATAAACACTCTCCACTCATCCCGAGCATCCCCAAATCTCAAAACCCAAGCTCATGCATCCCAAATCTCAAGATTTACCATAGATGACCCTAAACCCAGAAATTCCAAATAAAATCAGTCAAACATCAAAGTTAGAGGCTCAAAATTCATACCGTTGATGCAAATTTCGACTTTGAGTTAAATCCTAGACCTCCTTAGCTTTCTCCTTCTCAACCTTGGCCTGAATTCCCCTAAAATCCCCATCAATTCAGCTTAGATACATAGCTCAAACCAGTCAAACCCTAAAACTGAAAACTCTAAAAACTTACCTCAATCATTGATGTGTTCTTGCTAATCCCTTGCCAATCTTCAAGTCTAGCTTAGGATCCTTGATGCTCAGCCTATCCTAGCTCTCCTCTGAGCTTAGCTCCAAGAAAAAAATGAAGGGAAATGGTGGGAGAACCACAAACCGTTCCTTTTGAAACAAAACCCCTCTGTTTTTCTCTCTTTTCTTTTTCTTCCTTTTTCTTTCTTTTCCACAGCCTTCTCACTCTCTCTAACAATCCCACTAAGTATATAAAGCCCCAATAAACTTATCTCTAAGAAGCCAATTGACAAAAATGCCTTCCCTACTAATTCTAAACCATTTTGTCCACGTAGGGCCATTTTAGTCATTTTACCCAATTCCCGCTAATTCCTCAAGTGTCTCTAATATTTTCCCGTTGCTTCCCAATACCTGAATAATCACCAATAATATTCCTCGATATCAAAATAGACCCCAATATGCTCATCAAATTCCTATTTATACCCCCAGGCTCGCCCCAAGCCGGGTATAAATCCCCGCCTTGACTTTTCCGCTAGTCTGCTCTCTAGGATCGTCTCGAGTCACAAATCACAGGTACATCCACATAACAATGTGGTCTCAACAATCATCACATATCAATACAGTTATGCCCAAAATGGCCAAAATTACAATTATGCCATTCTAACACAATCAGGGCCTACATGCATACTAATACACATAGTCATGCATCTCAAATAGTCACATAGTCATATAACATGCTTTAAATCACAATCATGCATTTTACTCATAAAAGTCACATAAATCCCATCATGCTCTCCTGGCACACTAATCAAGGCCCTTAAGCCTTATTAGCGAATTTGGGTCGTTATAATTCAGGTCCCTCTTCGGGGTTGGATTCATCTATGTATTGCATGAACCCAGGAGCAAATGCACCCTGGAGCAGAGAAGGCCTGGTCCTACAATTTGTTCTATATTCTTCAAAGATGGATCATCTAAAGTTTAAGGTGTTATCAACTACAACGGTGCCTTTGGGATAGCTATGATCATAGCATACCACCAAATGATCAACGTATTTGAGGAGGGTTACGTTTAGATCTGTATCGATAGGATGTCAGCTAACGAGCTGGTTAGGGTTAAAATGAATTAACTTAATGTTGGCAGCAGCACGATGTAATTCTCTAAAAAGGTATGGGTTGCCTTGGCCAGAAGGGCCGGCTGCTGCCCCAGACGCAGCTCACTCAGGATTGGGCCCCTGACTGGCTTTCAGAGCTCATCTTTTTCCCACAAGTGGCACCATGTCTTCTTCCTCTTTAGTGTCCTTAGTGGTTGGCAAGTCCTCTTGAGAAGAGGGGAGCTTGAGGATAACGGGGAGTGGAGCTCGGGTCCTCAGAGCTAATGTCTAACCCTCGCTGATCAATTTGCATGCCTACATGGTAGCATCATTCACAACCTGGCGATAATCCTTTTCCCCAGGAGGGAGACTGGACAAAGTCTCATACTGACCCCCGAGGGTCGCAGATTTGCATGTCCTTGTGAATATATCTGCACGAGAAATAAACTCAGTCAGGACATATATATAAAATAAATTATTTACCATGAAAGGAATAAAAATTTACGTGCTGAGTTCACAAAGATAGAAAACTTCCGAGGATGGTTGAAGTACTCATGTTGACAATTCTTGAACCCATTCGACATAAAGAATAAATCTTTATAGTCATTTAGGTGGCTGGGAAGCTCAATGACGGAGTGGGAGTTAGGGAATCTGATGAGGTAATAAAACCCATTAACTAGTCCTTTCTAGTCAAGACTCGCTTTGAGGCGGAAAAAATATAAAATGTCTGCTGGAGTAGGGACCTCGAATTCATGCCTCAGAAACAAATATTTGACAGTTTGGCAGGATCTTCCAGCGAGGCAAGGGGAACCGTCGAGGACAGGCTCTTCTACACATTTAGGTCGGGAAAGGTCATGCCTTTACTAGAAGCATCGACCAGTTGAGAACCCCCAGGACCTGGAAGAGCAAGGACATTTTTGCTTGTTGTCGCTTTGGGTCGACGACCTAGACGAGTAGAGGCTACAGGAGGCGACGAGGTTGAGACAGGCGAAATGGAAGTTGGGGCTCGTGGGGTGACTGAGGGAACCTTCTCAAAATTGGTCTCCTTTTGAGGCTTCGCTGCGTTGGAGGTGGAACCAAGACCTTGGGTCTTCATGGCTACTGGAAGAAATCAAATGGAGAAACACAAAGAGAAAAACATAGGAAAATGAAACAAGTTAGCAAAATATTGAAACGAGCAACACTTAGTGCCAAGAAGCCTTAAGGAATTCGAATATATATAGAATTAGGTGAAACAAAAGAGACAATTTCAAAAAATGGGTAACCAAAAAATGGGAAACCAAATTAGTGATTAATGCCAAAATATCTCCTTTTATAAAATATTCTCTCACACCAATAGATTGGGAAACTTTTGAAGATTTCTAATATAATGAGATAAAACAAAAAGTTGATTTCCATTTGTATTTCAATTTTTCTATTACACAGTCAACCAAGAATTTTTTATATATATATATAGAGAGAAACTAAATTGTCGAAATAAAAGCAGGTCTAGTTGTCATACCATATTTATCCATGTAAATGTCGAGTCATGCCCAAGAGAAATAAGATAACCATTTTTTTCAAAAAATTGGAGAATGAATAATATACATGGAATATTAAGTGATGATAATAAAAATAATCTGAAATAGTATATACTGGTCACTAAAAATATTTTAATCAAATTATTATGTGTATGAGTCTTACAACATTTCTTACACAATTTTGACAATAGGCATTTATGTGTGCATGTGTATGCAAACAAATATTAGTGTTTCTTTTTGGCCTTTTGCCGCTAGGGTCATCGCACATGATAGGCAATTTTAGCCTTTTTCAATTGTAACCATAATGGAGGCAATGACTCTTATATTAATGGTAGCCCTTTACACTAGTAGAGTATCCTCCAAAATAATTTTTAATTAACCTATACCAACTTACTAAATGTTGGCCTCCACACATTAGTATAGGTAGCACTTTTTCTAGAATGGAGCCTGTAGAAGAAACTAGATTAAAGAAAATGAATGCTCATACAAGGTTGACATAATAATTTGATTAAATATAGATTGGAGGGTCTAAATCATTTTTTCGAAGATGGATCTTACTCATCACAAAATATAAGAATTAGTCTCCAAAAATTTAGTATATGGTCAACAAATTTCTTTCAGAAAGGACAAGAGATTTACACATACAAACATGCCAGGTGTCACGGGCTAACATTTTGACAGCGGAAATGCCCGTGCGACACCTTGACTCCTCTGAGCCAAGGTCAGCCTTCCAACCATTCGAATAACAATGGGCACATTTTTCGCGCGACCGTGTGCCTCTACACACTTCCGTCTCTTGAACAACTCTCACCGAGTCATGCTCTTCAGCATTTATGAGTGCAATCATGCATCAAGGATATCTAGCCAAGACACTCACACTGACCATAGGTTCTCACTATGACAAGGAAAATCCCAACACCGATGCTAACCCAGACATTCACAAGTCGAGGTAGCATGTGTGGCTAAGAGCCAACACCAAGCTGACGTGCCAACACCTCCTATCATGTCCCATTCGATACTATCCAATTGGCTCACGTCACAGACCAAGGACTTTGATACGTACATGGTCCAATCCTCAAGGCACCATACCATCATGCATGTTGGCAGGCCCTCGAGACTGGCTGCCAGACTAGTAGCACACACTGGACCTCTCTCCTGCTCAAGCATAGTGCACCCTCCAATGCTTGCATGCTAACAACTCCCCCGAATGACTTCTCGTGCCATCTCGTGTAGAGATTCATGGCCATGGCGCGCCATGACATCTCTCAAAGGTTTGGGCCACGTTCCATGCAAGCGGCATCCCGGCAAGCCAAGGGAACCGTACCCTTAAACCTCTGGCAGCACACTTCGACGCACTACCGGGGCGGCCCAGTAATGTCCATGAGTACTCCTACTCATGGAGACATATGAGTCCCCTCGTGGTCCTCATATGCCCGCCCTACTAGTCCTCCCAACTAGTAGTACCTCACTTGACACACCTGCGCCAGGGGGTGGTGGAGAGCTGACACCAGGTGCTCCCCCTACAAAGAGCCTTCTGAGCTTTTAGCCTTCTACCAGGAACATATATGATTTTTTCTTGGGAGACATATTTGGCTTCCAGCTCGCCAATTCTCTGAATCTCCCAAATCCGATCATACCATTGTGTTCATTGACTCTTCAATATGGAACCTACCAAGTCCCGTCCATTTCCGGACAATATTGAAGATATTTACGAAAATGCCACTTCCATACAAACTAGGCATCAGCATGCTCACCAGCCTGCATCCTCGCGTGCGCATCTGACCGAGCGCCATCCTAGGTTGTAACATGCCATCAAGGCCGGCATGTTACACCAGGAAAAACACTCGATTATTGGCAATTTCAAAGAAAACAAACCCCCAAGGATTTCCTGAGAGAATCAAATCTGACCGTGTCTAAAGTTTTATTAAAATTATCCATTATTTGTTTGTTAATCTCAACATATTCTAAAACAAAATTTTATTTTCTACAAGCTCCTTAATAAAATGATGACGAATGTCAATATATTTGGTGCGAGAGAGTTGAACAGAATTTTAGGAGATATTAATAGCACTTGTATTATCACAAAAAATGGTTAAAGTTTTAAAATTAAACCCATAGTCAGCCATCATTTGTTTCATCCACAAAAGTTGAGTACAACAGCTACCAGTATCTATGTACTCAGCCTTGGCTGTTGACAAATTGATGGAGTTTTGTTTTTTTACTATGCCAGGAAACTAAATTGTTTCCTAGATAAAAACACCCCCCGTTTTTACTTTTGTGGTCATCAGTGTTTCCTGTCCAATCTGCATCACTATAGCACACAAGGTTAAAGTTTATTTCTTTAGATTATCATATGCCAAATTCATGTGTATTATTCACATAATGAATAATTCTTTTTACAGGAGTCACATGAGATTCCATTGGGTTTCCTTGAAATCGAGCACACACTCCAACACTATAACTGATGTCTGGGCGACTACCAGTTAAGTATAGAAGATTCCCAATCATACTCGTGTAAAGAGTTGGATCCACTTTGGTCTCATTCTCATCTTTATATAGTTTGAATGTGGTTCCCATTGGTGTTTTAGCAGGTTTAGCTATCTCAAGCCCAAATCTCTTCACCAGATTCTTGGCATACTTGCTTTATGAGATGAAAACTCCCTCATCTGACTGCTTAACTTGTAGCCCAAAGAAATAATCGAGCTCTCCTACCATGCTCATCTAAAACTCTTCCTGCATTTGTTTCACAAATTCTGGCACTTGAGAATCGTTATAAGACCCAAAGACTATATCATCGACATATATTTGAGCTATCATAATATCAGTATCAACATTACTGATGAAAAGTGTCTTGTCTACTCCTCGTCTCTTGTACCATTTTTGTAACGTCCCAAAATTCCTAATAAGGCTTAGTGCCTTGATTAGGGGGCCAGGAAGGCATTAATGGAATATTTTGTGAATTAATTGAATATTTATGTGATTATGTGAATTACATTGGTTATATCGTTAAATGATTGATTAAGCATGTTTAAGTGTATAAAATGTGCGAAAAAGCCCGCTTTTATTTAAAGGGTCATATTCGTAATTTTGACCATCTCAGGGCATAAATGTGAATAAATGATATTATATGATTGAGGCCACATTATTATTTTGATATATTTGAGATATTCGGCAGGAGTTGTTCCTTTTGAGCAAGATAGCGGTTTAGTCACAACAAATGATTTATACGTGGGTCAGGGTGAGCCAAAGGGTATTTCGGTAAGTTACCGAGACTCATTGGGGTATGAGTCATATTTTGGGAAAAATAGTGATATTCCAGGTTCGGTGGAATTAATTGGGATTATAAGTATAATGTAAGACGAGAGTGTAAATGATGATTTTGACATTATTGGGCTTTGAGAGGGAAGATTTTCCTTAGGGGAATTTTGGTCATTTGGACCATGGGCAATATTAATTAGCTTAAGCTTATCAGCATAGATTTTGTAAGAAACAAAACTCTCTCTCTCTCTCTCTCTTTCTCTCTCTCTCTCTCTAGTTCTCTTTATTTTTTAAGAGAAATTTGATTCCAAAGCTTGGAGCTTACTTGCTAAGGGAATTAAGGAGATTTGGGGCATGTTTGGAAGTTGTTAAAGCATAGGGAATATGGCTGGATTTGAATTCTATCTTAGGTAATTAAAATTCTGAGTTTTAATTTTTGGTTTCTTGAGTTTTTGATGTTTTATTTTAAATTCTATGTTTAAGGGATTTTGATTTAGTTTTAAGATTGGTTTTGATGTTTCTAAGCTGATGAACCATTATTATGGTCGAAACTGGTTAAAATCATGTTTTGAGATGATTTTTGGGAAGTTGGTGATTCTTAAAATCGCAGGAAATTCCAGTTTGCATGGTTGTGTTGTGGTATTGTTCTTGGAGCGCTGCGAGCCTCGTGAACTCAGAGAATAGGGATGTGCCTCAAACCGCCTTAGCACCGCGGTGCGTGTCGAGTGATTATTGGGCTCTCTTTAACTTGTTGAGCATCGCGTCTCTAACTCAGGAAAAAATTAGAAAGTAGGGTTTGGGAGCTGGGAGCCTAAACCTAAAGACTTGGGAATGGTTCTACTACCCAGGTTAGTAGAATTTAGGATCCCGGAGGCTAGGACATGGTTCAGAAGCCTTTATTAGTTCATTTCTTGATAGTTGTTCTTTGTGATTATTCTGAATAAGGTGAATCGTTAGACTCAGAAGGAAATGATCGTACTTGGGGTTGTCATGTGCTATTCACTCAGGACCTGAGGTAAGAAAACTGAACCTAGACTGTGGTTAGGGCTTAAGCCACGGTCATCGAACAATGTTGTAATCGTGCTTAGAATGTTTTGTTTAACATGTTGAATGCGATGTGCATACCTTTGTTAAATGATGATCATCAATCTGATATATCTGATTAAAAGGATTGGCTTATAAGTCGAGTGCGGCAAGAGTGTGGTGAACATAAGCCGATGTTGTTATCTGTCATATTTGATTGAAAGACTCATCTTATACGTCAAGGGTTTATCGATTATATTCCGCTGAAAAGCTCGGCTTATAAGTCAAGGATCTATCTATTGTATACGATTAAAAGCTCTACTTATTAGTCGTGGGTATATTTGGTTAAAAGGCTCGGCTTATAAGTTGAGGGTTTACAAGGCTCGACTTATAAGTTGAGGGCTTACAAGGATTGGCGTATAAGTCGAGAGTTTACAAGGCTCGATTTATAAGTTGAGGGTTTAAAGGCTCAGCTTATGAGTTGAGGGCGACAATAGCATGCTGAACGCCGACTGATGTGGTTGAACCAACCCAAAAGTGTGATATACACTTGAACGGCCCTATGGCCGCCTGAAATATAAGGCGCAAGATGCCCCGGGCGAGATCTAAGGCTAGTTAGATGGGAATAGGGATATGGGCCCCCGGTGTGACTCTATAGCTGCTTACATGGGTTAAAATGCTCGACTTATAAGTCGAGGGTTGCTTTTGCGTGCAGAACGTAGGTTAAAATGGTTTGGCCAATTTAAGAAGCCTGACATATCAGTCGTGGGTGACATTTGCGTGCAGAACGCAGGCCGAAATGGCTGGGCAAACATTGATAGTCGGCTTATAAGCCTTGGATGGAATTAGCGTTTGAAACAAAAACCATAATGGCGAGACCAATATAGAAGCATGGTATATGCTTGCACGACTCTATAGCCTATCTGAATATGGAGCATGTTGCACGCTTGACCGGCTTTATAGCCATTTGTAAAATGGATAGTGCTATAGGCACCTATTTGGCTCCATGGCTGCTTAAGTGGATTAAATGCATGCACGAGTATGGTTATTACTACTGGCCATGTTAGTTATGATTCTGTAATCTGATGATTAACTTCCTATGGGTATGTTTATGTTTCCTTTCTGAGCCTTGGCTCACGGATGCTACGTGGTACAGTTTAGGGCAAGGGAAAGTTGGACCAGCAATGGGATGGAGAGCTTTTGGGGCAGAGTGTACATAAGCGGCCTGCTCGACCGCCACAGCCGAGGGTATCCATTGGAATTATGTTTTGACCTTGATTTTGTCGTTTAGGTCGGCTTTTGTATTTATTTTGAGTCTGTAACGGTTTTAAACTATATTGGGATCTCATGAATCGAAATCCACCTCTTTCAGGGGAATGGTTGACTTTTTACTGAAATTTTTAGTACGTAAACCTTGTGTTAGTTTCAATTACACGTTTTAAGTCAAAATGGCTCGTTTAGCGAGTTAAACACCATTTCAATTAAACAGTGTAATAGTTCTGGATTAGGAGGACGTTACAACTTGGTATCAAAGTGGTTTAGGTTTAAGGGTTCCTGAATATTGGCTGGGCAAGTGCACTCGCAGCTGAAGACAAGCTTTACTAAGGGTTCGATAACGATTATTGTGAATATGTGTTTACTTGCCTATTTGATATATGAATGCCATTTTTGCATGCTTGAATAGGAAGCATGAGGCATACTGATAGGACCTGGCCCTTGACAGTTGTGTGGATGATAAAAGACGTGTTTATAAGAACTATTGCTGCTATGAATATTGAAGGAATTCTTATTATTTCGGTGTTGGACCGTGGGTTTGTGTTGGGCCCCGTTATTGTTTCCTGATGAGTTAGGTCATCGATTAAGATAGATTTGGAAGTATTCTTCCAAGGCGATCAGACAAACTTGTCGGGGAAGAAATACAGGCAAAAGATCAGAACTAGGTTTGGAACCCATCTCCAGCTCAGGAGAACTGACAACAATTGCTTGCTAACTTGCAAGCAAGATTGCAGAGGCAAAAGGAATAGATCTGCCTATTGAGACAGCAGAAGATTCCAACAAGGAATGCTTCACCAGTTATGCCACCTGTTGTGGCACCAGTCTTACTGCAATAGCCAGGGGCTGAGAACAGGTGGGAGCCTCTTTATGAGCTCTTCAAGAAGCAGCACTCTCCTACCTTTGAGGAAGGGTCAGATCCACTACGAGCGGAGCGATGGATTAATATGAACACCTTTATCCGGGATTTTTTATGAGGGTTGTAGATAATGAAAGAGTGGCCTGTGCCACATTTATGTTTCTGGAAGACGCCTGAATTTGGTGGGAAGACGTATCCTAGACCATAAATGTGAAAACTTTAAGGTGGGAAGAGTCCAGAGAGTTGTTTAAAGTGAAATATTATAATGATGCAGTCAGAGCTGTAAAGGAAAATGAGTTCAATAATCTAGTGCAGAGCACCATGACTATTATAGAGTACACTCAAATTTGATAGGTTGGCCAAGTTTTCTTGTGACTTGGTGCAACCTGATGTGACAAGGAGGGAGAGGTTTGTTCGAGGGCTAAATGCTATGATAGCCCGGGATGTTAGAATCACCTCTGTACTTGGAGTGCGAGTTACGCTCAGGTAATAGAGAATGCCCTCACTGTCGAGAACGCAGCCAGAAGGGACACCAAGAGGGTAGGATCTCCCTTTGTAGAGACCCTAGTGACCAAAAGAGAAAGACCCTAGAGATTGTTACAATTACAGGCTAGGCAGGAGGCCACAGGGTATACAGATTGGCCGCCAGAGTGACAATGAGAGCTGGAGGACTTATCCAGAATGTGTTAGATGCAGGAGACACAATGTAGGACAATGCCGACCGAAGGGATGCTTTTATTTATGTGGTAAAGTCGGGCACCTTAAGAAAAATTTCCAGAGGGTATAAAAGGAAGAACCAAAGAAGGCGGACAACATAGCTACAACTCCTGTGTTCACATTGACACGGTCTTAGGTTGATGCTAGTCCCTTAGTAGTGAAAGGCTAGCTTTCTAATGCTAACATATCTTATAATGTGTTGATTGATTCTGTGTATGAATTGGCTAGTCAAGTATGGGGCAATCATAGACTGTAAGAAAAAGATGGTAACCTTTGAACCTGAGGGTGAGGACTTGTTCGTATTTGTGGGAACTGTGCACGGACCCTGTATTGCTATAATACCATAATTGACAGCTAGAGACCTATTGCGAGGTGGTTGCATAGGATTCCTAGCTAGTGTGGTGGATACCACTAGGGTTGTGCTAGTTAGACCCGAGGAGACTAGGTTAGTTTGTGTGTTTCTGGATGTATTCCCATAATAGTTACCAGGGTTGTTGCCCCACATAGAGATAAAATTTGTTATCGAATTGGCATCGAGGACAGAGCCAGTGTCTAGAGTACCGTAAATGATGGCTTCAGCAGAATTGGTGGAACTAAAGGTTTAGTTACAGGAGTTACTGGACTTGGGGTTTATTAGGCCTTATTTTTCGCCATGGGGTGCGCCAATTTTATTTTTGAAGAATGAGGGTTCTCTAACGATGTGTATTGACTATAGAGAGCTGAATAAGCTAACTACCAAGAATAGGTATCCACTGCAAAGGATCGATGTTATCAGCTACAAGGCAACACTGTATTTTCAAAGATTGATCTTCGATATGGTTATCACCAGCTGAGGATGAAAGATAAGGACATTCCAGCGACAGCCTTTCGTACCAGGTATGAGCATTATGAGTTCTTGGTCATGTCAATTGGATTGACTAATGCCCTAGTAGCTTTTATGGATCTGACGGATAATGTAACATCCTGGGTAACCAAGACCATTACACTGTGTGTTTATAATAGTGCAAGACTTGTTAATCAAGTCATTTAAACAAAATGTGAATCTAACGTCATCAACGAATTAGGAGTAAATGATTTTGGTCATAAACAGGTTATTTTCATTAAAAATGAAAGTTTAATACATGGAATCTCAAAACAGGGTTTAGATGACATATTTACAAAAATTCCAAAAGTTATAAATAACTCAGGCCATTCTAATGGCAAAATACACATTTTAGGTTTCCGTCCCTGTACAAACCCTCGACCGTGGCGGCCGAGCAGCTGACAATGTACACCTCACCCCCAGAGCTCTCCAACTCATGGTTGATCCAACATACCCTTGCATTTACCTGCACCACGTAGCACCCGTGAGCCGAGGCCCAGCAATAAAACATGATATCATAACAAGATCAATATAAATAACCAGATATTCCATAAAACGTAACCAAGCATTCAGCATTTCATAACATTTGTCTATTCAGTGATAACAATCGAAAAATCACAATTTGTCATCAAGATAATCAACACTTCATATTCATCAAATTAACAACAATAATCACATTTATAATCAACAATTTATCACAACCATTACACAATATTCAGGGTTAGCACCCATAGGCTGCACCCTCTATTTAACCCACTATCTTCGGCTCACTTAGGCCACCCCCAGTGTTATATCCACTGACTACGACCAGCTTAACCAAGTTCAGTGACTAATAAGCTGTCCTAGCTACCAGTGGCTGAGCCGCACCCTGTGCGCAAATATTGATTCCAGCACTCATAGGTCGTTTATCATATGTCCCCATGCATAATACCATCTCATGACATCATATACAAGTATAGGGAGCTCTTAGTCCCATTATATTCACATGGTTTATCACAGTCATATAACAATTCATACAAACATAGGGGAACACTTAGTCCCAACCTAACCACATAATCGGTTTCAATTTTCTTACCTCTTCTTCGAGCGAGAAATACGTTACGAACAACCCTTGAGAACGATCGATCCTTTGATCCCTTAGCGGTCACCTAGTCATAACCAAATATGGAATCCAATTAATGAAAATATCAATAAATGGGTCTTAACCTAAACCTCACTTCCGGGAACCCGAATTGTACCCAAACGATGAGTAGATTCGATCCCGAGCCTTAAGGATTGAAACCCCGAGCCAAAAACCCTTAAAATAACACAAAATATGCATCTGAGAAAACAGGGTAGCGCTACAGGGCTACCACCCTAGCGCCCCAGAGCTACAACCAGGGGCATTTTTCCCTGGCTAGCACTGTGCGCTACCCTTTGGGCGCTATAACGCTAGGACCAGACAGACACAGCCGTGGTTCTTCCTCCTTCGAATCCTCCATTTCCAGCCTAATTCAAAAGCTTCCAAACACCATTTAAACCCCCAATTGAGCCCAAATACCATATATACTAATCATAGGCACCATAACCTAACCAAGCTTTGCCAAAATCCCCATTGAATGCTCAACTTTCAAACCCAAAATCTCAACTGAACCCAACAATAGAACAGAGCAGAAAACCAGAGTTTTCATGGTTAGAATCTTACCTCAAGCTCGGTATGAACTCCTCTTCAATGATGGAACAATACCCTAGATCCTCAACACTTGATTCCCCAACTTAATTCCTCAAAAGAAGCTTCAAAATTGAAGAAAAAAGGAGAAGAAATGATGAACGGTTGATGAAGGAAGAGGTGCTCTATTTTTCTACAGCCTTCTAAGTCTTTTAGTTGAAGTATGGATATCTATCCTTTAGGGTAAAAAGACCTAAATGCCCTCAAGTCTAATTAAAATCCTTAATAGCCACCAAGGGCAAAATCGTCCTTTCGCACCTATCTCGTTAACCATAATTAGCACCCTCCAATTCCCGTTATTCTCAATATCTTCGAATATCAATAATTCATATCCAATTACCCCTTCACTCCTAGCAACATTCTAATCACCAAATTACCCTGGGACTCACCCCGAGCCTCGAACTTACTCCTGTTATGACCAAACTGCTAACTTGTACTCGAAGACCGTCTCATGCCGAACAGCTCGAACAAATCCACATTATAATGTTGCCTCAACAATAGCTTACCAATAAGCATACAAATATACAATTATGCCCTCAGCGGGCCAAATTACCAGATTGCCCTCATTACAAAATATATACACATATGCATGCATTTATCATCATATAATAATATCATCCACATCGACATGCATATAATCATATAATGGCACAATAAATCATTTATGGCCCTCCCGGCCTCCTAATCAAGGACCTAAACCTTATTTGGAAATTGGGTAGTTACAACTATCCCCTCCTTACAGAAATTTCATCATTGAAATTTTATCTGATTGCCAAGATATAAATTCTGCACTATTGATTCTAGTTTACCAGGTCATTCCTCGACCTCACTGTTTCTAAAACATTACCTTAACTCAAGGTACAATTTTGTTCCTCAAAACCTTATTCTTTCTATTTCATAACTGAACTAGCCACTCCACATAGAATAACTCCATCTTCAACTGCACATCCCCATAACTCAACACATGAGTTTTTCTAACCCATGTCCTCAACATGGAGTACATAATACACTGTGTGCAACCGACCGTGCAAAAACCATTGTTAACTTAAAAGCAACCTTACTGATCCTTTCCGGGATTCAAACAGTCTTGATATTCTACGGTCCAACTTTCCCTTATCTTCTCACCCCTTTTTCCTTGGTGATAACCTAAAGAAGATACAATCTTCTACTTGGAACTCCATATTCCTGCTTTACAATTCAGTAAAACTTTTCCATTTACTTCGAAAAGTGAGCCTCCATGCTCTAACCTTTTAATAGTCTCAATGATTCCCTAAACTACTTCAGGATCCAAATATACATCTCACTTATCTCATTCCAACGAATGGGTGATATACATTTCCTATTATATCTCATCTCATAAAGTGTCCCTCCAGTAACTGGATAACTCTCTCTCTTTCTCTGATTTACCATCAGTCTGAGAATAATCACTGTATCAAATTCCAACTATATACTCATCATCTTCCTTAATCCTCTCAAGAACTGGAAGTGAAAACAAAGTCCTCATCTGATTGGATAGACCTTGAATTCCATGAATGTTGATCAACTATGTAACTTGTCCTTACTGAAAAAAATTGAACTCACCTTAAATAGTGGTCTATAATGACCCAACTACACCACACTAACCACCGTCTTGGGAAGCTCACTGCGAAGCCCATCGCAATGTTTTCCCATTCCCATTATAACATACTCAAAGGCAGCAGTAGCTTTACTGGTTTTTGATACCTTCTCCTGAACTGCTAACAGGTTAAGAGCTTTGTCATATATTCCATTATGTTCCCTCCATCCCAGGCCACCAATATAAAGCCTTCAAATTCTGGTACCTTTTCCTCATGCCTAGATGAAAAGACCAAGAGAGTAGTATGGGATTCATCTAGAATTTCACTTTAATTCTAATTTCCATAAGATTCCAGATTCGATCCTTGTATTACAATAAACTTATACCTGACACTGTATAATCCTTACCTAATCCAGCTAAGACTTTGCCATCAATTCTTTCCATTTTTGGTTCACTTAACTATCTTTCCTTGATCCTTTATGAGATAATAATCTCAAGCATCAAACTGGCCACACGGCCCACCAGAAACTCTACTCTAGTTCTGGTCGGATCCTTTAACTAACATGATGCATAGAAAATCACTTTTCCCTGTCACCGAGGTGTCATAACAACTCACAAACTGATTTTGATATGTAAAAAGGCTCAAAACTCACCCCGAAATACATGCACTAGATGCTCGTCCAAAGAAACTCCTACTCCTAAGGTGTTCCTTAACCTTGGCAAATTTCCAACTAAGAATACATCACAACACCGTCGATCAAGACAATCACAAATCCAATTCAGATAATCTTTGAATACTCTGTTCACGCATTTCACAAAACAATTTGGCATTGACCAAATCCTCATAACATGACTCAGCATCCCCAGTGCCCTTATCTAATATAATAACAATATTCTGCCTATCCTTCTCCCTGATCTCCCTGATCTCTAGCTGGTAATAACAAAATCAAAGATCCCTAGCTGTCCCTGATCTCTAGCTGGTCATAACCAGATCAAAGATCTACCTTGAAGAACATCATCCTACTCAATAATTGAGCCTTTAGTTCTTACAGCTTTGTTGAAATAGTTCAATACAGCGCCCTAGATCTGATTCCACCCCTGGCACTAATACAATCACCATTCTATCTCTTTGTGCAGATGTACCCTTGACAAATTCCTTGGAAACGTATCTGGGAACTCACTGACTAATCTAGTCTATCTTGATCCCACTGGTACAACCTAAGTAGTGTCCATCACACTAGCTAAGGTTCTACGCATCCCCCCGCAGTAGATCTCCAACTCTAATTACAAATGGCGTATATACAGCGCCAACTACTGCAAGGGTTTCTCCCTTTTAATCCAAGAGTTACTATTCTTTTCCTTGCAACCCATCACCACCTCATACTTGGCTAACCATTCCATATCAAAAATCCTTACGTTGTAGCTGCCTTCAAAAATACTTTGGGTAGTGGCTGACTTGTTCACCAGTCTCAATGTGCTTCTGATCAAATCTCTTCGTACCTGATCTCTTCCCTTCTTGTAGCTTGACCTTGAATACCCTTGAAAAAAAATGAATTTAATACCTTCTGGAGCCTTACCTGTGACCCTGCTACTTCAGTAGTAGAATCCTCAGTGTAGTAGTCGTTCACATTCTGCTTCTAGCTGGGGAGTAGTTCAGCACCTCGCTAATGAACCTGACTGTAACCCATTCATGTTGTTCATGTATTCTCTACTTGTCGGACTTATCCATGTCATTGAAGTATTAAATGATTAAGAACCTTTACTATTAATCCATTATACCCCACTTGGTACAAGTAATAATTCCTGAAATGTCTCTTTCCTTGATTCTTATCTGGTAATAACCAAATCAATGATCAATTCCTGAAGACATTGTCCAGTCTTGTAACGGGGCATTTAAACTTTTAATTTCTAACAAGCGATTCCAACAAGTCCTATGATACAATAATCCGTCCATTCCATCCTTAAGTCAAATACTTCTTCAGGTGAACCAGTAATTTTCCCCGCCAAACTAATATCATTCTTTATAACGTCCCTGATACCAAATCCGTCCATACCTAAGTTCCGAACCGTACCCAGCAACTCCTTGCATACTCAGTTGCATCCTTACTAACCAATTTAGTTTCCATTCAGTCTAATCCTTATACTTCAAGAGATGTCCTTGACAGTACAGGGTTGTCTCTTATGTAACACATTAGTTTCCCCTCATGCCCATATCAAAGCTCTCATATAACAAGCTCAACCACTTCCCCTATGAACCCTTTTACCACTCATATTCTAACTCTTCCTTGTAAAAGTTGCTAATTCTTCCTCAACAAGTACTCATATCTCAAGCCCCTCGTATAACAACCTTGCGATATGTACCTCATATCTAAATCATTTCTAGGTGACACGCAACACTGAAATTTTCCAGCTCATTATCTAACCCAAAACAAAGACTATCAAATCCATTGGTCACTTCCGAGGAACTAGTCTCGGGCTCTGAATGTAACAAGGCATCCTAGTCTTGATGGCCAACCTCTGAACTAGACCCCCTTCCTGTCAAGACTAGGAGCCATAGAACCATCAAGGGTTCTCCTTTTTCCGATAACTGAGTAGCCACCCTTACTAAATTCCACGAACGAGAATATCATCACTTGTATTCCTTATATCTTAAATAACATGGCCCTATCTACTTCCCAAGCATAGATAACCATCTCATGCACTGGAGCGACCCTGACTCTCCGACCAATCTCAGAGTTTAACTCATAAATGAATCATCATCTCCGGCTACATTCATTTGTATCATAATCCAAGTAGATTGATCAACCCACCAAACTCATTGACATATATTGTTGCTATCTTACCACTTTCAGCATCCTTCTGCCACAAATACTTAGTACAACTACTATGTCTCGATCTGTTATCCTCATATTATCAAGAATGGGATTAGCCATACCCATTCACTAACCAATTTATGAACAAACCCAAACCTTCCTCAAAACTAGAGGATAATGCTTCCAAGGCCCTCCATACAATAATTCTTATCTGTTTCCTCCTCGAGCCAAACCAACACTGGTGCCCCACACGGTCATGGTATACAAAGCAACTTGTTTTCCCCCAGTAAACCTGCTGCAAAACTCAGGGGCAGATGAAGAATTCCAACTCTAACTATTATTTGCAACCCTTACTAAAACGAAACTAGGTCCAATTAACCACCCTGAGCACATACAATCTGAATTAATCTTTCTTCTCTGACTAAACCCCTCAGTCCTGATGATCATACCTAGAACTATCCCAAGGGCAGATCCAAATGACCCGAATAATCATGCACACATAAAGCATACCAAACACCAATTTACAATATTATGCATAAATTATCAGATTTCATTACCATTAGATGCACTCATACCCACTATGCCTTCCATATGCAAATAAATAGGTATAGTATATAAGTTCAATTTAAACATATAATCACCTGCAATCCATATACCAATCATTATCCAAGTATTCATCCACATGCAAGAGCAATGCTAATCAGCACACCTTAATATCATCACACAGCAATCAAGGGCCAGGCCCTATCAGTATCTCATGCTTCCTATTAATCATACCAATTAATACATTTATATTTCATTAAAGCAGTTAAGCATATAATTTCATGTATTCAATTACAAAACCTTGAGTCGAGCTTGTCTTTAGCAGCGAGTGTACATGTCCAGCGAGTCTTCAGGAACCCATAACCCTAGACCGCTCTGATACCAAGTTGTAACGTCCTGGGTAACCAAGACCGTTACATTGTGTGTTTATAATAGTGCAAGGCTTGCTAATCAAGTCATATAAACAAAATGTGAATCTAACGTCATCAACGAATTAGGAGTAAAAGATTTAGGTCACAAACAGGTTATTTTCGTTAAAAATTAAATTTTAATACATGGAATCTCAAAACAGGGTTTATATGACATATTTACAAAAATTCCAGAAGTTATAAATAACTCAGGCCATTCTAATGGCAAAATACACATTTTAGGTTTCCATCCCTGTACAAACCCTCGACCGTGGCGGTCGAGCAGCTGACATTGTACACCTCGCCCCTAGAGCTCTCCAACTCATGGTTGATCCAACATACCCTTGCCTTTACCTGCAAAGCATAGCATTGGTGAGCCGAGGCCTAGCAAGAAAACATGATACTATACCAAGATCAATATAAATAACCAAATATTCCATAAAACGTAACCAAGCATTCAGCAATTCATAACATTTGCCAATTCAGTGATAACAATTGACAAATCACAAATTGTCATCCAGATAATCAACACTTCATATTCATCAAATTAACAACAATAATCACATTCATAATCAACAATTTAACACAACCATTCCACATTATTCAAGGACGGCGCCCTTAGGCCGCAGCCTCTGTTTAACCAACTGTCTTCAGCTCACTTAGGCCGCCCCCAGTGTTATATCGACTGACTCCGACCAGCTTAATCGAGCTTAGTGAATAATAAGTTGTCCTCAGCTACTAGTGGCAGAGCCACGCCCTGTGCCCAAATATTGATTCCGACACTCTTAGGCTGTTTATCATAAGTCCCCATGGCATAATACCATCTCATGACATCATATATAAGTATAGAGAGCTCTTAGTCCCATTATATTCACATGGTTTATCACAATCATATAACAATGCATACAAACATAGGGGAACACTTAGTCCCAACCTATCCACATAACCGGGTGCAGTTTTCTTACCTCTTGTTCGAGGGAGAAATACGTTACGAATGACCCTTGAGAACGATCGATCCTTTGATCCCTTAGAAGTCACCTAGTCATAACCAAATATGGAATCCAATTAATGAAAATATCAATAAATGGGTCTTAACATAAACCTCACTCCCGGGACCCTGAATTGTACCCAAACGGTGTGTAGATTCGATCTCGAGCCTTAAGGATTGAAACCCCGAGCCAAAAACCCTTAGAAACATCCAACATATGCATCTGAGAATACAGGGTAGCGCTACTGCGCTACCCCCCTAGCGCCCCAGCGCTAAAACCAGGGGCATTTTGCCCTGGCTAGCGCTGTAGCGCAACCCTTGCGGCGCTATAGCGCTAGGACCAGGCAGACACGGCCCTGGTTCTTCCTCCTTCGAATCTTCCATTACCAACCTAATTCAAAAGCTTCCAAACACCATTTAAACCCCCAATTGAACCAAAATACCATATATACTAATCCTAGGCACCATAACCTAACCAAGCTTTGCCAAAATCCCCATTGAATGCTCAACTTTCAAACCCAAAATCTCAACTGAACCCAACAATAGAACAGAGCAGAAAACCAGAGTTTTCATGGTTAGAATCTTACCTCAAGCTCGGTATGAACTCCTCTTCAATGATGGAACAATACCCTAGATCCTCAACACTTGATTCCCCTGCTAAATTCCTCAAAAGAAACTTCAAAATTGAAGAAGAAAAGGAGAAGAAATGATGAACGGTTGATGAAGGAAGAGGTGCTCTATTTTTCTACAGCATTCTACAGTTTTCTAGTTTAAGTATGGATATATATCCTTTAGGGTAAAAAGACCTAAATGCCATCAAGTCTAATTAAAATCCTTAATAGCCACCAAGGGAAAAATTATCCTTTCGCACCTATCTCGTTAACCATAATTAGCACCCTCCAATTCCCGTTATTCTCAATATCTTTGAATATCAATAATTCATATCCCATTACCCCTTAACTCCCGGCAACGTTCTAATCTCCAAATTACCCTTGGACTCACCTCGAGCCCCAAACTTACTCCCGTTATGATAAAACCGCTAACTTATACTCAAAGATCGTCTCATGCCAAACAGCTCGAACAAATCCAAATTATAATGCAGCCTCAACCATAGCTTACCAATAAGCATACAAATATACAATTATGTCCTCAATGGGCCAAATTACTAGAATACCCTCATTACAAAATATATACCCATATGCATGCATTTATTATCATATAATAATATGTTCCACATAGACATGCATATAATCATATAATGGCCCAATAAATCATTTATGGCCCTCCCAGCCTCCTAATCAAGGTCCTAAACTTTATAAGGAAATTGGGTCGTTATAGATAAAGTTTCCAAAGATTACCTAGACAGATTCATAATCCTTTTCTTTGATGACATCCTGTTTTCTTCTCAGTCGGAGGTAGAGCATGAGTAGCATCTCCTATTGGTATTGCAGAGATTGAGGGAGCATAGATGATATGCCAGGTTCAAGTATGTGAATTCTGGTTATCTCAGGTGACATTCCTCAGTCACACTATTAGTAAAGACGAGATTAATGTGGATCCGACAAAGATTTAGTCAGTCAGGGATTAGCTATAACGCCTTCCTAATAAGGGACCGTTACACTGTGTACTTAAAAAAAGTTTAGACCTGCTAATCAGGTCATTTGGCTTAAATCGTGTAACTAAGGTTAGTGACAAGGGTTAGGGTTAAATTTTTTGGTTAAAGAACCATTGAATTTTTTTCAAAAGTGTTCAAAAATTTTAGACCTGCTAATCAGGTCATTTGGTGTAAATCATGGAATCCCAATATATTACAACACAACAGTTTCAAAGGGTAAATACATAACAAAAGTTATATCAGCCGGCCTCAGCGGCAAAATAGGGTTATAACCCTAGTTCCTCTGAACATAGAGTCACCTAGGGCCTCGCCCTTAGCTTTGTCTCACTAGCCATAGAGCTAGCCCGACCCCCGTGGTTCACCTTTGACCTTAGAGTTGATCAACGTAATAGTACGTTAGTTGTTTAGGCCAACGCCTCTCGACCAGCGCACAGTGCGCTATTGCCGCCCTTGACTTATAAGTCAAGCCCTGTACCAAGATTTCATACCTTACTTAAGAAAGAGATGTGGATAGGCACATCCTGACAATTAAGCACATATCCATGCTAATCATACAATCCCATTGAATAACTATACACATGATACTAGACATATTCACATAAAGGGGTCGCATGCCCTTATCATGGCCTTACATAATCAATCCTAGGGCCCAAGCCCTAATCATATTAATATACAACAGATGGGCCAAGCCCTAATCACATACAACACATTTTGGATGCAGTTTTCTTACCTTAGGTCCAAGTAAGCGTAAATAAGAACGACCCTTAAGCACGATCCCGGTTCTGAGCCCTTAGCGATAGCCTAAGTCACAACCATAAAATAGGATTCTATTAATACCGAGTGATCAAATTTTTCCGGACCAAGTCCTAGCCTCCAGGACCTTGGGTTCCACCAATCCAGGTAGTTGAAATAATCCCGAGCCCCTAAGGTTAAGTTCCCACACTCAAAACCTTCTAGGGGTCCAAAAACCCCTTTAGTGTCGCGGCCCTATGCCCCCATGCCGCGGCCCACCTCTAATCAGAGGCCCAGCCTCCCCAACCAGCAGACATGCGCCACGGCCCAGCCATAGTGCCACTGCGACCTGCCCTTCTCCTTGGCCCCCATTGTTCTAGAGGGTTGCGGCTCACCAAGAACAGAGCCACGGCCTGACCCCCTTCGAACCTAGAAAATCCTCCATTTTCAGCAACTAAACCCAAGCCAAACCAACTCAAAAATCACCCCCAAACATAATTCAATTATCCCAAACACTCTAACTTGTTCTAGCAACAAAACCCATTCAAAATCTAGCTTTAAAAGTCATCAATTTCTCACTTCGATTCATAAGCTAAAAGGGTTCAAGAACACTCTTAAAACAACTAAACAACTCAGAAATTAATGGCCATAAATCATAATTCAAAGCTTACCTCAATTTTTGTTTGAATCCTTAAGTTGTTACTGACTCTATTCCCAAAGTTTCAGCTCCAATTCATATGACCCTACCTCATAATCTCACTTTACTTCAAGGATTTTATTTTTGAAAGATTTGGAAAGCTTGAGAACTCAAGAGTAAAAGAGGAGAGTTTGTGTCAGTTTGGTGGCAGCCACTAGATGCTTATGTTACTTTTTTCCTTTATCCAACTAGGCGTATCTAACTTAAACTAATCACAAGGCCCGGGGTACCAAAAACGTCCCCGAGGGAAAAATGGTAAATTTCCCCAATATTCCCTCCTAGACTCTCTAACTCCAAATATATCACCAATTATTTATTTTCATAACCCTATAACCCGATTAATTATCCAATACCCAAAATATCCCCTTGACTCACCCCAAGTCGGGTATTGGTTCCCGTTGTGACCATCTCGCTAACTTACTCCCTAGGATCGCCTCGTGCCGAATAGTTCAAATAAATCCACATAATAATGTTATCTCTCACATATATCACATATATGCACATAAACACACATTTATGCCCGCAACGAGCCAAATTACCAAAGTCCCCCTTCTAATAAGAAGCGGGCCCATATTTCCACATATTAATAATTAATATAGCAATGAAACACATATTTCCACATATTGCCATCACGACCCCATAATCAAGGCCCTAAGCCTTATTAGGCAATTTTGGGACGTTACAACTATCCCTTCCTTATAGAAATTTTTCCTTGACATTTTACCTTAATAGCTTGGGAAACTGAGCTCGCATATCTGCCTCCATCTCCCAAGTCGCTTCCTCGACCTTGCTGTTCCTCCATAATACCTTAACCAAATGTATAGTCTTGTTCCCCAGGACCTTGTCCTTCCTGTCAAGAATCTAAACTGGTTGCTCCTCATAAGACAAGTTTGCCTCCAATTCCAAATCCTCATAACTCAGCACATGAGTTCCATCTGACACATACTTCCTCAACATGGATATATGGATTACATTATGCACACTGGACAGTGCAGGGGTAAAGCCAACCTGTAGTCCACCTACCCATTCCTTTCCAGGATTTCAAACGGTCCCACAAACCAAGGGCTCAGCATGCCCTTCTTCCCGAACCTCTTCACCCCTCTCAGAGGTGAAACCCTAAGGAAGACATACTTTCCCACCTGGAACTCTGCGTTCCTCCATCTCATGTCATAATAGCTCTTCTACCTACTCTGAGAAGCGAGCATCCGAGCTCTAATCTTCTTGATAACCTTAGTGGTCCTCTGGACTGCATCCGGTCATAGATATTTCCTCTCACCCATCTCATCCTAGTAAATGGGCGATCTGCACTTCCTACCATACAACATCTCATAAGGTGCCACTCCGATGGTAGACTGATAACTGTTGTTATAAGAAAATTCTATCAGAGTCAAATATTTACTCCAAGACCCTTTAAAGTCTAACACACATGCTCTGAGTGTGTCTTCCAATATCTTAATAGTCCTCTCAGACTGACCATCAGTCATAGGATGATAAGTTGTGCTGAACTTCAGTTGTGTACCCATCGCCCTCTACAAACTCCCCCAAAACATGGAAGTAAAGATAGGGTCCCTATCAGTCACGATACACCTCGGCGTCCCATGAAGGCGAACTATCTCTCTCACATAGAGAACTGCATACTAGTCAACTGTGTAATTCGTCCTCACTGGTAGAAAATGAGTTGACTTCGTGTGTCGATCCACAATGACCCAAATAGAATCATAGTGGCCCACTGTCCTGGGCAAGCCCACCATGAAATCCATCGTGATATCTTCCCACTTCCACTCTGGAATATCCAGGCTATAACAGTCCTGCCAGCCTCTGATGCTCAGCCTTGACCTGCGGATAGGTTATGCACCTCGCTACATACTTTGTCACATCCCTCTTCATCCCAGGCCACCAATATAAAAATCTCAAGTCCTGATACATCTTTGTAGTGCCTGGATGAAGAGAATATGGGGTGGTGTGAGATTCATCCAGAATCTCTTGTCTGATCTCGGTGTTCATCGGAACACAAATCCGACCCTTATGCCTTAGTAAACCCATACTCGACAATGAATAGTCCTTAGCTACTTCAGCTAGGATGTCTTCTCTAACGTGTCCCAACTGTGGATCATCTAACTATCTCTGCTTGATTCTCCTCAAGAGAGTAGACTGTAAAGTGATATTGGCCAACTGGCCCACCACTAACTCTATCCCCACTCGAGTCATCTCATCAGCCAACTTCCTTGATATCTGTCTGGAACTATATAACTATCCCTCAGCCCCTCCCGGGTCAAGGCATCTACTACCACGTTGGCCTTCCCAGGGTGATAGAGGATCTCACAATCATAATCCTTTACCAGCTCAAACCAACGTCTCTGCCTCATGTTCAGATCCTTCTGAGTGAAAAATTACTTCAAACTCTTGTGATTAGTGTATTTCTCACACTTCTCTCCATACAAGTAATGCTGCCACACCTTTAGTGCAAAAACAACCACTTCTAGCTCTAAATCATGCATGGGTTATCTCTGCTCATAATCCTTCAACTGATGTGATGCATAGGCAATCACATTTCTTGTCTGCATAAGTACACAACCCATACCTTGTCTCGAAGCATCACAATAAACCACAAATTTACCGTGATCTGTAGGAAGGCTCAAAACTGGTGCGGTGATCAAACTCTCCTTAAGCTTCTGAAAATTGTCATCACACTTATCTGACCAAACAAATCTATGATTCTTGCATGTCAACTCTGTCAATGATGATGCAACCTTGGAGAACCCTTCCACAAAGCGCCTGTAATAACCTGCCAAACCAAAGAAACTTCTAATCTATGAAGCATTCTTCTATCTTGGCCAATCTTTGACTGCTTCAATCTTTGTTGGATCCACCTTAATACCATCTTTACTGACTATGTGACACAAGAAAGTCACCTGTGGCAACCAAAACTCTCACTTCTTAAACTTCACATACAACTTGTGCTCTCTCAACCTCCGTAATACAAATCTGAGGTGATGCTCATGCTCTGTCTCCATCTGAGAGTATATCAATATATCATCGATGAGGAAAAACACAAACTGATCCAGTTAGTCCTTGAATACTATGTTCATCAGATCCATAAATGTTGTCGGGGCATTAATCAATCTGAATGACATCACCAAAAAGTAATAATGCCCGTACCTGGTGCGAAAAGCTGTCTTCGGTATATCTTCCTCCTTGATCCTCAGCTGGTGATAACCAGAGCGAAGATCTATCTTAGAGAATATCGTTCTACCCTGTAACTGGTGAAACAAATCATCAATCCTTCATAGAGGATATATGTTCTTAACAGTCAACTTATTCAGTACCCTGTAATCGATACACATCCTCAGAGAACCGTCCTTCTTCTTCACAAAGAGAACTGGTGCGTCCCATGGCAAGAAATTGGGCCTGATAAAACCCAAGTCTAGTTACTCTTGTAGCTGAACCTTCAGTTCTACTGGAGCCATCCTGTACGGAGCCCTAGACACTGGCTCTGTCCCTGGCACCAATTCAATCACAAACTCAATCTCCATGTGTGGAGGTAACCCTTGGCAATTCCTCTGAAAACACATCTAGAAATTCACAAACTAACCGAGTCTGTTCTAGTCCTACTGGCACGACCTGAGTGGTATCCACCATACTAGCTAAGAACCATATGCATCCTCCCTGCAACAGGTCTCTAGCTCTAAGTACTGATATCATAGGTATACGGGGTCCATGCACAGTGCCAACAAAAACAAAGGAGTCCTCACCCTCTCGCTCAAAAGTTACCATCTTCTTCTTACAATCTATCGATGCTCCATACTTCTATAGCCAATCCATACCAAGAATTATGTCGAAATCAGTCATCTCTAACTCCACTAAGCCAACTGACAACTCCCTGCCATCCACTGTAACTGGTAGTGACCTAATCCATCTCTTGGATACCACTAACTCTCTAGTAGGCAATACCGTACCGAACCCCACAGAAAAGAAATCACAAGGTCTACACAATCCATTAATAATCCTACTAGCAACAGAGGAGTGCGTAGCACCCGAATCAATAAGAACAATGTAAAAGATTCCAGCACTAGAAAGCTGACCTGTAACCACTGAAGGACTAGCATCGGCCTCTGTCTGAGTCAAGGTGAACACCCGACCTGGCGTCAGGCTATCCACCTTCTTCGGCTCCTTTCCGGCTCTCAGGCAATCTTTCTTCAGGTGCCTCGTACTACTACAAACAAAACAGGCCTTCGCCCGACATTCCCCAACATGGCGTCTCCTGCACCTAGGACACTCAAGAAATGCCCTCCATCTCTCACCACCACTCTGGCAGCCCATCTGAATACCCCGTGGCCTCCTATCTGGCCCTGGAACTGAACTGTGTCTGGGGTCTTCCTTTTCTGATTACTGGGGCCTCCACCCCTACCAAAACCTGGAAATGGAGGTCCTGGCCTCCTAGAATCCCTTCTAGCTACATTATCACGCCAGGTCTTATTCTCAGCGCTCTCAGCTGTAAGCACCTTTTCCATAGCCTGTGCACAAGTAGTCACTCCTGGCACAGATATGAACATCCCGGGCTATCATAGGTTGTAGCCCCTACAGAAATCTCTCTCTTTTGGTCCCGTCAGTGGGCACCAGATCCCTGGAAAACTTTTCCAATCTGTCAAACTTCAAAGCATAATCAGTCACTATCATGTTACCCTGAAGTAACCTACTGAACTCCTCAGCCTTCGCAGCCATAACTGCGTCATTGTAGTATTTCTCGTTGAACAAGATTTTGAATTCTTCCCACTCCATAGTGGTAATTGCTCTAGTCTGGGATACCACCTCACACAATATTCGGGCATCCTCCTGAAACATATAAGTGGTGCAAGCCACTCTCTCATTACCACCTACCCTTATAAAGTCCAGGATAGTGGTTATCATGGTCCTCCACTGCTCAGCCTTCGGTGGATCAAAACCGCCCTAAAAAACTAGAGGGTGTTGCTTCTTGAATCTCTCATATAAGGGTTCCCACCAATCTCCATCTGTCTGGGGCTGTGCAACTGCCGATACCTCAGGTTGTACCACTACTGGTACCGAGGTCTGAAGGTTCCCTGCTGGAACCTGTTTCTGTCTCAAGAGGTTTATCTATTCTTCTTCCCTCTCTAACAGGGCTTGCATATCAGCAAGCACTTGGTGCCAGCTCTCTGGAGTTGGCGGTGGGGCCTGGCCCTTATCATTCCCTCCACTGGCCTGTAACTCTTGACTAGCCAGTCTCTCTGATGTTTGAGGGATCATTCTGACACTCAAGTCACCCTACAGAGATCAAATCGGCCATTAGGTAAGTCATAACTATACCACTTGTCGCCTGACGGTCCAAGATCATCAAATAACATATGTATGCAATGCTAATAAGCATGCTATCACATAATATATTCATTCACAGTGCTAATAAGCACCTCCTGATATCCATCAACAAATAACAATACACATAGGCATATCCAAGTATACACAAGTCTAACATAGCTAATAAGAATGTTCTTTAATTCATGCAAGTAATAATAATGCTAATAAACATTTTCCCCTGACCTATATACAAATAATAGCGCTAATAAGCAGTTTCCTTGCATCACAAGCAGTAACAATGCTAATAAGCACGTTCTCTAACATTCACGCAACAGTCAAGGGCCAGGGCCTATCAGATAATCTCATGCTTCTTAAATATGCATGCAGATAAGGCATCCATATCATGTTTAAGCAATTAAACATATAAACACATAATATTTACCAAACCCTTAGTCGAGCTTGTCTATATTGGAGAGTATACATGCCCGGCCAGTCTTTAGGAACCCTTATACTTTGGCAGCTCTGATACCAAGTTGTAACACCCTCCTAATAAGGGACTGTTACACTGTGTACTTAAAATTTTGTGAGACCTACTAATCAGGTCATTTGGCTTAAATCGTGTAACTAAGGTTAGTGACAAGGGTTAGGGTAAAAATATTTGGTCAAACAACCATTGATTTTAATTTCAAAAGTGTTATACAACATAGGATCCCAAAATATTACAACACAACTATTTAAAGGGTAAATACATAACAAAAGTTACATCAGCTGGCCTAAGAGGCAAAATAGGGCTATAACCCAAGTTCCTCTGAGATAACCCCGGCCGTGATGGTCGAGCAGCTGCATATGTACACGCCACCACCGAAGCTCTCAAAATCATGGCTAGTCAAGCTTTCCCTTTCCCTTACCTTCACCACAAAGCACTCGTGAGATGAGGCTCAGCAAGAAAACATAACGTGCGATAAAAGAGAATATAACTTAAAATAACCATTCAACAAAATCAGTGACATCAATTCTTAGCCAATGTTATGTAAGTTCAATCGAGTGATCACTGGATCAACCTGGGGCCGTCTCCCTATTCAGTTAAATTTTAAGCCAACTCTCGGGCCTATGCCCTAGCTACGTGACTATAGAGTCACTTGGGGCTACGCCCTTAGCTCGGTCTCACTAGCCATAGAGCTAGCCCAACCCCCGTGGTTCACCTTCGACCTTAGAGTCAATCAATGTAATAGTATGTTGCTAGTTTAGGCCAATGCTTCTCGACCAAAACACAATGCGCTATTGTCGCCCTTGACTTATAAGTCCAGCCCTGAACCAGGATTTCATACCTTACTTAAGAAATAGATGTGGATAGGCACATCCATACAATTAAGAACATATTCATGCTAATCATATAATCCCATTAAATAACTATACCCACGATACTAGACATATTCAAATAAAGGGTCGCATGCCCTAATCATAGTATTCATGTAACGAATGTAAGCACTTAAGCATTTATCAGCAAGCATTTAGAACAATAGCCTAACATAATCAATCCTGGGGCCCAAGCCCTAATCATACTAATATAGAATAGACGGGCTAAGCCCTAATCACATACAACACATTCTGGGTGCAGTTTTCTTACCTTAGGTCCAAGCAAGCATAAATAAGAACGACCCTCAAACACAATCCCGGTTCTAAGCCCTTAGCGATAGCCTAAGTCACAACCATAAAATAGGATTCTATTAATATCGAGTGATCAAAGGCCTTCGGACCGAGTCCTAGCCTCCAAGACCTTAGGTTCCACCAATTCGGGTAGTGGAAACAATCCCGAGCCCCTAAGGTTAAGTTCCCACGTTCAAAACCTTCTAGGGGTCAAAAACCCCTTTAGAGTCGCAGCCCTATGCCCCCATGCCGCGACCCACCTCCAATTAGTGGCCCAGCCTCCCCAACCAGCAGACATGCACTGTGGCCCAGCCATAGTGGCGCCGCAGCCCACCCTTCTCCTTGGCCCCCATCTATTCTAAAAGTTTGCGGCTCACCAAGAACAGAGCCGCGGCCCGACCCCCTTCCAACACAGAAAATCCTCCATTTTCAATAACTAAACCTAAGCCAAACCAACTCAAAAATCACCCCACAAACATAATTCAATTATCCCAAACACTCTAACTTGTTCTAGCAACAAAACCCATAAAAAATCTAGCTTTAAAACTCATCAAATTCTCCCTTCGATTCATAAGCTAAAAGGGTTAAAGAACACTCTTAAAACAACCAAACAACTCAGAAATTAATGGCCATAAATCATAATTCAAAGCTTACCTCAATTATTGTTTGAATCCATAAGTTGTTACTGAATCTATTCCCAAAGTTTCAGCTCCAATTCATATGACCCTACCTCATAATCTCACTTTGCTTCAAGGATTTTCTTTTGGAAAGCTTGAGAACTCAAGAGTAAAAGAGAAGGAGAGTGGGTGTCGGTTTGGTGGCAGCCACTAGATGCTTATGTTACTTTTTTCCTTTATTCAACTAGGCTTATCTAACTTAAACTAATCACTAGGCTCGGGGTACCAAAAACGTCCCCGAGGGAAAAATGGTAAATTTCCTCAACATTCCCTCCTAGACTCTCTAACTCCAAATATATCACCAATTATTTATTGTCATAACCCTATAACCTGATTAATTATCCAATACCCAACATACCCCCTTGACTCACCCCAAGTCGGGTATTGGTTCCCGTTGTGACCATCTCGCTAACTTGCTCCCTAGGATCATCTCGTGTCGAATAGTTCAAATAAATCCACATAATAATGTTGTCTCTCACATATATCACATATATGCACATAAATACACATTTATGCCCGCAACGGGCCAAATTTCCAAAGTTTCCCTTCTAATAAGAAGCGAGCCCACATGCATATTTAATATCCCTAACTATGCGCATTTAATCATATTATCACATAATTCACATATTAATAATTAATATAGAAATGAAACACATATTTCCACATATTGCCATCCCGGCCCCATAATCAAGGCCCTAAGCCTTATTAGGTAATTTTGGGACGTTACATTAGCCAAGACCAAAAAGTGCTTCAGATATCAGAAGCTTTCTTGGATTGGTAGAGAATATGAACAGATCATGGATAGAAGTGGTGATGGGTCAGTTAGTCCATATCACCTCTCTTGGAGAGAATTAAGGAAGAGCAGATGAATGATCCTCAGTTTATGAGGCATATAGTGGACATCCTAGCAAGAGTGGCTAGGGACTGCACTATTTCAAAAATGGGTTTACTGAGATACATTGAGTTGATTTGTGTTCTGATGGACTCTGCTATCATACGAGAGATTCTGGATGAATTTCATGCCACACCGTACTCGCTCCATCCAGGCACCACGAAGATGTATCAGTATTTGAAATCTTTATATTGGTGGTATGGGATAAAGAAGGATGTGAATGAACATGTGGCTAAATGCCTAACGTGTCAGTAGGTGAAAGTTGAACACCAGAGACTAGCATGGCTATTATAGCCTTTGGGTATTCCTGAATGGAAGTGAGAGGACATTACTATGAACTTGTAGTGGGATTACCCAAGATAGTGGGTCAGTATGATTCAGTAGGGGTTATTGTAGATAGATATACTAAGTCAGCTCACTTTCTACCAGTGAGGATGAACTTTACAGTTGATCAGTACACTGATCTCTATGTGAAAGAGATAATACGCCTTCATGGGGCTCCTAGGTCTAATATTTTAGATCGAGACCCCATCTTTACTTCCAAGTTTTGGGGAGGTCTGCAGAAGGCTATAGGTACACAATTGAAGTTTAGTACCGCCTGTTATCCTTAGATAGGTGGATAGTCTGAGAGGATTGTACAGATATTAGAGGACATGCTACGAGAATTTGTGTTGGACTTTAAAGGGTTCTGGGTTAAGTACCTACCATTGATTGAGTTTTCATACAACAACCGCTACCATTAGACTATTGGAGTGGCTCCTTAAGAGATGTTGTATGGTAGGAAATGCAGATCACCCATCCATTGGGATGGAATGGGTGAGAGGAAATATTTGGGTCATGAAGCAGTTTAGAGCACCAATGAGGCTATTGAGAAGATTAGAGCTCAGATGCTCGCTTCTCAGAGTAGACAGATGAGCTACGCTGATCCCAAGCATAGAGACATAGAGTTCCAAGCTTGGGACTATGTTTTTCCTCCATGTTTCACCATTGAGAGATGAAGTAGTTTGGGAAGAAGGGAAAGTTGAGCCCTAGGTTCGTGGAACCTTTTGAGATCCTACAGGGGATTAGTCAGCTCACCTATAGATTGGCCTTACCCCATCGCTGCCAGTGGTTCTTAATGTAACTCATGTGATGAGTTATGAGGATCTAGAGCTATAGACAGATTTTTCCTATGAGGAGTAACCCGTTCAGCTCTTTGACAAGAAGGACAAAGTATTGAGGAATAAAACCATACCTTTGGTTAAGGTATTATGGAGGAACAACAAGGTCGAGGAAGTGACCTGGGAATTAGAGTCAGACATGCAGAATCAGTAAATCGAGTTGTTCAGGAAAATTTTGAGGGCGAAATTTCTATAAGGAGGTTATAGTTGTAACGTCCCAAAATTCCTAATAAGGCTTAATGCCTTGATTAGGGGCCAAAAGGGCATTGTTGGAATATTATGTGAATTAATTGAATATTTATGTGATTATGTAAACTGCATGGGTAATATCATTATATGACTGATTAAGCATGTTTAAGTGTAATAAATGTGTGAAACAGGCCCACTTTTATTTAAAGGGGCATATTCGTAATTTTGACCTGTTGAGGGTATAAATATGATTGAATGATATTATATTATATGACTGATACCACATTATTATGTGGATATATTTGAGATATTTAGTAGGAGTCGGTCCTTTTGAGCAAGATAGCAGCTTAGTCACAACGGGGGATTTATACCCAGCTCGGGGTGAGCCAAGGGGTAATTTGATAATTCGGTGAGTTGCCGGGATTCATTCGAGTATGAGTCATATTTTGGGAAAAAAAGTGATATTCTTGGTTTGGCAGAATTAATTGGGATTGTAAGTATAATGTTAGACGGGAGTGTAAATGATGATTTTTCCCTCAGTGGGCTTTGAGAGGGAAGATTTGCCTTAGGGGCATTTTGGTCATTTGGACCATGGGCTGTCTAATTTTGCTGAAGCTTATCAGCTTAGATTTTAAAAGAAATAGATCTCTCTCTATCTCTCTCTCTCTCTCTCTCTCTCTCTCTCTCTCTCTCTCTCTCTCTCTCTCTATAGTTCTCTTTGTTTTTTAAGAGAAACTTGATTCCAAAGCTTGGAGCTTACTTGCTAAAAGAATTATGGAGATTTGGGGAAATTTTGGAAGCTGTTAAAGCTTAGGGAATATAACTAGATTCAAATTATATCTAAGGTAATTCAAAATCTGAGTTTTAGTTTTCAGTTTCTTAGAGTTTTTGAAGTTTTATTGAGATTCAAAGTTTAAGAGATTTTGATTGGTTTCCATGTTTCTGAGCCACTTGGACCATTATTATGATCAAAACTGGTTAAAATCATGTTTTGGGATGATTTTTGGGAAGTTGGTGATTCTTAAAATCATTGGAGATTCGAGTCACAGGGTCGCGCCACATCATTGTTCTTGGAGCTCCACAACCCTCATGAACTCAGGCAACTGGGGTTTGCCTCGAACCGCCTTTCCACCACGAAGCTAAGCAGGTTATGTCGTGGCGTGTGTCTAGTGATTTTTGTCCTCGGGCTCTCTAACATGTTGAGCTCTATGGCCCTTAGTGGGGGATGTTGCGACTATATTTGGGGAAAAATTAGAAAGTAGGTTTTGGGAGCTACGAACCCAAACCTAAAGGCACAGGAATGGTTCTACTACCCGGGTTAGTAGAATTCAAGGTCCCAAAGGCTAAGGGTTGGCTTGGAAGCCTTTATTACTTCGTTTCTTGATAGTTATTCCTTGTTATGGTTTTGACTAGGGTGAACCGTTAGGCTCGGGAGGAAAGGACCGTACTCGGGGTCATCATACGCTATTCACCTAGGACCTGAGGTAAGAAAACTACACCTGGACTATGGTTAGGGCTTGAGCCCTGGTTATTGAACATGGTTGTATTCGTGCTTAGAATGTTTTGTTAAACATGTTGATTGCACTGTGCATACCTTTGTTAAATGTTGACCATCTGTCTGATATATCTGGTTAAAAGGCTCGACTTATATGTCGAGGGTTTACAAGGATCGGCGTATAAGTCAAGGGTTTCCAAGGCTCAGTTTATAAGTCAAGGGTTTAAAGGCTCGGCTTATGAGTCGAGGTCGACAATAGTGTACTGAATGTTGGCCGATGTTGTTAAGCCAACCCAGAAGCATGATATACACTTGAACAACCCTATGGCCGCCTGGAAAATAAAGCGCAAGATGTGCCAGGCCAGATCTAAGGCTAGTTAAATGGTAATAGGGTAATGGATCCCTGGTGTGACTCTAAGTCACTTATGTGGGTTAAAAAGCTCGGCTTATAAGTCGAGGGTGGCTTTAGCATGCAGAACGCATGCCGAAATGGTTGGGCCAATTTAAGAAGCCTGATTTATAAGTCGTTGATGGTATTAGCTTGTGCAGAACGCAAGCCAAAATCGCAAAGCCAACATTGAAGCTTGGCTTATAAGCTTCTGGCGGAACTAGCTTGAGAAATGCAGGTTGTAATGGTGGGGCCAATATAGATGTGTGGTGTATGCCTGGACGACTCTATAGCCATTCGGAACATGCAGCGTTGTGCACGCTTGGATGGCTCTATAGCTGTTTCTAAAAGGAATAGTATGATAGGCACCTGTGTGGCTCCATGGCCTCTTAAATGTATTAAATGAATGCACAAGTACGGTTATTACTACCAGGCATGTTAGTTATGATTCTTTAATCTGTTTATTAACTGCTAGTGGGCATGTTTATGTTTTCTTTCTAAGCCTTGGGTCATGGGTTATGTGGAGAGATTCAAGGGCGGAGTGTACATATTCGGCCTGCTCGACCACCACGGCCGAGGGTATCCGTTAAAACTAGGGTTGGACCCTGATTTTGTCGCTTAGGTCAACTTTTGTATTCATTTTGAGTCTGTAATAGTTTTAAACTCTGTTCAGATCCCATGAAACGTACTCAATCTCTTTTAATGGAATGATTGACTTTTGAGTGAAATTTTTAGTACCTAAACCTAGTGTAAGTTTCAATTACACGTTTTAAGTCAAAATGACTTGGTTAGTGAGTTAATCAATATTTCAATTACATAATGTAACGATCCTGGATTAGGAGGATGTTACACTTTTGAGACAAAAAATTGGGTCAATCTTTCATACTAAGCCCGAGGGGCTTGTTCCTACCCATACAAGTCTTTATGCAACTTAAAGACATGATTAGGGAAATGTGGATTTTCAAATCTTTTGGTTGCTCAACATAAGCCTCTTCATTCTAAATTTCATTTAAAAAAGTGGATTTGACATCGATTTGGTACAATTTAAGACTAAGGACACAAGAAATTGCTAGTAACAATCTTATGGATTCAAGCCTTGCAACATGGGCAAATGTCTCATCAAAATCAATTCCTTCAATTTTAGTGTACCCCTATGCAACTAACCTAGCTTTATTCCTTACTATGGTACAAAATTCATTAGTTTTGTTTTTAAAGATCCATTTGGTACCTATAACATTTGTATGATTCGGTCTGGGGACAAGAATCCATACCTCATTCCTTGTGAATTGTTCTAGCTCTTCTTGCATTGTACTAATTAATGATTCATCATTTAAAGCTTCATTCACGTTTTATGGTTCAAACGTAGAGGTGAAGCAAAAAAAATGAACAAAATTAACATACATCTTTCGCGTGACCATGCTTTCTTCAAGATTCCCCAGAATAAATTTAGAAGGATGATTCATTTTGACTATGGTCGAAGAATCTTTCTAAACAGAGTCAGAGGAAATGATTGGTGGTTCCTTCTCTAATCGTTCAATTGTTGTAACAATAGACTCTGAACATCGGCTGAAGTTGTAGCCAATAAACGATCTTCCGTCAGATCTTTGATTCCTTGTTGGTGTTGAATATCAATGAACCTGTCAATTTCTTCGTCATCGGAATACTCAGAAAAATCTTTCAGATCATCAATAACCACGTTAGCAGATTCCATATCAATTTGGGTTCTCATGTTGTAAACACAATAAGCCCTTGGAGTAACCGAGAAAAACCCCTAGATCTCTTTTGGCATCAAATTTGCCAAGATTCTCATGATCTCCAAGAACATAGCAAAGGCAACCAAAAATATGGAAATAATTAACATTGGACTTTCTACCTTTCCAGATCTCATAAGGAGTTTTAGTTGTACCTGGTCACAGGAAAACACAATTAATTGTGTAGCAAACAATGTTAATTGCTTCAGCCCACAATTTCTTTTAGAGGTTTTTGCTGTTTAGCATAACTCTAGCCATTTCCTGTAAGGTACGGTTTTTTTGTTCCACTACCGCATTTTGTTTTGGGGTTTTGGGTGTAAAAGATTAATGAAAAATTCCAAAAGATTTACAATATTCATCGTAAATAGAATTTTCACACTCCTTACCATGATCACTTCAGATTCTCGCAATTTTCCCAATGTTGCAGTCTTTTTCAACTCTTAGTCTTGTACAGAGAGTTTTAAAAGCCTCAAATGTGTGTGATTTTTCTCTTAGAAAATCAACCCATGTAAATCTTGAAAAATCATCCACACATACAAAAATGTATCGCATACCATTAATACTTTCATCCTGTAGAGGACTAATGAGATCCATATGCAATAGTTCCAACACATTTGAAGTATTAATATCAAATAGAGATTTATGAGAAATTCGCAACTGTTTTCCCAATTGACATGATTCACACTTACCAGCTGATTCTTTACCCAGTTTGGGTATCCCACTAATGAGGCCTGTATTGGCAATTTTTTCCAAATTTTTGAAATTTATGTGACTAAGTTTTTCATGCCACAAGTCAGTGTTACTAACACTTGATGATGATGCATGACATGTGAATATTTGTGTGAGTGTAAAAAAATTATCCAAAGAACGAGAAACTTTAAGAATAATGTCACCACTTTGATTTACAACATTACACTCATCAATCGAATAATTTACAAAAAACCCTTGGTCACAAATTTGGCTTATGCTAATTAAGTTAGCTTTCAACCCGTCAACAAGAAGAACCTTTTCTTAGCTTCGGTAACCCCTCCATATTTGGGGTACCTTTTCCTATAATGTTTCTTGTCATCCCATCTCCAAAGGTTACTACACCACATTTCAAAGATTTGAAGTTGGTGAGTATGTTGACATTGCCTGTCATATGTCTAGAGCAACCACTATCAAAGTACCATGAACTAGATGCATGTATTTTATAACAAGTAAAAGCAGCCAAACAAGCTGAATGATTTTTCTTGACCCATATTGCTTTTGATTTTGAATTACTTTTGGTCAAGAATTGATTCATGCTACCAAAGTGTTTAATATAATTATTTTTTAACAAGTTCAATAGAGAAAAATAATTTGGCCTTATATGTCCTTTCATACAACAAAAATGACAATCTAGTACAAATTGTCCAGATTTTGACTTCGGAGAAATTTTCCTTAGTTGTAGATCTGTTGGAACAAATGACAACCTTGTGTTCTCTGAATAGCCACTTGTTCCCACAAAACGGTTAGTTGTCATAATAGAAGGATAATTCACAAATTTTACAAAAATTGTTTTCTTAGAGGATTTAGATCCATAGATCCTAATCCCCTGAAATCACTGGCTTTTTTTCTTGTAGAGAAAACATCATCCAAAACTCCAGATTTTGGATTGAGAATTTTGACACCTTTTCTCATAAGATCAATTTCTTGACTCAGAGAATTAATTTCATTATTTTTGGAAGCAATAATCAATTCAAGCTCTTTAAATTTTTCAACCGATTTCGTGTTATTGTTAGCCATTAATCAATTCTCGGAGCAAAGTTTCAGCCATTGATCATACATTTTCTTGTAAGAATTTTTCAATCACTCCTCTTCTAAGTCAGATTTATGAGAGTCAATGTTAGATTCTTCATCATTCTGAACAAAATTATTATTAAGGCATACCAATTCCTTGGTATCAACTAAAGAGAAAACCATACCTTTTAACAGAGGTGAAGGCAACACTATTGTCTTCCTCATCACTCTGTTCAGAGTCTTGATTACTCCAAGTAGTTGTCATGGCTTTCTTTTTCTTTAAGGTATTGGCACACTTGGATTGAATGTGTTAAAATCCTTCATATTTCCTTCACTGAATACCCTTCTTGTTAGTATCAAAGGATTTATAAAAATTATCTTTTGGGTATTTTAGTATGGCCTTTTTGTTTCCTAGTTTTTTCATGTACTTTTGAAATTTTTTTGTTAACAAGGCCATCTCATCATCCAAAATTTCCTTCTTCTATCTAATGGTTTCAAGGCAATAGATTTCTCCTTAATTTCTTCTATTTTACCTTTTTGACTGATTTTTTCATTCAACTCAAAAGTTCGAAGTGAACCCATCAATTCTTCTACTTTTATTTTTTCCAAGTCTTTTGCTTCCTCAATTGCAATGAGCTTAGTCTGAAACCCATCAGGAAGAACTCTAACAATTTTTTGGACCAAAACACTTGTTTCAAGTTTCTCACCAACAGCAAAATATGCGTTAGTAATATTTGATAATTTTTCATCAAATTTGGTGAGGGTTTCGTTTTCAAATTTTGAAATTTTATATTAGCATAACAAGCCTAGAAAGCTTGACATAAACAGTTCCTTCAAATTGGGTTTGAAGAATTTTCCAAGCCTCTTTGGCTGAAAAACATGAAGAACATAATTTAATGTAACCCTCAGCAACACCATTAAAAATTGCATGCAGTGCTTTATTATTATAACTAGATTGTTTATCTTCTTCATTTGTCCAATCCAGTTCAGATTTTACCTTAGCAATGTCATCGCTTTCTACGAGAGGAGTCAAACCACTCAAGGTTGCTCTCCAAGCCTTTTCATCTTGATATTTGATGAAGGCTCTCATTCAAACTTTATGGATAGCTAAATTCATTGAGCCAAGGGGGAGTTATGGAACCTTAATCTTTCTGAAAAGACATTACAAGAACACAAAAGAAAAAAAAAACAAATGGAATATACCAAGATCACACTTAGAAATAAGTGTCCTTCTCTGATACCAATTAAAATTTTGTTTTTAGTAAGTACAAAATTAATTAAAACAAGTAGTTTAATTAAGATAGGGAATGGTAATTGAATGTTGAAACAAATTTCAGATATGTCGTGACTAAATAAGGATTGGTCATGACAGAAACTGAACACACTAAAAAGATAGTGCATAAACAATAAAGAACAAACAAATTTTAACAAGGTTCAGAAACCCTTTTGGATAACCTACTCTGTGCGGCCACGCCCAGAGAATAAAACCAATTAATAAAGAACCACAAGTACAAAAATATCGATTTAAATAAAACAAGACTCCCTCTTGAGATTTGCCGCAACTTTGTTGTACTTCTCAACACTAATCTGATTTTGATTGAAACGCCTAACCACTTGAACTCCCTTCTATAGTCAGCGAGTGCTTGCATCCTTCTGAAGGCCTTAAGAATTGTGTTCAAATTATAAACTGTATCCGCTCATGAATGTGATATTGACACACCATAAAACTAAACACTCATTTTACTACAAGATCACGTGAACAGTGTGTCTTGAATACAAACTATGAACTCTCACAAATACTACAATTCACTCAAGAAAGCAATACACCAAGGAGTTCACTATTTCCCAAAGGCTTAGTAGCCTATTTATAAAGACCATTTTGTACTGAGAAAGGCTAAGAAAGAATCCACAATAAAAGCAAGAATATTTGATGATATTCTTTATTGATGAAGATTTGCTAATCAGTTGACACTGTTCTGATAGCCACGCGAATCGCGAGGACAACTTATACCTGAGTGAGATCTGAATTTTCTAAAAATAGAAAATAAGCAATAACCTCTCCAAGATTTTTATTTCCTGCAGTCAACCATCCTTAGAGAGTACGAAAATTAACAAGGAATATCCAGAAATGAATTCAGATAAGTCACATAATATTTTCCTCATAAAACCAAGATAAAAATTTCTTTTATAAACTATTATTCATATTTTCCACCTTGTACACGTGGCATGGAAAAATGGGTTCCATGGGCTCTCAGGAGAGGCCCGGGCCCAACCAGGGCCCAGTGAACAATGAGCAACCAAACCCTATCGGTCCAAACGATGTCGAGTCCAATAACTGGTCAGTAGCACAAGCATAGTAAAGGGGCCGAAATTGAGATGCAGGCCCGAACAACCTTGACAAGCACACCTAACCTCTATCATCCGTGATGTGAATTATGGTGACAGACGATCCATTTTGGGAGATGAATCCCATCGAGTGGGATGTAAGTGAGGTTTTTGGGTCCATTGCCAATGCTCAAACCCGCCATCAGGATGTCTGCCCTGGTAAATGAACCTGGGTTTTGGTAAACGAACCTAGAGATTTATAACGACCCAAATTTGCTAATAGGGCTTAGGGCCTTGATTAGCGTGCCTGGAGGGCAATAAATGAATTAATATGCTAATATGTGAATATATGTGAACATATGATAAAGATGCATGTTTAGTTGAGTTAAATGTGCATGTGGGCCCCGTTTGGATAGTAGGGGTATAACTATGATAAAGGTGATAAATGTGATATGTATGTGATCTATCTGTGTAGCACAGCCCGAGACAGTCCTGGGGAGCGGTTATCCAGAAAGTCACAACGGGGTTGAGAATCCGACTCAGGGCTAGTCGAGGGGTAATTTGGGCATTAGTTATTATATTGGGTTAGCAGGGTATGAAAATAAATATTTGGAGATATATTTGAGGATAGAATGTCTTGGAGGAAATATTGGGGAAATTTACCGTTTTGCCCTCGGGGACGTTTTGGTACCCCGAGCCTTGAGGTAACCTTAAAGCTTAAGTTAAATAAAACAAAGTTTAGGAAGCTAGTGGAGACTTAGAAACCGATATTCACCTTTCCTTCCTAGCTGAAGATAGTTTCTCATTTCTCTCTTTCACTCTCTAAGACAAACTCAAGGGAATTAAGCTTTGGGTAGCCATTAGCCAAGAACTAAGGATTGAAGCTGAGCTTGGGATTTAGAGAATTTGCACAGAAGTATAATTCATCAAGGGTTTCGACGAGGCTCAAGTTAGAGGACTGTGCTCGGGATAGCGGTGCTCGGAGAGCTCGGGACTCAGGTAAGAAAACCCTTGTTTCCATAGAGCTTGTATGCAGGGCTGAGCCCAATATGTTTGAATTGTAGGGCGTAGCCCTTTGATTGAATTTTTTGGTGTTCAGTATATGTTTATTATGCCATGAGTGCAATTTTTTGAATGATCGGCAAGAGCCGAGAACGGTGTAGGCCGAGGTCGGCAGGGGCCGGGAACGACGTTGGGCACATTGAGTGCAAGGCCGAGTACGGCAAGGGTCCGGGAGCAGTATTGAGCACGTGGAGTGCGAGCTACTGGAGCGGGACCCTAAAGGATACCTGGGATATCCTCACCGTGTGGACCGCAAACCCATGGCCTAGTAAAGTGCTTAGGTCGGCTTGGCCGTATGTGTTCAGCTTATTGATGGCCTGTTTATATGCTATGTGTTGATTTTTGCATATGTTATCTGTTTGTGGGTTTTCTTGCTGGGCTTCGGCTCACGGATGCTCTGTGGTGCAGGTAAGGGAAAGGAGAATGTCAACCAACCTTGAGTGTAGCAAGCATGAGGCAGCGTGTACATGTTTGGTCCGCCTGGCTGTCACAGCCAGTGGATTTTGGGAGATGGTTGTAATAAAACCTAGATTTTTGTCGTTTAGCTGACTTGGTTATATTTATATGTTGTAAATATTTCTAAACAGTATTTTCGTATCCCAAGTATTAAACTTTTATGATTTTCAATGGAATAGAGTTATTTCTATGGTTTTTACTCTGATTATTGCTTAATTACACTTTTTCTTTGAAAACCTCGATTAGCGAGTGATTGCACGTTTTAAACTCACTTAGTAATGGCTCTAAGGTAGTAGGGCGTTACAAGATTGGTAAATGAACCTAGACAACAGATCCAAGTTGAATAAGCCCAATTTGTCCTACAGTCGACATGTCCCCGAGAAGTTCGGCAGTTGTTCTCCCTGACTAATCTGTAGAAAGAGGTATGCATGGAATGTACAATGTTCCTAGGAAACGATACTACCGCTACTCTTACAGATCCTGTCCCCAGGATTCCCTTGGTAGCCCACACGGATCAGTTCATGACAATATATAAGGGGTAGCTATAAGGCTTTACCACACCTAAACCAGCCCAATGGGCCTAGATTAACAACCTCTAATCATTTTACATTCTTGTATTATGGCTCCGTTAGCGAGCACTATTAATTATATATAGAGATTGGCGTACCCAACAACACTACCACCCATATTCCTCATCTGGGATGATCCCTTCATCCTGGAGTCGGTCCATCAAACCCAACTCAAGAAAAAGGGAAATCCAAAGTGGTCGATCCCATCGAAGAAAAAAACCCCCACAAGAAAGCTTCTCCCCCTCCAAAAACCAGGGCAGACCCAGGGCATATCCCTAGGAAAAACAGATGAATCCTGTCCCATGATGGAATCATCCGAACAATCTGCAGGGGAAACGCCAGCAGGGTACTAAGCCCCAAAACATCCCCAGACAGGACAACTAGGGAAGACTTTTTTATCCCAGCGCTTCTGTGAACAAGGATCACGCAGGGCATAAATGTGGAGAGGAGTAGGAAGCAGTCAGTTTAGGAGATGACACTTCTTGCATGGATTTGTGAGAAGGCCTCAATGCTCGAAAGGAGCAAGCTCGAAAATAAAAGATTCCCCCACGACGAGGAAACTTGAGGAATAACCTCAACGACAGGAGGTACAAAATAGTTCCCCTTGATGATGGAATGGCCAAGCAGTTCAGGAACAGCTGGTCGCTCTCAAAAAATTCACGGACCGCTTGGTTCAAAAACCAGAAGGCTGAGGTTCTGATTCTGAAGACGAAGAAAAGGAACCATGCACCAAGCATATCCTGGACATCGTGTTACCCAAAGGGTTCAAGATGCTGGACATACCTGCCTATACTGGAAGCACTGACCCTAGAGACCATCTATCCCGCTACAATCTCCTGATGACTATAGCTCATGTCTGCGACAATGGAAAGTGCCTGTGCTTCTTAATCAATTTGGCCAGACCCGCCGAAGAGTGGTGGAAAAGGCTCAAGACGGGGTCGATGCAGTATTGGTCCGGATTGCAGTCATCTTTCCATAAACAATTTGTGGCCAGCCAGAAACTAGACATGGAGGTCAGTACGCTGGCCATTATTAAGCAACATCCCACTAAAACCCTTAGGGCCTACATCCAACGCTTCACGGAAGTAGCTTCAAAGAGTAAGGTGGATGATAGAAAGCACATGGTAGCCCTCCTGCCTGGAATCAGAGTTGAATCCTTTCTTTGGGATGACATACAACGCAGTAAGGCAGCCATTCTTGAAGAATTTATAAAGAGGGCACAAGGATTCATCGATTGGGAAGAGGCTTGTATCCAAGCCTTTGGATGGCAGCCTATACCCTAACCAACAGATAGACCCTTCCCAGATACGGAGCACAGTACCAGGAAAATATTTATATGGCGCCTCCAGCGGTGTCCAGATCTACTGGAACCCTCGGGATGTCGTTCATGACCCCTACAATTTTTGGGCCCACTTCATCGGGATATACTCTAGTTCCTTTAGCCCCTTTCTCTGGATACAGAGTGGCACCAACCAGATATAGTGCCGCTCCCGGAAGTGCCCAACCATCCAAGACCGAAGCGGCTAAGGCAAGCATAAACCCTTCCCAAGGAAAGAGACCTGGCAAAATTCAGAACCGGTCCGAGCCCACAAAGAAGGGAAAGAGGGGGTACGAGCCCCAATACACAGAGTATACAAACTTGGTGGATACCCAGGAGAACATCTACCTACAACGGGTAACGTAATCCATTACCGGAAACCAAGCCCCATGTTTCAAGGGGGAAAGAACCCGAGGGACGCGAGAAAAAGGTGTGCCTATCACAAGGTCGTACGCCACACAACTGAAGAATGTCATCAGCTGAAAGATGAGATCGAGAACATGATCAAGCTAGGGCACTGTAACGACCCGAATTTGTTAATAGGGCTTAGGGCCTTGATTAGCGTGTCTGGAGGGCAATAAATGATTTAATATGTTAATATGTGAATTTATGTGAATACGTGATAAAGATGCATGTTTAGCTGAATTAAATATGCATGTGGGCCCCGTTTGGATGTTAGGGGTATGTTTATGATATTAACCCGATGAGGGCGTAAATGTGATAAATATGATATGCATGAGATATATTTCTGTGTAGCACGAACTGAGACAGTCCTGGGGAGCGGTTAGCCAGAAAGTCACAACGGGGTTAAGAATCCAACTCAGGGCGAGTGGAGGGGTACTTTGGGTATGAGATATATTATGGGGTTATCAGGTTATGGAAATAAATATTTGGAGATATATTTGAGGTTAGAACGTCTAGGAGGGAAAGTTGGGCAAATTTACTATTTTGCCCTCGGGGACGCTTTGGTACCCTGAGCCTTGAGGTAACCACATAGATTAAGTTAAATAAAACAAAAAGAAAGAATCATTTGGAGACTTGTAGAAACCGACATTCTTCTCTCATTCTCAGCTGGAGTTAATTCTATATCCTCTCTCACCTTTTATTCTCTGAGGCAACTCAAGGAGGCAAGCTAGTAAAAAACCAGTCAAGAAACTTTGGTGGAACTAGTCAAGAATTGAGGACTTTGGGCGGTTAGAGTTAAGGAGCTAAAGCTGGGCATTAGGGGAACCAGTTCAGAAGCATAACTCAGCAAAGGTAATCTGTAACTATGGGAATTATGCTTGAATTTCAGCTATGTTCTTAGGATATGCATGTGAGAAGAATTTGATCTGTTCTTAGGTGTTTTAGTTGAGTTTTGGAGCAGGTTTTGATGGGTTTTGATGTTGAAACTGGGCTAGAATCTTTGTGTTGATTATAGGATGAGTTGGTCTGAAGAAAACGCAGGAAAAGATGAAGAATTCTGGGTTTGGAGGTGAGGGCTGCGGCCCTAGGAGGGGCATGCCGCGGCTCGTGTGTGCGCGCGGCCATGGGAGGCCGAGAAGCTTGAGGTGCGCCGCGACACTTGTTGATGTGGGCCACGGATCTTAGTACCAGTTTGTGTTTTTAAGTGTGTTTAGGCTTGGGAGCTCAATGGTTAAGGCTCGGGATGGATTTTATTACCCGGATTGATAGAATTCAAGGTCCTGGAGAATAGAGTTATAGCTCAAAGTTATTTAATGGGTTAGAACTTGATGGATGAATATTATTATGTGTTGTGACTAGGGTTTGGCAAGGCTCAAGTTAAGGGACTGTGCTCGGGATATCAGTGCTCGGGAAGTTCGAGACACAGGTAAGAGAACCCTTGTTCCCATAGAGCTTGTATGCAGGGCTGAGCCCCAATATGTTTGAATTGCAGGGCGTATCCCTTTGATTGAATTTGTTAGTCTTTAGTATTTGTTTATTATGCTATGAATGCCATTGTGTAAATGATCGGCAAGAGCCAAGAACGGTGTAGGCTGAGGTCGGCAGGGGCCAGGAACGGCAAAGGGTTGGGAACGGCGTTGGGCACGTTATGTGCAAGCTCGAGTACGACAAGGGGCCAGGAGCAGTGTTGAGCACGTGGAGTGCGAGCTGCCAGGGCGGGACCCTAAAGGATACCTAGGATATCCTCACGGTGTAGACCGCGAACCCAGGGCCTGCTAAAGCGCCTGGGACGGCTTGGCCGTATGTGTTCAGCCTATTGATGGCCTGTTTATATGCTTGGTGTATGTTTTGCATATGTTATCTGTTTGTGGGTTTTCTTGTTGGGCTTCGGCTCACGGATGCTCTGTGGTGCATGTAAGGGCAAGGAGAAAGCCAACCTACCATGAGTGTAGCTGGCATGAGGCGGCGTGTACATGATTGGTCTGCCAGGCTGCCACAGCCAGTGGATTTTGGGAGATGATTGTAATGAAACCTAGATTTTGTCGTTTAGCCGACTTGGTTGTATGTATATGTTGTAAATATTTCTAAACAGTATTTTGGGATCCCAAATGTTAAACTTTATGGTTTAATGGAATAGAATTATTTCTAAAGTTTTTACTCTGATCATGGTGTAATTACATTTTTGCTTTAAAAGCCTCGATTAGCGAGTGATTGCACGTTTTTAAACTCACTTAGTAACGGCTCTAAGGTAGTAGGGTGTTACAGGCACCTCCACCAATGGTTAAAAATGCCAACTAGAGTTTCGGGACTTCCCATGGCTCCCATATAACCTTTGTCCCAGGGAGCACAAGTACCATACTGAACTTCTCAGGGAGGGAATGCTCCAAGATTGGGAGCACAGGCCCCTCAGGGGGCCCCAATAGCACAATCACCTAGAGGTCCTATGGCTCCTGGGCCCAAGATGCCATATCCCCCCAGAATCGCGCCTCTTCAAGTAGATGCCCACGTAGCCACCATATCAGGAGGCCCATAACTGGGAGGACCATCCTAGAATGACCAGAAGAGGTACCTCAGTGAACTCAATCATGACCATGAGGTGTGCGCCTTGGTCCAGACTCCTGCTGTAACACCCTGGATAACCAAGACCGTTACACTGTGTGTTTATAAAGTGCCAGACTTGCTAACCAAGTCATTAAAGTAAAAACGTGTTACTGAAACAGTAGAGGAACTAGGGTTAAAAGTGTTTTGGTCTCAAAAGTTACATTTTCATTACTAAACATTGTTTCGTTACATGGGATCCCAAAAATGACAGTTTCAAAGGTCATTTACAAAATTTACAAGGTTTAAATACATTAGCGGTCGTACTAAGGAAAAATGAGCAGTTAGGTAGTCTCTGTCCTGACACACTCCTCGACCATGGTGATCGAACGGCTGGCTATGTACATTACACCTCGGAGCTCTCCACCTCAGGCCTGGTCCAGCTTGCCCTTGCCCTTACCTGCACCACGAAGCACCCGTGAGCCAAGGCCCAGCAAGAAAACACAGCAATAACAGAGCATGAACAACTAGCAATCAAGTCATTTACTCATATAGCATCTCATAAATTTCAAGTATATCATCATTCAAGCATACCACATACTAAGGATCTCATCTCACAAAACATAATGCACAGACGATAACCAGGGCTAGCGCCCACAGGCTGCTCCCTCTGTTATCCCAATGTTTCTGGCTCCCAGTGGCCAATTCGCGCCCCGTGCGCTAAAATCATGAACGGTACTCTTAGACCGCTTATACGTGTCCCTTGGCATAATACCAACGATGACACAATACAACTCTCGGGAGCACTTAGTCCCATTCACAACCATATATTCAGGTGCAGCTTTCCTACCTTTCAATTCACTGGTTTTCGATGCCACGTAGCCGCAAGCACGGTCCTCTACCCCGAGCCTCTCCAAAGTCCTAATCACAACACAAATAATATTCTTTGTCATTAACCAATCCAAGACTACCTTCCCGGAACCTAACCCACACTCTCGGAACCCCCAAAACCTTAGAACGACACCCCGAAGACATCCCCCGAACCCCCGGAGCAAAGGCCCAAAAATTGCCAAATGTGATACCCTGAAATTAACCTTGTGCCGCGGCACCACATCCTTGTGCCGCGGCACCCACCAGTCAGAGCCTCCAAGCCGCGGCACACAAAACCCGTGCCGCGACACGCCTTCGCAGCCCAGAAATCTGGGTTTTTCCTTCGCATTTTCCCGAGCTCCAACCTCTCCAAATCACCCCAAACTCCATCCTAAGTCCCAAAACCAACTCTAAACCCCTAACAAACCTCACAACAACCCAAGGACATCATACCCAAGCTCACTCACACCTTCAATCCTAAAAGTCACTCTTGAATTTCACACTTAACAACTCAAACCAGAAAAATTATGAACAGCTTGAACTCAAACACAACCCACACTTCAAACTCCCTATACCTTAACAAAAACAAGCCTAATAAACATTCAGAGACCTTACCTTAAGTGATGGATTCAACCTCCAGCTCTTGACCTCCTTCCCCTTTGATTCCCAATTATGAAATTACATAAAACCAGCCACCAACTTGCCTCAATTCACCTTCCTTAACTAAAATTCAGACTTAAAACTTAGATATAGCATAATCAAAATCTTACCTCTGAGTATTCTTGGTCTAAGCCTGCTTGACAACTTCAATCACTCTTGATTCTCCTTCCAAAAGTTAAATTCAGTCTCTCCCTTCTTCCTCTTAAGTTTTCTCTTCCTCTAGGTTTCTAATTTCAGCATAAACCCATCTCCCCAAATATTATACGTATAAGATATTCCCCCTTCTGCTGATAATCATCCATCCTACCAAATGTCTACTCTACCCTTCCACTAATACCCCTTCCTAACTTAACCTCAAGGCCATACTTGTCTTTTCACCAGCTTTGCAATTCTACCACTTTCCCATAAAACCTGTTACTCTCTATGGTTACTAACGGTTACGCAGGTTACCAAATCACCAGTTACCACTATCTAGTTTCCTAGGACCGTCTCGGCACGTGCATCGCGTTGGTAACACAGAACCCTCGCGGTACAATTCACACATCATAATTATCACATAATATAATTCACATAATCGTATAACATGCCTAAATCATTATCATGCATCTTAATCATAAAAATCACACATAATTCCCATCATGCCCTCCCGGCATACTAATCAAGGCCCTTAAGCCTTATTAGTGAATTTGGGTCGTTGCAGCTATCCTCTCCTAATGAGAATTTCATCCTCGAAATTTACCTGAACAACTCCGGATACTGATCTCGCATAGCTGTCTCAAGCTCCCAGGTCGCCTCCTCGACGTTGCTATTTCTCCACAGCACTTTAACCAAAGGAATTGTCTTATTTCGCAACACCTTATCTTTCCGATCTAAGATCTGAACTGGCCTCTCATCATAAGCCAGATCTGCCTGTAACTCCAGATCTTCATGCCTCAATACATGAGTCACATCTGAAACATACTTCCGAAGCATAGAGACATGGAACACATCATGAACTCCAGACAACGATGGCGGCAAGGCTAACCTGTAAGCCACCTGACCAATCCTTTCCAAGATCTCAAATGGTCCAATGAATCTAGGGCTCAACTTGCCCTTTTTACCAAACCTCCTCACCCCTCGCAGAGGTGAAACTCGAAGAAAAACGTGATCACCAACCAGAAACTCCACATCCCTACGCTTAGGATCAGCGTAGCTTTTCTGCCTACTCTGAGATGCGAGTATCCTAGCCCGGATCTTCTCTATAGCCTCACCTGTCCTCTGAACCATATCTGGCCCCAAGTATCTTCTCTCACCCATCTCATCCCAATGGATAGGCGATCTACACTTCCTCCCATACAACATCTCATAGGGAGCTACTCCAATCGTTGACTGATAACTATTGTTGTACGAGAACTCAATCAATGGAAGGTACTTACTCCACGAACCCTCAAAGTGAATCACACAAGCTCTGAGCATATCCTCCAGTACCTGGATCGTCCTCTCAGACTGTCCATCAGTCTGAGGATGAAAGGCTGTACTGAACTTCAACTGAGTTCCTAAAGCTTTCTGCAAACCTCCCCAAAACTTGGAAGTGAAAATAGGATCCCGGTCTGACACAATCGACTTAGGAACCCCATGGAGACGTACGATCTCTTTCACATACAAATCAGCGTACTGATCCACAGTATAAGTCGACCTCACTGGAAGAAAATGGGCTGACTTGGTGTATCTATCCACTATCACCCATATTGAGTCATGAAACCCTACTGTCCTGGGTAGACCTCCCACAAAATCCATAGTAATATCCTCCCATTTCCACTCAGGAATACCCAAAGACTGAAGCAACCCTGCTGGTCGCTGATGTTCAGCTTTCACCTGTTGACAGGTTAAGCATCTGGCAACGTACTCTACCACATCCCTCTTCATCCTGGCCCACCAATACAAAGTCCGTAAATCCTGATACATCTTTGTGGTACCCGGATGAAGCGAGTACGGCGTCGTATGAGACTCATCTAGTATCTCCCGCCTGATCCCCTCGTCAGCTGGAACACAAATCCGTCCCTGATACCGAAGTAAACCAACCTCTGAAACAGAATAGTCCTTAGCCATTCCTGCTAAGACATCCTCTCTAACCCTCTGTAACTGAGCGTCTGTCAACTGCCCCTCTCTGATCCGCTCTAACAGGGTCGACTGTAGAGTAATGTTAGCCAATCGACCCACAACCAATTCTATCCCTGCTCTAACCATCTCATCTGCTAACTCCCTTGAGATCTGAACAGAGCTATATAACTGACCTGGACCCCTGCGGCTCAGTGCATCAGCCACCACATTGGCTTTTCCTGAATGGTAAAGAATGTCACAATCATAATCTTTCACCAGCTCCAGCCAACGCCTCTGTCTCATATTCAGGTCCTTCTGTGTGAAGAAATACTTCAGGCTGTTATGGTCAGTGTACACCTCGCACTTCTCCCCATAAAGATAATGCCGCCAAATCTTCAGGGCAAAAACCACTGCTGCCAGCTCCAAATCATGAGTAGGATACCGCTGCTCATACTCCTTCAACTGTCGTGATGCATAAGCTATCACCTTCTCATTCTGCATCAGCACACAGCCTAAACCCAACCTCGACGCATCACAATAAACAACAAACTTCCCTTCTCCTGAAGGCAAACTCAACACTGGTGCAGAAATAAGTCGTCGCTTCAATTCTTGGAAACTGCCCTTACACTTGTCTGACCAAATAAACTTTAGATTCTTTCTTGTCAATTCTGTCATCGGTGCCGCTATCTTCGAGAAGCCCTCTACAAACCGCCTGTAATAGCCTGCCAAACCAAGGAAACTCCGCACTTCTTAGGCGTTCTTTGGCCTCGGCCAGTCCCTAACTACCTCTATCTTAGACGGATCTACTTTAATCCCATCTGCACCTACAATGTGTCCAAGGAATGTCACTTCAGGTAACCAGAACTCGCACTTCTTAAACTTAGCATATAACTGATGCTCCCTCAACCTTTGAAGAACCAATCGAAGATGAAACTCGTGCTCTGCCTCTGAACTGGAGTACACCAGGATGTCATCGATGAAGACTATAACAAACTAATCTAGAAAATCTTTGAATACCCTGTTCATTAAATCCATAAATGCTGCTGGGGCATTGGTCAAACCAAAAGACATGACCAAGAACTCATAGTGCCCATAACGCGTCCAGAAAGCTGTCTTAGGTATGTCCTCATCCTTGATCCTCAGCTGGTGATAACCAGATCGAAGATCAATCTTTGAGAACACCATCTTACCCTACAACTGATCGAACAAGTCATCAATCCTCGGTAGGGGATACTTATTCTTAATAGTTAACTTATTCAATTCCCGATAGTCAATACACATTCTCAGGGTCCCTTCCTTCTTCTTAACAAATAAAACTGGAGCACCCCATGGCGAATAGCTAGGTCTGATGAACCCTATATCCAGAAGTTCCTGCAATTGTATCTTTAACTCTTTCAGTTCCGTTGGTGCCATCCTGTACGGTGCCCTCGACACTGGCTCTGTCCCTGGTGCTAATTCAATAACAAACTCAATCTCCCTACGTGGCGGCAACCCAGGCAAATCCTCAGGAAACACGTCCAGAAACTCACAAACCAGTCTGGTCTCCTCCGGTCCAACTGGTAAAACTTTGGTGGTATCCACCACACTAGCCAAGAAGCCTATACATCCACCCTGTAGCAAATCTCTGGCTCTCAACGCAGAAATCCTGGGTACGCGAGGTCCACGCATCACTCCCACAAAAACGAAGGGTTCCTCACCCTCTGGCTCAAAAGTCACCATTTTCTTTCTACAGTCAATAGTAGCTCCATATCTAACCAACCAGTCCATACCTAAGATCATGTCAAAATCCTCCATACTCAACTCAATCAAGTCCACTGACAACTCTCTACCATCAACTAACACCGGCAGTGCCCTAACCCATCTCCTAGACACCACCAGCTCTCCCGTAGGCAATATTGTCCCAAACCCTGAAGCTCTAACCTCACTAGGTCTACACAACCTATCAATCACCTTATCAGAAACAAATGAATGAGTAGCACCAGAATCAATCAAAACAGTAAAAGAAGTGCCAGCACTAGAAAGCTGACCTGTCACTACCGAGGGACTAGCCTCGGCCTCTGCCTGCGTCAAAGTGAACACTCGAGCTGGAGTCAAGCTGTCCACCTTCCCTGCCTCGCCCTTCTTTACCGTTGGGCAATCTTTTTTGAGGTGTCCCACCACCCCGCATACATAACAGGCCTTAACCTGACACTCGCCCAAATGGCGTCTCCTGCACCTTGTGCATTCCGGGTAAGTCCTCCACGAATCGCCGCCTCCCCGACGGCCCCCCTGAGTACCCCGACCTCCTCTATCAAACCTAGGAGCAATTGGGGCTTCAGGAGTCTTTCTCTTCAAATCACTGATACCTCCACCTCTACTAGAACCAGAATATGGAGGCACCGGCCTACGGCCCTCCCTTCTTGCTGCACTATCCCTCCAAATCCTATTCTCTGCTTCCTCAGCAGTCAGAGCCCTTTCCACAGCCTGGGCATAGGTGGTCACCCCAGGAACTGTAGTAATCCTTACATCCCGGGCTATCATGACATTTAGCCCTCTAACAAATCTGTCTAACCTGGTCGCATCGGTAGGCACAAGATCCGGTGCAAACTTTGCAAGTCTGTCAAATTTCAAGGCATATTCCGTAACAGTCATACTGCCCTGAACCAATCCCACAAATTCATTCACCTTTGCTGCCCTGACGGCAACATTATAGTACTTCTGATTGAACAAATCTTTAAACTCCTCCCATGTCATTGCAGCAACATTTATAGTCTGTGACGCCACCTCCCACCAGATTAAGGCATCCTCTCTCAACATATAAGTGGCGCAGGCCACCCTATCATGTCCTTCTACTTTCATAAAATCAAGTATGGTGGTAATCAAGGTCATCCACTGCTCAGCTTTTAGGGGATCTGGCCCACCCTCAAAGATCGGGGGCTGCTGCTTCCTGAACCGCTCATACAACGGTTCCACTTTATTGCCACCCTCAACAGACTGTACCACAGGTACCAGTGCCGGTGGCCCAGCAGGGGCAACACTCCCGGATGGAGCCTGCTGCAATATTCTGATCAACTCATCTTGGCTCTGAAGCCTAGCTTGCATTTCTGCCATTAACTACTGCCAGTTCTCAGGGACTGGCGGAGGGGTTGGGCCCTGATCATCCTTTCTAGCCCCAGACCTGCCGGCTTGTCGTGTAGAATTCCTTGAACGCATATCTATTCAAGTCAATCTGCAAACAACGACTCGACAATTAGGCTAAGACGACAGGGTAATAATCTCTCCACAATCCACCACTGGAACTCCAATCATTCACAAGCAAACAAGTATAGCAATTTATCCAGATATTCATCCACATGCACAGCAATGCTCATAAGCACGCCTCAATAATATCATGCAATAGTCAAGGGACAGGCCCTATCAGAATCTCATGCTCCCTATTCATCAAACAAATATCAACACTCATATCTCACTCCAAATCATTTAAACACATAATCATGCATATACAATTACCAAACCCTGAGTTGAGCTTGTCTCCCGCAGCGAATGTACATACCCAGCCAGTCTTCAGGACTCATAAACCTAGGACGCTCTGATACCAAGTTGTAACACCCTGGATAACCAAGACCGTTACACTGTGTGTTTATAAAGTGCCAGACTTGCTAACCAAGTCATTAAAGTAAAAACGTGTTACTGAAACAGTAGAGGAACTAGGGTTAAAAGTGTTTTGGTCTCAAAAGTTACATTTTCATTACTAAACATTGTTTCGTTACATGGGATCCCAAAAATGACAGTTTCAAAGGTCATTTACAAAATTTACAAGGTTTAAATACATTAGCGGCCGTACTAAGGCAAAATGAGCAGTTAGGTAGTCTCTGTCCTGACACACTCCTCGACCATGGTGATCGAACGGCTGGCTATGTACATTACACCTCGGAGCTCTCAACCTCAGGCCTGGTCCAGCTTGCCCTTGCCCTTACCTGCACCACGAAGCACCCGTGAGCCAAGGCCCAGCAAGAAAACACAGCAATAACAGAGCATGAACAACTAGCAATCAAGTCATTTACTCATATAGCATCTCATAAATTTCAAGTATATCATCATTCAAGCATACCACATACTAAGGATCTCATCTCACAAAACATAATGCACAGACGATAACCAGGGCTAGCGCCCACAGGCTGCTCCCTCTGTTATCCCAATGTTTCTGGCTCCCAGTGGCCAATTAGCGCCCCGTGCGCTAAAATCATGAACGGTACTCTTAGACCGCTTATACGTGTCCCTTGGCATAATACCAACGATGACACAATACAACTCTCGGGAGCACTTAGTCCCATTCACAACCATATATTCAGGTGCAGCTTTCCTACCTTTCAATTCACTGGTTTTCGATGCCACGTAGCCGCAAGCACGGTCCTCTACCCCGAGCCTCTCCAAAGTCCTAATCACAACACAAATAATATTCTTTGTCATTAACCAATCCAAGACTACCTTCCCGGAACCTAACCCACACTCTCGGAACCCCCAAAACCTTAGAACGACACCCCGAAGACATCCCCCGAACCCCCGGAGCAAAGGCCCAAAAATTGCCAAATGTGATACCCTGAAATTAACCTTGTGCCGCGGCACCCACCAGTCAGAGCCTCCAAGCCGCGGCACACAAAACCCGTGCCGCGGCACGCCTTCGCAGCCCAGAAATCTGGGTTTTTCCTTCGCATTTTCCCGAGCTCCAACCTCTCCAAATCACCCCAAACTCCATCCTAAGTCCCAAAACCAACTCTAAACCCCTAACAAACCTCACAACAACCCAAGGACATCATACCCAAGCTCACTCACACCTTCAATCCTAAAAGTCACTCTTGAATTTCACACTTAACAACTCAAACCAGAAAAATTATGAACAGCTTGAACTCAAACACAACCCACACTTCAAACTCCCTATACCTTAACAAAAACAAGCCTAATAAACATTCAGAGACCTTACCTTAAGTGATGGATTCAACCTCCAGCTCTTGACCTCCTTCCCCTTTGATTCCCAATTCTGAAATTACATAAAACCAGCCACCAACTTGCCTCAATTCACCTTCCTTAACTAAAATTCAGACTTAAAACTTAGATATAGCATAATCAAAATCTTACCTCTGAGTATTCTTGGTCTAAGCCTGCTTGACAACTTCAATCACTCTTGATTCTCCTTCCAAAAGTTAAATTCAGTCTCTCCCTTCTTCCTCTTAAGTTTGCTCTTCCTCTAGGTTTCTAATTTCAGCATAAACCCATCTCCCCAAATATTATACGTATATGATATTCCCCCTTCAGCTGATAATCATCCATCCTACCAAATGTCTACTCTACCCTTCCACTAATACCCCTTCCTAACTTAACCTCAAGGCCATACTTGTCTTTTCACCAGCTTTGCAATTCTACCACTTTCCCATAAAACCTGTTACTCTCTATGGTTACTAACGGTTACGCAGGTTACCAAATCACCAGTTACCACTATCTAGTTTCCTAGGACCGTCTCGGCACGTGCATCGCGTTGGTAACACAGAACCCTCGCGGTACAATTCACACATCATAATTATCACATAATATAATTCACATAATCGTATAACATGCCTAAATCATTATCATGCATCTTAATCATAAAAATCACACATAATTCCCATCATGCCCTCCCGGCATACTAATCAAGGCCCTTAAGCCTTATTAGTGAATTTGGGTCGTTACACCTGCCCAGTTCCCAAAGCTGATGAATCTACCCTTAACATTCACAGAGGAAGATGCCCGGAATGTCCATTTCCCGCATCACGACCCCATAGTCATTTACACCCAAATCGCCAAAAAAAGAGTATCCCGAGTATTGGTGGACAATGGGAGTTTTGTCAATGTCCTATTTAAGCCAACCTTCACAGTGATTGGCCTAACAACAGCGGACCTAACCTCGTGTCCAACGCAGATCTACGGCTTCAATGGGGATTCATTGCTCCCGATGGGCAAAATTCAACTCCCTGTCACGTTGGGGAACGAGGTTCAGAGCTCGTTCAAATACTGCACTTTAATAGTGGTGGATTTCCCGACTACGTACAAAGTGATTTTTGGGTGCCCTGCTCTAGTCAACTTCAGTGCCATCACCTCCATCTGCCATCTATTCATGATGTTCCCGTGTGATAACAACGGAGTGGGGACAATACAGGGAGATCAAAAGAGCACCTGAAAGTGTTATCACGTCTCTGCCCGTACAATCTTCATGATCCGTGAAGAACCTATCGAAGATGAAAATGCTGATCCAATCCCACCACCACAGCCATCACGGAGGGTTGTCTGGGAAGACGACGAATTGGATCCCCAGATAAAGGTGGGCAGGGCATTAGAACCAATGGTGGAGGTTGAGGAGGAGTCCATTAGTGACACTGACCTGACCAAAGTAATCGAGGAAGGAATAAATCTGAATCAGGAGGTCAGAGCTGCCATTATTGCCTGGGTAAAAGAAAACCAGGACGTCCTGGCCTAGTCCCACTTAGATATGATCGAGATTGATCACAACGTTATATGTCCCCAGAATCTCTATCAAGGGACAGGGCATGGCCAACTTCATCCTAGAATGCACTGGGATATCTAATGACGAAGAACCTATTGACCTCATAGTACTCTTGTGGAAGATATTTGTGGATGGAGCCTCCAATGAGGATGGGGCTGCGGCTGGGATCATTCTAATGTCCCCTTAAGGTCACCTGTTGCAAAGCGCCCTACACTTCCAGTTCGAAGCGTCAAACAATGAGGCTGAGCATGAGGCCATGTTGGTCGGATTACGCTTGGCATGGGAGTGGGGGTAGAAAACATCAAAGTCCACAATGACTCCCAGCTGGTGGTCAGGCAGATTTCGGGAGAATACCAAACGAAGGGGGAGAAGATGCCTGCCTACGTGGCGTGAACCTGGGAGTTACTCCAATCTTTCAAAAGATACTTCATCCACCAGTTCCCCAGGGACAGAACGTGTTTGCAGACATGCTGGAAAAATTGGCCACGGATTTTGAAGTAGAACTCTCCGGGGTAGTCCTGATCGACCATCTTCCCGCGCCTAGTATTCAAGCTCCCGCAATCATCAACGCCATCCATTACACTACGTCTTGGATGGGCCTTCTCATCCAGTATCTAACCACTGGGGAATTTACCGCGGAATGGGCCTCCGCTAGGAAGCTTCAGTACTAGGCTCCCAGATACGTCATGATGGACAATAGACTCTATCGCAGGGGGTTATCTATGTCCTATCTTTGATGCGTATTTGGGAGGGAAATGAGCGTAATTATACACGAAGTGCACGAAGGCTTTTACGGAGATCACACAACCGGACTCAACTTGTCTAAAAAGATCCTCAGGCAAGGATATTTCTGGCCAACAATGAAGAAGGATTGTGTAGATTATGTCCCCAAGTACAGACAATGCCAAAGGTACGTGAAGATCCCGCGAACCCCTCCCACAGAGATAACTCTGATGACTAGTCCCTGGCCTTTTGCGGTTAGGGAATTGATTTGGTAGGATCCCTCCCGACCGGGAAGGGCAGAGTAAAATATGCCATTGTAGTTGTCGACTATTACACAAATTAGGTCAAAGCGGAACCAATGAGCACCATCACCTCCAAAAAGGCCCTAGATTTTGTCATCAACAATATTGTGTGCCAATACTGCCTCCCTCACAAAATCTTGTCCGACAATGGGAAGAAATTTGATAGCATCCACTTCACCGATTTGTGTGAAAGACATGGAATTATTAAAAGCTTCTCTATAGTCACAAGTCCTCAATCAAACTAGTAAACAGAGGATGTGAACAATATTTTGAAGGGAATGCTAAAGAGAAAGATACAAGCTTGCAAGAGCAAGTGGTCGAAAGAGTTGTCGAGCATCGTATAGGCCTACTGGACCACGGAAAAAACATTGACCGGACATACTCCCTATTCAATGGTGTATAGATGCGCAACAGTCATCCCAGTAGAAACTGCGGTCTCATCTCATAGACGAGATACGTATGATCCCGTATGGAATCACACCTTTCTCCAATAATCCCTAGATGTTATCATAGAGATCCGGGAAGAATCACAAGTGCAACTGAAGATGTATCAAGAAAGATCGCAAGGCACTTCATCTTAAAAGTTAATAGCCGAAGGTTCGAAACTGGTGATCTAGGAGTGGGGGTTCTAGGTCCAAATTGGGAAGGACCCTATGAGATCCAAACCGAAGTATGTCCGGGAACATATCGCCTAAAGCAACTAGCTGGAACAGAGGTCCCATGGGCCTGGAATGCAGAACACCTCCGCTGGTACTATCAATAGTCGGAAGGATTTAACTCTGCTCTCTCTAATATTTTTATTTTGAAGCAATGTATGCGCCAAGGCCATTTCTTATTTAATGATAATGGTGTGAACAAAACACCATAAGAAATGTTTAAAAAAAAAAAGTTCATGTCCATCTTTCATTTTCACACGAACAAGTGACCTAACACTACACTCTTTGGTCACTTGGGGGGTAGGACCATCTATACAAGTCCAGGATTTAAAACAAAAAAGGATGCAAAGCTCAGAGCTTAGTCCTAATACAGATTAATATAGACTGGGGGTCCAAAACCCAACTCCCAAAAAAGGATGCAAGGCTCAAATCCTAGTCCTAATCCCAAAAGATTGGTCCAGACCTAACATGGTCCAGGATAGCCTAATCCCTATTCATGGTTTCCCCATAATGATCAGGACCTTCGGAATTGGAATCTTAGGTTTAAATAAATTAAATTTAGTCTTGTAAACGGTCTAGGCCGTTGGAACTTGAACCTCGGGTTCGAAATAAGTTAATCAACTAATTTCTACCTAAGTCATATCTTTAATGGTCTAGGCCATTAAAACTAAGTCATGACTAAAAAGACCATAACGGTCCAGGCCGTTGGAACCTGAACCATAGAGTCAAGATAAACCAGTTAAATTATATTTGGTAAGTCCAAAACAGTCCAAGTCGTCGAGATTTGAACTTTGGTTTCAGGACAAAGTAATTACCTTCTATAATTTTTCCTTAATGGTCCTGGCCATTGGAACTATGATTCCACATTTAATCCTTATTCATGCATGGGGGTAAAACACTTAGTGGATTTTTAGGAAAAATTAAGGAATATACAGCGGGAGTCATTATGCAAAGACAAAAACCAATAAAATAACAGTACAGTAAGATAAGCAGTTGTCTTAAGCGCATCCGTACACATAAAAAATATGTTTACTAAAACAAAGAAAAGGAGAGAGAAAGCCCCAAATAAAAGTACAAAGGCTCAGGCCTAGGCTCCGTTCTGATCCGGGACGTCTGGAGCGTTTTCATCGTGCTCATCCCTAGTAAGGAGCTCCGCATCCTCTCTTTCCTTAGCCTCGAACTCGGCCCTCTTTGAAGCTGGATCAGGATAGAGGAGGAGATTGATATTCTTATCTTGGAGCCAGGCCATGTAAATGGCCTCGTCAAAAGTGGCCGCCAACAATTCATCAGATTGCTTCTTCTCCTTACGAGCCTCCTCACTCTGCTTCATCTCTAGCTGGACCATGGCCTCCAAAGCCTAGACTTGTGACCTGAAAGATTCCACCTTTTACAACTCTTGGCGAAGTTGGGCCTCAGCCGCCTCCAAGATTACCACCTTGGTCTAAGCCTCCGAGCCACGAGCACGAGATAGCTCCACCTCCAGGTTATCCACCAATTTCTTGTGCTTAACATCTTTCCTGGACAGAGCTTCCTCATGCTCAGCCTGAACCCGGGAAGCCACCTTGGAAAAGGCCTCTTTAGAAGCTTCTCGTTGGTTGACGGCCCCCTGTAGCTCCATCTGGGTTGTTTCCAGCTTCATTGCCATCTCTGCCACCAACTCCGCGTTCCTATGAGCCAGCAAGGTATCCTGGAACAAAGCAGAGTTAAAGAACACAAAAAGACAATGATAATAATGAAACAAGACAAGAAAGTGGCTTACCACAATGGCCTGATGACGGATGGCCTGTGAGACGAAGATCGCTTCGTTGTTCGCCAAGGTGGCGTAGTGTTTGAGCTGAAGGGTAGACATTGTAGTCCCCACCTGGGCCAGCAAGTCTGCAGCAATTGGGGTCGTATCCTGCCAAACTTAGGCAAAAACCCAATCTCGGTTGCCACCCGATCCACGATCTATTGGGGGGAGTTGAAGGCCTCCATACGTTCAAAAAACTCCACCTTCCGACGTATTATCAAGGCCCAGGATACCACGTCCCGTGTATCGCACCCCTCATCCCAGGCCTAGGACACCATCTTCATCCTCTCCTCCAGGATGATTGAAAGCTCAGGAGCCTCTGGGATCTTTGGCATAATAATAAGGCTTTCACTAGAGGAATGTTCCTCTGTCACAGTAAAGTCTTTTGTCTTGGCCTTCTTGGCCCGCTTCGTTGACTCCGCGGTGACAGAGTCTGTCTTCCTTTTGCTCGTCCCACCTCCTTCCGAAGGTTCCTGCTCCAAGTTAATAATCTGAAGAGAAGCAGAGTGGGGATCAATGTTGCTCAAAAAGTGTCATCGAGACCGCGGTGGATGTTTGAACTCCTTCGGAAGCCCCAGTTCCGGTTTTGAGTCCCCAAGGATCATATCAATGATCTTCTACTTGGCTGGGCCTTTGGCAGCTTTCTTTGTTGAGGCCTTGGCCGCAACAGCCCTGGCCTCAATCATTTCCTTCATCTTGGCCATGGGATTAGACATGTTCGGTTCACCTGAGATAGGAATAAAACTTGGATTAGTAACGTAACAAAACGGGAATGACAAACAAATACAAAGGAAACATGCAAGTCTATGTCCTCCGGGACAAACCCTCATCCATGGAATGGGCCTGACTTAACTCTCCTAGTGCAAAAACATGAATTTGATCCCCCATGTCATCCGGGTCCAAAAAGCTACCGTACTGAAGGAACCAGGACGAATACATGACGGTCAGCGTGTCTACCACAATGGGGCAATGAAGCCCCACGTTGCTAACAGTCCCAGTCAAATAATCCCAGTACCGTTGTCTATTTCTAACTAAGCCCTCAATACGAGGGGCGTAAGTTAAACTGGAGGTGTTTTACCTTGCCTCGAGATGCTGGCCCAGAGAGCTCTAGGTTGGGTTGCCTCCCCTCGAGAAGGGCATCCAACTCTTCAGATTGCCCCCACTCGACACGATGCGCCTGCTTTGTTTTAAGTTTCTCCGCGTCCACCATGACTGCGGCCTCCACCGCGTCAATATGAATGAGGGCCAACTCCTCTCTCATAGCAGGGTCCCTTTGACATTGCAGTCCCATAGGCTAGGGGTGTCTAATCGATTGATGACTGACATTCATCCTAAAGTTATTTGTAGCCATGAACCCCCTCCCCCTTACGTCCAGCTCCTCGACACTGAGGGTGGCATAAAACTTTTTATGGTCCAGGATTGACTTAGTGAGCTGGGTTTGAGCGTACGGACCTGTTCACAAGAACGTGGATATACAATAAACAAAACAAAGGACGAGATGAAGGATGAAGAAGGATAACTTACCCACATGTTGAAAGTCCAGCACCAGAGTGGGATTCTTCTCTAGAAGGAATCCGGATGTCATGAACAAGTAGTGTCTAACATCCGGGGGATGTTTCCAGGAGATGTATGAAGTCGGACTGACACCATAGTTCTTCAACTTATAAAATCCATCTCACGTCTTGTCTTTGGAGTTCAGTTTCGGCTCCAACTAGTAATAGTACATCACCTCCGTAGGGGTGGGTGTCGTGATCTCCTACGAGGCGTAAAATATACACCATCCTATAAGAAACTTGTAGGCCTGGGGCAGCAACTGGAAAGGCGCGATCCCTACAAACTTCAGAAACTGCACGAAGTAGTCGTGGAGTGAGAGAATGGCTCCCACACTGATATGGCATGCACTCTAGGCCCCAAATGAGCCCACATTAGTGTGAGCCTTCTCTTCTTTCCTGGCCAGCCTGTTGTAGAAAAGCGCTAAAGTTGACTCTATCCCGAACGCTTTTTTAAGCGCGTTCAACATCCGGTATTATTGGAACTCGTTCGTTTCTGCATCCATTTCCCACGTGTTGTGAGTGGGAAGCTTATGCCCCTCCAGGACGATGGACCTAGATCCTGGAACAATTAAAGTCCCAAGAACATAAGTTGGGAACTAAAAGGCCAAGGGTATTTGCAAATAAACTAATTCACCAAAATGGTTTTGAGACATCCGGGTTCATTGATTCAGAGCAATCAAGCCCGCTTCATCAATCAAGTTATCTACAGAATAGAGTATCACCTAGAATGTTCCCTATTGTTCATCTCTACCACTACCACTACCTAAATCCACCCTACACGGTGGTCGCGAACCTAACAAATACATGGTTGCGGAAACAACGTGGTAACAAAAATGATGAAAAAGAAATAAAGTAGTGACCAGAAAACTTACTGAGTGAATGTGGATTTGGAATTCGTTGAGGTACAGGCGACAATGCCAACAAAAATTCAGCCTTGGACCAGAGGAGGTGATACACCAGTTCGTTGACGCTCTCAGACAAATTGGCCGAGAAAAAGTTGTATTATTGATGAATGAAACAGGGCTTCGTCAGAAACAGATCGGCACAAAAATGCACTAACCGTCGGCGAAGTTTGTCGGCAACTTCAGACATTCAGGATTTTTAGCTCTCTACTCTCTAGTTTGAAAATATGGTATCAGTAAAAGTGTGGAAGGAAACCTACTGAGGTATTTATAGGAAGAAAATTTCTTGTTTAATCCAACGATCCACAATAAGAATGCCAAGGCAATCCTCATCCGACGATCCCAGATGGCGCAGAGGCATTAAATGGCCCAATCAAGAGTTAAATCGTGGATTCGTCAATCCACGATCCGCGCCTCCCTCATAAAACGGTCAACATTGAAAATCCCAAGATAATCCCCATCTAATGGCTCCGAATAATGCAGAAGCATTAAACAGCCCACTCGAGTGCTCAAAGCACTTTTCCGTATAGACGGGACACTTTGGGAAATGCGCTAACATCCATCAGTCACCTAGGTCATCAAAACATTTTCCCCAGATTTTTTAGGTGCGAGTGGTACAGACGTACCATTTACCTGGAGACACTTGTCCAGGACAGTGGCAATTCGAAGGGACGAGGATTGATCAGTTGGCCTTTAAGTAAACAAACCTAGATTTAGGTGAATGAACCCGGGTCTTAGTAAATGAATCGGGACGTAGGTAAATGAACCCGGATATAGGTGATTGATCCGGGATGAAGAAGGCAAGTCTCGACTGCATGAATGCATATGAAGACTTGGGGTGTAAATGTTATCCATATTTTCCCTTATACACGTGGCATGACCAAATGGGTTCCATGAGCTCTCAGGAGAGGCCCAAGCCACCCAGGGCCCAGTGAACACTAAGCAACCAATCCTTGTCGGTCCAAACCACGCCGAGCAAATAACTGGTGAGTAGCACGAGCATACTAAAGGGGTTGGAATTGAGATGCAGGCCTAGACCACCTTCTCGGGCACACCTAACCTCTATCCACTGAGATGTGAATTATGGTGGTGAACGATCCATTTCGGGAGACGAATCCCATCGAGTGGGATCCAAGTGAGGTCTTCGGGTCCATTGCCAATGCTTGAACCCACCATCAAGATGTCTGCCTTGGTAAATGAACTCGGGTCTTGGTAAACAAACCTAGACATTGGTAAATGAACCTGGACCACAGATCTGGGTAGAACAAGCCCAGTTTGTCCTACAGTTGACGTGTCCCCGAGAAATCCGGCAGTTGGTCTCCCTAACTAACCTGCAGAATGGGGTATGCACGGAACATACAATGTTCCTAGAAAACGGTACTCCTACTACTCTGACATATCCTGTCCCCAAGTTTGGGCCCAGATTAGTCCAGCCCAAGTCACATGACTGCTTATAAATAGGGTCATTCGTGCACTGTAGCGAGGATCCCGATTTTCTCATGTAAGCAAAACGTTGCTGAACTTGCAGAAAACCTCCATTATTAAACTCTCTAAAGCCTAATACTAGTGACTCAGTAAACATAAACATATTGTGAATATAAATATAAATAAGGAATATTTGCAAATCCTACTAAATAATCCAAGATATTTAAACCAAAAAATCACAGTAAAAATGAATTTAAATAAGCTTTTAAATAAAAAAGATATTTCCATAAATTTTCTAATTTATTAGGAAATAAAAAAGATATTTCCACAATTTTTCTAATAAATATACATTGACAATTTTAAATAAAAATATTTAATTATTTTCATTGGTTTCTTGTTTTTATTTAAATTATAATTACCTTTACCATGGCCTTTAAACAAGAGAGTGAACGTTTCCCTGGTTCTTCTTTAATTTTCTCTCCTCAATAATATGATTATATTTTAAGGTTTACAAAAACTTTTTTATGTATCATATATGATTGGCTTTTTTTTATTTTTTTTTTATTTTTGCCTAATATTCATATATTTTAATTAGAGCCTTAATTGTAAATTCAAATTGTAAATTCAAATAAGTGTTACAATGGACATTTAATTTGGATATCTTATAAATTTTATTTTGTAGAAAACTAACAATATTAGACAAAAGTGTTAAGTCTAAAAAAAAAAATCTGTTAGTTAAATATTTATTCTATATAAATATATATATATATATACAGCGAAAGCAAATCTATAATAAAAGTAACACTAATTAATTAAATAAATCCACATATATATATATACACACACATTGCTTCAAACAATAATTCATTCGAAAGAAAGAAAAAGAAAAAGGAGCATTTCAAATCCTTAAATAAAATTAGACCTACCGAAAACATTTGTCTTCTATATAAAAAATTGTGTAGATAATGAGATTTTTTGTGTTTTAATAGTTTTTTATTTATTTTTTATAAATTTTAATAGAATATTCTTATATTTAACATAATATGTTTATATTTAATATTATAAATATGACTTAAAATTAAATAAACAAATTAAAATAAGATATTTTTGAGATATTTTACAATGATAATTATTTAAAAATAATATAACCATATATTTTATAACTTAAATAAAATTTAATTAAACATATTATATATAATCTGTTATTGACGCTAACATAAACTTAAACAAAGATTAATTAATTAATTAATTAATTAAAAAAGTATATTTTTAACAAATTTAATTAATTAAATCATATTTATTTAAAAATAATAAATATATACTTATCATTTTTTTATCTTATAAATTTGTGTGATAGTTTGTTTTTTATTAAGTAATTAGAGCTCTTTTTCTTCATTAAATTCACTAAAGGACATTGTGAGATATATTAGAAACAAAAAATATTGATACACGGTCTACACTATGACTTAATCTATTCTTATTTTATTTCTATATTATTGTATTTTATAGATATTTCGTGTAGCCATGTAAATATATATTTATGGAAATGTCATAATTGTGGAGATTATTGATATAAATATTTTTATATTCTATTGAATTATAATTCATTCTATTATATATATATATATATTTTTTTTAAATAACAACGAACCAATTTTTATTAAAATTATAAGTAATATTTACAACTTTAAAACTAAGCAAACGTGTTTTTCCCATTGCTTCTGCCTTGTATATATATATATATATTTATTTATTTACCAAAGAAAAAAAATAGATATAAAAGTGAACATTTTAAAGATATTCCATATATTTTCCTAAAAAAAATTGAGTAAAAAGTCTAATATTATAACAATTAAGTATTTTAACAATACATATAAGTATATTTATATATATATATTATAAACAAACAAACACGTAGTGGGAAGTGGGGGGATAAGTCACCCACAAAACAGGCTCATGTCTGTAATTTTTGAATAAAGTAGGGGTTTTTCTGGCATTTAGTCTACTTTCCTGCTGAAAAACTTTCTTCATTGAACTACACATTTAAACCTGTCCACATACATTCTAGTTCACCCCTAGTGTGTATATATACTCACACAGCTTCCCATTCCCCACTGAAATGATATAATAAGAGAGTAATATCAGTCAATTATTTAGTTATCACAACTTTATAAAGCTATATATATATATATAGTATAAATACATATCCAATATATAAGTTCATGAGAGAAAACTAGCAGAGAAAAAGACAGAAAGAGACAAGTGAGCTAGCTGATTAGAAAAATGGAATGGAGGAAGTGTTATTTGGACGTAGTTCTAGTTCCACTGGGATTTTTAATGGTCACTTTTTATCATATATGGTTGTGGCACAAGGTCCGGACTCAACCGGAGAGCACCATCATCGGGATTAATGCTAGAGGACGTCGTTTCTGGGTTTCCTCTATTGTAAAGGTGCGCTTATTATTAACATACAAACACGTGTATGTATTTATTTTCATGTACTATACCCATATCACCATGACCATCTCATGATTAGCTACTGCCGGCCGATCCAACTAAATAATTTGAATATTATGGCCATTTGATTATGATTATATATCTCTTACTTTTATAGTATGCTTAGATATAAATATATCTAAGGCTATTATTATAAGATGGAGTTAGACTAGGTGAAGGTTCCAAATATTATTTGGGATTTTTATACATACTCATTTCTAGAGATACATATACACGTACGTATATCTACACAATTGATAATGTTTCGGTTCAAAACTGTATATATATATATAAACCAAATATCGATCTTATGTACTGTAAAGAGTCAAATCAGTTTTTCTATACATATAAATATATATATATATATATAAAAAGGGTTAAGAATACTATATATGTAGGCCTGTTTAGTTGAGTTGTTGTCACACATATGAGATTACAGGCATATTTTGCTTTATTCGAAAATTTTACTTTACTATATAATGAAATGAGAAATGAATAAATTAAGGAATAATATCATCATGCAATATATATAAAGCAACGATGACGACCCAAATAATTTCAGGGTGCCAGATGTGTCATCTCAAACATTTTAGTTGTTCTTCTCACAATATACGTTGGTTTGAGTGCATGGAACAGAGTATGACCCTGATTTTGTTTTATATCGTCTTTTGGCAACAACCAAAAGATCCCAGTTTATAAAGTTAGTAGTGGTGGCATACACACATAGTTGTCATCGATCACATTTCACATTTCGATATACCATATCATCGTCGTAAACTGCTATATCCACAATAATACAGAACAAACAAATATATATATATATATATATATATTTAAGAAAACAGTGATCATGGTCGACACAGATAGATATAATATATACAAGGTCATGATATGTTAATTAATATAAACAGTTAAAAACTCAGTCACATGTTTTTCGTTAAAGAGTAGATGATTCACGAACTAATTATTATGCACAGTTTATATATTACGTTTTGTCACATTATTTGTTATATCTAGAAAAGTACTCCCACCCGTTATGTACTGCTCTAAACGCATCGATTTATTATGTTTCACTTAGCTGTTCAGCACTGATTAATTACCCACTACCAAAAAATTTGTGAATATATATATATATAAATATATACATGTGTCCCGACAAAATATATATATATATATATAAATATACATGGTGTGTGAGTGTGCATGGCCTATTTATATGTTATATCCAAAAAAAATATCTCAGTCCTTGCATGCCGGTGATCTTGTTTTGGTTGTAGTCTGTTCTCCCACTTTGTTTATGTTGCATCACACGTCAGATACCTTTAACAACCCACTGCCAGGTGTGTTATCTAATAATTCTACCACCACTTCCATCTATATTATTCCTGCTTGCGTTTGACCATATTTATTAAGATGGCTACATAATGCATTTTCCAACATTTTAATCCCATATGACGTTGGAATTCCATTTATAATCCCGAAATCTTGATCAATAATTAGTTACATGAAAAACACTTGTAATAGTTTGGGGAGTAATTAAGACCCGAAGAAATAATTAATCGCTACGTACTTGATTAGAGAAGGTAACATTAGTATTAATTAAGGAATATATATATATATATAGCTAATTAAATTGTCTTCCAAATATATATTATATGAGAAATAATTAATTGATCTTTTCAATTATTATTTTTTTTCTTTAATAAATCAATTGGGTGAGCAGGATAATGATAAGAAAAACATTCTGGCCGTACAAACACTAAGGAACACAATCATGGGATCAACGTTAATGGCCACAACATCGATACTGCTATGTTCGGGTCTGGCGGCAGTTATAAGCAGCACATACAGCGTGAAGAAGCCACTAAACGACACCGTTTACGGGGCACACGGGGAGTTCATGGTAGCCCTCAAATACGTGACCCTTCTTACAATCTTTCTATTCTCTTTCCTTTGCCATTCCCTCTCCATCAGGTTCATCAATCAGGTCAACATCTTGATCAACACTCCACAAGAAGACACGTCACCGGTCACCCCTTCCTACATTGCTGAGCTTTTGGAGAGAGGTTACATGCTCAACACTATAGGGAACCGCCTCTTCTACGCTGCCCTACCTCTGCTCTTGTGGATATTTGGTCCAGTTCTGGTTTTCCTATGTTCCGCTACGTTGGTTCCGGTTCTCTACAATCTTGACTTTGTATTCCCAACTACAAATAATAATAGTCGTAGTAGTACTAGTGATGATGATCATCATCATGAACAAAAGGGGAAAGTTATTAATGTTAGGGACTTCATCGTGTAAGAGAACAATCCATATATATATATATATATATATATATATAGAGAGAGAGAGAGAGAGAGAACTTACATATATAATTAATGATTGAATAATAAAAGAGAAAATAAAATAGTTATCACGAGTTTAAGTGATTAATTTGAGTTTTTGAATAAACCAAATATTCCATGTAAACTTACGTACGTACTGCAACGATCTAATAATAATAACGTATAATAATGATTTGAGATGTTTAAATATATATATATATATATATATACACTACGTATGTTTAAATATGCTTATTTAAAATTATAAACATTGTCTGTTTGTAATTTTAATAAAAACAAATTTACTGTATTTTTTAAATTTATATATAATAAAATAAATTATAATTTTATAATATATATAATTATTTATAGTAATAATCTCTACCTTTATCATATTTAAATATAATGTTATAATAGATATATTTACATGATTATAATATATATATAATACAATAATATTTACAAAAAAATTAATAATAGAAATAAAAAAAAATCAAAAGCTACGTAGATAGTAATATACATGCATAAACTATTTTTAGATCTCACAATATCTTTTAGTAAATTTGATGAAGAAAAAGAGTTTTAATTACTTGATAAAAAACAAACTCACACAAATTTATAAGATAAAAAAAATAATGTATGCCTTTATTATTTTTAAATAAATATGATTTAATTAGTTAAATATATTTAAAATATCATTTTTCAATTAATTAATTAATTAATTTCTATTTAAGTTTATCTTTAAAATGTCATGTTTAATATAATTTTATTTAAGTTATAATATATATGGTTTCATTATTTTTAAATAATTATCATTGTAAAATATCTCAAAAATATCATATTTTTATTTGTTTAATTTTTTATTTATTTAATTTTATTTAAATTTAAGTCATGTTTACAATCTACCGTTAAATATAAGAATATTTCGTTAAAGTTAATGGAAAAAAAATAAAAATCTGTTAAAACAAAGAATTTCTGTTATCTACACACTTATTATATAGAAGAGATATTAAAAAAAAAGTTGTCAATTCATGAATCTCCTTTTGATGGCACTCGAATCTATCTTAAATCAAATGGAGATCGTGTATATATATATATGTTATCCCTGAAAAATATGAGGATGAGGTGACGAGTGTGAATGCGTCATGTGACATCACAAATCAGGAAAAAACGAAGAAGTATTGAGAAAAAAACGACGGGCAAAAAAGATAGGTCCAAGACCTATAGGGAAGTCGACCAAGCCTATACCCCCTAGGTTGGTCGGTGTGACCCCTACCCCTAGGGGTGGTTGGCCTAAGCAGGCCCAAGAGCCCTAGGGATGGTTGACCTGACCCTTACCCCTAGGGGTGGTCAGCGTAAGCATGCCCAAGAGCCCTAGGGGTGGTCGTCTTGACCCCTACCCAAGCGATGGTCGGCCCCAGTATGCCCAAGGACCGCTAGGGGTGGTCGGCCTGATCATGTAACAGCCCCTGGGGACTATAAATAAAGGACCTAGGGCTTCATTTCAAAATATGGTTTTTTCTGGAATTTTTGAGATCCGAAGAACATTTGGGGAGAAATTCTGGGCAAATAAAAAACGAGTGAATACTTTTGTTCATCAGTGTAATTGTCAAGTGATTCAATACTAAAAGCTAAGTGGATTAGGTTATTAATGTTCATTAGAACAGGGTAGAACCACTATAAAATTTCTATGTATTTACTTAAGATAATCGTACTCTATCATTTATTCTATTTATTTCATTCAAAAGGTGTCGTATACTGTACATACGACTGTTGGCCAATTTCACAGGTCAATATTTTGGTGCTTTCATTCAGAGTACGAAATCAAGAAACACACTTTCATCATTTTTTCGATGCCTCCAAAATCCAGTCAGACCAAGAAGACTGCTCCTAGGGATTCTACCACCCAGGATCCCATAGATCCCGTTAACAAACCTCAGGTGGAGGTTGGAGATCAACCTGATGCGAAAGATCCACAAGACGCTCACCAGGAGGATATGGCGCAATTTCTGGCGAGGCGGGAGGCCTTTGTTGCAGAAATTGCCGTTCAGAGGGTGACTATGGAATGGCAATGACAGGAGACAGATGAGCAAGTCCAATGATTGATCCAGAGGGAGTTGGAAGCTGACCGGAGACACCAGGAGGTTGTTGTGGCCTTGGTGGCGGCTACTCAGTTAGCCTGAGCTAACGTTGAAGCTGCTGCTCAGGCGGTGAGGGAGGCTCAGGCCAAAGTAGCAGGAATGCGAGAAAAAAATAACAGAGAGTCCAGGGGAAGAGTAGGACCACAAGGACACTCTCATAACCACTTTCCCAGAGATAGGATGAAGAGGCACAGTCCAAGACTGCCTCCTCCATGACTAAGAAGAATAAGAATTCATCTCGAAGTAGGAGTATTACCAACCCAAAGGCCCCCTCCCAGGCGGACCGATGAAAATACGCAGAAGATGAGGGTCAAACATCTGAGAGGCATGACAGAATGGAAATGGCCGCTCAAAATCTCAAAGTCATGTAGGAGGAGAGGCTCGGGGGCAGGGTCGCACCGACAGGGGCAAGGCGGACCTACCACCCCTACAACCCCGGTCTCGCAAGGGAAAGGAACCGCTGAATAACGCCAATATTGTGTTTGATAGGCTGGGGAAAGATGCACAACCTCAAGATTTGAGGGAAATCATCAACAGGAGGACCAGTGCTCAGGAGGGGGTACCAGTGACATCTACCCCACCTGGAGCAGTAATCCCACCAGTAGTGTAGTCTCAAATAGATGCACTTGTTATGATTGTTTAGGGTCTAACAAAGAAACCTTCAAACATCGAGATGGCTCATGGAAGTGGGAGTCCTTTCAATGCCAAGATCCAAGCTGCCCAACCACCACCGAAATATAAGACCCCGAAACTTCCTACATACACTGGGAAGGAGGACCTAGTATGACCCAGTTCGAGGATCCAAATGGAGTTACTTGGTGTGGAGCATGACTATAGGTGTAGGGTATACCCTACCACTCTCTCTGACTTAGCTCAGGAATGGTATTGGAAATTCAAACCTAGATCCATCACTTCCTGGGAGCAGTTCAGGAAAGAATTCTGGAAGGTCTTTAGTGTCAGGCGGATTCAACTAGTTTATGCCAATCAGTTTGCTGACATCAAGCTAGGGAAAGATGAATCCCTAAAAGACTATATTCAAAGATTCATGAGAGAGGCAAACCGAGCATCCACGATAGGAGATGAAGGGAAGTTCGTTGCCATCTCGGTAGGAATAATTTATCGTAGTCCTTTGTGGGATAGTATACACAGGAACCCTATCAACACCTTGTAGGAGTTCTTGGATCGAGCCGAAACATACATGAAGTTAGATGATGCTATCATGAAGGAAGAAAAAGGCATAAACCATCCGACCACTGTCAAGGAGGATAAAAATGGTGCAAACCCTCAGGGCAACAATGGGGGCAATGGTAAGAAGAGGAATACCTCAGGGGCCGAGCAGGGTGGAGAAAAGAAAGCTAAGTCAGCACCCGCTGACAAACTACCTAAGCATCAACCCTACCAGCCCAGGTTCACCAATTATACCGCCCTGACTACATCAAGGGTTGAGATTTACTTGGCAACATACTAGGAGGTACCATACCGAAAGCCACCACCCTTGCGTTCAAAAGGAAAGAGGGACAAGAATAAGTTTTGTCGTTTCCATAATGATTTTGGGCACGACACAAACGAGTGCAAACAGCTGAAGGATGAGATAGAGTTTTTTCTCCGATCAGGAAAACGCTCGAGGTACCGAGGCAAGACCGATACCCCAAGTAGGAATCCAGAATTCTGAAGGCAGAGGAGTCCACCACTAGAGCCAGCGGCCGTAGACTTCACACTGGATACTATATGTGGAGGGCCCCACATAGCAGGCAACAACAACAATGCTCATGAGCGATATGCAAGGACCCTTAGACATGAGGTAGGGGAGTCTTCCCAGTGTATGGAAGTCGAGGAGTGGTCTCCAAAAAATCCAAAGTATCAAAGTGAAACTCTCACTTTTACAGAGGATGACGCCGTGCACGTGAGGTAACCCCACAATGACCCTCTGGTACTTATCATTTAAATTGCCAATGCCCGAGTGAAGAGATGATTGGTGGATACGGGAAGCTCAGTAGATATCATCTACAAATCATCCCTCGAGAAGATGAAGCTCACGGTCAAGGACCTGACACCGTGTTCCCAAGTGATATATAGGTTCATGGGAGAATGCCTAGCACCAATAGGAACTATTAGACAACCGGTCACGATGGGGGATTCCCCCAGGCACGAGAATGTGATGACAGAGTTCCTGGTGGTAGATTGCTCATCGGCTTATAATGTAGTGCTTGGGAGACCCCTCCTGATGGCATTACACGCAACAGTATCTATCTGGCATCTATCTTTAAAGTTCCCCACAAGCGCAGGGCAAGGATGTGTAAAGGGTAACCAAAGGGAGGCACAATAATGCTATAATGCTTCAGTTGTCAAGGCAAAGAAATGACCAAGCGTAAACAACATGATAGTAACCTACTGCGAAGAGAATGAAGGAACCGATGAGGTTGTCAACATGGAAGTTGACGTTGAAAGAAACACTCTGCTTGAGCCAGTGGTTCCTTTTAAAGAAGATTTGTTATTATAGCAAGTTTCCCAAAGCGAAGGAAACGACATCGATCCTCGTTTTGGGGATGACGTCATGGGGGTAGGACTAGTCGAAGATCTTGATGAAGTCCTACTAGATGAGGAGGAGCCGACTAGAGTAATCAAAGTTGGGAAGGAATTAAAGGTGGAAATTAAGGCACGGTAGGTGGAATTTTTGAAGAAAAACCAGGACATCTTAGCCTGGTCACATAAGGACATGGTTGGAATTTCTCCATCCGTGATAAGTCATGTCCTCAATGTAGACAAGAACTACCCACCATTGCAACAAAAAAGGAGACACTACACCAAATACCCCTTTTAATAACACATGAATATGAGACTACTCAAAAAGTATTATGATAGTTAAATAATAAGTGGCAAAGTAAAAAATAAAAAATGGCGGTATAATTTTGGGAGCCTGTGATATAACTGGCCTCTAATTATTTTTTTCCTCTTTCTTTTTTAATTACAAAGCTAGAAAGAACTTTCTAGGAAACATATTATTGTTCGACTCCTCCGCCTACAGTGCCTCTGAAGTCCTCCGTCTACAAAATTTGGGTCTTCGGTCGGCTCCATCTTCGATGTTTCCAATCTTCTACAGAGTGTTGTTTATGGTATTGTTTCCAATCAACTTTTTATCAATTTGATTCTAACAGCTTGTGTTTGTGGTATTGTTTCATAAAACCTAACCCGCATACGTTAAGCTAACTTCTCTCATTTTTATTCATCTTTCTCTTACTGGGTCTGAATCGAAAAAATACAGAGCTTTCTTATTCTATTCAGCTATTTTGGGATTCTTTCTTCCACAATAAAAAGGTAACACAACCACGTATCTTTTGTTATTTTGTTCTTCTGTACTTGTTATTTTCTTTTGAGATTCTGTTTTCTTTGCTTTATGAGGATTTTTGTTATTGTGTTTCTGATTTGTTTTTAAATAATAAGGCAAGGTAACAACAAAAGCAGTCCTACCAAATGAGCACAAAAACTGCTAAACAAACACCAAAGCAGGAACTGCAGGGAAGTAATACTTTTAGCCTCTTATAGTATTATTATGAGTATTACTGTTACATTTAACTTTTGGCTTTGAATAGGCACAATTTACTAGCTTAGCTCTCAAGTACACCATACCACACCACACTTAGTTTGAGCAATAGCATTTCGTGGCATTATTGAAGAATTCCAATCAACCAAATACACTCTGGTTTGAAATGCACATAATTGACCAACTAGTGGTGCATTTATTTCAAAAACTTAGTTGCATTCTACCTAGGAGGAAAACCCAATATTCTTAGTTGTACAGAAATACAGAAATGGGTAGGTAGGTAATGATATAATCTCTTACCATTCATTTAAGGGAGCTGGCAGAGCATCAGAGAAATCAATCGGCTGAATTCTCCTGGCTTGCTGATCTAATCTATTATCATATATGTGAAGCTAGCGAGAAAAAAATTATATATAATCATATATGTATCTAATCTAGAAGGATAGAGATATGTCATTCTAATACACGAAAGACAAAACCTGTCCTCATTGATTCACCACAAATATAAACAGCTATCTTTTCTGTTTATACTCCATTATATATCATTATCATAAAATGTTGCATATATATTTAAGTTCTTTTCGTGGTATCCATATCCCCTCGTGACCCTTTTATTGTTTTTATCTCCAAAATAAATATTAGTTTTCATGTCATGCAGAGTTTCAACTTGTTTGACCCAATTCTAACCCCCACCAAGAAACAGAGATCAGTCTATATATATATATGTATATATTATCTTCTCAAAACCACGAAATTTCGAGTGCCTCTGATCATGAGGTTCTCTTTTTGTTTTTCTCTTCAACTTTTTGTAGAGTTTAATTAAATTTAGAGGACAATTGATTAATAAAATATGAATATGTTCTCCTCTCAGTTCAGAAGAGGAAGAGAGCTGAGTGAAACAGAAAAAAGAGAGTGCGAGAAGAGAAGAGGGAAGAACCTTGTAGCCTTGTCGTATAGAATACAGTTTCTTATTCTTTGCCATGGACGCGGAGTGGTAAGATAATTATTTCTACATCTTATTTTTTTAGTTGCGGAAATTGTTTTTCATAGATTGAACCTATTTGTTATATTGTATAATTTTCAAGCATATATCCATATGAATTTGTAAGCACATGCACATATATATATTTAGAGAAATTAAGATAATTTTCTTAGGTTGGTTTTGTATTCACCTATTTAATCTGAAATATTATTATTTTGTTTTCTTTTTGCAGATTAGAGAGCAAAGGAAACCCAAAGAGATAAGTGTTGACCTTGAATCCACCCACCATCCAAATTGATGGAACCGCCAATTAGGATCTCTTGAATGAAGCTTATGATCATTGTGGTGAAGTCTTTGCTGAGTATGCCAAACTATTTAATTGGGTACTTTTTATTTTTTTATTTTTTTATGTTTGAGTCATTTTTTTTCTTTCTTTTTTATTCTAATCGTCTATACATAAACAGTGGATAAGGCTTTGATCATTATTATGTTTATTAAATTTTTCCAATTGGTATAATTATATCTCTGTCCATTTTTGTTTATATAGATGAGCGCATATAAATTAATATCTATGTGTTTTCATAGATTGCTATTAACATTATTTTGTTATTTAAAGCTGGATGGATGTTCATCAAAAGCAACTTGTTTGGATTTAGAAAAACAAGAAATAACGTGATAATTTAATGTGAGAAGCTGAAGGAAATTACTATATGTTTCTCTGTAATATGGTTAATTATATAGCTTTTTGGCTCAAAGGTTAATTTCTTTATATATATAAATATTTAGGAGCCATATCACCATATCAGTCATCTCACCTTATCATCGCTACAACTTCTATCATGAGTCGCATCTTGTCTCTCTCATTTTTTATGCTTATCCTTTTTCTTGTACCCTTTTAGATTTCTTTTGGGCGATTTTATTTTGTTTTCTCTCTTCTTTGATATTTTTTTTGATCATTACTTTGATTTGTTAAATAATTATTATGCACTTTAGATGAGACACCAATCCTCAACAATATATTTTCACATTAGTTTCATTATGAAAAGTCAAAATTATACTTTATGTGGAGATCTAAGTCTAGCAACATTTCCAATTACTGCTACTATATGGTTTGACTTGTTAGTGTTTTCTTGAATTAGCTTTTCTGATACACACGCAAATTCTTTAGTTAAGGTAAAAGTATATTTATAAATGTGGTGTAACGCTCCAACTCCAGGAACCGTTACGGTGTGCCTTGTAAACAATGCTAAACCCGCTAATCGAGTTATTTGGCCAAACTCGTGTAGCTAAATATGATTAGCGGTTTAGGGATTAAAATTTTTGGTTAAGATGTAACGTTTCACTAGAACGTTTAATAAATACATTGGGATCCCAAAAATATAATTTCAGAGTCTACTACAAGAAAATATTTACAACAGGCCGTTCTATGCGGCAAAACAGGGTTTAACCCTAGTTCCCCTTTAAACCTCGACCGTGGCAGACGAGCAGCTGCATATGTACACGTCATCACCTAAGCTCTCCAACTCAAGGATGGTCCAGCTTTCTTTTTCCTTTACCTGCACCACATAGCACCCGTAAGCCGAAGCCCAGCAAGAAAACACAATACAACATGATATAATATCAATAGTAATTGTATTAATTGTTCAGGACCAACAGTCCAAGCAAATAGGTGACTATCACAAAAGTCACAAATGTGGGGACAGCACCCTTTAGCCATGTGATGATAGGATCACCAGGGCTTAACTGATATCAAAAGTCATTAATATGGGAATAGCACCCTTTAGCCATGTGACGATAGGGTCACCAGGGCTTAACAAGTGAGTGAGCATCTCACTAACTTCAACAGGATAGGTGCATGGTGATTGGTCACCAACATAACCTTCCTCCCGACTCTAGAGTTGTAACTATGGAACAGCGTTCCCTAGCCATGTGACAGACAGTCACCGGGGCCCTGTGCCCTGGCTCTAAGTGCTAGTCTTAGACTAGTCAAGCGCTTATATGATCATCGACTTGAGGGTCGGTCCAGCATTAATTCCATGGAGTCGTTCAATGCTAATATCGATTAGATCTAATCTTCATTCGGCCCTGCGTCCTCGACGCTTATGCCGTTTCTGACCCTCAGGTCAGTGAAACACGACCAGTGCTCAACCCGTTGTGAACTTAACTAATAAGTCACAGCCTCACAGACAGATCTGACACCACTGTCGATTCTGACTAATAAGTCAGTGCCATACACAAGTAAGCCATGCCACCAAACATATATCACATGTCCAATATCCATAAACAAGGTATTCAGCATGCTTACTTAATAGGAACTAGTACAATTAGGACTATGCACAAACACAGAGGCTCAAGCTCTGAACAATATCATACTCAGTATACAAAGCATGTCCTAATCACATGTTTCTCGTGCATCACATGCATTATGTTTAACAATCCAACATGCACCAATAATAGTCATGCATGTCACGTTTAATAATCAACCAACATGCATCAATAATAGTCATGCATGTCACGTTTAATAATCAACCAACATGCATCATTAATAGCCATGCATGTCACATATACACAGGGTGCAGTTTTCTCACCTCAGATTCGAGCTATAATGATTAAAAGAACGACCCTTGAGAACGATCAACTTTTAGTCCTTTAGCGGTCACCTAGTCATAACCAAATATAGGATATCATCAATAAAAATGATCAACATAGGTTCCCAAACCAATATCTAGCCTCCGGGACATCAATCCATACTTAACCGGATAGTAGGATCAACCCCGAGGCCTATGGCTAGCATCCCCAAGTCAAAAACCCATTTCTGGCCAAAAATGCCATGATGGGCTGCGGCTCACCCCTCTGACAGAACCATTTCCCTCACAAAAACACATGTAGGCCGCGGCTCACCATAGCCATGCCGCGGCCCTTTACCAAAACCAGCAAGCACCAGCTTGCTTTCCCCTGCGTTTTTCCTCAAAACCAATCCCTCAAACCAGTTCCAAACCTCAACTTAACACCCAATTCAACCACTAAACATCATCTACAACTCACCCTCATCAAAACCCAAGTTAAACATCAATCAAAACTCCCATTAATCCAAACTTTCCACAAATAATTCATAAGCTGAAAATTAAAGCCCAAAACAGAGGACACCATAAAATTAATGGCTGGAACTTACCTCAAGTTTGATTTTGAATCCCCCTCAATGGCTGAATCACGTCCCTAAGCTCCCACCTTTGATCTCCTAGCTTTACTCCTCAATTTGAGCTCAAAACTCCAAAGGGAAAAAGAGAGAAAAAATGATGCACGGGAGAGAAAGAAGGAGATAAGGATGATGCTCTGTTTTTGGTTCTATTTTCCACAGCCAACTAAACCTCATATAAATCCAAGCTAAATGACCTAAATGCCCCTAGGTCACTTAAGGTTCCTAAAGCCTTCCCAAGGGTAAAACCGTCCTTTCCCGCCTATCTCGTTAATTATAATTAACACTTTCCAATTCCCGCTATTCCCAATAATCTCAAATACCAATATATCATATCCCATTACCCTTTTATTCCCGGTAAAGCTCTAATCATCAAAATAACCCCGAGACTCACCCCGAGCCCCGAACTTAAACCCGTTATGACTAGACCGAACACTTACATCTCATGATCGTCTCATGCCGAATAGCTCGAACCAATCCACCTTATAATGTGGCTATATTAATTAATCACAACCATGCACCCAAAATACACAATTACGCCCACAACGGCCAAATTACCAAATTACCCTTATAATTATAAATACTCCCATATGCATGCATTTACCATCATATAATAATATAATTCACATGAACATGCATATGATCATTAAATAGCATCATAATTCAATTATGGCCCTCCCGACCTCCTAATCAAGGTCCTAACCCTTATTAGGAAATTCAGGGCATTACATGTGGTATCTTTGAAACTCTTTTGAATGCATCCATTTCCTCTTTAATTCATTACTTCTGTTGTAAAAAGGTCTATTGTTGCTTACAAGTATAAGTGCTTAGATTGGTATTACTATATATTTAATATATTATTTCCTTTTTTAATTCATGCAGGTGTGTTGTTGTTATATGTCCAATAGTATAATAATATTGGCTATCATTTGGGTCATGTTTTTTTTCTTCTGAGTTCAGGCATAGTTGCTTAAAGTTTGATATCTTTAGGTTTTGCTTAGACTAACCACTATCATCAATAATTAGTTCTAGTAAAGAGTGTACTGATCAAAGAAAAGCATTAATCATAATATTGAAACATACATAACATATAAAATATATTGGTCCACCGATCAAACAAAAATGAAATGAGATTGATATGCTCTGTTATTTCTATGATTAGCTATTCTGCTGTTGAGCCTCTGTTCAGATTGATAATGGGATTTTCAGTGCTGAATTTGGATGGGCTGCCTAGTCTTGCACCTTTTGAGGTATGTTTTTGTGATATGACCTATATTTTTTCTACATATGAACTTTTCGGACTTTCACCTATCAGCTTTAGAATTTTATTGATGCTTCATAGCTTTAACAGGTTTCCCCCAAAAAAAGAGAGGAAAAAGTGTAATCTTTTAGATGTTGTTTTAGACATCACACAAGCTCATGTTTTGTTGTAGGGTTGTGTTGGACATAATGTTCTTTTAGGCGATTCATTGAGTATTTTTTCTTTTTATTTATTTCTTTATCATGTAATATTGAACTTCTCTGAAAATATGTACTGCCGAACTAATTTTTGTTCAATTCTTTGATTGTTGTTGTTTGTTGTTCTCTTAGACTTGTAAAATTGTAGTGACATGTAAACCTAAGAGGAATTATTGTCTTAAAACTTTTGATTGTTTGTCCTTTATATGAGACAAGAATTCTGTATCTAATTCGTTTTGCATGTGAGTTGTACTGGCCAAATGTGAGATTTAAGTTGAGATCTGGAAGGAGTTTTACCATAATGAGTAGAAATGACTTTGTGGAAAACTTAAAATTGGGATCAACTTTATGTTAGGTTCTTGTGGGCTTCTTACTTAGGGATAGTTCAAAAGTGTTCTTCTTCTTTGTATTTTTTTGAGCTGAAAGCATGCTGTAAAAACTTCATTGCATGGTCCTCTCTTGATGATGCTGTAACACCCCAATCTGCTAATAAGGTTTAGGACCATGATTAGCGTGCCTGGAGGGCAATAAATGAGTAAACATGTTAATATATGTGAATTTGAATGAATATGTGATTAGAATGCATGTTTAAGGTGGTATAAATATGCATGTGGACCCCGTTTGTATGCTAGGGGTAAATTAGTAATTTTAGCCTGCTGAGGACATAAGTGTGATAAATGTGTTATGTGATTTGTACCATGTGAGTGTGGTGATATTAATGTGATGCACGTGCCGAGACGGTCCTAGAGAGCTAGTTAACTTAAAAGTCACAACAGGATTTTAATACCCGGCTCGGGAGGAGCCTAGGGGTACTTTGGGGAAATTTCGTAAGATGAGTTGAGAATTAGTGGTTAATGGTTATTGGGGATTGAGTAACCTGAGTAACCATTGGTAACTGCTGAGAGGAACAAGTTATGATGGGAAAGTGGTAGAATAGTAAAAGAAAGGAAATGACGAAAAGGGCCTTGAGGTTTAGTTAGGAAAGGTCATTTTGGGTGGATGGATATGCTCAATTTGAGGGCTGGGGACTCTAGAACCATCTAACAAAAGGAAACAGAGGAACAAAAGGAAACTCAACCTCTCTCTATCGATGCTCTCTCTCTCCCTCTCTAAGGTGACTGAACTTGAAGGATTCTAAGCTAGAGCTCAAAGGATTCAAGACTAGGAATTGGGAGATTGATCTACTAGGCTCAAAGGTGAGTTTTACTCAGTAACTTGATTGAATTCTGCAGAGAAATGCTAAGGTTAAGAGCTGATATGTGTGTGTTTCTGTTTGGTGGATTTTGGGTTGAAGCTTGGCTAGGTCGGTTTGGGAAATAAGAGGGATTTGCTTGGAATTAGACTTGGAGAAGGCTCAGGGAAGAATTTCAACTTGAGGTAAGGTTCTATGCAACTCTGATATGTTTTAGCTGAGGTGGTTTAAGTTTCTGGTTTATTGGCTTAAGTTTCATAGAGTTTTAAACCAATTTGTGAATCATGGATTTGATTGTGTGCTTAGACTTGTTGTTGGTGTTTATAAGTGGTTAGATGGTTTATTTGAGGTTTTAAATTCAATTTGAGGTTTAGGTAAACATTGGGGTTGGTTTGGGAGTGTTTTGGCTTGGGGAAAACACTTGGAGAAACCCAGAATTCTGGGTTCGCCAAGGAGCGCCGCGGCCCTGTTCTTGGGCGCCGCGGCGCGAGGCTGCTTTAGGATAGGGGAAGGCTTTCTGACTTGCTGGACGCCGCGGGGGCAGCGTCGCGGCACTAGGCTATTTTCAGAACATGGGATTTTTCAATTTTGAGCTTTTGCTTCGGGGGTTCGGGGGATGTTTCCGATGAATTGTTTTAGGAATTTGGGGATTCCGAGTGTGTGGGATTGGTCCCGAGAAGTGGTTTTGGATTGGTTAGTATTAAAGGATGTTTTATATGTGTTGTGACTAGCTCTCCGGAGAGGCTCGGGTTAGAGGACCATGCTCGCGTCCTTGGTGCATCGGGAAGCTCGGGATACAGGTAAGAAAATCACTATTCCCATAGAACTTGTATGCAGGGTCGAGCCCAATATGTCTGGATTGCAGGGCGTAGCCCTTTGATTGAATTTGTTAGTATTCAGTATATGTTTGTTATGTTATGAATGCGATTAGATGAATGTTTGGCGAGAGCCGGGAACGGCGTAGGCCGAGGTCGGCAGGGGCCGGGAATGGCAAAGGGCCGGAAACGGCGTTGGACACGTTGAGTGCTAGGCTGAGTACGACAAGGGGCCGGGAGCAGCGTTGAGCACGTGGACTGCGAGTTGCCAGGGTGAGACCCTATAGGATACCTGGGATATCCTCACGGTGTGAACCGCGAACCCAGGGCCTGGTAAAGCACCTGGGATGGCATGGCCGTATGTGTGTAGCCTATTGATGGCCTGATTATATGCTAAGTGTTTGTTATGTATTTGTTAACTGCTTGTGAGGGTTTTCTTGCTGGGCTTTGGCTCACGGGTGCTCTGTGGTGTAGGTAAGGGCAAGGGGAAAGTCAACCAACCATGAGTAAGGAGAGCGTAAAGCGGCGTGTACATGTTTGGCCTGCCTGGCTACCACAGCCAGTGGTTTTGGGTGATGGTTGTACTAAAACTTAGTTTTTGTCGTCTAGTCGGCCTAAATTTATAAATTACATGTTGTAAATATTTCTAAACAATTTCTTGGGATCCCAAGTGTCAACTACTCAATGATTTATAGTAAATGGAATTATTTTCAAAGTTTGTTTCGCTGTTTACGATTTAATTACACTTTTGACCTAAAAACCTCGATTAGCGAGTTGAATGCACGTTTAAAACTCACTTAGTAACGACTCTAAGGAAGTAGGGCGTTACAGATGCCTTGTCTTCTGTTTTTATAAGTATTTTTTTTTTGTAACAAAAGTTGTCTTTGAGTTGGTATCAAGTCTCAATTCTATTATTTGTGTGAGTGAACTGGATATCATCATTATTTTTTTTTCTTTTTGACATGGGGAGGGTGGATTTGAACTTGGGACCTCCTCTTGTGAGGACTAATGTATTACCACTAGGCTATTTCTATGGCCACGATATTATCATTCGTAGCAATGTGATTATTGGGCAGCATGCGATTCAGGTGTTAGTTTATTTGTTTCTTATGTATATATGTATTTTTTTGTTTTGAAAAGTGCGACGTATTGTTCAAGATTTAACACAAGGCATGTATATAGCCCATGCAAGCGTACTTTTTTTAAAAAAGAAACTTTGTATTAATATTTAATGAAATACAATGTTTGGGAAATCATATGTGATCTCCCATAAAGTACATTTAAATGAGAGCATATTAGCCCATGCAAGCATGTTTAACTTAGCTCTCGTAATCAGTTCCCTTAAATTTTGACTTCATCTGGTGTCCTCTTTCAACAGATAATTTCTGTCATAATCGAGGCACTTGCTTAGTGTTCTATGTTGTAACCAAAATAGTGTCAAACCATTAATGGAAGAAAACCACTGAAAAATGAAACACAAACTCAGTATCTAATCAAATCCATTTCTCATAAAGTACTATAGTAAGGGATTTGTTTTCTGTTTATCAACTAGCATTTCTTCATTTTGTGTGGTCTGTCTAGTTATAATTTAATTTCAGACCTTTAGAGAAATATGCTCTAGAGGTATTTCTATGTACATGATCCACTATTTTAACTATCAAAATACTCTGTAGTGGACAATTAGAAAGGTGTTATAGAGAGGAAGCTTGGTGACATGGCAGTGGAGTTCTGAAATATGTTATTTTCTCTTTTCTCATCTTTTATTCTTTCAGTTTTTTAACTTTCAATTAATAGATTTTACAAGGCTCCTTTGAGATAAAGTGAAGATGTTTTGAAATGCATAAAAATAATCCAAATAAAGATATTCATCAAATAATCAAACATGGAGATAAAGTGAAGGTGTTTCCCATTTAGGATTGCAATTCTATTTTCTTTCTCATACATGATTAATGTCTATTTCTCCCTAAATCTCTATCCCTATATCTTTCTATTTATCTTTTTTCTGTTGGTCTTTTATTTCTTGAATATGGGACCATTGTATTTAGTTTCACAATCACAAATTTCTCACAGTCGTATATGTTTCTTATACTTCAAATTTTCATCGCATTTTTTTTATTCTAGCACTTAATGTTTATACTTATTTTTGCTTCTATTTTTATGGGTATGTTTTATTTAGGGTTTTAGCTCACATTTCTTGAGGAAAAAAAGGGATAATAGTTTAGTGTTGGTTTGGGTCTTGATTCTTATTTTCTTCTCTGAGATGTTTTTGTGTTTACTATTGGTTCATGAAATATAATGATATGGTGAATATAAAAGTACATATAATTTTGGTTACTTGTACTAATGTTCTCCATTTTTATGCGTTTACATTGTAGGAATTAGGTGAGGCCTACTCTCACTTGAATTCTCAGTAAGCATCCACTGAAAATTATTGGGTATTCTCATTCTATTATAAATGATTGCATATTATAACCATTTTCTCTGTTTGAAGAAACAGAGCACAATATGTCAGTTTTGCAGTAATGTCACATTTGATGTTAGTGTTGCTAGACAACTACTTGTATTGATATGATGTGTTATTCTCTTATGGATTGACAACTTTTTATTGAATATTTTTACAATTTGTGTTTATCTTTAAATTTATAGTTTTAATTTGTTTTCCTTGTTTTATTTCTTTCGATATATGTATAAAGAATGAATCAGAAACTTATTTCTTAATTAACTTGTAGTTATATTAGGAACTTGTGACTTAAGATCCTCTATGTAATTTATGTAATATTTTGTATAAATGTGTCATAGTCATACAATAGTTATCGATAATTTTATTTGTTTTTCATATTACTATTTATCTATTTGAGTTTTATTCTAGTTCATATGTCTAGTGCTTTTGCCATCATTTAAAAGCCACAAACATATATATATATATATATATATATATAAATATGTATAGCATAAGCATTACCTATCTCGTATATAGTTTTTCCACTTGGATTAGTGTAACTAACATATTATTTTTTTCTTCAATAGTCTTAGTCTTTCAGAGCTTACTGTTTATGTGCACCCATTAGCATAAAGCATAAGTGAGCACTCCTTTCTTAAAAATTAATTGATTAAATTCTTGGTAATATTGTTATTATATTATTGACATAGAAATATGTATTTATAGTTAATAGAAGAGTATTTATATATAGTACATAATATTACAGTAAACATTTTGCTTAACTTTATTTAAATTTCCAAGAGAATAGGATTAGTCTAAATACATAGTCATGCTCTTTATTTACTCCCTCAAATTACTTCGGACTAATGATCAATTGGCACAACCATTTAATATCTTATTTATTGTTTCCTTTTTAGTATGCATTATCAAATCCTTTAGGTTTGGTTTGCAGTCATATTTAGATTCTAAGCTATTTTAATCCATGTAAGCATATGTATTCATCTTAATGCTTTTTACCTCATGTTATTATATTTATATTTATATGAACACAATCATATCTTTATGATTATATATAAATATCTTTTAATTTTTTGAATTAAAATGATCACAAGCTTTTATGTGAAACTGATTGTGAAACTGACTGGATACTTTTCTCCAAATGACTGTGAAACTGAGTTTGGAGGAATGTACTGTGTAGTTTTAACTATGAGGTACTACGCCTTTTCTAATATTATATTGGGCAATATGTTATGTTAATGTTCTTTCTTTAATTGGTTATTGATACGAGTATAATACCTTTCTTCTGCAAATGCATCCATCCACACAGGTCTATTGTTGTATCAGCTGGTCTTCTTAGGATATTTGTTGGTGGTGTGGATTCCTCTGCAACTAAGATAAAAGGAACAGTTCTAATTCATAGTGTTGACCAGGTAAAATTCTGAAATGGATATTTTTTGCTTGCTGTTATATGAACATTTCTCTTCTTATTCTGGCTTGCTTATTCCCGAGGTAGCCAATATACTTAGCAGTTTTTTTTTGTTTTATTTTCTTTATTTCTTGCTTTTTATTTGCATGAACTTGCAGTTGCCTGTCTGTCAATGCCTTTATTGTTGTGGCTAATTTTGATCCTCCACGTAACTAATGTATTGTGCAAAATTTTCCTTCATCTCATATTAATGTTTAGTGGCATCAATTTTTCTGGGTTCTTTTGGTTGTTTAGTTCATATTTTCTCCTTAATGAATGATGAATTAAAAAAAGAAAAGCTTTTCTTGCTGGACAGTTTTGGGCTTGCAATTCTATTCTTTCCCATGATATTGGTGGGTATTCCTGACTCAGGAATGCCAAATGACACCATCGTGAGAATACTGTTCTGCTCTATTCTTGCTCCAGTTGATATAAAATTGCTTCTTAATATCTTGGCTTGTTATGTTATCCTTAACATTTTTATGTATTATGTGCCTTTAAGTAGTTCTCATAGTTTTTTTAATATCTTGTAGCTAGAAAATTATGTGAAAACTGAAGAAGCTAAAGTTGAGGAGCTTATAAAGGCAGTTGTTGATTCCGGTGCCAAAGTAATTGTTAGTGGAGCAGGAGTTGGGGAGATGGCACTTCATTTCTGTGAGCGCTACAAGTATATCACCTTCTATTGTGTTTTTTTATTGATTAACATACTAATTTGCTGCACTACTGGTGTTGTTGCTATGGTAAGTCAGCTAGCATTTAATAGTACTCAAATTTTTTGAATTTTTTCCAAAATTCTCTAACAATATTCTTATTTGTGTTACAGTTAAAGCTTAGCAAGCCAAACCCAGATGACCTGGGACATGTTGATTCAGTTTTAGTAGAAGAAATTGGTGGTGCTAGGGTACATAAATATTTTGTTGATCAGGAAACGATAGCAATTGCAATATAAGTATCCGGGTGTTACTCGAACTTCAGACTTTGTGCGAGTAAACCAAAGGCTGTTTGTTTGAGCTACAACTCTTGGGTATTTTGTTCCTGTTGTTTTTATTATTTATTTTTCCTTTTAATCTCATTAACATTTCCCATAATGTAAATATAGGTCACTGTTGTGAAGAATGAAGAAGGTGGGAACTCTGTAACCACTGTTTTATTGTGAGGAACCACAGATAGAATTTTAGATGACATTGAAAGAGCAGTTGATGATGGAGTAAATACTTACAAGGTAATTTGGACTAGATTTTCTTTTTGTATCGATCTTTATTTAGAAGCAACATTAGGTATCTTTAATTGTCTATTACAATCTTCTTAGGATGATATGATCGTATGATCCATACAGAGTAGGTTTTTTGACAGTACTTCTTACATCAGACTTATGAATTGGAAACTTATCTACCTCACTAACCATTCTTACCGGGTACTTTTCCTGTTGGCTATGTGCAGGCATAGCCGAATGGTTCCTGGTGCAGCTGCTACTGAAATTGAATTAGCTAAGAGAGTGAAAGAGTATTCATTTAAAGAAACAGGGTAATTTGTTTGTTTCCACTTTTGTTTTTTTTTTCCCAGATTTTGTTTGTCTTGTTTCCCATAACCTAACTCTAAACACATTTCCCACTTCCAACTTAGAAAGAAAGAGAAACTTTGGGAGAATAAGAGGAATAGCATGGGCTTCATAAAGGACCTCTAACAGCCATATTCACATTCTACTTGTTAATTTGGATGCCATACTTAATGCCTTGTTGGTTACCTATCACAGAGAGAATTTTGCCAAAGCTATTTACACATCAATGCTATGTTTGTATTGAACTTTACATAAAGGAATTAACCTTGCTAGGTCTTTAGAGAAGAAATAAATGGGGATAGAAGTTAGTACAAACTGTATGAATTGTTTCTTCATATTGGTTCTTCTTATGGAATATAGGGTGATAAATTAGTTAGTATGAATTGTCCTTTCCCTTTCTTTTTCTCCTGAGTTGCATAGGTCTGGTTTCCTGGTATTCTTTACTCTCAAATGGGATAAATTTCAATTCTTGTATTTAATGACCTTATTTGTTTTATTTTCCCTCTGAAATTAGTTTCTCTCTATGTTCTTTGTTCTTTTTGTTTTTCTTGATTTATATTATTTCTTTATGGGAGTGATTTTAGTAACAATAAGAAACTAGCTTTTGGTGTTGAAGAGAACGACTTTCTGATCATCCCTTGGTCATTTGTTTCTATGTTTTCTGCTTTTGCAGTAGCAATTGAATCTTGTTGTTCTATGCTTTTTATGTGTTGATAATTGAGTAACGCTTTTATTTTTTGAACAGGTCAGTACGTCAGAGCTGTCTTTCTACATTTATGCTTCGTACTTCCTAGAAATTTCATGATCTTCCTATGCATGCAGGTTCTGAGTTTTTCTTTGTTTGTGGCTTCCTAGGATTGGATATTTAAATTAATGCTCTTTAAATTAATACATGTAGGTTATGAGTTTTTCTCTGTATTTCTTGTTTAATTTTAGAGGGAAGAAGTAATATGTTTCGTTGCTTCAGTCGTTGTTTTGCATGGTAGTACATCTTGCTATACCCTACTGTTTCGTCAAGTTTTGGAGTTATTACAAATTTAATTTTAACTTTATATGCTTATAGGTGCAAACTAGCTTAAGTCTTATGTTCTTAATAATAAAAGGACTTTTTTTTTTTACAATGTGCAGGTATATTGAGAAGATTTCTTTGGAGCAATTCTTGACAACATTTGTAGTTGAGGCCTTTAGAATGGAAGAATGTATTTCACTAATTTTTGTATACATTTCTTGTTTTGTATTTAGTGATAAAGGAATCTAAATTGGGCATAAATTATGCTGTAATATGATTTCTTAAACCTAGACTAGTAGACTAAATATTGTAATTACATTTTGAGTAATTAATAAAAATCTATTTATGTTACCTTATTTGGCTTCAACTTTCATATTTGTTTTCCTAGTTTTGTGTAAGTAAAAAAAGATTATGTTTCTCTAAGCTAAAATAACACATGTGTTATACTAAAGTGTAGTATAACACAAATAATGTGTTATAATAAAGTCTAGTATAACACAAAAAATGTGTTATATTAAAGTGCAGTATAACACAAAAAATGTGTTATACTAAAGTGTAGTATAACACAAAAAGTGTTCTACTAAAGTGTAGTATAACACAAATTTATAAGTATTGAAATGTGTTACATAATCGACTATAAATAACATAATTAAACACTTATCTATTTATTAAAATAACATAGAAATTGTGTTATCATTGATAGTATAATAACACATCTGTAAACAATGATAAAGTGTTATGTAAAGTACCCTGACCTACGATAACATAGTCGGTCTTAACACATCAAAAAATGTTATGGTATGTTTTCAGAACACATTTTTGGTGTTATTAAAAGCATTTTTTCTTGTAGTGAGACTGCTTGACAAAGACCGATCTCAAGCCCTGAAGGAGGAGGTCGAGTGGCTCAAGGAAAATGGTTTTATAAGGGAGGCCTACTACCCAGATTGGGTATCAAACCCCGTGCTGGTTTCAAAGCCAAATGGGAAGTGGAGAACAAGCGTGGACTTCACAGATTTAAACAAGGCCTGCCTCAAAGACTATTTCCCACTATCCATAATAGACCAACTGGTCGATGCAATGGTAGGACATGAAATACTCTCATTCATAGATGCGTATTCTGGGTATAATCAAAGTATGCACCCTCCCAACAAGGAACATACCAGCTTCCGGACAGACAATGGATTGTACTGTTATAAGGTGATGCCATTTGGCTTGAAGAACGCAGGAGCCACCTACCAGTGTTTAGTGAATGGCATGTTCTGAGACTTGATTGGCAAAAATATGGAGGTATACATCGATGACATGTTGGTCAAGTCCAAAGAAGTTGGAGGGCATGTTCAAGACTTGGAGGAATGCTTTACAATACTTAGAAAGTATAGCATGAAGTTAAACCCTCTCAAGTGCTCGTTTGTAGTTGGCTCTGGTAAGTTTCTCGGAAACATAGTCAATTCACGTGGAAATGAGGCTAACCCCGAGAAGATCAAAGTGTTGATCGAGATGAAGTCACCTACCACAATCAAAGAAGTGCAAAGCTTAACCGGGAGAGTAGCTGCCCTCAGTAGGTTCATATCAACGTCTACGGACAAATGTGTCCCTTTCTTTAACTTACTGAGGGGCAGCAAGAAGATCCAATGGACCGAGGAATGTGAGGAAGCTTACCAAGCCCTCAAGGAGCACCTTGCCCAACCTCCCGTCCTAGTGAAGCCAATATATGGTGAAGTACTATTCATCTATTTGGCAGTCACTGAGCATATGATCAGTGCTGCTTTGGTAAAGGAAGAGAACAGGGTACAACACCCTGTATACTATATCAGTAAAAGGCTAGTAGGTGCGGAGTCTAGGTATCCCCCTCTTGAAAAGCTAGCCTACAATTTTGTAATTACCTCTCGAATGCTACGTCCATATTTCCAAGCGCAATCGATTCGAGTCCTAACTGATCAACTGCTAAGATAGGTTCTCCAAAAACCAGAGGCCTCGGGATGATTACTCAAGTAGGCAGTGGAATTAGGACAGTTTGATATCACTTATCATTCGAGGATGGAGATAAAAGGACAATCATTGGAAGACTTCATAGTCGAAGGCACCAACCTTGAAGACCCTTCCTACCAATCGGAGAATGGAGATACTGAGAAGGAAGGAGATACTCATGTATGGAAGCTATATGTCGATGGAGCATTTAATGAGCACAACTCAAGCGCAGGAATCATACTGATCACTCTGGAGAATCATTGAATCCATTGCGCTCTCATATTTGGATTCAATGCTTCAAACAATGAGGCTGAGTATGAGGCATTAATAGCAAGGTTACGCTTGTCTCGGGATGTGCATGCACAGTCTCTAGAGATATTCAGTGATTCCCAGCTAGTGGTGTACCAGGTATTGGGGGAGTATCAAGCCAAGGGACTTAGGATGGTACTGTACCTGAACAAGGTGAAGGACTTGTTGGCACAGTTCAAGAAATACTCAATTATACAAGTCCTGAGAGAGCAGAATGCCAATGTCGATGCCTTAGCCAATCTTGCCAGTGCCAAAGATGCAGACACCCTAAATGTCATTCTCGTCAAATACTTGGCGGAAAGAAGCATAACCGAGCAGGAGGCACTACCTGTTAAGTTAGGAGATACATGGATGACCACGATTATTAACTATCTCAACCACAGAGTAGTACCCAGCGATCGGAATAAAGCAAGGAAGTTGGTGAGACAAGCTGCACGATATATGATTGTCGGAGGGGTACTGTACCAACGAGGGTACCCCCTACCACTGCTAAGGAGCATCACACCTGACCAGTCAAAGTGGTTAATGATCGAGGTACACGAGGGGTTTTGTGGAGATCACACTGGGGGGCAAAGCCTATCAAATAAAATCCTAAGAAAAGGATACTTTTGGCTGCCAATGAATGTAGACTCGACGGAGTATGTGAGTGTTGGGAAAACTTATACATGATCTTTATTTATTTTCATGTAGATCTAATATTAAACAAATTAATATGGGATAACCTAGAACATGTTTCTAAAATTGAATTCAAAGAGAAACAATGATAAGAATACTTACAGTATATGCAGCGGAATGAATGAGTCATTCCTTCAGTTTCTCTAACCTTTGTATCCTTTCTGTCGCAAAGTATAACCAAGAAACTGCACTGATCTTCTAGTATCTTCACAGTCTTCCAAAGTATCCATAGAATCACCTAGAATAGAGTGGGAAATTCTCAACACGTGAGATAGATACAGAGAGAAGAATAGAAAATAACAAAGAGGCTTAGAAAATGACTTGTGTCTAGAGAGAATCTAAAAACTATCAGAAAATCTGACTTGTGACTTATCAAACTTGTGTTTTGACTTCTCTCTAAGCACTCCTTTTATAGACTCAATTAGGCCATTTAATTTAATTAAAAAATCAATAAAATAATAGTCAATTAGAAGCCCTAGGTCGAAATTATCATGGGCTTTAGGCCCGTGAAATTTCCCATTTGATTATAAGCTCATTGGACTTAAAATCAAGGCACGTATTATTTTCGATTGATTTAATTAATTAAATAATTATTTAAATCCTTTATCAAATTAATTATTTATAATTTGAAATTTGATTTAAACTAATTTATTAATTTAGATACTAATTTATCTTAATTAATAAATCTGCCCTAATTTCTCTTTTCTTCTCTAAATTACATAACTCTGTGAAACTATCCAAAATTGACCTGGTCCAGTTTGATAATTCTAATTGCTAATTAAATCAATTAATCGAGACTATCTAGATGATTTTATCTAAGGTACAATGGGGACCATGGGCCTATGAAATCAAGCTCCAATAAGTTATCATAAATCTGACAAATAAATTTACTAACTTATTAATTCCTCGTGACTCTACTAAAGACTCAAAATTGCACTATTGAATTCATAGAATGCTCTATAAAAAATATAGATATGCTATTAATTATCCATTGTTACAACCATAATTGTCACTCAATCCTCTATAGACGGTCTACAATGAGATAGGACTAAAATATTTTTTTACCCCTCATTGTATTTTATCCTTAAAACACTTAGTTCCTTGTAAATGATATTTCAGTAAAATAATTTAATTACTGAAATGAGATCTCTATCATTTAACACCTTGAACCAAACTAAAAGGAAACCATCGTTTCACTTCTTCATCAGAAGCAATAGGTGTTCTTATCTATGAATAACACTCACACTCAATTATACTACCAAGTTTCCAAGGTGTAAGTATGGGCTAGTTCGTAGGGTAAGCTGGTAACGAACAAGTCAAAGAACTCAAATAATACAATCAGTTAGAGTACTAGCCACTCAGAATTGAGATTGAATTGACCTATGGTCAACTATATGATATGACTAGAATAGATAATAACAATATGTTTACTTATCTTATCAACTGTCAATATCGGTCTTGTCCAATGTAACAAATACATCCGATCTTATCTACTTTGCTAATGTTCTGGAAAGAAGATAACACTACAATGTGTAAGTAGATCATATCATAGATTGGCAAGTCAGTGTAAATCTTGTGCACTGACTAATCTTCGGACTAACTTCTTTTGAACATATAATCATATTTATATTCCACTGTGATTACGTCACTATAAATACAATTAGCTATATGCTCGGGATTTAATAAAAGTTAATATTAAAAAAATAATCATGAAAATAAAACATGTGAGCAAAGTGATTGACCAAGTCAAAAAATGATTTCTATTCTTTTATTGATAATAAAATGAGATGACAAAGAATTTGGGTTTTAATTAGGGCATAAAACCCCAAAAAACTCCCACTTGTACCAATTTAAACTAATGCCTTAATTCTACTAATCCCATTTCCTTGATATGCTTATCAAATGTAGCTTCTGGTAATGTCTTTGTAAACGGATCTGCAAGATTGTCTTCAGTTGCAATCTTCATAACCTTCACATCTTCCCTAGCCACATATTCTCGAATAATGTGATACTTCCTTTCTATATGCTTACTCCTCTTTTGACTTTGAGGTTCTTTCGAGTTGGCTATCGCTCCTGTATTGTCACAAAACAACACACGCGGTTTATCCATTTCTGGAATAACACCAAGATTCGAATAGAACATCTTTAGCCAGATTATTTCCTTAGCTGCTTCTGATGCGACTATGTACTCAGCCTCCATGGTAAAATCTGAGATTGCAGACAGCTTTACGCTTCACCATATCACAACTCCACCCCCAAGAGTAAGCACCATTCCAGAAGTAGACTTCCTGTCATTGACATCAGTCTGAAAATCTGAATTAGTGTAGCCTACAGGGTTAAGAACACCACCCTTGTAGACTAACATATAATCCCTAGTCTACCTTAAATACTTCAGGATATGCTTAACTGCTATCCAATGTTCTAGTCCTGGGTTTGACTAATACCTGCTCACTACTCCCACTTCATAGCAGATATCTAGTCTAGTACACAATAGGGCATACATCAGACTTCCAACTGCAGATGCGAAAGGAAATTTTCTCATTGCATCTTCCTCTTCAGGAGTCTGGGGAGACTGCTTCTTTGAAAGATGAATTCCATGGTGGGATGGTAGACGCCCTTTCTTGGAATTTGTCATTGAGAAACGTTCAAACACTTTATCTATGTAAGCTGCTTGAGACAGAACTAAGAGTTTGTTCTATCTATCCCTGATGATCTGGATACCTAGAACATACTTGCTTTACCCAAATCCTTCATTTGGAATTGAGTGCTCAGCCAATTCTTCACATCTGATAATCTCTTAACATTATTTCCAATGAGTAAGATATCATCTACATAAAGAACCAGGAATACCACTATTTGATTTTCCTTCAATTGGCAAACACAGGGCTCATCAATATTTTGTTCAAAGCCATAGGTTTTGATTATTTCATCAAACCTAAGATTCCAGGAACGAGAAGCTTGCTTAAGTCCATAAATGGACCTATTCAACTTGTAAACTTTTCCTTCTTGTCCAGCTACTTTAAATCCTTCTGGTTGATCCATATAAATGACTTCGTCAAGCTTTCCATTAAGAAAACCTGTCTTGACGTCCATTTTCCAAATCTCATAGTCGAGAGCGGCTACTATGGATAGGAGAATGCGAATGGATTTCAGCATGGCTACCGGACTAAAAGTTTCCTCATAGTCCACACCTTCTCTTTGGGGATAACCCTTTGCCACTAATCGAGCTTTATAAGTCTCGATATTTCCATCAACACCTCGTTTCTTCTTGTAGATCCACTTGCAACCAATGGCCCTAAAGTCACTAGGTGCTTCCACAAGATCCCAGATGGAATTTGAGTAAATGGACTCCATTTCCTGTTTCATGGCTTCGAGCCATAGTTCCTTTTCAAGGCTAGCCATTGCTAGTTTGAAAGGAAATGGATCATCATCACTAGTGTCACCAACAACCATATTGGTTTCACCATCCAAACCATATCAAACTGGGCTCCTAGAAAGCCTCCCACTATGATGTGGCTTCGTGATGTTTGCTCAGGAACAATGGTACTTTCTTCATTTAAATCGACTTGCGTCGGTTGGACATGAAGAGTGGGAATTTCATCATCAACTCGCGTTGATGATGATGGAACATTGGTTGGAGTCAATTCTTTAACCATCTCCTCTAAAACTACTTTGCTGTATGGTTTGAAGTTTTGGACATAGTCATTTTCTAGAAAAGTAGCATTCGTAGAAGTAAACACTTTCTTTTCTGAATGACTATAGAAAAGTCCACCCCGAGTACCTTTAGGATAGCTAACAAACATGCAAACTTTAGTTCGCGGGTCTAGCTTTCCCTCCTTTTTCCTCAGGACGTGGGTGGGACACCCCCAGATTCTATAATGGTGTAAACTAGGTTCATGACAATTCCAACGTTCTAAAGGTATTTTGGGGATTGATTTAGGTGCCATGACATTGAGAATGCCGTTCGCGATTTCAATTGCATGTCCCCAGAACGAAGTTGGTAGAGTTGAGTAACTAAGCATGCATCTAACGATTTCCAATAAAGTTATGTTCCGGCATTCCGCTACACCATATTGTGGCAGAGTACCTGGGACAGTAAGTTGTGATAAATCCCAAGTTCAGTTAAATGATCTTGGAACTGGATATCTAAATATTCTCCACCCCTATCAGATCGTCAGATCTTTAATGTTTTACCTGATTGGTTATGAGCCATTGCTAGGAATTCTTGAAACTTTGAAAATGTTTATGATTTCCTATGCATTAGGTAAAGACATGAGTATCTAGAGCAATCGTCAATGAAAGTGACAAAATACTCGAAACCACCCCTGGCTTGTACATTCAAAGGTCCACAAACAAATGAATGAACAAGTCCAACTGGTTCTTTGGCCCTATTACCCTTTGCAGAGAATGGACGCTTGGTCAGTTTGTCTTCTAGAAAAGATTCATAGACAGGTAATTCTTCTTAGGTGAGTTCCCTCAAAGTTCCGTCCTTTGTAAGTCTTTGAATCCTATCATAGCCAATGCGACCTAGTCTCAAGTGCCATAAATATGTCATATTATCGTTATCGGTCTTTTGACGTTTATTGGTCCTAGGTTTAGCTACTTTGAATAAATCATTGTTAAGAACGAGGGGTTTGTTAGGTCGCAGAACATAAAGCCCGTTTTCCAAACATGCAATACACAATTGTGATCCATCAAAAGAAATAGATATATTAGAACTTGTGAAAGTCATAACAAATTGTTCTAATTGCAACATGGAAACTGAAATTAAAATTTTATTAAAATTCGAAATAAAAAATACATCTTTTAAAATTAAAAATTTATTTCCGAACTTCAGACAAGTTCTTTCTCAAGCTTGGACCGCAACAAACGCTCTGTTCCCAACTCTAAGCTTTAAGACGCCTTCGTCCACTTCCTCCCACGATTCAAGAAGCTGTAAAGAGTTGTAAACATGGTTGGTGGATCCAGAATCAATAATCCAAACAGATTTATCATTCTCTAAAACATATGTTTCCAAGATAAATGAACTATAATCATTACCTTTGTTTTTCGCTGCTAGAAACTTGGAGCAATCTCGTTTCCAATGCCCATTTCTCTTTCAAGTGAAAGCACTTATCTTTACCTTTCTTGTTTTTCTTGTTCTTCCCCTTAGGCGTCTATGCACTTGGTTGTGTACTCGTCTTTGCAGCCTTTGCAGGCTTGGGGTTGTTGTTTTGTCCACCTTTCCTCTTGTTTCCAGCTTTCAAAGACGAAACTTGGTTAGCTTCAGCCTTAGCTGGATCAACAGCAACAACGGTAGTCTTATTTTCTCCTCCTTTATTAGGTCCACCAATGATAGACTCAAAAGTCTGAAGCTTGTTCATGAGCTGTGTCAGACCATAGTTGAGTTGATCACGAACGTGCAGACATGGTGTCATGCGAGCCTTCACAGTCTCATCATGTATGTGCGAAGACGGTGCTATCCAAGCATTTACAGTGCAATCATGAGAATTGACAGTGCCTTTACGAATGTGCAAACACGGTGCTCGTTTTGGGGATTCCTCAATCATGACGAACTCGGAGTTGTAACTAATAAACTCTATGTTGATATTCTGCTTCCAATTAAGGAAGTTTTCTCCAGTGAATTTCTCCGTCGAAAGTTGAGAAAGGATGGGAGGAGACACAGACACTACTTAACTTAAAACTATACATTATCAATAAAATAGAAATCAATCACATTTTCTCAATAAAACTTCTATTCACAAAATTTTAAGAAATAGCACAATGTATACCAAAAATATGTCAGATACGAGAAAAAAATACCAAAAACAAGCATATCTCTATTTCTTTAGGTTTTTAACTAATCTATGATATATTTTTCCTGGTTGGCGAGAGTAAAAAATACCACCAGTTAAGTAGAGTTGTAAACTCATTTAATAATGGACATCATTATTAACAACCTATTATTCGATCAAAATAAGAAAATAAAATCTCTTATTTTATGAGCTAGACCCACAGTTTCGATAATCATAGATTTAGTCCTAGTAGTAACCGTAGGGTGAGTCTAGTAGAATTTGACATATAATTATCTATCCTTCGAAATCTAACCTTGCCAAAATAGCTAATGAACACCTTCAGTAAGGGGACGAATCAAAGCGCCTCGAGGCCCCATTAAGCTATTGACATTGTTAAACCAACGGTGGAGATAGACTATAAATCTTAAAATAAGCTCATTATAAAATTAAAAATTAGTAATTTTATTATTTATTTTTAGAAAATTAATGACTATGGTTTTCCAAAAAATTGAAAAGATTAAATTTTTAAAACCAAAGTCCTATAATTTCCTATTAATTCAAAAGTGTCACATTGAAACAAATTCAATTAATTTATAATTAATTTGTTGCTAATCAATATTTAGGTTTAACTAATATAATGAACATATACAATTAAGTCAAACTCAGGTAAATGAGCCTTAACAATTGGGCTTGTATGGAGGAGGGTTGGGTCCAGTATGTCGTTCCCACTACAGAGGCCCCCAATCTTCTATACATGGTCCAAAAGATAGGAATTTAAACCTTCGTTTTATTAATTGTTATTAATTGATCTAGCCCACTATAGTCATGAAAAACAAATGGGCATTCACAAGTGGAATCACCCACAAGAGAGGAATTTAAACTTTACATTTCTAATGGGCCCAAATAAAACCTATCATTTTATGAATATTTTATTTGTCAAAATCCATATATCTAACAAACATATGGGCCACTATATGCATCTAAGCCCAATTGCAAAAATACCACATATAGTGCATACATACATGTTATAACTGGATGAGCCTAATCATGTTACTATATGAGCAATTCTATGAATTTATGCAAAAATACCACAATTTATTTCATTTGGAAAAATACCACAATTAATTATCTAGAATTAACACAAATTTTAATTTGCAAATGTATTATTTTCGAATTATCTATGTAACAGCCATTGTGCTTCAATGAATAAATTTAATTTCCTAAGTTTCTCTTAGTTCTTTAAATTTCTTTCAACGAAGGACTTGTCCTTTAGACCTGTCATCCCCATCAGATCATGTTCGATTTAGGAACTTGAGAGACCTATCGGCCCATACGATCCAAAAGAAAGACAGGTCCTAGGACCTTGTCTTCAAGTTATTGGATCATGTTCGATTCTAGTCCTTGAGGGACCTATCGACCCATAAGATCCAAACAAGAGACTGGTTCGAGGACCTTGTCACCAAATTAATGGATCATGTTCGATCCTTGCTCTTGAGGAACCTATCGACCCACACGATCAACAAAAGAGACAGGTCCTAGGATCTTGTCATCAAATTATGGATCATGTTCGATCTTGGTTCTTGAGGAGCCTATCGACCCATACGATCCAAACAAGAGACTGGTTTGAGGACCTAGTCGCTATTATTTGATCCTGGTTCTTGAGGAACCTATCGACCCATACGATAAAAAAACAAGAGACTGGTCTGAAGAACAGTCGCCATCATCGGATCATAATCGAATCTGGTCCTTGAGGGACCGATCAATAATTTGATCTAGGACTCGTTACAGGCTCGATTAGCCCATCTAGACCTGGTTGGTCCAACTTAGACACTTCTGTCTACTATCATTATAATGAGTACACGAGAGATTACGTAGATCGTGATCGACACTTGCTACATAATCTGCATCTATGTATAGGTATCATTACTACTGAGTATGAAACCATCACCTGACTACCAATGAGGGACAAGCATTTGCAGCTTGCATCATTGGGTGAAAAGGATAGTACTGTGTGTCTAAATGCTCAAAGCAAGGCATGGTCAATTAGAAAGTGACTAAGGCTTTTAAACCCATGATCACTTGGGGGGCATATAGTACATACCGATCGGGGTATACACGAGCAATGAGGGTGTGACCTTAAGAACTAAACAAGCTCAAGTTTTTCTAGGACATATTTTCAACATATGTTCCCAAAGTGCAAAAAACAAAAATGAAAAAGGCATTGGTAGGGAGATTCCTACCCATGTCCCTTATGGGGTGGTCAGCCAGTCCATCAACTCTATAGGGTGGTCAGCCTATCACCCATGGGGTGGTCGACCTGACTTGTTTTGTTCATGGTACTTGGTGAAGTACCATACTACTCACTTTACCATGGTTGTTAGCATAAAAAACGTAAATGAGTAAGGTTAGTATGGCACGTAAAATACATGTGTTCAGAGTATACTGATACCTTAACCAATGAGGGTTGTGAGTTGATATACTTAGAAAAATTTTTAATCAATACACTGAGTACTCATAACAAAAAAGCATAAAGGCATAAAATGTCATAGGAAAAAATTTCAAATACAAAGTGCCCCACCAATGGCATGGAAGGAAAGACAGAGTAAAAGATCAAAAGAAGACTAACTAGGGCAAGGAGTACCATCTGAAAGACCACCCTGAGCGTCAGTAGCCTCACAAGCCAGACATTTCTTAAATTCCTTTGCTCGCGTCTTCTCGGGAAGGAAATCCAAGTTCAGATTTTTGTTAGACTTCTAGATCAAGTAGAAGCAAGAGAAAGTTGTCTCTGAATACTCCTCTCGAGCCTTGTTCCGGGCAGCTTTGACCTCTTGCTCCTTCTCGACAAAAGAATCCTTCTTCAATTGGTCCACATTAGCAATCAACTTCTCTTTCTTAGCTTTAGACTGTTGGAGTTGATCAGCAAGTTTCCCCTCCATCTGGGTTATCCTGAGAGTCAACTCGATCACTTCCTGCTTTTTGAGCTCCATGGTACTACAGAGGGTATTGATCTCTTCATTCTTTGAAGCAATGTTAGCATCCCTAGAGCCAAGAACTCACCTAAGGTCCAGCACCTCTTGGCGGACAGCTTCAAGCTCAGAACGAAGGTTGGTGAGCGTAGAGGTATACTCCACAGACCTATCATGGATATGAGAGACTAGCATTAGTGCCTGCAAAAAACATACAAGTGTTAGATAAACTTCAGAGCACAAGCTAACAAGGCAAGAAGAGAACTGTAAAGGACTCACACTCTGAATGTCTAGGAGTGACTTTGTTAGAATGGTGTTCAAGTCCTCATTCTTAATTCCATTAAAAGTTGTTGTCGTCTACTCTAGATGAGACGCTCGGTCCATGAGGGCACCTAAGTTCCGTATAGCAGATTGTTATGGCTCAGATAAGGGAGTAGGCGCAGAATAGGAAGCACCCGCATTAGTGAAAATGGGAGGAACTTGTGTAGACAAAGATGGCTCTACCTCTACAATAGGACTAGATGCCAAAGGAGTTGGAGGGGATAGCTCAGGAGGAACCTCAATGACCGACTGAGCCTCAACCATGGCCCTTTTTGCCACTCGAATAGAAGGACTGGCCTTGGTGGGAGTCGACCTCTGGTGGGTATGAGCAAAACCAAACATGTCTGAGCCTACAAAAGAAAATCAAATGTTAGAAGGATATTAAGCACAGATGAATCATAAACTAAAGGTTATAAATTGTTGAACCTTCTAAATAAGATTCGAGTTCGAACGTAGTCTCACCAAAGTCGTCCAAAGCAAGCGATGAGTACGCAACAGATGCACCCACCTCATCACCCTCATGTCCGGCTGGCACCAGCGAAGAGGGTACCTCCTCGACATGAATGGGTCCCGAGGAGTCTACGGTGGTCATGGGCTCGGGACCATCGTAATCCGGAACATCGACTATAGTAGGAGGAAACATCCCCACCTTCCTAAGGTTCTTTGAAGTAACGAGGGTCTTGACATTCTTCTCCTCAGGGGGCATGGAAATCAGTGCCTTGGCCCTAAATGTCATAGCCTAGGTTGGGAGCAGTCTATAAAAAGGCCCAACGTGCTTAAACTTGGAGTACTTTGCCTCTGCATCCTTAGTAAAGAAATAGTTGTCGGCATATCTAAATGCCTTGATATTTCTAGAGATCTCTTCCAAGAAGGTGTTGGTACCCTCACTCATATAATGGTTGAAATGGAAATACCCCGAGTTGCGCTGAGAAGGGTTTGTCTTCAAGTCAAACAAGTAGTGGATCTCATAAGGCACTGGAGCAGGCCATTTTCTGCGGTGATAGATAGTGTACAATACAAATAAGACCAAGATCGCATTAGGAGCCAATTGAGAAGGACTAATACCAAAATAGTCTGCAACACTACAGATGTATGGATGAAGATGAAGTAGGGTGCCAGACTTAATGGCAGAACATGTCCAAGCACAAATGGCCAGAGGGGGGTCCTTAGCTCTGTCATCTGGACCAGGGATAGTAATAGACACACCAGAGAGGTCAAAGGTCTTCCTTAAGTTCTTTACCTTTTCTTCAGTCATATCAGAGGCTGCCCCCTTGAACCAAACAACCTCGTAATCAGTAGGGCGAGGCCTCACAACCGATTTCCATATGATTTAACTTGCGAAGGTGGTCCTAGAATCTGATGAATTGAATTCCTTTTGTCGTCTCTTCTTCTGCTACATAGTTGGCGAGACCGTCTTGCTCTTGGAAGGAGGGCAAACCACCTTATGCCATAACCTGTGAATAGAATGCTCCTGAGAGTGAGTAGCATAGTGATGAGAACCCTCGGTATGTTCTTGCTGAGAAGAAGATTGATGTTGAACCCAACTAGTATCTCGGTGCAAAGGGCGTTGTAGTGGGTCTCGCTGACTTGACCTATCCAGTTGAGAAGAATGACTCCGCTGAGATGTGCCTTGAGAGCCGCGGGGCATACTGTGCTGAGAAGAAATCTGAGAATAGCCAAGCGAGGATCCCTGAGTGATGTTCCTGGCAATATGAGGATCATCTTCAGAGGGTCGTCGAGTCTTTTATTTTACTCTCGCCCTTGGGCAGTACCTTTTCAAGAAATCTTCCTCACTGAACAAATATAAAGTGAAGCAAGGGAGAATCCTTTTCAACCTTTCCAAGAACTCATGGGGAGTACGCTCACCTACAAACTTGTCTGATGAAGAGGAGCTGGACATCTGCAATAGAAGAAAAATGAAGATTAAAGTTAGTAAATGAGCATAATGAAGTCAATAGCTGGGGGCATATCCATAAACTAAGGAGTAAAAATGAAGAAATCAGGAGTAAAATTCTATATAGGGGGTCAGCCTAGTGAGCCTAAGCCTGGGCCGACCACCATGAATACATCAAATTACGAAGCATGAAAAATGGGGCATGCAAGCCTCAGAAAAGTGCCAGAGGACTGTTCAAGTCTCCAAAAATAGTAATTTTTACAGTACAAGGAAGGCCCCCAAGGAGATCAATTGAGGTGAAAAAATTATTTTTAGGGTCCCTGGTGGTTGGCTTATGCTTGGGCCGACCACCCTGGATCCCTAAAAATTTCCTAAGGCAAGGGATAGGAAGTATTCAGCCCATGAAGCTCTAGGGGTGGTCGGCCTAACCGTAATTCTAGGCCTGGAAATCGCCTAAGGCAAGGGAAAGGAAGTACTCGACCCATGAAGCTCTAGGGGTGGTCAACCTAACCCTAATTCTAGGCTTGGAAATCGCCTAAGGCAAGGGAAGGGAAGTACTCGGCCCATGAAGCTCTAGGGGTGGTCGGCCTAACCCTGTTCCTAGACCTGGAAATTGCACAAGGAGAAGCCCTGAAGGTACTCGGCCCTAACCCTGATCCTATCCCTGGAAATCGCAGGTGCTAGGGTTTGGAGTCCCAGAAATCGCCAAACATATGAGGTGGTCGACCTAGGATCTTAAATCCCTAGAAATCGCCCATCCTAGGGTTTATAACCCTGGAAATCGCCATTTTTCGGAGAAATATTGTTTCAAGTAAGTTAATTATTTTGGATCAAGATACACTAAAATAATAAGATTCAGAGAAAGATTCCTCAAAAAAATCAATGTGTTTCTTATAAATCTAAGCACATTTAAATTAAATGATGTGAGGAATAGAAGAAAGTACTTACCAAAGATATGAGTTTGATGCGGAATTGGAGAAATCAGACTTGGATTTTGTTTGGAAGTGGCTCATAGAGCAGGAATGAGAAGAGAAGACCTACTTATAACCTCTAAGGCAGACAAGATATTTTTAGGAATTCAAATATTCTTGAAAAATATCTGGTATGGTTAAAATTTAAATTCCTTAAAAAATATCTATATTTTTAGGAATTTAATATTCCTTGAAAAATATTTATATTTTTAGGAAATCAAATTCCTTGAAATACTATCTTATAATTTTAGGAATTAAAATTCCTTGCAAAATATTTTTTATTTTTAGGAATTAATATCCTTGAAAAATATATTATTTTTTTAGGACTTTAGAACTCCTTGAAAAATATGTTATATTTTTAGGATTTCAAATTGATTAGAAAAATATATTACATTTTTAGGAAATTAATTTTCTGTGAAAAAAACTAATTCTTTTTAGGAATTACTAATTATCCCTGAAAAATTCATGCTAAGCAAATTATCGATAAAGAGTAATATGTAATGTCCCGAGGGGCTTAACTATTTAAGTACTGCTAAGGTATGTTTCTCAGGCCAGACTCAAGTTTATCGTAGTGTTGAAAATATTACAATAATCTTGGGGGGAAAATGTTATCCCTAAAAAATACGAGGATGATGTGGTGAGTGAGAATGCGACACGTAACATCACAAATCAGGGGAAAACGAAGAATTATTAAGAAAAAACTGGCGGGCAAAGAAGATAGGTCTAGGACCTATAGGGAAGTTGACAAAGCCTATACCACCTAGGGGTGGTCGGTATGACCCCCATCCCTAGGGGTGGTCGACCCCAGTGTGCCCAAGGACCCCTAGGGGTGGTCAGCCTGACCCCAACCCCTAGGGTGGTCGGCCTGACATGCTTAAGGATGGTCGACCCACCCTATCCTCCATAGGGTGGCCGACCTAAACTCCCAAGTACACTTCACTGATAAACACTCGCACTCGTTCAAAATGAGATGAAATAGGTCCAGCACCTAGAAGATCACAGGTCTAGTACCCAGAAGGTCACAGGCCTAGCACCAAAGCTCGAGTCATCGGGCCTAGCACCTAAGTCTCATATACCAACCAAGGCTTAACATTTTCCCAGAGGTTTCAACCGTGCATTATCTACCACGATCTAGAGAAACAACGAGAAACCCACGATCTCATAATCATGGGGAGGTGGACACGTATCTCCACTACCTGATAATCGTGTACCAAACCATGATCCCAATATTATTGATCGTGTAACAACCCCTAGGTACTATAAATAAAGGACCCAGGGCTTCATTTCAGAGGATGGCTTTTTCTAGAATTTTTGAGATTTGAAGAATATTTGGGGAGAAATTTTGGGCAAATCAGAAACGAATGAATACTTTTGTTCATCAGTGTAATTGTCGAGTGATTCAATACTAAAAGCTAAGTGGATTAGATTATTACTGTTCATTAGAACAAGGCTGAAGCACTATAAAATTTCTGTGTGTTTACTTAAGATAATTGTACTCTGTCGTTTATTCTATTTATTTCGTTCAAAAGGTGTCGTATATTGTACATACGACCGTTGGCCAATTTCACAGGTCAACAATAAATAAAATTTATTAATTATTTTTATTAAGTTTTTTCCATTACCGTATAAATTTTAAATAAATAAACAATGTTATATATAAAAGAATGACATAAATATATCAAAAGAAAACTTAAACTAAAACATTGTTTATAATTTTTGTTAATATATATATATATATCTATATATAATATGATAACATTTTAGGTCATAAAGTATCATAATAAAGTTACAAAATATTCGTGATGTTATTCAAATTATACCTTAATGGTTGGAAAAGAAGCTTGTTTATTCTTTATAGAAGATAAATGTTATTCTAATGTCTTATGTAGTTACATAGTCATACTACTTATTTACACACAACAACTGTATATAATATATTTATAATATTTATTTTTATTCAATATGAATATATACATATTTATATAAGTTAGATCAAATAAAAAAATAGCATGTGTTTCTTTTTAAATATAAATGATAATTTTTTAATAAAAATTAAGATTATGTATTATATATTATTATTATAATAATGATATTTTATAATATTTAAATTTATATTAATATAATTATTAAATATATAGTCATGTATTGTTGACCTGTGAAATTTTCCAATTGTCGTATGTACAATATACGATACCTTTGAATGAAATAAATATAATATACGACAGAGTACAAATATCTTAAACAAACACACATGAATTTTATAATGGTTCTACCCTGTTCTGATGAACAGTAATAACCTTATCCACTTAGTTTTTAGTATTGAATCACTCGATAGACAATTACACGGATGAACAAAAGTATTCACTCGTTACTAATTTGCCAAGAGTTTCTCCCAAAATATTCGTTAGATCCCAAAAGTCCCTTTTATGAACCTCTGGGTCCTTTATTTATAGTACCCAGGGGCTGTTACACGATCATTGTGAGTAGAGATACATGTCCACCTCCCCATGATTATGAGATCGTGGGTCTTCTTGTTGTTTCTCTGGATCTTGGTTGACGATGCACGATTGAAACCTACGGTAAAATGCTAAGTCTTAGTTGGTTTATGAGACTTAGGTGCTAGGCCTGCTGATCTTCTGGGTGTCAGGCCTGATGACCTTCTGGGTGCTAGGCCTATTGACCCTCTGGGTACTAGGCCTGTTGATTTCAGCTTGAACGAGTGTAAACTTTATCCAGCAAAGTGTTTAGGGAGGTTAGGCCGACCACCCTATGAAGAATAGGGTGGGCTGACCACCCTATGCAGTTATTGAGCATGCTAGGCTGACCACCCCTACGAGTTTTAGGCCTATTCGACTTCCCTATAGGTCCTGGATCTATCCATTTTTGTTTATCGATCTTTTTTCAATACTTTGTTGTTTTTCCATGACTTGTGATGCCACGTGTCGCTTTCTCATTCGCCACGTTGTCTCTTAAATTTTGAGGGATAACATTTCCCCCCCAAGTTTATCGAACTGTGTTCAACATTACGGTAAACTTGATCTGGCCTGAGAAACATATCGTAGCAGTACTCTAAAAGCAAAGTTCCTCGGGAAATTATGTAGTACTTTTATCAACTATCGATAATTTGCTCAGCACGTATTTTTCAAGGATAATTGTAATTCTTAAAATTAATTATATTTTTCATGGAAAATTAATTTCCTAAAAAAATAATATATTTTTCAAGGAATTTTGAAGTCCTAAAAATGTAATATATTTTCAAGGAGTTTTAAAGTCCTAAAAATATAAGATATTTTTCAAGGAATTTGAATTTTTACCAATACCAGATATTTTTCAAGGATTTTGAATTCCTAAAAATATGGTTAGCCCGGGAGGCTATAGGTAGGGGACTCACTTCTCCGTTCCTTGCTCTATGCGCCTAAGTTGTAGGGATCTCGAAGCGTGATTCCCCAATTCGTCATCAAACTCTGTAGATCTTCACTTGGGTAAGTATTTTCATCTATTCTTCACACAATTTAATTTAAATGTGCATATATTTATAAGAAATACTTTGAATCTTTGATAAATCTGTCTGAATCTCCTTGTTTAGTTTTTTTTTTTATCTAAAATAATTGACTTGCTTGAATAAAAAATTGGCTTGTTCCTTGCCTCTTTTTGCGTGATGCGTAGGGTTTAGATGCCTATAGGTCGACCATCCTTTAGATTCATTGACCTGGGCAATTTCCAGTCTTAGGAATTTAGGGTTTGGCGATTCCTCATTTTCTCTCTTTTTAGTCTCAGAAGCTTTTCTTCTTCCGATTATCATCCCAGAGATCCCTACATTCTCGTCACAAGAGTTTCGTCATCAGTCCAGCTTTAAGGATTCCACCAGGACTCCGTTTCTTAGCTTTTTGTGACTTTCACATGGAAAATACACTGTAAGTCCTCTGTCTGTTGCATGTTTTGATCTTTCCGTTTCTCGGTTAGGTAAACCTCTTTCTTAGTCGCACACTGTAGGTTGTTTTTGGCAGGTTTTTGGTGCATAGGTTTTGCTCTTAGGCATATCGACTATTTGAGAACATGTCTAGGAATGCGATGTTTATGACAAGATAATTTTTGGTTAATTTTTCTGTGTAGCTTTTCTAGGTAGCTTTAGGGAATGCTTGTTCGGAAAATGGAAGGTGAGAGGTTTCTAGGGTACAAAACCGGGTAGCGTAGGGGTCACGCTTCTTAGGCGGTTTTGCTTTTTAAAACTTTCCCTCCAAGGCAAGCACTATCCTGACCCTCCTGACACACAGATCCCGAGCAATCAGGGATCCGTCGGAAATGTGGGCGTGTGACCATGGCAACGCGTGGCTTCACATACCGCAGGCTGTGATTACCTCAGCCCGTGTACGAAAATCATTTCTCGCGCTATATTCCCTTTTCTATTTTTAGGTCGCCTATTTAAACTTTTCTTCGTTCCTGTTCGTTAGGCGACCAAATGGGACCCAGGAAGAACATACCCAAGAAGAGCATGGCTGGCTCATCATCCCAACAGTCCAGCAAGGGGAAAGAGGTTGCAGTGGAGTCTCCCATCCCACAATTCGGTCCCACGGTGGAGAAAGAGGTCGAGGTGGGACCTGACGCTTTCTTCGAGGCAGAGAGGATAGTCTCGAAGATTATGACCCAAGGGAGGGTCAACAAGATTCTGCTGTCCCATAACATCAAAGTTGGGACAGGCGCTCTTGTTGCCCGACCTCCCCTCGAGGGCGAGAGGAGCTGCATGCCTCTTGATGAGGAGTTCGCAGCTTGGAGTGAAATACACCTCAAAACCGGGGCTTTCCTACCTCTGGACCAGTACTTCTCAGATTTCCTGAATTACTTGAAGCTGGCTCCCTTCCAACTGCCCCTAACTCCTACCGTTTGCTTGCGGGGCTGAGATACCTCTTCCTGAGGCACGAGTGGGAGGTCCCTACATCAGCAGACATCCTTTACTTCTTCTGCCTCAAAGCTAGCCCGGATCAACGGGGGCGAGGCAATGGGTTCTACTATTTGACCCATTTTCCCAACTCTCCTGCAGTCATCGAGCTGCCCAGCCACCCCAACGACTTCAAGGACCAGTTCTTCATGTTGGCGAGGTTTCATAACTACGAGTACCACTACTTCAACCATCCTCGTAAGTTCTCTCTATTCTCAGCTCGCGAAATAACCATATTGCTTTATTTCTTTTCGTGTCGTTCAGCCATTTTTGTGAGGAAGACCAAATCAGTGACCCTTGGGGGTCAATACGATACTTTGGTGGGGCTTCTGCCAAGTGAGAAAGACTACTGCCAGCTCATGTCTGATGAGACGATGCTGGCGTGTAAGTTAATTTCTGTGGGCCAGACTCTGGCCTTGAGGAGGATGCGGGCTAACCACCCAGTAACTCGCGAACTGGTGCCTATCCTCGAGGGGGATGCCGCAGACGGTCACCAGAAGGATGAAGAAGATGAGGTGCCGCTCGTACGATGAAGGCTCACTCCCAAGGCTGCTCAAGGCCTCGACGTGGATCGGATTCAGTCGGGGGCAGCAGCCGGACCCTCCGGTGAAGGTAACCCATACCTGTTTAGGGACTTAGACAGGGCTGCCGCAGACCTAAGGCTTGCTAGGTTTAACCCTAGCCAGCTTGTACATCGTCATCAAGATGACCCAGTCCTTAACATAACCCTACTCCAGTGTGTAGATCAACTAGTGTTGCGCCATGATATGGGTCGTCCTAGGGGCACCGTAGTAGTAGACAACACCTTGTCCTTTAGGTCGGCCTTCTTTGAGGAGTATGGGACCAACCTTAGGTTGTGGCCCTCCCTTCTGGAGGGCGTAGTCGCTCCACAACTTAGGCAATGCGTAGAGGAGTCCAGTCCTGAGGCAGATCTAGACCCAGAGCCCCCTCTCATATGTGAAGTAATAAATATAGACTCCCCTATAGAAGCTCTGAGGCCGGAGGTCGTGGCAATAGATTCCTCCTCTTGCTCGGAGGGTAGGACCTTTTCAATACACCTTTAGATTTTTCTTGTAATAAAGTAACCTTACATGTATACTAACGTTCCCTTCTTTTTGTTTCAGGAGGGGAGATGGCACAGCCCGGAGACAACTCCCTGCGATCAATCTTCCAGGGGGGAATCCTCCCTCCGGACCGTCCGGGCCACTGGTCAAGAGACCCTGGCTGGCCAAGAAGACTCCTCCCTCCGGGATCACCTCCAAGTCTCCTGCCAAGGGGAGGGGCCAGGTCCTTGCAGCCACAGAGAACATGCCCCCACCTCCCACGTGACCTCCAACCCCTACTCGGGAACAGGAGGCACCAGCTGGAACCCCTCCAGTTCCCCCTCCCACCGTACGCATCCCGGTTAATGCCCAGGCCCTGGAGAAAATCCCCGAGGCCTTCCAAGGGATGGTCTATGAGACTATGTGCTATACGGTGGAGCATTATTACAATGCCACCCCGAGGGACTTGAGGGAGATCGAGACGAGGCACCCCGAGAATGTCATGGAGTCTTCACTGGGATGACCCTCACGGTAAGTTTACTTAGTTAAATTTCTTTGCTTTCTTCCCAGAACGTGCCTTGCTATCTATGACTTTGCAGGCGGCTTTGGCTCTACACCGCAACATAGCTCAGTCCAGGACCAGGATTGATGAGCTCATGGGCAAGCTCCAGAATACTCAGGCCGCTCTCACATCTACCCAACAGCAAGAGCAAAGTTCCAAGTTTGCCTTGACGGTTGCCAAAGAAAATGAAAAGGTCGTACAAGTCACCTTGGCCGCTGCGAAGACCGAGCTCGAGGAGGCCAAGGCTAAGCAGTTGGAGGCTGAGGTCGCCACCGTGGCAAAGAGGGCGTCTTCCAGCTTCTCCATGGAGGCCATGCTCCACCATTGTTGGGCCTTCAACCAAGATGGCGACTTCTCCTTCCTGGAGCTCGAGGTGTGGGATCCATTCCTTGAGAAGTTCAAGGCCATCTTCAACAAGAGCTGGCTTCTGAGACTTGGGAGACTTCCACTACTGGCGAGCAAGAGACCAAAGGGGTGACCTCCTCGGAGCGACCTGGGGGGGCTTAGCACTTTTGTATTTTTCTTTTATTTACCTATAATAATTTACCACAAGGTTTTTCCTCCTCGAGAAAATTGATTTCAGTTACCTTGAATTTCATCATTTATTTTTCTTTTTAATATGATGTGATTGGTAAAAACCTAGTTCGCGTTAGTTTATTGACTTTTTCTTCGAAACTACAAAGCATTGCCAGTCAATTTTAACCAACTTCTAAGATTTGGGACCTGGTTGTATCCAGGATATCAATTTTTAAAAACATAGTTCGCATTAGTTTTATCGACACCCCGTGTTCTTTAGGAAAAACAATGAATCGACTTAACTAACTTCTAAGTTTCGAGACCTGGTTGTATCCAGGATATCAATTTAAAAACTTAGTTCGCGTTAGTTTTACCGACACCTCGTGCTCTTTAGGAAAAACACTGAATCAATTTAACTAACTTCCAAGTTTCGGGACCTGATTGTATCCAGGACATTTATTTAAAAACTTAGTTCGCGTTAGTTTTATCGACACCTCGTGCTCTTTAGGAAAAACACTAGTTAGTCAATTTAACTAACTTCTAAGTTTTAGGACCTGGTCGTATCCAGGACATTTATTTAAAAACTTAGTTCGCGTTAGTTTCATCGACACCTCGTGCTCTTTAGGAAAAATACTGGTTAGTCAATTTAACTAACTTCTATGTTTTAGGACCTAGTCTAATCCAGGAAATTTATTTAAAAACTTAGTTCGCGTTAGTTTCATCGACACCTCGTGCTCTTTAGGAAAAACACTGGTTAGTCAATTTAACTAACTTCTAAGTTTTAAGACCTGGTCGTATCCAGGACATTTATTTAAAAACTTAGTTCGCATTAGTTTTATCGACACCCCGTGTTCTTTAGGAAAAAAATTGAATCAATTTAACTAACTTCTATGTTTCGGGAACTGGTTGTATCCAGGACATTTATTTAAAAACTTAGTTCGCGTTAGTTTTATCGACACCTCGTGCTCTTTAGGAAAAACACTGGTTAGTTAATTTAACTAACTTCTAAGTTTTAGGACCTAGTCGTATCCAAGACATTTATTTAAAAACTTAGTTTGCGTTAGTTTTATTGACACCTCGTGCTCTTTAGGAAAAACACTGGTTAGTCAATTTAACTAACTTCTAAGTTTTACGACCTGGTCGTATCCAAGACATTTATTTAAAAACTTAGTTCGTGTTTGTTTTATCGACACCTCGTGCTCTTTAGGGAAAACAATGGTTAGTCAATTTAACTAACTTCTAAGTTTTAGGACCTGGTCGTATCTAGGACATTTATTTAAAAACTTAGTTCGCGTTAGTTTTATCGACACCTCGTGCTCTTTAGGAAAAACACTGGTTAGTCAAATTAACTAACTTCTATGTTTTGGGACCTGGTTGTATCCAGGATACCTGGTTGTATCTAGGATATATGCCTCCCAAGTAAACAAAAAGGGAACTTTCTTGGTTACTTGGAACACGCTCTTCTAACACTACACGCACACGGAAACATACAATGATATACATAATGTACTTCTCATTTTTTAATAAAACAAGGTGGCTTTCATAATTAAGCCTTACAAAAGTATGACTATTGATAATATCTCTTTAGGTGTATAGCGTTCCATGTCCGTGGGGCTGCTTCTCAATTAGGCCGAGCTAGTTTAAAGGTCCCTTCCTTCACAACCACTATTATCTGATAGGGTCCTTCCCAGTTTGGTCCCAAAACTCCATCCTTGGGATCCTTACCGGCTAAGAAGATTCTTCGGAGCACCAGGTCACCTATGTGAAAGATGCATCTCTTGACCTTTGAGTTGAAATAACGAGTGATCTTTTGTTAATAATGCGCGAGCTGCAGCAGCGAAGCTTCTCATTTTTCGTCAATTAGGTCGAGGGACGCGCTGAGCAATTTGTCATTCTAGTCTTGGTCAAATGCCCAGACTTTATGTGAGGCTATTGTTGTTTCGACAGGAAGGACGACCTCGCTCCCAAAAGTCAGGGAGAAAGGAGTGTGATCCGTCAAAGTTCGGTGTTAGGTCCGGTATGCCCACAGCACCTAGGGGAGCTGTTTAGGCCAAACTTCCTTGGCTTCATCCAACCTCTTCTTAAGGCTCGATTTTAGTGTCTTGTTCACAGCCTCAACCAGTCCATTAGCCTGGGGGTAGGCCACGGAGGAAAAACTTTTAATTATGCTGTGCCTCTTGCAAAATTTGGTGAAGAGGTCGCTATCGAACTGGCTTCTGTTATCCGACACGATCTTCTTTGGCAGCCTGAATCGGCAGACAATATTCTTAACCACAAAGTCGAGGACCCTCTTTGATGTAATCCTCGCCAGGGGCTCCGCTTTTTCCCATTTCGTGAAGTAATCAATAGCCACCACTACATAGCAAAATCCTCCTTTTCCCGTGGGCTGGGCACCAACTAAATCAATTCCCCAGACTACAAATGGCCACGGGGACGAGATCATCTTCAGCTCGACTGGAGGGGATCAGGCGACCGTGGCGAACCGCTGGCACTTGTCCACTTTTGGACATAAGAAATCGAGTCCTTCGATAGGGTGGGCCAATAATATCCTTGCCTTAATATCTTCAAGGCCAGGTTTTGCCCCCCAGCGTGATCTCCACAAAATCCCTCATGCATCTCTTGCATAATAGTTTTCGTTTCGCCTAGCAGAACACACTGCAGAAGAGGTAAAGAAAGACCTCGCCGGTACAATGTCCCGTCTACCATTGCATACCTTGGAGCTTGGTAAAGTACCCTCCTCGCGTCGTTTCGCCCTTCAGGTAACTTCCCTGTCGTGAGGTACTCGACTATGGGAGTCATCCAAGTTGGCCTGGCGTCGATCATATCGACCTTTCTTGCAGTTTCCTCTATGCTTGGCTTTTCCAAGAATTCCACCGGTACCAGGTCCAAGGTTTCGGCCTCCCCGGAGGTGGCGAGCTTCGGTAAGGCATCAACATTGGTGTTCTGCTCTCGAGGTATCTATTCAACCAGGCTGTACTCAAATGCGGACAGCTCTTTCTTTACCTTGGCCAGGTAGGCCGCCATCTTGGTTCCCTACGCTTGGCATTCTCCTAATACCTGGTTTACCACGAGCTGCGAATCGCTATAGCACTGGATGGAGTTGGCCTTCAGCTCTTGGGAAACCCTTAGCCCAGCTAATAAAGCTTCGTACTCGGCCTCGTTGTTGGACGCTTCGAATCCGAACCGTAATGCGGAGTGGAAACGATGTCCCTCTGGGGATATCAGAATGACTCCAACTCCAGACCCGTTCTCATTAGATGAATCTTCCACAAAGACTTTCCACAAGGCCCGTGCCGGTTCTTCCACTGGTTCCTCCTAGAACCCTGTGCACTCTGCCATGAAATCAGCCAGAGCTTGGCTTTTGATCGCAGTCCGCGGCACGTATAGTATCTCGAATTGGCTGAGCTCAATAGCCCACTTCAAAAGACGCCCAGATGCCTCAGGTTTCTGCAAAATCTGCCTTAAAGGTTGATCGGTTATGACGTTGATTGAATGGGATTGGAAATACTGCCTGAGCTTTCTGGAGGCCGTGATAAGGCAGAAAGCCATCTTTTCCATCATTGGATATCTAGATTCGGCTCCGAGGAGCCTCTTGCTAATGTAGTAGACCGGCTTCTAAGATCGGTCCTCTTCATAAACTAGCACGGCGCTGGCTGCATCTTCTGTTACAGCTAGGTAAAGAAAAAAAGGCTTTCCTGCCGTTGGTTTAGATAACACGGGCAGCTCTGCTAAATGTGATTTTAGGTCAAGGAAAGCGAGTTCAGACTTGTCGGTCCACTCGAACTTTTTATTTCCCCGTAGCAAGTCATAGAATGGCAAATACTTGTCGGTTGATTTGGAAATGAACCGATTAAGGGCTGCCACCCTTCCTGTTAGACTTTGGACGTCTTTTCGCGACCGGGGTGATGGCATTTCGAGTAGCGACCTGATTTTACCAGGGTTCACCTCCATTCCTCTGGTGTTGACTATGAAGCCCAAAAATTTCCCTGATGCCACCCTGAAGGTACATTTTTGGGGATTCAGCCTCATGTCGTACTGTCTTAAAATATTAAAACATTCCTTCAGATCGGGGACATGGTTATCGGCAGTTTTTGACTTGACCAACATGTCGTCAACATACACTTCCATATTTTTCCCGATCTGATTAGAAAACATCCTATTGACTAATCTCTGATACGTGGCTCCCGCATTCTTCTACCCGAAGGGCATGACCTTGTAACAGTAAACGTTAGTCGTAGTCATGAAGCTAGTGTGTTCCTAGTCCGCTGGATTCATGGTGATCTAGTTATAACCCGAGTATGCATCCATGAAGGACATAAGCTCATGCCCTTCAGTGGCGTCCACCAATTGGTCAATTCTCGGCAAGGGGAAGCAATCTTTGGGGCATGGTTTATTCAGATCAGAAAAGTCGATGCATGTCCGCCACTTCCCGTTGGGCTTCGGGAACAAAATAGGATTGGTGACCCAGATTGGGTACTTTTCCTCGCGAATAAAGCCACACCTTAAGAGTCGAGCTACTTCCTCTTCTAGGGCCTCAGCTCGGATTAGGCCTAGGTGCCTTTGTTTTTGGGACTTCCCGGGCACGTTTTTGTCCAAGTTGAGGGTGTGCATGATGACGCTTGGGCTAATCCCTATCATGTCTTTACGAGACTAGGCGAATACATCTAGATTCCCTTGAAGAAATCTTAGCAGCTCCGCCTTTCTCTCATTACACAGGTTTTTTCCGAGCTTTACCACCTTCGAGGGGTCTTTCGAATCGATGTTCACCTCTTCGAGTTCTTCAATGGCCTGGAGCTCGGATCTATCTTCGCCTATCCTGGGGTCAATATCATCATTCAAGGTGATACCTTCCCCATTGCTTTCCTGAGGTTTTTCTATCTCAGGAATAGATCCTACTTCTTGAGATTCCTCATTTCTACTTTGAATGGTCATCGTCTACTGCCCGGGTCGTGATTTTCCCTTCATGGAAATGCTATAGCATTCCCTGGTAGTGAGCTGATCACCTCAGACCATACATATCCCCATAGAAGAGGGGAATTTGACTGTGAGATGGCGGATAGAAGTTATGGCCTCAAATGCCATCAACGTAGGCCGACCCAGAATATCGTTGTATGCGGTGGGACAATTGATAACCACGAACTTGAGGAGCTTAGAGACAGTTCGAGGCCCCTCTCCCAAGGTTAATACTAGCTCAATTGTTCCTATCACTGCCGACCCTTCCCTGGAAAATCCATACAACATCATGGAGGTGGCCTTTAGCTCGGTGACAGACAATCCCATTTTCTCCAGCGTAGACCGAAACAGCAGGTTCACCGAACTCCCATTATCGACTAGTGTCCTCCTAACTCTCTAGTTGGCGAGCTGGGCGGTTATGACTAGAGGATCGTTATGGGGGAACTGGATGTGACTAGCATCCTCCTCGGTAAAAATAATTTGTTGCCTCTCCAATCGTTGCTGTTTGGGTAGATGCTGCTCCGGGAAGAATTCCACTCTGTTATGAGCCTTCAACTTATTGACATATCTCTTCTAGGCACCTCTGCTTGTGTCGACCAAATGGGGGCCTCCAAAGATTGTGGATATCTCTCCTCCAATTATAAGAGGAGGGGTATCCTGACTTATCCGGGGCTCGGGCTGATTTACCGGAGCTTTCGGGGCTGGTTGACTAGTAGGAACCCGGTTCCGAGCATATTGGGCCAAAGGTTCGGCTCTGATGAGTGTCTCGATCTCATCCTTCAAATGCCTACAATCATCAGTGTTTTGGCCAATGGCGTTGTAGAATCGACAAAACTTGGAAGGGTCCCTCTTCGCCTTCTGGTGTTTCAAAGGCTCTGGATTTTTCCAGGGGAGGCGGGAAGAATTTGCTAGGAAAATGTGTTCCCTAATGTTTATGAGCTCGGTATAGGTCGCGTAGACTGGCATAAACTTTTCCATGGGCTTGTTCTTCTTCGGACCGTGCTGGCCACCCTCCCTGCTCCCTTTTCTCTTGCCTCCACCCCTTGGTTATTCTGAGTAACAATTTGAGTCATTTTTACGACATCCGTTTCCACTCCAACGGGCTGATCAAGGGTTTGGCTGGTCCCCGCGACCGATGCTCGCGCCTCTTCCAGGTTTATCCATTCCTGGGCCTTGTTAAGGAATTCATCCATGGTGCTGACACTTCTTCTCTGTATCTCTTCCCATAGCCCCCCTCCAACGTGGATTCCAGTCCTCAAGGCTATAAGCTTGGAACTATCGTCCACGTCCCTGGCTCGAGCAGCGACGTTTGCGAACCTACTCAGGTAAGCTTTCAAAGGTTCACCGGGCTATTGCTTCACGTTCGCCAGGATGTTAGCTTTGACGCACGCAGCTTGAGAAGCTCGGAATGCCCTCTTGAAGTCGGCAGAAAAATTCTTCCACAAGCTGATGGAATTATTTTTACACTGCTTGAACCACTACCTAGCTGGCCCGATCAAGGTGGAAGGGAATATCAAACACCTCAGCTCGGGGCTGATATTAAGGGCCATCATCAGGGTATTAAACATACCCAAATGATCCGACGGGTCTCCGTCTCCATCGAATTTAGACAGGTGGGGCATCCAGAAACCCGGCGGGTACGTTGTGGCTGCTATGTTGGAGGAAAAAAGCTCGAGTTCGTCCCCCAAGTCATTAGCTCCTCCATCTGAGCTAGACGTTCTAGGGTCTGGTCCTTAATCCCTTGGTTGTTCTGGGGCAGTTCAATAGCTCCAGTTCCATTGTACGCGTTAGGCGAGTTATTGTCCCTCCAAGCTTGAGCTTCGTTAGGTGGGACATTCCCACTGTCATGTACTTCAGAAAGACATCCTCTCAGCGAGCATGACTTCCATTTCTGGCTGGATTCCCCCTCTGCAAGTTGAGGCGATCTCGAAGGTCGGCCCTCGAGGAGGCCCGAGGGCTTTGCGCTGAACTTAAGCGATTACGCAAGTCTCCACCGAATTTTCCACTTCGGTAACTCTCGGTCCAGTAGGTCCCATTGGAAAAGCTTGGAGCCCGCTGCTGGGGGGCGATGGGAAGGATCAGCGGGAGGAGGATTTCTTCTGCTGCTCCCGTGTGTCAGAATGTCTCGAACTAGACGGGGAGAAGATGGGTATCTTATCGGTGACGGGGATGCCTAACTGGCAAAGCGATCCTAGTCCCATCTGGGTGGATCAAATTAGCTCGTGGCCGTTCTACTCTACCATATCCAGCATCGTGCGCCTGGTGGTCTGACCGCGGCACGGGAGGGCCGGCCAGAGCAGGTTGTCTCCACGAGCCATTCCCGAATCTCCTCCGCGAGCTGCCACGAGCCCTTCTGGGCGCGTTCAGCGGTGGAGTCGAGCTAGGAGTTGAGGTTCTGACTGATCGGTTGAATTGCTGATTGGCCCTGGGAAACTCCTTAAACATAGGTTCCTGGTTATGGGGTGACATGGGCGAAGAACTCGGGGTTGAGGTTCTGACTAATCGACTGGGTCTGGGCCGATTATCCCTGCGGGACTTGTGAGTCCCACTTTGCCTCTTTCTGACGTTAACGTCGGTTGCAAGAGGGGGTAGTCGGGCCAAGACTTCTTCGATTTTCTTACTTGCTCTGGATAGTTGACCCCTCAACTGTATGTTCTCCATCTCTATCGCCATCAGGTAACCAGGGTTTAAATTTGGCGGTTGGGGCGCCGAACTCCCGGTGTCGTCGTGGCCCATCGACTGCTTTCCCGATCGCTGCTGGACCTCAGGGTTTGGTTCATCGGATATGGCGGCATGGTCGGCCTCCTGCCCATCGTGTTGATCCGCCTCGTTACCATGACTCGACCGAGTAACCACCATGATCAAGTTTTTGTGATAGCACCAATCTAAATCCTCTCAATGAAAGCACCAAACTGTTGATGCGGTTTTTCGCCAACAGGTAACTATACGAATAAGTAGGATTGATTAGTGCAAATTGGTAAACCGTAATATGAAAATAATTATATTCTAGACTTGGGAAACTAATAGCATGGGAAGATGGTCACTCCTTTCTTTTTAGGTGGTTTGAAGGTTAAAATCCCTCTAGTCCACCAATCGATGTTATTGATATCTCTTGACTATTTCTTACAGAGTGTTTCTTTACAAAAATATGCCCACCCCCTGCACTACCCAGGGTCATGGTATTTATAGGAAGAAGATATCTGGGTTCGCAGTGGGGTCATCCCGTGATCTCTTCATCCTTCACGTCATCTCTGTGACACTGATGATTAATTCCTAAACCTTACAGGGAAGTGAGGTCTAATCAACAGGTAAGGATGGGTAATGGGCTGCATGGCCCAAATCAAATACAGGATGTCCGAACACGCACGTTTATACTGCGCATCCAAGAAATCAGGAATAAAACAGACATGTGATGTCTGATATATCCACGTTTATATTGCGTGGTTGACTTTACAAGGATTCGGGTGTCAGATCTTTGTCGCCTTACGAGCTTAATGTGGCGCCAGCTCGTGACACTCATACTACTGACACGATTCCTCCGAGTAGCAGTTAACTCTCTAATCAGCTCGGGCTGGATAGATGGAGGCCCATAATAAACAGCACCAGGTGGATGATTTACACGTGGCAGATCGAATTAGGCCCTTTTCTATCTCGCCAATAGTGTGCGGATATTTAGGGCGTACAATATGATTTCCCTAGCCTGGGCAATTTCCAGGCTTAGGGGATTAGGGTTTAGGCAGACTACCCCTAGGGTTTTCTCAGCTGGGCGATTTTTGGGCCTATGTGCCCTATGATTAGTGATTTCCATGTTTTCAAATCCTCTGTTGACCCTAGATCATCCTTGTGTTGCACAATTTTTTGGAGACTTGAACCCTAGCCTTTTTTGCGATTTTCTGGAGCTTAAATCCTAAGGGTGGTCTGCCTAAGGTAGTAGGCCGACCACCTTAGCTCCTCTTTGTCTCCTTTATGTGCCAAAGTGTTCTTCAATCCCTAGGGTGGTCAACCTAAGCCTAGGCCGACCACCTAGTCTTCTCTTTTGCATATTATTGTGTCTCCAATATCCTAGGGTGGTCGGCCTAGGCTTATTTCCATAGACCAACCACTACTTTGAGACTTCACTCAATTTTTCCAAGTCTAGGAGAGTCCTATGGTGGTTGACCGGAGCTTAGTTTCACTGGGCCGACCTCTTTTCCCTTGATTTCTTCATTTTTTCTCCTTAGTAATAGACATGCCCCCAGGTATTGGCCTATCTGTATCGTGGTAGGGAGCTTCATTATTTCGATGTACTAACTTTACTCTTTATTTTTCCTTTGTTGCAGATGTTTAGCTCCTCTTCATCAAATAAGTCTGTAAGAGAGCATACTCCACAGGTGTTCTTGGAATGTGTGAAAAGGATTTTTTCTCGCTCTGCTTTATATTTATTCATGAGGAAGATTTCTTGAAAAGGTATAGCCCAATGAGAAGAGTAAAATAGACAACGTGGCAATCTTCCAAGGATGATCCTCATATTGCTAGGCACATCACTTAGAGCTCTTCGCCTCGCTCTTCTTAGATCTCTTCTCAGCATAGTACTCCCTGTGGCACTCAAGGCATATCTCAGCGAAGTATCTCTTCTCAGCGGAGTCTATCCAGTCATTCTTTAGAGAACCTTAGGAAGGTCGGGCTATTTCCTTCTACTATTGCCGATGTTCGAGATGAAGATGGTCTCGAGCCCATGAACGCCATAGACTCCCCAGGACCTATTCATGTTGAGGAGGTACCTTCTTCGCCTGTGCTGGCTGGACATGAGGGTGATGAGGTGGGTGCATCTGCACACTCGCTGCTTGCTTCTGATGATTTTGATGAAGCCATGTTCAAACCCGAATCTCATTAAGAAGGTTTGACACTTTTATCATCTTTACTTTATGTTTCATCTTTATTTGATATCCCACTAATATTTTATCTTCTTTTGCAGGTTCATATATGTTCTGCTTTGTCCTTACCCAGCAAAGGTCGACTCCAACCAAGACTAGCTCTTCCGTCTGAGCGGCTAAAAGGGCCCGGGTTGAGCCTCAATCGATAATAGAGGTTCCTCCCAAGCTGTCTCCTTCGACTCCTTTGGCGTCTAGTCTTGTTGTATAGGTAGAGCCATTCTTGCCTACGACGGTTCCTCCCAGTATCATTGATGCGGGTGCCTCCTCTTCTACGCCTGTTCTCTTATCTGAGCCACACCAGTCTGCCATACTGAATTTAGGTGTCGTAATGGACCGTGCATCCCATCTAGAGTAGACGACAATGGATTTTAATGGGATTGGAATGAGGACTTGAGCACCATCCTCACAAAGTCACTCCTTGACATTCAGAGAGTAAGTCCTCTATAGTTTTATTTTTGTTTGGTTAGCTTGTCTGCCGATGTTATCTAACACTTACATGTTTTTTGCAGGGGCTAATGTTGGTCTCTCATGTCCATGATAGGTCTGTGGAGTATACCTCTACACTTTCCAATCTTCATTCTGAGCTTGAAGCTGTCTGCCATGAGGTGTTGGAACTTAGGCGCGTTCTTGGCTCTAGGGATGCAGACATTGCTTTGAAAGATGAAGAGATCGGCACTCTCTGCATTATCGTGGAGCTTAAACAGCAGGAAGTAACCGAGTTAACTCTCAGAGTAACCCAGATGGAGGGGAAACTTGACGATCGGCTCAAATAGTCTGAAGTTGAGAAGGAGAAGCTGATTACCGAGTGGATCAACTGCGGAAGGATGATCTTGTTGAGAAGTTGTAAGACGTCAAGGCTCCCGAGACAAGGCTCGAGAGGAGTATTCAGAGACAATTTTCTCTTGCTTCTACTTAATCTGGAAGTCCAACAAAGATCTGAACTTGGATTTCCTTCCCGAGAAGACGCGAGCGAAAGAGCTTAGGAAGTTTCTGGCTCGTGAGGTTGCCGAGGCTCAGGGTGGTCTTTCAGATGATACTTCTCGCTTTATTTAGTCTTCTTTTGGTCTTTTACTATGTCTTTCCTTTCATGCCATTGGTGGGGCACCTTGTACTTGAAATTTTTTACAAATGACATTTTATGCCTTTGTGCTATTTTTTATGAGTACTCAGTGTATTGATTGAAAATTTGTATTTCCAATGCTTACAAAGTATATCAACTCACAACCCTCATTGGTTCAGGTGTCAGTATACTCTGAACACATGTATTTCACGTGCCATACTAACCTTACTCTTTTACGTTTTTCTTGCTAACAACCATGGTAATGTGAGTAGTACAATACTTCACCAAGTACCATGAACAAAACAGTCACGTCGACCACCCCATGGATGATAGGTTGACAACCTTATAAGAGTTTGTGGGTAGGCCGACCACCCTATAAGGGACATGGCGTGGAGTCTCCCTACCAATGCCATTTGTTTTTTTTTTTTGCACTTTTAGAACATATGTTGAACAAATGCCCTAGAAAGACATGAGCTTGCTTAGTACTTAAGGTCACGTCCTCATTGCTTGTGTATACCCCAATTGGGACATGGGTAGGAGTCTCCTTACTTGCTACTTTAACATGCCTTGCTTTTAGCGTTTAGACACATATTACTATCCTTTCACCCAATGATGCAAGCAGCAAATCCTTGTTCCTCATTGGTAGTCGGGTGATGTTTTCATAGTCAGTAGTAATGATACCTATACATAGATGTAGATTGTGTAGCAAGTGTTTATCACGATCTATGTAATCTCTCATGTACTCGTTATAATGATTGTAGACAGAAGTGTCTAAGTTGGACCAACCGGGTCAAGACGGGCTAATCGAGCCTGTAATGAGTCTTAGATCAAATTATCGCTCAGTCCCTCAAGGACCAGATTCGATTAAGATCTGATGATGGCTACTACTCTTCAAACTAGTCTCTTATTAGATCGTATGGGTCGATAGTTTCCTCAAGAACCAGGATTGAATGTGATCAAATAATGGCGACTGGTCTGAGGACCAGTCTCTTTTGTTGATCGTATAGGTCAATAGTTTCCTCAAGATCCAAGATCGAACATGATCAAATAAATTGGGGACAAGGTCCTTGGACTAGTATCTTGTTTTGATCGTATGGGTCGATAGGCTCTTCAAGAACCAAGATCGAACATTATCCATAATTTGACAACAAGGTCCTAGGACCTATCTCTCTTGTTGATCATGTGGGTCGATAGGTTCCTTAAGAACCAGGATCGAACATGATCAAATAGATTGGCGACAAGGTCCTCGGACCAGTCTCTTATTTGGATCATATGGGTCGATAGGCTCCTCAAGAACCAAGATCGAACATGATCCATAATTTTTCGACAAGGACCTAGGACTTGTCTCTCTTGCTGATCGTGTGGGTCGATAGGTTCCTCAAGAACCAGGATCAAACATGATCAAATAATTTGGCGACAACGTCCTCAGACCAGTCTCTTGTTTGGATCATATGGGTCAATAGGCTTCTCAAGAACCAAGATCGAACATGATCCCTAATTTGAGGACCTTTCTCTTGTTGAATGTAATGCAAAGAATTAAGAGAAACTTAAAAAATCAAATTCATTCATTCATTGAAGCACAATGGCTATTACATAGATAATTCAAGAATAATACAATTGCCTCCTGCTCGGCTGTGCTTCTTTCTGCGAAGTATTTGACGGGAATGACATTCAGGGTGTCCGTATCTTTGGCACTGGAAAGCTAAGCTAAGGCATCAGCATTGCCATTTTGCTCCCTCGAGACTTATGTAATCGAGTATCTCTTGAACTATGTCAACAAATCCTTCACCTTGTTCAGGTACTGCACCATCCTAAGTCCCTTAGTTTGATACTCCCCCAGTACCTGGTACACCACTAGGTGGGAATCACTGAATATCTCCAGGGACTATGCATGCACATCCCGAGATAAGCATAATCCTGCTAATAATGTCTCGTACTTAGCCTCATTGTTTGAAGCGTTGAATCCAAATCTAAGAGCACAGTGGATTCGATGATTCTCTTATGTGATCAGTATGATTCCTACGCCTGAGTTGTGTTCATTGGATTCTCCATCAACATATAACTTCCATACGGGGGTATCTCCTTCCTTCTCGATATCTCCATTCTCTGATTGGTAGGAAGGGTCTTCAAGGTCGGTGCCTTCGACTATGAAGTCTACCAATGCTTGTCCTTTTATCGCCTTCCTCGAATGATAATTTATATCAAATTGTCCTAACCCCACCGCCCATTTGAATAATCATCCCGAGGCCTCTGGTTTCTGAAGAATTTGTCGTAGCAGTTGATCGATTAGGACTCGGATCGAGTGAGCTTGGAAGTATGGGCACAACTTTTGAGAGGCAATTACTAAACAGTAGGCTAGCTTTTCAAGAGGGGGATAACTAGACTCTGTACCTACTAGCCTTTTACTGATATAGTACACAAGGTATTGTACCATGTTCTCTTCTTTCACCAAAGCAGCGCTGATTGCATGCTCGGTGATTGCCAAATAGATGAATAGCACTTCACCATCTATTGGCTTCGCTAGGACGGGAGGTTGAGCGAGATGTTCCTTCAAGGCTTGGAAGGCTTCCTCACATTCCTCGGTCCATTGGATCTTCTTGCTGCCCCTCAGTAAGTTAAAGAAGGGGACACACTTGTCCATAGACTTTAATATGAACCTGCTGAGGGCAGCTACTCTCCCTGTTAAGCTTTTCACTTCTTTGATTGCAGTAGGTGACTTCATGTCGATCAATGCTTTGATCTTCTAGGGGTTAGCCTCAATTCCACGTGAATTGACTATGTATCCTAGAAACTTACCAGAACCAACTCCAAATGAGCATTTGAGAGGATTTAACTTCATGCGATACTTTCTAAGTATTGCAAAGCATTCCTCCAAGTCTTGAATATGCCCTCCATCTTCTTTAGACTTGACCAACATGTCATCGAAATATACCTCCATATTTTTGTCGATCAAGTCTCAGAACATGCCATTCACTAAACGCTGGTAGGTGGTTATTGCCTTCTTCAACCCGAATGGCATTACCTTATGACAGTATAGTCCCTTATCTGTCCGGAAGCTGGTATGTTCCTCGTCGGGAGGGTGCATACTTATTTGATTATACCTAGAATATGCATCCATGAATGAGAGTCTTTCATGTCTGCAGTTGCATCGACTAGTTGGTCTACTCTGGGTAGTGGGAAGTAGTCTTTGGGGCAAGCCTTGTTCAGATTTCTGAAGTCCACGCATGTCCTCCACTTCCCACTTGGTTTTGGGAACATCACAAGGTTTGATACCCAATCTGGGTAGTAGGCCTCCCTTATAAAACCATTGTCTTTGAGCCACTCGACCTCCTCCTTCAGGGCTTGAGATCGGTCTTTGTAAAGCAGTCTCCTTTTTTGTTGCACCGGTGGGCAGTTTTTGTCCACATTGAGGACATGGCTTATTATGGAAAGAGAAATTCCAACCATGTCCTTATGTGACCAGGCAACGACGTCTTGGTTCCTCTTCAAAAATTCTACCAACCATGCCTTAATTTCCACCTTTAGCTCCTTCTCGACTTTGATTACTCTAGTCGGGTCCTTCTCATCTAGTAGGACTTCATCAAGATCTTCGACTAGTCCTACCCCCATGATGTCATCCCCAAAGCAAGGATTGATGTCATTTCCCTCGCTTTGGGAAACTTGCTATAATAACAAATCTTCATTAAAAGGAGCCCCCGACTCCAGTAGAGTGTTTCTTTCAACGTCAACATCCTTGTTGACAACCTTATCGGTTCCTTCATTCCCTTCGTAGAAGGTTACTACCATGTTGTTTATGCATGCTCCTTTATTTTCCTTGAACACTGACGCATTATAACATTCCCGTGCCTCCCTTTTGTTAGCCTTTATGCATCCTTTCCCTACGCTTGTGGGAAACTTCAAAGACAGATGCCAGATAGACACTGCTACGTGTAATGCCATCAAGAGGGGTCTGCCGAGTACTATGTTGTAAGTCGATGAGAAATCTTCCACCAGGAACTTTGTCATCATAGTCTCGTGCTTAGGGGCATCCCCCACCGTGACAGCTAGTCTGATAGTTCCTGCTGGTGCTAGGCATTCTCCTGTGAACCCATCTATCACTTGGGAACAAGGTGTTAGGTCCTTGACCGTGAGCTTCATCTTCTTGAGGGATGATTCGTAGATGATATCTACTGAAAGTCTCGTATCCACCAAGCATCTCTTCACTCGGGCATTGGCGATTTGAATTGTAAGGACCAGAGGGTCATTGTGGGGGTATCTCACGTGCCTAGCGTCATCCTCCATAAAAGTGAGAGTTTCATTTTCATACTTCAGATTTTTTGGAGACTGCTTCTCGACTACCAAGCACTTGGAAGACTCCCTTACCTCATGTCTTAGGTCCTTTCATATCGCTCACGAGCATTGTTACTGTTGCCTACTATATGGGGCCCCCCACATATGGTATCTAATGTGAACTGCATGGCCGCTGGCTCCAGTGGTGGATTCTTTTGCCTTCGAAACTCTGGATTCCTACTTGGGGTTACAGTCTTGACTTGGTACATCAAAAGTTTTCCTGATCGAAGGAGAAACTCTATCTCATCCTTCAACTGTTTGCACTCATTTCTGTCGTGCCCATAGTCATTATGGAAACAACAAAACTTGTTCTTGTCCCTCTTTCCTTCCGAGCGCAAGGGTGGTGGCTTCCGGTATGGTACCTCCTGGTATGTTGCCAAGTAAATCTCAACCCTTGAAGAACAATATAGTTGGTGAACCTGGGCTGGTAGGGCTGATGCTTAGGCTGTTTTTCAGTTGGTGCGAACTCAGCCTTATTTTCTCCACTCTTCTCGGCCCTTGAGGTACTCCTCTTTTTACCGTTGCCCCCATTTCTTCCCTGAGGGTTTGCGCTATTCTTGCCTGCCTTGATAGTGGTTGGATGGTTTATGCCTTTTTCTCCCTTCAGGTCTGCCTTGAGGCTCGGGGTACCCCCAAGATCTTCCCCGGGAGAGGGGTCGTCATGCCCTCTAGAGCATCCAGAACCCCTCCTCCAACTAAGAGGCAAAGGGTGCTTACTCTCGCTGAGGCCATTCCTGAAGTCGATCCACCCTCAGTGCTGGAGATCCCATCCTCGTTCGAGCCAAAAGAGGCGATCCAAGACCCAAAGCAAGAGGTGTCCCAAAGGTAGTTCAAGACCCCGAGCAGGAATTGGTGCCACCCAAAATCCGTCTCCTAGTGTATCCCGAGAAGTATGAGGGGGCCTTGCTAGAGCAATATGAGAAAATTCTTCAACATTTTGAAGCAAGGCTGGAGGAAGGTAACAAGGCTCTGCAAGAGACAGTCGAGGCCCTTCGCCAATTTAAGCCACCCCAAGAGAGGCCAGACATTCCTCCAATAGGTCGAGCCGAGCTGGAGACTTTATTCTCCGAGAAGCTAGGGGAAATCTTTGCCCCTCTCCCCACCGATCTTCTTCAAGGGGTCAACTTCACTATGTGCGAGTTGACCGTTCAAAGTTTCACCCAAATAGGCGACAACAATGAGGCCTCCCTCGTGGCCTCATGTCGGTACGCTTTGTTCAGGTAAGCCAATCATCCTCACATTCTAACTCAGTTCATTAATGCTTTAGGCTAACCTTTTCCTCTTTCCTTCTGCAGTCCGCTTTGGTCTGCCAACATTTGGGAGACATCATGATGGAGAAATCATATGAACACCAGAGGTCCCAGGACAAAATAACCTCCATCAAGGGTAAACTTCAAGGCCCTCCAGAAGAGCTTTCTTGAGCTAAGGCCGCCATCGAAGCCGAGCAAAAACGCTATCAGAAGCATGAAGAGGCTGTCCGAAAGGCCATTGGGGACACGCAGTGGGCCAAGGAGGAAATGGCCACTGAGAGTATGCAGCGAGCCCAAGAGGAGGCTAAGAAGGCCACTGCTGGCGTTGCCCGAGTTGTCCTTGAAATCTCCTAACTTCGGGAGCAGGATAAGGAGACTATCGACCGAGATGAACTAGGGGAGAGAAAATCCCTTCAAGCTGTGGAAATGAACAAGTCTTCTCGGTTTCGGGTGGAAAGCTGGAGAAAGAAGTCGAGACAATCGCTGAGGATGCCTTCTACGTGGACCGGTACCACAAGAAAGACATGAGCTTGGATTTCACTGGAGAGCCCGAGAAGTATAGACTTCTCTATGAAGAGCATTTCCGAGCGATTGAGGTTGCAGAAGCAGCTTCTGCTGCCGAGGTGACCCTAGTGGTTCAAACCCCTGAGGCGACCCCGTCTACTGTGGCCATCCAGCTAACCAAGGTGACTCAAGCTGCTGAAACGGCCTAGGCGGAAGATGCCCCAAGTATAGAACCGATCATTGACCTGGTGGAGAAGGTCCCCAAAGACTGTTCATAATTTTTACACTTAGGCTTGTGTGCCATAACTTATTGGGGTATAGACAAACAATCGCTCGAGCCCCCGAGCATAGTTGTAATTACTTTCCCGTTTCAAAATAATGTATCTTGCCTTGCTTTTTTGGTTTGGTTCTATGAATTCAATGTAACTTATTTACCATGAGAATAAGCACTCAAACCTCTTTAAACACTTGGTTCTATAAATTCAACGTGGCTCGATTGCCACAAGAACAAGAACTCACACTTGTTTTAAATAGTTGGTTTTATAAATTCAACGTAACATGAATGCCACAAGAACAAGAACTCAAAGTTTTATAAATTCAACGTAACACGAATGCCATGAGAACAAGAACTCAAACTGTTTTATACACTTGGTTCTATAAATTCAACGTAGCATGATTGTCACGAGAACAAGAACTCACACTTGTTTTAAACAGTTGGTTCTATCAATTCAACGTAACACGAATGCCACGAGAATATGAACTCAAACTGTTTTATTACCTTGGTTCTATAAATTCAAGGTAACACGAATTCCACAAGAACAAGAACTCAAACTGTTTTATACACTTGGTTCTATAAATTCAACGTAGCATGATTGCCACGAGAACAAGAACTCAAACCATTTTAAAAGTTATTCTAGTGTTTATTCTCTTGTAGGCTCGTAGTCCTAGAAGTAACTTTAACGCAAAATTTACTGTTTATCCTAACTCGGCGTCCTATGTCCCCGCAATCCAAAGATTCGAGCTTTTAGGGGTCCTTGTACGTGGAACCGCCTGCCCCTCGAGTACGTGATACTCGGGTAGTTAGTCAAGGACTTCCCCTGCTCCTCGAGTGTTTGTCTCAGAGATTCCACTTGCAATTTTAGATCTCATAACTCCTTGGGCATGATGTCCTCGGGAGGTGATGCTAATAGGGTGTCTGAGTACACATGACTTGGGCATCCGTTCAAATCTCAGAGAGTAGGATTTGATTATTATTCCTCGGCCGAGCGTTATCCTTGGAAGGTAACCTGAATCTCTAAGTTCTTGTTACACTGGGTTTTCTCTAGCTTTTCAAGTTATGGGATATTGCGACGCTAGGGGTGCTTTGCTCTTCAGGCTCAGTGTCCACAGGAGGTGACAAAAGTCTATTCTTACGCTACATAGGTTATTTAGCTCCTAGGTGCTATGTAAAGACCTGAAATTACTAATAAGTCTTAAAGACCTTGATTAGTGTGTCGGGAGGGCATAATTGGAAGTTATGTGAACCAATGGTGAAAATGCATGATTATGTGATATGCATGATCCTATGATTATATGGATATGTGGAATGCATGTTTATGAGTATTAGATAAGCATGCGGGCCCTATTTAGTCTGTAAGGGCATAATTGTAATTTTGGCCTGTTAGGGCATAAATGTGATTATTTGTGATAACTGTTGAGACCACATTATTATGTGGATAAATATTTGCAGCTTCCGGCACGAGGCGATCCTAGGGAGCAAGTAGCGAGAAAGTCACAACAGGACCCGATACTTGACTTGGGGCGAGTCAAGGGGTATTTTGGGTATTGGACAGTTAATTGTGTTAACGGGTTATGGAAATAAATAATTGGAGATATATTTGAGGTTAGGAAGCCTAGGTGGGAATGTTAGGGAATTTTACTATTTTGCCCTCGGGGACGTTTTCGGTACCCCGAGCCTTGGGATTGACTTAATCAATTAAGGATAGATTAGACAAATCTCAGAAAGTTGTAGAACAAGGCCAAACCCACCTTCTTCCTCTCTCTCTCTCTTTCTCTCTCAAGGACACCACAGAAACAAAGGATTTTTAGGCTGGAAACTCATGAATTTGGGCTGGAATTGTGGGGAGAATTTCTGTGGCAATTTGAAGGTTCAACCAGGAATTTAGGTAAGTGCTGATTTGTGGTTTAGCTAATTAAATCTTATAGTTTTGAGCTGGGTTCTAAGTGCTTTGGGTTCTTAATTTTGAAGATTAAATTGAGGCTAAGGATTTGGGAATTAGCTCAGCAATTGCTTGGTAGATTGGTTCTTCAGAGAAGGTAAGCTCCAATCTATGGTTTAGTGTTTGAATTCTGAGTTCTCTTGACTGGTTTTAGTGTTCTTAAGCTTGTGGGTTTCAAAGATTAAAATATTACTTTGATCAATTTCTAGGCTAGGTTTTTGCTGGGTTATGTTGCTGAAAACATGTTAGAATGTTTTTGACAATTGGATTGTATCATTAGGATGAATTTGGATGGGTTTGAGTGAGGTTAGGGTGTTAAAAATGGTGGTTTTTCTGGGTTCGAATGGGTCGGGCCGTGGCATAGTTCTTGGTGCGCCGCAGCCCTCTGAAGCAGATGAGTGCTAGGGAAGGAAGGCGGGCCACAACATGGGGAAGGCTAAGCCGCGGCCCATGTTTGTTTTTGGGCGAGGTTGGGCCACTGGTTTGAGGCATGCCACAGCATGGTAAGCGTGGGCCGCAGCCCTTAAGGTGATTTTTAGACTTTTGGAGATTTTAAGCGCAGGAACCTAACCTAGGGTGCTCGGGATCGATCCCACTACCGTGTTTGGTGGAATTCGATGTTCCGAAGGTTAGAACTATATCTAGAAACCTTTATACAATTATTGATGGAACCCTTTATCATGGTTGTGACTAGGTGTGCGCTTGGACTCAGGACAGGATCGTGCTCGGGGGTCATCTTTCCTAATCAAAGCACTTGGAATTAAAGGTAAGAAAACTGCACCTGTTTATGTGGATAGGATGGGACTAAGTGTTCCCTATATTTGAATGCACTGTTATATGATTGTGATAAACCATGTGAATATGTTGGGACTAAGAGCTCCCTATAACTGTATGAATGTCATAAGGTGGTCTTATGCCACGGGGACATGTAATAAACGACCTAAGAGTGCCGAAATCAATACTTGCACACAGGGCGTGGCTCAGCCACTGGTAGCTGAGGACAACTTAATAATCTCTGAGCTTGGTTTAAGTGGGCCAGAGTCAGTGGGGTGAACACTGGGCTTGGCCTAAGCGAGCCAAAGACAGTGGATTAAATAGAGGGTGTGGCCTACGGGCGTTGACCCTAGTTATTGCTTAACATGTATACCATTGTTTAAATGATGTATATGATATGCTAAGTGTCTGGAATTTGGATCATTGGTTATTTGCTGATGTCCTGGATTGAATGATTGCTATGGTTTTCTGGGTAATTGATTAATGTCTTGTAAATCATTTGGTTATGCTCTGTGAACTACTTGGTTATTGATATTGATTGTGTTATGATATTATGTTTTCTTGCTGGGCCTCAGGTCACGGGTGCTACGTGGTGCAGGTAAAGGCAAGGGTAAGATGGTTCGACCATGGGTTAGAGAGCTCTGGGGGCGAGGTGTGCATTGTCGGCTGCTCGGCCGCCATGGTCGAGGGTTTGTACAGGGACGGAGACCTAAAATTTGTATTTTTCCATTAGAGTGGCTTTGATTGTTTATAACATTTGGAAACCCTGTAAATGTGTCATTTAAACCCTGATTTGGGATCCCATGTACCAAGTATTTATCTTAATGAAAATTATTCGCTTATAACCAAAATCTCTTCAACCTAACCTGCTTGTGTCTTTAGACTCACATTTTTATTTAAATGACTTGGTTAGCAAGTCTCGCACTATTTCAAACACACAGTGTAATAGTCTTGGTTATCCAGGGAGTTACATGCTAAGCTCTGTTCTGCTTGGAACAAGCTTAGTATTCTAGGGTAGAGTTTCCTAGTTTCCTAGGATTTTCTATTCTCGGGATGGTGATGCTAGCCTGACTCCTCTTGACAAACTTTGTTTCCTAGGTCATTCCCTGTGAGGTGAAACACTGCCTTAACTCAATGCCCCCCAAGTGATCGGAGACTACTCTGTGATCACTTGTCCAAGAGAGCGGGTGCTTTTACATAGCATTAATAGAATAAAGGAAACCAATAAATATAAGCAGAGAATAAATTTCTTACCGAGTTTTTCATACACGGTTTCCATTAAATATGCCCAAAGGCTACAAGAGGTATTTTAGAAATAAAGAATGTTTGATGCTCATATTACTGGTAGTACCGGCGAAGATGCTCAGCATTCCATGCATGAGGAATCAACTCCCCACTTAGTCGGGCTAACTTGTATGTTCTCAGACACACAACGCTCTCGACTTGGTATTGGCCTTCCAAGTTAGGTCCCAACACTCCTACACCAGGGTCTCGAGTGGCTAAGAAGACTCTACGCAACATAAGATCTCTGACCCCAAACTTTCTATCTTTCACCTTGGAGTTGAAATACCTTGCTACCTTCTACTGGTAGGACGATACTCGAAGCTTAGAATCTTCGCGCAGATCCCCTACGAGGTCTAGGGATTCTCAAAGTTAATGCATGGTTCGTGGTTGGGTCATATATTTAACGTCGGTGTGTGGACATTGCTGCTTCAACTAGGAGCATAGACTCATACCTGTAGGCCATCGAGAAAGGAGAATGGTCAGTGGAGGTCCTAGCAGTGGTGTGGTAGCTCCTTAATGCCCTAGGCAGCTCCAAGGGCAAAGCTCCTTTTGCCTGCTCTAGCCTTTTCTTCAAAGTGGACTTGAGTGTCTTTTTGACTACTTCCACTTGGCCATGGGTTGGTCATCCATGTAAGCTCATTTGGAGGCGCTCGAGGAATGTTGGCAAAGTGTTGGCACTTGTCGCATTTCTTAACATAATTCATCGCATCTCCATTCATGGTGGGCCAAAAGTATCCTTGCCTTAAGATTTATTTGGAAAGGCTCCCCCCCCCCCCCCCCAAGCATGATCTCCGCAAAAACCCTGGTTTACTTCTCAGAGTATTGGACTGGCTTCTTGCTTTGACACACACCGAAGCAAAGGTACGGAGTAACCTCGCCTATAAAGCCTATTATCCATGATTATGTACCTCGGTACTTGATACAACAACTTTCGAGCAGCCTTCTTGTCTTGGGGAAGCTCCCTGGAGACGAGATATTTGACTATTGGCTCCATCCACCCATCATGGGGTTGTATAGACTCCACCTCGTTTGGAGCCAAGATACTCAGAGACTCTAAGTAATCAATGGGGACCACATTGATCAACTATGCATCCTTGGTTGTGGCCAGCTTAGCCAGAGCGTCAGCATTGGAATTTTCCTCTCGCGGCACCTACTGAATAGTGAATCTTCAGAAGTCATGTAGCATTTCTTGAGCTTTTTCCAGATACGCTGCCATCTATGTTTCCTGGGCTTGGTACTCTCCGAGAACCTAGTTCACAACAAGTTGGGAATCGCTAAAGATATCAAGGCACTCGATCTTGAGCTCTAGTGCCACGTGAAGCCCAGCGATTAAGGCTTCGTATTCCACTTCATTGTTAGAGGTGCTAAACCCAAAGCGGAGGGCACTATGCACTCTGTGACCGTCAGTGGAAACCAGAATAAGTCCAGCCTCGGCACCATTTTCGTTCGAAGACCCATAAACAAACAACTTCCAAGCTAGTCCAACCACTGGGGTACCCTCAGCCTTCGCATGATTCCCTGTGCTCTCAGTGATGAAATTAGCAAGTGCCTATATGGCAGTCCTTCGATGGTAGGTGATGTCGAACTGACTCAACTCCACCGAACACTTCAAGAGTCTTCCTGACGACTCAAGTTTCTGGAGGATTTGTCTAAGGGGATGGTTTGTGGGGACCTTAATCAGATGTGCCTAGAAGAAGGACCTTAGCTTTCGAGAGGCCACCATTAACCAAACAGTTAGCTTCTCCATTAGAGGGTACCTAGAATCTGCCCCAAGGAGTCTATTGCTAACATAATAAACGGGGTGCTGAACACGATTTTCTTCCCTTACCAATGCAACACTTATTGCATCCTCTTAAACAGCCATGTAGAGGAGGAGAGGCTCTTTGTATACTGGCTTGGACAGAATTGGAGGAATTTCCATGTGTGCCTTGAGCTGTTGGAATGCTTGTTCGCACTCTTCCGTCCATTCAAACCTCTGACATCCTCAGAGGACATTGATGAAAGGGATGCACTTGTCTATTGCCTTGGAGACAAAATGGCTCAAAGCTGTGATCCTCTCTATCAAGCTCTGAACATCTTTATGTTTCCTAGGAGATGGAATCTCAATTAGGGCCTTGATATTCTCGGGGTTCGCCTCAATTCCCTGATCACTGCCAATGAAGCTTAGGAACTTAACGGAGGAAACCCGAAACATGCACTTTTGGGGGTTTAATTTCACTCCGAACTGGCAGAGCATCGTGAAAACCTCAGTCAAGTCACCTGCATGGTCAGGGGTGGCCTTGGACTTGACAACCATGTCGTCCACATAAATCTCCATGTTTCGCCCCAACTGTTTCTTGAACATCTTGTTAACCAGCCTCTAGAAGGTGGCGCCGTCATTTTTTAGCTTGAAAGGCATCACGTTATAACAATAGACAACTTTATCAGTTTGAAAGCTAGTGTGCTCCTGATCTGCGACGTGCATGGATATTTGGTTATATCCGGAGCATGCGTCAATGAATGACAGCAACTTCTAGCCAGATGTGGCGTCGACCATCTGGTTTATCTTGGGGAGTTGGAAGCAGTCCTTTAGACAAACCTTGTTAAGGTCTGAGAAATCAATGCATGTCCTCCAGGTGCCAGTTGGCTTTGGAATGAGAATAGGATTGGACAGCCACCTAGGGTACTAGGCTTCTCGGATAAATCCGTTGGAGAGGAACTTGTCCACTTCGGCCTTAAGAGCCTCTTTCCAAGTTTGATCAAACGTCTGTTGCTTCTGCTGGACAAGAGCAAGGCAGGGATCGATATTCAAGGCATCGCATATGATGTTTGGATCAATACCAGTCATGTGTGAATGTGACCATGCCAGCACGTCTTGGTTCTCTCAGAGGAAGCCTACTAATGCCTCTCGGACTTCCGCTTTCAGGCTTCCCCCAACTTTTATTTTTCTATCAAGGGTGGAGGTATCAAGAACTACCTCCTCCACCTCCTCTATTGGTCCAATGAACATCTCCTCTTGAACCCTCGAGTCCAACTCATTGAGCCTGGCCTCTTGGACAGCTTGTAGTTTCGATGCCTCAGGCTTCTCGGGGCCTTCCTCCACCACAATCATGGGAGTTTTTAGGGAGACATTATAACATTGTCTCGCCTCTTTCTGGTCTCTAAGGACCATAAAAATTCCTCCCTCTGTGGGGAACTTCATGCACAGACAACAGATGGAGGTGACGGCCCCAAACTCTACCAGCTCAGGTCATCCCAAGATGGCGTTATACGCCATGGAACAATCCACCACCACAAAGGTGCAGTATTTGAAGGCCTGGTGTGTCACCTATCCAAGACTCACAGGGAACTTTATCTGTCCCATTGGGATGAGGGGCTCTCCTGAGAATCCGTAGAGTGTCAAGGCGCATGGGGACAAGTCTGTGGTCGTCAGCCCTATCTTCCTGTAGGCTGACTTAAATAGAATGGTCACTGAACTCCCATTGTCTACTAGGATCCACCCCACCATTTTGTTAGAGATTTGGCTCTCAATCACCAACGGGTCGTGATGCTAGAGATTTGGCTCTCCGAGCATCGTCTTCGAAGAATGTTATGACTTTGTCAGTTATTCATGGCGTTTGGGCAGGCAACTGGGCCAAAGTCATTACCTCATCATCATGATTCAAAGGTCGCGCATACCTATTATGTGAGTTTCGTGAAGTACCCCCCAAGTGTGGCCCTCCTCAGATGGTTCCTACCCGCCCATTCACCGGACGAGGTCCTTGGGCCCGTGGATGTTGGTGAACTACAGAAGCTACTACTAGGATCTATGGAGCAAGTGGTGGGACCACCGGTCCTGCCATGAAAGGTTGTGCTTGATGCGGTCCACCCTTAGCATATTGATGGAGGTGTCCCAGCTTGATGAGAGTCTCAATCTCATCCTTGAGTTGGTGACATTCATTGGTGTGGGGCCCTATGCCGTTGTGGAGATGACAAAATTTGCCAGGGTCCAGCCTTTCCATGTCTCTCCGGATATGTTGCGACTTCCTGTAGTGAACGTGTTGTGTTGTGGCCACGAAGATATTCTATCGGGAGTCTACCAAGTCGGTATACTCAGAATACTACCAAACATACTTCTCGCCAGATGTGACTCCCTGCTTGGCTTGTGCGGCTCCACTTCCCTTGGGCCTCCGGCCCTTGCCTTTCCCCCACCACCTACTGCTGTTGGGAGCTCAACTAGATTCGGCAGGCTGGGAGGGGGAAAGAACTCCAACACTGAATGCAGCCTAAAAAGTGCTATATCTAGTGGGCGCTACCCTGTATCATGTTGGAGAAATACTGAATCCAAGAGTGGGCATGACGCTATAACCAGAAGGTGGAACGCTTCAGCTGGGTTGGACTCCCCCCGAGCTGTGTTGGACAGGAACAAAAGGGGAATATTCGATTCCCGAAGCCACGGGGCCAGGCGCGGCCGAAGTAGGAAAAACAACAGATTCTCCAAACATCCCAATCTTGGCATCCTCCTAGCTGATATATTCTTGTGATTGATGAATGAAGTTGTCAAGACATAGGCATACCCTCCGTTGGAGATCATCCCAAAGTGGGGACCCTGTGCAGATGCCAGTTTGTAATGCCATCAATTGATGGCCATCATCGACCCTTTAGGTTCTCGCTGCTTCCTCCTTGAAGCGTTTGATGTAGGCCTTGAGGGTCTCGAAGAGCCCTTTCTTTATGTTGGCCAAGGCGTTGACCTCAAAGCGTACCTTCTGAACTCCTATGAATTTTCTTTGGAAGGCAGATGACCCTAGTCGGAGCATTTTAAACAATTCATTTGCTGGCCTCGTCAGGGAGATCGTGAACACATGACACTACGCATCGTCGGAGACACGATACACTAACATTAACCTGTTGAACTTAGATAGGTGGTCCATGGGGTCCCAGCCACCGTCATAGGGCAGTATGGATGGCACTTTGAAGCTTGGTGGTAGAGGGGCCTCAATGATGTGAGGAGTGCATGGCTCCACTTCTTCGTCTTCCGAGTTAGACTCGCGCGACCTTGTCGCCTGGCCATCTTGAGCATTATCACGATCTCGGTTGATGCTCTGAGCTAGGTTATCTCTTCTTCAAGCGTTGAGATTATCCTAGAGGTCTGACAAACCTCTCCTAGCAGGCTCGCGTCCTCCTGACTTATTTCATCTTTGGACATTGAAGTTGCCTCGCAAGTCGTCTTGTCCTCGAAACACACCATTACCCTCGAGACGAGCCACTTTGGTCTCTCCATTGAACTCGACGTTTTCATTTACTGAGATACTAATGTCTCGTTCTCGAATTTCCAGGGCATTCCTCCGGCAGATCACTAGACCGTTATTCCGACGGGGATGGTTAGATCCCGAGGGGACACCAGCTCCAGGCCTCGTGCGATCCGTATGGGCGTATCAGGGCAGAACGCCCTGAGCTCCATGGGTACTGTCTGCCTGGCGGTGCCCTTGGGTCCCTGGGACATTACCTTCGCTAGCCTGATGAAGAACCTGGTGTTCGCCGGGCTCTTGAAGAGCCCTCTTTTGCTTTGGAGCAAGATTATCATCAGCCTTTCCCTTACCACGATCCTGCAGTGGCATCGGGGTTCCAACTCCTGCTGGGTGCTCGGCGGGCACCTCAATTGGCAGATCTCGCGCCTTTGCAGCTGGGTGCTCGAGACGCACTCCAGTTGCATTAACAGGTGGCACTCCAACGGGGTGCACAAGTGGCACGCCAGTTGGGTGACCAGCTGGTGCATTGCCATTGGGGTCCAATCGCAACCCCTAGGCTGTAAGAGTGGACTTCATGGCAAGCACCATCTCCTGTAGGGGGACGATGTTACCCTCTTGTTCATCGATCTTTTGTTGTTGGGTGGCCACCTGCTCACGGAGCATCACCAACTCAGACGTCTCCTCCGCATCCATGGGCTGAGGATATTCTTCCTCATAGTACCCCAGGTCGATGCCGTCATATTCGCCGTCGTATTCGGCTTCTTTGTCGTAATCCTCTACCATCTTAGGTACGTCCTGAGGTGGCTGCCGACTGGGTACCCCTCCTTCGACTCTGGTAGGAGGGAGTATATCATTTGTAACATTTCTTCTTGTAGTCACCATAGCTGTAAGTGTTCCAAATGCTTTCTTCAACATCTCAATGAAAGCACCAAAATGTTGGATGCCTTTTTCGCTATCAACCTTAAAACGAGAGATTAACGAAACAAGCGCTACGAACACAAGGTTTTACGTGGTTCAGGTTATAAAAGAACCCTAGTCCACGAGTATTTGATATTAAGATGATTGGAAACTGGACATGGCAAGCTCCAATGGTATATTCTCAGGCAACGTTTAGATTGCTATGAGTACAAGGAGTTTTCTCTCTAAAAAAATTGAACCCCTTACAATGAGACTCCCAGCCCTATTTATAGAGGTTGGGGTAATTAATATTAATCATCAGTAATAAATATACATTTTTCCAATTATTGGGGGATTAATACCAATTTAATGCATTCGGCAGCACTAAACAGAGATCGCGGCCCAAGCGAGATCTGCGGAGCTCACTGCAAAAAAGTACCTACTTTATGGGGAACATGCCCCAGGTACTGTCAGGGCGTGCTGTAAGTACATCCATGTCAGACGACGTAGTGAGAGTGTGAATAGTCGAGTCGTGCACTCGACAACACTGTTGATGGATCGCCCAAAAAAGTTGTCAGACAATCCTCTGGTGTTGCATACCCGCACTGGCTGACACTTGGCGCCTGGTTTTAGGTCCGAGAACCAGAACCTCGGAACTGGGATACGACTGGGGGAGGAGAGCCCTTGCCTTAATTTCCTGAGCTGGAAATCCTCCAGCTCCGAGAGCACACCTCGGAGAGTAATCTACTTTTAAGGTATCCACGGTCTACCAATTGGCAAAAATATGCCACCTCACCCAAAAGGATCTTCCTCCCGAATAGAGCCCTCGGGGGGTAGCATACTTTGAAAACGTCTATGACCGTCCGAGCCAGTCATTTTAAGTTGCCACGTGTCGGAGGCAAAAATATGGACAACAATATTATAATTTTTGAATTTATATTAATATAATTCATAAATATCTATTTTTAATTAATTTTAAATGTATATATACCATTAAATATTTAGAATTTTTTATTAAAGTTAACCATACAAATTGTTAAAACAAAAAATTTAATATGTATCCACCATATCTTTATTTATTAATTGATCGATATATTCTTGCTGCTAGCAAAGAAACAAGGTGTTCTACAAATTGACATGTTATGTGATCAGAGCTTTAACTCAACACATGCATACACTTGGCTTGCAATCATAAATTTGCAACCAACAGAGTGCAAGTGCTTGTTCTCGTTTGCTGATCAAGGCAGGCATTTATTATCACCCGGCCCATCGCATACTTTTCTAAAGCGTCTTTTTCTCTAAAAGATTGTACGTATTTGAGTTGATAACATAGCAGCTCTATTATTATTTCTCCATTTCCTTATCGTAATAAAATTGTTAATAAAACTTTAACTTTTGAATGTATCAAGATATATAATGGGAATGAAAGAGATAGTCATATATACAATCTCATCAACGATATAAATAAATATATATATTTATATTATATAAATATCTGAAAGTATACTATCCAATAAGTTTTGCAAAAAGAGACCAAACTCGCATGCATGCGTATATTGCTTGCACAAAGGGATAGTAGCTGTCAATTTACATTTGAATTAAAAGAAATATTTAGGTCATTCTACTTTATTACGTGTTGGCTTAGTTTAGCTTGTCACTTTGGCACTACATACCGGCAAATTTAATCATGGAGTAAAAGGGGCTAGCTTTAACAATTTTCATTAGTTCATTCAATTTTTATTTTTTTTTTGAAAAAAAGAGAGGGAAGATAAAAGTTGGTCAAAGAAATAAAGTATGCGACGACAAATAAAAACATTTATATATTATGCACGCCCGTGAACCCATCCCTGATCATGATATTAGTTCATATGTAATTGAAAATGAAAGTAAGCCCATGATGTTCCCCTTTTCTTTTTCTTTAATTTTCTATTTTAAAATTTTGTCCAATTATGAAGACCAAAACCGAATACAACGTAGGCATTCCTGCTTTTTTTTATTTATCTTTCTTTTTCTAAATAAAATTTTTAAATCATTTGATTGGCTAACTTAATATTAGACAAAATATTTCAAAATCATTTAGAAAATTATGGCATGTCTAAATTGATTTGGAAATTAATTTCTTTGATTTATGAATTAGTTGTCACTTGATTCAACTCTTCTTAGTGTGAAAATCCTTTTTAGTGTGAGTACATTATTTTTACCATATTTATCACAAAGTAATCTTTATTTGTAGAATAATACATTTCAATTATTTTGTGGTAGAATTTTTAGAGATTATGTTTTCTCAGGATAAGAATGTTTCGAAAATGAACATGGCACTACTATAAAAACGAACTTTCCTGACAGTTTTTAACTATCACTATTGAGCAATGAAGACATTCGACTAACTGTCGTATTTGTCTATGCCGGCATAGAAGTAGCTATGTCGACAGTTAAACATTGTCGTCGTTGCTGACAACGCCGACAGTTAATAGGTGTCGCCGTTGCTAGCAACGCCGACAGTTAATAGGTGTTGTCGTTGCTAGAAACGCCAACAATTATTAGGTTTTGCCGCAACATTAAATTTATATATATATATATATATTTTTTAAATCTTTTAATTATATTTTTAACAATTGAAGTTTGATATAAGTTTAAATAAAAAAAATTATTCACATAATTAATTATTATTACTATAATTTGTGAAAAAAATTTATTTATCATAATAAAAATTCATATACATACAACATTTATTCATACAACTGAAATGTAAATAATACATCAAATCCCCATGAGATTAAATAATTCTCAATAAAAATTCATTATAATATTATAATTCCATAAACTTCAAAATATATAATACAACAAATCTCAACAAGACAACATAATTTTCTTCCCCAATTCACTACAAACTCAATCATGTTTCTTTTCTCAATATTTTTCCTAATAAATCTAGGCATCCACCTTAAAAGCCAGTCCTATGATATTCCCTGCATCAATCAATTAAAGACTTCAAATTATAATTAAATAGTATATCTTACCATAATATATTAACAAATGAATGAGAGAACCTACAATAAAACTATGTAAAATTAGTTGATTAATCCCTCTTAGAGATTATTAAACAAAAACTAACCTTGTAAGAATGCCGACAAGGTTTGAAACGGTTGGGAGACCAATGATGTTGTGAATTACAGTATAACAAAATTCCTAATTTAATAATAGAATATCCTCAATTTAATCATCATAAGGATTTTAGAAAGAAAAAAGAATGACTTATTATGGCCATTTATGACACTTTGTATGCCTTTAAAAATATAAGAGCACAATAAGTTCTGTAATCACCAACATAATAAGCATACTCATTATTTTAACATCATTGGCAAAAAAAATATTAATACCATAAATATAATTAACCATAATAATACCAGAAAGAAATATCCAACAAAAACATATTTATATATAGATATATATATATATACCAAAATCAATGAATGTAAAAAAATGAATCATAAAAAATAACTTAAATACAATAGCACACATATATACTCTAAATCTGAATAAACATAACAAAATCGAAGGCAAAGTATCCAACAAAAAATATATATACATAATATAGATACTAAAATCAACAATTCAAAAAAAAAAATTAAGCACTGACATCAAAACACAAATATACCTTAAAGTTGATTAACATAACAAGATAATAAACAAAGTCTTCAGCACTAACAAGAGTAAACACAACACAAATATGTCATAGAATACCAAATATAAAATTATATATAGGGTACCAAAAGCCACCAACAGAACAGTCTATATATATATCCTGAATCTGAATAAACATAACAAAATCAGAAGCAAAGTATCCAACAAAAAATATAAATACATAATATACACTAAAATCCATAAATCTAAAAAAATTAAGCACTGACACAGTAAACACAAAAATATACCCCGAAGCTGATAAACATAACAAGATCAAAAACAAAATCTTCTCCACTAACACAATAAACATAGCACAAATATGTCAAAGAACACCAAATACAAAATACAGAGTACCAAAAGCCACCAACAGAGCAGTCTAAATCTGAATACAACCAACATGGCAGCACATAAACATCTCATACTTAAAAAAAACTAAATTGTAAATATCATTTATGCTTAAGAAAAGAACTTCAGATTAATGCAAATAAACTTTAAACTTGCATTAAAGGTGAAATAAATTAAGCCCCAAAACAATGAAACACATCTCGGAGCCTCAGAACATTGAAATAATAATTCAGTTTCAAATTTATATAGTGATTTCTTAGATTCAAACATGCTCAAAAACACACTTGAGAGAGCTTGAACTAACCAACAAAACCAGACCATAAAAGTAAAACAGAGTCTATAAACTGAACTAAAACAAAAACATTTTATGATACTAGACAAAAGCATAAAAGGAAAACAAACAAGTAAAAAACATACACAATAAATAGCATCAAAGAGCCACTTGGGATGACAAGGATCAACATAGCCAACAATATACTAGAAAATTAAGGCAGATAAAAGTAGCTCAAATGTACCTTATAATACCAATATCAAAAGTAGGGTGCCTAAAGCCTCAAAGCAATATAAATCTAAATACAACAAATATGCCAGCACAAAAAACTCCTAAATCTAATATCAATATCATTATGAGTCTATTTAGTATTTAGTACTTAGATCTTCATGATCTTGGACTAAGCATTGGCCCATTTGGCCAAGTTTTCGATCAAAATTCACTAAGGTTTGGTCTATTTCATAAATTGTCCCTACCTCTATGTGGCATCTTTGTCTCCATAGTGGAACCCTATGCAAAAGCTATTTTTCTACAATTCCCCGGCCCTCTTGCAAAAGCTAGTTGTTTTTGGTCATATTCAATATATGACTATCTTGAGCTTTATTTGAATATAAATGAAAGTGAAACGTTAATCTTTCATAATCTAAAGCATTCGTACTTGCTTTTATGATTTATTTAGTGTAGTTAAGGGCTTCAAGCAAAAAAATAAAAAATAAATTTGATCTCTTGCTCCATTATTTTTAATTATCATTGCTAAATTTAAAACAGACATCACTTTCCCTATATTTGTAACTTAACCATCTATCAATATCAATTCAAATAATTCAATCAATTCAAACAATAAATATTTTTCTTCCTTATATCTCCCCCAGCATGCAATTATATACATCACAGAACCTACATCACTAAGACATGCAAGTTCTCAACCTTCCATTATCACCGCAGCACGCAATTATAATCCTAGAACGTACTTCACTATGGATGAATATTTAAGATATTCAAACTCCTCTAACATACACTTGTACAATATTAAAAAGAATAAAAGACTATACCTCTTCCAATCAATAGCAAGCTTTTCTAATGCTCCTAAAAAAATAAGGCAAGTTTTCACCTTTCAGAATGATCAAACTAAAAAAAAAATCAGATTGTATATCAAAAATTTGTTTCATGCAACTTTCTTCAAAAAAATTCTTTTGTGGCATCTTAAAATCATTTAAATATTCATGCCCTTACTGACTCAACAGTTTCCTATTCTGCCAAAAGAGAATCAATCTGGTTGGCAGATTTTTTTTTTTTTCGGGAATAGAGTTTATTACTATTCAGAATGTAACGGAAAAATAGTACAAATTGGAGGGGGATTTCATCCAACCAGCAAAACTCATCGTCTAGCCTAAGGGCATGCTTCGCCAATCCATGGCCCAAATTATTAAACTTACGGCCAACATGTTGTTCGGAACGAGTTTCCTAATACGCAGTGGAATGGTTGTGGGGTGGGCCCAGTGTACAAAATATTTTGGTAACATATTTAAACTACCTTTAAATATGCGAATCCATTAATATACATACATGAATCATAAGCAAGTTAAGAATAGAATTCATACCTCTTGAAGTCTATCAAGTGTCCTCGCTATCTTTTCGCTTTTAGAACGATCTTCCTATCCAAGCCGCTCCTAGGTACTCACACCAAGATTTTCCAAAGCGTTCTCTACAGCTCAAGAAGTGTGTAGGCACTTAGAGAATGAAGGATAGTTTATTTGTGATTCTACTTGATGTGCTCAACACATGAGATCAAGAGAATAGGGCTGAGAATTGGTTCTTTATTTTTCAGGGAGAGAAAATTATCGTTCTATTTTTCACAGAACGAATCTTGGACTCAGTTTTCTAAGATTGGTTATTTGTATATTTGCTGATATGTCATACTTAAAAGAAGATATTCAAATTTAAAAATTAAATCTGTAACTAACTTACAATTTACATTTTAATTAATTAATTATTTTATTAATGAGAATATCTAAAAAATAATTTTTAAATTATCCATTAATTAATTAATTAAATAAATAAAAATGAAAATCCTATCCCTAAAAATAGCAGTAAACGCCACTGTTTATGCACGTGTAGCATCCCTATTTTTAGGGATGTTAGTTTTTTCAATTTTTATTTAATTATATATTCAAACTTCTTTGTCAGATAAGATCTATCAACCTCATAACTAATTCAAATTTTAATTCAAATTTAAATTAAATATATTTTTAAATAATTATCAAATATAATTAATTATTTGAATAAATATTAATCTTTTAAAATTTAAATCCAATTTGAACTTATCAAATAATTATCTCCCACTCAAATAAAGACATTTAATTAAATCCAATATTTTTTAAAAGAAATATTTAATTTATTATAATTTCAAAAATTATAATTAATTAATTATTTAATTAAATTTCGAAATTAATTTAATTATTTAATATAATTTCAAAAATTATACAATAATTAAATATTAATTAATTTTGTTAACTACAACTAATTTATAATTAATTAATTAATCACTATTATCATATAATTGCATATTTGGCTTGAAGAACAAATTTCTTCTTAAATATGTCTTTAAACTATTTTTTCCCTTCATATCAACTCTTACCTCGAATAGTGTTGATAGAGACGCTATGGGGACCTATGGACCTATAATTACAAGCTCAATTAAATTTGAGATTATTAATTAAACTCTGTAATTAAATAATCTTAATTTATTAATCTCATGATTATTCCACTATAAATATGAGATTGCACTATTGTAATTATAGACATTTCATTTATTGAGTACTTTATAATTATAAAGCATACATTGATATAATCATTGCATACAAATTGACCCTCTAATAATGGTTCATAACTGATCGGGAATAAAATTATCGTTTTACATTTTTAATTATCTCTTGTTTCCTTAAGTACCATTGACTTTGCTAGTGAAGGTTAATTCATAACTAAATTATGAATTTGAGCTCAATAACCTTTCAGTCCCAAAAGTCAACCCTTAAGAGAACCATCATTCAATCTCTTGCGAGAAGGTATAGATTCCATATATGTATACTATGTCCCCAACCATCTACATTAATGAGTTCCCAAAACAAAAGTTTCTAGCCTGATCATTCCGACAGACTCTAACGAGTGAATCAAAGAAATCATATAACATAAACAGGAGTTCATAGTAACTTCAGAATTAAGATCTATTTGTATATGATCATCAGTTGATATATTTAATTAATACTTCAAAACGGTATTTAACTAAGTATTAATAAACATATTAGGTCCAGTTCTATATATTCTCTAATATATAAAGCACCTCCACTAAAGTGTCCTACCACACTAGTGATCCGGATCTAGATCACATGTATTCATAATACTAGTGGACCGTACTTGCAGTAATTAATCTAAAGATTCCATAACTTTAATTTACTAAGAACTATTCAAGTTCATTTATCTCAAACACAATCCTCACATACAAATACATGTTTGAGATCACATATATGAACTTAGGAATTTTTTTGATATTTACATAATATTATCACAAAATAATATAGTCCATAAAATATATGCATAACAAATTCAATTCATTTATTTATTTCATAAAACAATATCTTCTATGTATGCTTTCATGGCACAAATCCCAACAATCTCTCACTTGCCCTAAAGCAAATGATGCATCTCTCTCATTCCCATGTTTCTTACATGCTCCTTGAAAGATTTTATGGATAAAGTCTTTGAGAAAGGATCTGCATGATTATGCTCTGAAGCTATCTTCATAACTGCAACATCTCCTCGATGAACTATCTCTCTTAGCAAGTGATATTTCCTCTCGATGTGCTTTCCCCTCTTGTGACTCCGTGGTTCCTTCGAGTTAGCTACCGCCCCACTATTGTCACAGTATAGGACTAGTGGCTTATCTACATCTGGTACAACTTCGAGATTGGAATAGAACTTTTTGAGCCACACAGCCTCCTTAGCTGCTTCACAAGCCGCTATATACTCGGCTTCCATGGTGGATTCTGCAATGCTGGTTTGTTTAATACTTCGCTAGACTACCGCTCCTCCTCCAAGAGTAAACACTGATCCAAAAGTCAATTTCTGACTATCTCTGTCTGATTGAAAATCAGAATCAGTGTAACCAGTGGGGTTCAGGTCTCCACCTGAATATACAAGCATATAATCTCTAGTTTTTCTAAGATACTTGAGAATATTCTTCATTGCAGTCCAATGACTCAATCCAAGATTGGATTGATAACGGCTGACTATCCCTACTGCATAACAAATGTCAGGTCTTGTACACAACATGGTGCACATTAGACTGCCTACTGCTGAGGTATAGGGATATTGTCTCATGTCTTCCTCTTCCTAAGGTGTTTTAGGACACTACTCCTTGGAAAGGAATACTCTAGAACGGGTTGGCATATCACCCTTTTTGGAGTTTTGCATATTAAAGCGTTCTAGCACCTTATCAATATAAGTTGCTTGAGACAATGCCAAAGTTTTGTTCTGTTTATCTCTAAGAATCTTAATGCCCAGAACATACTTGGCTTCTCCCAAATCTTTCAGTTGGAATTGTACAGCTAACAAGTTCTTTACTTTTGATAATGATGTTACATCATTTCCAATCAGTAATATATCATCAACGTAAAGAACGAGGAATACTACTACACCATCTTTGATTTGGTTGTAGACACAAGGTTCATCAACGTTTTTTTCAAAACCAAACGTTTTACTAGTGTCATCAAATCTAATAATCCAAGATCTAGAAGCTTGTTTGAGTCCATAAATGGACCTAAGAAGCTTGCAAACCTTTTGCTCTTGACCTTTTAATTCGAACCCTTTTGGTTGAGACATGTAAATGGTTTCGTCAAGGTAACCATTCAGAAAAGCTATTTTGACATCCATTTGCCAAATCTCACAATCCATGCATGCGGCTATGGACAAGAGTGTACGAATGGATTTTAACATGGCTACAGGAGAAAAAGTTTCTTTATTGCCAACCCATTCTTTCTGTGTGTAACCTTTCACTACAAGCCTTGCTTTGAAAGTCTCTACTTTCCCACTCGCTCCTCTTTTCTTCTTGAATATCCACTTGCAACCAATGGGTTTCTTATTCTCAGGAGGATCTTGAAGAACTCAGACAGAATTGGAATACATCAATTCTATTTCTTAGTTCATGGCTTCTTGCCATTTTTCTTTGTCAGAATCATTCATGCATCTTTAAATGTCAATGGATCGTCTTTGTTTGTGTCAGACACATCATTTGAACTTCGTGTTCATAGCGTGTGGGTTGCTTACTAACCCTTCCACTACGATGAGGTTCTCTACTATTCTAACTAGAGCTAGTAGTTTCCTCTTGTCGCTTTTCATTGGTTGTTTCTGGCGACTTTGCAACTTCATTCGAGATCATCTCCTCCAGAACAGCTTTACTACGAGGTTTGTGGTTATTAACATAGTAATGTTCAAGAAAAGTTGCATTTGTCGATACAAATGTTTTATTTTCTTTTGGACTATAAAAAATTCCACCTCTGGTCCCTTTGGAATATCCCACAAACATGCACACTTTAGAGCGTGATTCCAACTTCCCGGTCTTTCCTTTAAGCACATGTGCAGGACACGCCCAAATTCAAAAATGGTGTAAACTAGGTTTACAACCATTCCATAATTCTATGGGTGTCTTTTAGATAGACTTAGATGGAACAACATTTAATATGTATAGAGAACATTGAATTGGATAGCCCCAGAATGACAGTGGTAATGATGAGAAACTCATCATTGATCTAACCATATCTAATAATGTTCTGTTCCATCTTTCTGAAACACCATTTTGCTGTGGCGTTCCTGGTGTTGTGAGTTGGGATTGAATGCCCTGCTCACGCAGATGGTCCTTGAATTCAAAATCCAAGTACTCTCCTCCTCGATCAGATCGAAGAGCTTTTAGTGATTTACCTAATTGCTTTTCAGCTTCTGCTTGAAATTCTTTGAACTTTCCAAAAGTTTCAGATTTTCTTTGAATTAAGTATAGGTAACCATATCTTGAATAATCGTCAATAAAAGTGACGAAGTATTCATAACCTCCTCTTGCTTGTACATTAAGTGGACCGCAAACATCCGTATGTACTAGCTGAAGTGGTTGTGTGACTCTTGAACCTTTAGCAGAGAAATGTCTCTTGGTCATTTTGCCTTCTAGAGAGGATTCACAAACAGGGAGAGATCCAATAGATAGTTCTCTTAAAGGACCATTATTTACAAGCCTATTTATTCTGTGTAGACCAATATGACCCAATCTCAAATGCCACAGATATGTTTCACTATCAAAATCAGTCTTTTGTCGTTTAATAGATCTAGGATTAGCTGTTTTAAATAATTCAGAATTATTAACAGATTTCTCTTTAGTTTGCAGTTTATAAAGGCCATCGATAGATTTTGCAGAACATATCTTAAAAACATATCTTGAAATAACAATCGAAAAATCATTAAAAGAGATTTTAAAATTTTATTCATGCAACATAGAAACAGAAATTAAGTTTCTAGAAAATCCAGGAATATAATAAACGTCCACTAAAATAAGAAATTTATTCTTCTCAAATTCCAAACGGGCTGTTCCAACTGCTGTTGCAGAGACAATCTGACCACTGCCTACCCTCATAGTCACCTCTCCATCAGCAAGCTTCCTCGTTGAACTAAGAATCCGAAGAGAAAAGCAAACATGGTTAGTGGCTCCTGTATCAACTATCCAAGACGAGGAATTGTCTTCCACTAAAAAAGCTTCTAGCACAAGTAAATCAAATTTATCTTTCTTTTTCTCTTTGAGGTCAGCGAGATACTTTGGACAGTCTCTCTTCCAGTGACCATCTTTTCCACAGTGAAAGCAAGTCCCTTTTGGGGTCTTCTTTTGTGAGGTTTTAGTGTTCTTGTTCTCTTTGCTTTTGGATGACTTTTTAGGCTTCTCACATATTAATACAATGTTCAAGTTTGATTTCCATTTCATGTAGTTTTTACTAGTCAACTTTTCATTAGCAAGTAAAGAAGATACATGATTTGAGCTAGACATAATTGCTGAAAATAAATAAATAAAAAAATGAATTTATGCATATAATAAATATCAGTTATTTTCGGAATCGTAAACATGATGCATGAATGCAAAAATTAAAGAACACATAAAAAGTAACTACTAATTCCACAATTAATTAATTTGAACATTAATGGACCAGCCTTAGGGTAGGTCAGACTAATTCCAAATTAATTTTGAGACAAGTTCTCAAATTTATAGGTGAAAACTTAAATCAATATTTCTCTTTTGACTTATAAACAACCGCTTGTTTGGTCAAGAATACACTAGTCCTCTCGAATGCCTAATGTACCTTGTGAATGTAACCCATTATTTTAGATCAATGACTTAACTCAAGAGTAAGCCTTAGGGTCAGTCAAACTTGAAATACATCATTAAATCATATTCTTGAAAAATAAGTTTTCCTTGAGAATAACACAGTCAAAAACCTTCCTTAGGGGGACACAAGCAATGGTGTCGCGAGGCCCTCTCCATGCTACCTCAGTGCTAACTAATAATGGAGACCATGAGACTTATTGTCATAACTCCCTCTCCCACTCACTATTTTATAATATGTGTTTTGTCAAAACATCCTGTGCTTTTTAATTGGTTGTAAAAATAAAGTGATCTATTTTTACCAAATGATATTCTAATAATTACTAATCAAATTAAGTTAAAATAAAATTATAGAACTATGCCCTAATTAATTCAATTTTTTTTTGCTATAATTACAAAGAATATCATTTATAATTTAATAAAAACAATTTTATTAAATGCTAGAAATTAAACAACTTTTAAAATATATTTCCGCTCTTGAACTAGTTAAAAACTAGATTTATTATTATACGGTCCAACATATAATCACATAGGACAACTCTAAGGCATGTTTCTACTCATATGAGATGCATGCACAATTTTAAATACTGTGTGGGTTATATGTATAGCATGTCAAAAAATGCATGATAAAGTATTAAATAATTTAATCATATTCAAACATTTAAATAAATAAATACCAACTAAATAAATAAATAAATGTGAGCCGAGTGTCTTGGGTATTTCTAGAAAAATTGCAACACTTGCAAAAATATACACAAAAAACGTAAGAAACTAAATAAGACCTAAAGAGATCTTTATCTTTAACTTTGGGCCTTCACAAGTAGTCTTGATCCATTAAGCCACTTATCCATTTAATTTTGAATTAAAATAACTTGTAATTATCTTAAAAAAAATTTAAGAATAATTAACTTGGGCGTTAATGCCCGATAAGTTATTAGGCCTAGATTTTAATTTTGGCTCATACAATTAATTCAAAATAAAAAAAGTTTAATTATGGGCTAAAATTAATTAAGCCCATAATTTAAATGGATAATTTTAGATGAAAGCCCTAGGGTTTAGAAACCCTAGGGGCAGCTACATATGGTGGCTCGACATGGGGCACAATAGCTGCTGGCTGGGGTGCACGGTGCGCATGCGACAGGCGCAGGCATGGGGTGCATTGTTGGGTACGGCACGCAAGGGGTCGCGGCTAGGTACAGCAGCAGCTGGTGCAGGGGCACGCAAGCGTGCGGCTGGGCGAGGCGCAGGGGCGCACTGGCGTGCTACTGGGTGAGGTGCGTATGGCACGCTAGGTAGGCCGCACGCAGGGGCTGGGCACGCATACGTCTGGGTGAGGCTCAGGCTTCGGGGCACAGAACCTGAGGCTCGGGCCTTACAGAATTTTCAAATAATTTTAATGCAGAAAATTAAAATTACAAAAATTCCTATGCCCCAAAATGGCTTACATTTTTCATCTAGAATTTTAAGAACATTTCCTAAACCCAAAGCACCATATAATAAACAACCCTTAAGAGTAAACTATAATCATACATACATCCATCCATTCCCATATATTACAATAACATAAGAACGCATATTATGCCCACACAGTAATTAATGTTTGCAGAGATTAATCACCGCTCTGGTACCAATTGTTAGGAACGAGTTTCCTAATACGCAGCGGAATGGTGGTGGGGTTGGCCCAGTGTACAAAATAATTAGTAACATATTTAAACTACATTTAAATATGCATATCCATTAATATACATACAAGAATCATAAGCAAGTTAAGAATAGAATTCATACCTCTTGAAGCCTATCAAGTGTCCTTGCTATCTTTTCGTATTTAGAACGATCTTCCTATCCAAGCTGCTCCTAGGTACTCACACCAAGTTCTTCCAAAGCGTTCTCTACACCTCAAGAAGTGTGTAGGCACTTAGAGAATGAAGGATAGTTTATTTGTGATTCTACTTGATGTACTCAACACATGAGATCAAGAGAATAGGCCTGAGAATTGGTTCTTTATTTTTCAGGTAGAGAAAACTATCGTTCTATTTTTCACAGAGCAAATCTTAGACTCAGTTTTCTGAGATTGGTTATTTGTATATTTTCTGATTAGTCATGCTTAAAAGAAAATATTCAAATTTCAAAATTAAATCTGCAACCAACTTACAATTTACATTTTAATTAATTATTTATTTTATTAATGAGAATATCTAAAAACTAATTTTTGATTTATCCATTAATTAATTAATTAAATAAATAAAAATAAAAATCCTATCCCTGAAAATAGCAGTACATGCCACACACAGTCCATGGACTGTGTGTGCACGTGTAGCATCCCTATTTTTGGGGATGTTAGTTTTTTTCAATTTTTATATAATTATTTATTCAAACTTCTTTGTGAGATAAGTTCTAACAACCTGATAACTAATTCAAATTTAAATTAAATATCTTTTTAAATAATTATCAAATATAATTAATTATTTGAATAAATATTAATCTCTTAAATTCAAATCCAATTTGAAATTATTAGTTTATTATCTCCCACTCAAATAAAGACATTTAATTAATTCTACCAATTAAGTAAATCCAATATTTTCGAAAATAAATATTTAATTTATTATAATTTCGAAAATTATAATTAATTAATTATTTAATTAAATTTCGAAATTAATTTAATTATTTAATATAATTTCAAAAATTATACAATAATTAAATATTAATTAATTTTTTTAACTACAACTAATTTGTAATTAATTAATTAATCACTATTATCATATAATTGCATATTTGGCATGAAGAACAAATTTCTTCTTAAATATGTCTTTAAACTATTTTTTCCCTTCATATCAACTCTTACCTCGAATAGTGTTGATAGAGCCGCTATGGGGACCTATGGACCTATAATTCCAAACTCCAATAAATTTGAGATTATTAATTAAATAATCTTAATTTATTAATCTCATGATTATTCCACTATAAATATGAGTCTGCACACTTGTAATTATAGACATTTCATTTACTGAGTATTTTATAATTATAAAGCGTCCATTGATATAACCATTGCATACAAATTGACCCTCTAATAATGGTTCATAATTAATCGTGAATAAAATTATTGTTTTATCCTTTTAATTATCTCTTGTTTCCTTAAGTACCATTGACTTTACTAGTGAAGGTTAATTCATAACTAAATTATGAATTTGAGCTCAATAACCTTTCAGTCCCAAAAGTCAACCCTTAAGAGAACCATCATTCAATCTCTTGCGAGAATGCATAGATTCCATATTTATATACTATGTCCTCAGCCATCTACATTAATGAGTTCCCAAAACAAAAGTTTCTAGCCTGATCATTCTGACAGACCCTAACGAGTGAATCAAAGAACTCATATAACATTAACAGGAGTTCATAGTAACTTTAGAATTAAGATCTATTTGTATATGATCATCAGTTGGTATATTTAATTAATACTCTGAAACGGTATTTAACTAAGTATTAATAAACATATTAGGTCCAGTTCTATATATTCTCTAATATATAAAACACATCCACTAAAGTGTCCTACCACACTAGTGATCCGGATCTAGATCACATGTATTCATAATACTAGTGGGCCGTACTTGCAGTAATTAATCTAAAGATTCGATAACTTTATTTTACTGCGAACTATTCAAGTTCATTTATGTCAAACACAATCCTCTCGTACCAATACGTGTTTAAGATCACATATATGAACTTAGGAATTTTTCTGATATTTACATAATATTATCACAGAATAATATAGTCCATAAAATATATGCATAACAAATTCAATTCATTTATTTATTTCATAAAACAATGTCTACTACATATGCTTTCAGGGCACAATTCCCAACACATGTGACAGAGATGCTCCTGGAAAAGTAGACAATAAAGTTTTAATATCTGAAAAAATAATTCCCAGTACATTTTGATGTACAATGTTATTATTTAAAGCCAAAACAAGAGAAAGGGAGTCAGAAAAGATAACATCCAAGTTAAGTCCAAGCCTTTGAGCCCAATTGAGTGCGACCAACAGTGCTATAGCTTCTGCTTGAAAGGCTGACAACATTCCTGCAATATAATTCATAAGAGAGTTTAGGCAAGAATAAAACAAAGGTATTTCATAGGAATTGAAAAACTATAAACAAAACCTCCCTCTAAAGCAATCAAATAACCTTAACCAAAGGGATGAATCCCTTTGGTTAAGTTTCCAAAGATCGATATAACCATTTACTTTTTTTGCTCACTTATAGGAATGCCTCTTATCAATTAAATTTGAGTTTTTGTAGTAAGTTTTAACTTAAATAACAATGACACTTACCTTTTACGGGCTTAGATAAAGCTGCAATAACTTCCTTCTATGAGGAGAGGATGATTGCTCCAAATCCTATCATTTCTGTCTAGTTAGATAATGCAGCATCTACTGATAAGATATTGGATTGATTCCCCGAATCTTCTCTTCTTTGATTTGTAGATTTTGCATTTTGTATGGGTTGCTCCGTAGTTCTCTGTGTACTTCTTATCGATTCCCAGTATTAGGTTACCCATTCAAACACTTGGTGTCCTTGTCTTGATGGGTTTCCATGGGTTCTTTTATTCTTTTCGAACCAAATTGCCCAAGCTATGATGAGCCTTTTTCCAAAATTCCAGAGGCATAGAGTAGAATTTCCTTAAAGGAAATATCTTCTTTCCTATGTGACATGAATGGATAATCCCATCGATCCCATATTTCTTTAGAGGAAGGACACCAAAAGACAGCATGTGCATTAGAATCCTCTCCAAAACCACATAGTGGACAAACACTGTGTGTAGAGATATTGCGTCGATTTAAACCTTTAAGAGTGGGAAAATTTTCATGGTAGCCTCTCCAAGAAAATTTTTGAATTTTACGTGGTATTTTGATTCCCCAAAAGGACTTCCACCACATTGCTAATAATGTAACAGATGAAGAGGGTAGTGCAGTGTCCATAGATGAGGCTAGATTATACCCACTTTTGAAAGAATAGTTCCCATGATTTGTATAGTGCCAGAGCCATGAATCTGGATGATCAAATTGAGTTAGAGGTATGGTTAAGATGTTTTGGGCATTAACATCATTAAAAAATTATTTGTCTCATACCATGTTCCACGAACCAGGAGTTTCTATGAGATCATGTACTCTAAGGGGATCAGATATATCAATTGTACTCGGGAGAAAAGATGGAGGTCTTGGGATCCCCAGATCACTAAAAGCCAAAGTTTATTTTCCATTTCCTATATGTCGTCGCAATCCTCTAATTAAAAGGTCCCTACCCCAAATGATACTTTTCCATGTTATTGAAGGATAATGACGTTCTCTAGCCTCCAATATACTTGTATGTTGATTGTATCTTGCCTTGAATACTTTTCCAAGAAGGGAGGTAGGGTTTATTAATAATCGCCAAGCCTGTTTTGCGAGAAGTGCCTGATTATACTAAATAAAACCTCAGAATCCTAATCCTCCCTCACATTTTGGTCTACACATTTTATGCCAAGCACGCCAATGAATTTTCTTTTGATCAATAGTAGAACCCCACCAAAATCGGGCTTGTATTCTTTCAATTTCTTGGCATAAACCTTCTGGTATACGGAAGCATGACATTAGATAAGTTGGCATAGCTTGGATAACAACTTTAAGTAAGATTTCTTTACCAGCTTGAGAAAAAAGCTTTGATTGCCATAAGTGTAACTTCATCCAAACTTTGTCTTTTATTGAATTAAACAAAATTCTCTTATTTCTACCTCTCAACATGGGTAGACCCAGATATGTTTCTATGGAATCAATTCTTTGCATATTTAGAGAGGATGTATACAAAGTGGCAATCTCTTCCGAAGTATTTGGGGAAAAATATAATAAAGACTTTGTAAAGTTGATCATCTGTGTACCAAAGAAAGATACTAATTATAGCTATATGAATAATTGGAAAACATATGAATTGATATCTCTAATTGGAGTTAGTTATTAGTGAATGCCTTTATTGTCTCTTTCAAAATTTGATTGCAATGGTTTAAAACATTACCTGTCCAGAACATGTCGAGTATAGAGAAAATATGTTTTGTATAGCTTGTAGAGATCTCTCTAATGCCTAGACGATAATGAGGCTGTCATCTGCAAAGAATAAATGGGTAATGAAAGGAATTGTATTAAATATTCTCAGTCCCTTTATTTCCTTTATACTTTGCTGCTTGTTGAATTAAAGCTGAAAAACCTTCTGCACAAACTAGGAAAAGATAAGGTGATAGAGGGTCCCCCTGTCTCAACCCTCTTGATGGAATTACTTCTCCATAGATTACTCCATTAATTTGAAACGAATATCGGACTAAAGTTACGCATTTCATTAATTTGTTAACCTAGTATGGTCGAAATCCCATCTTAATTAACATTTTTTCCACAAAAATCCATTCAACTTTGTCGTACGCCTTACTCATATCTAATTTCAATGTTGCAAATGATTTCCTCCCTGACTTCTTAGATTTTAAACTGTGAAGGCACTCACAGGCAACAAGTGCATTATCTATAATGAGTCTTCCTGGGACAAAAGCACTCTGTGTAGAGCTGAAGAGTGAAGCTAGGAAAGGTTTTAATCTATTAATTAATACCTTGGAAATGCATTTGTATAGGACATTGTAAAGACTGATTTGTCTAAAATCACTGATAGCAACTGGATTTTTCACCTTTGGAATCAGAGTAACCAATGTTGAATTAATTGTAGACAAATCTTCACTTCCATTTAAGCATTCTAGAATAGTTTTTGATACTAACGGGCCAACAATATCCCAATGATCATGGGAAAACAGTGCACTCATACCATCTGGACCTGGGCTTTTATTTGCAGGCATAGAGAAGACTGCATCTTTTATTTCCTCCAGGGAAAATGGGGCTTCTAAACTCATGTTCATCTCATCTAAACTCATGATCATGGGAAAACAGTGCACTCATACCATCTGGACCTGGGCTTTTATTTGCAGGCATAGAGAAGACTGCATCTTTTATTTCCTCCAGGGAAAATGGGGCTTCTAAACTCATGTTCATCTCATCTGAAACAGAAGTATGAACTCCTTGTAATAGTTCTTCAATTATTTCTTTTGAAGGAGACGAAGAAGTGAAGAGAGAATTGTATAATTTTATTGTGATCTCAATGATCTCACTATCACTTGTGCACCATTCGTTTCCATCATTGAAAATGCCTATCATATAATATTGGAAAGGTTATTATCACAAGCAAAATTTTTATGACCTACCCATTCTAGCTTGTGTGTTTTTAATGATATAAAGCTTGTTATATATGATAATGGAATATTAGTTTATTATTGGTTTTGTATCTTTATATTATAGTTATTCCTTGATTTTCTTTGGTTTCTATCTATTATTGTGCCTTGAAAGTATCCATAATTGTTAGCCAATATTTTACCACTCAATAATTAAGCTTTTTGTGAAATATATTTGAAGATCATAATATAAAGTAAAATCATGTAAAGTACCTTTTATTGAATTGTTCTTCTGTCGCTCTCTTGCCTTTTGATGAAAGAATTTTGTATTTTGGTCTCTTGCTTTTAGCCATTGTATTCTGGATCGTTGATGCCAAAAGACTTCCTCTTTGTGCAATAAATCATCCAATTTTGTTTCTGTTTGTTGTAACTCACTATGGTCATCCATATGTTTTTGTGAATTCTGCAAACACATAATTTGTGAATGAGTTTCTTTGATGTCTTTGGATAACGATCCAAATTTTGACTTGTGCCATGTGGATAGGTTAGTTGTGCCTGCCTGAATATTATTCATAGTTAAGAGAAGGGAGGAGGAAGAAGAAAAAGGTTTCCAACACTTTTTTATAATTTCTTTGCATTCTGACTCATTTGACCAAATATTTTCAAATTTAAAATGAGGTCTTTTCCTGTTTCTTAAAAGGTCGGACCAAGTTTCATTTTGTAGAGTTAAATTAAGAGCTCTACGATCTGAATGGTAGAAGTCTAAATGTGTTAAAGAGGCTGAAGTAAAACTATCTTTCTACACTTTGTTAACCATTGCTCAAACCAGCCTCTCCTGTAAGAGGCCATCCTCACAAAATCTTTGCCAAGTAAATTGATTACCTCTATAATCCAAGGGTTGTAATTTACATACCTCTATTGTGTTTTGAAACGCTTCAATTTGTTGCTCGTTTCACAGCCTTTCTCAATTTTTATCAGCTTGACTTAGAATTTCATTGAAGTCCCCCATCACTAACCATGGCCAATGTGCTACTATTTGCAAATGTTGTAACATCTCCCATGTCATATGTTTATTGGATACTGCTGGGTCTCCATAAAAGCCACCGAAGTGCCAAGACAAATGTTGATTATCAAAACTTATAAAGCACCTTATGTGATTTGAGGATGATGATTGTACTGAGATCACTTCATTTTCTTTCCATAGTAGCATTAATCCTCCACCTAGGCCTGTCCTTGGAACCTCGAAGCCATTATCGTAAGAGAGTTGCTTGCACATTGTTGCTACTTTATCATTAGTAAGCTTTGTTTCCATTAGAAAAATTACTTCAGGTCTATTGTTCTTGATGAGGAATCTTAACTACCTCATAGCTTCATCTCGATTAAGTCCTCTGGCATTCCAACTAACAATAGCCATTTGGAGAGAAAACGAATATGTGACTAGTGGAAACTTTTGATCAAGCTTGTGAACACCTATTACTTTATTTATAATTATTGTAGGCTAAAGAGAATATTTTTCATGAAGATAATATTTTTAATGGTGATCTCTTTTATATCATAATTAATAATGAAAATTTGCTTCAATTTTCATGTAATTTATTATAATAATTATTTTCATATCAAACTAATATCATTTGTTTTGACTAATGAATTAGACTTAATGATTTTCAAATATTGTGGGATTTTATTTATTAGACAAGATATTTAACTTTATGGAACTTGGTTTATATTTTCGCTAGTTATGTTTGGCAATATAATTTTTTAAGTGAAGTGTGGCAAGATAATTAGAAATTACACAATTAAATAATATTAAGTAGTAATTATTATTTAAAAATGAAAATATTTACTAATTATGCTAAATGATATTCTTTAATTTCCTCTTTCATTGACTATTATGTGATACCCAGTAACTTCTAATTATATTATTAATTGCTTATGAACTCTGTTGACGCAGTTCTTCGCCAACAGGTAGTTAAGAAAAGAAGAGAAAGGGATTAGTGCTAATGTTGAACCGTAACAGATATATGTTCTTGGAAAAGTGAAATGGTGACTCAAGACACATTTTTTAAGTGGTTCGAAGGTTACAATCTTTCTACTCCACTAGTCAGTATTATTGCTATATACTGGATATTTGAATACAGGGTATTTCTTACAAGAGATAATCCAACCCTTATCAACTCCCAGGGTCTCCATATTTATAGGAGAAGGCACCTGGGAGTTGGTAAGAAGGTTATCCCGTGACCTTCTTACCTATCGTATCAACTCTGTGACACTCATGATTAATTCCTAAACCTAACACATAAGTGTGGTCAAATCAATAGGTAAGGAGATAATGGGCCGCACGGCCCAACCCAGTCTTGGGTGTCTGAATACGCACGTTCATGCTGCGTGTCCGAGAAGTCAGGGGCATATCAGACACGTGATGTCTGATATGTGCACGTTTAACTTGCGTCTGTTGACTTTACAAAGAGTCATAGCCTCCAAATCCAGCTCGTACCACGAGCTGGATACCTAACTTGACCTTCGGCCTTCAGAGTCCGGACTCAAGTCTTAGGCAATCTTGGCGAACCCTTGGGATACCTCGATCTATGGAGGTATGATCTTATGACGTCAGCTCCGGTTTTGGGGATATCCACGAGGTAATCATGATTAGACCGCAGCTCAGCTCGCTAATCAGCCCGTGGAAAAATCAGGGCGTACAAACTCCAATAAATGTCAATAACGTGAGAATAATAACATATTATTTCATACCTATTTGTATAATTTTTAGGCATCAAAATATTATTACATATATTAATGTAAAGATTTTGATTCAATTTCATTGACTATTATATGATACCCAGTAACTTCTAATTAAATTATTAATTGCTTATGAATTCCAATAAATGTCAATAACGTGGGAATAATAACACATTATTTCATACCTATTTGTATAATTTTTAGGCATCAAAATATTATTACAAATATTAATGTTAAGATTTTGATTCAATTTCATTGGCTATTGTAAGATATCTATTAACTTTTGATTATAATTGTACGCCCTGATTTTCCCACGGGCTGATTAGCAAGCTAAGCTGCGGCCTAACCATGATTACCTCATGATCATCCCCAGGGGCCGGAGCTTCTGTCGTAATGTCATGCCTTCTTAGCTCGAGGAAGCCGCAAGAGCTCGCCTTCACTGCCCAAGGCCGGGGCAGGGATTCCAAAGGCCGAAGACCGAGCTAAGTATGATGCTCGTGGTACGAGCTTCATATGGAGGCTGTGAACCTTTGTGAAGTCAACACACGCAAGGTAAACGTGCATATATCAGGAATCACGTGTCTGATATCCCCCTGACTTCTCGGACACGCAGCAGGAACGTGCGTATTCAGACACCCACGACTGGGTTGGGCCGTGCGGCCCATTACCTCCTTACCTATTGATTTGACCACACTTATGTGTCAGGTTTAGGAATTAATCATGGATGTCACAGAATTGATACGACAAGTAAGAAGGTCATGGGATGACCTTCTTACCAACTTACAAGTGCCTTCTCCTATAAATATGGAGACCCTGGGAGTTGATAGAGGTTGGAAAAATAATCTCTTGTAAGAAATACTCTGTAATCAAATACTCAATATAGATCAATAAAATTGACTAGTGGAGTAGAAGGATTTTAACCTTCGAACCACTTAAAAGACATGTCTTGAGTCACCTCTTTCATCCTCTAAGATCATATATCTATTTCGGTTCTACATTTAGCACTAATCCCTTTCTCTTCTTCTCTTAATTATCTGTTGGCGAAGAACCGGGTCAACAGTTTGGTGCTTTGATTGAGAGTAAGTTCGATTAGTGCTGCTGCAAACATCCAACTATAGTGACTACTCGGTCCAGGCATGGTAATGAGACAGAACAACATGATGGGCAGGAGGCTCATCATACTACCATCCCTGATGAACAAGTTCCTGAAGTCCAGCAGCGGCCAGGAAAACAGCCGGTGGGCCAAGATGATACCGGTAGTTCGGCGCCTCGGCCACCTAATCCGAACCCATGTTATTATACTGCGGTGGAAATGGAGAACGCTCAACTGAGGAGTCAGTTAGCAGCATCTAGCCAGCAAATCCAGGATATCCTGGCCCGATTACCCCCTCTCACAACCGGCGCTAACGTCGGAGAGAGGAAAGGCGAGGCTCCTAAGTCTCGCTGGGGTAACCGGTCCAGGCATAGCCGTTCGGATAGACTTCCGGCAGCCAACTCCACCCCTTCATCACACCATCGAGAGGCAAACTTCGAGGAAATGTCTAGGACCGGACAACAGCAATACGGCCATTCGGTAAGGATGTCGACTCCTAGCTCCCAACCATCCTCGAGAACACCCAGGGGAGCTCGAGGAAATTCCCGAAGGAGATCTGGGGAAGGCTCGCGACGTCAGCCCGTCCCCGACGACCGTCCTGCGCCTCGTCCAGATCGCCCGGTGCGGGACCAGTAGGTTGGCAGGGCCGAAAGGCCCCACCAAACTGCTCGAGCTTCCTTCGCCCAGGTCGCGGAAAGATGTCCAAGGCTTAACAGGAAGAGTGGCAGCGCTCAACCGGTTTATTTCCAAGTCAACCGATAAGTGTTTGCCCTTCTACAACCTGCTCCGAGGAAACAAGAAGTTTGAATGGACAGTAGAATGCGAAAGCGCATTCGTCGACCTGAAGGCACATCTAGTTGAACCACCCGTGCTATCCAAACCCAAGGCAGGAGAGCCTCTTTTTCTCTACCTGGCTGTCACTGAGGATGCAGCTAGTGCCGTACTGGTACGAGAAGAGGACCAAGTTCAGAAGCCAGTCTACTACATCAGGAAGGGACTTCTCGGGGAAGAATCACGATACCCACTGATGGAAAAATTGGCGTTCTGCCTAATCACGGCCTCGCGAAAGCTCAGGCCGTACTTCCAATCTCACTCAGTACACGTCGTGACCGATCAGCCTCTAAGGCAGGTTTTGCAAAAACCTGAAGCATCGGGACGTTTGTTAAAATGGGCGGTCGAACTCAGTCAGTTCGAGATTTTCCACACTCCACGAACTGCTATAAAAAGTCAGGCCCTCGCCGATTTTGTGGCAAAATGCACGGGATTCCAGGAGGATCCAGCAGAGGGCTCACCCCAGGTCACCTCGCCCCAATCGTTGTGGAGGATCTTTGTGGATGGTTCTTCCAGCGAGAACGGCTCCGGGGCCGAAATCATTCTGATATCCCCCGAGGGGCATAGATTCCACTCGGCGCTAAGGTTCGGGTTCAAGGCCTCCAACAACGAGGTCGAGTACGAAGCTTTGTTGGCCGGGCTGAGGATATCCAAGGAGTTAAAGGTGAGCTCCGTCCAGTGCTTCAGTAACTCCCAGCTCGTGGTAAACTAGGTTCTGGGCGAGTATCAGGCGCAGGGACCCAAGATGGCCGCCTATCTGGCAAAGGTAAAAGCTGAGCCGTCCACATTTGAGCGAGGATCGATCGAACAGATACCCCAGGAACAGAACGCTAATGCAGATGCTCTTGCCAAGCTCGCCACATCGGGAGAGACGGAGACCTTGGGGTTGGTGCCAATAGAATTCTTGGAAAAACCAAGTATAGAAGGAGACCAGGCTGAGGTCGAGATGGTCGACGCCAGGCCGACCTGGATGACCCCCATTCTTGAATATCTCGTCGAGGGCAAGCTGCCTGAGGGACGTAACGATGCACGGCGAATCCTGTATCAAGCTCCGAGATAAACGATAGTCGATGGGGTGTTGTACCGACGTGGGCATTCCCTACCTCTCCTCCGGTGTGTTCTTCCAAGTGAAGCGAAGGCCATCCTGCAGGAAGTTCACGAAGGATTCTGCGGAGACCACACCGGGGGGCAGAGCTTGGCCTTAAAGGTTCTCAGGCAAGGGTATTACTGGCCAACTCTGTCCAAAGACTTGATCTCGTACATGAAGAAGTGCGACAAGTGCCAGCGATTCACTGCAGTTGCCCGAACTCCTCCAGTCGAACTGAAGATGATCTCGTCCCCATGGCCGTTTGCCGTTTGGGGGATAGACTTGGTTGGCGCCCTCCCCACTGGAAAAGGCGGGGTTCGTTACACCGTGGTAGCCATCGACTACTTTACTAAGTGGGCTGAGGCAGAGCCGTTGGCAACGATAACGTCCAAAAAGGTGCTTGACTTCGTGGTTAAAAGCATCATCTGTCGCTTCGGCCTGCCCAAGAAGATCGTCTCCGATAACGGCACTCAGTTCGACAGTGACCTGTTCACTGAGTTCTGTGAAAGACATGGGATTGTAAAAAGTTTCTCCTCCGTGGCCTATCCTCAGGCTAATGGCCAGGTCGAAGCTGTCAACAAGACCCTAAGGGCGAGCCTCAAGAAAAGATTAGATGAAGCGAAGGGGGTCTGGCCAGAACAGCTCCCCCAGGTCCTATGGGCATACCAGACCTCGCATCGAACTCCTACGGGTCATACTCCCTTTTCCCTAACCTTTGGGAGTGAGGCAGTCCTCCCCGTGGAGATAAAGGTTCTTTCGCATAGAGTCCAGTCTTATGACCAGGATCGAAACCATGAGCTCCTGTGCCATTCCCTCGATCTGGTTGAGGAAAGGCGAGAGGATTCGCAACTCCAGCTCGCCCATTATCAACAGAAAATCACCCGCTACTTCAACACCAAGGTCAAAAAACGCGCTTTTAGCATGGGCGACTTGGTCCTGAGGAGAGTTTTCCTCGCCGGAAAAGATCCAACAGATGGAGTTTTGGGACCGAACTGGGAAGGACCATACCAGGTCATCAAAGTCATCAAGGAGGGAACTTATAAGTTAGCTCGACTTGATGGAGGGGCGGTCCCGCGGACTTGGAACGCCATCCACTTAAAGAGATATTATCAATGATCCGCTTGTAAGTCCTGGAAGGCCACTTTTTATGTGTTAATGAAAATCAGCTTTTTATGCATATTTGCAAGTATAATCTTAAAGTAACCATGAAAGACCCTTTCTGTAACGCCCTACTTCCTTAGAGCCGTTACTAAGTGAGTTTTTAAGACAAAACAGTGTGCAATGAACTCGCTAACCGAGGTTTTGAAACAAAAGTGTGACTAATTAAAAGTTAAGGCTGTAATCTTTGAAAATGCGTCGTTTCATTAAAACTTCTATTATTAAACATTTGGGATCCCAAAATAAGGTTTGAAAACTAATTACATCTTGAAATAAGGTTACAGTTGAGAAATCATAAGATCATAGATTATTACAGCCATTTTCGAATAAACCCCCAACCAAAGCAGTCGGGCAGGCCAAACATGTACGCGTCGCTTCACGCTCTCCGTACTCATGGTTGGTTGATTCATTCATTGCCCTTACCTGCAACATAGAGCACCCGTGAGCCGAAGCCCAGCAAGAAAACTCATGCAGAACATAACATATGCAATGTATACAGTTTATCATAACAGATAATCCACAAATAAACAAGTCAACCATTAGACTAAGCAAACACGGCCATGCCACCCCAAAACCTTACCAAAGCCCTGGGGTATCGGTTCTCACCGTAAGGATAACTCATGTATCCACCGGGCCCCGCCCTGACTATAGCATCCCATGTGCTAGGTGTTACTTCCGGCCCCGCTGCCGTACCCGGCTTACGCCGTTCTCGGCCCTTGCCGTTCAATTTACTATAATCACACATATAGCATAACACAACAACATTCCAATAAATATTAATTCATTTAAGTCTACACCCTAACATGTAATGCAATATAGGGCCATGCCCGGCAATCATCTCATCATGCAACATGCAATATAGGGCCGTGCCCAGCAATCACACTATGGGCCCATGCCCTATCCTACGGGTGTTATAGTTTTCTTACCTGTACTCCGAGCCTCTTGATGCACTAAAGCCGCGAGCACGGTCCTCAAGCACGAGCCTCTCCAATAGTCTAGTCACAACACACATAAAACACTTTTTAATACTAACCAACCCAAAACCATTTCCCGGGACCAATCCCGCACTCTCGGGACCTCTAATTCCCTAAAACAATACACCGGAACCATCCCCCGAGTCCCCGGGCAAAAGCCCTAAAAACCAGAATTTTGCCTGCCAAAATGGCCTAGGGTCGCGGCACTCCCCTCAAGGGCCGCGGCGCCCAGCGACCTACCCCTCTCCTGATGCAACCTCGCGCCGCGGCGCCCAAGAACAGGGCCGCGGTGCTCATATGCGAACCCAGATTTCTGGGTTTTCCCATGCGTTTTTCCCGAGCTTCAACCTCTCCAAATCACCCCAAACAAATACCTCAACCCCAAAATCAAATCAAAACCTCATATAAACCATCTAACAACCCATAAACACTAGATTCAAGCTCAAAACACAAACATACCCAACAATTCACCCTTAGATTGCAAAAATCAGCAACTTCAAACTAAAACTTTAAAAACTTAACTCAAGCTTCAAATTTCTCAAATCAAAACATAAATCAAACTTAAATATGCATAAGTTCCTTACCTTAAGTAGAGAATTCACCCAAAAGCCTCCTCACTTCAGCCCTTCTTCCCTTCCTCTTCTTCTCTTTCACTTGCCCTAGCTTTCTTCTCTCCTTCTCTTTCTTCTCTTCCATTTCTATCAATGCTCAAGTGAACATAAGTGCCCAAACCGAACCCCCCTAAATCCCAGCTGAACTTTGTCTATAACCCTTGCCAAAAGACCATTTTACCCTTTCCTACTAACCCTCCTTAGCTAAACCTTAAAGGGCACTTAAGTCATTACACATCATTTCAATTCTATCACTTTTTACCTTAAAACTTGTTACCCACAGCAGTAACTAATGGTTACCCAGGTTACTAAATCTCCAATAACCATTACCCGCTAAATCTCAGCTTAACCATAAAATTCCCAAAGTACCCCTAGGCTCCTCTCGAGCCGGGTATAGAAATCCCGTTGTGACTCTTAAGTTAACTAGCTCTCTAGGACCGTCTCAGCACGTGCATCACATTAATAACACCACACTCACGTGGTACAATTCACAGAACACAATTATCACATATATGCCCTCAGCGGGCTAAAATTACAAATTTACCCCTATCATGCAAACGGGGTCCACATGCGTAATTATTTCACCTAACATGCATACTAACCACGTAGTCATGCATCTCAATGTTCAATTAGTCATATAACATGCTTTAAATCATATCCATGCATTTAACTCATAAAATCACACATAAATCCCATCGTGCCCTCCTGGCACGCTAATCAAGGCCCTTAAGCCTTATTAGCGAATTTGGGTCGTTACACTTTCCCAGTTACTTGGGGGGCATATGGTACCTGGATATAACCAGGTCTCCTCAACGACTTAGATGTTGATTCTTATCGATTGACCATTGTTTTCTTAAAAACGCGAGATATCGATAAGGGTTAACGCTAACTAAGTCCTATCCTGGTTTTAACCGGGTCATAAAACTTAGAAGTTAATTTAAGTCTATTGATCGTTGTTCTTCTTAAAGTGCTCGAGATATGGATAAAAGTTAACACGAACTAAGTTTTCAAATTAAGTTCCTGGTTTTAACCGGGTCATAAAACTTAGAAGTTGATTTAAATCTATTGATCGTTGTTCTTCTTAAAGAGCTCGAGATATGGATAAAAGTTAACACGAACTAAGTTTTCAAATTAAGTTCCTGGTTTTAACTGGGTCATAAAACTTAAAAGTTGATTTAAATCTATTGATCGTTGTTCTTCTTAAAGAGCTCGAGATATGGATAAAAGTTAACACGAACTATGTTTTCAAATTAAGTTCCTGGTTTTAACCGGGTCAAAGAACATAGAAGTTAATTTAAATCTATTGATCGATGTTCTTCCTAAAGAGATCGAGATATGGATAAAAGTTAACGCGAACTAAGTTTTTCAAAAAAATTGTAACCGAAGTGCGAAAAGGCAAGAAAAAGCATAAATTAAAAACGTCAAAGAAAATTGTCTCGAGGTGAAAACACCTCATGCAAAGGTTACATAAAAAAATACTTAAAAATATTCAAGGGAAAAAGAGACAAAACGCCCTAAGCTCCGTCAGATGGCCCCTGGGAGGTCGCTGTCTCACCCTGCTCCGTCGCGCCAGAGCCTTCCCCAGTCTCCGAAGGCGGCACCTCTTTGTCAAGGCGAGCTTGGAACTTCACCAGGAAGCCCACCCAGAGACTCGGTAACATGAAGGAAAAGTCAGCCTCCGGATTGTAGACCCAGCAGTGATAGAACAGATCTTCCATGGACTGCTTCGAAGTGGTCCGTTTAGCCTCCAGGGCAGCCTGAATCTCAGTCTTCGCGGCCTCGAGGTCTGTCCGCGAGGTGGCAAGGGAGGTCTCGAGCTCTTGGACCTTCGAGCGGGTCTTCTCCAACTTGGCCTTCGAGGTCGCCAAGGCATCTTTAGTCGCCTTAGCCTCCTGAAGAGAGGCCTGGTGCTCGGTCCTCATATCCTCGAGCTGAGTTTTTTCCCTGACGATGCTCCGGTGAAGAGCGACGACGCCCTGTGAGAAATGAAAGATAAATTGCCTTAGAGGAAAAATAGGGCAAAGTGTAATGGTAAAAGCTTTAAGAGAACAGGGCAGCTTACCGTTAGGGCCATGCCCATTGCAGACTCCATTACGCCAACCGGGCTCATTGTCTCAATGGCCTAGAGCTCCTTCTCAGTAAACTTGTATATATGGCTGACGGCGTAGTTTGCCGACTCATACACCATTCCCCGGAAGGCCTCTGGGATCTTCTCCAGATCCTGAGGATTGACTGGGATGCGTACATCGGAGGCCACCACGGCCGAAGTCCTGAGCTCCGATCTTGCATCCTGGTTGGCGGCTAGAGCTCGCGAAGGTGGTAGAGGCATTTGGCCTGCTCCTGTAGCAGGGAGAATCGCTCCCGCGACCTGGTCTGCCGGGGTTTTCTCCTTTTCCTTTGCTGAAGACTTGGTGGAGACCCCAGTGGCACTCTTGGACCCCCGGAGCCTTTTCAGTCTTGGCCCGGCTGAGGGGTTCCCCCCGAAGACTGCGCCTCGCAAGCTCTCCTCGGGCTGAGACATCTCTTCTGTCAAAACAAAAACATGGTTAGTACAAGTTAGCAACAATACAGAGACAAAGACAAAGGAATAAAGGTAAAAAGTATGCGAATACTAAGGGAGCCCTGCCACCCGAGTTGGAAGAAGAACCTAAGACGATTACTTCCCGAACTAGCGCAAGTTCTGGGTCCGGGTCTGACTCAGGGCTAGACTCTCCTACGTACTGCCTAAGCCCCGGAGCTAAGATACCCCTCTGGAGGGATGGCCATGAATGGAGGTTGGTCCCATACTCCTCAAATAGGATCGACCTAAAGGCTAGGGTGTTATCTACTACTACGGTACCCCTAGGTCGGCTATCTTGGTAGTCCAACACGAGCCGATCGACGCAGTGGAGCAGGGTTGTGTCCAGGTCCGGATCACTTCGGTGACGATGGACGAGCTGTCGCGGGTTGAATCTAGCTAGCCGGGGGTCGGCAATGGCCCTATATAAGTTCCTAAATATGTAAAGGTTACCTTGGCCCGAGGGACCCGCGGCTGCTCCGGACTGGATCCTCTCTTCGTCTGTTATCTGGGCGACCTCCAGCGCCCGCTTCTTGCTCCTCACAAGTGGAGTCTCATCCTCCTCGTCCATCGGGACCTCCTCCATGATGATGGGCATAGAGGAGCGAGCTAGGGGAGGCCCTCGAGGCCTCCTTAGATTCAAAGTATGATTTGGGAAAATCAGCTTACAAGCCACCATCGTCTCGTCCGTCACGAGCACCCGGTAGTCCTTCTCACTGGGGGGCAAGCCCGCCAGTGTCTCGTATTGACCCCCGAGGGTCGCAGATTTCTCTGTCCTCGTGAAGATAGCTGCAGGATTAGTCCAAGTCAGAAAGGGACACAAGAATTGTACGAAATCTAACGTACGAGCTAAAGATAAAAAGAACTTACGAGGACGATTGAAGTAGTGGTGCTCGCAGTTCCGGAACCCAGTTGACATGAAGAACTGGTCCTTAAAGTCATTAGGGTGGCTGGGCAGCTCGATGACCGCTGCCATATTGGGAAACCGGGTTAGATAGTAAAACCCGTCGCCTCGCCCCCGTTGGTTCAGGCTGGCTTTGAGGCAGAAGAAATATAAAATGTCTGCAAGAGTGGGGACCTCCCACTCGTGCTTCTGGAACAAATACCTCAACCCTACCAGCAGACGGTAGGAGTTGGGGGGGAGCTGAAATGGGGCCAACCCCACGTAGTTGAGGAAATCAACAAAATACTGATCCAGTGGAAGGAAGGCCCCTGCCTTAAAATGTTCACCGCTCCAGGCCGCGAACGACTCGTCGAGCGGCGCACAGCTCCGCTCGCCATTTGAAGCAGGTCGGGCCACTACGGATGCTTTCCCCAGGGAGATGTTGTGGGAAAGGAAGATTTTGTTAATCTTCACCTGGTTGGTGATCTTTGAGACGATCCTCTCCGCCTCAAAGAATGCATCAGGAGTCACCTCGACCTCTTTCTCCACTGCCGGCCCGAAGCGGGGGATTGGGGAGCTAGGCATCGCCGCCTTTCCTCTGTCCTGCTGGGAGGCCGAGCTGCTGACGTTCTTCTGTGGGAAATTCCTCTTTGGAGCCATCTGGTCGCCTAACGAACAAAAGAAAACATTTCAGAAAAGGCGACCCAAGCATGAGGAAAAAGAAATTATTATTTGCACGAGCTGAGGTAAGCCCAGCCCGTGGAGAGTGGGACCATGCGGTTCGATGAACACGCGCCTGTGCTCCCAACAGATCCCCGATTCCTCGGGATTCCTGTGTCAGGAGGGTCAGGATAGAATTTTCCTTGGGGGGAAAGTTTCAGTAGGCAGAAAATTGCAAAACGCCTGTGAGGCGTGTTCCCTAAGCTACCCGGTTTTGCACCCAAAATTACCAAAACTCCTACCCAGAAAATTTTCCCCAGAAAAAGCATCCTAAAACCCATACTCTAAAATGGTTTCCTACAGCAAAGGTAACCTAAAAAGGGCTTTCACCCTTCGTATCCACAAAACCCAGTAAAACCTTGCATGCGGCTACAGTAAAATTTTTACCTATGCTATAGTGGCATATATTCTCAAAACGCACATGGTCAGGAAACTTACAGTGTATAGTTGGGAGGTGGATGGAGGTCTCGCCTTGGTAAAAGCTTCGTCGATGTATTGGCTTCCAAAGCTTTGAAGAAATCCGTGCGCCTAAGCTTCTTGAACGCTGAAAGTAGCAGTAACAGAGTAGAGGGTTTGTTCTTCTGAAATAAAGAGAGAAGAAGAAAAGAAGTTTGAAATTTTTTGAATGAAAGGGTGGCCCATGCGTAGGGTGGCCACCCCTTTTTATATGCGTAAAGGATCACGTGTAGAGGGCCGTTGGATGGCCCTGATGAGGGATCCGAGGCCCTCCACTCAAAATACGAAACGACGGCTGGGCATAGGCTAGGCCATTAAATGCGGTTCTCGTAAGACGTACCGTCACCACCCACGATGTTCCACGTATCAGGCGCCTGCGTAAAAAGTGGAATACGAAGAGTTCATGGGGAAGTCTAAAAGCCCCTACTGTGGTCTTATATTCGACATAATATACCACGAGCAGGAGCTTGGGAGGCAGATGTACGCCCTGATTTTCCCACGGGCTGATTAGCAAGCCAAGCTGCGGCCTAACCATGATTACCTCATGATCATCCCCAGGGGTCGGAGCTTCTGTCATAATGTCGTGCCTTCTTAGCTCGAGAAAGCCCCAAGAGTTCGCCTTCATTGCCCAAAGCCGGGGCAGGGATTCCGAAGGCCGAAGACCGAGCTAAGTATGATGCTCGTGGTACGAGCTTCATATGGAGGCTGTGACCCTTTGTGAAGTCAACACACGCAAGGTAAACGTGCATATATCAGGCATCACGTGTCTGATATCCCCCTGACTTCTCGGACACGCAGCAGGAACGTGCGTATTCAGACACCCACGACTGGGTTAGGCCGTGCGGCCCATTACCTCCTTACCTATTGATTTGACCACACTTATGTGTCAGGTTTAGGAATTAATCATGAATGTCACAGAATTGATAAGACAAGTAAGAAGGTCACGGGATGACCTTCTTACCAACTTCCAGGTGCCTTCTCCTATAAATATGGAGACCCTGGGAGTTGATAGAGGTTGGAAAAATAATCTCTTGTAAGAAATACTCTGTAATCAAATACTCAGTATAGATCAATAAAATTGACTAGTGGAGTAGAAGGATTTTAACCTTCGAACCACTTAAAAAACGTGTCTTGAGTCACCTCTTTCATCCTCTAAGATCATATATCTGTTTCGGTTCTACATTTGGCACTAATCCCTTTCTCTTCTTCTCTTAATTATCTGTTGGCGAATAACCGCGTCAACAATAATATTAATTATTTATGGATTCCAATAAATGTCAACAACGTAGGTATATTAGCAAATTATTGCATTTCAATTTGTATAATTTTTGGGCAACAAGTTATTATTGCATATATAAAAATGTTAAGATTATGATTCTATTTCATTGACTATTGTATGAAACTCATTATCTTTTAATTATATTATGAAATGCTTGTGAATTCCAACAAAATTCAGTAATGTAGGAACATTAACAAATTATTTCTGCCTGTTTGTATACTTTTTAGGGATCAATTTATTATTACATCTATTATGTGTTAAGATTTTGATTCCATTTCTTACTCCATTATTATAGTTTCTAGATATATCTTAATAGGTTAAAGACTCATTTCTTATGTCTTTTTAAGTTTTAATTAAGTATATAAATGTCATTATTTATTTCCCTATTAGTAAGGATTCCTTTATTTACAACTTATATATTTAAAAATTGATTCCCTTGTGGAAGATATTTATTATAATTATTAATAGGATATTTGAATAGGATAATTGGTTTTCTTTTTATTATATTATGGGATTAATATGATATTTATTTATATATAACTTAATTTGATTTAATAACTGAATTAAAAAATGAATAAATATTTAGAAATATGTCTGGATGATGTCTATTGTTTTCTAAATCTTGGTTAATTTAATTTTAATTAACGATTTATGAAATCATTTATAATAAAAATGCTTTATAATTTTTCCTAAAAATAAAAATATCTATTTATTTTATAGTAATTATTGTAATAATAGCTGAAATAATACTTAAGATTACAATTGAAAAGGTTAATTAATTTAGAAATTTCTCCAGATTTGTTTGAAAATTGAATGATCTGGATTTTAAAAATCAATTCATAAAATGGTTGAAAAGTAAGTTAAAATCAAAGGTTATATTTTTATTTTAATATTCTCTTAAATTTATGTTAATATACAAAATGTAAGAGATAAATTTAATGATGATTTTCCATATAATTAATAATGTTTATACGTATGAGAGTTAAATTTAACAAATATTGCTTTTCCATAAACGTTTCAGAACCATAGTTCTTATTATATCAACCTAAAAATACTCCTCTTACAAAAGTTAACAATGAGGACAAAATAAAGGGGGGAAGTAGGAAAAATTTTCAAATACTAGATAATATTCATAGAAATTATGAAATCGAAAAAAAAATACTGACAAAAATCAAATAAAACAACCATCATAAATCGATTCCTTCATGGTTTGGGGTTTTCCATTTTGTCATTTTTGTGAACAGGCTCATCCTGAGAAGAGATTGTAGGGACTGCTTGAGGGGTTGGCATATATGTTTCTTTGTTTGGCTTCTTGATCTGTGTTGAGGAGATTTTATCATTGCCCAAAGTTATCTCCTTTTGATTATTGGTCTTCATTTTAGCCATAGCAATCTCGGAACAAGTCTATCTGTTGGAGGAGGTTGAGTTTTCTCCTATATTTGATTTATAAAACAAATTATGATTCGATGATAAAATTTTAAAATATTTTAATAATAAAGATAAGAACATTTACCTATTGTTCCCGTTTTTTGGCGTTTAACCAACGATTCCACTGATAAGGTTTGTGCACTAGATAACGCAGCTTGTTTAGCACGTTGTGCCATAGATTGCTTCTTTGATCCATAGGCCAAGGGAGAGAGTGAGGAGGGAGTTGGAATCATGTTCGTCAAACCAGCTATTTTTAGTGTTTCATCATACTGTAAGGTTGGATTATGGACCATATCGATTGCATATCTAAGAGCTCCACAATCATTCTGGAAATGGTCTAGATAGCCACAGTAGTAACAGAAAGTGGAGAGTCGCTCAAACTTGAAGGAGACCCATATGTTGTCCTTTTCTTTGTCTAGATTCAAGAAAATTCCTCTGGACAGTGGTTGAAAGGAATCTAAAAGAACCCTTAGTCGCAGAAAGGTATGTCGCCTACTTGGATCAAACTCAAGGAATTTTTTAATAGAGTTAGCTATCTTTTCCCCCCAGTGGTTGTGCTAGCAGTGAGGATATGTTTCGCAATGGGACTCCATGAATCTGAATCCAAAAAGGAATGTATTGGAAATCCTTCGCAGAGATCTGATTTGTCCCAGTTGATTCTATCAAGATGAAGATGTGACCAGAAAAATGCCACGGTTGACCCTTTAGGATTCTATTCATCAATGTCTTTGACTCAAAGGTAATTATGAAAATGTCATCGGTATAATCTTCGATTATCACCCCTGACTTATCCTTCCATAGCCTAGAAGAAGCTCTTCATATTTTTCTTCTGGAATGCCTTGTTCGTTAACAATCTTCCAAAGATAACATTTGGAGGGTCAATTTCTTCAGATTCTATCGTAAGGGAAGGGGTAGAAATTACTGCAAGTTCTTGAGGATGAAGCTGCAGAAAATCTGTAGGAGTGTGTTTAGGAGAGTTCATCTTTTAGATTGTAGGAATGTATTTTGGAGAGTTGAGGTATTGGTATAACATTGTGATATTTGTAAAGGATGATCTATATAATGGCCTCCTTCAAATGCAAAGGGAAAATGTAATGCAATTCAATTTTGAATATTGTTTAATATAGTAAGAATTCTCATTAAAGGAATATAATAGAATATTTGTTTTGTAAAACTATAATAATTGTTTTGTAATTTATTCTCAATTTAATAGTAAAAAATCCTCTTATTCTCTCTACTGAAATCTATTTCTAAAATTCATATTTTATTCCATTAACAGCTTCTTAAACTTAGGAATTTCATTAATTACTTTACGTCTGTGTTATGATTTTAATTATTTGTTTGGATTTCTAGTGTAATTCTTGTATATAAATTCCCTTAATTGCATTTGAAAACTGTCCTACAATAATTGAGCCCAATCCACCAATCAACAAATAGGAATAAATACTTTTTATTATAGCAATTTGTTATGTTAATCATATCCAATTTCTTATTTCTTTTAACATATCCCATATCCCCATTCATTTTTATTGTATTTTTCATAATTCCTATGCAAGCTTCAATTTGATTTGGGTGAATTATATAATAATTCAACGCATTAAATACGGCTTGATACATTTGTTTTAGTAAAGCTGTTAAAATTCTTTGTTGTATTCAACCGAAAATTTTGTATGATTGTAGTAAAATAGCAATTTTGTATGATTTTAGGCAACTAGTTTCTAGATATATCTTAAAAGGTAAATGACCCATTTATTCTTCTTTTTAAGTTCTTATTAAGAATATAACTGTCATTTTTTATTTCCTTTATGTGTGGATTCCTTTATTTACATCTGTAAATTAATGATTGATTCCCTTTTGGGAGGAATTTATTATTATTATAAAAATGATAATTGTATTTCTTATTATGGTATGGAATTATTAAGTTGTTTATTTATATATAACATAATATGATTTTATAACTGAATATAAAATAAGTATAATTGTTTCGAAATATGTTAGGGAATCATACAATAAAGTGCTAGATTTGATTATCTCTTATAATGAATTAAATTATGGTAAAATAGTTTTATAATTTTCCTAAAAATAAAATATTTACTTATTTTATAGTACATAATATTTTAATTTAATAAAGGAAATAATATGTATGATTACAGTTAATATGGTTACTTAAATTAGAGATTTATCCAAATTTGATTATTACATATATTAATGTGTGAAGATTATGATTTTATTTCATTGACTATTATGTGATAACCATTATATTTTAATTTTATTATTAATTGCTTATGAATTCCAATAAAAGTCAAAGACGTTGGAATATTAACAAATTATTTCATGCCTGATTGTATAATTTTTAGGGACCAAAAAATTATTACATATATTTATGTGTTGAGATTTTGATTCCATTTTTTACTCCATTATTTTAGATTCTAGATATATCTTACTAGGTAGAAGACCCATTTCGTTTTTATTTCCCTATTAATAGGGATTCCTTTATTTGTAACTTATATATTTTAAGAGGGAAGATATTTATTATGATTATTCATAGGATAAATGACTTTCTTATTATAATATTATCGGATTTTTATGTTATTTTTTTCTATATAACTTAATTTAATTTAATGACTGAATTTCAAAAGCATATAATTGATTAGAAATGTATTAGGGTGATTTCTTTTGTTTCCTAAATTTTGATTAGTTTAATTTTAATAAATGATTTATGAGTGATTTTTGGCTAAACATGATTATTTCTTATTATGAAATCAATTATGGTAATAATGCTTTATAAATTTTCATAAAAATAAAAGATATTTATATTTTTTATAGTACTTATTGTTATATCAGCTGAAGTAATACATATTTTTATAATTAAACCGGTGAATTAATTTGGGGATTTCTCCAAATTTGATTGAAAATAGTATAATTTGGAGATTAAAAGTCATTTTATCAATTGGTTGAAGAGTATGTTAATATCAAAACTTATTGTTCTAATTTAAAATTCTCTTAAAATACATGTTAATTTACAAAATTAGGCTTGGCTGATAGTCAAACTTAAATTTTAGTAAATTATATCGTCTATATTCCTCAAACTATACCAGTCCAGACTAGACCAACAAACATACATGAAAAAATCCTCCAAACAGGCACGAAATAAACCTACAAACTGGCACGAAACAAGCCTACAAATAGGCATGGGCAAGCTCACATACTGTCCCAAAAGATCCCTCTAAAGGGGATGAGAAACACATACATATAGAGAAATAAAAGACCCATTTCTAGGCACAACTTCCTCCATCCAAACATCATTACGTCCTTGACATTTTAAAAGGTTAAAAAGGATACTATTAGACAAAAAGCTAGATGAAAATTTAAATGTACAAGTGAGAAAAAGAGGTATTTCATTCAAAATCCACACATATTTGGTAGGGCAGAAACTTATACAAGTTGTTTACAATTATAATTTCAGCACATATAATTGGAAAACCTTCTTACACTAGAAGCACAAGCTAGCATATTATCAAGGCAAAAATAAACCCTCTAAACATAATGCTACAAAATTTAAACCTTGAAACTAAACAAGCACCCAAATACTTAACTGGAGAATGAGACCTATCATGTAACGAAAGAACAATGTATACAATGTAATGTTATAAAGGAAGCTAAAGTATGATCATTGGCCTGCTGTAAATCTCACTAGTCCAAAACAAGTCATTTCAAATCAAGGAATAATTAAATTGTACACGAAACATGTCCAAAAACTAACATGACACTATTGAGATTTTCATCATTATTATTCAAAGTAGAGAAGAGCTCAAAATAAGATTTCTATTAGGATTGTGAGATTTGAGCCTGACAAGATCGAATTCGTACCAGCAAGGAGATGAGCCGCATTACCTCTTAACATCTCAACCAGCAAGGGGAAACTTGTCCATCACTAAAGCATTTTCCATCTTTCTAAATGCACAATTGATAATAGAACCTATTAATTTTTTAGGAAGCTACTGACATCTACCCTAATCAAAACACACTCACCAAATTATCCTAGTTCAAACTTTTCCTAGTCGAATTATGATTTTGAACATCGGATCTGACATAAACATCATCTGGAACCATAAAATTTAATTCAAATCGCAGTAAAAAATCCACAATGTTTGAAAATTTATCCCTTCCAAATCAATAACCCTCAATTGATCAAAATCCTAAATTAAAACCTTAAAATCCAAGACCCAAAAGGATTGAAGGAAAAAAAATATATACCTAAGAAAGGTCGTGAGACATTGAATAGGGGGAATGAGAGAAAAGGTATATGGAAACTTACCTAGTAATGGAGTCCTCTCTCTCCTTCAGTCTAACGTGGCATGTGGCTTCAATGTGCATCACTTTTCAACAATTTTCTTTGATTCAAGGAACCCCTCATTGCCAGAAACATGTAGATGCTTCTTCAATGAAAACAATATGTAAACTTGGTTTCTTTTAATAAAAAAGAATATAACAGAGTAATCGTGCAAAAGAAGGGAGAGAGACAGATCGAGTACGAGAGAGGGGAAGAGAGAGATCTGAATGAGAGGAGTGAGAGATCACTAGTGTTATCTTCTTCTTCTACAGATCTGTCCATGGAGAATCATTGGCAGCTTGAGCAATAGCAGGGATGGCACTTGATGGAGGACACGCGACAGTGCTTGGAGGCAGAGGCTAAGCATTGATTACAAGATTTCAAGAAGAGCTGGCCTTCTGATCAAAAAAATTTGCAAATATTCTTGTATTGATTACAAGATTTCAGAAGAGTTGGCCTTGGTCAACTTTCTGAGCTATAAATACCTTGCCAAGGCATTTGGAAAAATACCTCTTCCACTTTGAATTTTGTAAACATTTATCATTATTTTGAAGAATGTTTCTTTGTAAAGATTAAGTTGTTCACCTTAATCTTCGGGAGAAGATTCTATCAAAGCCTCATTTCAGGAGGAAGAGAGCACTCACTATTCATTGAAGGGGTTTCAAACACTACTACACAAAAGACTTTTTAGGACTCGTATTGCAAGCCCTCTATTTGAAAGCCTTAAAAAGTGAAATTTTTAGGGCTCTAAAAGAATGTTTTAGGGTGTGCGTTGCGATCCCTAAAAGAATTTTTGTAGTGCTCGCACTGCGTGTCCTAAAAGATCTCATTTAGTGCCTTTAAATAAATTTTTAGGGATCTCTTCGCGTGCCTTTAAAGATTTTTTTTTATGGTTCGCAATGTGTGCCCTTAAAAGTTATATTTTTAATTAAAATTATGATTTAAATGAAACATTTATATAAATCTGAAAACTTATAAATTAAAATAACAAAATATATACATTCAATGAGATAGTTACAAATCTAAATTTTTTTTGGAACAAATATGAATAATCTGGAAGCTTATACATTAAATTTTTTAAACTTTTACCCAATTCTAGAAAAAAAACAATTACAGTTTGGTCCTTTTCTTATTAGTCTAAGTACAATATATGTATAATGCAAGAAGTGTCAATTCCATAAGTTTAAAATAATCCTTTACAAAGTCTCCAACATCCACTATACATAAGGAAATGGAGAAAAAAAACTATAAATTAGATAACAATTTATTTCAAGCACCAAGAAATTTATCATCTTTTGAAATAGTCTACAAGAACAAAGGCAATATTAGGAGGAAAAAGTTCCAATAACAAAGGCAAATAATTTTGGAATCTTGATGTTTGCATTATGCATTACAAAGATAGCAAAAATGATAAGTCTTACAAGATGTTTGAACCATTTCTTCCCATCAAGTCCATCTATGCTAGCATCTTTCAGCTAGCATCAACTCATCATTTATTGTTCGATTCTTCAAAGTGACTATTTCACTAATAGAGCACTCTTGCTCTCTCATATTCTGCTGTTGCACATAAAAGAAGAAAAAAAAGAATTCAAAGTCACTACAACAGGAATTTAGTTCATACATAGATGCATATATGACAAGGTTTAAGATAAGTCAGTTTACCACATGAATTGATGAGATATTTCCAGAAATCTAGAGGATTTTTAGTTTTATTTTTTTAAGTTTCATAATGTCAACACTATAGTGCAAGCATCTAGACTATCAATCAGGTTTCAGTAGGAAATTTGGAATAGCAATATTAAGAGGAATAGCTTCGACCATGCAATTTGTGAAAGGTTGAACAAGTAATCATACAAGAGCTAATCAAAAGAAACATAAACGGCTAGCTAGCTAGGAATGAAAAAGTAAACATATATGACAAATGAATTGATAATGAGTATATAAATAATATATATATATATATTTATATAATTCAAACCCCAATGCAAGACATCATATTTCACCAAGTTTAAAATTGAAAGAGAACGTGCCATTTATAGAAACACATTACTGAAAAAGAACTAAAGTCTAACGAAATGAAAGTCTATTTGATTTGGTCTCAAGGATTGTTAGCTACTAAGAAACATGAAACTTGATGTTATATGACTAAGATTACCTAATGCGAACTTGACCATTTCAATAATAGTGTTCAAGGAATGTCATTATTATAAGGTACCTGTATAAGATATCAAGCTCATTGCCAACTAGATCTAGATACAGTGAAGCCATACCTTCAACAGATCTAGATAAGCAGATATTCATAATTATATTAAAATCACATCCACTAATTTAAGATAAACACCAAGTTAAAATGCGTTAAAATAAGACTAGAGTATCTAAAAAATTGCACATTTAATCTTAATTGGCCTTTGTTTGGTTACTGAGAAAATTTAGTGTGAGAGATAACAAACTTATCATGTAGAGAATACAATTTAGAATTTAGCTATGATTCTAAATTTTTTGAAACTATTGGTAAGATTTGGTTTATAGAAATTATTTTCAACATGTGCAGCTAACATGTTGCAGTTATCATGTAGCAGTATTATATTCCATGTTCTTCTAAACAACAACATAATATTATATGCACCATAAAAAGTACACAGAATACATCTTAAATTATCAATATGCAGAATCGGATTTCTAATGATAGTATAAGCATATTGATACGAGTCATAGAGAGGAACAAGTATATGTGGAAGAAGATCATATCACTATGAGGCATAGAGAGGGAGCGGAGCAAGAAAGTAAAGTTTGTTAGGCTTGGCTGCTAACAGAGGAAGCAAGATCATCAGAGGTCACTTCTTTTGCAAGACCAAAATCACCTGATTCCATGATTGGTCTCAACACATTATCACATAAAGTTTAACATAGAATATTGTTACTATAATAATAATATGAATCAAAGCATATCCGAATAACAAGATTGATACTTGTAATATCAAATTGATACTTGTAATAAAGGCAAGGTAAAGGAAATTTTACTCGAATGTAAAAATTATTATTGAATTAATTAACAATGATTATATATGTATGTTGCATGAGTAGAATGACGTAACACTCTGGATAGCCAAGACCGTTACACTGTGTGTTTTAAGTAGTGTTAGACTCTCTAAACGAGTCTTTTGGTCATAATGTGTAACTAAATGTGATTAACGGTTTAGGATTAAATTTTTTAGTCAAAAGGAATAATCATTCCATAAAAATGTTTACGTTCATACATGGGATCCCAAAATAATGTTTAGAAGGTTAGTTATGGTTCAAAAGGTACAACCAACTAACCTAAGCGGCAAAATAGGGTTTGACCCTAGTTCCTCTGAGAAACCCCGACTATGGTGGTCGAGCAGCCGCATATGTACACGTCGCCACCAAGGATCTCCAACTCATGGCTGATCTAGCTTCCCTTTTCCCTTACCTGCACCACATAGTACCTGAGAGCCAATGCTGTAACATCCCAAATTACCTAATAAAATTAGGGCCATGATTAGAGGGCCAGGATGGCAAATTACGGAAAATTATGTGTTTATGTGATGTATATGTGTATCATTATATGGTAATGTAACTGTTGATGCGGTTCTTCGCCAACAGATATTTATACGAATAAATGGGATGGATTAGTGCTGAATAGTGAACCGTAATATGTAAATATTTATATTCCAAACTGGCGAAATTAGTATGGTGGGAAGGTTATCACTCCTTTCCTTTTAGGTGGTTCGAAGGTTAAAATCCCTCTAGTCTACCAGTCTATATTATTGATATTTCTCGTGTATTCCTTACAGAGTGTTTCTTTACAATCAAAACGCCAACCCCTTGCAACGCCCAGGGTCTCCATATTTATAGGGAGAGGATATCTGGGTGCTGGTAAAGGGGGTCATCCCGTGACCTTCTTACCCATCTTGTCACCTCTGTGACACTTATGATTAATTCCTAAAACCTGACAATGAAGTATTGTCTAATCAATAGGTAAGGGGGATAGTGGGCCGCATGGCCCAAACCAGTCGTGGGGTGCCTGAACACGCATGTTTATGCTGCGTGTCCGAGAATTCAGGAATGGAGTAGACATGTGATGTTTGATATGCGCACGTTTACATTGCGTGGTTGACTTCACAAATGGTCGGGGTGTCAGATCTATGCCGCACCTCGAGCTTGATGTAGTGCCAGCTCGTGATATCCATACTGCTGACCTGTTGCCTGCGAGTATACTTGCTAACTCTTTGATTAGCTCGGGCTAAAGAGGTGGAGACTCATAACAGCAGCTCCGGGTAGACACTTTCCATGTGGTGGATTGAATTATGCCTTTTTCCAGCTCGCTAATAACTCTTGGATATTTAGGGCGTACATTTTCCCCCCAAGCCCTGCTCGTGACACGTGACATCATCTGTGGCCACAGTGGGGGCTTTTAGGCTTCCTTTTCGACTCTTCATGTCCCGCCCATTGCGCTGGTACTGAACACGTGGAGCATCGTGGTTGGCGACAGTCCGACTTCTGAGAATCGCATTAAATGGCCTAGCCTATCTTCGGCCGTCGTTTTGTCTTTCGAGTTGTGACCCTCGTATCTCGCATTAAGGCGATCGAACGGTCCTCGCTCCTTTGCCTTTTACGTATATATAAGGTTGGCCACCTTTCGCATGAGCCACCCTTTATTTGAAATTTTTTCCTCATCTTCTCTCTTCTTAGCCTCAGAAGCCTTTTTCCTTCCGATTATCGTTCCAGAGATCTCTACGTTCCAGACACAAGGGTTTCTTCGTGACTTTAGCTCTAAAGGCTCTACTAGGACTACTGCTATGCTTTTTGCGATTTTCACACAGCAAAAACTCTGTAAGTCCTCTGCCTATTGTACATTTAGATGTTTCCGTTTCTCTTATTTAGGTAAACTTCTTTCTTAGTTGCACGCTGTAGGTTGTTTTTTCTTTTTGGCTGGTGTTTTGTGCGAAGGTTTTTATCCTAGGGGTATCGATCAAATGAGAATATGCTTAGGAATGTGGCACATAGGACAAGATAATTCTGGGGTGACTTTTCTGGGTAACTTTTTGGAATGCCTGTTTGGAGAGGGGAAGGCGATAGGTTTATGGGGTGCAAAACCGGGTAGCTTAGGGGTCACGCTTCCCAGGCGGTTTTGCTTTTTGAAACTTTCCCTCCAAGGCAAGCATTATCCTGACCCTCCTGACACATGGATCCTGAGCAATCGGGGACCCATTGGGAACACAGCCGCGTGTTCACAGAACCGCGTGGCCTCACGCACCGTGGGCTGAGATTACCTCAGCCCGTGTAAGGAAAATCATTTATCGCGTTAGATTCCCTTTCCTATTTTTAGGTCGCCTTTCTAAACTTTCTTCATCTTTGTTCGTTAGGCGACCAGATGGGACCTAGGAAGAATATGCCCAAAAAGAGCGCCGCCGGCTCTTCATCCCAGTAGCCCAGCAAGGGGAAGGAGGTGGTAGGGGAATCCCCTATCCCCCACTTCGGTCCCACCGTGGAGAAAGAGGTCGAGGTGGGACCTGATGCCTTCTTCGAGGCCGAGAGGATTGTCTCGAAGGTTACAACTCAGGGGAAGGTCAACAAGATCCTGCTATCCCACAACATCGAAATACGGACAGGCGGTCTTGTTGCCTGACCTCCCCTCGAGGGCGAGTGGAGCTGCACACCGCTCGACGAGGAGTTCGCGGCCTGGAGCGAAGAACACCTCAAGGCCGGGGCCTTTCTTCCTCTGGACCAGTATTTCGCGGACTTCCTGAACTTCGTGAAGCTGGCCCCATTTCAACTCCCTCCTAACTCCTACCGCCTGTTAGTGGGGCTGAGGTATCTGTTCCTGAAGCAGGAATGGAAGGTCCTTACACCGGCGGACATTCTCTATTTCTTCTGCCTCAAAGCCAGCCCGGATCAACGGGGGCGAGGCGACGGATTCTATTACTTGACCCATTTTCCCAATTCTGCCGCAGTCATCGAGCTGCCTAGCCACCCCAACGACTTCAAGGACCAGTTCTTTATGTCGACGGGGTTTCACAACTGCGAACACCACTACTTCAACCGTCCTCGTAAGTTCTTTCTATCCTCAGCTCGCAAAATCATCGCTGACTTGTTTCTTTCCATGCATATTGACTTGAATACCATCGTGCAACTATTTTTGTGAGGATGGCTAAATCGGTAACCCTCGGGGGTCAATATGAAACTTTGGCGGGGCTCCCTCCAAGCGAAAAAGACTACCGCCAGCTCGTGTGTGATGAGACGATGTTGGCGTGTAAGTTAATTTCTCCGGGCCAGACCCTGGCCTTGAGGAGGTCGTGGACCGTCCCAGCAGTTCGAGAAATGGCGCCCATCCCTGAGGGGGGTGCTGCGGATGATGACGAGCAGGACGAGGTGCCGCTCGTGCGTCGAAAGCGGGCTCTTTAGATCGCTCAGGGGGTCGACGCAGAGCGGATCCAGTTCGGGGTAGCATCCGGCCCCTCTGGCCAAGGTAACCCATACTTTTTTAAAGACTTAGACAGGGATACCGCAGACCTACGGCTTGCTAGGTTTAACCCCAGCCAACTCGTACATCGTTATCAAAATGACCCAGACCGTAACACAACTCTACTCCAGTGCGTTGATCAACCAGTATTACGCCATGATATGGGCCACCCTAGGGGCATTGTAGTAGTAGACAAAACCCTGGCTTTTAGGTCAGCCCTTTTTGAGGAGTATGGGGCCAACCTTAGGTCGTGGCCCTCCCTTCTGGAGGGTGTAGTAGCGCCGGGCTTAGGCAGTATGTAGAGGACTCCAGTCCTGAGGCGGATCCGGACCCAGAGCCCCCTCTCATTCGTAAAGTTATAATCTTAGACTCCCCCGTAGAAGCTCCGCGGCTGGAGGTCGTGGCAATAGATTCCTCTTCTAGCTCGGAGGGTAGGACCTTTTCAATACATTCCTTAGATTTTTTTTATCAAGTATTTTTACATGCCTATTAACGCTTCCTTGTCTTTGTTTTAGGCGAGGAGATGTCATAGCCCGGGGACAATGTCCTGCGATCCATTTTCCAGGGGGGGAATCCTCCCTCAGGGTCGTCTGGACCATTGGTAAAGAAGCCCCGGCTGACCAAGAAAACTCCCCCTCCTGGGACCACCTCCATGTCTCCCCGCCAAGGGGAAGGGCCAGGTTCCTCCTACCAAAGAGAAGATGCCTCCACCTCGCCCGTGACTTCCCATCTCTAACCGGGAACTGGAGGTACCGACTGGGACCTTGCCAGCTTCGACTCCTACTGTGTGCATCCCGGTCAACACTCAGGCCCTGGAGAAAATCCCCAAGGCCTTTCGAGGGACGGTTTACGAAACCGCGACCTATATGGTGGATCATTGCTATAATGCAACCCCAAGGGACTTGCGGGAGATTGAGATGAGGAGCCCTGAGAACGTTATGGAGTCTTCACTGGGGATGACCGTCATGGTAAGTTTGCTTAATCAACGGTTCTCTTTGCTTTTTCTAAAGCATATGAATTATCATCTTTTGACCTTGCAGGCGGCTTTGGCTCTACACCGAAGCATAGCTTGGTCCAGGACCAGGTTTGACGAGGTCAGCGGTGAGTTCCAGACTGCTCAGGCCACTCTCGCATCTACTCAACAACAAGAGCGAGATGCCAAGGCCGTCCTAACGGCTACCAGGGAAAGAGAGAAGTTCACGCAGGCCGCCTTGGTTGCTGCGCAGGCAGATCTGGAGGCAAACCGGGCTAAGCTACTAGAGGCCGAGGCTACACAGGTCACCTTGGACGCTGTGAAGGTTAAGCTTGGGGAGGCCAAGGCCGCCCTTGTGGTAGAGAGGGCATCTTCCAGCTCCTCCATGGAGGCCATGCTTTATCATTGCTGGGCCTTCAACCAGGATGGTGATTTTTCCTTCCTGGCACCGGAGGTGTGGGAGCCCTTCCTCGAGAAGTTTAAGGCGCGACTTCAACAGGAGGCGCCCTTTGAGACTGGGGATGCCGAAGGGGTGACTTCGTTGGAGCGGCCTGAAGGGGCCTAGGACTTTTGATCCTTTTCTCTTTTTTATTTTTTATTTGTAATCTTTTACCACGAGGTTTTTTCTCCTCGAGACAATTGGTTTCCCCAGATTTCACTTTAATCTATTTTTTACCTTTATTGTTACTCATTTTCAACGCATTTGGTAAGAACTTAGTTTCTGTTAGCGTTTTTATTGACATCTCGTGCTTTTTTAGAAAAATATCGGTCAATCAATTTAAACTAACTTTTAAGTTCTAGGGCCTGGTCGTATCCAAGACATTAACTTTAAAAACTTAGTCCGCGTTAATCCTTTACTGATATGTCGTGCTTTTTAAGAAAAACATCGATTAATCAATTTGAATCAACTTCTAAGTTTTACGACCTGGTCGTATCCAGGACATTAACTTTAAAAAATTAGTTTGCGTTAATCCTTTATTGATATGCCGTGCTTTTTAAGAAAAACATCGATTAATCAATTTGAATCAACTTCTAATTTTTAGGACCTGGTCGTATCCAGGACATTAACTTTAAAAACTTAGTTCGCATTAATCCTTTATTGATATCTCGTGCTTTTTAAGAAAAACATCGATTAATCAATTTGAATCAACTTCTAAGTTTAGGACCTGGTTGTATCCAGGACATTAACTTTATTGACTTAGTTCGCGTTAATCCTTTATTGATATCTCGTGCTTTTTAAGAAAAACATAGATTAATCAATTTGAATTAACTTCTAAGTTTTAGGACCTGGTTGTATCCAGGATATATGCCCCCCAAGTAATCAGGAAAGGACCTTTCATGGTTACTTGAAACGTACCCCCCCCCCCCCCCCCCCCCCCTTTTTTTTAACATTACATCCATAAACATATACGACAACGCGAAAAGGCTATCTCTCATTATTTAATAAAAAAAGGTGGCTTTTCTAATTAAGCCTTAAAAAAGTATTACTGATAATATTTCTTCAGGTGTATAACGTTCCAAGTCCGTGGGACTGCTTCTTCATTATTTGATAGGGCCCTTCCCAGTTTGGTTCCTTCTTTCACGACCTCTGTTATTTGATAGGGCCCTTCCCAGTTTGGTCCCAACACTCCGTCCTTGGGATCCTCGCCGGCTAAGAAGACTTTTCTGAGTACCAGGTCGCCTACGCTAAAGATGCGTTTCTTGACCCTTTGAGTTGAAATAACGAATGATCTTTTGTTGATAATGCGCGAGCTGCAGCTGTGAAGCTTATTGTTTTTCGTCAATTAGGTCGAGGGACGTGCAGAGCAATTTGTCGTTCCGTCTTGGTCAAATGTCTGGACTCTATGCGAGGCTACCTTTACCTCGACAGGAAGGACAACCTCACTCCCGAAAGCCAGGGAGAAAGGAGTGTGACCCATCAAAGTTCTGTGCCAGGTCCAGTATGCCCACAGTACCTGGGGGAGCTGTTCGGGCCAAAATCCCTTGGCTTCATCCAGTCTCTTCTTAAGTCTTGCTTTTAGCGACTTGTTGACATCCTCGACCTGCCCATTGGCCTAGCGATAGGCCACGGAGGAGAAGCTTTTAACTATGCTGTGCCTCTCGCTGAATTCGGTGAAGAGATCGCTATCAAACTGCGTTTCGTTATCTGACACGATCTTCTTTGGCAACTTGAATCGGCAAACAATATTCTTGACCATGAAGTCGAGGACCCTCTTTGAAGTGATCGTCGCTAGAGGCTCTACTGTTGGTTTTTATTGATCAAATCAGAGATTATGCGCAGCGGAAAAACAATCATATTGTCAGATTAATCCCATAAGATTTCTAGATCTACTTCTTCACACTCATATATATATTGAATCAAGGACAAGAATAGAAAAATTATCTCAGGTCCTTCCTTGCTGCTATCTTTTCGTATGGATGAATCCTTGAGATCTCTCACCAAGATCTTCCAAAATGTTCTCAGGCACACAAAGAACGAGTGTGGGCTCGCTATACAAATAATAGGCAATAACTATTTATCAGATGTTCTCAACACATGAGATCTGATAAAGTTTGGACCTAGATTTTGTGAAGAACAATGACCTTTGTTTTTGTCACTGTTCTCTTTCTCTGAGAGAATCCTAGATATTTTTCTATCCCTAAAAACTTACGTTCTGTGAAAACTGATATCCAATATTTAATAATATCCAATATATTAAAATATTTGTTATTTTAAACAAATTCAAAATAACTGATCAGTTATCAGATTTTTGTTTGAATAATAATATTTTAATCATATTAAAGCATCTCATTATTTATTTAATATTTAAATAACTAAAATTGTGGAATCAAGAGACTCAGTCCATCTCTTATGCGTGTAGCACAGTGCCTGTGCACTGTGCCACACGTGTACCACATGCATGTGCAGGCATGTGATTTTTCCCAATTTTTATTATTATTTCAATACCAAAAATCCCAAAAATAAATTAATTCAAAATTAATTATATTTTTGTTAAATCAAATAATTAATTAATTCTTAATTAATTAATTACACATAATTAAACAATAATTATGTTTGATACAAAGAAAAATATTTTACTTATCACATAAGTCCTTTTTGCCCATTTTTGTATTTGCCTTTGAGAGTGATTGTTTGAGCCATTTCGGGGACCATGGAGCTATAACATTAAGCTCTAATAAATTAAAACTAAATAATTAAACTCTTTAATTATAATAGTTAATTTATTAATTCTGATATTACTCCACTATAAATTCAGAATTGCACTCTTTATGTTATAGATATACTTTTACAGAAATCTTTTTCTTAAGTCGTCCATTGATATAACCATCTTACAATAGTTCAACCCTCTAATTAATTAGTTCATAAATTAAAATGGAAGAATTACCATTTTACCTTTCTAATTTACTTCTTATTCCTTAAGTACCATTAATTCACTAGTGAATAATTAATCTATAATCTAATTATAGATTTGAGCTCAAAATCATTCAGTTCCAGAATTAACCCTTAAGGGAACTAATATACGATCCGTTAGGAAAGATTAGATTCCGTATTGTTGATACATGTTCCCAGCAATCCATGATATTAAATCTCCAAAACAAAAGTCATTAGCCTCATTCTTTGAAGAGACCTTAACGAATGAATCAAAAGATTTAATAAACATGAATAGGAGTTCATGAACACTCAGGATTTAGGTTGATCTATAAATGATCATCAGTTATGATATGAATTACAAGTCCTTATTGTTAAATGGTTTTTGGATAAAGACTTTAATTCATATCGGTCCATGTCATATATAATCATATTATATAAAGCACCTTTACCGAGATGTCTTTCCCATCAATAATCCAAATCTAGATTATTTGTATCATTGTGATACTCAGTAAACCGTACTTACAACTCCAATTAAAGAATTCCATAACTTTAATTTGTCGTTGTTGACTATTTTTATTCATTCATGTGATCTTAATTCTCTCGTACTAATACAAGATCACATCCTCAATAATGAATATGGAATTTTTCTGATATTTACAAAATTATTCAAACAATAATTTAACAATCTAAATATGACAATAATAATAAAACATTGTATTTATTTATTCACAGAAAAAACAAATGTCTTTACATGCTTTTAGGACACACTCCTAACATCTACTTCTACCCATTTTGTGAAGTAGTTGATAGCCACCACCGCGTAGCGAACTCCTCCTTTTCCAGTGGGGAGGGCACTAACCAGATCAATCCCCCAGACCGCAAACTACCATGGGGACGAGATCATCTTCAGCTCGACTGGAGGAGCTCGGGCAATTGTGGCGAATTGCTGGCACTTGTTACATTTTTGGACGTAGGAAATCGAGTCCTTTGACAGAGTGGGCCAATAATACCCTTGCCTCAATATCTTCAAGGCCTGGTTTTGCCCCCCAGCGTGATCTCCGCAAAAGCCTTCGTGCACCTCCTGCAAAATGGTCTTTGCCTCGCTTGGCAGAACACAATGTAGAAGAGGTAAAGAGAGGCCACACCGGTACAATATCCCGTCTATCACTATATACCTCGGAGCCTGGTAAAGTACCCTCCTTGCGTTGTTTCGCTCCTCGGGTAACTTCCCTGCTGTGAGATACTTGAGTATGTGAGTCATCCAAGTCGGTCTGGTGTCGATCATCTCGACCTCCGCCCCGATTTCCTCTATGCTTGGTCTTTCCAAGAACTCTACTGGCACCAGCCCCAAAGTCTCTGCCTCCCCAGAGGTGGCATTTTACTCCCGAGGTATCTGCTCGATTAAGCCATGCTCAAATGCAGATAGCTCTTTCTTTACCTTGGCCAGGTAAGCAGCCATCTTGGTTCCCCATGCTTGATATTCTCCTAACACTTGGTTTACCACGAGTTGGGAATCGCTGTAACACTGGACGGAGCTGGCCCTTAGCTCCTGGGCCACCCTTAGACCAGCCAATAAAGCTTCGTATTCGGCCTCATTGTTTGACGCTTTGAATCTAAATCGTAACACCGAGTGGAATCGATGTCCCTCTGGGGATATCAATATGATTCCAGCCCTAGAGCAATTCTCGTTAGACGAGCCATCTACGAAGACTTTCCATGAGGCTTGAGCTGATTCTTCCCCCGGGTCTTCTCAGAATCCTGTGCATTCTGCCACAAAATCAGCCAGGGCTTGGCTTTTTATAGCAGTTCGCGGCACGTACAGTATCTCAAATTGGCTGAGCTCGATAGCCCACTTCAATAGACGTCTCAATGCTTCAGGTTTCTGCAAAACCTGCTTTAAAGGCCGATCGGTTATGACGTGTATTGAGTGGGACTAGAAATACGGTCTAAGCTTTCAGGAGGCCGTAATAAGGCAGAAGGCCATCTTTTCCATCAATGGATATCGGGATTCAGCTCCGAGAAGCCTCTTGCTGATGTAATAGACTGGCTTTTGAGACCGGTCTTCTTCCCGGACCAGTACGGCGCTAGCCGCATCTTCCGTGACAGCTAGGTAAAGGAAAAGAGGTTTTTTTGCTGTTGGTTTGGATAATACGGGCGGCTCGGCTAAATGTGCTTTTAGGTCGAAGAAGGCACGTTCGTATTCTTCGGTCCGCTCGAATTTTTTATTTCCCCGGAGCAGGCTGTAGAATGGCAAACACTTGTCGGTAGATTTGGAAATAAACCGATTAAGGGCTGCCACCTTTCTTGTTAGACTTTGAACGTCTCTTCGCGACCGGGGTGAGGGCAACTCGAGTAGCGACCTGATCTTATTAGGCTTCGCCTCTATTCCTCTGGTATTGACAATGAAACCCCAGAATTTTCCTGACGCAACACCGAAAGTACACTTTTGGGGGTTTAGCCTCATGTCGTATTCTCTCAAAATCTTAAAGCATTCCTCCAGATCGGAGACATGGTTATCGACAGTTTTTTACTTGACCAACATGTTGTCAATGTACACTTCCATATTTTTCCCGATCTGTTTGGTAAACATCCTATTTACCAACTTATGGTACATAGCTCCTGCGTTTTTTAGCTCGAAAGGCATGACCTTGTAACAATAAACGTTAGTTGGGGTCATGAAGCTAATGTGTTCCTGGTTTGTCGGATTCATGGCGATCTGGTTATAGCCTGAGTATGCATTCATAAAAGACATGAGTTCATGCCCTGCCGTGGCATCCACCAATTGGTCAATCCTTGGCAAAGGGAAGCAATCTTTGGGGCATGCTTTGTTTAGAACGGAAAAGTCGATGCAGGTTCGCCATTTCCCTTTGGGATTGGGAACCAACACAGGATTGGCGACCCAGATTGGGAACTTTGCCTCGCGTATAAAGCCGCACTTTAAGAGCTGGGCTACTTCCTCCTCTAGGTCCTCAACTCGGGTCGTTCCTAGGCGCCTTTGTTTCTGGGACTTTCATGCACGTTTTTATCCAAGTGGAGGGTGTGCATGATGACGCTCGAGCTGATCCCTACCATGTCTCCATGAGACCAGGTGAACACATCTAGATTTTCTTGTAGAAACCTAATCAGCTCCGCCTTCCTTTCGCTACATAGGTTTTTCCGAGCTTTACCAACTTCGAGGGATTTTGTGGGTCGATACTCACCTCCTTGAGCTCTTCGATGGCATGGAGCTCGGATCTATCCTCGCCTATTCTGAGGTCAATATATTTATTTAAGATGATACTCTCCCCTCTGGCAATCTGAGGTTTTTCTATCTCAGGAATAAGTTCAATTTCCTGAGATTCCTCACTCCTGTCCTGGATGGCCATCGTCTCCTGACCGGGTCTTGATTTTCCCTTCATGGAAATGCTATAACATTCCCTGGCAGTGAGCTGATCACCTCGGACCGTGCATATCCCCGAGGAAGAGGGGAATTTTAGCGCGAGGTGGCAGATGGAGGTTATGGCTTCAAATGCTATCAATGTAGGTCGACCCAGAAGATCATTGTATGCAGCGGGGCAATCGATGACCAAAAACTCGAGGAGTTTAGAGACAGTATGGGGTCCCTCTCCCAAGGTAATCACCAGCTCGATTGTTCCTATTGCTACCGATCCTTCTCCAGAAAATCCATATAGTATCACGGAGGTGGCTTTCAACTCAGTGACAGATAAGCCCATCTTTTCCAGCATAGACTGGAACAGCAGGTTCACCAAACTCCCATTATCGACCAGTATCCTCATAACTCTCCGGTTGCCGAACTAGGCGGCTATGACCAGAGGGTCGTTATGGGGGAACTGGACGTGACTAGCATCTTCCTCTGTGAATATGATTGGTTGCCTCTCCAGTCATTGTTGTTTGGGCAGATGCTGCTCTAGATGAACTCCACTCCGTTATGAGCCTTCAACTCATTTACATATCTCTTCTGGGCGCCCATGCTCGTGCCGACCAAGTGGGGGCCTCCAGAGATCGTGGATATCTCTCCTCCTATCACAGGAGGAGGGGTGTACTGATTTATCTGGGGCCTGGGCTGACTTACCGGAGCTTCTGGAGCCGATTGACCGGTGGGAACTCTATTCCGTGCAAATTCAGCCAAGGGTCCGGCTATGATGAGACTCTCGATCTTGTCCTTCAAATGCCTACAATCGTCAGTGTTGTGGCCAATGTCGTTGTGAAATCGACAAAACTTGGAGGGGTCCCGCTTGGCCTTCTGGTGCTTCAAAAGCTCCGGCTTCTTCCAGGGAATGCGGGCAGAGTTTTCTAGGAAAATGTTCGCCCTAGTGTTTGTGAGCTCGGTGTAAGTCGTGTAGACTGGCTTAAATTTTTCCATAGGCTTGTTCTTCTTTGGGCCGTGCTGGCCGCCTTCGCTGCTCTATTTTCTCTTGCCTCCACCCAATTGGTTATTCTGTGTAACGGTTTGAGTCATTTTCAAGACATCCGTTCCCACTCCAGCGGGCTGATCAGGGGCTTGGCTGGTTCCCGCGACCGATGCTCGCACCTCTTCAAGGTTTATCCATCCCTGGGCCTTATTTAGGAATTCGTCCACGGTGCTGACACCTTTTCACTGTATCTCTTTCCAGAGTCCACCTCCAACGAGGATCCAAGTCCTCATGGCCATAAGCTTGGAACTATCATCTGTGTCCCTGGCTCGAGTCGCGGCGTTTGCGAATCTACTCAGGTAAGCTTTCAAAGGTTCCTCGGGCTGCTGCTTTATGTTTGCTAGCGAGCTGCCTCGGGCCCTTCTGGGTGCGCTCGAGGGTGGAATTGAGCTAGGAGTTGAGGTCTGGACCGATCGGCTGAATTGCTGATCGACCCTAGGAAGTTCCTCAAATACAGTTTCCTGGCGGTGGTGGGACGTGGGAGTAGAATTTGGAGTCGAGGTTCTGACCGACCGGCTGGGCCTGGACCGGTTATCCCGGCGGGACTTATGAGTCCCACTATGCCTTTTTCCGACGTTAGCGTCAGTTGTAAGAGGGGGTAATCGGGCCAAGACCTCTTTGATTTGCTTGTTTGCTTTTGACAGCTGACTTCTCAACTGTACGTTTTCCATCTTTATTGTCGTGTATAAATCCGGGTTCGGATTTGGCAGTCGGGGAGCCGAACTTCCGGTGTCGCTCTGGTCCATTGGCTACTTTCCCGGTCACGGCTGAACCTCGGGGTTTTGTTCATCGGACATAGCGGCATGGTGGGCCTTATGCCCATCACGTTGATCCACTTCATTACCATGCCTCGAACGAGTAACAACCATGGCCAGGTTTCTAGAATAGCACCAATCTAAATCCTCTCAACGAAAGTACCAAATTGTTGACGCGGTTCTTCGCCAACAGATAATTATACGAATAAACGGGATGGATTAGTGCTGAATAGTGAACCGTAATATGTAAATATTTATATTCCAAACTGGCGAAATTAGTATGCGGGAAGGTTATCACTCCTTTCCTTTTAGGTGGTTCGAAGGTTAAAATCCCTCTAGTCCACCAGTCTATATTATTGATATTTCTCGAGTATTCCTTACAGAGTGTTTCTTTACAATCAAAACACCAACCCCTTGCAACACCCAGGGTCTCCATATTTATAGGGAAAGGAAATCTGGGTGTTGGTAAAGGGGGTCATCTCGTGACCTTCTTACCCATCTTGTCACCTCTGTGATACTTATGATTAATTCCTAAAACCTGACAATGAAGTATTTTCTAATCAATAGGTAAGGGGGATAGTGGGTCGCATGTCCCAAACCATTCGTGGGGTGCCTGAACACGCACGTTTATGCTGTGTGTCCGAGAATTCAGGAATGGAGTAGACACATGATGTCTGATATGTGCATGTTTACATTGCGTGGTTGACTTCACAAATGGTCGGGGGTGTCAGATCTATGCCGCACGAAGAGGTGGAGACTCGTAACAGCAGCTCCGGGTAGACGGTTTCCACGTGGTGGATTAAATTATGCCCTTTTCCAGCTCGCTAATAACTTGTGGATATTTAGGGCGTACAGTAACATATTATAATATGACTTGATATGCATGTTTAGTTGTATTAAATACGCATGTGGGCCCGTTTCTCATCAGAAGAGTAATTTTCTTAATTTGGTCTGTTACAGGTACATTTGGCATATATGTGATAAATGTGTGTGACAACATGGTTATGTTGATATATTTGGGTTACTAGGCACGAGGCGATCCTAGGGAGCAAGTTAGCAAGAAAGTCACAACGGGGTCAAATACCAGGCTCGGGTTAAACCTAGGGGTAATTTGGTAATTTAGTACATTACTGGTATTGATTGGGTAATGGGGAATTATTTGGTAATTATTTGAGGTTATGGGAGTAATGAGAATTATGAGACATTAATTATGATTAACAAGATGTGTGGAAAATGACAAATTTATCCTTGTGGCATAAGAAGGCAAGGCTAAGGGGCAAGGGGCATATGGGTGATTTTGAGCCAAAAGTAGTGACTTAGTAGACACTATTTCCTTTAGCGAAAGGAAACCCCCAAAACAAAAGCAGAGTATTGAAATACTCAGCATATCTCTCCCTTTTCTCTCTCGTTACCTTCTCTTCCACTTGGTCTGCATTGATATTCTTGGAATTTTGAAGTATAGGCTTGTTTTTTGGGAGATTGGAAGGAATTTAGAGCTGGGAATTTAATCAAGGGCCAGCCTAGAGTTGTATTTTTAGTTAAGGTAAGCTGTAATTTAAGGTTTAAGCTTTGAGTTTTTGTGGTTTTTGAGTTTCGAAACTCTAAGTTGAATTTTGTATTTGGTGGGAAATTTGAGTGAGTTAAGCATTGGTTTTGAAGGTGTTAATATGCTGATAATATTGGGTGTAACGACCCAAATTCGCTAATAAGGCTTAAGGGCCTTGATTAGCGTGCCAGGAGGGCATGATGGGATTTATGTGTGACTTTGATGAGTTAAATGCATGATTATGATTTAAAGCATGTTATATGACTATCTGACTAATTGAGATGCATGACTATGTGTATTAGTATGCATGTAGGCCCTGATTGTGTTAGAAGGGCGTAATTGTAATTTTGGCCATGTTGGGCATAACTGTATTGATATGTGATGATTGTTGAGACCACATTGTGATGTGGATGTATCTGTGATTTGTGACTCGAGACGATCCCAGTGAGCAGACTAGCGGAAAGTCGAGGCGGAGATTTATGCCCGGCTCGGGGCGAGCCTGGGGGTATAAATCGGAAGTTAATGAGTATATTAGGGTTTATTTTGATATCAAGGAATATTATTTGGTGAATTTTCAGGTATTGGGAAGCAAGCGGGAAAATATTAGAGACACTTGAGGATTAGCGGGAATTGGGTAAAATGACTAAAATGGCCCTACGTGGACAAAGGGTTTAGAATTAATCGGGAGGGAATTTTGGTCAATTGGCTTTTAGAGATTGATTTATAAGGCTTTACACTTAGTGGGATTTATAGAGAAAGTGTGTTCGCTGTGGAGAGAAAGAAAGAAAAAAAAAACGGAAAGAAAGAAAAGAGAGAAAACAGAGGGGTTTTTTCCAAAGGATCGGTTTGTGCATTCTTGCACCATTTCTCTCCATTTTTCTTGGAGCAAAGCTCAGTGGAGAGCTAGGATAGGCTGAGCATCAAGGATCTTAAAGTTAGGCTTGAAGATTTGGCAAGGATTAGCAAGAACACATCAACTTTTGAGGTAAGTTTTTAGAGTTTTTAGTTTTTAAGGGTTTGGCTGGTTTGAGCTATGTTTTGAGCTGAGATGATGGGAATTTTATGGAATTTCTGGGCAAGCTTTGAGGAAGAGCAAGCTATGGAGGTCTAGGAAATGAATCAAGGTCGAAATTGCATCAATGGTATGAATTCTAAGCCTTTAACTTTGTTGTTTGACTGAATTTCTGGGTTTAGGGTTGATCATGGTGAATTTTGAGATTTGGGATGAATGAGCTTGGGTTTTGAGATTTGGGGATGCTTGGGATGAGTGGAGAGTGTTTATAAGCTTGATTTTGAGTTTGGTAAAGATTTGGGGAAGTTTGGGTTGAGATTGGCTCAAAGAAATCGCAGAAAAAGAAGTTGGGGTTTGCCTGGCTGCAACTAGCGCTACAGCGCTAGTGAGTGGGCGCTGTAGCGCTAGGCCCTGTTTCTGGGGGGTGTGGTTCTGCTTGTAGCACTATAGCGCCCTCTTTAGAGCGCTGTAGCGCTGCACTGTTCACAGAAAGGGATTTTTGGGCTTTTGTTGAGGGATTTTGACCTAGGGTTCGGGGCTCGATTCCATCGCTTTGTTTTGGGGATCTAGGACTTCCCGGGGGGCTCGGGATTGGTGCCGAGGCTAGGTTTTCGGACTTGGGGTTCGGTGTTGACTTTGACCTATGGCTGTGTTTAGGTGTGCGCTAAGGCCCGTGTGGGATCGTGCTCAAGGAGTCAAGTGTTGAAAGCTATCAAATTGATAGGTAAGAAAACTATAGCACCCGTAGGATAGGGCATGGGCCCATAGTATGATTGCGGGGCACGACCCTATATTGTATTACATGTTAGGGTGCAGACTTGATTGAATTGATATATGTTCAAATGTTATTTGAGTTAGACTATCTGTGATTATAGTTGAATGATACGGTGAGGAGCCGAGAACGGAAATGGAGCCGAGAACGGCGAAAGGCCGAGAACGGCAGTGGGGCCGGAAGTACCACATAGCACGTGGAGTGCTTGTAGTCAGGGTGGGACCCCATGGATACATGTGATATCCTTACGGTGAGGACCGAGACCCCAGGCTTTGGTAAGGCTTCTAGGGCGGCATGGCCGGATTGCTTAAGTCTAATGGTTGACCTGTTTATCTGTGGACTATCTGATATGATTAACTGTATAATTTGCATATGTTATGAGCTGCATGAGTTTTCTTGCTGGGCTTCGGCTCACGGGTGCTCTGTGTTGCAGGTAAGGGCAAAGACTGGGTCAACCAGCCATGAGTACGAAGAGCGTGAAGCGACGCGTACATGTTTGGCCTGCCCGACTGCTTTGGTTGGGGGTTTATTTGAGAAATGGCTGTAATAATCTATGATTTTTATAACTAATCAACTGTAAACTTATTTCAAGATGTAAATAGTTTTCAAACCTTATTTTGGGATCCCAAATGTTTAATACTAGAACTTTTTAATGAAACAACGCATTTTCAAAGATTACAGCCCTAACTTTTGATTAGTCACACTTTCGTTTTAAAAACCTCGGTTAGCGATTTCATTGCACACTGTTTCGTCTTAAAACTCACTTGGTAATGGCTCTAAGGAAGTAGGGCGTTACATTGGGTTTGAATTATGATTTTGGGATTCATTTCGGTTGGATTTTTTGTGAAATTGGCTGAGGAAAACAGGGGAAATTTGGGTTCGTAGGGTCACGTCGCGACCCTGTTCTTGGGGCGCCACGACCTGTGTAAACCTAGGGTGTAGGGGCTCTATTTGGAGTATGTGCATCGCAACCCTCACGGTAAAGTCGCGCACGTGTCCCTGTGCAGAGGCAGGGGGAGTCCTTAGATTGGAGGCGCGCCGCGACCCTTAGGGTCAAGTCGCGGCCCACATAGGCATTTTAGACCAAGTTGGGTTTTGAGGGAGGGGAACTTAAACCCAAGGGTTGGGGATCGATCCTACTACCTTGTTTAGTAGAGTTCAATGTCCTGGAGGCTAGGAGTCGGTCTGGAAGCCTTTATTTGCTCATTATTGATGAGATTCTCTATTATGGTTGTGACTAGGATATTGTTGACGCGGTTTTTCACCGACAATAGATTTAGAAATCTAATAAGAGTATTAGTATTATGAATAGGCTGTTCCCTTCCCTATCCATTATCCCTCATATTTATAGTCAAATTTTCTGGACAGGTTTGAGTAACCGTGTGCATAAATATGGTAAACATTTAATAAAGATAATTCTCATTTACATAGGGATACAGTTGGGTAACAGATTATACTCCTGCTATCTCAGACAATGAATATGCCATACAACCTAGACATTAATGAGCGTTTAGAGTGCCTTCGAATCTCTCGGGATCCTTCAGTATGCATCATAACCAGGTTTCCACTGTTATCCTAAGAGGCGACCCACCAATTACCTGAATGTCGTGCTGTCAAGTCCTAACTCGAGCTGCTCACATCATCGCTACCTAGATGTTCTACTCGTCTGCCTTTTCCATGTATTCATCTGCCAATAGTACCTCTAGCTGAATAATTAAACCTATGCTAGTTTTTGGGGTGCAACATTTGCCCCCCAAGCTCTTGCTCGTGCTTGACGTCATCACTTTCTGACACGCACAGTATGGGCTTTTAGGCTTCTGTCATGTAAAATTGTGCCTGCCTACTACTCAAGTGTTGAACATACGACTGTCTGTTCGGTATTCGAGGACTGTGACAACTGTCCTGTCAACTTTTTGCCACCGCACCGATCATTTAATCTTGGCCTTTGGATCTCAAGCTGACTCAATCTGATGGAACAAATTAATTCCCAAAGTTTACATATAAATAGGGAGATCAGACCTGAACCTTACCACCTTTACATTCATAAACTTTCATTTGTGAAACAAAAATCCCCTTTTTCTATCAATTTTTTTCAAAAACCTTCGTCGCCCTTCAGTTTCTCAGAAGTTCCCAAGATCTTTTCTGTGGATGCATCAACATTCTCATCAAACAAACGTATAAATTGTGTGTGTTTCCTCATCTTACTTGAATCTGTCACTTCTTTATATTCCAATGAGTTTTTTACTTCGAAAACATATTTTGTTTAGTATCGTTTCATGTTCTGGCCATGTCTGAGTTTAAATAGGGTTCAGTTTAGGCTAAAAGAATGATTCTAGAATTGTTTTATTAATAACATATTCGAAAACTGGGCACACTTTGATTAGAAATAAGGTATTAAAAACTGGGCAAATTTTATGGGTTTTGCAAGAAAAATGTAACTGATGAATTGATTAGGATACCTGTTTTGATGTAGAAGTTGAGAGGCTTTTAGGTTTGGCTTTGGGCAGCTTAAGGGTCACGATTCCTTAAGTGCTTTTGCATTAAACCACTTTCAAAAGAAAAGTCCTGGGTCTGGCGAGTCTAACACACGAATCCTGAAGTACAAAGGAATTTCCCGAATTCATAGCATGTGGCCTAGGACTTCGCGTGGAACCATGCGTTGATGCTAGGACATATCTTAACTTGTATAAGTTATGAATCACCTAAAGTAAACAACTCAAACTCTTGGGTCATCGTACCTTTAGAGTCGTAGCTAGTAATTATCTTAAGTCACCACCAATAGGCTGCTTTATCATGGCCACACCAAAGAAAAACGTTGCGAGCTCCCCTACTTATAACAAGAATAAAGAAAAGAAAATCATGTACGAATCTCTGATTCCTCACTTTGGTCCAGTGGTGGAGAGGGAACTTGTTGTCGACCCTAACGCTTTTTTCGATGACGAGCACATCGGGTCCAGAATAACGTTGCAGAGGAAGGTGAATAAAATATTGCTGAGCCATGGTATCGAGTTGGGAATTGATGGCCTCCTCGCCCGATCTTCGTTGGAAGGAGAGGGCAGCTGCACCCCCCTTCAAGATGACTTTGGGGCTTGGAGTGATGAGCACCTGAAGGAAGGTGCTTTCCTCCTGCTAGAGTAATACTTCGTGGATTTATTGAACTACGTCAAACTGGCTCCTTTCCATCTCCCCCCTAACTCGTATTGACTTCTGGAGGGGTTAAAATATCTATTTTTGAGGCATGAATGGGAGATCCCCACCCCGACTGATATTATGTACTTCTTCTGCGTCAAGGCCAGTCATGATCAGAAGAGGCGAGGTGACGACTTTTGCTACCTCACTCGCTTCCCCAACTCGCTTCCATTATTGACCTCCCCAGCCACCCAAATAACTATAAAGACCAGTTCTTTATGTCAAATGGGTTCAAGAATTGCGATCACCGATAATTCTACCACCCTCATAAGTCTCCTAACTTTATGAATTTTGTACGTGAACTCTCTTACCATTTTCATTTTTTTTAGTTTAATCCTTCTAACTGAGTTTGTTCCTTGTGCAGCTATATTCAAGAGGAAAGAGTGGTCTAAGACCCTTGGGGGTCAATACGAGGTGTTGTCCTGTGTTCCTTCAAAGGATAAAGACTTCCGACAGGTAGTGAATCACGCTACCATGGTGGCCTGCAACCTGATTTGCAAAGGCCAGACGCTGGCTATCAAGACCTGAGGTTCACCTCCCAGTCTTCCTGAGCTTCCTAATCCTCAAGAAATCTTGCCCACTGATAACACTTGAATAAAGAGTTATTTCATGTGCTTTTGAACTTATAATTGTGAAAAAATCATGGGTGATGTTAGTTTATTTTTAGCTTTTGTAGCTAACCTTGATGTTTTCATTATCTTAATTAAGTTTAATTATTTTTTTAAGTTTTTAATAGCTATTGGGTTAAAGGTAATAGTTTCATGGATAAATATTCACATAAGGAACGAACTAACATGTGTAACTATTTTGATTTAATTTTGTTGTTGATGGCTGAATTATTAGGTTTCTGCAGCAAAACAGAAGCATTTTGATCATGCAACTTTTGGGCACTTGGAACACGTGGCAGTCAATGAGTAAGCTGGAAATTTTGGCTGAGGTGGCAAGGGCAGAAAGAATTAGTCAACATATTGGAGAAAAAGACAAAAAGAGAAAGGAGGAATTGATGTTTTTGGAGAAAAAAGGGCATTATGGTACTTTTGGGAAAGGGAGGAGAAAACCTAATATACAAAAAAGAGGGTTTCAGCCGTATCAAGAGGCAACAGCCATTTTTGGTAAAGAAAGACCAGAAAAAATAGAGGAGAAAAGCTGAGAATACCAACAGGAAGAAGGAGAACAAGCATAGAAAGCTCAAGCATCATTTTGGATTTGTTCTTTCTTCTCTTCCTAAACTTTATTTTATTAATTTCTGAGTTGGATTCTAAATCTGAATATTATGGGCTGTTTTGATTGTGAATTAATGTCTATGAACTCAGGCATGAACTAATTTTTAGGTGGGTTGAATTGTTGATGAACCCTATGTTATAGTCTATAAATTTCTTGCACTTTATTCTAGTAAAATCTCCTTTGTTCATTCAAGTGTGCTTACATTAATTTCTTGTTGTTGTTTGGCCAGCAATGGCAAGTTATTTAATTATGTTTAATGCTGGAAGGATTAAATGTAATGGGAAAAACTTGGATGACACAAGTCATAATCTAGGTTAGGTTATGTTAGTAAGTAACATATGGATATGTTATTTGCCTTGTGTAACTTTTGAGAATTAAACTTTGATTTGCATTCTTAAATCTGATTTTTCATAGGAATATGTTTAATTAGGTTGAAGAATTAATGTCACAAAATTTGGGAAAGTTTTATGGGTGTTTAAATGAATTCTTGTTAACCTGGGAGTTTTGCTAGAATATTGCTGCAGCAATCTGTCCGCAAGTTGTTCAGGATAAATAATATAGGGGAATTCAATAATTCAAGTCCATTTTGCAATCCATATATTTTTCTCAATTTTCTTGTTCAGTTCAGTTTTTAATTTCAGTATTTCCATTTTATTTTAATATTTTGCTTAGCCTATAAACATCCCACTTGATTTTTTAAATTTCTAAAATTGTTTAGTAATTGTTTTGCTTACTTTTTTAATTTGCAATCCCTGAGGAGACAATTTACTTATCATTATATTACTTGTGTGATTACGTGCACTTGCGTATTTAAAATCAATATTAAATTGATCACAACACCCGCTATTGAGGACACCGAGGAGGAAGAGGATGTGGTGCCACTGGTGCACAAGAAAAGAGTTCTTGAAGATGATCAGGGTCCTGATCTAGAGTGAGCTGAGTTCGAGGAAGTAGCCAGCACTTCCGGCCAAGGTAACCCATATAGAGAACTAGATTGGGCTGCTACCAGTTTTAGGCTAATTCTCTTCAACCCCCATCAACCCGTTAGTCGACATCCTACTGACCCAGACCTGAACACAACACTCCTTCAGTGTGTGGATCATCTGGTGATACGCTATGATCATAGCTAACCCAGATGCACCATTGTAGTTGACAACACACTCCACTTTAGGTTCTCCATTTTTTAGGAATATGGGACAAATCGTAGGACATGGCGTTCCTTACATCAGGGTGTATGCTCCCCCGAATTTTGGCAGTCTATAGATGAGTCTAGCTCAGAAGAAGAGCCTGAACCCCTTAGGACCCAGGGTGTAATAATTCTAGACTCTCTCCTACCTCTGGTAGTCTAGGAGGTAGAGGTTATACATAGTCCATTTCATAACACCGAGCTGATCGTAGTAGATTCCTCCTCAAGCTCGGAGGGTAGGGTTCTTGCTTTTGTTCTTGTCTTTGCACTACTTTGACTAATTATCCCTTGTATCTGAATCTTCTGCTTGTTCCTTTATAGGTGAAGAGATAGGCTTGTCGGACGCCTCGCGTCTAAGGGGTGCCTTCAACGCTAGTGAGGCTGGAGGTGGGCCCGTGGTGAAAAGGCCCAGATTGCCAACGAAACATGCTTCCAAGATTGTAACTTCCACTGGGTCTCCTGTCAAAGACAAAGGTGTAGCTCCACCCAGGAGCAGCAACAGTAGACTCAACCCCCAACCCTGGTGACAACAGTCACAGTTCTCGAGGCTCCTCGCCCTCTCCCTCAACATGTACCTCCTTCAGTTCCTCAGGTGATCCAAGGTAAAGCCACTCGAGCTGGCAAGGATCCCTGAAGCATTTAGAGGGACTATATACCAGATGGGGAGCCATATGGTGGGCCATGCGTATAGAGCCAATGACAAGGATCTGAGGACCAAGCGTACTCCCAAATATGTTCTCGAGTCTGCTATGGGAATGAACCTCACTGTGAGCCCCTTTCATTCTTCTAGCATTTCTTTTTCTTTTCTTCTCTCCTTCTGTTTTACTAACCTTGACTTGCCTTTTACATTTGCAGTCTGTCCTGGCTCAACTCTGTGGTATTTCTCGGATTTGACCTAGGAGTGATGAGCTCCAAGCCACCCTGCTTGCCTCCCAAGAGAGCGAGCAGTCTACAGAGGTTGCCTTGACTTGCTCCCAAGAAGGGGAACGAATTGCTAAGAATCAGGTCGTGGAAGTGAGTCGTCGACTGGACCAGCTACAGGCTGACAATGATGGCCTTAAAAAAAGCTTGTCGAGGTCGAGGCCGAGGCTGAGAAGTCAAGGTTGGTGCTTTCAGATTCATCGAACTCAATGAAGGAGATGCTTTACTGGTGCTTTGGGAACCTTTTCTTGCCAAATTCGAGATTCGATTCTCACAGGAACCCTCTAAGACTGTCGAGGCTTCCGATCCTACTTAAGGGGACGGCGAGGAAGTGACATCCTCCGAGCAATTCTATGGAGCTCAATGATTCCTTTTCTTCATTTTATATTTTGTAACTCAGTCCCTAGGGATTAAAACAATCGCCCTCAGGCTAAGATCGAAGTTTTTTTCCCTCCTCGAGATAACTATATGCTTTTGAATACATTTTTATTTGTGATCTATTCGTGTTCCCCTTAGTCTTTTGCTTTCTCATGTTTTTGAATTCTTGGATTCTTATACACTCGAAATGATAGGGGTTGTCTTTAGATCGGGATAGATTTTTGATGGCACGACTAACTAATTTTAGTCGATTTCTTAGTTGTATCAAAGATTTCGCTCGCCTAATTGCGTTATACCTGTTAGGAATCAGGCCTCGGAACTAGTCGTATCTAGGGGTTTTAGTCTGCTTAATAGGATTATATCAGTTAGGAATCAAGCCTCTGACCTGGTCGTATCTCGAGGTTTTAGTCTGCTTAATATCATTGTACCTGTTAGGAATCAGGCCTCGAACCTGGTTATTTCCAGGGGTATTGTTTTAGAAATTTCTCAATCTTAGTTCGTGTTCAGAATTTGAAAACGGAGCTTTAAAAACTCGTTGAATAATAAATTTTTACAAACTCCATGTTTCAGATTTCATCATAATACGCTGAACTCTTTTAAAAGCTTTCTTCGGTTATGTACCCCCCAAGCAACAAAAACTTATAAACGTTAAAGGTTGCTTTTACAAAGTGAGCTCGCGATAATAAAACGAAAAAATTGATTACTTAATAATCCAATTGCTTTTAAAATGAAATTACTTTTATAGATAAGCCTTTCATAAATAATAATTCTAAAAACATTAAAGACAAAAAAATTATTGATAGTCCTTTTTGAGGTGTAGGGCATTCCAGGTCCGTGGAACTATTTCTCCACTTAACCAGGCTACCTTAAAGGTCCCTTCGCGTAGGATCTCCATAATCTGGTATGGTCCTTCCTAGCTTGGCCCTAACATAGCATCCTTGGAATCTTTACTTGCCAAAAACACCCTCCGGAGAACCAAATCACCTAGTCGAAGTCTGCGTCCTTTTACCTTCAAGTTGAAGTAACGAGTGATTTTCTGCTTATAAGGGGTGAGCTATAACTGTGACGCTTCTCGTTTTTCCTCGATTAGATAAAGGGATGCACTGAGCAGCTCATGGTTCTGATCTCGATCAAAGGTCTTCTGTCTGTGGGTCGTCACCAGCTCCTCAATCAGAAGCATAGCCTCGCTTCCAAAGGTAAGAGAAAAAGGGGTATATCCCGTGGAGGTTCGATGTGAGGTTCTATAGGCCCAGAATACTTGCTGGAGCTGCTTGGGCCATAGTCCCTTAGATTCATCTAATCTCTTCTTTAAGCTTGCCTTTAGGTTCTTATTTACGGCCTCAACCTACCCATTAGCCTACAGGTATGCTACCGACGAAAAACACTTGGTTATGCCATATTTTTCACAAAAGTTGTGAAGAGATCACTATCAAACCGAGTTCCATTGTCAGACACGATCTTTTTTGGTAGCCCAAATCGACATATGATATTTTTTACGACAAAATCCAGGACTCTCTTCAAGGTGATGGTTGCTAGAGGTTCGGCTTCCACCCACTTCATGAAGTAATTGATGGTGACAATAGCATAACGAAATCCTCATTTTCCTGTTGGTAAAGAACCAATCAAGTCAATTCCCCATAATGCAAATGACCAAGGGGATGAGATCATGGTTAGATCAATGGGAGTTGCTCGGGAAACTATGGCAAAGCGTTGGCATTTGTCACATTTCTGCACATTTGAGATCGAGTCCTTTATCGAGTCCTTTATTAGCATAAAGGATTGGCTGGTATTAATTTTTACTTTTTACAAGTTTTGAAAAAGGGTTAGTCATGTTATATAGCTAATCGCTTATAAGTGTAAGATATTTCTAAAGATCACTCGTAAAGGCATGGTTAGTCCATTTTAATACGAGAATTATAAGGGACTGTGCGCAGTCAGTCATTCTTGCCAAACCTTTGTAAAATTTTTTTTACAAGTATTTGTTCATTACATGTGTTCTTTTGCTATATTATAAGTGTTTCATTTTATACCGAGCAGTAATGTTCGTACAGGTCATGGTCAAGGCAAGTTACCAAGGACCTAAAGCTCCTCAGTCACTTGGGGGGCATATAAGGTACATCGATAGCAAAGCATACCAAGAGGTATGTAAACACATGAACAAAATAAGTGAAAGCATGCTACGGTACTTAGAGTATTTTTCAAAATTTATATTTTTTAAAATCAAGCCAAAGTACTATGCTAAGTTCGGTCATGCGAATAGATGTTATAATAAGCAGAAATATTATAATATCAAAGGGAATTCTTTTACACCGCAAGCAGTACTGCTTGGATGTAATTGTTCAAAAGTAAAAGTAAAATATGTTGCCCATGCAGCAAAATTAAAAAGAAAAATCAGTCTTTACATCACGACCCGTAGGTCATGTAATTAAAGAAAAACAAAAGAAAAAACTTTATGGAGCTTGAGGAGCAGGAGGATCCTGTGGAGCATTCTGATCAACCACGTCTCCTGCAGCTTCTTCTCCCTCCACTCCAGTGGCTGGCGGAATGTTTGGGGAAGCAGGGACCCTAGCTCTCTCTTCGGCAGCCAACCGATCAGTGCAGCGAGCTAGCTCGGCCTTCCTAGCGTCCTCTGGAAGGTAACTGAAATCGGCACTTTGGTTGTGTTTCCAAAAATCGTAGAAACACCGAAGTGTCGCGTTCTTATACCTCTCTAGGTCCTTCGCATTAGTAATCTTAAGCTGCTCCACCTGGCTCTGAAGGACATCAATGGTTGTGTCCTTAGCAAGATGCTCCTCCCTAAGTTTTTTGACTTCACGCCATTGGATTCGACTAGATTCCTGGTAGTCATCCCTCTGCTTTCTGGCAGTTTCCAGAGAAGCTTGCTTTTCTGCCAGCTCTGCTACCAAGGCATCCTTCTGCTGGGTGACTACGTCCAGCTCCCCAGCATGCCCCGCCTCCGCGGCTTGAAGCTCCTCAATAACCTCGCCCGAGACTGCTCGATGCTGGCACCAGCGCGAGTACGAGCAGTAGTCATTGTCAGCATGGCCTGCAATCAAATAATAAGAGTTAGGATATCTTACAAGAAGGAAAAATAAAAACCATAATCACAAAAAGAGAAAGAGTGCTTACACTGGCCAATTCATTAAGAGCCCTGTTGAGGATCTGATCGACCCCCATATTTTCAGCCTCAGCCACTGCTTCCCTGCAACGGTCGTGCTTTAGGATATGAGTGAGGCGATCCTTAGCTGATCGCAGGGAGCGGCTCGAGAGTTTGGCCCCAGGAAGTTCGGCTTGCTAGGCCTGTTCTATTGGAGCCACGGGCGAAGGATTTGTGGCAGCAGGCGGGGTCTCCTTCTCAGCAGGAGCGGATTGTTGAGCAGAAGGTTGGCCAGAGGGCCCATCCTTTGGAGGATCAGCTGCTCGACTCTTTTTGGTTGAGGGTGCTTGGCTGGACTTGCCATCTTGTCCCGTGGCCGATTTCCTCCTTCGGACCAGGGGAACCTCCTCTTTTTCCTGAGGGTTGTACAGGTCGAAAACATTTGCAGAAAGAGAAAAACATGCAGATAGTGAGCTAAAAATAAATGACATGTTGTGGTACATTAGGAAAGAAATAAAGAGATTTACAAAGTCTAATACCCGAGCTACTACTACTTGTCGCTACACTACTGACTCTACTAGTCATACACTCACTCTCTGGCACGAAGAAGTCTGGCCCTAGATTTGGAGTATACGTAAAATTGCCATCCCCGTCAAATAAGTGACAGGGAATTGGCAAGCTATTTAAAAGTGAAATAACAGTTCCATTTTCATCTGAAGACTCATCCAAGTCTACGAGAGTCTCTACTGCCTTTTGTTACCGTTTCCCTTGGGGGGCAGAAGGCCTTTCTGCTGAGGGGTGCTAGTCGGTTCCCTGATCGTAACCCCAGTCGGTCTCCTTCGAGGAGGGGATGCTGGGGGTTGCTGCTCGGGATGCCCCTCGGCAGTGGCATCAACCACCACGGGTTCCCTCATTTCCTGATGAGGGGTCAGGAGGCAAGACAGCCTCAAGTTTTCATCAGTGACCAGAGACTTAATGCTTTTTTCAGCGTCAGTCATCCTGGCCAGTGTGTTGGACCTCAACACCATGTCTGGTGTTGGGTTTGGGCATAGCCATGGTTCTGAAAGGGACAAGATACTTTAGAGAAGTACAAGGAAAATGGCTAAGTAAAAGTAGCGACCAGTGGAAAAGGACATTTACCTCCTCAAGCGAAGGCCAAGTTGTTTGTAGTCATGTCGGGCGCGAGGAAATACTCCTGGCTATATTTCCCCACGTTGGAGATATGGGTTGTGTCACTCAGAAATGTTCAGTTTGTTTCCTGGTGACAAAAATGAAAAAAGCCCGTTTCGGACTGTTGAGGGTTGGACTTGAGGTCGAAAAGGAAGTTGACCTCGTGAAGAGTAGGCTCTAGCCATTTTTTAAGTTTGTAAAGGATATAGAGTGCAGCAAGCATTCTATATCTGTTTGGAGTAATTTGAAAGGGAGCGACACCAAAGTAGTTTGCCAACCCCTGATAGAATGGATGTAGAGGAAGGGTAGCCCCCGCCTCTATGTGGTACCTTGACCAGGCACTGTAGACGCCCCCAGGCAAGTTAGCCCTCTAGTCAGCAGCGGGGATCTTGAGATTGACCCCAGTGAGAGGATGCTTCCTAAGATAATTGGCAAGCATCCTGGGGGTCACCTGGCTGAGAGGAGAAAGATACCACTCGACATCAGGAAGGGTTGAATACCGAGGGCGGGCCCTGACCTAAATGCGAGGGTCCGGGGCAATGTTTTCTCGATCGCTGGTCGAGGGAACCCTAGCCTGCGAAACAGGCTGGGCAGGAGGATTTGGATTGTCTTCAGGATTTGGTTTCTTTTTGCCCGGAGATTTAGAACGGGCCATTTTAGGTGGTGATGGTTAAGGTCTGGAAGAAGAGAGTCTTGAGAATGGAATCTCGTGAACGCGCTGGGCCGGCTGTTCTTCACCTTCAAATAGTTGGGCAAGAAGATCGTCTTCGATAGGCCTCTCACCTCCCCACAAATCTGGCATTAAAATCTGGGAACAGAAAAATGGGGAGGTGAGGATGGAGAGTCTAGAAAGTTGGTTAGAATAACACTGGTCGTCTATAAAATTCAAACTTTTATACAACAGCATTCTAACAAACAACTAATTTTTTCACACGAACTATTTGAAAAACAGATCAAAAAGTGAAAGCAAAAAGTTTTTTTTTTTTGAAAAAGCTTTTTCAACTCCTATAAGGCCGGGAAAAACTCAATTTTTCAACTAGCATAAAAATTGAATTTTTACTTCGGTTTTACGTCCTAAATTTATGATCTCAACTATCAAACTAACTCGTAACTCCTGAATGGCAAAGAAACATCATCCTATCTAGCATCACCCAATAAATCCCCTACTTTCATGCATCTTAACCCAAGAACACAGACAATGCCAGAACTTAAAAGTTAACTCATAGCAGCATGCATAGCGAAGATAAAGAGTAGAAAGGTTCTGAAACTTACCAAAGCAAAGACTGTGGAGGTTTGAAGGAATTTCGAGCGTAAACGAATGAGCGGCTGGTGGTTCTTGAAGTGCTGAAGGATGGTCTTCAGGAAGAATGAAGGTTCTGATTTAGGGTTTCTTGATAGAGAAATGGCTTGCGTAAAAAGAAAAAGGAGGCTCTGAAGAGGCTATATATATTTTGTCTGTGGCATGAAAGAAGAGGTAATCATTAGTTTCCTCTTTTCGAAGCATGGGGAAAGGTGATAGCCGTTGTTGACCCTGATTTTGGGCAACTGACACGGAGTCAAAATACGCTTGATGTGGATGAATGCGTTGAAAAGAACATAATAGCGAAAAATAATAAGAACATGATATTTTTTAGTGGTTCGGCCCTAGAATCTGGTAATAACCTACGTCCACTTAGATTGTTATTGATGTGAGAGTCAAAGGAGTGATCAAAGAACTAGGGTTCAATGAGTTTCACCAACCTCTGAAGAGCAATACAATATGATTGATATGATTACTCTAAACTCCACCGATTTAGAAGTCAGAAAAAGAGAAAAAAGATCTTCCCCCTTCCCTGAGCCCTCTTCTATTATTTATAAGCTCAGGGAAGATTTACATTGATTTGTTACTGATATTATTTCCTAAATAATCGGATACTTAGGAAATCAGGGGAGAGAATTTCGGATTCCATCATAACTGCCTAAGATTTCCTCCGCGTGTTACGTGCCTATCGACCAGACTGGTCGTATGAAGAGTTCGCACACATAACTCCGAACATCTTCCTGGTCGATAGTCGAATGCAGGTTTTGCTAGGTGTCAGCCACGTGCAATTAATTCCTACCATGTCATTCAATGCTGATTTTTGGGATAACATTTGCCCCCCGAGTTTGTTTAGTGCGACCAGTAATAAAGAAACTTAAGGGAACAACCATTCGCCTTCCCACGTCTGTCAGAATCCCCGTGCATTTTCGAAAATTGTAATATAATTATGTCTAATCAAGTCTTTTTGATTTCCGAAAAGGCAATCTGACGGCTTGTCCACTTCCCCACGTTTTGAAAGTGGGAAGTGATGATTACTTCCTTTTGGCTACCCCCTTGATCTCTATAAGTAGCCTTTCTTCTTTTTCAAGAAACCTTTACCCGTCATTTTGCTAAAATCTTCTAGAACTCGTGGCTGTGTTCAGAGCTTCAAAAAACCAGTCTGACGTCGTGCCATAGATCTTCCGCCTCAAGTTTCCATTTTCTTCTGAATCTCCTCCTTCTCTCAGGTAAGGATTCCATCCTTTAAGCTCTGTACTACGCCATGCATGGTATTTTTGTGCTTTGATATGCCTACGTTCTTGAATAGGGTTTTTAGGGTTCTTAGTATAGATCGCTTAATGTTCTGTAGAACTACATCTTTATACTTTGTATGGGTTAGATCAGTACTTTGATAGATAGAGTTTCTGGTTTGGGGCGTTAGGCTGTCGAAAGGTTCAACCTTTAAGCTAGACGAAAAAAAAAACTAAAATTTTCCCGCCCTTTGGGAGTCGAAAAAAGTTCCTTTCAAAAAACGTTCTTCTTCCCTTTTTTTTTTATTTACCCACGTTGAAGTTAGCGTAGAATTAGGATGTTGTTGGTTATTTAGGCATGAGCAACGTTATCCCAGCTTCCCTACATTACTTTGCGGATTGTCTTATCACCTCCATTGTCTGTTTGCAGTTCATATGCAAGACCCTTGGGGAGGAGAAAGACCTATCGAAGACGAACTCTTAGCCCAACTGCTCGAAGGCGAAGAGAATCCATCCTCGTTGATTCCAAAAATTCCATTCTCACGTCCTAACCCAAATCCTCCATCAGCTCCTTCCCAAAAAATGGCCAGAACAAAAACCAAGGCCAGAAAAAGACGCAACCCTACTCCCAGTCAGCCTCCTGCTGATGCCCCCTCGACCAGTGGTCGAGAAGAATTCCTTCCTGAGACTGAAGTTCAAGCACGTGCCCGCCCTCGTCATGCCGTCCAGCCGGATGTTGAGTGGCACGTGGTGTCTCCAAGCACGGTGACCATTCGCATGGTCTCCAATTATTTAACTAAGTACAATTTGACGGGGGTGACCCTAGTCAGACCTTCCACCAACCAGAGAGCCAACCTGCCAGGGGGTGCTTATAGCGCCTGGTCGAGATACCATATTGAGGCGGGTTCCACCTTGCCTCTCCATTCATTTTTCCAAGGGGTGGCTAATTACTTCGGGGTGGACCCTTTTCAGATTACCCCGAACGGATATAGGATGCTGACCGCGCTCTATATCCTTTACAAACTTAAGAAATGGCCAACCCCCTCTCCTCATGAGGTCAATTATCTGTTTGACCTTAATTCCAACCCCAACCAAGACGGTACGGGGTTCTTCCATTTCTTCCATTAGGAGACCGGACGCACGTTTTTGTCCGAGACCACTCATATCTCCAATGTGGGAAAGTATCATCTGGAATACTTTCTTACACCTGACATTGCTGCGAACAACCTGGCATTCGCACGAGGAGGTAAGGGGAATAACGAGCCTTAAACCAGTAGTTCTTGCCCTTTAAAATTTCTCGTCATAATACTCTACTGTTCCACTGTACTTCAGGTCCATGGTTGCGCCCGACCCCTACTCCAGGAATGGAGTTGAGGGCAGCGCTCTTAGCCCGTATGTCCAATGCTGCTCAGAGTGTGAAAATCTTGGTCACTGACGCTAACCTTAGGTTGGCTGGCCTTAAGGGCTCCCCTCATGCGACCAGCGAACCTACGGCGGGTGGTGTCCATGTTGAAGTGGGACGCGAGCAGGGTCCCGAGTGTGACGTGATGCGTCATAGCACATCTCCAGGGGGCCATTTTTGTTTGTATGAGCATGCCTTGGTGCTTGATCATTAGTCAAGTCTTCCACCAAGTAACCTCAAGGGTAGGGAATGGCACTTTTATAATTATGCATATGTCACCCAGACAAAAATCATATATGTTCCTAGGAAGACTTCATTTGCTTAGAATGCTCCTTAGGGGGGGGGGGTGACCTGGTGACTTAAGGAAGCACCATGGCCACCAGCAGATAGGGGCTTAAGCTATGTACTCCCTTGCCCTATCAAGGCCTTATATGAATAAAATGATGCTTTACCATGTCCCTTTGTGTATGCATTCTTTACAGTCTATGTGTTGCTTGTTTGTTACCTTCGTTGGGCCATTGCGTGCCACTTGACTTTGTTGTTGGCTCTGATTGTTGTGTGGGATGTTGCCTCTGGATAGCTTGCCTCGTGCTTGCTCCCGCTTCATAATTGTCCTTACTTGTGTGAGACTTGTAACGTGGCTAACCATTGAGTTTGCTTGCCGCAGGTGTGAATTCTAGGCTGACTTGCTAGTTAAAAGTGCTAACAAGTGCCGCACGTTCCGTCCATTCGAGTATCGAAGTTGGCGGCCCGTAACAGTTGGTATCAGAGCTAAGTTGAGAAAGCTTGGGGACCCTGCAGAATGGTGAGCAACACTCAAAGGATTGAAGCGCTAGAGAGGCGCGTCAGAGAACTAGATGGCCTGGACGAAAGAGTCAGGGATCTTAGCTCTGTCAGGCTAGAACCGGAGACGACTAACGCACTAAACCGCATGGCTGTGTTGGAGCGGGATATGACCAATCTGCTGGCCCGCATAACAGCAATTGAGAGGAGAGAAAACCTTTCAAGCACATCCCATATTCGTCAGAGGGAGGAACGTATGGAGGCAATGGAACGAGCGGTGAAGGACCTACAAGAATCATTAAATGACCTTGTAGAGAATTGCAGGGTGTCGGTTGAGGCAATTAAAGATGAAATGTTGGAGATGTACACCAAGCTGAACCTCAGTATGAGGGCAGTTGGGAGTCAGCCTACAACCGGACCCATTGGCATGGAATATGGCAGAGTAAAAGTTCCGGAGTCGAGGCCCTACGGTGGGGCTAGAGACGCAAAGGACTTAGAGAACTTCCTTTTTGATATGGAGCATTACTTCCGAGCCGTGAGAGATGAATCAGAAGATGGCAAGGTTGCCATGGCGACGATGTACTTGTCTGCGGATGCCAAAGTGTGGTGGAGGACAAAGTATGATGATATTCAGAACGACAGATGCACCATAACAACCTGGGAAGATCTCAAGAGAGAGTTGAAGACGCAGTTCCTCCCCGAAAATGTTGCCTACATAGCTCGACGGCAGTTGAGAGAGCTGAAGCACAATGGCACAATCCGAGAATACGTTAAGAAATTCTCTGGATTGATGCTAGATATAAAAGACATGTCCGAAGTGGACAAACTCTTCGCGTTTTTAGAACGTCTGAAGCCTTAGGCAAAGCAAGAGCTCAAGAGACAGAGAGTGGCTGACCTAGCCACTGCTCAGGCTGCAGCCGAACGATTAACTGATTACTCATCAGGGAACATTCAATCCAAGAAGACTAATCTATCGACTAGTGGAAGTAATGTTGGGAGTAAACAGTTTGGGAAGTCTTGGCAGAGCAAGAGTTGGGGAGGAGAGAAAAGGATTGTGGAGTCTAACGCTCCTAGCAAAGGTGGCAACCCCCAGTTCAAGAAGCCTCTTACATGTTGGATTTGTACCGGACCTCATTAGTCAATAGAGTGTCCTCACAAAGGCAAGATGAGTGCCCTCCAGGCGACATTTGTCCAAGCAGAACAAAACAACGAAGAGGAGGAGGAGGAGTATACGCACATTGGTGCCCTCCGGATGCTGAATGCTCTCAAGAAACACGGTGCGAAAGTGAAGAAGACCCCCGGAAAGGGACTAATGTATGTGGACGCCGTTCTAAACAGTAAAATGGCCGGAAGTGTGATGATCGACACGGGCGCCACTCACAACTTCATTTCGGAGATCGAAGCTAAACGTTTGGGACTGAAATAGGAGAAGGACCATGGCCGCATGAAAGCGGTTAACTCCGAAGCCTTGGCCACAACTGGCGTGGCTAAAAAGGTGAACATGAAGATTGGCTCGTGGGAGGGGGAGACTGACTTGGTGGTCGTGCGGATGGACGACTTTGATGTGATATTGGGTATGGACTTCCTTACAGAAAAGGGAGCCATTCCCATCCCAGCTAAGGGAAGCTTACTCATAATGGGGGAGACACCTGCAGTGGTGCCTGCTAAAGTAGAGCAGCCCCCAGAAACCAAGCTGCTGTCAGCCTTGTAATTGAAGAAGGACGTGAGAAGACAAGAGTCCACGTATATTATCCTACCCACAATATACAAGGATACGGTGGATGAAGTCATCCCACCAGAAATTCGAATGGTCTTGAAGAAGTATGGGGATGTGATGCCGGACCAACTCCCCAAAGCCTTACCACCTAGAAGAGGGATTGATCACCAGATTGAGCTGGTGTCGAGAGCCAAACCACCTGCAAAGGCGGCCTATAGAATGGCGCCCCCCGAACTAGCAGAACTGAGGAAGCAGTTGAAGAATTTACTAGAGGCAGGCTTCATCAGGCCATCGAAGGCACCATATGGTGCACCCGTGCTATTCCAGAAAAAGCACGATGGGAGCTTGAGACTATGTATTGATTACTGGGCTCTCAATAAAGTCATAGTGCGTAATACATACCCCATCCCCTTGATCGCTGACTTATTCGACCAGTTGAGTGGAGCTAAATTCTTTACAAAACTGGACTTGAGATCAGGCTACTATCAAGTGCGGATAGCCGAAGGGGATGAGCCGAAGACAATGTGTGTGACTCGATATGGAGCATACGAGTTTCGAGTCATGCCGTTTGGGTTGACAAACTCACAAGCCACATTCTGTACGTTGATGAACCAAGTTTTCCAAGAATACCTAGACAAGTTTGTGGTAGTCTACTTGGATGACATTGTGGTCTATAGCTCCACAATAGAAGAACATCAACGACACTTATCCCAAGTGTTTCAGAAATTGAGAGAGAACCAACTCTATGTGAAGTGAGAAAAGTGCTCCTTTGCACAAGAGAGAATCAAGTTCCTAGGCCACATAGTAGAACGTGGTCGGATTCGCATGGATCTAGAGAAGGTGCGAGCCATTCAAGACTGGAAGGCCCCCACAAATTTGAAGGAATTACGCTCTTTCCTTGGTTTAGCCAACTATTATCGAAGATTTGTGGAGGGCTATTCAAAAACGGCGACACCCTTGACAGAGTTGTTGAAGAAGGGTGTAACTTGGACGTGGACCGATAGGTGTGTCGATGTATTTAGGAGTCTGAAAGAAGCCATGATGCGAGATCCTGTCCTAGCCTTACCAGATGTTGGTAGGCCCTTTGAAGTGTAGACAGATGTGTCTGATTTTGCCTTGGGAGGGGTGCTTGTACAAAAGGGCCACCCCGTAGCTTATGAAAGCCGCAAACTCACGGAGGTAGAGAGGCGGTACACTACCCAAGAGAAGGAGCTTCTCGCAGTAATTCATTGTCTACGAGTGTGGAGGCACAACTTGTTGGGGTCGAAGTTTGTGGTAAAGACAGATAATGCTGCGGTGAGTCATTTCCTCACCCAGCCAAAGCTTACCCCTAAACAAGCACGATGGCAGGAGTTCATAGCAGAATTCAACTTTCATTTCCAACACAAGGCGGGCCGTCTAAACCAGGCAGCTGATGCCCTGAGTCGCAGAGCTAAGTTAGCGGCTCTAAAATTGCTGGCTAATATGTCGGCTAGCATGGTGACCACTCCACTACGAGAGCGCATTAAGGAGAACCTGGTGAAAGACCTGGTGGTGAAGACCATCATGAATCTCGCAAAAGAGGGAAAGACTCGCCAATTTTGGGTAGAAGACGATCTTTTGTGGGCCAAGGGTGGCCGCTTATATGTTCCCAAGATGAGAGATTTGTGGAGGACACTAATGAGTGAGTGTCATGACACCTTGTGGGCGGGTCATCCAGGGTGGCAGAGAACCCATGCCTTGTTGAAACAGGGGTACTACTGGCCACAAATGCGCGACAATATCGTGGAGTATACCAAAACCTGTCTCACCTGCCAGCAAGACAAAGTGGAGAGACACAAGACGCCAGGGTTGTTGGAACCTTTGTTAGTCCCAAGCCGACCATGGGAGAGTGTGTCGCTTGACTTCATTACTAGTTTACCGAAGACGGGAGACTTGAGTGCGATCTTAGTGATCGTGGACAGATTTTCAAAGTATGCAACCTTCATACCGGTGTCAAAATATTGCTCGGCAGAAGAGACAGCGAGACTTTTCTTCAAGTATGTAGTTAAGTATTGGGGAGTACCCGAAAATATAGTTAGTGACCGTGATGGAAGATTCACAGGCACCTTTTGGTCAGAGTTATTCAACCTTTTGGGGTCACAACTAAATATTTCCTCGAGCTACCATCCTCAAACAGACGGACAAATTGAAAGATTCAATGGGATGCTGGAAGAGTATTTGCGGCATTTCGTCAGTGCTAACCAAAAGAATTGCCCGCAACTACTAGACGCAGCTCAATTTTGTTTCAACTCTCAGAAGAGTTCTTCATCAAACAAGAGCGCTTTTGAAGTTGTTAACGGTCAGCAACTGCTATTACCCCACACAGTGGATGAGTATCGCGGAAGAAATCCGAGAGCCTTCAATTTCACGAAAGACTGGAAGAAAACCACCGAGATTGCCCGAGCCTACCTAGAGAAGGCATCAAAGAGAATGAAAAAATGGGCAGATCAGAAGAGACGACCGCTGGAATTCAAAGCAGGCGACTTAGTGATGATCAAGCTGAGGCCCGAACAACTGAGATTCCGAGGGAATAAGGACATCAGACTCGTCCGCAAATACGAGGGTCCTGTTCCAGTCATCTCGAAAGTGGGCCTGACCTCCTACAAAGTCAGCTTACCAGAATGGATGAAGATACACCCGGTCTCGCACGTCAGCAGCCTCAAACTGTATCACGAAGATCCAGAAGAGCCAGCGCGCAACCAGTCTACCAGAGAAGGAGTCAGCGTCAAGCCACGAAGCAGCAGACAACCTGAAGAAATCCTAGCAGAGAGGACCGTGGTCTTGGACAGAAAGAAGAAGAAAGAGTTTCTGGTGAAGTGGAAAGGGCTCGGAGATGAAGAAATTTGCTGGGAAAGGGCGGAGGACTTGCACAAGCATACACAGAAGATTGAAGATCAGCAAGGGGCAAGTTCGTCGAGGACGCCGAAGATTTAAGTTGGGGAGAGTGTGACGTGCTGCGTCATGGCACATCTCTAGGGGGCCATTTTTGTATGTATGAGCATGTCTTGGTGCTTGATCATTAGTCAAGTCTTGCACCAAGTAACCTCAAGGGTAGGGAATGGCACTTTTGTAATTATGCATATGTCTCCCAGACAAAAATCATATATGTTCCTGGGAAGACTTCATTTCCTTAGAATGCTCCTTAGGGGGTGACCTGGTGACTTAAGGAAGCACCATGGCCACCAGCAGATAGGGGCTTAAGCTGTGTACTCCCTTGCCTTATATGCATAAAATGATGATTTACCATGTCCCTTTGTGTATGCATTCTTTACAGTCTATGTGTTGCTTGTTTGTTACCTTCGTTGGGCCATTGCGTGCCACTTGACTTTGTTGTTAGCTCTGATTGTTGTGTGGGATGTTGCCTCTGGATAGCTTGCCTCGTGCTTACTCCTGCTTCATAATTTCCCTTACTTGTGTGAGACTTGTAACGTGGCTAACCATTGAGTTTGCTTGCCACAGGTGTGAATTCTAGGCTGACTTGCTAGTTAAAAGTGCTAACAAGTGCCGCACGTTCCGTCCATTCGAGTATCGAAGTTGGCTGCCCGTGACACCGAGAAGCAACCTCAGTCACCTCCTCCAAGGAGGAGGCCAACTGGGGTTACAATCAAGGAACCTACTGTTTCCCACCGAGCAGCAGAACCGTCGGTCCCCAAGGGCAAGGGGAAACAAAAGGCTGCCGAGCCTGCCGAACAGTCTGACGATTCGTCGGATGTATACGGTACACCATTCTCGTTTTTAAATAACTTGCCCATTCCCATCCACCTATTTTACGGGGACGGCAACTTTAGGAACGCTCCTTCTTTAAATTCAAATTTCTTCCAGGAACTAGGTAGTTCAGTAGATAATGTTCCGACCAGTAGGTGTAGCTCGAGTACCTTACTCTTGCATCTCTTATATTCTAACCTCTGTTTCTCTGCGACCCTTTAATCTCATTGTTTGAAATGTCACTTTGTGCAGGCATGGAACCCGGAGACTTCTTTGCACACTACCAGGCTGCTGCCGAAGCTTCTGTCCCGAAGAAGGACAGCAAAAGGGCTCGTGGGGAAAGTCGTAAGACCCCTTCGAAAAAGTCCCGAACAGAAGATGCTCCCACCAACGCCCCCTCTAAAGAGAACTCAACACACTTGCCTGCCCCCGAGCAGCAAACTCCCACGCCTGTCGATCCTCGGTCTTCCTCAAAGGCCGTAGACAAAGAGACCATGGACAACTTGTCCGAAGGCTCCCTGCCCAGCCACATAGTTGGCATGGCCAGGGAGAGATTATATCGCCTCTCCAAGCATAGGCGTTCCCAGGTCGCCATCACTGACACTGCCATGATGGACATCAACGAAATCATCAACAAAGGGTTGAACGAGATAGCCAGTGTAAGTCGTCTTTTGTCGCTTTGTCATTTATGCTAAATTTCTTTTCTTAACTTCATTTTTTCTTCAGAGGTTTTTATCCTTGACTGCTAGCTGGCGCCGAGCTGGGGCGATGGTTTCTCGAGAGAGGAACTTTGACTCCAGACTTGCCCAGGCTACGCAAGCGCTTGAGGATGAGAAGACCAAGCTGCTCGAGGTGAACAAGGAGAGTGAGGCTATGCGAGGATCAGTCCACTCTTACCCGAGAGCTTCAGAAGAGTGAGGCGACCCGGAACAAAGCCATCGACGAGCGGCACAAATGGAAGGAGAACTGCAAACTCAACACCCAAGAGTGTAAGCAGCTCACACTCGATCTAACCGCCAGCAGGGATGAGGTAAAGATGCTTGAGGAACGGGTGCGCGGGCTCGAGGAGGACAGAGTTAAAACTTTGAAGAAGTATAAGGAAGCAACCTTCCTCTGCTTCTACGACCTCTGGAAGCACAATCGGGGGGTAGACATTAGCTATCTCTTCGATCAGTTGCAAGAGACGCTGATGACGCTTTGGTTCTCGACTGGCAGCAGAAGAGAAGGCCAAGGCCCAAACTCCTGCTGCTACTGCTGTGCCCAAACATCCAACTGATCAAAACGCTCCTAATCCAGAAGACCCTCCTACCCCCCAGCCAAATTAATATTTATTTTAAGTTTTTTTTTTTCGCTTTATGGCCCACGGGTCTTTTTGTAAAGACAATCTTTTTTATTTTATTGCTGCGAGGGCAACTCTTTTGCTTATGCTTAAACAATTACATCCGAGGAGTACTGCTCGCGGTGTAAAGGTTTTTATTCCTTTTAATTCTATTTTTACATCCGAGTACTAATACTCGCGGTGTAAACATTTGCCTTTGATATTATAATCTTTTATCATAATACCTATTCGCATGATCGAACTTAGCATAGTACTTTGGTTCGTTTTAACAAAATCATAAATTTTGAAAAATACGCTAAGTACCGTAGCATGCTTTCCCTTATTTTGTTCATGTGTTTACATAACTCTTTGTATGCTTTGCTATCGATGTACCTTATATGCCCCCCAAGTGGTCGAGGAGCTTTAGGTCCTTGGTCACTTGCCTTGACCACGACCTGTGCGAACATTATTGCTCGATAGTAAAATTTCAACACTTGTAATACAGTAAAACAACACACGTAATGAACAAATACTTGTAAAAATAAATTTACAATGGTTGGCAAGAATGATTGGCTGCGCACAGTCCCTTATAATCTCATATTAAAATGGACTAAACATGTCTTTACGAGTTGTTGATGCTCATAATCTCATCAAGGGGAAATGCAAGGTAGTCACCTGGGCGTACTCCCCCCCCCCCCCCCGATCCGCGAGACCGCCCCGTCTCGCGAGGATGCTCTTCTGCGAGGCCCCCCCTGATCCGCGAGACCGCCCCGTCTCGCGAGAATGCTCTTCCGCGAGGCCACCAAGTCGCCTCCCGCGAGACCATCAAGTGGCGAGGCCCCCCCTGATCCGCGAGACCACCCCGTCTCGCGAGAATGCTCTTCCGCGAGGCCACCAAGTCGCCTCCCGCGAGACCATAAAGTGGCGAGGCCCCCCCTAATCCGCGAGACCGCCCCGTCTCGCGAGAATGCTCTTCCGCGAGGCCACCAAGTCGCCTCCCGCGAGGCCACCGAGTGGCGAGGCCCCCCCGATCCGCGAGACCACCCCGTCTCGTGAGTGCCTTGTTCCGCGAGGCCATCGTAGGGGGCGAGGTACCTTATTTAGCGAGGCCACCCTAGGGGCGAGGTGCCTTGTTCCGCGAGGCCATCCTAGAGGGCGAGGTGCCTTATGTAGCGAGGCCATCGTAGGGGGCGAGATGCCTTGTTCCGCGAGGCCATCCTAGAGGGCGAGGTGCCTTATTTAGCGAGGCCACCCTAGGGGCGAGGTGCCTTGTTCCGCGAGGCCACCATAGGGCGAGGCGCCCTATTCAGCGAGGCCCTTGGGCCACTCCTACCATGCCCATGCGCGGGGCCGAGGGAGGCTGCGAGGTCGCCAATGGCGCCCCGTGCGCGAGGCCACGCAAGGTCCCACGCGCGCGCCCCTGGAGGTCCACCAGCCCGCCATCTTCTCAAGAGGCCGACACACCGTGATTTGATGCGCATGGGCCCAAGACCCCTATTCAACGCCACGGCCAATACGGACACCAAAGATCCCCTTTTTCACAACCTCAAAGTCCATATGCTTAGTAGATCCAGAGCGAGTCGAATGAGACATATTTGTACGATCGGGTACTAGGTACGGATGCCAGTGCCAGCGAGGATCGCGGTCCGTACGTCTACGGCCATGGGTCAGAGCCGACACCACTACCTCCTGCGCCACCATGCCTGCTACCACGCCTCAAGAAGGAGTACAGATAAGTAGTGGAGACATCCCCCTGACACCTGCTCCTGTACGGGATGTACAACCACAACCCCTGAAACCACTCCCCTAGTACAGTACGTTTGTACCGTCTGGTCCCATGGACCACTATGTACCTAAGGCCGTTAGAGCCTACTATAAATTGAATTCCAAGGCCACCTGTAGGGGGGTTGGAAATTTGACTGTAGCGGAGACATTAGTGTGAATGAGATACTGAATTCTCCATTGTTGTTATTCCATTGTTCTTGAGTCATAGTTCGAGTTTTCATAGCTTTCTAATTAGCGATTCCAATTTGATAATTTTTCCAACTTAACTTCGTTGACGAGTTCTCACCGTCAATAGTTTGGCGCCGTCTGTGGGAACGTTAGTTTTAAGCTACTGTTCCACCATTATTTCCGACAAGAAGAAGATGCCGAGACGCTCGAAGCGACAAAGGGAGACGCAGGAGGTCGAAGTTCACTTAAACAGAGTCCAGCTGAAGGCCTCCATGAAGGACGCTCCTCCACCCAGGGACGTGGAGCCCCCGAAAGACCCTGAGGTTCAAGGAGGAGGCAGGGTGGCCTCATCACCGGCTGCTCCACCTGGGGGAAGTCCTCCCAGAGCACCACCAGTGCACGCTGATGAGTTCCCTCCTCCGAAACCACCACGGGCACCGAACTCCGGCCGGCAAGACCCGGGCCCTTCTACCCATAGGCCGGACAAACACCCCCGGGTCCACTCCGTGAGCTCGAGTTCGAAGTCCCGATTTTACGAAGAGGAGATACGTGAGCTCCACCGTAAAAACCAAAGGTTAGAAACTACCTTGGAGAACATGCAAGAGGTCCTTAACGGCCTACTGCAGGGTAAATCCAGCATAACCTTGCCCAAGGGAAAGGGTGAGGTGGAGACCACTGTGCCAGTAGATGATGGAAGAACCCGACACTCAACTAGCAACACCCCCCGCACGAAGCAACGTGATCACCCCGAACCGCCTAAGCAGGCCCAAAAGCCAACGCCAAGAACCACTGCTGCCCCTCGACGCGAGGATGAGGTCACCTCCAAGAGAACGCCCCCAGACTTGCGGGAGGAGATCAACAGGAAAAGGGCAGGCAAAGGAACCACACCCCCTGAGGCGCCTCGAGAAGGCAAGGGAAAGGCAGGTCTTAGCCCGTCCACTCTAAGAGACTCCCTCAGCAAAAGGAGGCAAGACTTAGACACAGAGATGCGGAGCTTGCAGAGCAAGATTGTCACCGCGTCGGGTGGCCAGGCCTTTGAGGAAGAATTCGACCATGAATCACCCTTCGTGCGAGAAATTCAGGCAATCCGGCTCCCTGCCAATTTTAAGGAGCCCAACATGACCCCTTACGAAGGGAGCACGGATCCAAAGTACCACTTGGATGCGTTTAACGATCTCATGAAATTGAGGGGGATTGGAAGTGGTGCCAGGTGCCATTGCTTCGCTGTTACTCTGAAAGGACCCGCCTACAAATGGTTCAAAAGGCTAAGGCCGGGGTCCATCAGGTCCTGGCAGCAGTTCTCTGACGAGTTCCTCCAGCAGCACCATGCCGTGCGGGACTACATGATGCCAGGCACCAGCTTAGCCAACGTGAAGCAAGGGGAAAAGGAGAGCCTAAAAAGCTACATTCACCGGTTCAATATGGAGGCCGCAAAAGTGGGGAGCCTGACGCGCCGGGAGTTAAAAATGGCCATTACTGCTGGGGTACTCCCAGGGAGCAAGTTGTGGGACAACATGCTGAAGAGGGAAGTCACCGACTTGGATGACTTCTATGAAAGAGCACAGAAGTACATCCGTGTGGAGGATGGCCACGCAAACCTGAAGGCCGGAAAGGAGGAGTCCCACGCAAAGCCCCCAATTAACGACGGGCCGAGTATAGCTAAGAAGAAGAGGACGTATGAGGGGTCGAGAGATGACCAGCAGAGGAAAACCACGCGAGGGGGTGATCATAGGCCAGCGGCCTATACTTACTATACGAACCTCACTGACACCAGGGAGCATATTTACGTCACCAACGAAGATCGAGTGCCCTTCAAGAAGCCCCCACCAATGAGAAAGGATCGGTCCAAGAGGGACCCCAGTAAATACTGCCAATACCACAAAGACATTGGACACACCACGGCGGAGTGTATCCACTTGAAAGAGGAAATTGAGGAGCTCATCCGCCGGGGGCACTTAGGCCGTTATGTCAAGAAAGAAAGGCAAAGGCCAGAAAACGAGCCCAGAGCGCCCCAGGCACATGAGCGAGCCCCAGAGATACAAGGGGAGGTTCGCACCATTTTTGGAGGCCCAGGATTTGGAGGAGATTCTCGGAAGGGACGAGATAAATATGCAAGGGAGGCTCGACGAAGAGTTTCAAGGGGGAAAACGACTCAATAACGTTCACTGAGGAAGATGCACGGGGGGTACACTTCCCCCACAATGATCCGCTGGTGCTGACAGTCCAGCTGGAAAATATGCGTGTGCATCGAGTCCTGGTGGACAACGGGAGCTCAGTGGACATCCTATATCGCCCGGCTTTTGAAAAAATGGGACTGGGCATTCGTCACCTAAAGCCTTGCCAGTCGTCACTATACAGATTCACAGGGGATTCCGTGCAACCCCTTGGGATGATTGAATTGACACTTACCATGGGGGAGCAGCCCCGCCAAACCACAATTATGTCTAACTTTGTTGTTGTAGATTGCGCATCAGCTTTCAACGCGGTATTAGGGAGGCCCTCCCTGAGAGAATTGAAAGCCATAACTTCAATATATCACTTAGTTGTCAAGTTCCCGACTCCAGGAGGGATCGCGAGTATGATAGGGGAACAGAAGGAAGCAAGGGAGTGTTACAACACCTCACTCCGCACGCCTGCAAAGCCACGTGAGCCGATGGCCATGGTGGTACACGAGGCGATAAGCATGCCCACAGGGGGTCCGCAGGAGCTGGACCCTCGGGTCGTGGATGAGGCAAGAGCAGAACCGGTAGAAGAAGTAGAGGATGCTACGGTGACGGAGGAGCCTTTAAGGAAATTGAAGATAGGGAGAAGCCTACAAGGTGGCGTGAAGGAAGAATTGATAAGATTTTTGAAGGATAATCTGGACGTGTTTGCATGGAATCATGAGGACATGGTGGGCATAGACCCCAGCGTAATGTGCCATCACCTGAACATCTCCCCAGGAGCAAGGCCCGTCAGGCAGAAGAGGCGGGCGCTCGATCCAACAAGGTACGCAGCGTTAAAGGAAGAGGTTGACAAATTGAAGGCCAACGGGTTCATCCGTGAGTCTTTCTATCCTGTGTGGGTATCAAACCCAGTGCTCGTGCCGAAGCCAAACGGGAAGTGGAGGACTTGCGTCGATTTCATGAATTTGAATAAAGCTTGTCCTAAGGACAGCTTCCCACTCCCCAGGATAGATCAGTTAGTAGACGCAACAACGGGGCATGAGTTACTAAGTTTTATGGACGCCTACTCGGGATACAACCAAATCCCAATGAACCCTGCGGATGAGGAACACACGTCATTCATTACAGACAAAGGGCTCTACTGTTATAAGGTGATGCCCTTCGGGCTCAAAAACGCGGGAGCCACCTATCAAAGGCTGGTGAATAAAATGTTCGCAAATCAGATAGGGAGGAATATGGAAGTGTATGTAGATGACATGCTAGTGAAGACCAAGGTAGCTGCAGAACTCAACAAAGACCTTGGTGAGATGTTTGACACGCTCAGGAAATATCGGATGAAACTAAACCCAGCCAAATGCACTTTCGGGGTATCCTCGGGAAAATTCTTAGGCTTCATGGTCAACTCCAGAGGAATCGAGGCCAACCCCGACAAGATAAAGGCGCTCATAGAAATGAGCCCGCCGAAGAATAAGAAGGAGGTACAATGCCTAACAGGAAGGGTGGCGGCCCTTAACAGGTTCATCTCAAGGTCCACCGACAAGTGCCTCCCATTCTTTGACATCCTCAAAGGGAGCAAAAAGTTCGCTTGGGATGAAAGATGTGAGGAAGCCTTTGCCAGGTTGAAAGAGCACCTGGGGAAGCCGCCCCTGTTAGCAAAGCCAGAGAAGGGCGAGAAGCTGTACCTATACTTGGCGGTGTCGGAGCATGCCATCAGTGCAGCCTTAGTTAAGGGAGAGAAGAAGCAACAACAGCCCGTATACTATATCAGCAAGCGTCTGGTGGACGCAGAGAGCCGGTATCCAGAGATCGAAAAACTGGCCTATGCGCTAGTAGTGGCGTCGAGGAAGTTGAAGCCTTACTTCCATGTGCATACGATTGACGTCTTAACGGATAGTCCTTTGAGACAAGTCTTACATAAGCCAGAGACCTCAGGGAGGCTAATGAAATGGTCGATTGAGCTAAGTCAGTTTGATATTGTCTACACCCCAAGGGCCTCCATCAATGGACAGGTGCTGGCAGATTTCATAGTAGAATTCACCCATCAGTCGAATGAAGGACAGAGTGAAGGAGGGGCGCAGCCTGTTGTGGAGGATGAACTGGGAAATGTAGAGAAGTGGAGTTTGCATGTTGATGGGGCGTCAAATGAAGGAGGATTAGGAGCGGGCGTCATGATGACTGGGCCCGAGGGACACAGAATGTACTGCGCAATCCGGTTTGGGTTCGAGGCCTCCAATAATGAGGCGGAGTACGAGGCGCTCTTAGCTGGCCTGCGCCTAGCCCAGGAATTGAAAGTGACGCGCCTCCATATTTTCAGTGACTCGCAATTGGTGGTATGCCAAATAAAGGGGGAGTACCAGGCAAGGGAGCCCAAGATGGCAGCATATTTAGAGAAGGTGAAGGGCTACCTGGGGCGAATGGTGGCATATACTATAGAGCAAATCCCCAGAGAAAAGAACACCCATGCCGATGCACTTGCAAAGCTGGCATCCACCAAGGATGGTGACGTCTTGGAATCAATACCCGTGGAGTACTTGCCAAAGCCCAGCATCGGAGACGTAGATGTGCACATGATCAGCGTCCCAAAGAAATCATGGACCGAGCCAATCAAGAAGTACCTGGAGGAAGGAGTCTTGCCTGCGGATAAAAACGAATCTCGGAGGTTGGTGTACAAGGCCGCGAGGTACGCCTTGGTAGATGGGGTCCTTTACAAAAGAGGATTCTCCATGCCTCTCCTGCGGTGTGTAGAAGGAGAGGAGGCGTTGAAGGTGTTACAAGAGATCCATGAGGGAGAGTGCGGCAACCACGAAAGTGGTCCCTCCACGGCTAGGAAGGCCATAAGACAAGGATACTACTGGCCTTCCATGGAGAAAGACGCGCAGGACTTTGCCACGAAATGTGACAAGTGCCAGAGGCACTCCAATTACCCTCGAAGACCCCCAAGCGAACTGACGGCGCCTGAAAAGGAGGCCTGAAAAGGACCCTCTAACGGAGGGTCTTGGAAAGGGCCCCCTCGCCCTCCTAAAAAAGGAGGCCTGAAAAGGACCCTCTAACGGAGGGTCTTGGAAAGGGCCCCCTCGCCCTCCTAAAAAAGAGGCTCCTAAAAAAGACCCTCTGATAAAGGATCTTGAAAAGGGCCCTCAATTAGGAGTAGCCTAAAAACGACCCCCTATGCATCAAGAGGACCCGAGAAGGACCGTTCAATGGGAGTTCCTAGAAGGACCCCTTATATCGGGGTCCTAGATGAAGTTCCTAAACATAGAAAGTAGTAAAAAGACCTTGCAAGGCCTCCCCTGGGTTTACGAGGATTAGCTACCCTCGTGAACATCAAGGAGGCCAAAAGGCCTTACGAAAGAAAAATATATATATAGTGACAACACTAATAAGTCTGGAGCGGCCACCAAGCCGCCTAGCCAAAAAGGGTCCCAAAAGAGACCCTTGCCGAAATAGTACTATACAAAAGGACGAGAGGGACGCCTCTCGCAAAGAAATAATAAGCGTGCGCAAGAAAAACCCAAAAGGATAGCTAAGACCCAAGGGGTCAAAATATCCTTACAAAAACCGCCAAGAGGCACCAAATGAGGTCCCAGTGAACCCTCTCACATGGGATCCAAAGGACCTCCAGCCTGACAAATAAAAGAAGGGAACCAACCAAACCGCGTTATACAGGCATAAAAGGGCCTCAAATGCAGTAGAACAAGAAATAAACAACAACATCACATGTATTCATACATAAAAAAAGAAAGGAGTTCTCAAGACAATACAAGGGTTACTAACAGAAAAGTAGCACTAGTAATGACGTTACAAAATAAAAAATAAAAAACAAAAAAGGAGCGAAACTAGTTCAAGGCCTCCTGTAGTGGGCACTCCACCAGGCCGCTCGGGCAACAGCTTGCTCGCCAAAAGAGGAGAAGTCGAAGTTGGGATCCTGCCTCCACACATTGTAAAGAGCCCGGTCTATAGACTTGCGCTCGATTACAGCCTTCTCCGCCTCCAAGGAAGCGACTTTCTCCTGAGCAGACTGTAGTTCAGTCCTAAGGGCCTCAACTTCAGTCCCCTGTCGAACAACCGTCTCATGCGACCCGGATGCAGCGGCCTTGGCCTCCTTGAGCTCGCGCTCCAAACATTTAGCCTTGCCCTTCAGCACCTTGATCTTAGCTTTCAGCTGCTCATTCTTCGAGTCCGACTTGGTGTACTTAGTCCGGGCTTTTGACAATTGGACCTTGGTTGCGCTAAGCTCTTTTTCGAGCTCCTGGACCTGGACTATGAGGCCGTCCCTCTCAGTGGTAGATGCGGAAAGGATGCCAGTTGAGTCAGCATGTCGAAGAGACACGATATAGACCTGCACAAGAAAACCAATGGCATCAGCAATAAGTAACAAAAAGAAGAACACAGGTGCATCTATGCATAATACTAATCGACGCAAAGTGAAAAGCCTCACCCAGGCCGCAACACGCCTTAGCATCTCCCCAAGGTCTGATTGAGTCACGTTCCCTAGGCCCCTCCAGTCGGAGACAGGGAGACTCTCAGCTATTGGAACGAAACGCTGCCCATAAACTGAGGCCATCCTGGTCACCCAAGCCTCTGCCCCCACGCTAGGAGCATCTGGTTGGACTGGGACAGACGACCCACTCGCCGAGGCAGGAGGAGGCGCAGCAGAAGAGAAAAATTGAGACTCTGGTGCATCGGCAGGGAACTCCGCGAGCCCGACGAAATCAGCAGCCGGTATGCCGAGATCATGATGAATCGGAGGGAAGGCATCGCCGCCACCGTGACCAGGAGAGGCGTAGCATCCTGCCGCGGCCTACGGGCCTAGAGGGTGAAAGGCCGTGTCCTGGTCATGGGAGTCATGAGGAGGATGTCCCCTGGGGGACAGGGGGGCATACTCCATCTCCACCTCAGCCTCATCTTCGCGCAGTGATGGCCCAGCCGGCGTAGCCACAACCTTCTTAGACCCGGTGATTGACCATAGGAACTTGGGGTTAGAGACCGGAGACAATTGGTGGCGATTGAGATTCGTCATGGTAAATAGGACTGCTGCCTTCTTCAGGGCGGGGTCTGCTGCAATGAGTCTGTTTATCGCCTCCGCCTCCGACCCGATGACCGAGGGATCAGTAAATTGCCCTGCATGAACCGCACCAATATCAGTACAAGCGAGAGTGCAAAACGGTGAGTTCTAATAAGAAAAAGAAAAAGACCTGGATACTTACTAGGTTCAGCGCGAAAGCCTTCACGAACTGAAAGAGGCCCCTGTACCCAGAAAAACTCTTGTTTCCAGGACCCTGGGTTAGACACTGAGCCATCTATCAAGGGAAGCTCACTATTGGCCTTCTGCAAGTAATAGAAGCATTTGGAATTGTGCACCCCAATAAGGTTGTACAAGGAATGCACCTCTTGCGCCGTCGGGGCGCGTTGCTCATTATCCTTGAACCAAAGAAAGAGGCAACTTAAAGTCAACCAACTGTTGGGCGACAGTTGGAGAGGGGCCAAATCAAAATAGTTGAGAACCGCCACAAAGAACGGGTGTAGAGGAACGGTGCCACCCGCCTTCATAATCTGCTCACTCAAAGCCACAAAGCCCTTCTCAGGGCGGTCGGCCCGGCAGGTCTCCTAAGGAACATGCAGGGCGTATTCTGGAGGAGTTCGGTAGCGCTTCACGATGGTCTTCAGTTTGTTCGAAGACATATGGGACACTAGGCTGGACGCCAGTAGGGGGGCGTCGTCTTCTTCCTGGACGGACACTTGTCTGCGTACCTTCGACATATCTGGAAAATCAAAAGAAACATGTGAGGAAGAGGCAGAGCACTTAACCCTCCATTTTCTCTTCCTAGCAAGGGCTTTCCATCGAGGGAGCGATGGCGGAAGCGCCAAGCCAGGATCAACGGAGACTAGGGGCTGAGGAGAGGAGTTAATAGCCCCGTGATCGTCATCAGGCGAAGGGGGAGTGGGAGGTTCTGGGGAGTGTGTCCCTCCATAAACTCTAACTCCCACCGCAATTCAAAAAGAGCCGTCCTAAGACGCGCTATATGGTCGCTAAGGCCGGGGGGTGAAGGTCCTCCGTCTCCCCTCAACACCGAGTCAATTTCGCTCTCTACCACCCAAATTTTATGCCTAAGATCAGCCATGCACTCGAGGTGGCGAATGCGGGCCTGCCTCAAAGAATCATAGTCCTGGTAAGGGCTGCCCTCAGGGGACTCGGGATCTGAAGACAGGTCGATAAACTCAGCCCTCGAGGGTATGTCGGACGGGCCCTCACTGGCCATGAAACCGCGTCTCGACAGCAAAAAGGGGGTCACGTTTAAACAAGGGGGATACTACAAAACACAAAGGAACAGGCTTAATACCCCTAGGTGCAAACGCCCTAAATGGACTACTACAAGGTATATGTATAACAAGAAAGAGGAGGGGCGCGCGTATAATCAAAACAAGCTCGGGCTAACATACCCCATCCCAAGTGTTGTTGGTGTGAATCCGATAAAATAAGTAAATAAACGGGAGAAGAAAAGAAAATATACCTCAAGCAATTGAAAGAACGAAGTCGGAGTCCAAGTAAGGTTGGAAGGCGAATAGCACCAGAGCGTTGAAAATGCGCGTCTGCAAGAATTAATCAGAAGTGTGTGTTAGTCCAAAAATATACACACCAAGGAACTAGCTAAAAAAAAAATAAAAAAAATGATGACGATGAAAAAATGGAAAAGTGATGAAATAATAGAGAAAGTGTGGTTGTGGGGGATTGAACCCTTTACCTCTTGAAAGGAGCAAGGGTCTAACCACCACTAAGCCAAGGAAGTAAGGTGTAAATATTAAGCCATGCATGAAGGCCTATTTATAGGAACCAAGATGAATAGACTACAAGAGCACCTTAAGGCCCTCTCCTAGACTAGGGGGGCAAGTGTTGATGCTCATAATCTCATCAAGGGGAAATGCAAGGTAGTCACCTGGGCGTACTCCCCCCCCCCGATCCACGAGATCGCCCCGTCTCGCGAGGATGCTCTTCCGCGAGGCCACCAAGTCGCCTCCCGCGAGGCCATCAAGTGGCGAGGCCCCCCCTGATCCGCGAGACCGCCCCGTCTCGCGAGAATGCTCTTCCGCGAGGCCACCAAGTCACCTCCCGCGAGACCATCAAGTGGCGAGGCCCCCCCTGATCCGCGAGACCGCCCCGTCTCGCGAGAATGCTCTTCCGCGAGGCCACCAAGTCGCCTCCCGCGAGACCATCAAGTGGCGAGGCCCCCCCTGATCCGCGAGACCGCCCCGTCTCGCGAGAATGCTCTTCCGCGAGGCCACCAAGTCGCCTCCCGCGAGGCCACCGAGTGGCGAGGCCCCCCCGATCCGCGAGACCACCCCGTCTCGCGAGTGCCTTGTTCCAAGAGGCCATCGTAGGGGGCGAGGTACCTTATTTAGCGAGGACACCCTAGGGGCGAGGTGCCTTGTTCCACGAGGCCATCCTAGAGGGCGAGGTGCCTTATGTAGCGAGGCCATCGTAGGGGGCGAGATGCCTTATTCCGCGAGGCCATCCTAGAGGGCGAGGTACCTTATTTAGCGAGGCCACCCTAGGGGCGAGGTGCCTTGTTCCGCGAGGCCATCCTAGAGGGTGAGGTGCCTTATGTAGCGAGGCCACCCTAGGGGCAAGATGCCTTGTTCTGCGAGGCCACCATAGGGCGAGGCGCCCTATTCAGCGAGGCCCTTGGGCCACTCCTACCATGCCCATGCGCGGGGCCGAGGGAGGCTGCGAGGTCGCCAATGGCGCCCCGTGCGCGAGGCCACGCAAGGTCCCGCGCGCGCGCCCCGGGAGGTCCACCAGCCCGCCATCTTCTCATGAGGCCGACACACCGTGATTTGATGCGCATGGGCCCAAGACCCCTATTCAACGCCACGGCCAATACGGACACCAAAGATCCCCTTTTTCACAACCTCAAAGTCCTTATGCTTAGTAGATCCAGAGCAAGTCGAATGAGACATATTTGTACGATCGGGTACTAGGTACGGATGCCAGTGCCAGCGAGGATCGCGGTCCGTACGTCTACGGCCATGGGTCAGAGCTGACACCACTACCTCCTGCGCCACCATGCCTGCTACCACGCCTCAAGAAGGAGTACAGACAAGTAGTGGAGACATCCCCCTGACACCTGCTCCTGTACGGGATGTACAACCACAACCCCTGAAACCACTCCCCTAGTACAGTACGTTTGTACCGTCTGGTCCCCTGGGCCACTATGTACCTAAGGCCGTTAGAGCCTACTATAAATTGAATTCCAAGGCCACCTGTAGGGGGGTTGGAAATTTGACTGTAGCGGAGACATTAGTGTGAATGAGATACTGAATTCTCCATTGTTGTTATTCCATTGTTCTTGGGTCATAGTTCGAGTTTTCATAGCTTTCTAATTAACGATTCCAATTTGATAATTTTTCCAACTTAACTTCGTTGACGAGTTCTCACCGTCAACACGAGTGATCTTTAAAAGATCTTACATTTATAAGCGATTAGCCATACAACGTGGCTAACCCTTTTGCAAAACTTGTAAAAAGTTGAATTTAATACAAGCCAGTCCTTTAAAAAGGACTGTTCACTGATAATACTTGCACAGGTGTTCTCCATTCCAATAACGTGGAACGAGATCTCCGTTTAGGCATGAAAGTTTGTAGGTGCCTGGGTGAAGGACTTCTTCGATCTGGTAAGGTCCTTCCCAATTAGGTCCAAGTTCTCCAGCAGTGGGGTCGCGGGTATTCAAGAAAACTCGTCGTAGCACCAAGTCACCGACGTTGAATTTTCTTTCTTTTACTTTTGAATTAAAGTACCGGGCGACCTTTTGCTGGTATGCAGCAACTCGGAGTTGGGCTTTCTCTCGTATCTCGTCAATTGAGTCTAGGGACTCCATCATCAGTTGGCCATTCTGGTCTTGGTCGTATGTAATGCGTCTATGTGAGGGGGGATCTAACTCGACAGGTAACATAGCCTCATATCTGTAGGCTAAGGAAAATGGGGTATGACTTGTCGCTGTTCGGTGAGATGTTCTATACGACCAGAGGACTTCAGGTAGCTGCTCTGGCCATGCTCCTTTAGCGTCTTCAAGCCTTTTCTTAAGGGTGTCCTTAAGAGTTTTATTCACGGCCTCGACCTGCCCGTTTGCTTGGGGATGCGAAACTGAAGAAAAGCTTTTAATAACTCCGTGCCTTTCGCAGAAGTCGATGAATAAGTCGCTGTCAAATTGGGTTCCGTTGTCTGAAACTATCTTTCGGGGCAAATCATACCAGCAAAAAATGTTCTTGATGACAAAGTCAAGAACTTTCTTGGTCGTTATGGTAGCGAGTGGTTCAGCTTTGGTCCATTTGGTGAAGTAATCAACTGCCACGGCAGCGTACTTTACTCTGCCTTTTCCCGTTGGCAGGGATCCAATCAAATCTATCCCCTATACCGCAAAAGGCCACAGACTCTGCATCTGTTTCAACTCGTTTGGCACTGCTCGTGGAATTTTGGAGAACCTTTGACATTCATCACATCTCCATACAAATTCCATCGAATCCTCGTTCATAGTTGGCCAGAAGTAACTTTGCCTTAGAATATTCTTTGCCAAACTCTGCCCCCCAGCGTGATCTCCATAAAAGCCTTCATGCACCTCTTTCATTAGTTCCTTAGCTTTTTCTGGTGTAACACACCTGAGTAGTGGCATGGAATATCCTCTTCGGTACATAACACCATCGACCAGTATGTACCTAGCGGCCCGCCTTTGTAGAGTTTTGGCCTTGTTTCTATCTGAGGGTAATACACCTTTTGTTAGATACTCCAAGTAAGGCGCCATCCACGTATCCTCCATTTGTATTTCCATACTGGCTTCAACTGCTCGGATGCTTGGCTCACTCAATCTTTCTACTGGCACAATGTTCAAAGTGTCAGCATCTTTCGCGCTCGCGAGTTTAGCTAAGGCATCTGCATTGAATTCTGATCCCGCGGTATTTGCTGGAGGGTATACTTCGTGAACTGGGCTAGCAGGTCTTTGGTTTTATTCAAGTAAGCCACCATTTTTAAGCCCCGTGCTTGATATTCCCCTTGAACCTGATTCACCACCAGCTGTGAATCGCTGTAAATATCAAGCGTCTTTGTGCCCATGTCTTTGGCCATTCTCAGTCCAGCGAGGAGGGCTTCGTATTCGGCTTCGTTATTTGACGTGGTGAAGTCGAACCTAATGGCGCAGTGAAACCGATTCCCTTCCGGCATTATCAATATCACTCCCGCTCCTGCGTGGGGTTCATTGGACGATCCATCCGTGAATAATTTCCACGAAGGAGCTTTCTCTTGAGGCTCAGGCGCACTAGGCTGTTCGCACTGTTCGCTGTCTGGGAGTTCGGTGAACTCTGCAATAAGATCAGCCAAGACTTGTCCTTTTACTGCTGCTCGCGGTGAATATGTTATATCGAACTGCCCTAGTTCGACTGCCCATTTTAATAATCGCCCAGCCACCTCTGGTTTTTGGAGGACTTGCCGAAGGGGCTGGTCGGTTAAAACTGTGATGGGATGGGCTAGAAAGTAAGGACGTAGCTTCCTTGAGGCCAGGATTAAGCAATATGCTAACCTTTCAATGGGCGGATACCTCAGTTCTGCCCCAATCAGCCTCTTGCTAACATAGTAGACCGCTTTTTGTACGCCTCCTTCCTCACGTACTAGTTCCGCGCTAGCGGCAACTTCCGTGATCGCCAGGTAAATGAACAAAGTTTCCCCCTCGATCAGCTTGGATAAAATGGGAGGCTATGCCATGTGAGTCTTCAAGGCCTAAAAAGCTTGCTCGCAGTCTCCTGTCCATTCAAACTTCTTATTGCCCCTAAGTAGATTGAAAAAAGGGACACATTTTTCCATCGACTTCGAAATAAATCTACTCAGGGCTGCGATTCTCCTGGCGATTTCATGTCGATCAGGGCTTTTATTTTGTCGGGGTTGGCCTCGATTCCTCTTGAATTTACAACGAACCCCAAAAGCTTCCCTGATCCGACTCCGAAGGAACATTTGAGAGGATTTAGTTTCATCTGGTACTTGTTCAATAGATCAAAACATTCTTGTAAATCCTTTACATGTCCTTCTGCCTTTTTAGACTTTACCAGCATGTCGTCCATGTACACCTCCATGTTTACTCCGATCAGCTCTTTAAACATGTGGTTGACTAGTTGCTGGTAAGTTGCACCTGCGTTTTTCAACCCGAAGGGCATTACTTTATAACAGTATAAGCCCGTATCGGTCTGAAAGCTGGTGTGGTCCTCGTCAGGGGGATGCATGCTAATCTGATTGTAGCCCGAATATGCATCCATGAATGAGAGGATCGCGTGTCCTGCGGTAGCATCGACCAGCTGGTCGATTCTTGGGAGTGGTAAGCAATCCTTTGGGCAGGCCTTATTGAGGTCTGTAAAATCCACGCAGGTTCGCCATTTGCCATTAGGCTTGGGAACCAGCACTGGATTGGAGACCCACGATGGATAAAATGCCACCTTGATGAACCCATTCTCCTTTAATCTTTCAACTTCTTCTTTCAAGGCTCTCGACCGATCCTTATCGAGCAGCCTTCTTTTTTGTTGCACGGGTGGAAAAGTCTTGTCTGGGTTTAGGACATGGCTGATAATTGTTGGGTCTATCCCAGCCATGTCTTTGTGCGACCAGACAAAGACTTCCTGGTTCTTTTGCAAAAATTTCACCAATGCATGCTTCGTTGTTGGTTCTAAGTTTTTTCCGACCTTCACAACTCTGGTCGGGTCTTTTTCGTCGAGTTGGACCTCTTCCAGGTCCTCGATGGGTCCAACGTTCTCTTCAAAATCCCCAAAGCGAGGATCCAGATCTCTATCCTCACTTTGGGCAACACCCTATTTGGTGACCTCATCACCGGATTGGGCTTGTGTATCAATTGCCATTTGCAACCAATCAGAGGTAGTGCTATTTGATGTTCACTTTTTCGCCTTCGTGACTGAGGCGTTGTAGCACTCTCTGGCTTCCCTTTGGTTCCCCAACACGCGTCCTACCCTTGCGTCTGTCGGGAACTTCATGGCTAAGTGCCACATAGAGATGACAGCCCGTAGATCAACCAGTATAGGCCTCCTAATGATGGCATTGTACGCCGAAGGACAATCAACTACTACAAAAGTAGCGAGTAATGTCCTGGTAGCAGGCGCTGTACCTGCCGTCACTGGTAGTCTGATCGATCCGGCGGGGGCGAGTCCTTCACCAGAGAAGCCGTATATTGTTTGGTTGCAGGGCTCCAGGTCCTTAACGGACATTTCAAGATGATCTTAGGTAAATCATAATCACTTCCAAGATTATCTCTGATGATTCCTAATTATCCGATTAATTAGGAGAGAATATCTGTAACAAATTTTTGTAATCCTCCTTGTGCCTATAAATAGAGAAAGATAGCTAAAGGAAGGGACATTTCTGGCTTTTAGTTGAAGTTATACACTTACAAGAGAATTACAGCTATTGTATTACGATTGTATTGTTTACCTCTCTCATGCTTGTGAAACTGAGAGAGCCCTAGTTCTTTGATCACTCCTTTAAGAACTCATATCAATAATAGCTTAAGTGGACGTAGGTCATTACCATTTTCGTGGGGCCAAACCACCATAATTTACTGTGTTCTTTACTTTTTTTTTCATTAAATCTATTCCAACACATCTATCCACATCAAGAATTTGACTCTGTGTCAATTGACCAAAACGAGAGTCAACAGTAGGGTTATTACTACTAGACACACTTATTATGAATTGGTAACATGTTATTAACTTCTTATGAGTGTGATTAGTTTTCTTGTTGAGCCTTGACTAACGGGTGTTATGTGGTGCAGGTAAGTGGAAAAGAAAAATGGACCATCAATGAGTTGGAGAGCCTCAATGATGATGTGTACATATGCGGCTGCTCGACCACCACGGCCGGGGTTTCTCAGAGGAACTAGGGTCAAACCCTAGTTTGCCGCTTAGGTTGGCTGGTTGTAACTTTTCAATTGTAATTAACCTTTTTAAATGTTTGTTTGGGATCCCAAGTATGAAAGTAAACGTCTTAGTGAAATGGTTACACCTATTGACCAAAATTTTTAACCCGAAACCATTAATCATATTTAGTTACACGATTATGGCCAAATGATGCATTTAGCAAGTCTAGCACTATTTAAAATACACAGAGTAATGATCCTTGTTTAGGAGGGCGCTACAAGCACTATTTAAAATACACAGTGTAACAGTCCCTGAGTATTAGGGCATTACAAAGGCTCATCAAGAAAACTTAAACATACTCATAAGAAATTAATAACATATCACTGAATCATAATAAGCATGTTCAGATAAGTGAGTAAAGTGTCACACTGGGGCCCATCGCCCTAGTTAGGTGACCATAGAGTCACCCCGGGGCCGCTGCCTTAAACAAATGACTAATAAGTCATATTGGGGCCCATTGCCCTAGGATATGGGACTATAAAGTCACCCCGGGGCCCACTGCCCTATCCTCTATATAATCCACTTTAAAGTTGTCCCAATGTACCTGGCGCTTTAGTTTTCCAACGACCATAGGGTCAGTCAAGCGTATAATATGCTCCTGATTAGGCCTAACCATATTGACCAGCACTCAGAGCCCTATTGCCGCCCTTGACTTATAAGTCAATGCTTTCGACTAGTGCTCAATGTGCTATTGCCGTCCTTGACTTATAAGTCAAGCCTTTTAAGTTAAACAATGCAAAAAAGCGTACATCATTTAACAATTATCCAGATATAGAGCATTCAAGCAGGCTTAGTCAAGCAATCACAAGAACAATTATAATGATGCTCATTCACATGGGCCCAAGCCCTTATCAAATCTATGTTTAACAACCAGGACAAGCCCTAATCACATACATCACACATTAGGTACAACATTCTTACCTCTGGTCCAGGCAAGAGTTAGTTAACAACGACCCCAGAGCACAATACT